>NC_088917.1:82171011-83489136 GCF_963576675.1 Euphorbia lathyris | reverse complement strand
CTTCCATTCTTTCCTACCCTTTTTTTACCCAATCTCACCTTTACCTTTTTCTCGGATGCAATTTAGTATGTAATTATATATATATACTTTCTTTTTCTCTATCTATTCTAACATAAAACCCTTCTCATCATCTTTGCTGCTGTTTAGTTGAGGAGGAAGAAGGAAGCTTGTCTTGCTTCTTTCTCCTCCCACTGTTTTCATTTTTCCTGTTTTCCTAGTTATTTTCTTTGGTTTGTGTCGGTTTTTTAGTTGGATTCTATATATTTCATCATATCTCTGTATCGTTTGAACTGCGTCTGATGTTTAAACTTTCTGTTTTTGTAACTTTTCTGTTTTAGCAAGGACAGAAACGGTAGATCTTATCCGTAGATTACAGGATCTACATGGTTGCAAAAGAAAGGAATCAGATCCGAAGGTTCAGAATTGTTCAAAAGCTGAAGATTGGACTACAGTTGCTTTGCGGCGAATTTAGAGTTACGATCTATATATATATAGTTCAAATGTTGTTTATGTTTAATGTACCTTTAATGGCTTTTTTTTTTTTTTGCTTTTAATAGTCATTTTCTTTCCTTCATGGACTATGTATTAGGCTTTGCCTATATGTATGTAAGGTTTTATTTCTTACTGGTCTCTTATGTACTTACAATTTTATGATTTAATGAAATATTAGCATTACTATCAAAATAAAAAAATAAAAAAAAGGACAAATTATAAATCTAGCCCAATTCAAGAGGTACATTTACATATCTAATCCATTTTACTTCCATCTCACCAAATTAGACATTTTTATCCATTTTGGACAAAATTATCTTTAGTTCTATTCGATCGATCCATCTGCTCCCGCTTCTTCTTCTTCTTCTTCTTCTTCTTCTTTGTTTCAACTTCTTCTTCGGTTCATATTCTTCAATTTCTGATACTAATCATTAGTGATTTTTGAAATTATTGAAGTATTATGTTCAATTTTCCGTAGAAGACGTTGAGAGTCTGAGAAAGAAGGTGAATTGAAATAAGGGTATTTTTATCCAAAGTGGATAAAAATGTCTAATTCAGTGAGATGGAAACAAAGTGCGTCAAATATATTAATGGACCCCTTTAAATGAGCTAGATTAGTAATTAGCCCTAAAAAAAGTGGAGCATATATTGGTGAGTTTTGTAATAAAGGTCTCAGCTAGATTTCAAAATGTTAATAGAAGAAAAATAAAAAATTTGGCGTTGTATTATTATAGAAATTGCTAGGAAACTCATTTGAATGAGATGTCAGTATATTATGTGGTCACATTTAATAGAGAATGTACATGGAGGTGATAGTTTGATTCAAAATCTAATAATTAGTTATTTTGATTTAGTAGTTATGAAAAAATATTTAATATATTTTAATAAGTAAAATTATTAAAATTAATATGTAATAAATACGTTAAGGGTTACTATAGCTAATAGCTACTAAATAGATTAGTAGTTACTAAATATTGACCTATATATAGGCTAATTGTTTGTGGTTTAAAAAGAACCAACAACCAATATCAATAATAAAATAGAAATTAAGTGCAAATGTAGATCCTCTAATTTTATTAGGGCCCGTTTGTTTTACCTACTGTTTGTTGTTGCTGTTTGCTGTTTGCTGTTACGGTTTGCTGTTGGAAAAAGCTGCTTTTCCAAAAAGCAGAGATTCTCTGCTTTTGTAAAAAACTGATTTTCATGTATAAAAGGCAAACAGGAGGTTACTAACCAAACACTTAATGCTGTTTTTCAACTGTAAAAGGCAAACAGGAGGAGTCTAACCAAACACCTAAAACTCTGCCTTTTAAAATGAAAAGGCAAACAGAAGGTGAAAAGTAGGTAAACAAACACCCCTTTAGTTTCGCTATTTATTTTATTTCTTTATTTCTATCTAAAAAAAACCCAGCAGGAATGACATAAATGAGGGATGACAAGGAGTAGGTTACTTGCAGGATAATGTAAATCTCAAACTCTTCGTACTGGTTTCATTACTTTACTTTATGAATTTCATTCACATCCTATTTAAATCGCGGGTAACCGCACGTAGCCTTACGCATTAAAAATCAATAGATAAAATAAAAAATATTACAAAGAATAAATTTAATAATTATCTGCAAATTAACAAATATTCCAAAATTAAAATTAAAATTCTAAATCCTCCAATTATTACTAAATTAAAATACACTAAAAATAAATAGGCAAATATATGACGGGTATCGAATAACATGTACCTAGGAGTCTTCTCATATCTGTCCCATACTCTTTTATACAGAGTACATATAATCTCATTAGGATTGGATAGTGTCGGCTATCCAGTAGTGCATTCCTCATTACCATCATTAACATAAATTGTACACTTTTCAAGCATAACTTGCGAATAACGAAGAAAAAGACCGCAACAACTATATATATATATATATATATATATATATATATATATATATATATATATATATAAGAGATCTAGTGTGACAATTTTTTTATGGTGACACAAGTCTTATGGTGTGACAATGACCAATTTTGTAATTAAGTAGGGGAGGGTGGCAAATTTGTAAATAAAAGAAAAGAGAAAATTGTTTTATTTTTTTTCTTTAAAATGCATTTTTCCGACTTTTCCAACCTTGTTTTTCAAAAAAATTTATACCGTTGGACTCGTCTTAATTAGACGGTCATTTTAAGATCCCAGAAGTTTGGGTAAAAAAATTCCAGTAAATGTAAAATATCATTTTGAGAAACTTTAATTCTTGACTCAAAGTGAGATTCCTTACGGTTTAGTCTCAAATCAACGGAATCCGGCGATTAGGTGGCCGTTTTCCGGTGATAAACCCGAAAGTGCTCATAAAATTCTCAAAAAATTTCAGAAAATATAAAACATTATTTGGAGAAACTTTAAATCTTGAGTCGAAGTAGTATTTCTTACGGTTTAGTCCCAATAAAATATTTTCCTTAATTTTATCCATTTTACATGTTTCAACAATTTATTGCGTCAAAACCATAAGGAATCTCTTTTTGAGCCAAGAATTAAAGTTTCTTAAAATCATGTTTTACATGTTTTGAAATTTTTTGATAATTTTCTAGAAATTTTTTGGTCATACCTTTCAATACTATGTGTTGGAATATGTTGTTGGAACAATATAAATATGCTGTTGGAACAATATAAGTATTTTGTTGGAACAATTGGTACACAGATTTATTCTGTTGGAATAATATAAGAATTATAATTTTTTTTTTGAAGAATTATAATTATTTTCTAAATAATATAACTAATATAAATTTGAATATACTATATTAAATACTAAAAAACAAAAATGAAATTGAAGTCGATAGATAATAAAATTGATTTGGAACAATTAGTAAACTGATTTATTATGTTGGAACAATATAAGTATTATAATGGAATAATATAACTATTTTATTGGAAAAAATGGTACGTTGATTTATTCTGTTGGAACAATATAATTATTATGTTGGAACAAATGGTACACTGATTTGGAACAATTTCGTACACTGTCGGAACAATGTAAGTAGGATAAAAAATGTGTTCCTAAAATTATCAAAAAATTCTAAAACATGTAAAACATCAATTTAAGAAACTTTAATTCTTGTCTCAAAGTGAGATTCCTTACGGTTTTGACCCAACAAATTGTTGAAGCATGTAAAATAGATAAAATTAAGAAAAATGTTTTATTGGGACTAAACTGTAAGAAATCCCGCTTCCACCCAAGAATTAAAGTTTCTTAGAACAATAATTTATATTTTCTGGAATTTTTTGAGAATTTTCAGGGAACTTTTTTTCTCGTCAGAAAATGTCCACCCTGATTCCGCTCACCGAAAATTTTGGTAAACTGATTTGGAACAATTGGTAAACTGATTTATTATGTTGGAACAATATAAGTATTATACTGTAATAATATAACTATTTTATTGGAAAATTTGGTACGCTGATTTATTATGTTGAAACAATATAAGTATTATGTTGGAACAAATGGTATATTGATTTGGAACAATTTCGTACACTGTCGGAACAATGTAAGTCGGATAAAAAATATGTTCAAAAAATTATCAAAAAATTCCAAAATATGTAAAACATCATTTTAAGAAACTTTAATTCTTGGCTCAAAGAGAGATTCCTTACGGTTTTGACCCAACAAATTGTTGAAACATATAAAATAGATAAAATTAAGGATTATTGGGACTAAGCTGTAAGAAATATCGCTTCGACCCAAGAATTAAAGTTTCTCAGAATACTATTTTACATTTTCTTGAATTTTTTGAGAATTTTCTGGGCACTGTTTTTCTCGTCAAAAAACACCCACCCGGATTCCGCTCACCGGAACTTTTTTTTTACCTGACCTTCATGGATCTTAAAATGACCGTATAATTTAGACGAGTCTAATAGTATAAAAAAATTTGAGAAACGAGGTTAGAAAAGTCAGAAAAATGTATTTTAAAGAAAAGAAATAAAACAATTTTCTCTATCATCTATTTTCTTTTATTTACAAATTTGTCACCTTGCCCTTTTCAATTATCACCAACACTATGTAGTTTTGTTATGTCACACAATAAGCTCTTTGCCACATCTAGATCCCTTATCGTACTGGACCGCACCCCTATATATATATATATATATATATATATATATATATATATATATATATATATAAAGGTTTTGATATCCAATTTGGCATCTTTTATGGATACTTAAATTAAGGGCGTAATACATCATTTGACAATTAAATAATTAAATAACAGTGAAATCAACTTATTTAAATTTTAGGTAATGTAAGGTTAAGCTTGAAAATGTTATGATTAAATTTACAAAATTTCATACGTTAGAACTAAATCTACACTTCTTAAAAAATGTTAGGATCAAATTTGATTTTATTAGTAAAAAAAAAAAAACATTTGCAATCAAATATATAGTCACTATGTTAGTCTTAAAACTCTAGTATTCCTTTACCCATTCCTTAAGCAAACTTGACCAAGTATATGGAAAAATAATTAAAAATATTTAATTTAATGTACTAAATATTAATAAATTATAATATAATTAATGAAAAGTCTAGGTTTAAAAAAAAACAATTAATGAAAAGTCTATAAAACATACAAATATATTAAGACAACCAAAACTAAGGCTAACGGCTTGTTTGGTTCAGATGTTAGCTAATAGCTGTTGTGGTTGATGTTAGCTGTTTGCAGTTGCAGTAAGCTGTTAGTTGTTGCTGTTAGCTATTTGTTATTAGCTGTTTAATTACTAGTGTTTGGTAAAACTACATTGGATTGTTGCTGTTCGGATTTAAAATGCCCATAACGTTTACAACTAGGAAATAATTTTACTCTTAACGTCTAAAATTAGGGGTGGGCAAAAAAACCGATGAAACCGGTAACCGAACCAAAAACCGAGAAATCGAACCGAAAAAATCGGTTAACCGAACCGCTGGTTTTGTTTAGGTTTAAGTAAATAGATTTTTCGGTTTCGGTTTTAACTATACAAAAACCGACGGTTTCGGTTAACCGGTAACCAAACCGTTTAATATAATTTATATTTATTTTTTTAAGAAATATAATTTATATTATATATACAATTATGTTTATACTATTAATAATATATGCTATACTTAAATATATTGCATATGGCAGATGATAGGACATTTAAAACAAGGAAAACTAAAAATAAAATATTATATTGAATTTTTTATTTATTTGATTGAAAAGTTAGTATTACAAACCTGAGTAAAAAGAAAAGAAAGTTAGTAACCCTAATTCCAATCTCTTCCTTTCCGCAGCCACCTATTTCCTTTCTATGCTAGTCTACTTCTTTCACCCATTTCTCTTCCTTTTTCTTACAGTCACAACCTCCGCCTAACACATCTAGATTCTTCAACGATTCATCGCACTAACTTCAGATCCACAAACTCCGAAGGTCAATAGCCTCGCCTCGGACGGCACAAGAATCTCCACATCTTTTTTTTTCTCAATGATCAAAGCCAGTAGATGTTGTTCTTGGTTTCTTCCCTTGATCAAACTTAAAGAATGCCTATGAAGAGGATCTCGCCTCATTGTTGTCTCCCATTCTTACCGATTGTTGCTTATTAGTTCAATTTCCAAATTAGAAGTGTTGAAATGAAATTTACTTTAGTTTTCATTGGAACTATTTACTAATTTGTATCCCAAAGTTGGGTTGATTTTCATTAGAACCCAAAATTTCTTATGGACTAATTTCATGGATTGATTTGTATGGTATAACTGGATCCCAAAATTTTGTTTTCCAGGAACCTAGGTTTGATTTTCATTTTAGATTTTGGGTTTTGATTAAAATCATGGTTAACCGTTGCTTTTGGTTAACCATCGAGAATAATGAGGAGGTGGTTAAAAACCGTAAACCGAAAAATTTAACCGAAATTATTGGTTAACCGTATCACCGGTTAACCGATAATAATGGACCGTTTTCGGTTTGAATAAATTAAAAACCGATAGAATCGGTTCGGTTAGTAAAATAACCTACTGGACCGGTTAACCGAACCGTGCCCACCCCTATCTAAAATGATGCAATTTTACCCATTATGCTGGCAGCTACAACTAATTTTACCTTTAACATTGACAAGTTAGGTCGATTTCAGATATTATTAGAAAACATAGATATTTTATCGCTTATTCTACATCAATTGCACATAATCAGTAGTTCTAAAACAGAGATTTCATTTTTTTTTTGCGATTTAATAATAAAATTGAAAATTAATATTTATGAATTCGGCGAAATTTTTGAATTTTTTTTATCCAACTCGTACAAAAGACAATATATATATTTTTATTTTTATTTTAAAAAATTCACGTCTAATCATATGTTTGTGATCTCTTACTAACAATGATAAAATGGTGCACATGTGAAGTATAGATGACAATATTCATGACCAAAAATACAGTTTGATAAATTATTTCTCAAATTGACCCAACTAGTCAATGTTAGGGGGTAAAATTGCTTTTTGGCTGCCAATATTAAGGGTTAGACGTTAAGGAAATATAAATAATGTTAAATAATAAACATATTTTATGCAAATAAGAAAGATAATTTTGTCAATAACATATAACTACAAACAGCTATCTATGAAAAGCTCCAAATAGGAGCTTTTCGTGAAACGCTCCAGAACGCTGCAGTTTCCAGAGAAAATGCTAAACGTTGCGGTTATAAAAACTTAACCAAACGCTATATTTCCTGCGGTTTGGAGTAAAACGCTAGACGATCCTCCGAAAAGCTGAAACAAACACCCTTTAAATGTTGAAAAATATTGTGTTAAGGTTATAAAAGTTTATGAAAATGTTTTATTCTCTTCAAAGGCATAAAACATTTCACTTGCTAATAAACACCTGATTTATTTTTTAGCTAACAAACAGGACCTAAATTATCTTTATTATAAAGTGACTCAAAATCATTTAATCTACGAACATAATTCTAATTGGTTTTTTTTTTTTTTTAAGAATTCTAATTGGTTTTAAACCATAGATTAAATACGTTTTCCAGAAAAACACACTTTCATTCTTTGTGATAAATATGAAATTGAAAAACCGACAAAAAAGAAAGAAATAAATTTTATTTGAATTTAGAATAATTTGATTTTTTTTTTTTTTTTGTTCAAAATTGATGAATAGAATTTTCCAACTACTCAATTGGGTTGATTTTTCTTATGTTTCTGAAAAAGATGTTTGGACTAGGAAACTAATTTCATCTCCCTAATTTGACAGTCGCGAAACTAAGAGTAAATTATACTAGTAGTACTTGAATTTTATTCTAGTTCACGTACGTTTTAGTACTTAGATTATATTTTGTGTTAAAAATATACTTGAAGTAACAATGATCATAAAATTTAATATGTTTTATTGGTGAATGATCGGTCAATGCCAGTTTGACAGGTAAATTATATTGATTGTATCTGAATTTTACCCTAATTCATATTTTGGTACCTAGAGTTCATTTTGTTAAAAAAATACACCTCAGGTAGAAATGGCTCAACATTTTAGAACATTTGACCGATCACTGATCGGTCAACGCAAGTTTAACCATTTTAAATTAAAAATAGAGATCCATCATACACCCAATTAACATAAAATTACAATACTGTCATTGGTGAGTCTCAATTTTTTAATTCAAAATGGTCAAACTCACGTTATGTTTTTAGGATAAAATAAAATCCAGGTACCAAACTGTGAATTATGATCAAATTTAGGTACTATTGATATAATTAATTCATAAAACTCGCTTTGACCAATATTAACCGGTAAAATATACTAAATTGTCTGATCATCATTACTTCATGTATATTTTTGGAACAACATGCAATCTAGGTACCAAAATGTAAACTAACATAAAGTTCAGATATCATTAATGTAATTTATTCCGAAATTAAAGAGAAGTTTAACAATTATCCATTTTATAAAATAAAAATTATTATTATAGTAAATATAAAGAAAACTAAAATTAAAATATTATCTTTAGGTAACTCAACATTTTTCATTTCTTATTTTTAGTTATTTATTATTTTATAGTCCTTTATTGTATTTATATTTTCAATGGGTTAATGTGCAAAAATACCCCTAACGTTTTGGGCCAGGAGCAATTTTACCCCTAACGTCTAAAATTGTGCAATTTTACCCTAACGTTGGAAGCCAAAAACAATTTTACCCCTAACGTTCATAAATTGGGTCAATTTGAGAAATAATTCATTAAACTGTCTTCTCGGTCATGAATCTTGTCATCTATATTTCACACGTGTATGATTTTATCAGTAAAATCACAAACATACGTTGAGATGTGAAAAAAATAAAAAAAAATAAAAAATATACTGTCTTTTTGTACGAATTAGACAAAAAAAATCAAAAAATTCACCAAATTTATAAATATTAATCTCAAATTCTATTATTAAATTATAAAAAACATGAAATCCTTTTTTTGAACGAATTGTTATGCAATTGGTGCAGAATAAGGAACGAAAACATCTGTGTTTTATAATAGTGTCTGAAATTGACCCAATTTATCAAAATTAGGGGTAAAATTGCTCTTAGTTTCCAACATTAGGGGTAAAATTGCACCATTTTAGACGTTAGGGGTAAAATTGCTCCTGATCCAAAACGTTAGGGGTATTTTTGCACCTTAACCCTATTTTCAATATAGGATAAGAGCAAAACTTCTAACGTTGTCGGTAAAATGTAGATTTCATCTAACGTATAAAATGATCAAATTTAATAAAACAAGATCAATTTTCACCGCGTTATAGTAAAAATAATATTTTATAGTAAAAATAATAACAGAAAGAAAAGAAAATTAAAACATTATTATTTGATATGTACATAATCAAATATTTTATTTATGGTTAGTTTCATGTCTTAAGATATTTTTTTACCATACTAAAAATACTGAAAAAGAATGGTACAAGAATAAGATACAATGTTGGACAAACGATTACATTTGTCTTAAAAATGTTATATGTGATTAACCAAAAAACAAGATGAACACAGAAAAATATAATGAACTGAAAAACTTGAAACTAAAGAAGAGAGTTAGACAAATCTGAGGCATGTATTAGCAGTTTCCTTAAGACAGATGTCGTCGCTATTGACGATCGTCTCCCAGGATATAACAGATTACGCAAGCGAACTCAAACCGTGTGTAGCCTAGTTATCACCGGAGTAGGAAAACAAGAACAATGTGAACAGACAAATAGTATTTTGAAAACCTTCAACAACAGCTTTTTGCAACTTTCTCATCAACTGTGAATTTGACAATCCATTCTATATTAATAAAACTTGAAAGGATATGTCTTTTCACGAACGAACACGACTATACAGGACAGACACGACTATTCATGTACGAACACGACTGTTCACGACGGACACGACTGTTCATGAAAGGAGGTGTTTGTTGGTATTTAAATTAATAAATAAGTTTATTCAAAATTTTCCAACAATCCCCCACATGAATAAAATTAGAAACGAGACGATTATGACATTGTGATAACTTTCTACAGAAGATATCTGCATAGGATAAGTAGCTAATGTGCCTTGAACCTTCCCTTGTGAAAGTATATTTACTTTACTGGCTGACTAGTAGACGCAATGTCTTTGAACTATTCTGTCGTTTGTGTAAACGATGATATACCCCACACAGATATCAACATAACACGGCATGGTTCTCATGGTTATGTTCGTTATGGTCATCAACATCGCCTGGTTCTGTGAGAGTTTAAGAGAACTAGGCCCCACACTAGTCTCTATCGAAGCGACCCCACTTCACTCTGACATAGGTGATTTATTTGCTCAGAATACTGACGCACAATGTATCATGAAAAACATATAGCTTAACCTTTTCCGATTGGTGTCACTGTTTACATCTAGGAATGGACGAGGGTTTAACCCCCACAGTAAACGCGCAAGGTTTATGCATTTAGGTTGTCCCTTTGAACCTAGATCTTGGGATCTCCAATCAACTAGGTAGGGTTTTCCTTCACATAACGCCTCTTCTCTATGGGCGTTAGTCTCATTCCTTTCGATGATTTTTCAATTTGATTTCGGTTTAACCTCTAGGTTAGCGGATCCGCTGTGTTATCCTTTGACTCTACAAAATCAACAAGGATGACACTCGTTGAGATCAATTGACTAATGGTGTTATAACACAGAAGCTTTTCTACATGTAACTCATCATACAGAAGCTTTTTATACCGCATATTCACCGACTGATAAGGCAATTTGATTTCTACATTTTTAGTGACTTTCATAAATTAAATCTAGACAACTAATGTCGGAGGAAGAACCAAGCATGAGCAACAAGCGAGTAAAGAGGCCCAAAACAGTGCCACACAACACACCAGCAGCTCGGGCACGCTCCGCGTGGGTTAAAGCACGCTCCGCGTGAAGGAAAGTTTGATCTGGAGAAAGTTCAGCAGCCAATCTACGCTCCGCGTAGATTTGGACACGCCCCTCGTAGACTTGGGCACGCCCCGCGTAAAGTGAGCACTGATCCAGAGAGGAGCTCAACAGCCAAGGCACGCCCCGCGTAGAATTAGGCACGCCCTGCGTGCCTTCAGCTTAAGGAACTTGCTCCTTACTCCAGCTTTCTCCTTAATTACAATCCTGCCACTCCTTATTTACAACCCACACACCACTCCCTATTTACCATCCATGCCACCCCTTTATATTTAACCCATTTTACCCTTATCTTTATCATTTTAATTAATTAGTGATTTACCCTTTTATGTAATTTGCTTTAGGGTTTTGAGATTGTATAAATACATCTCTTTCTTGTAATTGTTCTCTAACTTTTATCAATACAAAATATATCTTCTTCTTCATTGAAGTTTGTTAAGGTTTTTACCTTCAACAATGGGGATTTCACTATTCC
Source organism: Euphorbia lathyris (assembly GCF_963576675.1). Classification (NCBI taxonomy): domain Eukaryota; kingdom Viridiplantae; phylum Streptophyta; class Magnoliopsida; order Malpighiales; family Euphorbiaceae; genus Euphorbia; species Euphorbia lathyris. The sequence continues at coordinate 83,477,750 of NC_088917.1, read as the reverse complement.
TATGGATTTAGTCCATGAAACCCGAGATTCACTCCTTCTAGTTTAGTTAGAGAAGAACATCTTTGTTAGTTTACGATTAAAACTAACCCGCCCGAAATTAATCCGTATCGTTTAGTCTCAATTGCAACAAGTTCTCTCCTTCGTCTTTTCTTTTCCTCTCCTACTTCTAATTCGGTTTCTGAATGCAGGAGATTAACTGTAGGGACTGCCCCATCCTCCTGATCATAAAAGCTTACACCAAAGTTCCTTGATAGATACCAGAGATTATGTCTAGGAGTTGGTTCCTTCAGCTGTCCCGCTGTACTACTACCAGCATCTTTTAATCACAGATTATTTTATATAGAAACTGAATGGATACTCCATTTTGAGTATTTTTATTCAAAAAAAATTAATACTTATTTATAGGATTATAAAATAATTAAAATGTAGAAAATCAAGAACTAAAAGATATTAATTTTCATTTGAATTGAAGAACACATATTCACAACATATAAAAATTTTGTACCAGAGAAGGTCTTCCATAAAGACATTAAAATATAGTTCGTGAAAACTAAAGATCAAGTTGTTATATTTACATTTTTTTAATAAAAAAAAATCCGAACAATTGAAAAGGCAACTTAGGATAACTAGGAAATACGAGGTATTAAAAGTTGTTGTTGAGGCCGACTATTAAACTAATAATCACCATTTTTATTAGAAATATCTAGATAATTTAAGTAAAAAGAAATATCTAGATAACACTGAGAATGATAGTTATATATAAAGAGTGACATCTTATGGTTATGTACGTTTTTAGTTAAAATCTAGCTTTCAGATGACATAAATTTAAAATAATGTCACGAAAAACAATCAGATTAAAAAATGTCTGTTATATACCTTGTGTCATGTAAAAGATAAAAATGGTGTAGTGATATTTTTTAATGCATGACTAATATTTAGAATCTAGAAAGCTTACCAAATATTTTTTAATGTAAGAACCACAAAAAAACAAGAGATAAGATGAAATATTTTGTGTGAGTGTGAGTAGTAAAAATAGCTTAATAATAAAAATAAGGGTAAATAATTATAAGGTCCCTGTGTTTTTATCTAATACACTACTTAGTCTCTGCGTTTTTAGAAATAATTATATAGTCCTCCAGTTTTTGTTTTTGTTAACTCCTTAGTCCTTATGCTTGGGTCAACGGTCAAACTATACTAAATAAACTTTAAAATACCAAAATTATCCTTTACTTTATGTTTTAATAATAAAACATCTATTTTTCCTATTTTATATTTTTTCTTTTTTTCTTACATAATCACAATCTCTCCAATATAAAGTAATTGATTTATTAATTGTTATATAATTATAACAAAATTGTTATATAATTATAGAATTTTAATTTAATAATGTAAAATTTATTGACTAACAAATGAATGAAAAATATTTCATAAATTATTAAAATAGGAGAAAGACTATTATTGTAAAAAGGTTTTACAATTCTAATAAATTTTCCGAATGAAGAAAAAAATATGATTTTTAAAAAATTATAATAATATTTAATGTTAGTTTAGATATATTATATTAAAAAATAAAGAAAAAAATAATTATAATTTAAGAAAATTAATAATATATTTTTTTAAATATATTATTTTCGGTGTATATGTAATTAAAAAACTTCATTAAAATTAATTAGATTAAATTTGAAACTAAAAGATAAAATTTTTATGTATATAACTAGGGGTAATTTTGGACTTTTATTTGCAAAAACAAATGGAAGGACTAAAGAATTGATTAAGATAAAACTTAAAGACCTTATAATAATATGATGGACTTACTAGCATGTTAAGTAAAAACATAAGGACCGTATAATTATTTACCTTAAAAATAAGGTCTAATACATCATCAGCTCCCTGAACTTGTCTACAATAGTAGATTGGCTTCCTAAACTTTACAAGTGTCTCACTAGTTCCCTAAACTTGCTTATTTTGTATCACCAGCTCCCTAAACTTGTCCATAAAAATTTATTAGCTCCCTGAACTTTGCAAGTGTCTCACCAGCTCCCTAAACTCGCTTATTCTGTAACAACTAAATACATAAACCATAATACTAACTCGGGTTAAGGTGCAAAAATACCTCTAACGTTTTGGGTCAGAAGTAATTTACCATGAATCTTGTAACAGATCTATTATCAAATCATAATTTTGTATTTAGTTATTACGTTAAGCAAGTTTAGGGAGCTGGTAAGACATTTGCAAAGTTTAGAGAGCTAATAAATTTTTATGGACAAGTTAAGGGAGCTGGTGATATGAAATAAGGGTTGGTTACAAAATTGTCAAGAATAAATCAGTTATTTACAAGTGTGGTTTGCTTACAACAAAATTTTTAACTATGTCAAATTCTTCCAATATTAACCTGTTTATATCACATCTGTCATTTCAAGTGAAATTTGTAAAAATTTTGAAACGAGAATATTGTATTTTTAAATAACGTTTATTTTCTCAGTAACTACCCCCTTCCTATTCTATTTTTAGAATTTGCAGACACTCATAACCATTTTCAATTTTTTCTTTGAATGACGCCATAACTTTTAAAAAGAAGCTCCATGGATGAAGCAGATTTACTGGCACAATTTTGAGAATTCAATAAGAATATAATCCCTTCTGATTTATCAAATGTCTCCTTCATTGATAAAAATAGAGATTTGACTCCATTTGGTGGTGGGGAAAGCATTCATTTACAACTTCAACAATTAGAATTAGTAATTGGTGAGGACTTATAAATCCATTAATTCGATTGAAAATATCCCCGATGAAGCAGAAATCTATTAAAAGTAGAGGTGTCAAAATGGCTAAAAAGATTGACCCAACCTATTTAATAAATGAGTTGACCCAACCCAACCCATTTAATAAATGGGTTGTCAGAGAGGTCAAAATGACCCAACCCATTTATTAAATGGGTTACATGGGTTGACCCATTTAACCCATTTAACTAAATCTAATTAAAAATTTATTCATTTGAATTTCAATTAACATACACGTAAAAAACTATTAGTCCAAATAATGTAATGTTCTATAAAATCAAACAACAATGTAGTAATCATCCAAATCATCAAGAATTTTTGAAATTCCAGAATTTTCAAAATTTCAGAATTTTTGAAATTCCAGAATTTTTAAAATTTCAGAATTTTTAAAATTCCAGAATTTTTAAAATTTCAGAATTTTCAAAATTCCAGAATTTACGGAATTTCTGAATTTTTGAAATTTCAGAATTTTTGATATTCCAGATTCTGAAATTTCAGATTTTGAAATTTCAGAATTTTCAAAATTTTTGAATTTTTGAAATTCCAAAATTTTTGAAATTCTAGAATTCTTCAGATTCTGGAATTCTAGAATTTTTCAAAATTCTAAAATTTTTGAAATTTCAGAATATCTGGAATTTCTGAATTTTTGAAATTCCAGAATTTCCAGATTTTAGAATTTTAGAATTTTGGAAATTCTAGAATTTTAGAATTTCTGAAATTCCAGAATTTTCATATTCTGGAATTTCAGAATTTTCGAAATTCTAGAATTTCCAGATTCTGGAATTCTATTATTTTTCAAAATTCCAAAATTTCTGAAATTTCAGAATATTTGGAATTTCTGAATTTTAGAATTTCTGAAATTCCAGAATTTTTAAAATTCTAGAATTTTTGAATTTTAGAATTTTAGAATTTCAAAATTTTCATATTCTGGAATTTCAGAATTTTCATATTCTGGAATTTTAGAATTTTTGAAATTCTAGATTTCATGAAACCATGTGTTTTTTTAAATTAACCCTTAATTTTATATCTTCCAAAAAAAACCCTTAATTTTATAAGTTTTCTTTTGAGAATATATAATTTAATATTGCATGGAATTAGAGAATATTATTTTTTGTTTTAGACGTTTTGTATGAGAAATAAAAAAAATATATTTATTAATTATTAAATAAATGAATGTTTTGACGAAATTATTTATTGGGTTGTCGTCACAGCCTCACATTTTATAAATAAATAAATATATTATTTCAAAGGAAACTATATATAATGAATTGAAAAATCTACTAATATTAAAGAATAAGTATGAAAAGAATAATATGAAGAGAATATTTCTCATTTAGTGGATGAATAATTCAAATTTCATTCAATAATTCAAATTTACTAATATTAAAGAATAAGTATTTGTGGTTGTTTTAAGATGAATAAGAAACTAATGGGTTATTGGGTTGACCCTTTCAAAAACCTATTCAACCCTTTTATTATATAGGTTAAATGGCTCAACCTCTTTATGACCCAATCCATAAAAAGGTCAACCCTAACCTATTTAAATGATGGGTTAAATGGGTCAATAAATGGGTTATGACTCATTTTGACAGCTCTAATTAAAAGCAACAAAGACTTTTTGTTTAAGAAAAACTTGTGATTTTCTCATTCTTAAGAAATGCTGAATTTCTGTGAAAAATTGAATTCCCCTTCAATGTCTATTCTATCTAAAGGTGTGTTTACTTTCCAACAATTAATTTCATAAGTAGCTTTTTATTAATTTTTTAGGTTTTGCTGGTTTAAGTTAAATAAAATTGCAGATTATATAAGTAAAAAAATGGCAAGAGGAAGAATCCTCCTCCCTTAACCAAAGGTCCAGGGTTCGATCCTCGCCTTTGGGAATGGAAAGAATTTCCGTGGCCAGCAGTCTCACCCATAGAGGTGCAAACCATCTGCGAACATGAATAGCCACTGCTGTCGGCGGTGGATACATTTAGAAACCAAAAAAAATGGCAAGAGGAAGGAAAACAGGCGTAAAATGGTGGGAACTGTGAAAAGGGTTTGAAATAACAATTAAGAAGTAACCGTATATGATAAAAGTAAAAATAAAAGTTTGATATTTTGATATGTTTTTAATTAAAAATATGAGATGATAAAAACTAGATATAGGAGTTAGATAAATGTAAAATAAAATTCAAATTTGATTTTAAATGTAATTTTCTCTACGAAATAATCAAGTTTAGGGAGCTAGTGAGACACTTGCAAAGTTTAAGGAGCTAATATACTATTATGGACAAGTTCAAGGAACTGATGATGTATTAGGCCTAAAAATAAAGCTTCTTAAATTTGATCCTCCATTTTCAACATTATAGGGTCTGAATATATTGTTATCTAATTTAATTGATGAAATAAAATTGGGATAATGGTTAAATTTGATCTAATGTTTTTTGGGAGTTTCGAATTTAAGGGATTAACGATAATTAATCCATTTGAAATATACGGGTTCGGGTGTATCTTATTGAATAGCATAACCGGTAGATCTCTCATAGTAGCGGAAGCGAATCTTAGCACAATGATCTTGTACCACCGGTAACAAGCAACCACACATCGTTAGCCAGGAAAGACTGAATAATCCACAGACTAAAGCGAAGATAAAGCATGGGAGGGAGAGGAGGGGAGAATTCAGCCAGCATGGTTAGAAACCTTTTTTTTTTGTGATTAGGGTTTAGCCTATTTATAGGATGTTGGTCATTTATAACGTGACAAGTTAGTTCCAAGGGGGTGGGATAAGAACTATTTAAAAATTTTGTCCGTTAAGGGTGACTTCTTTTCTTATGAAAAGAATTACACATCGTCACTAAGTAGATTCAAGACACAAGCTTAGTCAACTTGTGACTAAGTCTGCTTCTTTACTTGAGTCATGAGATAGCACTTAGAGTCTATTCCTGAACTCAGCTTCTTAGTTAACTTAACTCAGCGTGAGCTCTTTATTTAGTCGGTTTTCACAGCAAGCAATATATATTAAAGGAGTATAAGGGTTGGAGAGATATTACTCAGTAGACTTATCCTGGTTCGGTCTCTCCGCCTACGTCCAGTCCCCGGAACTCGTTCCGAGCTTTTTGAATTCTCTATTGAGCTCTTTAAAGGTAGAGCACGAAACCTTTTACAAATAGAAGCTGAGTATAACAAGAGTACCTTCCTCTATACCTCTACTCACTCCTATATCTACGCTGAGTACTATAACCGAGTACTCAGCCTCTCCTTTCTATTCTTCTAGAAATGATAAAGTGTTTGTCCTAAACAACAATTGCTAAGACACTTTAGATGATTGGAAATCACTCTAGACTTTTACACAATAATATGGAAATTGGTGTAAGGTATTTGCTTTGCTTTTCTCACAGAATCTTCGAGTATGAATTTGGTCAGCGTTTCGACAACTTGAAGTTCTGTGTGGATTGAAGCAAATGGATGACGTTTATATAGTGACACTTGAGGCACCTGGTCATTTCGAATTTCGAAATAACCATTGGAGGGAAACGGCTTCCTGTCGTTGTCACTCTGGGCATGCTTAGCGTCGTTGGCCAATAGGATTCTTGCATCTTCTGTCTTCGGCAGAATGTTTCCCCATTTAAGGAAAAGTCCACGAGACAGCTTTCTGCGCCTTCTGAACTTTTCCCAAAGTAGAAATACTTTGTCAAGAAGTTGAACATTGCCTGCTGCTGTACAGACTGCTTTGTCGTCCAACTCAGCAGCTTCTCCTTGAAGCTTTTGCCACAAAGGCTTCTCGATCCTTCTCTTGCTGAGTCGTCGTTTTAGTTGATACGGCTTCGTTGTGAACTCTTAAGCCGAATGGTGTTGATGTGTTGACTTGGGCTTGACTTACACTTTATGGGCCTTTGGGCTTTTTGTTCTCAATGTCTTATTCACAATTAAACTCAACATTGAACAAACACATTAGTGTAATAAATCAAAGCATATTAAATTTAATGTGTTAGAATATTTTTAGCATTACTTAAATAATTTTGTCAAATCAAAATCATGTGGAAAGGTGTTTCAACAAACTCCCCCATTTTGATGTTGGCAAAATTATTCAGTCGAAGAACTCAGTGTTGAGCTCCCCCATGATAGTTGACCTTATTTTATCAAATAACTCCCCCGTAAGGGTTGAGCTACTGACTTAGTTTTACTCTAAACATTTCAAGGTTTAATTGAGTAAGTCTAAGGTCAGTTTTCCGAGATAGGTCAGCTCATGGAACATATTCTTTTTAACTCAGTTTTACGCGGAAGATTTAAATATCACAGAGCGCTGAGTATACTTTGTTCAATGAGTTTTAGTTAAGTGGACATATAAGAAGTGGTCAACATGCATGATCAACACAATAAACATATCATCAATTAATATAGACAGTGTAGTATAGTTAATTCAATGAAGATGCGTTTTAACAAATTATATCAATCACTTAAGTAAGCATCGCACAAGAGTAGTCAATATGAAGGAGATAGAGATGCATATAATTTGTTTTGAATTTAATGTCAGCACAATACAAAAAGAAAACAGATATAAGGGTTCAAAACAAAGGCTATTCTAGACAATACAAGTTAAGCTACTTTTGTTTGCCCTTTCCCTTGTGTTGCTGACTAATTGAGGCTTGCTGAGTTCTTGGGGCTTGTTCTTTCTCCCCCGTTTTGCCATCATCAGGTTTGGGAATGAAGGTGGCTTCAATTGTAGCTTGGGTGAGGCGGTGAGAAAATGCCTTGAGCTTTCTCGTGCTTTCATTCATTCCGTCGAAAATTGGAACACCATCATCCATAATGGATCGAGGAATTCCAATTGATGCAGCACTCAGCATAGTTAAGACAGCGGCTTAAGACTTGCCAATCCAGTGCATAGTTTCAGTGAGCATGGCAAAGGCTTGATGAAACATCTTTAGCAAAGATGAATCATAATACTCACGTTGTTCGTTTATTTGGCGCACATTGCTGTAAGTTGCTCGAGAATACTTCAGAAGCTCGTTGGTCTTAAGCTCGTCAGTGGCCATTTCTTGTCTGTTCAAGTTCAGCAGACGCACAGCTTCGCTGATTTGCTCAATGGAGCATTGAGAGGAGGTGGAGAGTTGGTGTTTGGTTTTCTCTTGCTCAGTGTGAAGCTGGCTGAAGAGATTATGTACTTCGGCAGAAGTGGCATATGCTGAGTTCGCAGCTGACAGTTGATGAAACTCCCTTTGCAGAGAGTTTATACGGTTGACCATGGTCAGCTGGAGTTCGGCCAGCTTCAGTATAGAGTCCTGCCGGGGCTGTTGAGATTGTAGTGTAGTCATGACACTCAAAAGATCCTTCATACCTTTGATCTCGGTGAGAAGCTGAGTGACAGACGAAAATGGAGTTGTCTCAACAGCGGTAGATTCAGCTGCATTGGCACTTTGTTGATGGAGGTCCTGGATGAGAGCATAAGCTGAGTCAACAATTCTTCGACCAGACTCAGAGGCAATGAGATAGCTAAAGGATCCATCGTGTGTTGGCCCAGATGCTGGAGGTGGAGTAGAACCGGATAAGGGCAATGTTTGGTTCTGCTCGTTATTGGAAGGCCCAGCATTGTCAGCGACTGGCCTGGTATTAGTATTGTCAGTGAAAACTGACTGATTTTGAGTCTGCTCATTTAGTTGGGGAAGTCGTAGATCGGCAGAAGAGTTGCTTGCTCAGTGTCAGGGTGAAGCTGACTAGGTGATGGAAGGTTAGGGAGTTCAGTGTCCACCTGAGCAGGAAATTCCTTAATTTTCTCAACAGTTTGAGGAGCGGAATCTTCGAGCACTTGCTCGGCATTGCTTTGGTCGGCATGTTCCTTCCGAGAAACAGAGGCTTGATTTTCTTCAGACTCTAGTTGAGACACAGGTGTGTTGGAAAAGTATTTGAGTTGGACATCTGTAAGATCGGTAATCTCATCCCTCAGTGGTGAGTCACCCATGATGTCAATGACGGGTGGTTTGAGGGCTTTCTTCTTTCTCAATCTCCTAAGCTTCGGAGGAGTAGGGTCACACGGAATGGACTCAATGGAGTCAGTGGGTGAGGCATCCCTTTGCACAGTAGGAGCATTTTCTTGGTGCTCAGTTTCTTCTTCATCATCAACCAACTCAGTGTTGATTGGTTCAAGATGCTCATCATCTGCTGGTTCCTCAGTGTCATCCTGACCACTTTCTTCTTCTTCAGACTCATCATCCAGTTCTTCTTCTTCTAACTGGTCATTCAATTCTTCCTCATCAAACTGACCACCCAGTTGGTCTTGGTCTTGTTCTTCCTCAGCCTGTTGCTCAGCGTCAATCCCTTGACTCTGTGCAGAGTGTGAGTTAGGAGGAACGACGATATCTGCCAGCATGGCCTCAATAGGTCTTAACTCAAAGTTGAGCTTCTTTTTCTTCTTCTTTAATGGTTGGTCATCAACCTCTCTTTCTTCTGTTTCAGGCTCAGCTTGCCTAGGTCTTTTCGAAGCTGACCTAGATCCACCCGGACTTTGCTGAGTTTGCTTTGTTCCTTTACACACAACTTTGATCCTCTTTGGGGTAGAGGCAGCTCCTTTAGACGTGCTTTGCACAACTTTCCTCTTCCTTTGTGTTCTGCCCTTTCTAATCACATCCCCCTCAGTGTTTTCCCCCTCAGCGTTTTGGACAGCTTCGCCTTTGCCTTCCTTCACCACAATTGGCAGGTCATGTGCCAAACCAAATAGGGCAGCAGCTATAATGTCGGTTCCCTAAACTCGAATTTCCGAAACTGTGTCCACTTTGTGATCCTGAAGGATTCGCGTGATGAAGGAGCCCAGCCTAAGGGTTCCAGTACTTCGTAGAAACCCACCGATGATGAAGATAGGCATATTGATAGGCGTGTAGGTCAGCATGTGCCATATGAAGCACTGCTCGAAGTTGGTTGCTGAGTTGGTGCAGTTGATTTTGGGGTAGAGGAAATTTGTCAGTATGTAATGGGCCATCTTTTGATGCTGACCCATGGAAGTGCTTGAAATTTCACCTATATGACCCTCAGGTTTGAAGAAGGTCTTAACGTAGTTGGTTTTGTCATGGTCACCTGACTTACGAAGTATAGCTCCTTCGTTTTTTAATTTGAACAATGAGGCAAGGTACGCTGGGTTGATGGAGATGTTCTTTCCTCGAACATTAGTTGCTAGGTAGTTCCTGTTGTCATTGGCGACTCTCAGGTTGGCGTAGAATTCTCGTACCAACTTAGGGTAAGTGGGATCCCGAACTTAGAATAGCTCGGTCCATCCATTGTTCTTGATCCACTCACAGAAAGGTTGCTCGGCCTCCACAAATCCTTTTGAGAACCACCACGAGTGGTCAATCTTCCACCCCCTCACACTCTCGAAGACTTGAGTGTAGGTGCGTTCAACTACTTTCTTACCCTTGTCCTTTTACTGTGGTTTTCCCTTGGAGGAGACAGCTTGAGCTTTCTTGCTCGGCGTAGTAGCTCCAGCGAGATTGCGCTGAGTAGGAGAAGTGAGATTGTCATCGGAGCGGTTTTGGGAAAGACCGGCACCGGAGATGTTTAGAGAAACTCTTGTCATATTCTCAGAGAAGTTTTGGGAATTTTTGAGAGAGAGAGTATAAATGCCAAATATTTCTAAGCGTAAAGAAATAAAAGTGGGAATTCATCCACTATTTATAGTGATGTTGAGTTAATCCAAGGCGTTGAGTAGTCTGTTTTGTCTCGAGATTCTCAATCGACAAAGATTTTGGCATCCTAGGTGGCTATTTAATTCGCCTGCTCTGTATTTAAGGTTTGCAACGGCTCTTTACTCAGTGTTAAGAATTTCAAGCGTTTAAAATTCTGAGTAGTCAGTGTTATGCAAAGGAATAGATCTTATGCATAGAAGCTCAGCTTGAGGCAAATACTCAGCATATATATTTATCTACTCAGCATGCAATATCACATATCATTCATCATGGAAATTCACTCAGCATGCATACTATACTTGGAATTTATTGAAGAGGATTAAACATACTAATGGCTTCTCTAAGTATGTTGAATTGCTCACGAGGCAGTGGCTTTATGAAGATATCAGCAAGCTGCTCATCCGTTGGGACATAGGTCAGCTTGATCTCACCTTTGAGTACATGGTCTCTAATGAAGTGATGTCTGATGCTGACATGCTTCATTCTGCTGTGCTGGATTGGGTTCTTTGATAGATCAATTGCACTTTTATTGTCACATTTGACTTCAATTGTTTCAGTCTGAACGCCAAAATCTTCAAGCTGTTGCTTAATCCTTATAGGACTTGAGCAACACAGCTTCCAGCAGTAATGTACTCAGCTTCAGTGGTTGACAGGGCTACCGACGCCTGCTTTTTGCTAAACTAGGACACAAGATAGCTCCCAAGGAAGTGGCATCCTCCTGAGGTGCTTTTTCGTTCAAGCTTGTCTCGTCCGTAGTCAGCGTCAGTGTATCCAAGAAGTGTGAAATCTGAAGTATTGGGATACCATAAACCTGCATTCACTGAGCCTTGAAAATATCTAAGGATTCTTTTTAGAGCTATGTAATGAGATTCCCTAGGGTTAGATTGATATCTAGCACAATAACATACTGAGAACTGAATGTCCGGTCTACTGGCAGTTAAGTAAAGTAGAGAACCAATCATACCTCGGTACAATCTGCTGTCTACTGACTTACCATTCTCATCAGCGCAGAGGACAGTGTCAGTGCCCATTGGAGTAGATATTGGCTTACCATTTTCAAGTTCATATTTCTTCAATATCTCTTTAGCGTACTTAGTTTGACTTATGAAGATGCCATTTTTCCCTTGTTTGATTGGAAGTCCAAGGAAGAAGTTGAGTTCTCCCATCATTGACATTTCAAACTCAGTTTGCATCTGCTTGCTAAATTCCTTGCATATTGACTCGTTAGTGGCACCAAAAATAATGTCATCAACATATATCTGAGCCAGCATGGTATCTTTACCCTTCCTCTTAATGAATAAGGTTGTATCAGCTTTACCTCTGACATAATTTCTAGTCAGCAGGAAACTGGTCAGCCTCTCATACCAAGCACGTGGTGCTTGCTTGAGGCCATACATAGCCTTTTTGAGCTTATAAACGTGGTTTGGGAATTTTGGATCCTCAAACCCTGGAGGCTGATTAACATAAACTTCCTCGTTTATAACTCCATTAAGGAATGCACTCTTAACATCCATTTGAAACAGTTTAAAGTTAATATAGCTTGCATATGCACATAAAATTCTAATAGCCTCTAGCCTTGCCACTGGGGCAAAGGTCTCACCGTAGTCAATACCTTCTTGCTGACTGTAGCCCTGAGCTACAAGCCTTGCTTTGTTTCTGACCATGTTCCCTTGTTCATCCAACTTGTTGCGGAAGACCCATCTTGTTCCTATGGTTTTCTGGCTTCTTGGTTTTGGCACTAGATCCCATACTTCATTTCGTCTAAACTGATCAAGTTCTTCTTGCATTGCATTCATCCAGAATTCGTCATACTCAGCTTCAGCGAAATTCTTTGGTTCCTGGATTGAGACGAATGCTACGTTGCTGAGGTATCTCCTGAGTTGATTTCTCGTCATCAGGGTATTCTCAGCGGCATCAAGAATGGCACTTTCTGAGTGACCTCTTGGTATCCTAATCTCCTTTGGTAGATTGATGTCTTGCGCTGGTTGTGTTTCAACAGTCTCTGCAGGTGTAGATTGGTCAGTGAAAGTAATTTGAGTTTCACTTTTACCTTTGGTCAGCCTTTGAGGAAATGACTCAGCGGCTGTTTCTTGGTCCGCGGGTGTTGAGTGTGGATCATCCTCGGTTAGTGGCTAGTATCTTCCTAGAGGGTTAGTTTCATCGAACTCAACATGTACTGACTCTTCTAAGACTTGAGTTCGTTTATTGAAAACTCTGTATGCTTTGTTGTTTGTTGAGTAGCCTAAAAAGATAGCTTCATCAGCTTTTGAGTCAAACTTAGCTAGGCTATCTTTGGTATTTAAGATAAAACATTTACAACCAAAGGCACGAAAGTATCCAATGTTGGGCTTTCGTCCTTTCCAAAGTTCGTAGGGGGTTTTCTTTAGTATAGGTCTAATAAGAGCCCTATTAAGAATATAGCACGCTGTGTTGACAACTTCTCCCCAAAAGTACTTTGGAAGCCTATGCTCACTCAGCATTGTCCTGGGTATTTCAACCAAGGTTCTGTTTTTCCTTTCAACAACCCCATTTTGTTGAGGCGTTCTAGGAGCAGAGAAATTATGGTCAATGCCGTTGGTTTCACAAAATTCAACAAACTGTTGGTTCTTGAATTCTCCACCATTATCACTTCGGATGTGAGCTAACTTAAGGTCTTTATCATTTTCAAGTTTTCTTACCAAATTTGAAAATGTCTCAAAGGTTTCATCCTTGCTACTCAGCAAGATGATCCAAGTGTACCGAGAAAAGTCATCTACAATGACCAAGGAAAATCTTCTTCCACCCAAGCTCAGCGGCTGGACTGGACCGAAGAGATCCAAGTGTAGTAACTCTAGTGGACGCTTAGTTGAGACAATGTTTTTACTATGAAAAGATTGTTTGGTTTGTTTTCCAGCTTGGCAAGCATGGCATAATTGATCTTTTTCAAATTTAAGTTCTGGCAGACCCTCAACCAATTTCTTTCTTGCTAATTTGGCCAGGAGGTCCATGCTTACATGACCAAGTCTCTTGTGCCATAGCCAGGAATTTTCTTCCTTTGATACTAAGCATACAGTTTTTGAAAACTTCTTTTCCAAGTTTAGCATAAAGACATTATCAATACGAGGGGCAGTTAAAATTAACTCATTTGTTTTACCCTCAAATATTTTACATCCAGTGTCATCAAATATAACTTTTCTCCCATTGTCACATAGCTGAGCTACGCTGAGTAAGTTATATTTGAGTCCACTGACTAGGGAGACTGACTCAATAGTAGGATTGCCACCAATGGTTCCTGACCCTACTATCTTACCTTTCTTGTTGTCTCCAAAACTTACACTTCCTCCTCGTTTACGCACAAACGTGATGAACTGAGTTTCATAACCAGTCATATGCCTCGAGCATGCGCTGTCAATGTACCACATCTTTGACTTCTCAGCACACCTCAGGCTTACCTGCAATATAGCTAGTTGCTTTTAGGTACCCAATTCTTTTTGGGTCCTTGCTTGTTAAGTTCAACAGGTAAAGCGTCATATTTTATTTTATGACGACACACTTGGATAGTGTGTCCATTCTTTCCACAGAAGTCACAGCTGACCTTCCGTTTAGGATATCTCACTGGCTGGTCAGCACCCCAGTGCTGAGCGTGCCAGCACACCTTTGTGGTGTGTCCTTTCTTCCCACAGAAGTCACACTGGACATTCCGTCGAGGATTCCATCTCTGCTGACTAGTACTTCGGTACTCAGTGTTCAGAGGATTATTTCTTTTATTCGGAACCTTAAGTTGGTTCTGAATTGATGTGACGTCCTTCATTAGTTTCTTAGAATCTGATTGGACCTCAGTGACAAACTTTTGCATAATTTCTACATTATTATGCAAAATCGAAGTGTCCTGGAGAATATATCGAAGGTCACTCAGTTTGACCTCCTCAACCTCGTCACATCGCCTGCTGAGTGCTCTAACCTTTTTATTACACTTTTTGACGAGTGTATAAATGTCACTCAGGGCATTAACCATTTCATTTCTGAGCAAGGGTAGTGATATTACCTCAGTTGAGTGTTCCTCATCGTCAGATGCAATGGAGGGGTCAGCATGCTCAGAAACACAAGGCTCAGCAAGCTCATCTGCCATGAAGCAGATCTTTGCTCACTCAGTGGCATCAGCTTCAGATGATGATGAATCATCACTATCATTCCAGGTTGCCACCATTGCCTTCTTGCCGTTCTTCCTTTCTTTCCACAGCGAGGGACATTTTGACTTGATATGGCCAGTTTGATGACATTCAAAGCATGTAATGGGCTTTGAGTTGTCCTTCTTGTACTTGCTATCGCTGGAGTCAGCTTTGTACTCATCAAACTTCTTGTAAGGCTTCTTAGAATATTTTTCATTCTTTTTGAACAGCCTTTTCATCTTTCTAGTGAACATAGCCATTTTTTCATCGTCTGTTGAGCTCCCATCAGTGGAGTCAGCTTTCATGACAAGAGACTTTTGCTTCTTGTCCTCAGACTGTTCCTTCACCTCGAAATTCTTCATTAAGATCTCATGGGTCAGCAGTGAGCCAATGAGTTCATCATACTTGTAAGTGGTTAAGTCTTGAGCTTCCTCAATAGCAGTTTTCTTTGCCTGCCAGCTTTTAGGAAGACTCCTAAGAATCTTCTTAACTTGCTCTTCCTCAGTGAAGATCTTTGCAAGTCTCTTGAGCTCGTTGATGATGTTTGTGAACCTTGCGTTCATGTCAGAGATTCCTTCGTCGTCATTCATCTCGAACAGCTCGTACAACCTCATGTGCTGGTTGACTTTGGATTCCTTCACCTTGTTGGTTCCTTCATAGGTAACCTCGAGCTTCTTCCAGATCTCCTGCGCTGACTCACAACCTGAAATCTTGTTGTATTCTACAGCATCTAACGCATAGTGAAGCATGTTTATAGCCGAAGCATGATTTTGTAGCTTCTTGAGATCATCCTCTGTCCATCTAGTCTCAGCTTTGACAACCGTTTGGCCATCAATAGTTTCAACAGGAACAAATGGGCCTTGGACTATAGATAGCCATGCGCTCATGTTTGTTGCCTGAATGAAATTTTTCATTCTGTTCTTCCCAAAAGGTATAGTTAGACCCAAAGAATAGAGGAGGCCGAGTTATGGACAGATCCTCAGGTAGAATCTGAGTTGTCAGATTTCCTGGGAGAACCCGAGTGCTGTTCTCAGACATAGTGGGGATCAGCTCAAGGTAGTTAAACCTTGAACAGTGAGCTTTTAAGCTCTGATACCACTTGTTGGTCCCTTATAACGTGACAAGTTAGTTCCAAGGGGGGGGGGATAGGAACTATTTAAAAAATTTGTCTGTTAAGGCTGACTTCTTTTCTTATGAAAAGAATTACACAGCGTCACTAAGTAGATTCAAGACACAAGCTTAGTCAACTTGTGACTAAGTCTGCTTCTTTACTTGAGTCAGGAGATAGCACTTAGAGTCTATTCCTGAACTCAGCTTCTTAGTTAACTTAACTCAGTGTGAGCTCTTTACTTAGTCGGTTTTCACAGCAAGCAATATATATTAAAGGAGTTTAAGGGTTGGGAAGATATTACTCAGCAGACTTATCCTGGTTCGACCTCTCCGCCTACGTCTAGTCCCCGGAACTCGTTCCGAGATTTTTGAATTCTCTACTGAGCTCTTTAAAGGTAGAGCACGAAACCTTTTACAAATAGAAGCTGAGTATAACAAGAGTACCTTCCTCTATACCTCTACTCACTCCTATATCTACGCTGAGTACTATAACCGAGTACTCAGCCTCTCCTTTCTATTCTTCTAGAAATGATAAAGTGTTTGTCCTAAACAACAATTGCTAAGACACTTTAGATGATTGGAAATCACTGTAGACTTTTACATAATAATATGGAAATTGGTGTAAGGTATTTGCTTTGCTTTTCTCACAGAATCTTCGAGTATGAATTTGGTCAGCGTCTCGACAACTTGAAGTTCTGTGTGGATTGAAGCAAATGGATGGCCTTTATATAGTGACACTTGAGGCACCTGGTCATTTCGAATTTCGAAATAACCGTTGGAGGGAAACGGCTTCCTGTCGTTGTCACTCTGGGCGTGCTCAGCGTCGTTGGCCAATAGGATTCTTGCATCTTCTGTCTTCGTCAGTCTTCGGCAGAATGTTTCGCCATTTAAGGAAAAGTCCACGAGACAGCTTTCTGCGCCTTCTGAACTTTTCCCAAAGTTGATACGGCTTCGTTTTGAACTCTTAAGCCAAATGGTGTTCATGTGTTGACTTGGGCTTGACTTACACTTTATGGGCCTTTGGGCTTTTTGATCTCAATGTCTTATTCACAATTAAACTCAACATTGAACAAACACATTAGTGTAATAAATCAAAGCATATTAAATTTAATGTGTTAGAATATTTTTAGCATTACTTAAATAATTTTGTCAAATCAAAATTATTTGGAAAGGTGTTTCAACATAGGAAACTAAAACCCTAATCCTCCATCTCTTAAGATGGGCTTGGCTCATTCCATTTCAGGCGGGTCGAATTAATTAGATCCATATCCAATTAATCATAACACGAACATACAATACGGTAAAAAATTTAACGGTAACATTTTTAAACAAGATCAGTTTTGTTCATATTTAAAAGAAAATTTGAACGCACTGGTTTGACACTTTAATAGTCATGTCAGATATAGCAAACATTGTTCCATACATTGTTTTATTAGATATTTCTAGTTATATTTACAAATATCTTAGACTATTTAAAAACAACAAATTGTTATTAGTGATTTTAATGATTCATGTTAGTCAATAAAGTTGCAAAGTAATTAGTGATTCATATTTAAGATTTATTCCACTTTATCCTAGTGACACCACTTTTTAAGAATTTAATACATATATTATTTTTTGAATAATTGAATCAAAGTTTACCAATTAATACACATCTTACTTTTTTTAATAATTGAACTTTACCAATTTTACTACTGAGGTACAAAATGCAGTATAAAAGTTCCAAGAACTAATGATATTCTAAATAATTTTATTTATTGAAAATTTTCATTTCGGGATCATTTTAGGTGTTTAAATGAGAGAAAATGAAATTTTAAAGAGAAAAAACTCAAAAAATTATGATTTTAGAAAATAAAAAATGTAATTTTATAGTAAATGTGGTTCTGTACAGATGTAAAATTTAATAGCTTTTATGTTACTTTTTTGAAATTTAGTATTCATACCATAAACTTGGTAAATTTAAGCGGTCATGGGTGTAATTTACCCATACTATCATTCCACATATATCTAGCATTTATCCCAATTTCATAAAGAATGATTATCCGATCATGGCGGAGAAGATTATAAATTACATGGACAATTTCCATTAACAACATACTCCAAAAAAAGTAATAATGTAAAATTAAGCTCAATAAATATATTTACCCAAAAAATTCAATTCCTCTTATATTTTTAAAATGTTCGATTTACCTTCTAAAATTGTGTAAAGTTACCTATTAATCTCCTAAAAACCCGCATAACAGAATAACGAAAGATTTTGGAAAAGTTGAAATGTGTCAACTTTAAGGAAGTTCAAGAGGCGAATAAATCATATTAAGAAAGTTCAACGGATTAATAGGTATATTTCAGAGAGTCAATTTGTCACTTTAAGCAAGTTCGTGAGATAAATAGAACTTTTTCAAAGTACAATGCTAGTGATTTTTTTTTTTTAAGACAAGTACAGGATTAGCCTAAAATTATTAATAGTAGATCATTAAAAAAATCATCTTCTAACAATTATGGTTGCATGAGGATGTTTTAGAGTAGGCTTAAAACATTATATTTAAACATGCTAATTATTCTTTTTGTGTTTGCTTAATTTTTCTTAACATTATTAAGGTAAAAACATTTTGTAAAAACTAAGAAATGAAACAATGAACCAAGAAATGCAGATTATAAAATTTTTGTTAACAGAGTACGATAGTATAAAACTAATATTAATTATTGATAAATTGCAATAGTAAAACAAAATTAACTAAAACATTAAACTCATTAAGCATGTTGAACATCATTGAAAAGCTTAACTTTGATCTTGTTGAGAGCACTCAACACATCTTTGCTACTAATCCTCTCATTAGGTACATCTGCACAACACTTCAAGGCTAAATTTATAATCGAAGATGTGCAATCTGTCTTAGCCAATTAGTGTTGTTCGTTAACCCAAAGCAAATTGGGATCAATCAGTTGCGCGACTCCATAGCGCAGTGACTCTTTAACCCATTGCTTCATACTCATATCTTCGTTAAACATTTGATCTATAGGCATTTTTCTTGTGAAATTTTCGATCAACAGAATACCAAAACTGTATATATAGCTCTTTATAGAAACAAGTCCTTCTGATCCATACTCTGCATCATAATTTGTTTTAGTTAGCCTGGCAAAAGCAATATGTATTGGTTTTATTTTTTATAATAATACGTTCAGAAATTTATTTGAACTCATATAAACAGATTATGAACATTAGTCTCCAATTAATTTAAAATCACTGATATACAAAATTGAATGTTCATTGAGTATGTTAAGTTCATTATTTAGGTAAAAACCAGAAATTCATTCAAAGAAGAAAGCAAAGAGCCACATTTAATTAAACAAATATCATATAAACAACAATAGGAATACACAAAAAGAAACGGACCCGTTATCTGAAAACAAATCAATTGACATAATTGATTAAGAACTATGCCATCTGAAACAAGCTACAAGGACATAAATTATTATTCAAACTGTCATCATAGTTACCAATATTCCAATTACTCAACTATAACTTGATGTTTTTAATTAGTAGGATGTCATTCAATGTATATATATATATAGATGATGGTAATAATAAATAAGTTGTCATCGTAACACGCGTAATAGGGCAGCCTACCAATAGGCTTATGTGATGTGACGTGTCTTGACATGACAAAACTCAACCGTCGTCTAAAGATCCATCAGAAAGAAGTGAGTCCCGTGACAGTTTTTATTTCTTACAAGACGACGTCTGAAAGGCTTTTCAGCATAGTGTATATATTTTTCAAACGAGCATAGTACAAATTATTCATCTAATCGTATTAGAAGTGCAGAAAATAAACACCATCCAAAATATACATTAGCAAATTACTATTTCACAATTGTGATGGTTGTCTAGTAAAAAATAAATCATGTAAATGTTAAATTTTAGGGCCCGTTTCGTACATTATAATGTAATGTAATATAAGAATTGTAATGTAATCAAATATATAATGTAATGGAATAATGATTACCTTGTTTGGTTGTCAAATTCTAGTAAAATTAATAAAGTGCAATTATCATTACAATACATATGTTTATTTAGTTAAATGTAATTTAAATTGACTTCAGGAAAAAAAAATTGACATGGGTTTTGAAGTGGAATTAAAAAAATGGGCTTTTTTCGTTGTTTGCATTTTTTTCTCATTTTTAGTTTTTTTACACTTTTTTCTCTTTTTCGCACTTTTCGGTTTTCATGTTTTTTCGTATTTCACCCTTAGTAAGAAAAAATACAAGGGTTAATCATAATGTGGATTCGTGCCTCTTTTGTTCATAATGCCCATTACATAAATTTACGAAGAAAATTTTAAGTGATGTATTTAAAATTCTATTATGAAAAAAATGATATGATTAACCAAACATAATAACAAGTCTCCATTATAATGAGCATTCTATTATAATTTAATAAACCGGCCTTAATCCTTTAGCTTGAGTCTGTAGGAATCCAGAGTCAACACCTTTCCTGAAGAAAATGAGAGAGAAAGAAATTAAAGTCCATAGTGAATAATATGCCATAGACAAAAGAAATCTTCAATATTTCAGACCAACACCTTCACTAATCACCAAATTGAGTTTTTAAAAGCATTCTAGGATTGATTAAAGTTCCTATTGCTTGAAGAAAATAGGCAGAGGGCATAAATGGGAAATTATTCAGAAGGTGTTTCATACCAGTGTTGTCCGAGGTTTATAACTAGTTGTGCCTCTAAAATTACAATTTGTTAGGTCAGTTCACAAATCAATAGAAAGCAAAAATGGAGAAACTAATGGATGGATTTTACGATATATATATATTAAACTGATGAGGAAGAGATGTCATTAAAACGGGTGAGAAAGATAAAATTGAAATAATAATCTTAAAATCAATAAAAATTACATATCAGCATTCAAGTTGTAATATTTTGACACGTAAGGGCATTTTCAATGCAATCACCCTTTAAAGTTGCCAAAACTTAACACTATCATCTCAAAATATATTATGTTATTGTCTTTCTGATTTTGCTACTTTAAAAAAAAAATCTTCCAATGCTAGCAACTCTAAAAGTATCACTATAGTCCCATAAATTATTATTTTATATATAATTTATTTTAATAATAAATATTGCCATAAAGTTCCATCAATAGTAGACAACTACTCGTTTTTTTATATGGATGAATTACGCAATATTGCCAAAATCATTTAGACAACATTTGTTACTCCAATACAAGACACTCTTTCAAACACATTCCACCTCATCAAGCACCCTTCCAAGCACATTGCATTGGAGATGCTTTAAGAATCTAAGTTTCGTGCATTTATTATAGTAATAGATTTTAATATATGGACGATTACATACTTATTAAACTTGTTGAACATCATTGAGAAGCTTAACTTTGATCTTGTTAAGATCACTTAGAATATCTTTGCTACTAATCCTCTCATGGGATACATCTACACAACACTTCAAGGCCAAGTCCATAATCGCCGAAATGCACTCTGCCTTAGCCAAATATTGATATTCGTTGACCTTAAGTAAATTGGGATCTACTAGTTGAGAGACTCCAGAAGGCAATAATTCTTTGATCCATTGCTTCATGTTCATTTGTTCGTTAAACATCTCATCTGTAGGCCTTCTTCTCGTGAAAGTTTCAAACAACAGAATTCCAAAACTGTATATATCACCCTTTATAGAAACATGTCCTTCTAATCCATACTCTGCATCCAAATTTGATTTAGTTAGCCTCGCAAAAAAAGCAATTACTATTTCAAGTATAATATATATGCAGAAAATCAAACATCACCTGGTGCCATGTATCCAACAGTAGCAAGAGTTATAGTTTGTATGAAAGATTGATCTTCTCCGATGAGTTTTGCTATACCAAAATCAGTTACATGAGTAACCATATCCTCATCTAGAAGGATATTATTAGGCTTCAAATCACAATGAACAATAGGAACTATAGAACCATGATGAATATATTCAACTGTTGATGCAACATCAATCATTATGTTCAATCTCTGAAATATGTCTAAAAAGTAGTTGTGAGAATACAACCACTTTTGCATGCTCCAATTAGGCATGAACTCAATGACTAAAGCCCTAAATTCAGTGGTATAACAACTCGTGATTATTTTCACAAGGTTTCTATGTCGAATCCCATGCAGTACTTCACACTCCACATCGAAACTCTTGAATGCTCCTTCTGACTCCAAATTGAAAACCTTAATTGCAACAGACAACCCATTTGAAAGAGTCCCTCTATATACTGAACCAAAACTCCCCTTGCCAAGTAAGTTCACATCATCAAATTTATTTGTTGCCTGTTGAAGCTCATGAATAGAAACTCTTTGCCATATTGCTAAAGGTAGAAAATCCCCTTGGTGAGTCAATAATCTTGTTTTCCTTTTCCAATACCAGACAATGATGATAATAACAATTCCAAATGCCAAAATCGTCATTCCAGTTGCAACTAGTGGTATCTTGGTTTTCCTTGAATGGTTTTGATTGATAATAACACATGGATTGACTTGGAATTTAGGTACCCCACAAAGTGCTTTATTTCCTAAAAATGATTGGGCTGATAAGTTTGTAAATGGTCCTCCATTAGGAATTTCTCCTTCTAACTCGTTGAAGGACATATTAAAACTCTTGAGATATTTTAATTTCTCTAAGGACTTAGGCAATTCTCCTGAGAGTTTATTGATTGATAAATCGATAAATTCCAAGCTTATAGCATCACCAACTGATTCAGGAATGGAACCCTTCAATATATTATGTTCAAATAAAAAGAAATCAGAACATCTTCGGCATCCGGCACTGTATTGCCCTAGGTTAAAAAAGATAAAGACCCAAGCTTTTCAGTAGTGAATCTAACAATGAATACAATAAAATCAGTTTATCTAAGCGAGAGATCTAACCTTTTCAACGATAGGTCTGAAAATCAATACACTATGCCATTTTCCCTTTCACATGACACAAGATAC
The DNA here is from genome assembly GCF_963576675.1 of Euphorbia lathyris. Lineage (NCBI taxonomy): Eukaryota > Viridiplantae > Streptophyta > Magnoliopsida > Malpighiales > Euphorbiaceae > Euphorbia > Euphorbia lathyris. The sequence continues at coordinate 83,455,066 of NC_088917.1, read as the reverse complement.
ATGACAGACATTTGTTTTCGTGTCGTCTGAATATTTTTCGTGACAGTATTTTAACTCTATGTCATGCGAAGGCGTAATTAAAAAAGCGCTCGATTCTCAGATGACATTACGATTATAATCTTCTGTCATCTCAAAAGAACGCGATTTTGATGGAAAAGTCAGTTAACCATCAGACGACACTACGATATGACTATCATTGTTATATGAAAATAAAAAAGCGGCAACCAAATATTAGAAAAGAGGGGGAGCAAAAAGAGCAAAAATTTTAACGTGCGCTCAAAACTCAAAACCTAAAATCAATTCCCCCTCTTCTCATTTCTAATTTCATATCCTCTTTTTCTATCTCTACATCTTTCTTCCTCAAACTAAAGATCTCCAAATAGTTTCTCTCTCTTCCTTCCTCTCAACAGAGCTTCGATGGCAACACCTTAGAGCAGCCATAGTCTCCCTTTTCCTACTTTGCTTTATATGTTGTCTTTGTTCCTCCATTTTTTTCAGCTCTTAGAGGATCGATTTTAAAGCTGAAGGTAAGGTTCCCCATATTTTGAATCGATGGTTTACCTGTCTTGCTGTGGCCCTAATTTATGTATATTTCCTCTAGGGTTTATACATAATCTACAATATCTACATGTTTAATCTTTTTGTTGTCTTTTTCTCTCTCTCCAGGCTGATCTGCAGATCCAAGATGGCATTAGTCTCCTTACCTGTGGATCTAACAAGTTATGTCCATTTGTTCATGGCCTTATTGAATTCAAGTTCTGGTAAGTTCGATCTGAATTTTTGCGCTATAATAAATTTATGTCATCTATTATGCGTTTATCAGTTTTGTGCATAAATTGGTGATTGATCTTGTGAAGGAGTTTTTAGATTATTGTTGAACTAGGCAGTTTGGGTCTTGTGATTTGTCAATTCCTTCAAATTGTTTCACAGAGATGATTTTAGATAATTGCTTTAGGTAACTTTTTGCACTCTAAAATGCACACCAAGTGTTTGTTTTTATGACTAACAGAAATTTTCTACAACAGACAGGCCAACAAAACATGTGCATGTATGCGTGTATGTTTGTGTATAATTGGTTATTGTGACCTTCATCTTCATCTCTTATAAACGATCCCTTTTGATGTTCCGTTATGATATATTCCCCTATTTCTAGGATTTGCTAATTTGACCTTGCTAGGGTGTGCTTTTGGTGAATCCTTTTAATTTGCATAACCAATGGCATGTGTTGCCATGGCTCAAAGATGTTTTCTTTATATGGTTACTATCAAATGCTGATGAAGATCAGTAAATTCAGATTTTGGCTATCTAATTAAGCAAATATACATGTTTTGATGAAAGCATGTTATGTTATATATTTAGAGAAGCATGCAGTCGAAAGAATACACAACTAGCAAAGACTACCTATCAATATGTTTCCTCTGTAACTTTAATAATTAACTTCACCCATTTCTAATCTATACAAAGACAAAATCATTATCCTCTCTTTAATTAGGATAGTTTGGAATCATATATATTTTGTTGTAAGTTCAAATACAAAAGAAGTTTGTTTTTTGGTTTGTAAGAAGATATTTGTCTTATATATAGAAAAAAGTGGAGATGATAATCATATGGGTAACATGTATAAATACTAGTACATGTATAAACACCCTTCTTTGCTTTTTTGCCCCTTAATCACACCAATCTAATTATTTCCCAATTTTACAATTAAAGTTGTGAAATTAGAGTTTGTTCTCACTATATATGTAATCAGATTTTACAATTAAATGCTTGTTCCATACAATACCTGATTGAGTTAGTAAGTTAATGTCTGAACTCTACATTGCATATTTCAGGAAAGTTTGGCACCTTCTTTGCATCTATTCCTCTACAAATATTCGCCGCCTTATAATGTGTTTTATTCAGCATAGTCCGTAAATGATTGTGTCAATATTAATCAATGTGTTACATCTATTGTGTTGCTATATAAAATTATTAAATTATCGGAAAGATGAAGACTTTCCATTATATGCTTACAATCTGATGGTGGTAGCATTGATGATAGGAATTGTCGGGCGATGATTTTGAAGTAGATACCAGACTAGTCAGATCAATAACAAGTAGTTTTGGTGTGAGCTGTTTGGTGTATTGGGAAGGAAAGCTTTTTGCGAATTATGGTGATAGGATTGTCAAGGTATACTATTATGGAGAGTGATCAAGATCTGGCCAGGTATTTAATGCACTAATTATGTGGCTTTGTTGTTTGTTAGTCGAGATAATTTTATTTTTCAATCTCTGTTTGATCTCGAACCATATTTTTCGATCTCTGTTTGATCAGTCATTGAACTTGATGCATCAAGATACATAACATATATTGAAGTTTCCTAGTACAAGCTGCAGATATGTGCAGCATAATATTTGTGCTTGCTGATTGCTTCAGTTTCATCATGTTATGTGATTTCAATTTATGTCAATGTTCTTTCACATTTGGCTATGTTAATAGAGGGTTTGATTATATGAAATGTTTCTTTACAAGAAATGAAAAATGGTGTAAGAGAAGCAACCCTTTTGCTTCTTTATATTTATATGCACAATGATGAGAATATTTTTTAAACTTAAAATAACATAAGATCCATTTTATCCTAAACTGTGTTTGTCATGTTTTTGTCCATATGAGTTTATTTCTTGTTCGTAGATATCACGTTCCCCAAATAAATTCTACCTTTGTTCTTGTTCCCCGAATGAATTTGGGTCTGGTTTCTATTAATGGATTTGCTATGAATTTGGGTGAGATTTTGAAATTTTTGCTATTTTTGGATGGTGTATTGTAGTTGGAGGGCTTGTTTAAGAAACCTTGTAAAGTTCACATTAGATCTAACAGATTGGCTAATGTTATTTTTTTTCTTTGTCTATGGTTGTATGTCTATATTCATCATGTGCAGGTTGATTTGTCTATATTCATCCTGTTTGGATTTCTACCGGTTTCACTTCTATGTTCATGACCATGCCTAAATAAAATTATGCAGGAGTTTAGCACATGTATACAACTAATTGATCAGCTTGTGATAAAGAATATGAATTTGAGCTATCGTGTCAAAATCATGTTATATTATCTATATGTTTCTTATGATTAAATATGATGCAAATGATAATCGTGTCAATTCCAACTTTAGCAAGCTTATGGAGATCAATTGTCTTTGCTTTAAGCTTTCATATTTGATAATCTGTTGAATCACTTCATATAGGAATTCTGCAGCTCTTGTGATCCTGTTAGCGCAGGTGGCGTGGTCTTGCACGAGTTATGAAAGTCCGCATAGAATGGACAACCCAAGTGTATTTTATGTTGCAGGGAGCAAAGGGATGGAAGGAAATATGCAAAGAATGGGCATAACAAGTCAGGAGATTCAAGGTTTAGATGTTTAAGTTTCTTATATAGTTAAATCTTAGTTTTGTAATGAGAAACCTTTGGTTAGAATTGTCATCTTCACATATGTACACGTTTATTGTTATATATAAAGGTTATTTGCACATTATTTGCAATCTTCTTTGGGTATATATACAGGTTCATGGAAGAGGTAAAAACCAAAAAAACAATGATAAAATTCTTATAAGAAAATGTCATCTTACTTTCTATCTAACGATACAGAACTGATAACAAACTGCCATACTAATTATGTTCCAACAACAGAATTTAATACAAATTATATCATGTGAATTAAGTTATGATGACAGTCGAGAAAACAAAAAATGTCATAACATAACATTGTTAACAGAAGTAGAACAGTGAGAGATTAAGAGGGAAAGAAGAATGTTGATACTCTAGAGAGAGAGAGGTCGACGGTGAGAGAGAGAGAGAGAGAGATTGATTGTGTAAAGTCCCTTGATTAGGGTTTCATTAATACGAAGGTATATATATTACAGGTATTGTAAACCTAATTGACTACTTAATAGAATAGTAGAATCCTTCTATACTTCTACTAGTGTAATACAAGTATAAGTCTATAAGTGTTAGGATGATAATTATCCAGAAGATAATAAGTAAAGATAATACCAAATATTATCTCTAACACCCCCCCCCCCCACAAGCCAATGCCGATCTTGAAATAATAGTCTGGAGCGAAGGCGTTCAAACCGTAGAGTAGGCAATGGCTTGGTAAGAATGTCAGCCACCTGATCATCTGTTGGAATGAAACGAACATTGAGAAAACCATTGGATACTTGTTCACGTACAAAGTGATAGTCAAGTTCAATGTGCTTCGTTCACGCATGAAACACTAGATTTGATGTTAGATAGATGGCACCAACATTGTCACACCACAGTTGCACAGGTTTTGGCATCGGGAAACCTAAGTCATGTAGTAGTGACCGAATCTACAAGAGTTCAGCCGTGGCATTTCCAACTGCTTTATATTCACTTTCAGTAGACGATCTTGCTATCGTCGGCTGCTTGCGGGTTTGCCAGGAGATGATACTCTTGCCAAGATAGATACAGAAAGCTCCTGTTGATCGTCTATCATCAGGGCATCCACCCCAATCGCTATCCGAATAACAGTGAACATAATCAATAGATTTTGATGAAATCAAGATGCCATAATTTAAGGTGCCTTGGAGATAACGAAGAACTCTCTTGACACTTTTCCAATGTTCATCTGTCGGACAGTGAAGGAATTGGCATAGTTTGTTGACTGCAAACGCAATATCAGGTCGGGTGAGGAGAAGATATTGAAGAGCACCCACAATGCTCCGATATTCATCTCTAGAGGGGAGATTAGTGCCGAGAGATTTTGATAGCGTCGGGGTTGTTGCCATGGGTGTGGAAATTGATTTGGACTCCGCCATTTTCACTCTGTCCAAAATGTCAGATGCATATTTGGCTTGACAGAGATGAATACCTGCTTTTGAATAGCAAATTTCAATGCCAAGAAAGTATTCGGCCTTCCCTAAATTCCGAATTGGAAATTCCTTCTCAATCGAGGCAATTGTGCTAAGTATGTGATCTGGTGAATTGCCCGTGATAAGTATATCATCCACATAACATAGTATATATGTTTGTGTGTTGCCTTGACGATGAATAAATAGAGAGTTATCTACCATTGACATTTTGAAGCCGAGGGTTACGAGGAAATTACGTAATCGAGTGAACCATTCACGAGGTGCTTGTTTCAGCCCGTACAAGCTCTTACGAAGACGACACACAAAGTTGGGTTTGTCAGTGTCTCAGAAGCCTTGTGGTTGCTCCATGAAAATTGTTTCTGATAGATTTCCATGTAAAAATGCATTTGACACATCCATTTGATTGATGAACCATCCGTTAGCTGCAGCTATAGAAAGAACGGTTCGAATGGTGGTTGCCTTAACCACTGGACTAAACGTTTCTTTGTAATCAATTCCCGATTTTTGAGTGAAACCACGTGCTACAAGCCGAGCTTTGTATCTATCAATTGATCCATCGCTTTTTCTCTTTGTTCGAAACAACCAACGGGAGGTGATAACATGTCTACCAGAAGGTCGAGGAACAAGTTCCCAAGTTCCGTTGTCAAGTAAAGCCTTAATTTCTTCTGACATCGCGCTACGCCATTCGGATGATTTTTGTGCTTTACTGAAGCACGTTGGATCAACCATTCCGTCACTGTGTGAGGCAAGTAACGCTTCAAATCGTCCACGCGAGTTGAGAGTGGTGTCTCGCAATTGCATTCCATGCCGACGAGGCTGAATTGGCCTGCGGTGTCATCGAGTTGGATTTCGGGAAGGGCGAGGCAATGCACCCGAGCTCGAAGCAAGTTCAGTCGTGAGACCATGTTGCATAGGCAGCAGGTTACGTTGGCTGACGGCACGAAACACAAGCGGCATTGTCACGCAGAACTCTGCTGCAGCAGCGGGGCTGGTAGGCGACGTGTGCGTCGGTGACATTGCGGGATCCGCAGTGTTGCTGGTAACTGCAGAGCTGGTCACAGGAGCGGCGTGGATGTTTTCGACATCTTCAACAGGAGCCGCTGATTCCTGCACCAATTCAGCGTCCGTAGTGGGGCGCTCACAATCCAGCACATGACGCGGGGCAGAGTTATTCTGCGGGACAGGCGAACTCGACGTTGCTGCAGGGGCTAAAGCAGTGGGAGTGTCGCGAACAGGGATGGTAACAGATGGAAGGGAAGAAGAAACAGTGATATTTGGGCAAGGGGAAATAGAAGAATTACCTGGATACGGTCCAAGTAGCGATGGAAGCTCATGTGTGTCAGCAATAAAATCAGCGCTAGTAATGGGTGACGGTGTCGCGGTTCGCGTTGCCGGGAAGACGTCCTCCTGATGCCGTACAAATTTGCAGATATAAATTCTTTTGGTTGCGAGATCAAGACACAATTCTCCAGAATGATTAGATGACGGACCTAGATAGACACATAATTTAGAATGAAATTCGAATTTGTGTCGATTGTAAGGTCGAAGCAATGGAAAAATTCCACTTCCAAAAATGTGTATTGACGAATAAGAGGGTTGTTTTTTGTGAAGAAGAAAAAACGGTGATTTATCAGAAAGTACTTTGGTGGGAAGAATGTTTATCATGCGCATGCTATGAATCATGGCATAATTCCAAAGACACAAAGGTAAAGAAGCATTGGCTAATAAGGTTAGACAAGTATCAACAACATGTCTGATTTTTCGTTCAGCAATTCCGTTTTGTGCATGTGTATGAGGACATGCAATTTTGTGAATAATGCCATTTGTTTGTAAGAACAGTTGAAGTGCTTGAAATTCTCCCCCAAGATCAGAGTAGAAATTTTTAACTTTGGCATTGTACTGATTTCTAATCATGGCATAGAATTTTTGAAACGTAATAGCAACTTCACTTTTGTTCTTTAAACAAAATAACCATCCAAAACGAGTAAATTCATCAATGATAATAAAAAAATAACGATGTCCATTAAATGAAAGAACGGGAGCAGGGCCCCAAACATCTAAATGTAAATTTTCAAAGATAAAGGTGCTAGAGCGCACAATTGAAGGTAAAGAAGTTTTGGCTAATTTTCCTAAAGTACAAAATAAACAACTACTAACTGGTGCTGTTGACACAAGTTTATTATTCTTCAAAATTTTGCTAACTGTTTGATTTTGACAGTGCCCCAACCTTGCATGCCACCGTTCAAAAGACACCTTTTCCCCTACTAGCGCCTCTTTTAAGTTTGTTGGAAGCACATATAGTCCATCCTTACTCGGACCGCGTAATAGGATTTCCCCAGTTGCTTGATCCTTTACAAGAAAGTGATTAGGCCAAAATTCAAAGAAGCAAGAGTTATCTCTAGAAATTTTTTTGAACAGATAAAAGTGATTTGGTTAGCTTAGGCACAAGTAGAATATCATTGAGATTAAAATTATGAATATTAGAGTGACCTAAGTGAGAAATTTCCAAACCTTGTCCATTGCCGAACTGAACAGAATCAGACCCTGGGTAAGGATACATGATTTGAAGCTGATGTGGATTAGCCGTCATGTGATTTGTAGCTCCTGTGTCCGGATACCAAGGCTGAAGCGGACCACTGAATGGGTCCACAGAAGTTTGCCACGCTGCATATGCATGTGGTCCAGACCTATTTTGTGTTGCATATCCCTTATGACGTTTGCATTTGTCAGCCTAATGATCAAGATCTCCACAATTAAAACACTTTCCTCCCCTTCTCTTTTTGTTTCTTTTGACAGAAGCATTAGGTGAAACAGTCGAAACATGTGCTTCGAGAGAATTAGCACTCGGGGTAGGTAATAAAAATTCTGCCTTTTTGCTGTTGACTGAATCAAACCTTCAACCATTTTCAAGTTGCTCAATAGTTCATAAAAACTAATGTGCATGCTCTTTTGGGTGATAAGATTTTGAATGGTTGATTTAAAAGCCTCACCAACATTTTTGTATAACAAAGGTGGTATTAGATGCATGGGATATGGACTGCCAGACGCAACAAGATCATCCAGAATGGCTTTTAATTTGTGTATGTATTCAGTTATGGGCATGTCATTCTGTTCAAGTTCTTGTAATTCTATGCTTAATTGAAATTCCCTAGAATCAGTGATAATTCCATAGGCTTGCTCAAGGGCTGCCCAAATATCATGAGAATAGTAAAAGCAAGTGATTAGAGGATAGATCTCCTCAGTCAGAGAATGCAACAATAAACACATAACAGTATTCTCAAGATCATCCCAAACAGTGTAAGCAGGATTGAGTATCATATTGTCAGGACCAGACATAAAACTGCTTCGGTTTAGAAATTTTGGAGGTGGTGGATTGTTGCTAACAATGTGTTCAAAGTAGTGATGGGATTTCATGGTGGAAACAATGGCCATTCGCCAAGCTTTGTAATTATGTGGTGTTAATTTGATATGAGTAGCAGTATGAGTGGGAGCTGGTCGAGTCATGTGAACAGAATTTGTTGTGGAGTTAGAAGAAACGGGATTCATGGATGACGAGGGATGGTCATGATTAGGACGGGTGTAAAATGTTGGTCCAGGGTTAGTGATAAAAGAATCAGAACCATGGGTGTGTAGTGATGAAGGTATTTAGGAACTGTGGTAGGAGGGTGGAGGTCCAAAACCAGGTCTGATAATAGGTTGAGAGTGATTACCTGGTGGAGGGAAAAGTGGAGGAGCCGTATGATTCTGTCTGCTTCAGGGAATTGCACCAGAATCCTTGTTATCGAACAGGTAGGTTGATGTTATGGATGATTATTCCGGGGTCATGAATGGAGACTAGAATCTCCATCCGGATGATGGCCGAAGGGACGACGCAGAAGCCGTGGCCACCGTAAATTCGGTGCCAAACACCGACTGTTCACCGCCGGCAGAGGCAGCCGCAGATAGAGTTCCGGTTGAAAAATTTCCAACCGTTGTTCCGTCGTTCATGTTCGACAGAGACATGGCTGAGGCAGCCGGTTGAACATGTTCGGATTGAAATCTGATTGTTGTCTGTAGCGGAATTGAATCAGATATAGAGGGATCGATTGTTGCTCTTAATACCATGTTAACAGAAGTAGAACAGTGAGAGATTAAGAGGGAAAGACGAATGTCGATACTCTAGAGAGAGAGAGAGGTCAATGGTGAGAGAGAGAGAGAGAGAGAGAGAGATTGATTGTGTAAAGTCCCTTGATTAGGGTTTCATTAATACGAAGGTATATATACTATAGGTATTGTAAACCTAATTGACTACTGAATAGAACAGTAGAATCCTTCTATACTTCTACTAGTGTAATACAAGTATAAGTCTATAAGTGTTAGGAGGATAATTATCCAGAAGATAATAAGTAGAGATAATACCAAATATTATCTCTAACAAACATAACACCTCCATTTTAACTCAATATTTTGACAGATTATTTAAAAATCGTGTCATGAGAACATATATTCCATGAAAGTTGTTATTAGATAATCCGTATATAAGTAGTGGTCAGATGACAGGTTGCTATTTGGTCGCTGTCATGTGAGGCTATTACGGATGACAGAGCGCGACCGTCGTCTGATGCCTTATCATACAGATTTATATCGTGCGGGACGACGGTTTTTAACCGTCGTCTGAAGAGGGTTTTGACGTAGTGATAGATCCTTATTCCAGCTGCTGAAATTGACATACACAAAAGTAAATCGGATGAGGAAAAGAGAGAGTAAGGAACAATGAAAATCAATAGATACTTACCAGTACCGTGTTTCGAGCTCACTGATTGCATTAATCAACTATGGAGATAGAGAGAGATGAGAGGGATCAAGATTGTGTAACCTAAAAAATAGGATTTTGGATGAGATACAAGGTTTATATACGAGCTGAATTTTCAGTCAAACCATCCAGCGCCTAAATTTGGTATATGGCCGCGTAAGTGAAATTTCGTTCGCCGCTTTTTTGTTTTTCTTATATAATGACAGTCATTTATTGCAGGTGTTATTTTAAATCGGTTTGATTTACTTTTAAGGTTTATAATATGGAAAAATCGTTTAATTGTATTTGGTTTTGAAATTGATAGAATAAGAATTAGATTAGAATATGTAGAATGTTAGAAATCAATTCTGTTTTAAGGATGAATTTACAAGACACAAACGTTTAGTGCTTTAGAAAAGTGAATAAATGTATTCGTTTGCATTAAGCAAAGAAAACAACTTTAAACTTTGTATAAATTATATAAATGTAATAATCTAAACTCCTTCAATTAAAAGGCTTTGAACGCAACAATCCCCTAATCTGGTTAGATTGCTTCCTTAACCAAATTAATACTTTATCCAAGATATCAATTTGCCTATGTGTTAACAAAGTTTCCTTGTAAAGATCTCGAATTCAACTACGTTTTAATGAAAACACCAGAACTCACTTCGGATCATTTACCATAAGTGCTACATAAAAATCTATTGAATTGAATAAACTTTATTAGATGAAGTATGAATTTGATACAAGTTTACAGAGAAAAAGAAGCATGGAAGCTCTCGACGACTTTCAAGTGAACGGGTTGTCAATCCTTTCCTTGAACCTCGTTTAGAGTTTGTCAGGCTCCTGGGGCGAATCCTCTACTAAATCTTCTCGCTGAATCTTCGGAATAGTGACGGTTCCTTCGACTACCAAAATATAAACTAATATGAACAAATCTTAATCTAAATCTACATGCTACTGTGTTTGTATTTATTTGATAAACAACTTGTGTACGGCAAGATGCCTTTTACAAAATCAAACTCTAATCTCTGACTCATTTTTGAGTCAGAGTTTCTGCATAAACTCTGCACTAATCTTACAAATCTAACTCTCTCTTTCTATATTTCAACTCTCAATCAACTCTTTATTTATAGATGTTGAAGAGTCGTGATTGAAGTGTCGTGTCCGTTGTGAAGGGTCGTATCTGCTGCGAAGAGATGTTTCTATCCACCCAAACGAACGCGTTTCTTGGAATTTAAACATGTGAATTTAGTGCTGCAAAGGCTGTTGATCTTACCGAGAATGGAAATTCTCGATCGAGAATGAGGAAGTGATTTTTGGTCTTCGAAATGAAGGAGAGAGGCGCTGGACTTTAGCTTGTCGCGACCGATAATTTGGGATTCTCGGTCGCGACCCATAATTCTCTACCGAGAATTTGGATTCTCAACCGAGAATAGGAATTTTTCTCCCGTTTCTGACTTCGTTCTCGTCTTCCTCGTATCGGTGTGCTGATTTCTTCGTCTTTTGGCTCCTAACTTAGGGTTTTTCCTTCGTTTTTGACCTCTTTTCGTTCCTATTTGGATTTTACCAAATATTTAGGTACCTTGCATGAAAGAAACATATTCGGACGTAAAAGTACTCTAAATAGATATAAACAGCACGATTTCATAGCAAAATTGATGTAAATATTAATGATATTTTAGGTATATTTTGGGCTTAACAAATCTCCACACTTAATCTTTTGCTACTCCCGAGCAAAATTTCACTGAATTTATTCTTTAACTAATCTCTTTATGAAAATAAAACATATATCTTTGTATTCCTTTTTAAATTAGTTAAGCCGAAAAGATTAACTTCGCATGGCAAATTTATACGCAAAATATCAATCTAACTAGTATAAAGGCGATATATCATTCGTCTTGTATGTTTCAATTTAAAATTGAAGTATTCGGGACGATATAAGCACGCATGTTATTGAGTCTTTCGTCTCAAGGCATTTCAAAGCACAAAATTTCCTTTCCCAAAACTAAACTATTATATGAATTAAATACTTAGGTTAATTTATTTGCTTAGTTACACCCAAGATAAAGGTGGTCTCGATCGTAACTTTAAATGCTTTTTATTTGCTTTTGTGTTCGCTTAAGAGGTACCGACCATGCCATGGGTGGACGCAATCGTTACTTTAAACACGCTTAATTTATGCTTTTAGACGTTCCTTCCATACCTCGATTGTGATAAGGGTGGTCGCAATCGTGGCCAAAAGTAAACGGTACTTAATTTTCTTCCCTTTCATACCTCGATTGTGATAAGGTTGGTCTCAATCGTGGCCAAAAGTTAAGAATTCAATTAATTGATTAATTAATATGAATTATAAAATTAAAATTGTAAATTGGGAAAAAGAAAGATAGCACATTCATCCTATATTGACTTAAAATTCAACATGTATTATGGCTAAAGTTTCCTTAAAAACTTCAATTGGTGTTAATGTAAGACGAAATCAACCCGAGCTAAAAATTGTTAGTTCAATTTAATGCCTATAAACCTAATTGAAATTTTAAAATAAGATTTATTGTATCATGAATTTCATGATATAAAATAGAGATTGAAAATAAAGAATTGTTTACTTAAATACATTCACTCGAGACGTTTTTGATAAAATCGTTTCGGAGATTTATGAATAATTTGAAAAATATTGCCCGTATAGAAATATTATTTCTAACGATAATGATAACCTAAAAATAATCATAAGTTAAATATAGTTTAAACATATGAAAATATATGTTTTATAAAAAATAATGTTTAAATAAATTGTGTTGCAATATATGTTGCATTTGCATAAAACAAGTGTTGCATTTATAGATGTTGCTTAAAAATTTATTCGTATAAAAAAAATAAAATGATATATGCAATATCTCCTCCCACACTTAATTTGGACCATGTCCTCATTGGTGCAAAAATTAATAAAACACTAAAAATGTACGAAATAAAGCAAAAAGAAAATATAAAAATATGAAATGGATTTTATCCAACATAAAGAGAAATTGAAATTGTACCAAACGTAAGCAAAAATAACATAAGAGATAAATGAGCGGAGAAGAGATAAGATAAAACCTATGCTTGTGAAGGTGAACCCGATGGAGACGGTGTGTTCACAACGTTTTGACGACGGAAAAACGTTAATAACCGGCGTCATGTTGACGTGTGCTTGCTCCTCAAAGTATTTATATTTACATCCACCGCGGTAATTCTAGAACTCATCTCTTAGTTGCTTTCAACAATATCATATAACCGTTAATTCATTTGACGGGTGTGTGCATTTATTCGGTTCAAATTTGTTGCAAATCAACTTGATCATCAACATTGTGCTCTTTCAACATGCTCTTGTGCTTGTGTTTAGGCATCAACATGCTCCTCCTGCTTACTGTATTCATCCTCTGCATCTTCATGCATATCGTCATCCCCACCGAAATTCGCCGACTCAGTACCATCCTCATTAATACTATTTCCATGTGAACTTGAAGTACCAACATCGAACTAGCAAAATTAACCAACATTGGCTATCCACTAAATGAATGTGTAAAATTGTGGCATAATCCAACCACGGAAAATAAGTAGGAGCAAATGATGGAAAACCAGTCCAAAATACTCGTAGCATCCAAAACAAGACCCGTAATCAAAGTACGCATAGTAATGTGCTTATTGGTTGAAAATCGAAACATTGACTTAATTGTCAAAAAGTAATCCACTGCTATCTACCATGAAAACCAACGATCTTTAATGAGCGTGCTAGTAGCATTCTTGGGATTAAGTCCATCCAAACTAGGCAAATTATGTCCAAACCGAATTGGTTTGAAAATTGATGGCTTAACAATAAACTATTTTGTATGATATCCAAACCAAATACTCATCTCATCATCCCCAACTTCATAAAATGAACCAAAATCCCTAAATGTAATCCCTTCATTTTCTAGAGCATAGGAAAGAGTAACATTCTTATGTTTAGGTGTGGTGTATAATAATTTTGAATAAAATAGAAAATTGGTGTAACGGTAGAGAAAATAATAGGGTTAGGTTATGGAGTTTGTGGGATAGGTAAAAATGTGGTAAAAAAAAGTAAAAATGAGAGATATGTGGTGGAATTGATTGTGGAAGAAGAAAATGTGTTTTAAATAGAGTTTGTGGAATGTTTGTGCAAGTGGTAAGGTTATATAGGGGTAAATATATGTGTTAAGAATTAGTGTAGGAATAGGAAAAGATGAATTTTTGTCAAAAATCGGACTCAAACCCCCTACAGGTCGCGACACGTCATTTTTAGAGAGAAAATCTCACTGAAAATTACATGTTTCGCTGAAGTTACCGAGAATTATCAATTCTCGGCCGAGAATCTGTCCCTGGTGGGTGAATTTCGCGCACAATAACTCCGTTTTGTGTAATTTCTGAGCAATTATGTCCTGAAACTAGTTAAATTTGTACCTGTGCCTAAAATCACAAAGTTAAACATATTAAATACAAGGAAAACCAAAGGTTTGTCCTTATTAAGTGGAGAATAATGAGACATTAATACCATAATTAGAGTTAATGAATAATCAATGTTTATTAATTCACATAAGTTTAAATGAATAAGCATTGAATGGAAATTAATCTTCTAAGAGGTAATAAACGAATAGTGAACGTATATCAACTCGTAAATACAAGTAATCATTTAATCATATTAAAGTTGTTGAGCGATTTCCGCAAATGCACGGTATACGTTTGTAGTAATAAAAGATATCGAACCCACATGGAATGCTTTTTAACTAAAACTTATTTTAATTCAGTTTTATTCACGTCTTAGGTTTATCTTAAAGAAAATCGTTTAATTAATTGTATTGGTTCGGAATAATTAGGATTAGACGAGAGTATTATATTGAACTTAGAGAACAATTCTGTCTTGAGATTTTATTACAAGACAGACGCTTACGTATTTGGAATAAATCAAAGGTATAAAAACTTGTTTTTATTAAGCAAAGAAAGCAACTATAACTTTGGGAGTAAATTACACCAATGGTACCTAAATTTTACCCTAATTCACACTTTGGTACCTAGATTATATTTTTTCTCAAAAATATACCCGAAGTAATGATGACCGGACAATTAAGTATATTTTACCGGTTAATGGCCGATCAATGCGATTTTGATGAGTAAATTACACTGATGGTACCTGAACTTTACCCGAATTCATATTTTGGTACCTAGATTTCATTTTGTCCAAAAAAACACTTCAAGTAAAAATGACTCAATATTTTAGTATATTTGACCGATCAGTGATTGATCAACCCGAGTTTGACCATTTTAAATTAAAAATTGAGACCAATTATACACTAAATTAACATAAAATTATAATACTGTCATTTAGCTCATAAATGACAATATTATAATTTTATGTTAATTGAGTGTATGGTAAGTCCCAATGTTTAGTTCATGTTACCCGGTCACTAACCGATCAAATGAACTAAACCTTTCAGTCACCTTTACTTGTGTTATGTTTTTAGGATAAAATAAAATCTAGGTACTGAAGTGTGAATTATGGTAAAGTTCGGGTACCATTAATGTAATTAACTCATAAAACTCGCGTTGACCGGTCATAACCGGTAAAAATATACTAAATTGTCCGGTCATCGTTACTTCAGGTATATTTTTGGGACAAAATGTAATCTAGGTACCAAAGTGTAATCTATGAAAAGTTCAGGTACCATTGGTGTAGTTTACCCATAACTTTGGTATACAAGAATTTATGTAATTAGATGACTTTGAACCGTAGAAATCTCTCTGGATCGGAGCAGATTTCTACCTTAATCAAATTAGTATTTTATATCCGATAAGCCGCGATCACGATCATATCATCCATAAAAACTAATTCTTTCAAGTGTTCAACAAAGTTTCTTTGTGAATTTGATTGTATAGAACGTTTTAATAAAAACACCAATTTATCATTTTGAAAATCATTTTGTCAGAACAATATCAAAATAACAACAGTAAGAATGTACTGAATAAAGTAATTGTATTATTAGTGAATTGTTAATCTTCACAAGTTAACAGAGAGGAAGAAACATGGATAGCATTTTGACGAAATCTTTGAGATCCGGGTTGTCAATCTTTCCCTCAAACTCCGCAGGTTTGTTAGACCCTTTTGCGCTTCAGCTGTTAGTTCTTCTCGTTGAATCTTTGGAATAGAGATCGCTAGGTCCACTACCCGAATGAAAACTTGTCTCTGATCAACCTTTGAAACTAAACTAATACTACCGTGTTTATAACTAATCTAATAACAACTTGTGTACATCAAGTTTGTTTGTACAGAAATGAAATCTAACTTACTGACTCTTTCTGAATCAGAGTTTCTTCAACATAATAACAACTCTCTAATTTCTCTAACTTTTTCCAACTTAACCAACTTTGATTTCTGAAATGGATCACTTATTTATAGTTGGTGAAGGGTTGTAATAGAAGGGTCGTGTCCGCTGGTGAAGGGTCGCTTTTATCCAAATGAACAGACGCGTTTTCTGGATTTAAACATGTGAAAATTGTGCAGATTTCTTCGCTGTCTCATATGAGATTCTGAGAATCTCAACCGCGACAGGGGGTACGGGGGCGAGTTGACGAACATTGAATTTTTAGTGACTGAGATAAGTTTGTCGCGATTGAGATTTTGAGACTTAGGTTTTTCCCTCGTTTTTGCTCCGTTTTAGCTCCTATTTGGATTTAACCAAATAATTAAGTACCTTGCATCAAAGAAGTAAATAAAGACGTAAAAGTACTCTAAATGAATATAATTATCACGATTTCAATGTAAATTTAACGTATTTATATATGATATTTTAGGTATATTTTGGGCTTAACAAACTCCCACACTTAAGCTTTTGCTAGTCCCGAGCAAAATTTCACTGAATTTATCCTTTAATCAATCTCTTTATAGAAATAGAACATATTTCCATATATTCCTTTTTAAATTAGTTAAACCGAAAGAAAAACTTTTCTTGGTAAATTTATACGCATAGTATCAAACTAGCTGGTGTAAAAGAGATATATCATTCGTCTTGTATCTCAATTTTTATATTGAAGTATTCGGGACGGTGTAAGCACGCATGTTTTTGAATCTTTCGTCTCAAGGCATTTAAAAGCACAAAATTTCCTTTCCCAAACCTAAACTATTACAAATATATTATTAAGGACTTAAGTTTAATATATTTACTTAGTCACGCCCGTGATAAGGGTGGTCTCGTCCGTGACTTTATATGAATTAATTTGCTTTTGTGTTCGTTTAAGAGGTACCGACCATACCATGGGTGGACGCAATCGTTACTTAAAACTTTAAACACGTTTAATTTTGCTTTAATTTCTAACGTTCCTTTCATACCTCGATTGTGATAAGGTTGGTCTCAATCGTGGCCAAAAGTAAACGGTACTTAATGTTCTTCCCTTTCATACCTCGATTGTGATAAGGTTGGTCTCAATCGTGGCCAAAAGTAAACGGTACTTAATGTTCTTCCCTTTCATACCTCGATTGTGATAAGGTTGGTCTCAATCGTGGCCAAAAGTTAAGAATACGACTACTTGATCTAATTAACATGTAAATAAAATTGGGAAAGAAAAATAGCACATTCATCTTATGTTGACTTTGAAATTCAACATGTATTATGGCTAAAGTTTCCTTAAAAACTTCAATTGGTTTTTAATGTAAGACGAAAATCATACCGAGCTAAAAAGCTAAAGTTGTTAGTTCGATTTATGCCTATAAACCTAATTGAAAATTGAAAATAAGATTTATATTTATCATATATTGCATGATATAAAATAGAGATTTGAAACTAAAGAAATTTTACTTATATACATTTACTCGAGATGTTTTGATAAAAATCGTTTCGGAGATTTGTAAAAATATTTCAAAAATATTGCCCGTATAGAAATATTATTTCTAACGATAATGATAACCTTAAAATATGTTAAACATTATTTAAAAGTAGAATTATTGAAACATATGAAATATAGACTAAGCAAAAATTTACGTTTATGAAAAATTGTCATTATGTTTGAAAAATGTTGCACTTTATATAAAAATGTTGCATTTCTGTTTTGAAAATGTTGCATTATATACTTTACTTAAACTTGAATAACAACATGCATTTATACTTAAATAAATAGCATTCAATCTCATTCGTTGCATTCATTCGTACTTAAGATTAAAATGAATATGAAATATCTCCTCCCACACTTAATTTGGACCATGCACTCATTGGTGCAAAAATTGATAAAACACGAAAAATAGTACGAAATCAAACCATACGAATTAGAAGTAAAAATATAGTACGATAGCATCCAAACATAATAATAAAGATAATTGTACCAAACTTAACAAAACATAATAACGAAAATGAGTGAAAGATAGAAAGGATAAAACCTATCAAGGTGAACTCGGTGGGGAGGGCGTAGTCTCAACTCCTTAGCGTCGGAAGAAAGATAGCAACCGACGACGAGTAGATTTGTGCTCACGGCTCAAAGTAGTAATACTGGCATCCACCGTGTTTATCCTCGAACTCATTTCGGTATTGTTGGGAACGACTTCATCTAACCGCAAATTCATTTGACGGTTATTCTCGTTCATTTGTGTCAAAACACGTTGCCATCCAACTTGTTCTTCAATATTTGGTTCCTCATTTGCTTGCTCTTGGGTATTAACATCAACATTCTCCTCCTCCTCCTCTTCATCAGATTCCTCATCATTGTCCTCATCATCCTCTTGGGCACCTAAACCTTGAGAACTTGAAGCTTCACCACCCAAAGTAGCAAAAACACGTCTTATACGATCCTCATAGGATATAAATGTGGGTGGTCCCAATTTCTTCAACAAATTGGCCCTTTGAAGAGCCGTGATATCCAAGGAAGGTAAACCAACAAGAGGCATATTTTGATAATCCGCTAATTCGCCCCGAGCACCCAAAACAATGCCGGTAATTAAATTACCCATTGGTATCTTCCTATTACGGGAGGCGGAAGCTCGGACCAAATTAGTAAATATCATCTCAACACTATCAACGGTCAAATTCTTGAATATACTATCCAATACAAACAAATCATGGACTTGCACCTTTGAACTTTCAACCTGACCAAATAAAGAAAATGATAAAAATTTGTGAAAGAAAAAGATACAATTATCCTTAATTAACTTACTAGAAGTGTTCTTCGGATGAAAAACATCTAAGCCGGTTAAAGAGTGCCAAACCGTGTGTGCATTAAAAGTCTTTGGTTTGGAATAAAAATTCCGAGTAGGAAAACCAAACCATCGATTCATTGTCGCATACCTGACCTCAAAACGAACACCATTATTTCGAAAAGAAATAATACTACGGCGCGGGTCATAAGCGAGAGTGACTAAAAACTCCACTATATGCGATTCATCATGAGAAAAACGCATACTAGCAAATCTTTTCCAACCAAGAACTGTTAAAAATTCATCAATATGTTCGGTAAAAGAAAATACGTTTACCGTTTCGGTATCAAGGAAAGGCATGTCGATGAATTGTATCTGGCTATTGGAAAAACGGCGATATTTTCTGCCTTCTACTTCCGTAGCAATATCGAACGGCGCATCATATTGAACCCGTAATCTAGTGGCTTCGGTTGCTTTGGTTTTGTTAGCAACTTTCTTTTGTCTAGGCATTTTGGTGTGATTTTGGTGAACGAGAGTAAGAAATTTGAAAGAGATGAATGGTAAAGTAAAAGATAATGGTGGTGATTTAGGGAAGAAGAAGATGAATATGGTAAAGATATATGGGGAAGGTGAGTGAATCTTTGTGTTGGGAAGAGTAAAAGGTGATTGATTGGTGTAAATAGAGGTGATTTATATAGGTGTAAGTTATAGGTATTGATTAGGATAGATGAATATGTATGTAATTAGAGTAAAAATAGGAAAGAGTGCAAAAATCTGTCCAAATCCCGTCATTCAAGTCGCGTGTCGCGATTGAGATTTTGAAAATCTCAGTCGCGACAGCAAGTACTCCAGAGGGAGAAATTCTGCTGAAAATTTTATTTCTTACTGTCTCAACCGAGATTTCAGAATCTCAACTGAGATTCTGGAATTTCTGGGTAAAAATTGGACTGTTTTCGACAATTTTAACATGATTAATTCAATTCCTCTTGTAATTATGCATCATTAATGTGAAGGTAAGTTCCTGAAACTTAAACAAACAAAACTGAAACATTAAATTGAAGGAAAACCAAAGGTTTTGCCTTAATTAAAAGATAGTAATTATAAAAAGAGAATGGAACATTTTATTCATTATGAACAATAATTACAATAAATACCTTATGAAAAAACGAAACATCTATGTACATAAACACCAAACATATACACAATATATACAATTAAACAAAATAGATTTAAGCAGCATCCCTATGAACTGGAAAACGACGTGCATTGGCCCTGTCAATCTTCGCTTGAATGAAGATTTGCCTTTCTACAGGAGAAAGAAATGTTGGGCCAAAACAAAAAACTCATTTGACAAGTCCTTCGTTTTCCAAAACCTCGTAATCAAGAATAGGAAACGGTTCCTTATCAGTCCAGGGTACAGAAATGGTTCCCTTGGTACCCAAAATGATTCCACATATGATATTTCCAAACCCTACTTCCCGGTTCTTCGAACGTGAAGCGGCAACTAACCCCTCCATTAAAATCTTCGAGGAGTTCACTATGTTGCCTTGGAAAATATCTCCTAACACATAGAGATCGGTGTCTTTCACGACACTGCTTCTGACTCTACCAAATATACTATGACAGAGAAATTTGTGAAGATACAGCATGGAGTTAGAATTTATGGATTTGTTGTAGGCAAGACATGGATTGAATCGCCAAAATCCTGTTAGCATTCTCCATATATCAGTAGAAGTCATATCTCGTCCAGGATGGTGTTGAGTGGTGTCTCGGGGTGGAAGACCAAACCAATTATGAAGTTCAGGATATCCAAAAATGAATACCTTACCCTCACAATGAAAACTGAGACGAACACGCCTCTTATTCACGAAACGAACAGTAGATAGAAACTCTAAAATCCAATTTCCAATTATAGGAAACTTCATGGAAGCAAACTTGGTCCATCCCATATTTGTCAGATAGCGATTTATGTCGTCGCTTATCCCGAGTTCTTCGTTCAGGAACTCGTCCAGATACAGCATGCCACAAAATTGTGCATATCTAAACTGCAAATATCGTTTCCCTTCATCATGATTGTAGATTGGAAACCATGCTCCATAGCGTGAAGAGATATCAACACGCTCCCTTCGAGCAGAAATGTTCTTCCTAGCATTTTTTAGAGATTTGGTCATGTTTCTGAAATAAGATGGTGTCTGTAGGATTTTAGAAGAAAGAAATTCAGAAATCTGAAAGATATGAAATGTTATGAAGGAATTCTGAATTTACAGGAATATATAGGTGACATAAGTGAAAGGTTGTGTCTGTTTAAGAATAAAAGATGTCTTATTGATACCTTTTGGATTTAACCTACAGAACTTTTAAAAATGAGATGTCTGCAATATCCTATAGTTATTTCAAAAATGTATAAAATACTGAAAATCTCAACTGAGATTTCCGGATTCTCAACTGAGAATTTCCAAATCCGGATTCTCTACAGAGATTTCTAAATTTTAACAAAAACACTTAATACTCTAACAAATAAATTTCAAAACATGACTAAATTAGATTTTTATTTTACAAAACCTTATTTGTACACAAAACTAGAAATAAAAATAAATTATATAAAAATGAAAATAAAATAAAAATAAATTAAACTAAAAATAAATGAATAAAAATAAAAATTATGAACAAAAATAAGAAAAAAGAAAAATTAAAAATATGAAAACTAAATAAATTAATTTTCATAGAATTCGTCCACGAATTCAATTGCTTGAATTGGAGCTCCTTCGTAATAAATTTTGCATCGATTACCGTTAACCTTAAATCGATCTCCTTTGGAATTTTCTAGCTCTAAAGTTCCATAAGCAAATGTTTTAACAACCACAAATGGTCCATTGCATCTAGACTTGAGCTTACCTGGAAATAACTTTAATCTGCAATTAAAAAGCAAAACTTTATCTCCAACATTAAAGCTTTTAACTTTAATTCTGGCATCATGCTATTTTTTTACTTTTTCCTTATAAACCCTTGCATTTTCGTAGGATAAATAGCGTAATTCATACAACTCGTTTAAGTCGAACAAACGCTTTTTCCCTGCGCTTTGCAAATCATAATTAAGGGTTTTTATAGCCCAATATGCTTTATGTTCTAACTCTACTGGCAAATGACAAGTTTTTCCATAGACTAGCCTATAAGGTGTCATTCCTATAGGTGTTTTAAATGCAGTACGGTATGCCCATAATGCATCGTTAAGTTTATGTGCCCAGTCTCTTCTAGAAGACGAAACTGTTTTCTCAAGTATCCATTTGAGTTCTCTATTTGATATTTCCGCTTGACCATTCGTTTGAGGATGGTATGGCGTAGATAAACAGTGGTGTACTCCGTATTTTCTCATAAGCGACTCAAAGCTTCTATTTATGAAATGAGTACCTCCATCGCTTACCATAACTCTAGGGACTCCAAATCGACAGAATATTTCATTTAAAAACTTAACAACTACCTTAGAATCATTTGTCGGGGTTGCAATTGCTTCAACCCACTTTGAAACATAATCTACGGCTACTAATATATAATTTTTTCCAAAAGAAGGAGGAAAAGGACCCATGAAATCGATTCCCCACACGTCGAAGATTTCAACTTCCAACATGTTTGTGAGAGGCATCTCATCTTTCCTTCCTAAATTCTCGGTTCTTTGACATTTATCACAACAGATAATAAATGAGCGGACGTCTTTAAACAGGGTAGGCCAAAAGAATCCACATTCTAATATTCTAGCTACTGTTTTGCTTACGCTGTTATGACCTCCATAAGCGCTTGCATGACATTCCCACATTATAGAGTCATATTCAAACTCACTAACACATCTCCTAAGCATTCCATCGCCGCATGTTTCGAACAAAAATGGATCTTCCCAAAAATACCTCTTAACTTCCGAAAAGAATTTCTTCTGTTGCTGAGAATTTAATCCATCTGGTATAACATGAGCAGTTAAGTAATTGGCTATATCCGCATACCATGGTGCTATGACACTTTTTACTTGCATGGGATATTCATCGGGGAAATCATCTCGAATGCCTAACGTTTCACCGATGGGACCGTTCTCATCTTCAAGTCTTGATAGATGATCGGCAACAAGGTTTTCTATTCCCTTTTTATCTTTAATCTCTATGTCAAACTCTTGTAATAACAAGACCCATCTAATAAGACGTGGTTTTGCATCTTTCTTAGCAAATAAATATCTTAAAGCTGCATGATCGGTATAAATGATGACTTTAGATCCTAACAAGTATGATCTAAACTTATCACAGGCAAACACTACCGCTAGCATTTCTTTTTCAGTTGTGGTGTAATGTAACTGTGCACCGGACAATGTGTGACTCGCATAATATATAACATGAAGTTTATTATCCTTCCTTTGACCTAATACACATCCTACAACTAAGTCACTTGCATCGCACATAATTTCGAAAGGTAAATTCCAATCGGGTTTCGATATTATAGGTATACTTACTAAAGCTGTTTTTAGTGTTTCGAAAGCTTTAACGCAATCTTCATTAAAATCAAAGGTTGAGTCTTTCATGAGTAAATTAGTAAGTGGTTTGGAAATTACAGAAAAATTCTTTATAAATCTCATGTAAAAATCCGCATGACCTAAAAATGACATTACTCCCTTAACAGTAGTTGGTGGGGGTAATTTTTCTATAACTGAAGTCTTTACTCTATCCACTTCTAAACCTTTTTCAGATATCTTATGACCTAAAACAATTCATTCGTCTACCATGAAGTGACATTTTTCCCAATTTAATACTAAATTAGTTTCTTCACATCTAGACAATATTTTATCTAAGTTCTGTAAGCATGCATCGAAAGAATCTCCATAAACTGAAAAATCATCCATGAAAACTTCCATGATATCTTCAATGAAATCAGTAAATATTGCTGTCATACAACGTTGAAACGTTGCTGGTGCATTACATAGACCAAAGGGCATTCTCCTATATACAAATGTTCCATAAGGACATGTGAAGGTTGTTTTGTCTTGGTCATCCGGGTAGATGTAAATTTGAAAGAATTCGGAGTAACCATCTAGGAAACAATAAAATGCATGACCGGCTATCCTTTCGATCATTTGATCAATGAAAGGTAGCACTAGTACAGAAATGGCCTATGGCCATGGTCGTTTACCCTCATTAGTCACGGTTTTACGACCGTGGCCAAAGCCGGCGTGGCAAATGCTTGGCATCTTTAGCCACGGTTATTCGACCGTGACCAAAGGGGCATTAGGGTCGGTTTTTACATATAACTGACTCTAATGTCTTATGTTTTAGCCATGGTTGTTACGAAAAACCGTGGTTAAAAGGGGTCTTTAGCCACGGTCTTTCATAACAACCGACTCCAATGCCTTGATCATTAGAGTCGGTTGTAGAAGAACCGTGACTAATTATAAAAGCATTGGAGTCGGTTGTGGAAACAACTGACTCCAATGCTCTAATTATTAGAGTCGGTTGTTTTGCAACCGTGGCTAATGTTATTGTTTTTAACAATTTTACATCAGCAGATTCAAATTACACCTCCTCTATTTTTTTGTATTACTGTAATTAACGGTAAACAAGATTTGTTATCCTCGGTTATTTACTGTAATCTAATTGTCGCATTAAAATTATTATAATGATTTGGATTGAAGGGAGCTACTATACAATGCATCATTGCTCATTAAAAAAAACATTCAAATAAATATATACTGTAATTAATTCAAATTGAAACTGCTCTATTTTACATCAGCAGGTAAAAATGTTAGCCGTAAGATATGTAACTGTTAGCCATTTTGCTATATACTAATGGATGATGCAGACACTGACATATCAATAGCAGCCCCTAAATGCACATTTCATATTAAGAATCTTACCTCAACATTAATCTTTCAAAGAGCTCCAACGTCAATTCAATTAACTTCAGAGTCATCAAGATGACTTCCCAAATCATTAGTGCACCTGCAACAATTCAATTAACTTCACAAGTGACCAGCTGAATGACACAAATATTGCTAAAAGGATACACTACTAGGGACCACTGATGCTTTCACCTTCATGCAAACACTTGCTCCTGCTTGGAAAGTCGATTCAAAAGGTGGTCCATTTTTAAAATGTGGAACAAGTACTCCTCAATCTGCAATGAAACAAGCATGATAAACAGATAGCATATATGCAATGTGATATACATGGATTCTGAAGAGGAACATATCATTTTTTATTAAAAAAAATGTTCTTTCTAAATTCTTAAAAAAATGCCCTTACTTCCTAATAGCTTCAAATATGCAGCTTGTTAGTTGTTACAAGATCTTGTTTTTGCAAAAGCTTAAACAATAGGACAAAATAACAAACTTCCACCATCCAATCGCACCTTGATAGAACATTAAAGTTAAATACCTTTGGAAGGCGAACACGAAAATATGATCTCAACAGAAACTGGGTCCTGTCGAGATCCATCTGGTAAAGTTGAAGGATCTATATTCTCCGCTTCAGATATCTCCACATTTTGTTCCTGCAAAGACCCACTAAATATCCATAAAACTTGTACACAATTTCATACATCTACCCCGCATAATTTCCACTTAAAGTTCACATTATAAAAAAACAATCATCATAAAATCATCGCCAAAAGAACAGGAGTGTAATATCAAATTAACCTTCAAAAGCAATCACTCATTATTTTCATGTTCAATCATATCAAGCAATCAACGCAATTTAATGCAAAGACTCATCAACCCATTCAGTTCCAGTTGAAGTTCACATTATTGAATAAAAAGCATAGTTTACGTAACAAAAGCAACCCTTATAGATATTTACCTAAGGAACATTAGTTTCTCTGATATCTACCTAAGGAAATAACTAAACCAAACTATGCCCCTTAAATGGATCGAACTAGAACGAAAAAAGCTTTCCATCACCATGATCATTCCCAGAACCATGTCCATCAAAGCGAAGGTATCGATATTTTTTCGTGGTGAGATACTACTCCATATCATCAAGAAGCCTAGGAATTGTTGAAAAGAAAAGTACGTGCATGGGCCGTAGCAATAATTTAAATCTCGTGCACTAATCTTTAAATTACAAGTACGAGCCAGATTTTAGAGTTAAACCAATGGAGATTAGAAGTACAGACCACAAATACTTTAACATATGGCAAGGATTTATAAGGGATTAGGGTAAGTATAAAAGGACAAAGTGTAACATCCAAAATAGCATAAAGGGAAGTTGTGCCTCTACATTAATAAAAAGAAAACCACCAACTAAACAAATTAAGTAGCATAAGAATGTAATCATAATTAGATCATTTCAACTAATAATTATCTCTGTTCATATAGGAACTGAAGTAATAGGAAAAAAGTAACTTTTTAGAGCCTAAATATCTCATAGTTATTTATAAGGTTCAAGCAATCAGTAAGAACCTTTCTATATTGACTTCTCTGCTCAAAAATAACAAACAATCACAAGTTCTATGAACATCTAGAGCTCACAGACCTTTTCAGGCATTATAACACCCTTTGGAGGTTCGAGTATGTGTCTATGGCTTTTAGGACTAAGGTATCCGATATTTCTGCAACAGAAAGCGGTGAGCAATATCAAACCAGTCAGAAGTTTAGAGCTTCTTCCGTCTACCTACCCTTCAGTAATTATGTTATACAAAGCATATCAAATTCATCGATTTCTTAGTTTTCGGTCTAGGCTTAGAATAAGCTGCCTATCATAATTTGCCTAACATGGAAATTTTATTGACAAAAGACGGATTGATACCATTGATCCAAAATCAGCAATTCAACCTTCTGATCCATACTTAGTTCTTTAATTTTGACTCCCAGACGGATATAGCCGCTCCCTCTGCGAATCCTGTCAAAACAGAATTGCCTGATGAAAAAAATTAACTTTCTTGTACAATCAATATGAAAATAAGCAACAAGGTGTTGCATAATTACCCTAAAATGAGAGACTTTACAAAAATGAGAAACTCAATTCAAGATATGAAATGGACTTTATACTTAAAAAAGTGCACAAAGAAAGAAAGAAACCTGAAGCCACAAGTAAGTGAGGTTAAGGAAGCAGTTCACCATTGCCAAGGCCATCTTTTAAGTATCGACCAGCGTAATCCACTTCCCTAAAACAGATATATACTTATTAATCTAATTTGATACTAGAATTCCGTAGTTAAGAAGAAAAATCTAAATGAGCAATAGCAAACTGAGCAAGAAAAGCAAACCTTTTGGTCAAAATTGCCATTTGATTTTTCTCCAGCATTAAAGAAGCAAATTGAGGCTGAAGTAGGAAAATTTGATGAGAAATTTGGTCTGTTGAGGAGAAGAGGGTGATTGTGCTTAGGAAATAATATGGGCGTTGAAGGATGAGAAATACAGATTGATGTAAGGATAGTGCAGACCATGATTTGGGTTAAACAGAGATAGAGAAAGGGGAAGATTGAGCCCTTCTGAATATCAATTGGTCCCCTCAAATATAAATTAACAAAATTTCATTGTAAGCTAACCAAACATTAGATGTTAACAAATAACAAGCTGAAAGAAAAAACTAGTGTAAAACTACAGATTATCTATTAGGAAAGAATCAAAATTCGGAACAAAAAATTTAAGTCAAAGCTAGTGATAAAATCAGTATAACAAATAGCAAACAATGAAGTATATAGAATCAATTAAAAGATGGGTACCATAGAATTGAGAGAAACAAACCTGTCCTGTAGCCAAAATGACAGGATCTCTCATTAGTTCCTTGGATAAAGGGCATTTAAAATCCTCAGGGCAAGGCAACGATTCTAGCAATTTAAAATCCTAATAATAAAATATTAGAGACGGTTGTTTGAAAAAACCGACTCTAAAGACCTTCAATTGAATGTGCGTCTAAAAATATGGTCTTTAGTGTCGGTTTATTTAAATAGACGTAGCTAATAAGGCATTTTTAGAGTCGGTTCTTACTAGCGACCGACTCTAAAAACCTTTAGCCACGGTTTTTTAAACAACTGTGGCTAATAAGGCGTGGCCATAGGCCATTTCTGTACTAGCGTAGAGGAAAATGATCGTTCCTAGTTGCTTTGTTTAGGTTCCTATAGTCTATACAAACCCTCCATCCGGTGGTGGTTCGTGTAGGTATTAATTCACCTTCGTCATTCCTTACAACAGTTATGCCTCCCTTTTTAGGTACACAATGGATTGGACTAACCCATTCACTATCCGAGATCGGATAAATGATTCCATTGTCTAAAAGTTTAGTAATCTCATTTTTGACTCCTTCTTTCATGTTCGGATTTAAGCGTCTTTGCCTATCCGCTTTAGGTGGCTTATCTTCTTCTAAGTGAATTCTATGCATTACGATACTAGGATTAATTCCTTTTAAATCTGAAAATTGCCATCCCATACTTCCTATCCTATTTCTAACAACTTCTTTCAATTTTTCTTCTTGAACATTTGTTAATTTGTTAGAGATAATTATAGGTAGAGAATCGCCTTCGCCTAAGAAAGCGTACCTCAAATGACTGGGTAACTCTTTAAATTCTAATTTAGGGGGTATTACAACCGAAGGCGGAACTGGTCCATCTTCTCGAATCAAAGGCTCTGGGTCCTTATCTTCTAATTATGCACCCATTATAGGTTCTATTATTTCTTCTCTTTGAATAACGTCATTGACACATCCCTCAACTAAGTCAAGTTTCATACAAGCGATCCTCTATAGGATATTTCATCGCTTTGTTCATATTAAACTCGATCTTATCTTCTCCTATCCTTAAAACTACTTTCCCTTCCGACACATCAACTAGAGCATCTTCAATTAGAGGACAATTCACATCATATGCAAAATCTAATATAACAAAATCAGTAGGAAAAATAAATTTATCGACTTTGACTAAAACATCTTCAATTATACCATATGGTCTCTTAGTGGTTTGATCCGCTAATTGCAAAACCATATTGGTACGTTTAATATCTTCTTCTAAACCTAACTTGTTAAAAATAGATAATGGCATTAAGTTTATACTTGCTCTTAAATCACAAAGACTACTTGGGAATTCAATATCTCCCAATTTACACGGAATCGTAAAACATCCGGGATCTTTGAGTTTAGTGGGCAAAGTACTTGACACTATTGAACTACAGTCCTCAGTTAGCGAAATGGACGAAATTCTTTCCCAACTAATTTTCTTAGAAATTAAATCCTTCAAAAACTTACCATAGTTAGGAATTTGCGTAATCGCATCCATAAACGTTAAATTGATGTGCAAATTTTTAAGTTTATCCAAAAACGTTAAAAGTTATTTGTCATAGTCCTTATTTCGGACTTTGTGCGGAAAAGGTGGTTTAGGTACAAAATTTTTTGTACTTGAGTCAATTGGCGAACTTTTTGTATTTGATATATCTTCATTGGATTTTGGTAAATCAGTTCCTGGTAAAGTCGAATCTCCGGGCATTTCCAGGCCTAGATAATTTTTCCCCGAACGAAGGGTGATAGCCTTTACATGCTCTTTCGGATTTTCTTCCCTATGGTTGGGAAGACTTCCCTCTTTTCGGGATGGAATTGATTTAGCAAGTTAACCAATTTGGACCTCCAAATTATGGATGCTAGATGAGTGGTTTTTAATAAGCTGATCGAATTTATTTTCGATCTGTTTAAAACCATCGTCGTGATTACTTATTTTTCCACTGATAGCATCTATAAATTTGTCGATTTTAGAAGATAAAGTTCTAATCGTATCTCTTGATTGATTTTGATAATTATTAGTAAGATTTTGATTAGCATTTGCATTATTGTTATTGTTATCTTTCTAGTTAAAGTTAGGATGCTTCCTCCATCCGGAATTATAAGTATTAGAATAAGGATTATTAGTCTGGTTTTGCCCTTGGACAAAATTTACCTGTTCGACCTCACTCATGTTTTCATAATCCACATCCGTTTGGATTGGATTACCATTAGAATCACACGGTGCCATAAACCTATCAATTTTGTGCGATAAGGCAAAAAATTGGGCTTGTAACATCGCGACAGGATCAAGATTCACTATACCTTTAGCGGATGATGTGTTTGAGGATGATGGTTTCGCTACCGGTATATGTCCACGTTCCGCGGGCCACATACTGCTATTTACTGCCATTTCCTCCAAAAGTTCTCTTGCTTGGGCTGAAGTCTTCTTCATAAATAATCCTCCCGACATAGCATCTAATGAACCTCTAGTTATATGATTTAATCCATTGTAAAATGTTCACATTAAAAGTGCATCGGGTAAATGGTGGTGTGAGCATAAACGTTGAAGTTCTTTAAAACGTTCCCAAGCTTCATAAAGAGTTTCATTATCATTTTGAGAAAAAGATGTTAACTCTTTTATGACTCTTGCGGTTTTTGCTAAAGGAAAATATTTTGACAAAAATGCTTGGGCTAATTGTTCCCAAGTTTCAAAAGTTGTGGCTGGCATAGAAGTTAACCATTATTTGGCTCGATCCTTCAAAGTGAAAGGAAAGAGGTGAAGTTTGATTGCTTCGGCTGTCACGTCTGTTATTTTAAAAGTGTCACAAATTTCTAGGAAATTTGTCAAATGGGTGTTAGGATTTTCATTAGGTAACCCATAAAATGTTACATTATTTTGTAACATATTAAGCAAAGCGGGCTTAATTTTGAATTGGTTTGCAGCAATTCTGGGTCTAACTATACTATTGGTCACACCGGCCACACCTGGCCTAGCGTAATCCATAAGTGTTGGTGGATCTGCCATTTTTTCTGGCTCGGTATGTGTTTTTACTGGAGTCTTATTTTTGTTTTTCTTGTTTCTCTTGTTCTTTTTAATGGTTCTTTCAATTTCTGGGTCTATAGGGTCTGGTGGGGTGCCTGATCTTCGAGAACTGTGCATGAACTTGAAATCTTGCACGAACCGAAACTACCTTCAAAACAGAATTTGAAATAAATATGTTAATTAGTAAATTAAATAAATTGCGAAAATTAAAGTAAGTATATTAAAACCTAGATTCGAAATAAAACACGAAAAATCTAAATTTTTGTTAAAAATTTTGGCGTTTCCCGACAACGGCGCCAAAAACTTGTTGAGCGATTTCTGCAAGTGCACGGTATACGCTTGTAGTAATAAAAGATATCGAACCCACATGGAACGCTTTTTAACTAAAACTTATTTTAATTCAGTTTTATTCACGTCTTAGGTTTATTTTAAAGAAAATCGTTTAATTAATTGTATTGGTTCGGAATAATTAGGATTAGACGAGAGTATTATATTGAACTTAGAGAACAATTCTGTCTTGAGATTTTTATTACAAGACAGACGCTTACGTATTTGGAATAAATCAAAGGTATAAAACTTGTTTTTATTAAGCAAAGAAAGCAACTATAACTCTGGTAAGATTATGAACATGTAATAACACAAGAATTTATGCAATTAGATGGCTTTGAATCGTAGAAATCTCTCTGGATCGGAGCAGATTTCTACCTTAATCAAATTAGTATTTTATATCCGATAAGCCGCGATCACGATCATATCATCCGTAAAAACTAATTCTTTCAAGTGTTCAACAAAGTTTCTTTGTGAATTTGATTGTATAAACGTTTTAATAAAAACACCAATTAATCATTTTGAAAATCATTTTGTCAGAACAATATCAAAATAACAACAGTAAGAATGTACTGAATAAAGTAATTGTATTATTAGTGAATTGTTAATCTTCACAAGTTAACAGAGAGGAAGAAACATGGATAGCATTTTGACGAAATCTTTGAGATCCGGGTTGTCAATCTTTCCCTCAAACTCCGTAGGTTTGTCAGACCCTTTTGCACTTCAGCCGTAAGTTCTTCTCGTTGAATCTTCAGAATAGAGACCGCTAGGTCCACTACCAGAATGAAAACTTGTCTCTGATCAACATTTGAAACTAAACTAATACTACTGTGTTTATAACTAATCTAATAACAACTTGTGTACATCAAGTTTGTATGTACAGAAATGAAATCTAACTTTCTGACTCTTTTTGAATCAGAGTTTCTTCAACATAATAACAACTCTCTAATTTCTCTAACTTTTTCCAACTTAACCAACTTTGATTTCTGAAATGGATCACTTATTTATAGTTGGCGAAGGGTTGTAATTGAAGGGTCATGTCCGCTGGTGAAGGGTCGCTTTTAGCCAAACGAACAGACGCGTTTTCTGGATTTAAACATGTGAAAACTGTGCAGATTTCTTCGCTGTCTCATATGAGATTCTGAGAATCTCAACCGCGATAATGGGTACGGGGGCGAGCTGACGAACATTGAATTTTAAGTGACTGAGATTCGTTTGTCGCGATTGAGATTTTGAGAATCTCAATCGCGACAGGGGCATTTTCCCTTGTCTTTCGGCTGCTTCTCGTCTCCTTGAGCCGGTCTTCTGATTAACACGTATTTTTGGCACGTAACTTAGGTTTTTCCCTCGTTTTTGCTCCGTTTTAGCTCCTATTTGGATTTAACCAAATAATTAAGTACCTTGCATCAAAGAATTAAATAAAAACGTAAAAGTACTCTAAATGAATATAATTAGCACGATTTCAATGTAAATTTAACGTATTTATATATGATATTTTAGGTATATTTTGGGCTTAACAAAAGTTTAGGTATTTGCAATGTATGTGAAATAATTAAATTGACAAAGATGTATTC
The DNA here is from genome assembly GCF_963576675.1 of Euphorbia lathyris. Taxonomy (NCBI): domain Eukaryota; kingdom Viridiplantae; phylum Streptophyta; class Magnoliopsida; order Malpighiales; family Euphorbiaceae; genus Euphorbia; species Euphorbia lathyris. The sequence continues at coordinate 83,422,602 of NC_088917.1, read as the reverse complement.
AAACATGATATATAGATTCATGTGAAAAGATATACTGTTTCATTTTGATAAGTGCATACTGATATAGGTTAATAATTTAGCATGGTTAACATAAATGAAACAACAACTAAAGAATTAATGAATCATATAAAATGAATATTCATTATTTTGTTAAATAGTTAATAATGATTATAACCTATTATCATTTAATATATATATAGACAGATTCATTTTAACATTAGATACAGATTTATGTGAAAAGTTATACCTTCCTAAATTAATCATTATATATATATATATATATATATATATATATATATATATTCATTCGAAGAACTTTGCATGGTAACACACATTAAAAATAACCAAAGAATCAAACTTGAGTTTTTATACTAAAAACGATACATATATTCATAACAAGACATAGAATCATCATATAAAATGAATGTTTATTAACTTGTTCAAGAGTTAATAATGATGATAACTAATTAGCATTTAATATATAAGTACAGATTCTTTGATAATGGTGTATAAAAGCAAACATACATAAACCATAACAAAAATGAACTTATGAAAATAAAGTAAAGTTGTATTGCATGAACATATATTTACAAACATTGACGAGAACATATATACAAGGAAAATGAAAAACAAACCTATGTACAAACTATATACACAATTTAAAATCAAACAGAACAAAACAAATTAAACTAAATTCTCATCCCTTTGATTTGGGATTCACATAGCATGGTAACGATCAATCTTCGCTTGCACGAAGATCTGTCTTTCTTCCGCAGAAAGAAATCGCGGGCCTTCATCTTGGTTGTAAATGGGAAATGGTGTGTCGTAGCGTTCTTACATATCAGGATGCATACAGTGTGCAACATCATTCTTTTTGGAAGATTTATGCTTGGTAGTCATGTGTTGGAAAGAGAAAAAAGTCTCTGGAACTTTTTGAAAGGTTTGAATAATTAGAGAAGGATATCAGACTTTATCTGAAAGAGATTAAAAGTATCGAAATCTGATCTTCTCTAATTATTTATAATGATGTTAGGATGAATTAATGTGTCTGTTGGTGGAGAAAAGGTGCAAATTCACACCATTTGAACATGAAGAAGCTTAATTTTTCGAAATATTCGGCAATGGTGCATGAACTGAAGAAGAAAAGAAAGAATACAGGTCTGAAATACGCCCGTGTCGCGACCGAGAATGGCGATTCTCGATCGCGACACGCTGATTTCCACCAGGAAATCACGCTTCGAAACCCCTAAAATGTTGATCTCGGTGGAGAATTTCGATTCTCGGTAAGTTCAGAAAAAAAAAATTTCTTCATTTCCTTTGAAATTTTGGAATCTTGAATTCTCAACTGAGAATTCACATTCTCGGTAAGTTCAGAAAATTTTCCTACCTTCCTGAGACAAACTGAGATTGCTGATTCTCAACTGAGAATCCGGAAATCTCATCTGAGAGTCCTGGAATTCATATATACACATTAATTTCCTGAAAACTAATTAAAAACAGGACTGAAATAAATTCTTATTGATTTTAAACTTGATATACACTAACCTAAAAACTAAAAAGTTTAAGAATAAAAAATTGTAATGTTGAAAATATATCAAGTTAATAATTTGTTGGTTTCAAACCAAAAATCATGACTTATGAAAAATGAAAATGTGTCTTTTGTGCCTCTTGGTGAATAAAATCTAAATTAGAAATTAAATATATAGAGGGGATTTTTGTTTTTCAAAATATGTGTGTCGTGGTCGAAAAATTGGAGTATCGAACGTGACATGTCTTGCCCCTTGGCAAGGAATGCTTTGCATTGGTCCTTCCTAAGTCTATAGAGAATTTTAAAATCTCAGTTGCGAATAAAAATTCTCAGTAAGTTTAGAAATTTATAAGACAGAAAAAGTAAAGATCTCAGTTGAGAATTAAAAATTCTCAGTAAGTTCAGAAATTTCTACAAGGCTGAAAAAAAAAATCAAAAATCTCAGTTGAGAATTAAAATTCTCAGTAAGTTCAGAAATTCCTACAAAACATCAAACAAAAGTCACTGTAAAGATTTTAATAATCTCTCTACAAACAGAAACTTAAATTTTGTGTACTTTTAATTCAATTGATATTTTTTTTTTAAATCTAAAGACACTTTCCTCATCAATTACAAATATTTAAGATACATAACATATCTTGAATATCTTTCAATGAAATTTTTTATTTCTAATCTAATTATTACTTCTAAACTAAAGACTAATGTATAAACTAAACTAAAATGAAATCTAAGAATTTAAAATATGAAAAACTAAAAACTAAAAAAAAAAATTGATAATCCTTAAGAATTCTTAAGGAGAATCAAAATCATGGACATAATCAATTACTTAGACCGGTTTTAAATAATGGTCCTGTCCATTTAACTTACCTAGGAATAATTTCAAGCAGGAATAAAAGAAAGTAGAACTGTACCCCCAACTTTGAAATTATTATTTTTTTTTCTTTTTTAGCATTTTTTAAGCGTTTTCTCAATTTAAGGATCTAATGATTTCGGTTGAATGCCCGAACTTCTAGTTCTGGCCACGAACAAAAAACTACGCACATGAACCGAAATTTTCAACACTAATTTAAAAGTATACAATTCCTTCCTGGCGGATAAGGTAATTTCATCCTACTTCTGATATATCTTGTCTGAAAAGATGTAGGCGTTTAAGGTAATGATAAAAAGGGAATTTATTTGGGTTTAGTGTAGGAATTGAATAAATTTCTTAACAAAGAGATATGATGTCTTGGGGAAGGTTTAAGTGTATAGAAAAGAGGTAAATGTGTTTGGGAAGAGGTAAATTTTCTGGAAAAATCATCTGTCACGTCTGACATCCTGTTTCATAAAATTTTCTTTTCCTTCTGATGTATCTGCATGCTTAATTTCTTTTCTGTAGACTCCTTCTGTGAATTTCATTGATAATCAAATCTGCAGGTTATCTTTGAAAAAACTTGAATTTGTTTATCTGCAAACATCTAATTGCAAACGTTAAGTAACAACGAGGATTTAGTCTTAGCGACCATCCTCAAAATAAATAATAAAAAAAACTATAAAAATAAATAAATATATTATAAACCAAGGTTCGAAATTAAACACGAAAAATATAAGTTTTTGTTAAAAATTTGGCGTTCCCCGGCAAAGGCGCCAAAAACTTGTTGAGCGATTTCCGCAAGTGCATGGTTTCGCTTGTAGTAATAAAAAGATATTGATCCCACATGGAACGTTTTTTAACGAAAACTTATTTTAAATCGGTTTGATTTACTTTTAAGGTTTATAATATGGAAAATCATTTAATTGGATTTGGTTTTGAAATTGATAGAATAAGAATTAGATTAGAATATGTAGAATGTTAGAAATCAATTCTGTTTTAAGAATGAATTTACAAGACAGAAACGTTTAGTGCTTTAGAAAAGTGAATAAATGTATTCGTTTGCATTAAGCAAAGAAAACAACTTTAAACTTTGTATAAATTATATAAATGTAATAACGTAAACTCCTTCAATTAAAAGGCTTTGAACGCAACAATCCCCTAATCTGGTTAGATTGCTTCCTTAACCAAATTAATACTTTATCCAAGATATCAATTTGCCAAAGTGTTCAACAAAGTTTCCTTGTAAAGATTTCGAATTCAACTACGTTTTAATAAAAACACCAGAACTCACTTCGGATCATTTACCATAAGTGCTACATAAAAATCTATTGAATTGAATAAACTTTATTAGATGAAGTATGAATTTGATACAAGTTTACAGAGAAAAAGAAGCATGGAAGCTTTCGACGACTTTCAAGTGAACGGGTTGTCAATCCTTTCCTTGAACCTCGTTTAGAGTTTGTCAGGCTCCTGGGGCGAATCCTCTACTAAATCTGCTCGCTGAATCTTCAGAATAGTGACGGTTCCTTTGACTACCAAAATGTAAACTAATATGAACAAATCTTAATCTAAATCTAAATGCTACTGTGTTTGTATTTATTTGATAAACAACTTGTGTACGGGAAGATGCCTTTTACAAAATCGAACTCTAATCTCTGACTCATTTCTAAGTCAGAGTTTCTGCATAAACTCTGCACTAATCTTACAAATCTAACTCTCTCTTTCTATATTTCAACTCTCAATCAACTCTCTATTTATAGATGTTGAAGAGTCGTGATTGAAGTGTCGTGTCCATTGTGAAGGGTCGTATGCACTGCGAAGAGACGTTTCTATCCACCCGAACGAACGCGTTTCTTGGAATTTAAACATGTGAATTTAGTGCTGCAAAGGCTGCTGATCTTACCGAGAATGGAAATTCTCGGCCGAGAATGAGAATGTGATTTTTGGTCTTCGAAATAAAGGAGAGAGGCGCTGGACTTTAGCGTGTCGCGACCGAGAATTTGGGATTCTCGGTCGTGACCCATAATTCTCTATCGAGAATTTGGATTCTCAACCGAAAATAGGAATTTTTCTCCCGTTTCTGACTTCGTTCTCATCTTCCTCGTATCGGTGTGCTGATTTCTTCGTCTTTTGGCTCCTAACTTAGGGTTTTTCCTTCGTTTTTGACCTCTTTTCTTTCCTATTTGGATTTTACCAAATATTTAGGTACCTTGCATGAAAGAAACATATTCGGACGTAAAAGTACTCTAAATAGATATAAACAGCATGATTTCATAGCAAAACTGATGTAAATATTAATGATATTTTAGGTATATTTTGGGCTTAACAGACGATACGAAAACAAATGTTTGTCATGTATCTTGTGTCATGTGAAAGGGAAAATAACATAGTGATGTTCTCAATTAACTTATGAGCTTATTCCGAGACATGAAATCAACACTTGATAAATTTTTCTAGCGTTATTTTCCGACTAGGTAAATTTATCTTCCCCCTTTTTTCAATTTGTTTATGTTAGATATGACTGGTAATTTTAATGAGAAGGGTGGTTTAGTGGATTTGATCAACATATCTGGTGAGTTTAAATAATAAAGGGTAATGCAAAAATACCCATAATGTTTACAACAAGAGCAATTTTACTCCTAATATCTAAAATGGTACAATTTTATGCCTAATGTTGGCAGCCAGGAGCAATTTTACCGTTGACAAATTTGGTCAATTTGAGAAATAATTCATCAAAGAAGTCTTCTCAATCATGAATCTTGTCATCAATGCTTCACATGTCAATCATTTTATCACTCATTAGTAGCAGATTACAAACATATGATTAGACGTAAAAAAAAAATAAAAAAATAAAATAAAAAATACTATATTTTGTACGAGCTGGAAAAAAATTATATATTTTACCGAATTTATAAATATTAGTCTCTAATTCAATTATTACATCACAAAAAATATGAAATCTTTCTTTAGAACCAACTGATATGTAATTGGTATAGAATAAGAAACAAAATATATGTGTTACATAATAATATATGAAATTGACCCAACTTGTCAACGTTAGGGGTGAAATTGCTCTTACCTGCTAACGTTATGGATAAAATTGTTTCTGACTGTAAACGTTATTGATATTTTTACATTTTATTCCAAATAATAATAAGGAAACACTTTGCAAGACTATGAACAAAAATATTGAAACCAAGAAATACCGAGTGTTTAAAATTCTGTTGATAGTATAAAGCTGATATTTATTTATGACAAATTGCTAGAATAAAAAAAATAAGTAAAGCATTAACACCATAAATTAATTTTAATATATGAATGATTACATACTTATTAAGTTAATTGAACATCATTGAGAAGCTTAACTTTGATCTTGTTGAGAGTAATTAGAACATCTTTGATACCAATCCTCTCCTTAGGTACATCTACACAACATTTTAAGGCTAAGTTCATAATTGAAGATGTGCAATCTATCTTAGCCAAATAATGTCGTTCGTTGACCCTAAGCAAATTGGGATCAACAAGTTGAGTGACTCCAGAAGGTACTGAATCTTTAACCCATTTCTTCATACTCATATCTTCGTTAAACATCTCATCCGTAGGCCTTTTTCTTGTGAAAGTTTCGATCAACAGAATACCAAAACTGTATATATCACCCTTTATAGAAACAAGTCCTTCTGATCCATACTCTGCATCAAAATTTGTTTTAATTAGTGTCGCACAATAAATTACTATTTCAAGTATAATATATATACAGAAAATCAAACATCACCTGGGGCCATGTATCCAATAGTTGCAAGATTTATAGTTTGTATGAAAGATTGATCTTCTCCGACGAGCTTCGCTATGCCAAAATCAGTTACATGAGCAACCACATCGTCATCTAGAAGGATATTACTAGGCTTCAAATCACAATGAACAATAGGAGTCATATAACCATGATGAATATATTCAACTGCTGATGCAACATCAATCATTATGTTCAATCTCTGAAAAATGTCCAAAAAGTAGTTGTGAGAATACAACCACTTTTCCAGGCTCCAATTAGGCATGAAGTCCATGACTAAAGCCTTAAATTCAGTGGTACAACAACTCGTGATTATTTTCACAAGGTTTCTATGTCGAATCTCACGCAGTACTTCACACTCCACATCAAAACTCCGGAATGCTCCTTCTAACTCCAAATTGAAAACCTTAACTGCAACGGACAAGCCATTTGAAAGATTCCCTCTATATACCGAACCAAAACTCCCCTTGCCAAGCAAATTCACCTCAACAAATTTATTTGTTGCCCGTTGAAGCTCATGAATAGAAATTCTTTGCCATATTGGTAAAGGTGGAAAATTCACTTGGTGAGTCAACAATCTTGTTTTCCTTTTCCAATGCCAAATTAGGACAACAATAACAATTCCAAGTGCCAAAGTTGTTAATACAATTGCAACCAGTGTTATCTTGGTTTTCTTTGAATGGTTCTCATTGCTAGTTCTGCATGGATTGACTTGGAATTTAGGTGCCCCACAAAGTCCTTTATTTCCTATAAATGATTGGGTTGTTAAGTTCATAAACGGCCCTCCATTAGGAATTTCTCCTTGTAGTTCATTGAAGGACACATTAAAATCCTTGATATATTTTAATTTCTCTAGGGAATTGGGTATTTTTCCTGAGAGATTATTGAATGACAAATCTATGAATTCCAAACTTATAGCATCACCAAATGATTCAGGAATGGAACCCTCCAATCTATTATTAGATAAAGAGAGACGCTTTAGAGTTTGAAGGAATTCAAAGATGGGTGGTATACTACCTGATAATTGATTTCTAGACAAATCAAGTAATGTAATAGCTCTCAAACTGCCAATATCTATTGGAAGATCACCGCTTAAGGAATTTGATGATAGCTTGAGTTCAAGCACATCTTTAAGCCTCCAAAAAGTTGATGGAATAGTAGAATTGAGTTTGTTAGAATCCAAATAGAGCTTTCTAAGAGAACTGAGATTACCCAAACAAGACGGGATATTTCTAGAGAGCTTATTACCCCCAAAATATATGTCACTCAATCTCTGTAAACCACATAATTCAGTAGGTATGGACCCTTGGATTCTATTTAACTCAATATCTAATATTTGAAACTTCGTCATTTTTCTAATTGTCCTAGAAATGAATCCTTTTAAATTGTTATCTCCTAGATTCAATGAAATCAAGCTAGTTAAGTTTCCAATTTCCTTGGGAATGGTTCCTATTAGTCTAGAACCATACATTTTAAAATATTCGAGGGAAGAAGATAGGTTTCCTATGGAAATTGGTAGAGTAGCCTTCAATGGATTGTTACCCAAGTCTAAAAATGTCAACTTTTTGCAATTCGTCAATGAGGAAAATAAAGTCAGTAAAGGTTGACTATTGAGTTGATTGTTCCATAAATTGAGAAATTGAAGCTTTCTTAAATTTCCAAGAGCAACTGGAATAATGCCAGAGAACATGTTTAAATCCAAGTCAATCTCAGTGAGTTTAGAGGCATTAGAGAGAGATATGGGAATAGGACCATGGAATTATTGTCTCCAATATAAATTCTCTCAAGGTTGGGAAGATAGAGACCAAAACTTGGAGGAAGACTGCCTGAGAGATTATTAGTATCTAACACTAAATTCTTTAATGTTGTAATTTTAAAAATGTTGGAAGGAAGCATTCCATCAAGGTTGTTAACTCCGAGATATAGTTCCTCCAGGTAAGCAATGTTACCCATTTCAAAGGGAATGCTGCCTGCAGTCACAATTCATTTGAAAAATTCTAAATTAAAATTGTGTTTATAAAAAAATTCAACTAAAATTGGAAGGAAGATATATATTTAAACCCAATAACAAATTTAACATCTCATAGAAGTACAAATATATATTTGTCATTTTTCAACATGGTTTCTCCAAAGTTAAGAATTTTGGTTCATTGTATTATCCAAGAGTTATGTATGTTTCCTAAGAAATATGTTGTTTCTTAAGAGTCATGTTGTTTTGTCCAAGAGTTATTTATACTGCCTAAGAGGTGTGTTGTTTATTAAGACCCATGTTTTTTCTAGTAATTGAAATCTTCCTCCATACTTCCAAACTTCAATTTTCTATCCAACTAGATTTCTTATTGATGAATGAACTTTACAATACACAAGGTTACTTGAATAACTTTTTAATAATAAAACAATTTTTACTAATGTAAAATTTTGCAATTCAATTGTATATAAAGTATATAATTTAAATGAAAAAGAAATATGATAAACTTGGTCTCTCATAGACTTAAAATGGCTGCAAATTGGATTTTCTATTAACTAGAATTATAAAAAAAAATTGGGTAATTAATTTATTAGTCCCTATATTTTGACAAAACACACTGTTTAGTCCCTGTATTTTCAAAAACACATGGTAAGGTCCCTAACCTTTTTATCAATGAACTGTTTGAAGACTATGAAAATTAATTATGAAGCTTGCGGACTTGGATGATTAAAAAGATGTTTGAAGACTAGAAAACTAATTATGAAATTTGATTCTAAGAATTTTTTTTTTTTTTTTTCTGAAGGGAAATGAGATTTCTCATTAAATAAAATACAAAGCATCAGAATAGAATACAATGCAGATTCCAGAAAAAGGAGGAATTGTAAAAGAAGTAAAAGGATTAGCATTGGAAAGGGCATTTCTAGCTAAAGTATGAGCTACCATGTTCGCTAACTATGGACGAAAAGACACGCTAATATCATGTCGGTTTTGAAAAAGTAATTGACAATCTTTTATAATATTTCCGAAATCCGAGAGATCCTCCTTGGATGAGTGGAAACTATCCACAACTGTCTTGGCATCTGACACGATCATTACTGACTGAAAACCCAACTCCAGAATTCTAAGAAGTTTTGATTTAGTAAATTTAACTCTAACATTTTCAAGAAATATCAATTTTAGCTTATATTACCAAAATTTTTAAAATATTAGTTTAACTATTATTTAAACATATTAGTCTGTCCAAACAAGTTTATCAATGAACTGAAATAGTTTCGTGCATTTTCTATTGGCTACTTGTAACTATATTAGTAATACGGTAAACGTTTTAGACACTTTTACAATTTTTTTTATGATTAACTTATGTGTCGGACTTAATTATTAACATTTTAACAGGTCTTTTGTAACTATGTGAGTAAGGCCCTGTTCTTTATCACTTAATTTCAGTAACAATCAGTTCAGTTCAGTTAAGTTAAGTTCAGTTCAGTTCAGTTCAGCATTCAGTTTCAGCATTCAGTTTCAGTATTCAGTAATTTATCCTTATTTATTATATTATAATTATTTATATATAATTTATTATAATAATAATTATTATTTAATTTATTATTATTTATTATTATTATTATTTATAGTTTATCATTATCTATAAATTAGATAAAAATTAAGAAATGATAGTCAAGAAATGATAGTTTATTAAAGTATATATCGTTTAATAAAAAAAATTAAAACTAAAGTATGCTTCCATATTTAAAAATTAGGAATTGCACTCAAATTTATTGAATTTATCAATGTTAGGGATAAAATTGCACCATTTTAGATGTTAGGGGTAAAATTACCCATGACCCATAACGTTAGGGATATTTTTACACTTTAACCCTTAATTAGAATAAAAAGTTAAGAGTTTGTATTCATATAAAAATTTGTATTTAATTTCATAGGCTTTAAATTATATGTAAATTTGTGTTTGTATGTAATTTGTATTTTTAATTTAAATTAGACTCATTTTTATTTAATTTTATAGGCTTTTATCGAGCCAAAATTTTATCAAGCCGAGCTTTTATTTGATATTCAATTTAGTTTTATCTTTAATAATATATTTATTTATTTATTATTGATATTATTAAATTTATTGGAACCATCATTATTATTATTATAAGTTTATTAATGTCCACTATTATCAATTAAATTATTTTAAAGTCTAATATCATCATTAGTGTTTAGTTCGGTTCAGTTCGGTAGTATTCAGTTAAGTTCAGTAGTATTCAATTAAATTCAGTTCAGTTCAGTTCAGTATTCAGCAGTATTCAGTTCAGTTCAGTTCAGTTCAATTCAGTTCAGTTCAGTTCAGTTCAGTTTTTTTCAGCAATAAAGAACAGAGCCTAACACATTAAATATTTTCAAAATAATTGATGTCTGATGTGATAGTTAAATAACAGTCAAACAAGTCTTTTCAAATTTTTGATAATGTATGGTTAAAATTGAACTTGCTTGGAAATATTTTAGGGGTTCAATTTGAATCATTTTTTAAATTTGACATTATCCCAGCAAATTAATTATGTAGGGCTTCTTCCATAGTTAATGTAGTAGTTGGTGACAGGATGTTGATATTACTACTTGTGGCTTGCTATTTAGGAAATTAATTAGTACCGTTGAAAATGAAACAGAAAATAGTTTCAGTACTGTTTGGTAAAGAGTTTTTTGGGGTAAAATTAGAAGTTTGAGCCATTTTATAGGTTTTGATTAGTCAATTTTTTATTTTTTTTGTTACAATGGAGGAGCTAACCTTAAGAAAACATCAAATACAGACCGATCTTTAAAGAATGGTCATTCTGGGAAGCCCATACCCACAAAAATTAGAAAAAAGAATGTCATGAATGCTTGCAGGAAGCGCATCACACTCGTGAAGACCTAAACTCAAACTCTCTGCGTAGTTTGCCATCCAATCAGATACCTCGTTCCCTCGTAGGATATGAACGAGCCGCACCTCCCAATCTCTATCATATAGATCACGACACGTCATAATAAGCCAAGAAAAACGATGTCGTTGAACCACCTCATGACTAACAAGCCGAATTACTACCAAAGAGTCCATTTCGAATACTACCATGCGGACCTCTTGGAAAGTCCTCGTGTTGCACCCCTAAACTTTAGAGTCCCTTTGGGGACATCCGATGATTAGTTTGTTTGGTGAATAGATGTTTGAAAGAGCTTGTTGGATCTAAAAAGCTAATTTTGAAAATACTCATCTTATGAGTTTTTTCAATTAGCTTATTCATTGTTCCATCTCTTTTGAATAACATTTTTACCCCTGTTTATTACCATCTAACTCCAAATAAAGACTTTATCATGTCCTTATTTATCATTACGCAAACAACTATTAATAATCAGTTAAGTTTTACCAAACAATTTTACATAATCAGCTAGTCAAATCAGCTAACCAAGAAGATAATCAACTATCAACTAACAGCTAACGATTATTTGCCAAACAGGCCTCAATTTAATTATTTAAGGCTTACTTTGTAAAAAAACTCATAAAAAACACTTTAATCTTAATATTTTCAAACAAGATCAATTTTAAAAGTTTCAAAAGTTTAAATGGACTAGTTTAACGGTTATATGATTAACATATCAAATAAATTTATAGATAAACTGACATCGCTTTGTACATTTTCTATGAGATTATTTCTAATTATTTTAATAACATAATAAAATTTTATTGTTAATGGTATAAAGCAATCAATCAGTGATAAAGTAACATTGAAATTTCATTCCTATTTTGCTTTTATTTATGTTTTATCCAATTTAAATCGATTTATGAGACGTTGTAAACAAGTTTATAAGCAAAATAACACATTTTGTATATTTTCTGTTAATTATTTCTAGTTATTTTAGTAACACACTAAAAATATGTTATCCGATTGCTTATATTGGCTATTTTTTATTTATTTATTTATTATTTTGAACCTGAAAAATGATATTCATATATAAATGGGATTGGCATACTCAACAATAACGTTTGACAGTCATTCCGGCACTACAGTTGACAAAAAAATCGCTAGCATTGGAACAGGCCTGCCTAGCTACCAAATGTGCAGCCCTATTCGCTAAACGAGGAATAAAAGACAATGTAAAAGAAGAGTTGGATTTCAAAATAGCTCGGCAATCATGAATAAGCGATCCAAACTCCAAGATATCTTGTTTACAAGACTGAATTGCATGAACAACAAGCTTAGCATCACATTCAAATTCAACATTCGTATACGTCATAGTAGCAAGCCAAATCAGGCTCGTGCGTAGAGCAAGTGCCTCAATCACCCGTGGTTCTCTTATACCTGGAATGAAGCTACTACTACAAAATAGGAATGCTCCCACTTCATCTCCCATTACTGCGCCCATATCACAACTCTTTATTTCCTTGAAAATGGCGCAGTGAATATTGCACTCTGAACCGGCGGCCGGCGGCTTCCATTTCTGATTTGCCATCGTTTGCAATGAGAGCCTGCTGTACGGGAACACTGATGTTTGTGCTGCTGTTTGGGATATGGCACTGATGTTCGACCGAATTCGCTGGTGTTCCGGGAGCTGGCGCTGCTGTTCCGCGAAAAAACAAAATTAATTCATTTATTTATTTTTGTTTTTGATCAATTTAAGTCGAGTCATCAATTATACACTAGCGCAAAAAAAAAAAAAAAACAAAATTAATTCATTAATCATAAGAAAAAAAATGTCAGCCGAGAGAATTGTGTGGAAATAAAGAGGAAACATCCACATTGTGATAAGCGGATAATATTCATATGGTTGTAATGAAAGATGATGTTGTTAGTCTTTATTTTGTATTATAGTTATTTAAAGGACAAATTAGCCTAATTCAAGAGGTTCATTTATATATCTAATTCACTTTATTTCTATCTCACCAAATTAGACACTTTTATTTATTTTAGACAAAATTATCGCTAGTTCTATTCGATCGATCCATCTGCTCCTGCTCCAGCTTCTTCTTCTTTCGCTTCGTCCGCTTATTCTTCTTCTTTTTTGTTTCAACTTTTTCTTCGGTTCATATTCTTCAATTTCTGATACCAATCATTAACGGTTTTTGAAATTATTGAAGTATTATGTTCAATTTCCCGTAGAAGATGTTGAGAGTCTGGGGAAGAAGGTGAAAGGTATTTTTGTCCAAAGTGGATGAAAGTATCTAATTTGATGAGATGAAAACAAAGTGAGTCAAATATATTAATGGACCTCTTCAAATCAGCTAGATTAATAATTAGCCCTAAAAAAATGTATTGGTGAGTTTTTGAATAAATGTCCCATTAGCTAGATTTCAAAATGTTAATAGAAGAAAAATAAAAAATTTGGCGTTGTATTATTATAGAAATTGCTGGGAAACTCATTTGAGTGAGGTGTAAATATATATGTGGTATTTTATCAAATATATATATATAGTAAAATCTTTATAAATTAATAATTTTGGGATCATGAAATTTTATTAATTTATAGAGGTTATTAATTTATCGAGTATAAAATTAGTGATCTGGTCCAAATCGGGACCAGAAGAAATTATTATTTTAAAGAGGTTATTAATTTATCGAGTATTAATTTATGAAGGTTTGACTGTATATATATAGGGGTGAAGATCTAGTGTGACAAGGGGTTAGGATATGAAAAGGAGCTTATTGTGTTACATAACAAAACTACGTAGTTTTGATTATAATTAAAAAGGGCAATGTGGCAAATTTGTAAATAAAATGAAAGAGAGGATAGAGAAAATTGTTTTATTTCTTTTCTTTAAAATACATTTTCCCAATATCTCTAACATCGTTTTTCAAAATTTTTTATACTATTAGACTCGTCTAAATTAGACGGTCATTTTAAGACCCCTGAAGCTCAAGTAAAAAAAATTCCGGTGAACGGAATCCGGGTGGACGTTTTTCGGCGAGACAAAAAGTTCCAAAAAATTCTCAAAAAAATCCAGAAAATGTAAAACATTATTCTAAGAAACTTTAATTCTTGGGTCGAAGCATAATTTCTTACGGTTTAGTCCCAATAAAACATTTTTCTTAATTTTATCCATTTTACATGCTTCAACAATTTATTGGGTTATAACTGTAAGGAATCTCGTTTTGAGCCAAGAATTAAAATTTTTTAAAATGATGTTTTAAATATTTTGAAATTTTTTGATAATTTTCTGGGCACGTTTTTTGTCCTACTTACATTGTTCAAAATCAGTGTACCATTTGTTCCAACATAATACTTATATTGTTCCAACAGAAAATTGTTTTATTTCTTTTCTTTAAAATACATTTTTCTGACATTTCTAACCTCATTTTTCGAAAAATTTTATACTATTAGACTTGTCTAAATTAGACGGTCATTTTAAGATCCCTGAAGTTCAAGTAAAAAAAATTCCGGTGAACGGACCGGGTGGGCATTTTCTGGTGAGAAAAAAAGTGTTCAAAAAATTCTCAAAAAATTTCAAAAAATGTGAAACATTATTCTAAGAAATTTTAATTCTTGGGTCGAAGAGGGATTTCTTATGGTTTAATCCCAATAAAACTTGTTCCTTAATTTTATGCATTTTACATGATTGAACAATTTATTGGGTTAAAACTATAAGGAATCACGCTTTGAGCCAAGAATTAAAATTTCTTAAAATGATGTTTTACATGTTTTGGAATTTTTTGATAATTTTCTGGGCACATTTTTTTTTCTACTTACATTGTTCCAAATCAGTGTACCATTTGTTCCAGCATAATACTTATATTGTTCCAACAGAAAAATGTTTTATTTCTTTTCTTTAAAATACATTTTCTTGATATTTCTAACCTCGTTTTTCAAAAAATTTTATACTATTAGACTCGTCTAAATTAGACGGTCATTTTAAGATCCCTGAAGCTCAAGTAAAAAAAATTCCGGTGAACGGAATCCGGGTGGGCGTTTTCTGGCGAGCAAAAAGGTGCCCATAAAATTCTCAAAAAATTTCAGAAAATGTAAAATATTATTCTAAGAAACTTTAATTCTTGGGCCAAAGTGGGATTTCTTACGGTTTTGACTTAATAAATTGTTGAAGGATGTAAAATGGATAAAATTAAGGAAAACGTTTTATTGGGACTAAACCGTAAGAAATCCTACTTTGACTCAAGAATTAAAGTTTCTGAAAATAATGTTTTACATTGTTTGGAAGGTTTTGAGAATTTTCTGGGTAATTTCGGGTTTTTTTATCGGAAAACGCTCATCTAACCGCCGGATTCCGTTGATTTGGGACTAAACCGTAAGGAATCTCATTTTGAGTGAATTAAAGTTTCTTAGAATAACGTTTTACATTTTTTGGAATTTTTTGAGAATTTTCTGGACATTTTTTTCTCACAGAAAAACATATCGTCGGATTCCATTCACCGGAAATTTTTTTACCCAAGCTTCTGGGATCTTAAAATGACCATCTAATTAAGACGAGTCCAACGGTATAAATTTTTTTGAAAAACAAGGTTGAAAAAGTTGGGAAAATGCATTTTGAAGAAAAAAATAAAATAATTTTTTCTTTCCTTTTATTTACAAATTTGCCACCTCATTTTGGTTAGTTACAAAATTGGTCATTGTCACATCGATCTCATCTCTCTCTCTATATATATATATAGTCACATTTAATAGAAAATGTATGTGGAGGTGATAGGTTTGATTCAAAATCTAATAATTAGTTATTTTGATTTATTAGTTATGAAAAAATATTTAATATATTTTAATAAATAAAGTTACTAAAATTAATATGTAATAAATAACTTAAGGGTTACCGTAACTAATAGCTACTAAATAGGTTAGTAGTTACTAAATATTGGTCTATATATAGGCTAATTGTTTATGATTTAAAAAGAACCAAGAACCAATATCAATAATAAAATAGAAATTAAGTGGAGATGTAGATCCTTTAATTTTATTAGTTTCCCTATTTATTTTATTTCTTTATTTCTATCTAAAAAACCCAACAAAGTGACATAAATTAGGGATGACAAGGGGTAGGTTACTTGTAGATAATGTAAATCTCAAACTCTTCGTACTCGTTTCATTACTTTAACGGTATACTTTATGAATTCCATTCTCATCCCATTTAAATCGCGAGTAACCGCAAGTAGCTTTACGCATTAAAAATCAATAGATAAAATAAAAATATTACAAAGAATAAATTTAATAATTATCTGCAAATTAACAATTCAAAATTAAAATTAAAATCCTAAATCCCCCAATTATCAATAAATTAAGCAAATATATGACGGGTACCGAATAACATGTACCTAGGAGTCTTCTCATACCTGTCTCATACTTATTTATACAGAGTACACATAATCTCATTAGGATCGGATAGTGTTGGGTACCCACTAGTGCATTCCCCATTACCATCATTAACATAAATTGTACATCTTTCATGGATACTTAAATTAAGGGGGTAATACATCATTTCATAATTAAATAACAGTTAAATCAGCTTATTCAAATTTTAGGTAACATAAGACTATGTTTAAAAACGTTATGATTAAATTTACAAAATTTCATATTTAGAGCTAAATTTGTACTTCTTAAAAATGTTAAGATCAAAATTGATCCTTATTAATAATAAAATAAAATAAAAAAACATTTGCAATCAAATATATAGTCACTATATTAGTCTTAAAACTCTAGTACTCCTTTACCCCATTCGTTAAGCAAACTTGACCAATGTAAAAGTATATGGAAAAACAATTAAAAATATTTAATTTAATGTACTAAATATTAATAAATTACAATATAATTAATGAAAAGTTTATAAAACATATATTAAGACAACTAAAACTAAGGTTAAATGTTGAAAAATATTGTGTTAGAAAATAAAATATTTTTTGGTGTTTGACATAATATCAAAAAACAAAAAAAGTAATGGATGACTATTATTTTGAAATGGATACGAAAAAAATCAAGTAAGGTTACAAAAGTTTATGAAAATGTTTTATTCTCTTCAAAGGTATAAAACATTTCACTTTCTAACAAACACCGAAAATCAGAAAAATATTTTTTTTGCCAACAAACGGCACCTAAATTATCTTTATTTTAGACCGACTCAAAATCATTGAATCTACAAACATAATTCTAATTGTTTTTTTTTTTCAAAAGAATTCTAATTGGTTTTTTTTTTCAAAAGAATTCTAATTGGTTTTTTTTTTTTCAAAAGAATTCTAATTGGTTTTAAACCATAGATTAAATACGTTTTCCAGAAAACACACTTTCATTCTTTGTGGTAAGTATGAATTTGAAAAACCGACAAAAAGAAAGATATAAATTTTATTGGGTAAATTACATCCATGACCACTGAACTTTACCATTTTAACATAGTGGTTACTGAACTTCAATTTTTAACAGTATGATCACCGAACTTTACACTTTTTAATACCGGTGGCCGCTCAACACCTCAAAACGACCGTTTACGGCGTCAAAATAAAAAATTAGAAGAGTTAATGATATTTTAAGGAACTTTAATTCTTGAAAATTTTCATTTTGAGGTTATTTAGGCGTTGTTAGTTTAGGAGAGAGAACGAAAGATCCAAAATATGTGATTTTGGAAAATAAAAAATGTGGTTTCATGGTAAATGTGGTTCTGAACAACTTTAATTCTTAAATATTTTCATTTTGAGATCGTTAACGGTTATTTTAAGGTGTTAGTTAAAATTGAGTGGCAACCGATGTTAAAAAGTGTAAAGTTCAGTGGCCATACCGTTCAGAATTGAAATTTAATGACCATAATATTAAAATGGGTAAAGTGCAGTTGTCATAGGTGTAATTTACCCAAATTTTATTTGAATGTAGTATAATTTGATTTTTTTGTTCAAAATTGATGAATAGAATTTTCCAACTACTCAATTGGGTTGATTTTTCTTATGTTTCTGAAAGAGATGCTTGAGACTAGAAAATTAATTTCTTCTCCCTAATCTGACAGTGCTAAGAGTAAATTATACTAGTGCTACTTAAACTTTAGTTCACGCGCATTAGTACTTAGATTATTTTTTATCAAAAATATACCTGAAGTAACGATGATCGGTCAATACGAGTTTGACTAGTAAATTATACTAATGGTATCTGAACTTTATCCTAATTCACATTTTGGTACCTAGATTTCATTTTGTTTAAAAAATACACCTCAAATAAAAATGACTCAACATTTTAACGGATAAATAAAGTTTAGAATAACTTGAAATATGTCAATGTATTCTATGTCATGAGATCTTTTTAACAGTATATTATAAACTCAAAACGGACAAGTGATGAATGAGAAATGGATGTTCAAAATGAACCACTTGAAATGGTTTGAAAAGAAATGAGAATTTTAACTATTTTATAAGCAAATGGCTTTTACAAGCATTTAACCAATTACTAGGGGAAAAGATTTCTCACATACAGGGGTGCAGTCGAAGTACTATTAGGTTAGGGGCGCACTCACACGACATGGGCGCTGCGAATGTCACACCGAAACGAAACCCCTTGGATCTGCTTACTTTTCCTAAAATTATATTTTAATTAGAAAAAAATCATTTATAAAACACATTTATTTATTTTTTTAACAAATTTTTTATTGTAATAAATTAACAAAAAAACCGGGGTTGCACCGGTTCCTGGTTCGACTACTGGGCACTGGTGGAATCCCGGTTACGTCGGTTTGTTGATGGGTTCAACAAATTGGTACAGTTCGGACGGAACTCTTTACTAGTTCCTAGTTGAACCCGTTGATCCGGTACGAGCCTAATAACATTGGCGAAAAGACAAATTCAAGTTAAGTGTTTAATTTTGTCCCTTTTATCAATTAATTCATCAATTATACATTCTGAACCCATAGAACGGTGCAAAAGACTAAAGTCAAGTCAATTTAAAAAAAAAAAAAAATCTCAGTTTACCAAGTCTTACCAAAGACTTAATGGAGTCAATTGTGATGAAATTCTAGGAAGTTTCATTACCACATAATTTCCTATCCAATTAATTGTAGTTTCATTTTGAGCTGATGATCATAACTCATTTAGCCACTGTTTAATCTATAAAATAAATGGATTGGATTGATTCATTTATAAGTTGGGTTATAAATAGATTGATACACCTAATTCATATAATAAATGTATTGAATTTCGAGTTAATTGGGTTGATTTATTAATTCATTTAATAATTTATGAAAAACGAAAAAAAAAGAGAAAACATGAAAAATGGAAATCTGAAAAATGAAAAAACGTGAAAATATGAAAAACATAACCGTAAAAATTAGAAAAAAAATAAAAAAACTGATATATATATATGAATATACATTAAAAGTGAAATAATCTCACGTATGACTTTTAATTGGATTTGGTAGATATGTAATATGTATAGCCTAATCCCAATTCAAATTAATAATATAAAGTTTTTGTTTTTATTTATATAAAACCTTAAGCTAATAAGATCAATTTTTCTTTTTCTTCTTTTTTTATAAAAATTGGGACGATGCATTATCCTGAAACCTGACATCCACTCTAGGTTGGCACCCCATGAACGCGAAAAAGCAAAACCCGAAAGGAATCAGTAAATAAAAATATAGAGTTAAACAAGAGGGGGAGCAAAAGAATGAAACAATAAAGAATAAAAGGTAAAACTACAAAAACAAAGAATTAACGAAATCTAAAGTGATCGATGTTGCAAACATCATCAGACAACAACGAAGCAGAAAATGCAGGGGCCGAATTCCACCAAGAAATGGTCGGGGAGGAAACACCAAAACGAGCTAAGGCATCAGTGACCCATTTGCCTTCCCTGAAGATATGTGAAACAATAATAGTCATCTGTGAACACTGGTTCAGACATTTCATCCAATCCTAGTGAACAGACCACAGAACCTGAGATAAGCCTGCTTTGAGCTTATTGGTGACCAACAGAGAGTTTGATTCAATCCATAAGTGCTATCAGTTCTTCTCCCTCGCGATATCTACTACAAAAATTGCGGCTTTTAATTCGACAAGAAAGGCAACCAGAGAAGGGATTGGGAAAACAAAGCTACCACGAGAAAATCCCCTACTCGTGCGGAAAACTCCACCGACATCCGCAGGTCCAAGAGCACCCAGAGTTGAACCGTCAACATTAACTTTAAGGCAGCCGTGTGGCGGACTGATGCGCCTAGCAGCGTCGGACCACTAAGCTCACTAAGTGTACCTCGTCGTTATCAAGTAATAAAATCTGGACAAGTCCAGGTATTGAATCCACAGGATTTATTCCTGCAAGTATCAAGCTACTCGGTCTCTAGTGTTATCTAGGCTTTGGGGGGTTTGATATTGATTTGATTAAGTTAAGCTACTCCTAATTAAATTACTCTACTCCTAGCTAAGTTATTCTACTCCTAGGTGATCTTTTACTAATGTAATTGCTCGAAGGGACATGGAATGATACGATAATAATGAAGATAGATTGTGCAGATAACTGATTTAAAACCTAATCTAAGTCACTTGTGTCCGAGGCGATTAACCCTACTTATCCTTCTGAGGTTCCTAGTTCGTGATTCCCTTGTAAGGCCGAAACTAGCTCTAATGCTCAGCAATTTGGGCTTAATCATCTATAGGGTCGTCAATCCTATAAGCACTGACTAGGTCAGATTCAGCTCGCAATATGTGTCAACTTAATATTTGGATTATTGAATGAGTTAAACCAATCAGACAAAGCGTAAGACAAAGATAAAAGCAATAAACCAATTGAAGAAAACAAAACTATAATATTATTAAAGATGGAAAGTATTGTCACAGAGATACAATTAGTCTAGGTGATAAGCCCAAAATATACCAAAAATATCATTAATAATTACGTCAGTTTTGTAGTGAAATTGTGCTAATTATATTCAATTAGAGTACTTTTACGTCTATATATGTTTCTTTGATGAAAGTGAATGTATATAAGTAAATTTCTTTATTCTTGATCTTATTTTATATCATGCAAATTCATGATAAATATAAATCTTATTTTCAATTTTCAATTAGGTTTATAGGCATAAATCGAACTAACAATTTTAGCTTTTTAGCTCGGTTTGACTTCGTCTTACATCAAAAACAAATTGAAGTTTTTAAGGAAACTTTAGCCGTAATACATGTTGAATTTTAAGTCAATATAGGATGAATGCACTATTTTTCTTT
The DNA here is from genome assembly GCF_963576675.1 of Euphorbia lathyris. Lineage (NCBI taxonomy): Eukaryota > Viridiplantae > Streptophyta > Magnoliopsida > Malpighiales > Euphorbiaceae > Euphorbia > Euphorbia lathyris. The sequence continues at coordinate 83,401,317 of NC_088917.1, read as the reverse complement.
CCCATTTTAAATTTTGCTTTTTTATAACTCGTGTTAATTAAATCAAGTTATCGTATTCTTAACTTTTAGCAACGATTGAGACCAACCTTATCACAATCGAGGTATGAAAGGGGAGAAAAAGTAAATAAATGGTACTTTTGGCCACAATTGCGAGAACCCTTATCACAATCGAGATATGAAAGGAACGTTAAAAATAAAGCAAAAATTAAACGTGTTAAGTTTAAAGTAACGATTGCGTCCACCCATGGTATGGTCGATACCTAGTGAACACAAAAGCAATTTAATTAATATTAAGTCATAGTCGAGACCACCCTTATCACGGATGTGACTAGCAAATAAATTAAACCTAAGTCCTTATTTAATTCATATTTCATATAATAGATTAGGTTTGGGAAATGAAATTTTGTGCTTTGAAATGCCTTGAGACGAAAGACTCAAAAACATGCGTGCTTACACTGTCCCGAATACTTCAATATAAAAATTGAAATACAAGACGAATGATATATCGCTTTTACATTAGCTAGTTTGATGTTTTGCGTATAAATTTACCATGCAAGTTAATCTTTCAGTTTAACTAATTTAAAAAGGAATACATGGATATATGTTTTATTTTCATAAAGAGATTGGTTAAAGAATAAATTCAGTGAAATTTTACTCGGTTAATAATTACCTAAAATATCATTAATAATTACGTCGGTTTTGTAGTGAAATCATGCTAATTATATTCAATTAGAGTACTTTTACGTCTATATATGTTTCTTTGATGCAAAGTACTTAATTATTTGGTTAAATCCAAATAGGAGCTAAATGAAGGAAAATAGGCAAACGTTTGGCAGCGGAAATATAAAAATTTTAACCTATTTCCATTAAACCAAGATCCGTTAATCGTTATTTCATATAAAGATGGATAGAAGGAAATACCTTTTGGAGTTCTATCTACCATTGCAATCGTAGTGCCCACAACTCTTACTCCGAGTTCTCGAGCACAAAACAAAAACACAATTCAAAATCAAATTAGAACTCAACCGTATAAAACAACCAAAGTAGATTGTCTCTAATTAATCAACACAAGATCAAGGAAAAAGAGAAAAAGATGAAATCAATTGAATCGGTAGGAAGCGGTGGATTATTTCGTCCTCAACAAGGGGTGTCAAAATTCTCTCTCCCGGGATTGTCTGTCTTGGTCGAAATTTACCAATAGGGGGGTTATAAATACTCTCTTGTATCTAAACCCTAGTTAGATAAAATTAGGTTACTGAATAAGAATTTAATTCGGAATATAATTCTTATTTATTATTTACAATTATATCTTAAATATAAAGATAACAATAATAACCTTATAGGATAATAATAGGAGCAATTTAATCTCATTAAACTTCCTAACTTATTTATCCTTTAATTAATTTAATTCACAATTATAATCTAATTAGAATTGTTTAAAAATCAAATTAATTATTCATGTATTTCACTACATAAAATCGCCCCCCTCATTTACTGGGCCTTAGTGGACTCAGTTGGGCTTCCATCAATTAATTAACATCTGTTTCTCTTTTGGGTTCCAAGTCTTATGTGTGACCCATTAGGTTCTTATTGCTTCTAGCCGTATGCAACTATTAAATTAATTTTCTCAGAATTATATTTAATCTTTGCATAACGGAATGAGTACGCGAAATGTGATTAGCAAATCCGAAACATTCCCCCAGAGCTATAAGAAGACAGGTTGATTCTGTCGTTGACCTTTCCATATTAGTTACAGTATAATTCGAACCTTTATCAACTACATCCTTGAACTGAATCTTATGACTATGGATAATGTCAAGTCACATATAGCGAGACGTTTGTTTTACTTGTACAGGCCGAGTTAACTCCAATTAGATAGGTTAAGTGAATCTGTATTTCAAGTCTTAAGCTATCTGCTCGCTGAATCTTCAGAATAGTGACAGTTCCTTTGACTACCAAAATGTAAACTAATATGAACAAATCTTAATCTAAATCTAAATGCTACTGTGTTTGTATTTATTTGATAAACAACTTGTGTACGGCAAGATGCCTTTTACAAAATCGAACTCTAATCTTTGACTCATTTCTGAGTCAGAGTTTCTGCATAAACTCTGCACTAATCTTACAAATCTAACTCTCTCTTTCTATATTTCAACTCTCAATCAACTCTCTATTTATAGATGTTGAAGAGTCGTGATTGAAGTGTCGTGTCCATTGTGAAGGGTCGTATGCGCTGCGAAGAGACGTTTCTATCCACCCGAACGAACGCGTTTCTTGGAATTTAAACATGTGAATTTAGTGCTGCAAAGGCTGCTGATCTTACCGAGAATGAGAATGTGATTTTTGGTCTTCGAAATAAAGGAGAGAGGCACTGGACTTTAGCGTGTCGCGACCGAGAATTTGAGATTCTCGATCGTGACCCATAAATCTCTATCGAGAATTTGGATTCTCAACCGAAAATAGGAATTTTTCTCCCGTTTCTGACTTCGTTCTCATCTTCCTCGTATCGGTGTGCTGATTTCTTCGTCTTTTGGCTCCTAACTTAGGGTTTTTCCTTCGTTTTTGACCTCTTTTCGTTCCTATTTGGATTTTACCAAATATTTAGGTACCTTGCATGAAAGAAACATATTCGGACGTAAAAGTACTCTAAATAGATATAAACAGCATGATTTCATAGCAAAACTGATGTAAATATTAATGATATTTTAGGTATATTTTGGGCTTAACAGACGATACGAAAACAAATGTTTGTCATGTATCTTGTGTCATGTGAAAGGGAAAATAACATAGTGATGTTCTCAATTAACTTATGAGCTTATTCCGAGACATGAAATCAACACTTGATAAATTTTTCTAGCGCTATTTTCCGACTAGGTAAATTTATCTTCCCCCTTTTTTCAATTTGTTTATGTTAGATATGACTGGTAATTTTAATGAGAAGGGTGGTTTAGTGAATTTGATCAACATATCCGGTGAGTTTAAATAATAAAGGGTAATGCAAAAATACCCATAATGTTTACAACAAGAGCAATTTTACTCCTAATATCTAAAATGGTACAATTTTATGCCTAATGTTGGCAGCCAGGAGCAATTTTACCGTTGACAAATTTGATCAATTTGAGAAATAATTCATCAAAGAAGTCTTCTCAATCATGAATCTTGTCATCAATGCTTCACATGTCAATCATTTTATCACTCATTAGTAGCAGATTACAAACATATGATTAGACGTAAAAAAAAATAAAAAAATAAAATAAAAAATACTATATTTTGTACGAGCTGGAAAAAAATTATATATTTTACCGAATTTATAAATATTAGTCTCTAATTCAATTATTACATCACAAAAAATATGAAATCTTTCTTTAGAACCAACTGATATGTAATTGGTATAGAATAAGAAACAAAATATATGTGTTACATAATAATATATGAAATTGACCCAACTTGTCAACGTTAGGGGTGAAATTGCTCTTACCTGCTAACGTTATGGATAAAATTGTTTCTGACTGTAAACGTTATTGATATTTTTACATTTTATTCCAAATAATAATAAGGAAACACTTTGCAAGACTATGAACAAAAATATTGAAACCAAGAAATACCGAGTGTTTAAAATTCTGTTGATACTATAAAGCTGATATTTATTTATGACAAATTGCTAGAATAAAAAAAATAAGTAAAGCATTAACACCATAAATTAATTTTAATATATGAATGATTACATACTTATTAAGTTAATTGAACATCATTGAGAAGCTTAACTTTGATCTTGTTGAGAGTAATTAGAACATCTTTGATACCAATCCTCTCCTTAGGTACATCTACACAACATTTTAAGGCTAAGTTCATAATTGAAGATGTGCAATCTATCTTAGCCAAATAATGTCGTTCGTTGACCCTAAGCAAATTGGGATCAACAAGTTGAGTGACTCCAGAAGGTACTGAATCTTTAACCCATTTCTTCATACTCATATCTTCGTTAAACATCTCATCCGTAGGCCTTTTTCTTGTGAAAGTTTCGATCAACAGAATACCAAAACTGTATATATCACCCTTTATAGAAACAAGTCCTTCTGATCCATACTCTGCATCAAAATTTGTTTTAATTAGTGTCGCACAATAAATTACTATTTCAAGTATAATATATATACAGAAAATCAAACATCACCTGGGGCCATGTATCCAATAGTTGCAAGATTTATAGTTTGTATGAAAGATTGATCTTCTCCGACGAGCTTCGCTATGCCAAAATCAGTTACATGAGCAACCACATCGTCATCTAGAAGGATATTACTAGGCTTCAAATCACAATGAACAATAGGAGTCATATAACCATGATGAATATATTCAACTGCTGATGCAACATCAATCATTATGTTCAATCTCTGAAAAATGTCCAAAAAGTAGTTGTGAGAATACAACCACTTTTCCAGGCTCCAATTAGGCATGAAGTCCATGACTAAAGCCTTAAATTCAGTGGTACAACAACTCGTGATTATTTTCACAAGGTTTCTATGTCGAATCTCACGCAGTACTTCACACTCCACATCAAAACTCCGGAATGCTCCTTCTAACTCCAAATTGAAAACCTTAACTGCAACGGACAAGCCATTTGAAAGATTCCCTCTATATACCGAACCAAAACTCCCCTTGCCAAGCAAATTCACCTCATCAAATTTATTTGTTGCCCGTTGAAGCTCATGAATAGAAATTCTTTGCCATATTGGTAAAGGTGGAAAATTCACTTGGTGAGTCAACAATCTTGTTTTCCTTTTCCAATGCCAAATTAGGACAACAATAACAATTCCAAGTGCCAAAGTTGTTAATACAATTGCAACCAGTGTTATCTTGATTTTCTTTGAATGGTTCTCATTGCTAGTTCTGCATGGATTGACTTGGAATTTAGGTGCCCCACAAAGTCCTTTATTTCCTATAAATGATTGGGTTGTTAAGTTCATAAACGGCCCTCCATTAGGAATTTCTCCTTGTAGTTCATTGAAGGACACATTAAAATCCTTGATATATTTTAATTTCTCTAGGGAATTGGGTATTTTTCCTGAGAGATTATTGAATGACAAATCTATAAATTCCAAACTTATAGCATCACCAAATGATTCAGGAATGGAACCCTCCAATCTATTATTAGATAAAGAGAGACGCTTTAGAGTTTGAAGGCATTCAAAGATGGGTGGTATACTACCTGATAATTGATTTCTAGACAAATCAAGTAATGTAATAGCTCTCAAACTGCCAATATCTATTGGAAGATCACCGCTTAAGGAATTTGATGATAGCTTGAGTTCAAGCACATCTTTAAGCCTCCAAAAAGTTGATGGAATAGTAGAATTGAGTTTGTTAGAATCCAAATAGAGCTTTCTAAGAGAACTGAGATTACCCAAACAAGACGGGATATTTCTAGAGAGCTTATTACCCCCAAAATATATGTCACTCAATCTCTGTAAACCACATAATTCAGTAGGTATGGACCCTTGGATTCTATTTAACTCAATATCTAATATTTGAAGCTTCCTCATTTTTCTAATTGTCCTAGGAATGAATCCTTTTAAATTGTTATCTCCTAGATTCAATGAAATCAAGCTAGTTAAGTTTCCAATTTCCTTGGGAATGGTTCCTATTAGTCCAGAACCATACATTTTAAAATATTCGAGGGAAGAAGATAGGTTTCCTATGAAAATTGGTAGAGTAGCCTTCAATGGATTGTTACCCAAGTCTAAAAATGTCAACTTTTTGCAATTCGTCAATGAGGAAAATAAAGTCAGTAAAGGTTGACTATTGAGTTGATTGTTCCATAAATTGAGAAATTGAAGCTTTCTTAAATTTCCAAGAGCAACTGGAATAATGCCAGAGAACATGTTTAAATCCAAGTCAATCTCAGTGAGTTTAGAGGCATTAGAGAGAGATATGGGAATAGGACCATGGAAATTATTGTCTCCAATATAAATTCCCTCAAGGTTGGGAAGATAGAGACCAAAACTTGGAGGAAGACTGCCTGAGAGATTATTAGTATCTAACACTAAATTCTTTAATGTTGTAATTTTAAAAATGTTGGAAGGAAGCATTCCATCAAGGTTGTTAACTCCGAGATATAGTTCCTCCAGGTAAGCAATGTTACCCATTTCAAAGGGAATGCTGCCTGCCGTCACAATTCATTTGAAAAATTCTAAATTAAAATTGTGTTTATAAAAAAATTCAACTAAAATTTGAAGGAAGATATATATTTAAACCCAATAACAAATTTAACATCTCATAGAAGTACAAATATATATTTGTCATTTTTCAACATGGTTTCTCCAAAGTTAAGAATTTTGGTTCATTGTATTATCCAAGAGTTATGTATGTTTCCTAAGAGTTATGTTGTTTCTTAAGAGTCATGTTGTTTTGTCCAAGAGTTATATATACTGCCTAAGAGGTGTGTTGTTTATTAAGACCCATGTTTTTTCTAGTAATTGAAATCTTCCTCCCTACTTCCAAACTTCAATTTTCTATCCAACTAGATTTCTTATTGATGAATGAACTTTACAATACACAAGGTTACTTGAATAACTTTTTAATAATAAAACAATTTTTACTAATGTAAAATTTTGCAATTCAATTGTATATAAAGTATATAATTTAAATGAAAAAGAAATATGATAAACTTGGTCTCTCATAGACTTAAAATGGCTGCAAATTGGATTTTCTATTAACTAGAATTATACAAAAAAAAAATGGGTAATTAATTTATTAGTCCCTATATTTTGACAAAACACACTGTTTAGTCCCTGTATTGTCAAAAACACATGGTAAGGTCCCTAACCTTTTTATCAATGAACTGTTTAGTCCTTCCGTCTGTTTGTTATATTTTTTTTACCGTTTATGACTTCAGAAATGACTAAATTACCCTTTACTATTTACCTTCAAACTTTAGAAGAGAAAGTCTAATTTAAAAGAAGTTATTTGTATGGAGAACAAGAAAAAGAAAAGACCCAATGCATACGAATTTGAACGATTAAGAAGAAAATCAAGAAGAAGAACATTCAAAGTTGATTTCAGATGCATTAGAGTTTAAAGGAAATGAAAAGAAGATCGCAAATCCAAATTGACTAACAAAATCTTCATGAGAGTCTAACGGCAGGGACTAAACAGTTCACCGAGAAAAATGTTAGGGACTAAACAGTTCATTGAGAAAAAAGTTAGGGACTTTATCATGTGTTTTTGAAAATACAAGGACTAAACCGTGTGTTTTGTCAAAATATAGGGACTAATAAATTAACTACCCAAAAAAATTTAATAAGAAATGAATTAAGAAGAAGAAAGTGCAATTTGCCAATAGAAATTCTTTGAAGTTTATTCAGTTGTTTCTTTTCGTGTTCTGTAACTTAAATATATGAAAGAGTCAAAAAGTAATTTGTGTCCTCCAAATTTATAATTTTATAATTGCTTACATGTTATGTAATGGTTAATTTGTGTCTACATCCATGACATAGCCACAACCAACAATTTACAATATAATTATGAAAATCGGTTTAATGCATATATACATACCTAAATTTGGCAAGTTTTATCTAATAGCACCCTAAACTTTTAAAATAACATATCACATATTTATAGTTGACTTTAAAAACATATGACACACTTATAGTTAGTTTTAAAAATCTATCACACACCTATAGTTGGCTCATTCGGACCTCAATGCATATATACACACCTAAATTTGGCAAGTTTTATCTAATAGCACCCTAAACTTTTAAAATAACATATCACACATTTATAGTTGACTTTAAAAACCTATGACACACTTATAGTTAGTTTTAAAAATCTATCACACACTTATAGTTGGCTCATTCGGACCTCATGCACACAAAATCGTTGATTTTTCGTCTTTGACAGATGAGGTGGCATACCGAACGAATTCACGCGCTTTTCTTTTTTTCTATAACACGTATACCAACTTGTTCGTTAAAGACAAAAGATCAATGATTTTGTGTGTAGGAGGTCCGAATGAACTAACTATAAGTGTGTAATAGGTTTTTAAAGCCAACTATAAGTGTGTGATAGGTTATTTTAAAAGTTCAGGGTGTCAATAGACAAAATGTGCCAAGTTTAAGGGTATAAATAGACATTAAACCTATGAAAATCACACTAAACTAAGAACTTTCCTAGAAAATATATATAAAAAATTACTACAACTCTCTACCTAATGCTCATATAAGAAAACACATTTATAGTCACTAAATCTTAGCACTCAAGACAACTTGATGTCCAATTTGTTAGACTTAGTCCTTACTCCATATTTGTAAAATTTAGTCTTCAAAATTTTGATCTTTTGCACTTACGGTACATATTAACAAATTGGTTCAAATTGGTTAGTTAAGTTCCATTGATAATATGTAACTGCTAAGTAGGTATCAAGATTCAATACTTTGATATAAAATATATTTTCAATTGTCTCGATAATTTCATCATAATGAAGAATCAAACTAGATTCTAAAACATTTTATTACTAATAGAAATTTTGTGCTGGTAAATGAAAACCACCTCAACCAGATCAGAATAAAAAACCTGATAACAAAGTATTATTAAACGAAGTCCTTACTCCGTATGGTTAATATCTCCAAATTTTTGTAAATTGACAATAGACTTCTGAATTTCAACTTTTTCAAAGTACAGTGGGATAGTTAACTTTTTTAGACAGGTCTAGGGAGTAAAAGGTGTAATTAACTTTTAAGTATGTAAATGCAAGTACGTATAAAGATTTAACAGTTTCATATAAAATAGTAAAGATTGAATTTAGATTAATTCTAAAACATCTACGAGTACGGATAAATACCTGTCAATTTGTTTTCTCCGAAGTCAAGAGTCCTTAATGCGGTAAGATTTCCAATAGATGAAGGAATTTGACCACCAATGGAATTTCTTACCATGGCTAATGTCTCCAAATTTATAAGATTACCAATGCACTTTGGAATTTCTCCTATAAAAATCAAAGGATAAATTTGTAACTGATTAATTTAATTCATTTGTTAGTTATATATATATACACACACATGAGATTATAAGTAGAATATGTAACTGTAAATAGATGTTATCTATATGGAGTTATAGTTTATGTATAGAGTTACTTTATGTATAATTTAAAATATTTATTCAATTTTTCTGTTCATAGTCATAGAACTATGCTATTTGCAACATTCCAATTGAATCTTTCATAGGAGAATTAACTGTTCGACCAAATTTGGCTCAGTTCTACGATAAATTATTAAAGCAATCGGATCTTCTAATATATATGGAGGACTGTCCATATAAAAATTGATATATAAATAAATAAAATGATTTTTTAACTTGTCAATGTGTATACAACACGTATAAATTTTTCTATAGAAAATCCTTCATTTGAGTCGGAGAATCTGATTCCTCTAATAATGTATGCAATTTCATTAAATTTAAAATTATTCATTCTTAATCCTTAAGACTATAGAAATTTAATTTTATTGATTTCTACAAAAACATTTTATAGCTTTAGGAACTTTTGGTGAAGATAAAATATCCTTATCCACTTACTTTGCCTAGCCAACAACTAAAAAAATTGTAGCAACCAAATATAACAGATATATGCTTCTTTGATTAGCTTCTATTTTCCATTAATGTGCTATATTTTCTTTTCTAGATTCCGAATGAAAATTCAAAATCTGTTTAGGTCAATTAGTCTATTTTTAATATACTTATGTATAAAAGAACCTTCCTTGAAGGAGATTCATATTGTATGTCACTTTTTTTTTATAAAAAAAAAATTCACATTAAGTCCCTTGGTTGTCAAATTAGCTAATTATAAACATTAGTTAATATAAATTCACTTATTTTATTTGTGTTTAAAATTATATTTTTTTTTTTACAAATTGAAAATAAGATTCACTCATTTTATTTTTTCTCAATAATATCATATCACACGTATAAAAAAAATTATTTTTAAACTATTATAAATGAAAATCAAAATACATTTGAATTATGAGGGACTTAACAAAAACAAAAATAAAAATTTCAAGAACTTAATACATCAAAATCATAATGATTATAGATCTTATGATGCTTTTCAGGGCTGATCCTGAGATTTTAGAGGCCCGAGGGCGAATTACCAAATGGGACCCTAATAAATAAGCGGAAATTAAAAAAAAATAAGTAGAAAAGTAAAGTATATAAAAGAAGATTACTTAAAAATGACACTTTTCTTGTTACATTTAATAAAATATCTAATAAAAACATTTTATATTGCTTTAAGTACCCAATTTCTTATACAAAATGATGTCTATGAACATTTCTAGAAGTAAATTTCTTAAATTTAATAAATTATGAAATAGTTCTAATAGATTTTATGCTCTTTACAATACAAAGCATGATAACGGAAAAGTGAAAAACCAAATTTGAAAATCACATCATTTAACGAGGTTTAGCACCTAAGTTCTTGAAATTGGAAGATTTTGATACATTTTTCCGAAACTTCTTTTGAAGACCGAGTCAATCAGAATCTGATAGAATTTCTCAAAGACAACAAAAAAGATTATTAGTAATTGGAAGTTTCACAGTGAGGTGATTAGAAAACAAAATTGATTATATAGCTGATGAATTGAAATGAACTGCGGATGTAGGATAATATTACTGTTTAATATTCTTTGGGATTGGAGTGTGATTAAAAAAGGGAGAGATAAATTATAAATTTTTGTTGGGATTGATAGGTGGGAAAGATAATTATAGAAATACTTTGAGATAAATTAAGGAATTGATGCCCAAAGTTTTTATTAGGAAATTTGGAAAGAATCCGAGATAAATTAGGGAATTTAGAAAGACTATTTAATAACTGATGCCAACGTTTTTTATTTGGAAAAACTAATTTGGAAAGAATCTAAAGTCAACGTCAACTATATTTTTTTTTAATTTAATCAAGTATAATTTAATAGGTACTAATGCATCACTATAATTAGGGCCCTTCTCATCCTTGGGCCCTGGGCAGGCGCCCCTACTGTCCATGCTCAGGGACGGGGCTGATGATTTTTTCCATATTAATAGTCTCCAATGAAATCTCAAGAAATGTTATCTGTGTCTAATAAGATTTATAAAAAATGATTTTTTTATATAGAAAGCACAATATTTAATCAAGCAAATGTTTAGTGTCTAAACATAACTTGAAGATAGATGAATTTGGTTGAGAATAAATACATTTGTTACCATATAATTAATATTTTTTTACATGTCAATTCAATATGTTAATCCATGTCATTTGAATTAATTTAATATAAATATCAAAAATTTACCAAATTAGTCATATATTTTATATAATGTAAATTTCTTCTAAATCCCAATAAAATGGGCTCTTATTCATATTTATTAAACACACGAATTATTATTTTTAAATATCATAAAACTCAACTTTTATTTCTATAATATATACCAAAAGGAATTAAAAACTTCAATTTCATATATATGTTAGTGTTTTAGGTTAATTTCATTATGTTTTATTTTACTATGTTTTTTTTGTACCGAATTATACTTTTAATTTTAATTAAATTTTATATAAGTTTCACTAAATTACACATGCAATTCAGTAGGTTCACATGAATTTAAAATAGAAAATTGTAAGAGACAAAAGTTAATGCACGAATATGAGCAAATGTATTTGATGAAAGATTGCTGTTAGATTATCTATGGAAAAATCCAACCATCGAAGTGATGACACTAATTATGAGTAATATAAACAATTATTTATAGTAGATATATTGACCTTCAATATTATTGATTCCCAAATAAAGATGATGGAGTTTTGATAAGTTGCATATTTGTAAGGGAATGCTACCTGTAACGATACATGAAAATTAATATATGAAATTATTCCCATCATTAAAACATTATTTATGTCAATGGAGATTAAAAAGACGGTCATTTCATCCTATTGGGTAAAAAAATTCATCTTTTGTTAATGAAGTTTAAAATTGAACAATCTAGTAGACCTTAGGTTTAAGATTGCACCGTTGTACATTGAGACTAAATCTCCAAATTAAGCTTAAGATTGAAATGTTTTTACAACATGAAAAAAGGTAACAAATAAGGGAAAGAAGAAATTAACCTCCAAAGTGATTAGTGTCGAGACCAAGTAACTGAAGTTGGGAGAAAGATCCAATCCAAGAGGGGATAGTCCCAGTGAAAAGATTATATGCCAAGAGAAAAAACTTCAATCGGCGTAAATTGGAAAGTTCAACCGGCAAAGAGCCATGGAATGAGTTATTGAATAAAGAGAATGTGCCTAGGAATGAAAGGTTCCCAATTTGTGGAGGAACGGTTCCTGTTAATCTGGTGTTTTCAAGTAGTATCTTCGTAACTCTGCGATGACGAGTTCCACAAGTAATACCAATCCAATTGCACACTGATGTATCTTTAGACCAGTTTGATGCTAATAGATTTTGAGGATCATTAGTGATACGAGCTTTCAAGGCAAGCAACGCATCCTCATCAGCATTGATATTACTTATGGCTTTGCTTTCATCTATGCATTTCAGTAAACACATGAAACACAAAATAATTATGACTGAAAAAGAATTTATTTTCTCCATGACTCACTCAATATTGAGAAAGGTGTTGAGGAGTTGTTATAAAATAAAAGTATTTGAAACTACATATATATATATATATATAGTTCCAATTTGAAGCAGTAAGTACAAAAAAAAAAAAAAAATAATAATAAATAAAATAAAAACTCCTTAATGTCTATTATTCCCTTACCCCACTTCTTAGCAAACTTGACCACTGAAATTTCTATGAAAAACAATTAAAAGTATTATATTTAATAATTAAAAAAAAGTATTATAAATATTAATGAAACAGGTAAAGGCTATGCTTATTTTGTTTTTGACAAAGTAAGCCTTACTTTGTGTGTTTTCACCATTGGATTAATTTTATACTCCATCATCCAATGGTGAAAACATATCAAGTAATGGTACTTTGTCAAAAACAAAGTAACCATAGAAGGCATATATTATTTTAACTATGTATACTATTCATTCGTATACTACGTTGTAATATCAATTAAAAGAAAAGAAATTTTGGCAGTAACGAAATTAGATTAACATAATTAATTTTTTATAGATGAATTATCCATAGGTAACTATCTATTCAGTATGTGTGGTGAAGCTCTTAGCCTAGTGGTTGAGAGCTTACCTATGCCTTGGGAGGTCATGGGTTCGAATCACATCCAGGTTTGGTGGGGATTTTTCTTTCTTCTTTAATGTAAGCGCATTGTGCGCAAATTTTTTTTTTTAAAAAAAAAAAAATATTTGTTTTTGTTAGTTATTTATTTGACAAAAAAAAAACATTATCAAGTTCTGATTTTTTATTTTTTATTCATTAAGGTCTTTATTTTATATTTTTTGATCATATATAGCACTAATGACCAAAAATAATAATTTTGAATATAAAATTCGGTTAATAAATAGTTTTTCATTTTACCTGCATTTAAAATATGCATTTTTCACGGTTTTAGAGCAGTTGAAAATAGATTTTTATGTGTGTAACATGACTATAGGCAAACTATAAAACCTTATTTCAAACGGTAAAAAATATAATTTCAAACACAAATGAAATTACATATATATTTTTTACTAAATTAAATGTTTAGAACTAACTAATTTCGTAAGTAAGGTCTTAATGCAATAAAAAAACAAAAATCGGAAACTTAATGTATCCAAATAAAATATTAGTGGCTTAATGAACTAAAAACTGAAAAATTAAAGGCCTCATATAATGTTTTTTGCCTAATTATTTTTATGTGTTAATTGCAAATGCGTTTTTGTTCAAATATTCCTCCCATGCAGTAATAATTGTTGTTGTTTACTTGATTAATAATTACTAAAAATCTACGAAACTGTTTCAATTTATTGAGAAATTTGTTTGGAAAGTCTGATATGACAGTTAAATAACAGTTAAGCAAGTCTTACAAATTTTCGATACCACGTGATCAAAATTGATCTTGTTTAAAAACATTCGATGTAAGTTTACATTCGGTTTAATTGTTAGAGTTAGATTTGACATTTATTCCCGTTAAAATTAATTATATTTCTTAAATATTTGTGACTTAATCTTATCTACTTGTAAGAGATGCAGCATTCGAGTTTAATTATGTAGGGCTTCTTAAATTAATTATCATAAAGTAGTTTGGTAGCCAGCCATCTACAAAGTTTTGAATTTTCTATTAGCTGGTCATTTAAGCAAACTGTACATCCTTGAAAAATGAAAATTGGGGCTATGAAAATTAATTATGAAGCTTGCGGACTTGGATGATTAAAAAGATGTTTGAAGACTAGAAAACTAATTATGAAATTTGATTCTAAGAATTTTTTTTTTTTTTTTTCTGAAGGGAAATGAGATTTCTCATTAAATAAAATACAAAGCATCAGAATAGAATACAATGCAGATTCCAGAAAAAGGAGGAATTGTAAAAGAAGTAAAAGGATTAGCATTGGAAATGGCATTTTTAGCTAAAGTATGAGCTACCATGTTCGCTAACTATGGACGAAAAGACACGCTAATATCATGTCGGTTTTGAAAAAGTAATTGACAATCTTTTATAATATTTCCGAAATCCGAGAGATCCTCCTTGGATGAGTGGAAACTATCCACAACTGTCTTGGCATCTGACACGATCATTACTGACTGAAAACCTAACTCCAGAATTCTAAGAAGTTTTGATTTAGTAAATTTAACTCCAGAATTCTAAGAGTTTGTATTCATATAAAAATTTGTATTTGATTTCATAGGCTTTAAACTATATGTAAATTTGTGTTTGGATATAATTTGTATTTTTAATTTAAATTAGACTCATTTTTATTTAATTTTATAGGTTTTTATCGAGCCAAAATTTTATCAAGCCGAGCTTTTATTTGATATTCAATTTAGTTTTATCTTTAATAATATATTTATTTATTTATTATTGATATTATTAAATTTATTAGAACCATCATTATTATTATTATAAGTTTATTAATGTCCACTATTATCAATTAAATTATTTTAAAGTCTAATATCATCATTAGTGTTTAGTTCGGTTCAGTTCGGTAGTATTCAGTTAAGTTCAGTAGTATTCAATTAAATTCAGTTCAGTTCAGTATTCAGCAGTATTCAGTTCAATTCAGTTCAGTTCAGTTCAATTCAGTTCAGTTCAGTTCAGTTCAGTTTTTTTCAGCAATAAAGAACAAAGCCTAACACATTAAATATTTTCAAAATAATTGATGTCTGATGTGATAGTTAAATAACAGTCAAACAAGTCTTTTCAAATTTTTGATAATGTATGGTTAAAATTGAACTTGCTTGGAAATATTTTAGGGGTTCAATTTGAATCATTTTTTAAATTAGGATTAAATCTGAACTTTACCAAATATATTGGGTGAAATTTGACATTATCCCAGCAAATTAATTATGTAGGGCTTCTTCCATAGTTAATGTAGTAGTTGGTGACAGGATGTTGATATTACTACTTGTGGCTTGCTATTTAGGAAATTAATTAGTACCGTTGAAAATGAAACAGAAAATAGTTTCAGTACTGTTTGGTAAAGAGTTTTTTGGGGTAAAATTAGAAGTTTGAGCCATTTTATAGGTTTTGATTAGTCAATTTTTTATTTTTTTTTTGTTACAATGGAGGAGCTAACCTTAAGAAAACATCAAATACAGACCGATCTTTAAAGAATGGTCATTCTGGGAAGCCCATACCCACAAAAATTAGAAAAAAGAATGTCATGAATGCTTGCAGGAAGCGCATCACACTCGTGAAGACCTAAACTCAAACTCTCTGCGTAGTTTGCCATCCAGTCAGATACCCCGTTCCCTCGTAGGATATGAACGAGCCGCACCTCCCAATCTCTATCATATAGATCACGACACGTCATAATAAGTCAAGAAAAACGATGTCGTTGAACCACCTCATGACTAACAAGCCGAATTACTACCAAAGAGTCCATTTCGAATACTACCATGCGGACCTCTTGGAAAGTCCTCGTGTTGCACCCCTAAACTTTAGAGTCCCTTTGGGACATCCGATGATTAGTTTGTTTGGTGAATAGATGTTTGAAAGAGCTTGTTGGATCTAAAAAGCTAATTTTGAAAATACTCATCTTATGAGTTTTTTCAATTAGCTTATTCATTGTTCCATCTCTTTTGAATAACATTTTTACCCCTGTTTATTACCATCTAACTCCAAATAAAGACTTTATCATGTCCTTATTTATCATTACGCAAACAACTATTAATAATCAGTTAAGTTTTACCAAACAATTTTACATAATCAGCTAGTCAAATCAGCTAACCAAAAAGATAATCAGCTATCAACTAACAGCTAACGATTATTTGCCAAACAGGCCTCAATTTAACTATTTAAGGCTTACTTTGTAAAAAACTCATAAAAAACACTTTAATCTTAATATTTTCAAACAAGATCAATTTTAAAAGTTTCAAAAGTTTAAATGGACTAGTTTAACGGTTATATGATTAACATATCGGACATTTCAAATAAATTTATAGATAAACTGACATCGCTTTGTACATTTTCTATGAGATTATTTCTAATTATTTTAATAACATAATAAAATTTTATTGTTAATGGTATAAAGCAATCAATCAGTGATAAAGTAACATTGAAATTTCATTCCTATTTTGCTTTTATTTATGTTTTATCCAATTTGAATCGATTTATGAGACGTTCTAAACAAGTTTATAAGCAAAATAACACATTTTGTATATTTTCTGTTAATTATTTCTAGTTATTTTAGTAACACACTAAAAATATGTTATCCGATTGCTTATATTTGGCTATTTTTTATTTATTTATTTATTATTTTGAACCTGAAAAATGATATTCATATATAAGTGGGATTGACATACTCAACAATAACGTTTGACAGCCATTCCGGCACTACAGTTGACAAAAAAATCGCTAGCATTGGAACAGGCCTGCCTAGCTACCAAATGTGCAGCCCTATTCGCTAAACGAGGAATAAAAGACAATGTAAAAGAAGAGTTGGATTTCAAAATAGCTCGGCAATCATGAATAAGCGATCCAAACTCCAAGATATCTTGTTTACAAGACTGAATTGCATCAACAACAAGCTTAGCATCACATTCAAATTCAACATTCGTATACGTCATAGTAGCAAGCCAAATCAGGCTCGTGCGTAGAGCAAGTGCCTCAATCACCCGTGGTTCTCTTATACCTGGAATGAAGCTACTACTACAAAATAGGAATGCTCCCACTTCATCTCCGATTACTGCGCCCATATCACAACTCTTTATTTCCTTGAAAATGGCGCCGTGAATATTGCACTCTGAACCGGCGGCCGGCGGCTTCCATTTCTGATTTGCCATCGTTTGCAATGAGAGCCTGCTGTACAGGAACACTGATGTTTGTGCTGCTGTTTGGGATATGGCACTGATGTTCGACCGAATTCGCTGGTGTTCCCGGAGCTGGCGCTGCTGTTCCGCGAAAAAACAAAATTAATTCATTTATTTATTTTTGTTTCTGATCAATTTAAGTCGAGTCATCAATTATACACTAGCGCAAAAAAAAAAAAAAACAAAATTAATTCATTAATCATAAGAAAAAAAATGTCAGCCGAGAGAATTGTGTGGAAATAAAGAGGAAACATCCACATTGTGATAAGCGGATAATATTCATATGGTTGTAATGAAAGATGATGTTGTTAGTCTTTATTTTGTATTATAGTTATTTAAAGGACAAATTAGCCTAATTCAACAGGTTCATTTATATATCTAATTCACTTTAGTTCTATCTCATCAAATTAGACACTTTTATCTATTTTAGACAAAATTATCGCTAGTTCTATTCGATCGATCCATCTGCTCCTGCTCCAGCTTCTTCTTCTTCTTTCGCTTCGTCCGCTTATTCTTCTTCTTTTTGTTTCAACTTTTTCTTAGGTTCATATTCTTCAATTTCTGATACCAATCATTAACGGTTTTTGAAATTATTGAAGTATTATGTTCAATTTTCCGTAGAAGATGTTGAGAGTCTGGGGAAGAAGGTGAAAGGTATTTTTGTCCAAAGTGGATGAAAGTATCTAATTTGATGAGATGAAAACAAAGTGAGTCAAATATATTAACGGACCTCTTCAAATCAGCTAGATTAATAATTAGCCCTAAAAAAATGTATTGGTGAGTTTTTGAATAAATGTCCCATTAGCTAGATTTCAAAATGTTAATAGAAGAAAAATAAAAAATTTGGCGTTGTATTATTATAGAAATTGCTGGGAAACTCATTTGAGTGAGGTGTAAATATATATGTGGTATTTTATCAAATATATATATATATAGTAAAACCTTTATAAATTAATAATGTTGGGATCATGAAATTTTATTAATTTATAGAGGTTATTAATTTATCGAGTATAAAATTAGTGATCTGGTCCAAATCGGGACCAGAAGAAATTATTATTTTAAAGAGGTTATTAATTTATCGAGTATTAATTTATGAAGGTTTGCCTGTATATATATAGGGGTGAAGATCTAGTGTGACAAGGGGTTAGGATATGACAATGAGCTTATTGTGTTACATAACAAAACTACGTAGTTTTGATTATAATTAAAAAGGGCAATGTGGCAAATTTGTAAATAAAATGAAAGAGAGGATAGAGAAAATTGTTTTATTTCTTTTCTTTAAAATACATTTTCCCAATATCTCTAACATCGTTTTTCAAAATTTTTTATACTATTAGACT
This sequence comes from Euphorbia lathyris, assembly GCF_963576675.1. NCBI lineage: Eukaryota > Viridiplantae > Streptophyta > Magnoliopsida > Malpighiales > Euphorbiaceae > Euphorbia > Euphorbia lathyris. Next base: position 83,382,553 of record NC_088917.1, on the reverse strand, counting down.
CGTCTAAATTAGACGGTCATTTTAAGACCCCTGAAGCTCAAGTAAAAAAAATTCTGGTGAACGGAATCCGGGTGGACTTTTTTTGGCGAGACAAAAAGTTCCAAAAAATTCTCAAAAAAATCCAGAAAATGTAAAACATTATTCTAAGAAACTTTAATTCTTGGGTCGAAGCATAATTTCTTACGGTTTAGTCCCAATAAAACATTTTTCTTAATTTTATCCATTTTACAAGCTTCAACAATTTATTGGGTTATAACCGTAAGGAATCTCGTTTTGAGCCAAGAATTAAAATTTTTTAAAATGATGTTTTAAATATTTTGAAATTTTTTAATAATTTTCTGGGCACGTTTTTTGTCCTACTTACATTGTTCAAAATCAGTGTACCATTTGTTCCACCATAATACTTATATTGTTCCAACAGAAAATTGTTTTATTTCTTTTCTTTAAAATACATTTTTCTGACATTTCTAACCTCATTTTTCGAAAAATTTTATACTATTAGACTTGTCTAAATTAGACGGTCATTTTAAGATCCCTGAAGTTCAAGTAAAAAAAATTCCGGTGAACGGAATCCGAGTGGGCATTTTCTGGTGAGAAAAAAAGTGTTCAAAAAATTCTCAAAAAATTTCAAAAAATGTGAAACATTATTCTAAAAAATTTTAATTCTTGGGTCGAAGCGGGATTTCTTATGGTTTAATCCCAATAAAACTTGTTCCTTAATTTTATGCATTTTACATGATTGAACAATTTATTGGGTTAAAACTATAAGGAATCACGCTTTGAGCCAAGAATTAAAATTTCTTAAAATGATGTTTTACATGTTTTGGAATTTTTTGATAATTTTCTGGGCACATTTTTTTTTCTACTTACATTGTTCCAAATCAGTGTACCATTTGTTCCAACATAATACTTATATTGTTCCAACAGAAAAATGTTTTATTTCTTTTCTTTAAAATACATTTTCTTGATATTTCTAACCTCGTTTTTCAAAAAATTTTATACTATTAGACTCGTCTAAATTAGACGGTCATTTTAAGATCCCTGAAGCTCAAGTAAAAAAAATTCCGGTGAACGGAATCCGGGTGGGCGTTTTCTGGCGAGCAATAAGGTGCCCATAAAATTCTCAAAAAATTTCAGAAAATGTAAAATATTATTCTAAGAAACTTTAATTCTTGGGCCAAAGTGGGATTTCTTACGGTTTTGACCTAATAAATTATTGAAGGATGTAAAATGGATAAAATTAAGGAAAACGTTTTATTGGGACTAAACCGTAAGAAATCCTACTTTGACTCAAGAATTAAAGTTTCTCAAAATAATGTTTTACATTGTTTGGAAGGTTTTGAGAATTTTCTGGGTACTTTCGGGTTTTTTTATCGGAAAACGCTCATCTAACCGCCGGATTCCGTTGATTTGGGACTAAACCGTAAGGAATCTCATTTTGAGTGAATTAAAGTTTCTTAGAATAACGTTTTACATTTTCTGGAATTTTTTGAGAATTTTCTGGACATTTTTTTCTCACAGAAAAACATATCGTCGGATTCCATTCACCGGAAATTTTTTTACCCAAGCTTCTGGGATCTTAAAATGACCATCTAATTAAGACGAGTCCAACGGTATAAATTTTTTTGAAAAACAAGGTTGAAAAAGTTGGGAAAATGCATTTTGAAGAAAAAAATAAAATAATTTTTTCTTTCCTTTTATTTACAAATTTGCCACCTCATTTTGGTTAGTTACAAAATTGGTCATTGTCACATCGATCTCATCTCTCTCTATATATATATATAGTCACATTTAATAGAAAATGTACGTGGAGGTGATAGGTTTGATTCAAAATCTAATAATTAGTTATTTTGATTTATTAGTTATGAAAAAATATTTAATATATTTTAATAAATAAAGTTACTAAAATTAATATGTAATAAATAACTTAAGGGTTACCGTAACTAATAGCTACTAAATAGGTTAGTAGTTACTAAATATTGGTCTATATATAGGCTAATTGTTTATGATTTAAAAAGAACCAAGAACCAATATCAATAATAAAATAGAAATTAAGTGGAGATGTAGATCCTTTAATTTTATTAGTTTCCCTATTTATTTTATTTCTTTATTTCTATCTAAAAAACCCAACAAAGTGACATAAATTAGGGATGACAAGGGGTAGGTTACTTGTAGATAATGTAAATCTCAAACTCTTCGTACTCGTTTCATTACTTTAACGGTATACTTTATGAATTCCATTCTCATCCCATTTAAATCGCGGGTAACCGCAAGTAGCTTTACGCATTAAAAATCAATAGATAAAATAAAAATATTACAAAGAATAAATTTAATAATTATCTGCAAATTAACAATTCAAAATTAAAATTAAAATCCTAAATCCCCCAATTATCAATAAATTAAGCAAATATATGACGGGTACCGAATAACATGTACCTAGGAGTCTTCTCATACCTGTCTCATACTTATTTATACAGAGTACACATAATCTCATTAGGATCGGATAGTGTTGGGTACCCACTAGTGCATTCCCCATTACCATCATTAACATAAATTGTACATCTTTCATGGATACTTAAATTAAGGGGGTAATACATCATTTCATAATTAAATAACAGTTAAATCAGCTTATTCAAATTTTAGGTAACATAAGACTATGTTTAAAAACGTTATGATTAAATTTACAAAATTTCATATTTAGAGCTAAATTTGTACTTCTTAAAAATGTTAGGATCAAAATTGATCCTTATTAGTAATAAAATAAAATAAAAAAACATTTGCAATCAAATATATAGTCACTATATTAGTCTTAAAACTCTAGTACTCCTTTACCCCATTCGTTAAGCAAACTTGACCAATGTAAAAGTATATGGAAAAACAATTAAAAATATTTAATTTAATGTACTAAATATTAATAAATTACAATATAATTAATGAAAAGTTTATAAAACATATATTAAGACAACTAAAACTAAGGTTAAATGTTGAAAAATATTGTGTTAGAAAATAAAATATTTTTTGATGTTTGACATAATATCGAAAAACAAAAAAAAGTAATGGATGACTATTATTTTGAAATGGATACGAAAAAAATCAAGTAAGGTTACAAAAGTTTATGAAAATGTTTTATTCTCTTCAAAGGTATAAAACATTTCACTTTCTAACAAACACCGAAAATCAGAAAAATATTTTTTTGCCAACAAACGGCACCTAAATTATCTTTATTTTAGACCGACTCAAAATCATTGAATCTACAAACATAATTCTAATTGTTTTTTTTTTCAAAAGAATTCTAATTGGTTTTAAACCATAGATTAAATACGTTTTCCAGAAAACACACTTTCATTCTTTGTGGTAAGTATGAATTTGAAAAACCGACAAAAAGAAAGATATAAATTTTATTGGGTAAATTACATCCATGACCACTGAACTTTACCATTTTAACATAGTGGTTACTGAACTTCAATTTTTAACAGTATGATCACCGAACTTTACACTTTTTAATACCGGTGGCCGCTCAACACCTCAAAACGACCGTTTACGGCGTCAAAATAAAAAATTAGAAGAGTTAATGATATTTTAAGGAACTTTAATTCTTGAAAATTTTCATTTTGAGGTTATTTAGGCGTTGTTAGTTTAGGAGAGAGAACGAAAGATCCAAAATATGTGATTTTGGAAAATAAAAAATGTGGTTTCATGGTAAATGTGGTTCTGAACAACTTTAATTCTTGAATATTTTCATTTTGAGATCGTTAACGGTTATTTTAAGGTGTTAGTTAAAATTGAGTGGCAACCGATGTTAAAAAGTGTAAAGTTCAGTGGCCATACCGTTCAGAATTGAAATTTAATGACCATAATATTAAAATGGGTAAAGTGCAGTTGTCATAGGTGTAATTTACCCAAATTTTATTTGAATGTAGTATAATTTGATTTTTTTGTTCAAAATTGATGAATAGAATTTTCCAACTACTCAATTGGGTTGATTTTTCTTATGTTTCTGAAAGAGATGCTTGAGACTAGAAAATTAATTTCTTCTCCCTAATCTGACAGTGCTAAGAGTAAATTATACTAGTGCTACTTAAACTTTAGTTCACGCGCATTAGTACTTAGATTATTTTTTATCAAAAATATACCTGAAGTAACGATGATCGGTCAATACGAGTTTGACTAGTAAATTATACTAATGGTATCTGAACTTTATCTTAATTCACATTTTGGTACCTAGATTTCATTTTGTTTAAAAAATAAACCTCAAATAAAAATGACTCAACATTTTAACGGATAAATAAAGTTTAGAATAACTTGAAATATGTCAATGTATTCTATGTCATGAGATCTTTTTAACAGTATATTATAAACTCAAAACGGACAAGTGATGAATGAGAAATGGATGTTCAAAATGAACCACTTGAAATGGTTTGAAAAGAAATGAGAATTTTAACTATTTTATAAGCAAATGGCTTTTACAAGCATTTAACCAATTACTAGGGGAAAAGATTTCTCACATACAGGGGTGCAGTCGAAGTACTATTAGGTTAGGGGCGCACTCACACGACATGGGCGCTGCGAATGTCACACCGAAACGAAACCCCTTGGATCTGCTTACTTTTCCTAAAATTATATTTTAATTAGAAAAAAATCATTTATAAAACACATTTATTTATTTTTTTAACAAATTTTTTATTGTAATAAATTAACAAAAAAAACCGGGGTTGCACCGGTTCCTGGTTCGACTACTGGGCACTGGTGGAATCCCGGTTACGTCGGTTTGTTGATGGGTTCAACAAATTGGTACAGTTCGGACGGAACTCTTTACTAGTTCCTAGTTGAACCCGTTGATCCGGTACGAGCCTAATAACATTGGCGAAAAGACAAATTCAAGTTAAGTGTTTAATTTTGTCCCTTTTATCAATTAATTCATCAATTATACATTCTGAACCCATAGAACGGTGCAAAAGACTAAAGTCAAGTCAATTTAAAAAAAAAAAAAAATCTCAGTTTACCAAGTCTTACCAAAGACTTAATGGAGTCAATTGTGATGAAATTCTAGGAAGTTTCATAACCACATAATTTCCTATCCAATTAATTGTAGTTTCATTTTGAGCTGATGATCATAACTCATTTAGCCACTGTTTAATCTATAAAATAAATGGATTGGATTGATTCATTTATAAGTTGGGTTATAAATAGATTGATACACCTAATTCATATAATAAATGTATTGAATTTCGAGTTAATTGGGCTGATTTATTAATTCATTTAATAATTTATGAAAAACGAAAAAAAAAGAGAAAACATGAAAAATGGAAATCTGAAAAATGAAAAAACGTGAAAATATGAAAAACATAACCGTAAAAATTAGAAAAAAAATAAAAAAACTGATATATATATATGAATATACATTAAAAGTGAAATAATCTCACGTATGACTTTTAATTGGATTTGGTAGATATGTAATATGTATAGCCTAATCCCAATTCAAATTAATAATATAAAGTTTTTGTTTTTATTTATATAAAACCTTAAGCTAATAAGATCAATTTTTCTTTTTCTTCTTTTTTTATAAAAATTGGGACGATGCATTATCCTGAAACCTGACATCCACTCTAGGTTGGCACCCCATGAACGCGAAAAAGCAAAACCCGAAAGGAATCAGTAAATAAAAATATAGAGTTAAACAAGAGGGGGAGCAAAAGAATGAAACAATAAAGAATAAAAGGTAAAACTACAAAAACAGAGAATTAACGAAATCTAAAGTGATCGATGTTGCAAACATCATCAGACAACAACGAAGCAGAAAATGCAGGGGCCGAATTCCACCAAGAAATGGTCGGGGAGGAAACACCAAAACGAGCTAAGGCATCAGTGACCCATTTGCCTTCCCTGAAGATATGTGAAACAATAATAGTCATCTGTGAACACTGGTTCAGACATTTCATCCAATCCTAGTGAACAGACCACAGAACCTGAGATAAGCCTGCTTTGAGCTTATTGGTGACCAACAGAGAGTTTGATTCAATCCATAAGTGCTATCAGTTCTTCTCCCTCGCGATATCTACTACAAAAATTGCGGCTTTTAATTCGACAAGAAAGGCAACCAGAGAAGGGATTGGGAAAACAAAGCTACCACGAGAAAATCCCCTACTCGTGCGGAAAACTCCACCGACATCCGCAGGTCCAAGAGCACCCAGAGTTGAACCGTCAACATTAACTTTAAGGCAGCCGTGTGGCGGACTGATGCGCCTAGCAGCGTCGGACCACTAAGCTCACTAAGTGTACCTCGTCGTTATCAAGTAATAAAATCTGGACAAGTCCAGGTATTGAATCCACAGGATTTATTCCTGCAAGTATCAAGCTACTCGGTCTCTAGTGTTATCTAGGCTTTGGGGGGTTTGATATTGATTTGATTAAGTTAAGCTACTCCTAATTAAATTACTGTACTCCTAGCTAAGTTATTCTACTCCTAGGTGATCTTTTACTAATGTAATTGCTCGAAGGGACATGGAATGATACGATAATAATGAAGATAGATTGTGCAGATAACTGATTTAAAACCTAATCTAAGTCACTTGTGTCCGAGGCGATTAACCCTACTTATCCTTCTGAGGTTCCTAGTTCGTGATTCCCTTGTAAGGCCGAAACTAGCTCTAATGCTCAGCAATTTGGGCTTAATCATCTATAGGGTCGTCAATCCTATAAGCACTGACTAGGTCAGATTCAGCTCGCAATATGTGTCAACTTAATATTTGGATTATTGAATGAGTTAAACCAATCAGACAAAGCGTAAGACAAAGATAAAAGCAATAAACCAATTGAAGAAAACAAAACTATAATATTATTAAAGATGGAAAGTATTGTCACGGAGATACAATTAGTCTAGGTGATAAGCCCAAAATATACCAAAAATATCATTAATAATTACGTCAGTTTTGTAGTGAAATTGTGCTAATTATATTCAATTAGAGTACTTTTACGTCTATATATGTTTCTTTGATGAAAGTGAATGTATATAAGTAAATTTCTTTATTCTTGATCTTATTTTATATCATGCAAATTCATGATAAATATAAATCTTATTTTCAATTTTCAATTAGGTTTATAGGCATAAATCGAACTAACAATTTTAGCTTTTTAGCTCGGTTTGACTTCGTCTTACATCAAAAACAAATTGAATTTTTTAAGGAAACTTTAGCCGTAATACATGTTGAATTTTAAGTCAATATAGGATGAATGTACTATTTTTCTTTCCCATTTTAAATTTTGCTTTTTTATAACTCGTGTTAATTAAATCAAGTTATCGTATTCTTAACTTTTGGCAACGATTGAGACCAACCTTATCACAATCGAGGTATGAAAGGGGAGAAAAAGTAAATAAATGGTACTTTTGGCCACAATTGCGAGAACCCTTATCACAATCGAGGTATGAAAGGAACGTTAAAAATAAAGCAAAAATTAAACGTGTTAAGTTTAAAGTAACGATTGCGTCCACCCATGGTATGGTCGATACCTAGTGAACACAAAAGCAATTTAATTAATATTAAGTCATAGTCGAGACCACCCTTATCACGGATGTGACTAGCAAATAAATTAAACCTAAGTCCTTATTTAATTCATATTTCATATAATAGATTAGGTTTGGGAAATGAAATTTTGTGCTTTGAAATGCCTTGAGACGAAAGACTCAAAAACATGCGTGCTTACACTGTCCCGAATACTTCAATATAAAAATTGAAATACAAGACGAATGATATATCGCTTTTACATTAGCTAGTTTGATGTTTTGCGTATAAATTTACCATGCAAGTTAATCTTTCAGTTTAACTAATTTAAAAAGGAATACATGGATATATGTTTTATTTTCATAAAGAGATTGGTTAAAGAATAAATTCAGTGAAATTTTACTCGGTTAATAATTACCTAAAATATCATTAATAATTACGTCGGTTTTGTAGTGAAATCATGCTAATTATATTCAATTAGAGTACTTTTACGTCTATATATGTTTCTTTGATGCAAAGTACTTAATTATTTGGTTAAATCCAAATAGGAGCTAAATGAAGGAAAATAGGCAAACGTTTGGCAGCGGAAATATAAAAATTTTAACCTATTTCCATTAAACCAAGATCCGTTAATCGTTATTTCATATAAAGATGGATAGAAGGAAATACCTTTTGGAGTTCTATCTACCATTGCAATCGTAGTGCCCACAACTCTTACTCTGAGTTCTCGAGCACAAAACAAAAACACAATTCAAAATCAAATTAGAACTCAACCGTATAAAACAACCAAAGTAGATTGTCTCTAATTAATCAACACAAGATCAAGGAAAAAGAGAAAAAGATGAAATCAATTGAATCGGTAGGAAGCGGTGGATTATTTCGTCCTCAACAAGGGGTGTCAAAATTCTCTCTCCCGGGATTGTCTGTCTTGGTCGAAATTTACCAATAGGGGGGTTATAAATACTCTCTTGTATCTAAACCCTAGTTAGATAAAATTAGGTTACTGAATAAGAATTGAATTCGGAATATAATTCTTATTTATTATTTACAATTATATCTTAAATATAAAGATAACAATAATAACCTTATAGGATAATAATAGGAGCAATTTAATCTCATTAAACTTCCTAACTTATTTATCCTTTAATTAATTTAATTCACAATTATAATCTAATTAGAATTGTTTAAAAATCAAATTAATTATTCATGTATTTCACTACATAAAATCGCCCCCCTCATTTACTGGGCCTTAGTGGACTCAGTTGGGCTTCCATCAATTAATTAACATCTGTTTCTCTTTTGGGTTCCAAGTCTTATGTGTGACCCATTAGGTTCTTATTGCTTCTAGCCGTATGCAACTATTAAATTAATTTTCTCAGAATTATATTTAATCTTTGCATAACGGAATGAGTACGCGAAATGTGATTAGCAAATCCGAAACATTCCCCCAGAGCTATAAGAAGACAGGTTGATTCTGTCGTTGACCTTTCCATATTAGTTACAGTATAATTCGAACCTTTATCAACTACATCCTTGAACTGAATCTTATGACTATGGATAATGTCAAGTCACATATAGCGAGACGTTCGTTTTACTTGTACAGGCCGAGTTAACTCCAATTAGATAGGTTAAGTGAATCTGTATTTCAAGTCTTAAGCTATCTGCTCGCTGAATCTTCAGAATAGTGACAGTTCCTTTGACTACCAAAATGTAAACTAATATGAACAAATCTTAATCTAAATCTAAATGCTACTGTGTTTGTATTTATTTGATAAACAACTTGTGTACGGCAAGATGCCTTTTACAAAATCGAACTCTAATCTCTGACTCATTTCTGAGTCAGAGTTTCTGCATAAACTCTGCACTAATCTTACAAATCTAACTCTCTCTTTCTATATTTCAACTCTCAATCAACTCTCTATTTATAGATGTTGAAGAGTCGTGATTGAAGTGTCGTGTCCATTGTGAAGGGTCGTATGCGCTGCGAAGAGATGTTTTTATCCACCCGAACGAACGCGTTTCTTGGAATTTAAACATGTGAATTTAGTGCTGCAAAGGCTGCTGATCTTACCGAGAATGAGAATGTGATTTTTGGTCTTCGAAATAAAGGAGAGAGGCACTGGACTTTAGCGTGTCGCGACCGAGAATTTGGGATTCTCGATCGTGACCCATAATTCTCTATCGAGAATTTGGATTCTCAACCGAAAATAGGAATTTTTCTCCCGTTTCTGACTTCGTTCTCATCTTCCTCGTATCGGTGTGCTGATTTCTTCGTCTTTTGGCTCCTAACTTAGGGTTTTTCCTTCGTTTTTGACCTCTTTTCGTTCCTATTTGGATTTTACCAAATATTTAGGTACCTTGCATGAAAGAAACATATTCGGACGTAAAAGTACTCTAAATAGATATAAACAGCATGATTTCATAGCAAAACTGATGTAAATATTAATGATATTTTAGGTATATTTTGGGCTTAACAGACGATACGAAAACAAATGTTTGTCATGTATCTTGTGTCATGTGAAAGGGAAAATAACATAGTGATGTTCTCAATTAACTTATGAGCTTATTCCGAGACATGAAATCAACACTTGATAAATTTTTCTAGCGCTATTTTCCGACTAGGTAAATTTATCTTCCCCCTTTTTTCAATTTGTTTATGTTAGATATGACTGGTAATTTTAATGAGAAGGGTGGTTTAGTGAATTTGATCAACATATCCGGTGAGTTTAAATAATAAAGGGTAATGCAAAAATACCCATAATGTTTACAACAAGAGCAATTTTACTCCTAATATCTAAAATGGTACAATTTTATGCCTAATGTTGGCAGCCAGGAGCAATTTTACCGTTGACAAATTTGATCAATTTGAGAAATAATTCATCAAAGAAGTCTTCTCAATCATGAATCTTGTCATCAATGCTTCACATGTCAATCATTTTATCACTCATTAGTAGCAGATTACAAACATATGATTAGACGTAAAAAAAAATAAAAAAATAAAATAAAAAATACTATATTTTGTACGAGCTGGAAAAAAATTATATATTTTACCGAATTTATAAATATTAGTCTCTAATTCAATTATTACATCACAAAAAATATGAAATCTTTCTTTAGAACCAACTGATATGTAATTGGTATAGAATAAGAAACAAAATATATGTGTTACATAATAATATATGAAATTGACCCAACTTGTCAACGTTAGGGGTGAAATTGCTCTTACCTGCTAACGTTATGGATAAAATTGTTTCTGACTGTAAACGTTATTGATATTTTTACATTTTATTCCAAATAATAATAAGGAAACACTTTGCAAGACTATGAACAAAAATATTGAAACCAAGAAATACCGAGTGTTTAAAATTCTGTTGATACTATAAAGCTGATATTTATTTATGACAAATTGCTAGAATAAAAAAAATAAGTAAAGCATTAACACCATAAATTAATTTTAATATATGAATGATTACATACTTATTAAGTTAATTGAACATCATTGAGAAGCTTAACTTTGATCTTGTTGAGAGTAATTAGAACATCTTTGATACCAATCCTCTCCTTAGGTACATCTACACAACATTTTAAGGCTAAGTTCATAATTGAAGATGTGCAATCTATCTTAGCCAAATAATGTCGTTCGTTGACCCTAAGCAAATTGGGATCAACAAGTTGAGTGACTCCAGAAGGTACTGAATCTTTAACCCATTTCTTCATACTCATATCTTCGTTAAACATCTCATCCGTAGGCCTTTTTCTTGTGAAAGTTTCGATCAACAGAATACCAAAACTGTATATATCACCCTTTATAGAAACAAGTCCTTCTGATCCATACTCTGCATCAAAATTTGTTTTAATTAGTGTCGCACAATAAATTACTATTTCAAGTATAATATATATACAGAAAATCAAACATCACCTGGGGCCATGTATCCAATAGTTGCAAGATTTATAGTTTGTATGAAAGATTGATCTTCTCCGACGAGCTTCGCTATGCCAAAATCAGTTACATGAGCAACCACATCGTCATCTAGAAGGATATTACTAGGCTTCAAATCACAATGAACAATAGGAGTCATATAACCATGATGAATATATTCAACTGCTGATGCAACATCAATCATTATGTTCAATCTCTGAAAAATGTCCAAAAAGTAGTTGTGAGAATACAACCACTTTTCCAGGCTCCAATTAGGCATGAAGTCCATGACTAAAGCCTTAAATTCAGTGGTACAACAACTCGTGATTATTTTCACAAGGTTTCTATGTCGAATCTCACGCAGTACTTCACACTCCACATCAAAACTCCGGAATGCTCCTTCTAACTCCAAATTGAAAACCTTAACTGCAACGGACAAGCCATTTGAAAGATTCCCTCTATATACCGAACCAAAACTCCCCTTGCCAAGCAAATTCACCTCATCAAATTTATTTGTTGCCCGTTGAAGCTCATGAATAGAAATTCTTTGCCATATTGGTAAAGGTGGAAAATTCACTTGGTGAGTCAACAATCTTGTTTTCCTTTTCCAATGCCAAATTAGGACAACAATAACAATTCCAAGTGCCAAAGTTGTTAATACAATTGCAACCAGTGTTATCTTGATTTTCTTTGAATGGTTCTCATTGCTAGTTCTGCATGGATTGACTTGGAATTTAGGTGCCCCACAAAGTCCTTTATTTCCTATAAATGATTGGGTTGTTAAGTTCATAAACGGCCCTCCATTAGGAATTTCTCCTTGTAGTTCATTGAAGGACACATTAAAATCCTTGATATATTTTAATTTCTCTAGGGAATTGGGTATTTTTCCTGAGAGATTATTGAATGACAAATCTATGAATTCCAAACTTATAGCATCACCAAATGATTCAGGAATGGAACCCTCCAATCTATTATTAGATAAAGAGAGACGCTTTAGAGTTTGAAGGCATTCAAAGATGGGTGGTATACTACCTGATAATTGATTTCTAGACAAATCAAGTAATGTAATAGCTCTCAAACTGCCAATATCTATTGGAAGATCACCGCTTAAGGAATTTGATGATAGCTTGAGTTCAAGCACATCTTTAAGCCTCCAAAAAGTTGATGGAATAGTAGAATTGAGTTTGTTAGAATCCAAATAGAGCTTTCTAAGAGAACTGAGATTACCCAAACAAGACGGGATATTTCTAGAGAGCTTATTACCCCCAAAATATATGTCACTCAATCTCTGTAAACCACATAATTCAGTAGGTATGGACCCTTGGATTCTATTTAACTCAATATCTAATATTTGAAGCTTCCTCATTTTTCTAATTGTCCTAGGAATGAATCCTTTTAAATTGTTATCTCCTAGATTCAATGAAATCAAGCTAGTTAAGTTTCCAATTTCCTTGGGAATGGTTCCTATTAGTCCAGAACCATACATTTTAAAATATTCGAGGGAAGAAGATAGGTTTCCTATGAAAATTGGTAGAGTAGCCTTCAATGGATTGTTACCCAAGTCTAAAAATGTCAACTTTTTGCAATTCGTCAATGAGGAAAATAAAGTCAGTAAAGGTTGACTATTGAGTTGATTGTTCCATAAATTGAGAAATTGAAGCTTTCTTAAATTTCCAAGAGCAACTGGAATAATGCCAGAGAACATGTTTAAATCCAAGTCAATCTCAGTGAGTTTAGAGGCATTAGAGAGAGATATGGGAATAGGACCATGGAAATTATTGTCTCCAATATAAATTCCCTCAAGGTTGGGAAGATAGAGACCAAAACTTGGAGGAAGACTGCCTGAGAGATTATTAGTATCTAACACTAAATTCTTTAATGTTGTAATTTTAAAAATGTTGGAAGGAAGCATTCCATCAAGGTTGTTAACTCCGAGATATAGTTCCTCCAGGTAAGCAATGTTACCCATTTCAAAGGGAATGCTGCCTGCCGTCACAATTCATTTGAAAAATTCTAAATTAAAATTGTGTTTATAAAAAAATTCAACTAAAATTTGAAGGAAGATATATATTTAAACCCAATAACAAATTTAACATCTCATAGAAGTACAAATATATATTTGTCATTTTTCAACATGGTTTCTCCAAAGTTAAGAATTTTGGTTCATTGTATTATCCAAGAGTTATGTATGTTTCCTAAGAGTTATGTTGTTTCTTAAGAGTCATGTTGTTTTGTCCAAGAGTTATATATACTGCCTAAGAGGTGTGTTGTTTATTAAGACCCATGTTTTTTCTAGTAATTGAAATCTTCCTCCCTACTTCCAAACTTCAATTTTCTATCCAACTAGATTTCTTATTGATGAATGAACTTTACAATACACAAGGTTACTTGAATAACTTTTTAATAATAAAACAATTTTTACTAATGTAAAATTTTGCAATTCAATTGTATATAAAGTATATAATTTAAATGAAAAGGAAATATGATAAACTTGGTCTCTCATAGACTTAAAATGGCTGCAAATTGGATTTTCTATTAACTAGAATTATACAAAAAAAAATGGGTAATTAATTTATTAGTCCCTATATTTTGACAAAACACACTGTTTAGTCCCTGTATTTTCAAAAACACATGGTAAGGTCCCTAACCTTTTTATCAATGAACTGTTTAGTCCTTCCGTCTGTTTGTTATATTTTTTTTACCGTTTATGACTTCAGAAATGACTAAATTACCCTTTACTATTTACCTTCAAACTTTAGAAGAGAAAGTCTAATTTAAAAGAAGTTATTTGTATGGAGAACAAGAAAAAGAAAAGACCCAATGCATACGAATTTGAACGATTAAGAAGAAAATCAAGAAGAAGAACATTCAAAGTTGATTTCAGATGCATTAGAGTTTAAAGGAAATGAAAAGAAGATCGCAAATCCAAATTGACTAACAAAATCTTCATGAGAGTCTAACGGCAGGGACTAAACAGTTCACCGAGAAAAATGTTAGGGACTAAACAGTTCATTGAGAAAAAAGTTAGGGACTTTATCATGTGTTTTTGAAAATACAAGGACTAAACCGTGTGTTTTGTCAAAATATAGGGACTAATAAATTAATTACCCAAAAAAATTTAATAAGAAATGAATTAAGAAGAAGAAAGTGCAATTTGCCAATAGAAATTCTTTGAAGTTTATTCAGTTGTTTCTTTTCGTGTTCTGTAACTTAAATATATGAAAGAGTCAAAAAGTAATTTGTGTCCTCCAAATTTATAATTTTATAATTGCTTACATGTTATGTAATGGTTAATTTGTGTCTACATCCATGACATAGCCACAACCAACAATTTACAATATAATTATGAAAATCGGTTTAATGCATATATACATACCTAAATTTGGCAAGTTTTATCTAATAGCACCCTAAACTTTTAAAATAACATATCACATATTTATAGTTGACTTTAAAAACATATGACACACTTATAGTTAGTTTTAAAAATCTATCACACACCTATAGTTGGCTCATTCGGACCTCAATGCATATATACACACCTAAATTTGGCAAGTTTTATCTAATAGCACCCTAAACTTTTAAAATAACATATCACACATTTATAGTTGACTTTAAAAACCTATGACACACTTATAGTTAGTTTTAAAAATCTATCACACACTTATAGTTGGCTCATTCGGACCTCATGCACACAAAATCGTTGATTTTTCGTCTTTGACAGATGAGGTGGCATACCGAACGAATTCACGCGCTTTTCTTTTTTTCTATAACACGTATACCAACTTGTTCGTTAAAGACAAAAGATCAATGATTTTGTGTGTAGGAGGTCCGAATGAACTAACTATAAGTGTGTAATAGGTTTTTAAAGCCAACTATAAGTGTGTGATAGGTTATTTTAAAAGTTCAGGGTGTCAATAGACAAAATGTGCCAAGTTTAAGGGTATAAATAGACATTAAACCTATGAAAATCACACTAAACTAAGAACTTTCCTAGAAAATATATATAAAAAATTACTACAACTCTCTACCTAATGCTCATATAAGAAAACACATTTATAGTCACTAAATCTTAGCACTCAAGACAACTTGATGTCCAATTTGTTAGACTTAGTCCTTACTCCATATTTGTAAAATTTAGTCTTCAAAATTTTGATCTTTTGCACTTACGGTACATATTAACAAATTGGTTCAAATTGGTTAGTTAAGTTCCATTGATAATATGTAACTGCTAAGTAGGTATCAAGATTCAATACTTTGATATAAAATATATTTTCAATTGTCTCGATAATTTCATCATAATGAAGAATCAAACTAGATTCTAAAACATTTTATTACTAATAGAAATTTTGTGCTGGTAAATGAAAACCACCTCAACCAGATCAGAATAAAAAACCTGATAACAAAGTATTATTAAACGAAGTCCTTACTCCGTATGGTTAATATCTCCAAATTTTTGTAAATTGACAATAGACTTCTGAATTTCAACTTTTTCAAAGTACAGTGGGATAGTTAACTTTTTTAGACAGGTCTAGGGAGTAAAAGGTGTAATTAACTTTTAAGTATGTAAATGCAAGTACGTATAAAGATTTAACAGTTTCATATAAAATAGTAAAGATTGAATTTAGATTAATTCTAAAACATCTACGAGTACGGATAAATACCTGTCAATTTGTTTTCTCCGAAGTCAAGAGTCCTTAATGCGGTAAGATTTCCAATAGATGAAGGAATTTGACCACCAATGGAATTTCTTACCATGGCTAATGTCTCCAAATTTATAAGATTACCAATGCACTTTGGAATTTCTCCTATAAAAATCAAAGGATAAATTTGTAACTGATTAATTTAATTCATTTGTTAGTTATATATATATACACACACATGAGATTATAAGTAGAATATGTAACTGTAAATAGATGTTATCTATATGGAGTTATAGTTTATGTATAGAGTTACTTTATGTATAATTTAAAATATTTATTCAATTTTTCTGTTCATAGTCATAGAACTATGCTATTTGCAACATTCCAATTGAATCTTTCATAGGAGAATTAACTGTTCGACCAAATTTGGCTCAGTTCTACGATAAATTATTAAAGCAATCGGATCTTCTAATATATATGGAGGACTGTCCATATAAAAATTGATATATAAATAAATAAAATGATTTTTTAACTTGTCAATGTGTATACAACACGTATAAATTTTTCTATAGAAAATCCTTCATTTGAGTCGGAGAATCTGATTCCTCTAATAATGTATGCAATTTCATTAAATTTAAAATTATTCATTCTTAATCCTTAAGACTATAGAAATTTAATTTTATTGATTTCTACAAAAACATTTTATAGCTTTAGGAACTTTTGGTGAAGATAAAATATCCTTATCCACTTACTTTGCCTAGCCAACAACTAAAAAAATTGTAGCAACCAAATATAACAGATATATGCTTCTTTGATTAGCTTCTATTTTCCATTAATGTGCTATATTTTCTTTTCTAGATTCCGAATGAAAATTCAAAATCTGTTTAGGTCAATTAGTCTATTTTTAATATACTTATGTATAAAAGAACCTTCCTTGAAGGAGATTCATATTGTATGTCACTTTTTTTTTATAAAAAAAAAATTCACATTAAGTCCCTTGGTTGTCAAATTAGCTAATTATAAACATTAGTTAATATAAATTCACTTATTTTATTTGTGTTTAAAATTATATTTTTTTTTTTACAAATTGAAAATAAGATTCACTCATTTTATTTTTTCTCAATAATATCATATCACACGTATAAAAAAAATTATTTTTAAACTATTATAAATGAAAATCAAAATACATTTGAATTATGAGGGACTTAACAAAAACAAAAATAAAAATTTCAAGAACTTAATACATCAAAATCATAATGATTATAGATCTTATGATGCTTTTCAGGGCTGATCCTGAGATTTTAGAGGCCCGAGGGCGAATTACCAAATGGGACCCTAATAAATAAGCGGAAATTAAAAAAAAATAAGTAGAAAAGTAAAGTATATAAAAGAAGATTACTTAAAAATGACACTTTTCTTGTTACATTTAATAAAATATCTAATAAAAACATTTTATATTGCTTTAAGTACCCAATTTCTTATACAAAATGATGTCTATGAACATTTCTAGAAGTAAATTTCTTAAATTTAATAAATTATGAAATAGTTCTAATAGATTTTATGCTCTTTACAATACAAAGCATGATAACGGAAAAGTGAAAAACCAAATTTGAAAATCACATCATTTAACGAGGTTTAGCACCTAAGTTCTTGAAATTGGAAGATTTTGATACATTTTTCCGAAACTTCTTTTGAAGACCGAGTCAATCAGAATCTGATAGAATTTCTCAAAGACAACAAAAAAGATTATTAGTAATTGGAAGTTTCACAGTGAGGTGATTAGAAAACAAAATTGATTATATAGCTGATGAATTGAAATGAACTGCGGATGTAGGATAATATTACTGTTTAATATTCTTTGGGATTGGAGTGTGATTAAAAAAGGGAGAGATAAATTATAAATTTTTGTTGGGATTGATAGGTGGGAAAGATAATTATAGAAATACTTTGAGATAAATTAAGGAATTGATGCCCAAAGTTTTTATTAGGAAATTTGGAAAGAATCCGAGATAAATTAGGGAATTTAGAAAGAATATTTAATAACTGATGCCAACGTTTTTTATTTGGAAAAACTAATTTGGAAAGAATCTAAAGTCAACGTCAACTATATTTTTTTTTAATTTAATCAAGTATAATTTAATAGGTACTAATGCATCACTATAATTAGGGCCCTTCTCATCCTTGGGCCCTGGGCAGGCGCCCCTACTGTCCATGCTCAGGGACGGGGCTGATGATTTTTTCCATATTAATAGTCTCCAATGAAATCTCAAGAAATGTTATCTGTGTCTAATAAGATTTATAAAAAATGATTTTTTTATATAGAAAGCACAATATTTAATCAAGCAAATGTTTAGTGTCTAAACATAACTTGAAGATAGATGAATTTGGTTGAGAATAAATACATTTGTTACCATATAATTAATATTTTTTTACATGTCAATTCAATATGTTAATCCATGTCATTTGAATTAATTTAATATAAATATCAAAAATTTACCAAATTAGTCATATATTTTATATAATGTAAATTTCTTCTAAATCCCAATAAAATGGGCTCTTATTCATATTTATTAAACACACGAATTATTATTTTTAAATATCATAAAACTCAACTTTTATTTCTATAATATATACCAAAAGTAATTAAAAACTTCAATTTCATATATATGTTAGTGTTTTAGGTTAATTTCATTATGTTTTATTTTACTATGTTTTTTTGTACCGAATTATACTTTTAATTTTAATTAAATTTTATATAAGTTTCACTAAATTACACATGCAATTCAGTAGGTTCACATGAATTTAAAATAGAAAATTGTAAGAGACAAAAGTTAATGCACGAATATGAGCAAATGTATTTGATGAAAGATTGCTGTTAGATCTATGGAAAAATCCAACCATCGAAGTGATGACACTAATTATGAGTAATATAAACAATTATTTATAGTAGATATATTGACCTTCAATATTATTGATTCCCAAATAAAGATGATGGAGTTTTGATAAGTTGCATATTTGTAAGGGAATGCCACCTGTAACGATACATGAAAATTAATATATGAAATTATTCCCATCATTAAAACATTATTTATGTCAATGGAGATTAAAAAGACGGTCATTTCATCCTATTGGGTAAAAAAATTCATCTTTTGTTAATGAAGTTTAAAATTGAACAATCTAGTAGACCTTAGGTTTAAGATTGCACCGTTGTACATTGAGACTAAATCTCCAAATTAAGCTTAAGATTGAAATGTTTTTACAACATGAAAAAAGGTAACAAATAAGGGAAAGAAGAAATTAACCTCCAAAGTGATTAGTGTCGAGACCAAGTAACTGAAGTTGGGAGAAAGATCCAATCCAAGAGGGGATAGTCCCAGTGAAAAGATTATATGCCAAGAGAAAAAACTTCAATCGGCGTAAATTGGAAAGTTCAACCGGCAAAGAGCCATGGAATGAGTTATTGAATAAAGAGAATGTGCCTAGGAATGAAAGGTTCCCAATTTGTGGAGGAACGGTTCCTGTTAATCTGGTGTTTTCAAGTAGTATCTTCGTAACTCTGCGATGACGAGTTCCACAAGTAATACCAATCCAATTGCACACTGATGTATCTTTAGACCAGTTTGATGCTAATAGATTTTGAGGATCATTAGTGATACGAGCTTTCAAGGCAAGCAACGCATCCTCATCAGCATTGATATTACTTATGGCTTTGCTTTCATCTATGCATTTCAGTAAACACATGAAACACAAAATAATTATGACTGAAAAAGAATTTATTTTCTCCATGACTCACTCAATATTGAGAAAGGTGTTGAGGAGTTGTTATAAAATAAAAGTATTTGAAACTACATATATATATATATATAGTTCCAATTTGAAGCAGTAAGTACAAAAAAAAAAAAAAAAAATAATAATAAATAAAATAAAAACTCCTTAATGTCTATTATTCCCTTACCCCACTTCTTAGCAAACTTGACCACTGAAATTTCTATGAAAAACAATTAAAAGTATTATATTTAATAATTAAAAAAAAGTATTATAAATATTAATGAAACAGGTAAAGGCTATGCTTATTTTGTTTTTGACAAAGTAAGCCTTACTTTGTGTGTTTTCACCATTGGATTAATTTTATACTCCATCATCCAATGGTGAAAACATATCAAGTAATGGTACTTTGTCAAAAACAAAGTAACCATAGAAGGCATATATTATTTTAACTATGTATACTATTCATTCGTATACTACGTTGTAATATCAATTAAAAGAAAAGAAATTTTGGCAGTAACGAAATTAGATTAACATAATTAATTTTTTATAGATGAATTATCCATAGGTAACTATCTATTCAGTATGTGTGGTGAAGCTCTTAGCCTAGTGGTTGAGAGCTTACCTATGCCTTGGGAGGTCATGGGTTCGAATCACATCCAGGTTTGGTGGGGATTTTTCTTTCTTCTTTAATGTAAGCGCATTGTGCGCAAATTTTTTTTTTTAAAAAAAAAAAATATTTGTTTTTGTTAGTTATTTATTTGACAAAAAAAAAACATTATCAAGTTCTGATTTTTTATTTTTTATTCATTAAGGTCTTTATTTTATATTTTTGATCATATATAGCACTAATGACCAAAAATAATAATTTTGAATATAAAATTCGGTTAATAAATAGTTTTTCATTTTACCTGCATTTAAAATATGCATTTTTCACGGTTTTAGAGCAGTTGAAAATAGATTTTTATGTGTGTAACATGACTATAGGCAAACTATAAAACCTTATTTCAAACGGTAAAAAATATAATTTCAAACACAAATGAAATTACATATATATTTTTTACTAAATTAAATGTTTAGAACTAACTAATTTCGTAAGTAAGGTCTTAATGCAATAAAAAAACAAAAATCGGAAACTTAATGTATCCAAATAAAATATTAGTGGCTTAATGAACTAAAAACTGAAAAATTAAAGGCCTCATATAATGTTTTTTGCCTAATTATTTTTATGTGTTAATTGCAAATGCGTTTTTGTTCAAATATTCCTCCCATGCAGTAATAATTGTTGTTGTTTACTTGATTAATAATTACTAAAAATCTACGAAACTGTTTCAATTTATTGAGAAATTTGTTTGGAAAGTCTGATATGACAGTTAAATAACAGTTAAGCAAGTCTTACAAATTTTCGATACCACGTGATCAAAATTGATCTTGTTTAAAAACATTCGATGTAAGTTTACATTCGGTTTAATTGTTAGAGTTAGATTTGACATTTATTCCCGTTAAAATTAATTATATTTCTTAAATATTTGTGACTTAATCTTATCTACTTGTAAGAGATGCAGCATTCGAGTTTAATTATGTAGGGCTTCTTAAATTAATTATCATAAAGTAGTTTGGTAGCCAGCCATCTACAAAGTTTTGAATTTTCTATTAGCTGGTCATTTAAGCAAACTGTACATCCTTGAAAAATGAAAATTGGGGCTATGAAAATTAATTATGAAGCTTGCGGACTTGGATGATTAAAAAGATGTTTGAAGACTAGAAAACTAATTATGAAATTTGATTCTAAGAATTTTTTTTTTTTTTTTTCTGAAGGGAAATGAGATTTCTCATTAAATAAAATACAAAGCATCAGAATAGAATACAATGCAGATTCCAGAAAAAGGAGGAATTGTAAAAGAAGTAAAAGGATTAGCATTGGAAATGGCATTTTTAGCTAAAGTATGAGCTACCATGTTCGCTAACTATGGACGAAAAGACACGCTAATATCATGTCGGTTTTGAAAAAGTAATTGACAATCTTTTATAATATTTCCGAAATCCGAGAGATCCTCCTTGGATGAGTGGAAACTATCCACAACTGTCTTGGCATCTGACACGATCATTACTGACTGAAAACCTAACTCCAGAATTCTAAGAAGTTTTGATTTAGTAAATTTAACTCTAACATTTTCAAGAAATATCAATTTTAGCTTATATTACCAAATTTTTTAAAATATTAGTTTAACTATTATTTAAACATATTAGTCTGTCCAAACAAGTTTATCAATGAACTGAAATAGTTTCGTGCATTTTCTATTGGCTACTTGTAACTATATTAGTAATACGGTAAACGTTTTAGACACTTTCACAAATTTTTTTATGATTAACTTATGTGTCGGACTTAATTATTAACATTTTAACAGGTCTTTTGTAACTATGTGAGTAAGGCCTGTTCTTTATCACTTAATTTCAGTAACAATCAGTTCAGTTCAGTTCAGTTCAGTTCAGTTCAGTTCAGCATTCAGTTTTAGCATTCAGTTTCAGCATCCAGTTTCAGTATTCAGTTTCAGTATTCAGTAATTTATCCTTATTTATTATATTATAATTATTTATATATAATTTATAATAATAATAATTATTATTTAATTTATTATTATTTATTATTATTATTATTTATAGTTTATCATTTCTATAAATTAGATAAAAGTTAAGAAATGATAGTCAAGAAATGATAGTTTATTAAAGTATATATCGTTTAATAAAAAAAATTAAAACTAAAGTATACTTCCATATTTAAAAATTAGGAATTGCACTCAAATTTATCGAATTTATCAATGTTAGGGATAAAATTGCACCATTTTAGATGTTAGAGGTAAAATTACCCATGACCCAAAAATTTAGGGATATTTTTACACTTTAACCCTTAATTAGAATAAAAAGTTAAGAGTTTGTATTCATATAAAAATTTGTATTTGATTTCATAGGCTTTAAACTATATGTAAATTTGTGTTTGGATATAATTTGTATTTTTAATTTAAATTAGACTCATTTTTATTTAATTTTATAGGTTTTTATCGAGCCAAAATTTTATCAAGCCGAGCTTTTATTTGATATT
Organism: Euphorbia lathyris; assembly: GCF_963576675.1. Lineage (NCBI taxonomy): Eukaryota > Viridiplantae > Streptophyta > Magnoliopsida > Malpighiales > Euphorbiaceae > Euphorbia > Euphorbia lathyris. Next base: position 83,359,630 of record NC_088917.1, on the reverse strand, counting down.
CAATTTAGTTTTATCTTTAATAATATATTTATTTATTTATTATTGATATTATTAAATTTATTAGAACCATCATTATTATTATTATAAGTTTATTAATGTCCACTATTATCAATTAAATTATTTTAAAGTCTAATATCATCATTAGTGTTTAGTTCGGTTCAGTTCGGTAGTATTCAGTTAAGTTCAGTAGTATTCAATTAAATTCAGTTCAGTTCAGTTCAGTTCAATTCAGTTCAGTTCAGTTCAGTTCAGTTCAGTTTTTTTCAGCAATAAAGAACAAAGCCTAACACATTAAATATTTTCAAAATAATTGATGTCTGATGTGATAGTTAAATAACAGTCAAACAAGTCTTTTCAAATTTTTGATAATGTATGGTTAAAATTGAACTTGCTTGGAAATATTTTAGGGGTTCAATTTGAATCATTTTTTAAATTAGGATTAAATCTGAACTTTACCAAATATATTGGGTGAAATTTGACATTATCCCAGCAAATTAATTATGTAGGGCTTCTTCCATAGTTAATGTAGTAGTTGGTGACAGGATGTTGATATTACTACTTGTGGCTTGCTATTTAGGAAATTAATTAGTACCGTTGAAAATGAAACAGAAAATAGTTTCAGTACTGTTTGGTAAAGAGTTTTTTGGGGTAAAATTAGAAGTTTGAGCCATTTTATAGGTTTTGATTAGTCAATTTTTTATTTTTTTTTTGTTACAATGGAGGAGCTAACCTTAAGAAAACATCAAATACAGACCGATCTTTAAAGAATGGTCATTCTGGGAAGCCCATACCCACAAAAATTAGAAAAAAGAATGTCATGAATGCTTGCAGGAAGCGCATCACACTCGTGAAGACCTAAACTCAAACTCTCTGCGTAGTTTGCCATCCAGTCAGATACCCCGTTCCCTCGTAGGATATGAACGAGCCGCACCTCCCAATCTCTATCATATAGATCACGACACGTCATAATAAGTCAAGAAAAACGATGTCGTTGAACCACCTCATGACTAACAAGCCGAATTACTACCAAAGAGTCCATTTCGAATACTACCATGCGGACCTCTTGGAAAGTCCTCGTGTTGCACCCCTAAACTTTAGAGTCCCTTTGGGAGATCCGATGATTAGTTTGTTTGGTGAATAGATGTTTGAAAGAGCTTGTTGGATCTAAAAAGCTAATTTTGAAAATACTCATCTTATGAGTTTTTTCAATTAGCTTATTCATTGTTCCATCTCTTTTGAATAACATTTTTACCCCTGTTTATTACCATCTAACTCCAAATAAAGACTTTATCATGTCCTTATTTATCATTACGCAAACAACTATTAATAATCAGTTAAGTTTTACCAAACAATTTTACATAATCAGCTAGTCAAATCAGCTAACCAAAAAGATAATCAGCTATCAACTAACAGCTAACGATTATTTGCCAAACAGGCCTCAATTTAACTATTTAAGGCTTACTTTGTAAAAAACTCATAAAAAACACTTTAATCTTAATATTTTCAAACAAGATCAATTTTAAAAGTTTCAAAAGTTTAAATGGACTAGTTTAACGGTTATATGATTAACATATCGGACATTTCAAATAAATTTATAGATAAACTGACATCGCTTTGTACATTTTCTATGAGATTATTTCTAATTATTTTAATAACATAATAAAATTTTATTGTTAATGGTATAAAGCAATCAATCAGTGATAAAGTAACATTGAAATTTCATTCCTATTTTGCTTTTATTTATGTTTTATCCAATTTGAATCGATTTATGAGACGTTCTAAACAAGTTTATAAGCAAAATAACACATTTTGTATATTTTCTGTTAATTATTTCTAGTTATTTTAGTAACACACTAAAAATATGTTATCCGATTGCTTATATTTGGCTATTTTTTATTTATTTATTTATTATTTTGAACCTGAAAAATGATATTCATATATAAGTGGGATTGACATACTCAACAATAACGTTTGACAGCCATTCCGGCACTACAGTTGACAAAAAAATCGCTAGCATTGGAACAGGCCTGCCTAGCTACCAAATGTGCAGCCCTATTCGCTAAACGAGGAATAAAAGACAATGTAAAAGAAGAGTTGGATTTCAAAATAGCTCGGCAATCATGAATAAGCGATCCAAACTCCAAGATATCTTGTTTACAAGACTGAATTGCATCAACAACAAGCTTAGCATCACATTCAAATTCAACATTCGTATACGTCATAGTAGCAAGCCAAATCAGGCTCGTGCGTAGAGCAAGTGCCTCAATCACCCGTGGTTCTCTTATACCTGGAATGAAGCTACTACTACAAAATAGGAATGCTCCCACTTCATCTCCGATTACTGCGCCCATATCACAACTCTTTATTTCCTTGAAAATGGCGCAGTGAATATTGCACTCTGAACCGGCGGCCGGCGGCTTCCATTTCTGATTTGCCATCGTTTGCAATGAGAGCCTGCTGTACAGGAACACTGATGTTTGTGCTGCTGTTTGGGATATGGCACTGATGTTCGACCGAATTCGCTGGTGTTCCCGGAGCTGGCGCTGCTGTTCCGCGAAAAAACAAAATTAATTCATTTATTTATTTTTGTTTCTGATCAATTTAAGTCGAGTCATCAATTATACACTAGCGCAAAAAAAAAAAAAAACAAAATTAATTCATTAATCATAAGAAAAAAAATGTCAGCCGAGAGAATTGTGTGGAAATAAAGAGGAAACATCCACATTGTGATAAGCGGATAATATTCATATGGTTGTAATGAAAGATGATGTTGTTAGTCTTTATTTTGTATTATAGTTATTTAAAGGACAAATTAGCCTAATTCAACAGGTTCATTTATATATCTAATTCACTTTAGTTCTATCTCATCAAATTAGACACTTTTATCTATTTTAGACAAAATTATCGCTAGTTCTATTCGATCGATCCATCTGCTCCTGCTCCAGCTTCTTCTTCTTCTTTCGCTTCGTCCGCTTATTCTTCTTCTTTTTGTTTCAACTTTTTCTTAGGTTCATATTCTTCAATTTCTGATACCAATCATTAACGGTTTTTGAAATTATTGAAGTATTATGTTCAATTTTCCGTAGAAGATGTTGAGAGTCTGGGGAAGAAGGTGAAAGGTATTTTTGTCCAAAGTGGATGAAAGTATCTAATTTGATGAGATGAAAACAAAGTGAGTCAAATATATTAACGGACCTCTTCAAATCAGCTAGATTAATAATTAGCCCTAAAAAAATGTATTGGTGAGTTTTTGAATAAATGTCCCATTAGCTAGATTTCAAAATGTTAATAGAAGAAAAATAAAAAATTTGGCGTTGTATTATTATAGAAATTGCTGGGAAACTCATTTGAGTGAGGTGTAAATATATATGTGGTATTTTATCAAATATATATATATATAGTAAAACCTTTATAAATTAATAATGTTGGGATCATGAAATTTTATTAATTTATAGAGGTTATTAATTTATCGAGTATAAAATTAGTGATCTGGTCCAAATCGGGACCAGAAGAAATTATTATTTTAAAGAGGTTATTAATTTATCGAGTATTAATTTATGAAGGTTTGCCTGTATATATATAGGGGTGAAGATCTAGTGTGACAAGGGGTTAGGATATGACAATGAGCTTATTGTGTTACATAACAAAACTACGTAGTTTTGATTATAATTAAAAAGGGCAATGTGGCAAATTTGTAAATAAAATGAAAGAGAGGATAGAGAAAATTGTTTTATTTCTTTTCTTTAAAATACATTTTCCCAATATCTCTAACATCGTTTTTCAAAATTTTTTATACTATTAGACTCGTCTAAATTAGACGGTCATTTTAAGACCCCTGAAGCTCAAGTAAAAAAAATTCTGGTGAACGGAATCCGGGTGGACGTTTTTTGGCGAGACAAAAAGTTCCAAAAAATTCTCAAAAAAATCCAGAAAATGTAAAACATTATTCTAAGAAACTTTAATTCTTGGGTCGAAGCATAATTTCTTACGGTTTAGTCCCAATAAAACATTTTTCTTAATTTTATCCATTTTACAAGCTTCAACAATTTATTGGGTTATAACCGTAAGGAATCTCGTTTTGAGCCAAGAATTAAAATTTTTTAAAATGATGTTTTAAATATTTTGAAATTTTTTGATAATTTTCTGGGCACGTTTTTTGTCCTACTTACATTGTTCAAAATCAGTGTACCATTTGTTCCACCATAATACTTATATTGTTCCAACAGAAAATTGTTTTATTTCTTTTCTTTAAAATACATTTTTCTGACATTTCTAACCTCATTTTTCGAAAAATTTTATACTATTAGACTTGTCTAAATTAGACGGTCATTTTAAGATCCCTGAAGTTCAAGTAAAAAAAATTCCGGTGAACGGAATCCGGGTGGGCATTTTCTGGTGAGAAAAAAAGTGTTCAAAAAATTCTCAAAAAATTTCAAAAAATGTGAAACATTATTCTAAAAAATTTTAATTCTTGGGTCGAAGCGGGATTTCTTATGGTTTAATCCCAATAAAACTTGTTCCTTAATTTTATGCATTTTACATGATTGAACAATTTATTGGGTTAAAACTATAAGGAATCACGCTTTGAGCCAAGAATTAAAATTTCTTAAAATGATGTTTTACATGTTTTGGAATTTTTTGATAATTTTCTGGGCACATTTTTTTTTCTACTTACATTGTTCCAAATCAGTGTACCATTTGTTCCAACATAATACTTATATTGTTCCAACAGAAAAATGTTTTATTTCTTTTCTTTAAAATACATTTTCTTGATATTTCTAACCTCGTTTTTCAAAAAATTTTATACTATTAGACTCGTCTAAATTAGACGGTCATTTTAAGATCCCTGAAGCTCAAGTAAAAAAAATTCCGGTGAACGGAATCCGGGTGGGCGTTTTCTGGCGAGCAATAAGGTGCCCATAAAATTCTCAAAAAATTTCAGAAAATGTAAAATATTATTCTAAGAAACTTTAATTCTTGGGCCAAAGTGGGATTTCTTACGGTTTTGACCTAATAAATTATTGAAGGATGTAAAATGGATAAAATTAAGGAAAACGTTTTATTGGGACTAAACCGTAAGAAATCCTACTTTGACTCAAGAATTAAAGTTTCTCAAAATAATGTTTTACATTGTTTGGAAGGTTTTGAGAATTTTCTGGGTACTTTCGGGTTTTTTTATCGGAAAACGCTCATCTAACCGCCGGATTCCGTTGATTTGGGACTAAACCGTAAGGAATCTCATTTTGAGTGAATTAAAGTTTCTTAGAATAACGTTTTACATTTTCTGGAATTTTTTGAGAATTTTCTGGACATTTTTTTCTCACAGAAAAACATATCGTCGGATTCCATTCACCGGAAATTTTTTTACCCAAGCTTCTGGGATCTTAAAATGACCATCTAATTAAGACGAGTCCAACGGTATAAATTTTTTTGAAAAACAAGGTTGAAAAAGTTGGGAAAATGCATTTTGAAGAAAAAAATAAAATAATTTTTTCTTTCCTTTTATTTACAAATTTGCCACCTCATTTTGGTTAGTTACAAAATTGGTCATTGTCACATCGATCTCATCTCTCTCTCTATATATATATATAGTCACATTTAATAGAAAATGTACGTGGAGGTGATAGGTTTGATTCAAAATCTAATAATTAGTTATTTTGATTTATTAGTTATGAAAAAATATTTAATATATTTTAATAAATAAAGTTACTAAAATTAATATGTAATAAATAACTTAAGGGTTACCGTAACTAATAGCTACTAAATAGGTTAGTAGTTACTAAATATTGGTCTATATATAGGCTAATTGTTTATGATTTAAAAAGAACCAAGAACCAATATCAATAATAAAATAGAAATTAAGTGGAGATGTAGATCCTTTAATTTTATTAGTTTCCCTATTTATTTTATTTCTTTATTTCTATCTAAAAAACCCAACAAAGTGACATAAATTAGGGATGACAAGGGGTAGGTTACTTGTAGATAATGTAAATCTCAAACTCTTCGTACTCGTTTCATTACTTTAACGGTATACTTTATGAATTCCATTCTCATCCCATTTAAATCGCGGGTAACCGCAAGTAGCTTTACGCATTAAAAATCAATAGATAAAATAAAAATATTACAAAGAATAAATTTAATAATTATCTGCAAATTAACAATTCAAAATTAAAATTAAAATCCTAAATCCCCCAATTATCAATAAATTAAGCAAATATATGACGGGTACCGAATAACATGTACCTAGGAGTCTTCTCATACCTGTCTCATACTTATTTATACAGAGTACACATAATCTCATTAGGATCGGATAGTGTTGGGTACCCACTAGTGCATTCCCCATTACCATCATTAACATAAATTGTACATCTTTCATGGATACTTAAATTAAGGGGGTAATACATCATTTCATAATTAAATAACAGTTAAATCAGCTTATTCAAATTTTAGGTAACATAAGACTATGTTTAAAAACGTTATGATTAAATTTACAAAATTTCATATTTAGAGCTAAATTTGTACTTCTTAAAAATGTTAGGATCAAAATTGATCCTTATTAGTAATAAAATAAAATAAAAAAACATTTGCAATCAAATATATAGTCACTATATTAGTCTTAAAACTCTAGTACTCCTTTACCCCATTCGTTAAGCAAACTTGACCAATGTAAAAGTATATGGAAAAACAATTAAAAATATTTAATTTAATGTACTAAATATTAATAAATTACAATATAATTAATGAAAAGTTTATAAAACATATATTAAGACAACTAAAACTAAGGTTAAATGTTGAAAAATATTGTGTTAGAAAATAAAATATTTTTTGATGTTTGACATAATATCGAAAAACAAAAAAAAGTAATGGATGACTATTATTTTGAAATGGATACGAAAAAAATCAAGTAAGGTTACAAAAGTTTATGAAAATGTTTTATTCTCTTCAAAGGTATAAAACATTTCACTTTCTAACAAACACCGAAAATCAGAAAAATATTTTTTTGCCAACAAACGGCACCTAAATTATCTTTATTTTAGACCGACTCAAAATCATTGAATCTACAAACATAATTCTAATTGTTTTTTTTTTCAAAAGAATTCTAATTGGTTTTAAACCATAGATTAAATACGTTTTCCAGAAAACACACTTTCATTCTTTGTGGTAAGTATGAATTTGAAAAACCGACAAAAAGAAAGATATAAATTTTATTGGGTAAATTACATCCATGACCACTGAACTTTACCATTTTAACATAGTGGTTACTGAACTTCAATTTTTAACAGTATGATCACCGAACTTTACACTTTTTAATACCGGTGGCCGCTCAACACCTCAAAACGACCGTTTACGGCGTCAAAATAAAAAATTAGAAGAGTTAATGATATTTTAAGGAACTTTAATTCTTGAAAATTTTCATTTTGAGGTTATTTAGGCGTTGTTAGTTTAGGAGAGAGAACGAAAGATCCAAAATATGTGATTTTGGAAAATAAAAAATGTGGTTTCATGGTAAATGTGGTTCTGAACAACTTTAATTCTTGAATATTTTCATTTTGAGATCGTTAACGGTTATTTTAAGGTGTTAGTTAAAATTGAGTGGCAACCGATGTTAAAAAGTGTAAAGTTCAGTGGCCATACCGTTCAGAATTGAAATTTAATGACCATAATATTAAAATGGGTAAAGTGCAGTTGTCATAGGTGTAATTTACCCAAATTTTATTTGAATGTAGTATAATTTGATTTTTTTGTTCAAAATTGATGAATAGAATTTTCCAACTACTCAATTGGGTTGATTTTTCTTATGTTTCTGAAAGAGATGCTTGAGACTAGAAAATTAATTTCTTCTCCCTAATCTGACAGTGCTAAGAGTAAATTATACTAGTGCTACTTAAACTTTAGTTCACGCGCATTAGTACTTAGATTATTTTTTATCAAAAATATACCTGAAGTAACGATGATCGGTCAATACGAGTTTGACTAGTAAATTATACTAATGGTATCTGAACTTTATCTTAATTCACATTTTGGTACCTAGATTTCATTTTGTTTAAAAAATAAACCTCAAATAAAAATGACTCAACATTTTAACGGATAAATAAAGTTTAGAATAACTTGAAATATGTCAATGTATTCTATGTCATGAGATCTTTTTAACAGTATATTATAAACTCAAAACGGACAAGTGATGAATGAGAAATGGATGTTCAAAATGAACCACTTGAAATGGTTTGAAAAGAAATGAGAATTTTAACTATTTTATAAGCAAATGGCTTTTACAAGCATTTAACCAATTACTAGGGGAAAAGATTTCTCACATACAGGGGTGCAGTTGAAGTACTATTAGGTTAGGGGCGCACTCACACGACATGGGCGCTGCGAATGTCACACCGAAACGAAACCCCTTGGATCTGCTTACTTTTCCTAAAATTATATTTTAATTAGAAAAAAATCATTTATAAAACACATTTATTTATTTTTTTAACAAATTTTTTATTGTAATAAATTAACAAAAAAACCGGGGTTGCACCGGTTCCTGGTTCGACTACTGGGCACTGGTGGAATCCCGGTTACGTCGGTTTGTTGATGGGTTCAACAAATTGGTACAGTTCGGACGGAACTCTTTACTAGTTCCTAGTTGAACCCGTTGATCCGGTACGAGCCTAATAACATTGGCGAAAAGACAAATTCAAGTTAAGTGTTTAATTTTGTCCCTTTTATCAATTAATTCATCAATTATACATTCTGAACCCATAGAACGGTGCAAAAGACTAAAGTCAAGTCAATTTAAAAAAAAAAAAAAATCTCAGTTTACCAAGTCTTACCAAAGACTTAATGGAGTCAATTGTGATGAAATTCTAGGAAGTTTCATAACCACATAATTTCCTATCCAATTAATTGTAGTTTCATTTTGAGCTGATGATCATAACTCATTTAGCCACTGTTTAATCTATAAAATAAATGGATTGGATTGATTCATTTATAAGTTGGGTTATAAATAGATTGATACACCTAATTCATATAATAAATGTATTGAATTTCGAGTTAATTGGGCTGATTTATTAATTCATTTAATAATTTATGAAAAACGAAAAAAAAAGAGAAAACATGAAAAATGGAAATCTGAAAAATGAAAAAACGTGAAAATATGAAAAACATAACCGTAAAAATTAGAAAAAAAATAAAAAAACTGATATATATATATGAATATACATTAAAAGTGAAATAATCTCACGTATGACTTTTAATTGGATTTGGTAGATATGTAATATGTATAGCCTAATCCCAATTCAAATTAATAATATAAAGTTTTTGTTTTTATTTATATAAAACCTTAAGCTAATAAGATCAATTTTTCTTTTTCTTCTTTTTTATAAAAATTGGGACGATGCATTATCCTGAAACCTGACATCCACTCTAGGTTGGCACCCCATGAACGCGAAAAAGCAAAACCCGAAAGGAATCAGTAAATAAAAATATAGAGTTAAACAAGAGGGGGAGCAAAAGAATGAAACAATAAAGAATAAAAGGTAAAACTACAAAAACAAAGAATTAACGAAATCTAAAGTGATCGATGTTGCAAACATCATCAGACAACAACGAAGCAGAAAATGCAGGGGCCGAATTCCACCAAGAAATGGTCGGGGAGGAAACACCAAAACGAGCTAAGGCATCAGTGACCCATTTGCCTTCCCTGAAGATATGTGAAACAATAATAGTCATCTGTGAACACTGGTTCAGACATTTCATCCAATCCTAGTGAACAGACCACAGAACCTGAGATAAGCCTGCTTTGAGCTTATTGGTGACCAACAGAGAGTTTGATTCAATCCATAAGTGCTATCAGTTCTTCTCCCTCGCGATATCTACTACAAAAATTGCGGCTTTTAATTCGACAAGAAAGGCAACCAGAGAAGGGATTGGGAAAACAAAGCTACCACGAGAAAATCCCCTACTCGTGCGGAAAACTCCACCGACATCCGCAGGTCCAAGAGCACCCAGAGTTGAACCGTCAACATTAACTTTAAGGCAGCCGTGTGGCGGACTGATGCGCCTAGCAGCGTCGGACCACTAAGCTCACTAAGTGTACCTCGTCGTTATCAAGTAATAAAATCTGGACAAGTCCAGGTATTGAATCCACAGGATTTATTCCTGCAAGTATCAAGCTACTCGGTCTCTAGTGTTATCTAGGCTTTGGGGGGTTTGATATTGATTTGATTAAGTTAAGCTACTCCTAATTAAATTACTCTACTCCTAGCTAAGTTATTCTACTCCTAGGTGATCTTTTACTAATGTAATTGCTCGAAGGGACATGGAATGATACGATAATAATGAAGATAGATTGTGCAGATAACTGATTTAAAACCTAATCTAAGTCACTTGTGTCCGAGGCGATTAACCCTACTTATCCTTCTGAGGTTCCTAGTTCGTGATTCCCTTGTAAGGCCGAAACTAGCTCTAATGCTCAGCAATTTGGGCTTAATCATCTATAGGGTCGTCAATCCTATAAGCACTGACTAGGTCAGATTCAGCTCGCAATATGTGTCAACTTAATATTTGGATTATTGAATGAGTTAAACCAATCAGACAAAGCGTAAGACAAAGATAAAAGCAATAAACCAATTGAAGAAAACAAAACTATAATATTATTAAAGATGGAAAGTATTGTCACGGAGATACAATTAGTCTAGGTGATAAGCCCAAAATATACCAAAAATATCATTAATAATTACGTCAGTTTTGTAGTGAAATTGTGCTAATTATATTCAATTAGAGTACTTTTACGTCTATATATGTTTCTTTGATGAAAGTGAATGTATATAAGTAAATTTCTTTATTCTTGATCTTATTTTATATCATGCAAATTCATGATAAATATAAATCTTATTTTCAATTTTCAATTAGGTTTATAGGCATAAATCGAACTAACAATTTTAGCTTTTTAGCTCGGTTTGACTTCGTCTTACATCAAAAACAAATTGAATTTTTTAAGGAAACTTTAGCCGTAATACATGTTGAATTTTAAGTCAATATAGGATGAATGTACTATTTTTCTTTCCCATTTTAAATTTTGCTTTTTTATAACTCGTGTTAATTAAATCAAGTTATCGTATTCTTAACTTTTGGCAACGATTGAGACCAACCTTATCACAATCGAGGTATGAAAGGGGAGAAAAAGTAAATAAATGGTACTTTTGGCCACAATTGCGAGAACCCTTATCACAATCGAGGTATGAAAGGAACGTTAAAAATAAAGCAAAAATTAAACGTGTTAAGTTTAAAGTAACGATTGCGTCCACCCATGGTATGGTCGATACCTAGTGAACACAAAAGCAATTTAATTAATATTAAGTCATAGTCGAGACCACCCTTATCACGGATGTGACTAGCAAATAAATTAAACCTAAGTCCTTATTTAATTCATATTTCATATAATAGATTAGGTTTGGGAAATGAAATTTTGTGCTTTGAAATGCCTTGAGACGAAAGACTCAAAAACATGCGTGCTTACACTGTCCCGAATACTTCAATATAAAAATTGAAATACAAGACGAATGATATATCGCTTTTACATTAGCTAGTTTGATGTTTTGCGTATAAATTTACCATGCAAGTTAATCTTTCAGTTTAACTAATTTAAAAAGGAATACATGGATATATGTTTTATTTTCATAAAGAGATTGGTTAAAGAATAAATTCAGTGAAATTTTACTCGGTTAATAATTACCTAAAATATCATTAATAATTACGTCGGTTTTGTAGTGAAATCATGCTAATTATATTCAATTAGAGTACTTTTACGTCTATATATGTTTCTTTGATGCAAAGTACTTAATTATTTGGTTAAATCCAAATAGGAGCTAAATGAAGGAAAATAGGCAAACGTTTGGCAGCGGAAATATAAAAATTTTAACCTATTTCCATTAAACCAAGATCCGTTAATCGTTATTTCATATAAAGATGGATAGAAGGAAATACCTTTTGGAGTTCTATCTACCATTGCAATCGTAGTGCCCACAACTCTTACTCTGAGTTCTCGAGCACAAAACAAAAACACAATTCAAAATCAAATTAGAACTCAACCGTATAAAACAACCAAAGTAGATTGTCTCTAATTAATCAACACAAGATCAAGGAAAAAGAGAAAAAGATGAAATCAATTGAATCGGTAGGAAGCGGTGGATTATTTCGTCCTCAACAAGGGGTGTCAAAATTCTCTCTCCCGGGATTGTCTGTCTTGGTCGAAATTTACCAATAGGGGGGTTATAAATACTCTCTTGTATCTAAACCCTAGTTAGATAAAATTAGGTTACTGAATAAGAATTTAATTCGGAATATAATTCTTATTTATTATTTACAATTATATCTTAAATATAAAGATAACAATAATAACCTTATAGGATAATAATAGGAGCAATTTAATCTCATTAAACTTCCTAACTTATTTATCCTTTAATTAATTTAATTCACAATTATAATCTAATTAGAATTGTTTAAAAATCAAATTAATTATTCATGTATTTCACTACATAAAATCGCCCCCCTCATTTACTGGGCCTTAGTGGACTCAGTTGGGCTTCCATCAATTAATTAACATCTGTTTCTCTTTTGGGTTCCAAGTCTTATGTGTGACCCATTAGGTTCTTATTGCTTCTAGCCGTATGCAACTATTAAATTAATTTTCTCAGAATTATATTTAATCTTTGCATAACGGAATGAGTACGCGAAATGTGATTAGCAAATCCGAAACATTCCCCCAGAGCTATAAGAAGACAGGTTGATTCTGTCGTTGACCTTTCCATATTAGTTACAGTATAATTCGAACCTTTATCAACTACATCCTTGAACTGAATCTTATGACTATGGATAATGTCAAGTCACATATAGCGAGACGTTCGTTTTACTTGTACAGGCCGAGTTAACTCCAATTAGATAGGTTAAGTGAATCTGTATTTCAAGTCTTAAGCTATCTGCTCGCTGAATCTTCAGAATAGTGACAGTTCCTTTGACTACCAAAATGTAAACTAATATGAACAAATCTTAATCTAAATCTAAATGCTACTGTGTTTGTATTTATTTGATAAACAACTTGTGTACGGCAAGATGCCTTTTACAAAATCGAACTCTAATCTCTGACTCATTTCTGAGTCAGAGTTTCTGCATAAACTCTGCACTAATCTTACAAATCTAACTCTCTCTTTCTATATTTCAACTCTCAATCAACTCTCTATTTATAGATGTTGAAGAGTCGTGATTGAAGTGTCGTGTCCATTGTGAAGGGTCGTATGCGCTGCGAAGAGACGTTTCTATCCACCCGAACGAACGCGTTTCTTGGAATTTAAACATGTGAATTTAGTGCTGCAAAGGCTGCTGATCTTACCGGGAATGAGAATGTGATTTTTGGTCTTCGAAATAAAGGAGAGAGGCACTGGACTTTAGCGTGTCGCGACCGAGAATTTGGGATTCTCGATCGTGACCCATAATTCTCTATCGAGAATTTGGATTCTCAACCGAAAATAGGAATTTTTCTCCCGTTTCTGACTTCGTTCTCATCTTCCTCGTATCGGTGTGCTGATTTCTTCGTCTTTTGGCTCCTAACTTAGGGTTTTTCCTTCGTTTTTGACCTCTTTTCATTCCTATTTGGATTTTACCAAATATTTAGGTACCTTGCATGAAAGAAACATATTCGGACGTAAAAGTACTCTAAATAGATATAAACAGCATGATTTCATAGCAAAACTGATGTAAATATTAATGATATTTTAGGTATATTTTGGGCTTAACAGACGATACGAAAACAAATGTTTGTCATGTATCTTGTGTCATGTGAAAGGGAAAATAACATAGTGATGTTCTCAATTAACTTATGAGCTTATTCCGAGACATGAAATCAACACTTGATAAATTTTTCTAGCGCTATTTTCCGACTAGGTAAATTTATCTTCCCCCTTTTTTCAATTTGTTTATGTTAGATATGACTGGTAATTTTAATGAGAAGGGTGGTTTAGTGAATTTGATCAACATATCCGGTGAGTTTAAATAATAAAGGGTAATGCAAAAATACCCATAATGTTTACAACAAGAGCAATTTTACTCCTAATATCTAAAATGGTACAATTTTATGCCTAATGTTGGCAGCCAGGAGCAATTTTACCGTTGACAAATTTGATCAATTTGAGAAATAATTCATCAAAGAAGTCTTCTCAATCATGAATCTTGTCATCAATGCTTCACATGTCAATCATTTTATCACTCATTAGTAGCAGATTACAAACATATGATTAGACGTAAAAAAAAATAAAAAAATAAAATAAAAAATACTATATTTTGTACGAGCTGGAAAAAAATTATATATTTTACCGAATTTATAAATATTAGTCTCTAATTCAATTATTACATCACAAAAAATATGAAATCTTTCTTTAGAACCAACTGATATGTAATTGGTATAGAATAAGAAACAAAATATATGTGTTACATAATAATATATGAAATTGACCCAACTTGTCAACGTTAGGGGTGAAATTGCTCTTACCTGCTAACGTTATGGATAAAATTGTTTCTGACTGTAAACGTTATTGATATTTTTACATTTTATTCCAAATAATAATAAGGAAACACTTTGCAAGACTATGAACAAAAATATTGAAACCAAGAAATACCGAGTGTTTAAAATTCTGTTGATACTATAAAGCTGATATTTATTTATGACAAATTGCTAGAATAAAAAAAATAAGTAAAGCATTAACACCATAAATTAATTTTAATATATGAATGATTACATACTTATTAAGTTAATTGAACATCATTGAGAAGCTTAACTTTGATCTTGTTGAGAGTAATTAGAACATCTTTGATACCAATCCTCTCCTTAGGTACATCTACACAACATTTTAAGGCTAAGTTCATAATTGAAGATGTGCAATCTATCTTAGCCAAATAATGTCGTTCGTTGACCCTAAGCAAATTGGGATCAACAAGTTGAGTGACTCCAGAAGGTACTGAATCTTTAACCCATTTCTTCATACTCATATCTTCGTTAAACATCTCATCCGTAGGCCTTTTTCTTGTGAAAGTTTCGATCAACAGAATACCAAAACTGTATATATCACCCTTTATAGAAACAAGTCCTTCTGATCCATACTCTGCATCAAAATTTGTTTTAATTAGTGTCGCACAATAAATTACTATTTCAAGTATAATATATATACAGAAAATCAAACATCACCTGGGGCCATGTATCCAATAGTTGCAAGATTTATAGTTTGTATGAAAGATTGATCTTCTCCGACGAGCTTCGCTATGCCAAAATCAGTTACATGAGCAACCACATCGTCATCTAGAAGGATATTACTAGGCTTCAAATCACAATGAACAATAGGAGTCATATAACCATGATGAATATATTCAACTGCTGATGCAACATCAATCATTATGTTCAATCTCTGAAAAATGTCCAAAAAGTAGTTGTGAGAATACAACCACTTTTCCAGGCTCCAATTAGGCATGAAGTCCATGACTAAAGCCTTAAATTCAGTGGTACAACAACTCGTGATTATTTTCACAAGGTTTCTATGTCGAATCTCACGCAGTACTTCACACTCCACATCAAAACTCCGGAATGCTCCTTCTAACTCCAAATTGAAAACCTTAACTGCAACGGACAAGCCATTTGAAAGATTCCCTCTATATACCGAACCAAAACTCCCCTTGCCAAGCAAATTCACCTCATCAAATTTATTTGTTGCCCGTTGAAGCTCATGAATAGAAATTCTTTGCCATATTGGTAAAGGTGGAAAATTCACTTGGTGAGTCAACAATCTTGTTTTCCTTTTCCAATGCCAAATTAGGACAACAATAACAATTCCAAGTGCCAAAGTTGTTAATACAATTGCAACCAGTGTTATCTTGATTTTCTTTGAATGGTTCTCATTGCTAGTTCTGCATGGATTGACTTGGAATTTAGGTGCCCCACAAAGTCCTTTATTTCCTATAAATGATTGGGTTGTTAAGTTCATAAACGGCCCTCCATTAGGAATTTCTCCTTGTAGTTCATTGAAGGACACATTAAAATCCTTGATATATTTTAATTTCTCTAGGGAATTGGGTATTTTTCCTGAGAGATTATTGAATGACAAATCTATGAATTCCAAACTTATAGCATCACCAAATGATTCAGGAATGGAACCCTCCAATCTATTATTAGATAAAGAGAGACGCTTTAGAGTTTGAAGGCATTCAAAGATGGGTGGTATACTACCTGATAATTGATTTCTAGACAAATCAAGTAATGTAATAGCTCTCAAACTGCCAATATCTATTGGAAGATCACCGCTTAAGGAATTTGATGATAGCTTGAGTTCAAGCACATCTTTAAGCCTCCAAAAAGTTGATGGAATAGTAGAATTGAGTTTGTTAGAATCCAAATAGAGCTTTCTAAGAGAACTGAGATTACCCAAACAAGACGGGATATTTCTAGAGAGCTTATTACCCCCAAAATATATGTCACTCAATCTCTGTAAACCACATAATTCAGTAGGTATGGACCCTTGGATTCTATTTAACTCAATATCTAATATTTGAAGCTTCCTCATTTTTCTAATTGTCCTAGGAATGAATCCTTTTAAATTGTTATCTCCTAGATTCAATGAAATCAAGCTAGTTAAGTTTCCAATTTCCTTGGGAATGGTTCCTATTAGTCCAGAACCATACATTTTAAAATATTCGAGGGAAGAAGATAGGTTTCCTATGAAAATTGGTAGAGTAGCCTTCAATGGATTGTTACCCAAGTCTAAAAATGTCAACTTTTTGCAATTCGTCAATGAGGAAAATAAAGTCAGTAAAGGTTGACTATTGAGTTGATTGTTCCATAAATTGAGAAATTGAAGCTTTCTTAAATTTCCAAGAGCAACTGGAATAATGCCAGAGAACATGTTTAAATCCAAGTCAATCTCAGTGAGTTTAGAGGCATTAGAGAGAGATATGGGAATAGGACCATGGAAATTATTGTCTCCAATATAAATTCCCTCAAGGTTGGGAAGATAGAGACCAAAACTTGGAGGAAGACTGCCTGAGAGATTATTAGTATCTAACACTAAATTCTTTAATGTTGTAATTTTAAAAATGTTGGAAGGAAGCATTCCATCAAGGTTGTTAACTCCGAGATATAGTTCCTCCAGGTAAGCAATGTTACCCATTTCAAAGGGAATGCTGCCTGCCGTCACAATTCATTTGAAAAATTCTAAATTAAAATTGTGTTTATAAAAAAATTCAACTAAAATTTGAAGGAAGATATATATTTAAACCCAATAACAAATTTAACATCTCATAAAAGTACAAATATATATTTGTCATTTTTCAACATGGTTTCTCCAAAGTTAAGAATTTTGGTTCATTGTATTATCCAAGAGTTATGTATGTTTCCTAAGAGTTATGTTGTTTCTTAAGAGTCATGTTGTTTTGTCCAAGAGTTATATATACTGCCTAAGAGGTGTGTTGTTTATTAAGACCCATGTTTTTTCTAGTAATTGAAATCTTCCTCCCTACTTCCAAACTTCAATTTTCTATCCAACTAGATTTCTTATTGATGAATGAACTTTACAATACACAAGGTTACTTGAATAACTTTTTAATAATAAAACAATTTTTACTAATGTAAAATTTTGCAATTCAATTGTATATAAAGTATATAATTTAAATGAAAAAGAAATATGATAAACTTGGTCTCTCATAGACTTAAAATGGCTGCAAATTGGATTTTCTATTAACTAGAATTATACAAAAAAAAATGGGTAATTAATTTATTAGTCCCTATATTTTGACAAAACACACTGTTTAGTCCCTGTATTTTCAAAAACACATGGTAAGGTCCCTAACCTTTTTATCAATGAACTGTTTAGTCCTTCCGTCTGTTTGTTATATTTTTTTTACCGTTTATGACTTCAGAAATGACTAAATTACCCTTTACTATTTACCTTCAAACTTTAGAAGAGAAAGTCTAATTTAAAAGAAGTTATTTGTATGGAGAACAAGAAAAAGAAAAGACCCAATGCATACGAATTTGAACGATTAAGAAGAAAATCAAGAAGAAGAACATTCAAAGTTGATTTCAGATGCATTAGAGTTTAAAGGAAATGAAAAGAAGATCGCAAATCCAAATTGACTAACAAAATCTTCATGAGAGTCTAACGGCAGGGACTAAACAGTTCACCGAGAAAAATGTTAGGGACTAAACAGTTCATTGAGAAAAAAGTTAGGGACTTTATCATGTGTTTTTGAAAATACAAGGACTAAACCGTGTGTTTTGTCAAAATATAGGGACTAATAAATTAATTACCCAAAAAAATTTAATAAGAAATGAATTAAGAAGAAGAAAGTGCAATTTGCCAATAGAAATTCTTTGAAGTTTATTCAGTTGTTTCTTTTCGTGTTCTGTAACTTAAATATATGAAAGAGTCAAAAAGTAATTTGTGTCCTCCAAATTTATAATTTTATAATTGCTTACATGTTATGTAATGGTTAATTTGTGTCTACATCCATGACATAGCCACAACCAACAATTTACAATATAATTATGAAAATCGGTTTAATGCATATATACATACCTAAATTTGGCAAGTTTTATCTAATAGCACCCTAAACTTTTAAAATAACATATCACATATTTATAGTTGACTTTAAAAACATATGACACACTTATAGTTAGTTTTAAAAATCTATCACACACCTATAGTTGGCTCATTCGGACCTCAATGCATATATACACACCTAAATTTGGCAAGTTTTATCTAATAGCACCCTAAACTTTTAAAATAACATATCACACATTTATAGTTGACTTTAAAAACCTATGACACACTTATAGTTAGTTTTAAAAATCTATCACACACTTATAGTTGGCTCATTCGGACCTCATGCACACAAAATCGTTGATTTTTCGTCTTTGACAGATGAGGTGGCATACCGAACGAATTCACGCGCTTTTCTTTTTTTCTATAACACGTATACCAACTTGTTCGTTAAAGACAAAAGATCAATGATTTTGTGTGTAGGAGGTCCGAATGAACTAACTATAAGTGTGTAATAGGTTTTTAAAGCCAACTATAAGTGTGTGATAGGTTATTTTAAAAGTTCAGGGTGTCAATAGACAAAATGTGCCAAGTTTAAGGGTATAAATAGACATTAAACCTATGAAAATCACACTAAACTAAGAACTTTCCTAGAAAATATATATAAAAAATTACTACAACTCTCTACCTAATGCTCATATAAGAAAACACATTTATAGTCACTAAATCTTAGCACTCAAGACAACTTGATGTCCAATTTGTTAGACTTAGTCCTTACTCCATATTTGTAAAATTTAGTCTTCAAAATTTTGATCTTTTGCACTTACGGTACATATTAACAAATTGGTTCAAATTGGTTAGTTAAGTTCCATTGATAATATGTAACTGCTAAGTAGGTATCAAGATTCAATACTTTGATATAAAATATATTTTCAATTGTCTCGATAATTTCATCATAATGAAGAATCAAACTAGATTCTAAAACATTTTATTACTAATAGAAATTTTGTGCTGGTAAATGAAAACCACCTCAACCAGATCAGAATAAAAAACCTGATAACAAAGTATTATTAAACGAAGTCCTTACTCCGTATGGTTAATATCTCCAAATTTTTGTAAATTGACAATAGACTTCTGAATTTCAACTTTTTCAAAGTACAGTGGGATAGTTAACTTTTTTAGACAGGTCTAGGGAGTAAAAGGTGTAATTAACTTTTAAGTATGTAAATGCAAGTACGTATAAAGATTTAACAGTTTCATATAAAATAGTAAAGATTGAATTTAGATTAATTCTAAAACATCTACGAGTACGGATAAATACCTGTCAATTTGTTTTCTCCGAAGTCAAGAGTCCTTAATGCGGTAAGATTTCCAATAGATGAAGGAATTTGACCACCAATGGAATTTCTTACCATGGCTAATGTCTCCAAATTTATAAGATTACCAATGCACTTTGGAATTTCTCCTATAAAAATCAAAGGATAAATTTGTAACTGATTAATTTAATTCATTTGTTAGTTATATATATATACACACACATGAGATTATAAGTAGAATATGTAACTGTAAATAGATGTTATCTATATGGAGTTATAGTTTATGTATAGAGTTACTTTATGTATAATTTAAAATATTTATTCAATTTTTCTGTTCATAGTCATAGAACTATGCTATTTGCAACATTCCAATTGAATCTTTCATAGGAGAATTAACTGTTCGACCAAATTTGGCTCAGTTCTACGATAAATTATTAAAGCAATCGGATCTTCTAATATATATGGAGGACTGTCCATATAAAAATTGATATATAAATAAATAAAATGATTTTTTAACTTGTCAATGTGTATACAACACGTATAAATTTTTCTATAGAAAATCCTTCATTTGAGTCGGAGAATCTGATTCCTCTAATAATGTATGCAATTTCATTAAATTTAAAATTATTCATTCTTAATCCTTAAGACTATAGAAATTTAATTTTATTGATTTCTACAAAAACATTTTATAGCTTTAGGAACTTTTGGTGAAGATAAAATATCCTTATCCACTTACTTTGCCTAGCCAACAACTAAAAAAATTGTAGCAACCAAATATAACAGATATATGCTTCTTTGATTAGCTTCTATTTTCCATTAATGTGCTATATTTTCTTTTCTAGATTCCGAATGAAAATTCAAAATCTGTTTAGGTCAATTAGTCTATTTTTAATATACTTATGTATAAAAGAACCTTCCTTGAAGGAGATTCATATTGTATGTCACTTTTTTTTTATAAAAAAAAAATTCACATTAAGTCCCTTGGTTGTCAAATTAGCTAATTATAAACATTAGTTAATATAAATTCACTTATTTTATTTGTGTTTAAAATTATATTTTTTTTTTTACAAATTGAAAATAAGATTCACTCATTTTATTTTTTCTCAATAATATCATATCACACGTATAAAAAAAATTATTTTTAAACTATTATAAATGAAAATCAAAATACATTTGAATTATGAGGGACTTAACAAAAACAAAAATAAAAATTTCAAGAACTTAATACATCAAAATCATAATGATTATAGATCTTATGATGCTTTTCAGGGCTGATCCTGAGATTTTAGAGGCCCGAGGGCGAATTACCAAATGGGACCCTAATAAATAAGCGGAAATTAAAAAAAAATAAGTAGAAAAGTAAAGTATATAAAAGAAGATTACTTAAAAATGACACTTTTCTTGTTACATTTAATAAAATATCTAATAAAAACATTTTATATTGCTTTAAGTACCCAATTTCTTATACAAAATGATGTCTATGAACATTTCTAGAAGTAAATTTCTTAAATTTAATAAATTATGAAATAGTTCTAATAGATTTTATGCTCTTTACAATACAAAGCATGATAACGGAAAAGTGAAAAACCAAATTTGAAAATCACATCATTTAACGAGGTTTAGCACCTAAGTTCTTGAAATTGGAAGATTTTGATACATTTTTCCGAAACTTCTTTTGAAGACCGAGTCAATCAGAATCTGATAGAATTTCTCAAAGACAACAAAAAAGATTATTAGTAATTGGAAGTTTCACAGTGAGGTGATTAGAAAACAAAATTGATTATATAGCTGATGAATTGAAATGAACTGCGGATGTAGGATAATATTACTGTTTAATATTCTTTGGGATTGGAGTGTGATTAAAAAAGGGAGAGATAAATTATAAATTTTTGTTGGGATTGATAGGTGGGAAAGATAATTATAGAAATACTTTGAGATAAATTAAGGAATTGATGCCCAAAGTTTTTATTAGGAAATTTGGAAAGAATCCGAGATAAATTAGGGAATTTAGAAAGACTATTTAATAACTGATGCCAACGTTTTTTATTTGGAAAAACTAATTTGGAAAGAATCTAAAGTCAACGTCAACTATATTTTTTTTTAATTTAATCAAGTATAATTTAATAGGTACTAATGCATCACTATAATTAGGGCCCTTCTCATCCTTGGGCCCTGGGCAGGCGCCCCTACTGTCCATGCTCAGGGACGGGGCTGATGATTTTTTCCATATTAATAGTCTCCAATGAAATCTCAAGAAATGTTATCTGTGTCTAATAAGATTTATAAAAAATGATTTTTTTATATAGAAAGCAGAATATTTAATCAAGCAAATGTTTAGTGTCTAAACATAACTTGAAGATAGATGAATTTGGTTGAGAATAAATACATTTGTTACCATATAATTAATATTTTTTTACATGTCAATTCAATATGTTAATCCATGTCATTTGAATTAATTTAATATAAATATCAAAAATTTACCAAATTAGTCATATATTTTATATAATGTAAATTTCTTCTAAATCCCAATAAAATGGGCTCTTATTCATATTTATTAAACACACGAATTATTATTTTTAAATATCATAAAACTCAACTTTTATTTCTATAATATATACCAAAAGTAATTAAAAACTTCAATTTCATATATATGTTAGTGTTTTAGGTTAATTTCATTATGTTTTATTTTACTATGTTTTTTTGTACCGAATTATACTTTTAATTTTAATTAAATTTTATATAAGTTTCACTAAATTACACATGCAATTCAGTAGGTTCACATGAATTTAAAATAGAAAATTGTAAGAGACAAAAGTTAATGCACGAATATGAGCAAATGTATTTGATGAAAGATTGCTGTTAGATTATCTATGGAAAAATCCAACCATCGAAGTGATGACACTAATTATGAGTAATATAAACAATTATTTATAGTAGATATATTGACCTTCAATATTATTGATTCCCAAATAAAGATGATGGAGTTTTGATAAGTTGCATATTTGTAAGGGAATGCCACCTGTAACGATACATGAAAATTAATATATGAAATTATTCCCATCATTAAAACATTATTTATGTCAATGGAGATTAAAAAGACGGTCATTTCATCCTATTGGGTAAAAAAATTCATCTTTTGTTAATGAAGTTTAAAATTGAACAATCTAGTAGACCTTAGGTTTAAGATTGCACCGTTGTACATTGAGACTAAATCTCCAAATTAAGCTTAAGATTGAAATGTTTTTACAACATGAAAAAAGGTAACAAATAAGGGAAAGAAGAAATTAACCTCCAAAGTGATTAGTGTCGAGACCAAGTAACTGAAGTTGGGAGAAAGATCCAATCCAAGAGGGGATAGTCCCAGTGAAAAGATTATATGCCAAGAGAAAAAACTTCAATCGGCGTAAATTGGAAAGTTCAACCGGCAAAGAGCCATGGAATGAGTTATTGAATAAAGAGAATGTGCCTAGGAATGAAAGGTTCCCAATTTGTGGAGGAACGGTTCCTGTTAATCTGGTGTTTTCAAGTAGTATCTTCGTAACTCTGCGATGACGAGTTCCACAAGTAATACCAATCCAATTGCACACTGATGTATCTTTAGACCAGTTTGATGCTAATAGATTTTGAGGATCATTAGTGATACGAGCTTTCAAGGCAAGCAACGCATCCTCATCAGCATTGATATTACTTATGGCTTTGCTTTCATCTATGCATTTCAGTAAACACATGAAACACAAAATAACTATGACTGAAAAAGAATTTATTTTCTCCATGACTCACTCAATATTGAGAAAGGTGTTGAGGAGTTGTTATAAAATAAAAGTATTTGAAACTATATATATATATATAGTTCCAATTTGAAGCAGTAAGTACAAAAAAAAAAAAAAAAATAATAAATAAAATAAAAACTCCTTAATGTCTATTATTCCCTTACCCCACTTCTTAGCAAACTTGACCACTGAAATTTCTATGAAAAACAATTAAAAGTATTATATTTAATAATTAAAAAAAAGTATTATAAATATTAATGAAACAGGTAAAGGCTATGCTTATTTTGTTTTTGACAAAGTAAGCCTTACTTTGTGTGTTTTCACCATTGGATTAATTTTATACTCCATCATCCAATGGTGAAAACATATCAAGTAATGGTACTTTGTCAAAAACAAAGTAACCATAGAAGGCATATATTATTTTAACTATGTATACTATTCATTCGTATACTACGTTGTAATATCAATTAAAAGAAAAGAAATTTTGGCAGTAACGAAATTAGATTAACATAATTAATTTTTTATAGATGAATTATCCATAGGTAACTATCTATTCAGTATGTGTGGTGAAGCTCTTAGCCTAGTGGTTGAGAGCTTACCTATGCCTTGGGAGGTCATGGGTTCGAATCACATCCAGGTTTGGTGGGGATTTTTCTTTCTTCTTTAATGTAAGCGCATTGTGCGCAAATTTTTTTTTTTAAAAAAAAAAAATATTTGTTTTTGTTAGTTATTTATTTGACAAAAAAAAAACATTATCAAGTTCTGATTTTTTATTTTTTATTCATTAAGGTCTTTATTTTATATTTTTGATCATATATAGCACTAATGACCAAAAATAATAATTTTGAATATAAAATTCGGTTAATAAATAGTTTTTCATTTTACCTGCATTTAAAATATGCATTTTTCACGGTTTTAGAGCAGTTGAAAATAGATTTTTATGTGTGTAACATGACTATAGGCAAACTATAAAACCTTATTTCAAACGGTAAAAAATATAATTTCAAACACAAATGAAATTACATATATATTTTTTACTAAATTAAATGTTTAGAACTAACTAATTTCGTAAGTAAGGTCTTAATGCAATAAAAAAACAAAAATCGGAAACTTAATGTATCCAAATAAAATATTAGTGGCTTAATGAACTAAAAACTGAAAAATTAAAGGCCTCATATAATGTTTTTTGCCTAATTATTTTTATGTGTTAATTGCAAATGCGGTTTTGTTCAAATATTCCTCCCATGCAGTAATAATTGTTGTTGTTTACTTGATTAATAATTACTAAAAATCTACGAAACTGTTTCAATTTATTGAGAAATTTGTTTGGAAAGTCTGATATGACAGTTAAATAACAGTTAAGCAAGTCTTACAAATTTTCGATACCACGTGATCAAAATTGATCTTGTTTAAAAACATTCGATCTAAGTTTACATTCGGTTTAATTGTTAGAGTTAGATTTGACATTTATTCCCGTTAAAATTAATTATATTTCTTAAATATTTGTGACTTAATCTTATCTACTTGTAAGAGATGCAGCATTCGAGTTTAATTATGTAGGGCTTCTTAAATTAATTATCATAAAGTAGTTTGGTAGCCAGCCATCTACAAAGTTTTGAATTTTCTATTAGCTGGTCATTTAAGCAAACTGTACATCCTTGAAAAATGAAAATTGGGGCTATGAAAATTAATTATGAAGCTTGCGGACTTGGATGATTAAAAAGATGTTTGAAGACTAGAAAACTAATTATGAAATTTGATTCTAAGAATTTTTTTTTTTTTTTTTCTGAAGGGAAATGAGATTTCTCATTAAATAAAATACAAAGCATCAGAATAGAATACAATGCAGATTCCAGAAAAAGGAGGAATTGTAAAAGAAGTAAAAGGATTAGCATTGGAAATGGCATTTTTAGCTAAAGTATGAGCTACCATGTTCGCTAACTATGGACGAAAAGACACGCTAATATCATGTCGGTTTTGAAAAAGTAATTGACAATCTTTTATAATATTTCCGAAATCCGAGAGATCCTCCTTGGATGAGTGGAAACTATCCACAACTGTCTTGGCATCTGACACGATCATTACTGACTGAAAACCTAACTCCAGAATTCTAAGAAGTTTTGATTTAGTAAATTTAACTCCAGAATTCTAAGAGTTTGTATTCATATAAAAATTTGTATTTGATTTCATAGGCTTTAAACTATATGTAAATTTGTGTTTGGATATAATTTGTATTTTTAATTTAAATTAGACTCATTTTTATTTAATTTTATAGGTTTTTATCGAGCCAAAATTTTATCAAGCCGAGCTTTTATTTGATATTCAATTTAGTTTTATCTTTAATAATATATTTATTTATTTATTATTGATATTATTAAATTTATTAGAACCATCATTATTATTATTATAAGTTTATTAATGTCCACTATTATCAATTAAATTATTTTAAAGTCTAATATCATCATTAGTGTTTAGTTCGGTTCAGTTCGGTAGTATTCAGTTAAGTTCAGTAGTATTCAATTAAATTCAGTTCAGTTCAGTATTCAGCAGTATTCAGTTCAATTCAGTTCAGTTCAGTTCAATTCAGTTCAGTTCAGTTCAGTTCAGTTTTTTTCAGCAATAAAGAACAAAGCCTAACACATTAAATATTTTCAAAATAATTGATGTCTGATGTGATAGTTAAATAACAGTCAAACAAGTCTTTTCAAATTTTTGATAATGTATGGTTAAAATTGAACTTGCTTGGAAATATTTTAGGGGTTCAATTTGAATCATTTTTTAAATTAGGATTAAATCTGAACTTTACCAAATATATTGGGTGAAATTTGACATTATCCCAGCAAATTAATTATGTAGGGCTTCTTCCATAGTTAATGTAGTAGTTGGTGACAGGATGTTGATATTACTACTTGTGGCTTGCTATTTAGGAAATTAATTAGTACCGTTGAAAATGAAACAGAAAATAGTTTCAGTACTGTTTGGTAAAGAGTTTTTTGGGGTAAAATTAGAAGTTTGAGCCATTTTATAGGTTTTGATTAGTCAATTTTTTATTTTTTTTTTGTTACAATGGAGGAGCTAACCTTAAGAAAACATCAAATACAGACCGATCTTTAAAGAATGGTCATTCTGGGAAGCCCATACCCACAAAAATTAGAAAAAAGAATGTCATGAATGCTTGCAGGAAGCGCATCACACTCGTGAAGACCTAAACTCAAACTCTCTGCGTAGTTTGCCATCCAGTCAGATACCCCGTTCCCTCGTAGGATATGAACGAGCCGCACCTCCCAATCTCTATCATATAGATCACGACACGTCATAATAAGTCAAGAAAAACGATGTCGTTGAACCACCTCATGACTAACAAGCCGAATTACTACCAAAGAGTCCATTTCGAATACTACCATGCGGACCTCTTGGAAAGTCCTCGTGTTGCACCCCTAAACTTTAGAGTCCCTTTGGGACATCCGATGATTAGTTTGTTTGGTGAATAGATGTTTGAAAGAGCTTGTTGGATCTAAAAAGCTAATTTTGAAAATACTCATCTTATGAGTTTTTTCAATTAGCTTATTCATTGTTCCATCTCTTTTGAATAACATTTTTACCCCTGTTTATTACCATCTAACTCCAAATAAAGACTTTATCATGTCCTTATTTATCATTACGCAAACAACTATTAATAATCAGTTAAGTTTTACCAAACAATTTTACATAATCAGCTAGTCAAATCAGCTAACCAAAAAGATAATCAGCTATCAACTAACAGCTAACGATTATTTGCCAAACAGGCCTCAATTTAACTATTTAAGGCTTACTTTGTAAAAAACTCATAAAAAACACTTTAATCTTAATATTTTCAAACAAGATCAATTTTAAAAGTTTCAAAAGTTTAAATGGACTAGTTTAACGGTTATATGATTAACATATCGGACATTTCAAATAAATTTATAGATAAACTGACATCGCTTTGTACATTTTCTATGAGATTATTTCTAATTATTTTAATAACATAATAAAATTTTATTGTTAATGGTATAAAGCAATCAATCAGTGATAAAGTAACATTGAAATTTCATTCCTATTTTGCTTTTATTTATGTTTTATCCAATTTGAATCGATTTATGAGACGTTCTAAACAAGTTTATAAGCAAAATAACACATTTTGTATATTTTCTGTTAATTATTTCTAGTTATTTTAGTAACACACTAAAAATATGTTATCCGATTGCTTATATTTGGCTATTTTTTATTTATTTATTTATTATTTTGAACCTGAAAAATGATATTCATATATAAGTGGGATTGACATACTCAACAATAACGTTTGACAGCCATTCCGGCACTACAGTTGACAAAAAAATCGCTAGCATTGGAACAGGCCTGCCTAGCTACCAAATGTGCAGCCCTATTCGCTAAACGAGGAATAAAAGACAATGTAAAAGAAGAGTTGGATTTCAAAATAGCTCGGCAATCATGAATAAGCGATCCAAACTCCAAGATATCTTGTTTACAAGACTGAATTGCATCAACAACAAGCTTAGCATCACATTCAAATTCAACATTCGTATACGTCATAGTAGCAAGCCAAATCAGGCTCGTGCGTAGAGCAAGTGCCTCAATCACCCGTGGTTCTCTTATACCTGGAATGAAGCTACTACTACAAAATAGGAATGCTCCCACTTCATCTCCGATTACTGCGCCCATATCACAACTCTTTATTTCCTTGAAAATGGCGCAGTGAATATTGCACTCTGAACCGGCGGCCGGCGGCTTCCATTTCTGATTTGCCATCGTTTGCAATGAGAGCCTGCTGTACAGGAACACTGATGTTTGTGCTGCTGTTTGGGATATGGCACTGATGTTCGACCGAATTCGCTGGTGTTCCCGGAGCTGGCGCTGCTGTTCCGCGAAAAAACAAAATTAATTCATTTATTTATTTTTGTTTCTGATCAATTTAAGTCGAGTCATCAATTATACACTAGCGCAAAAAAAAAAAAAAAACAAAATTAATTCATTAATCATAAGAAAAAAAATGTCAGCCGAGAGAATTGTGTGGAAATAAAGAGGAAACATCCACATTGTGATAAGCGGATAATATTCATATGGTTGTAATGAAAGATGATGTTGTTAGTCTTTATTTTGTATTATAGTTATTTAAAGGACAAATTAGCCTAATTCAACAGGTTCATTTATATATCTAATTCACTTTAGTTCTATCTCATCAAATTAGACACTTTTATCTATTTTAGACAAAATTATCGCTAGTTCTATTCGATCGATCCATCTGCTCCTGCTCCAGCTTCTTCTTCTTCTTTCGCTTCGTCCGCTTATTCTTCTTCTTTTTGTTTCAACTTTTTCTTAGGTTCATATTCTTCAATTTCTGATACCAATCATTAACGGTTTTTGAAATTATTGAAGTATTATGTTCAATTTTCCGTAGAAGATGTTGAGAGTCTGGGGAAGAAGGTGAAAGGTATTTTTGTCCAAAGTGGATGAAAGTATCTAATTTGATGAGATGAAAACAAAGTGAGTCAAATATATTAACGGACCTCTTCAAATCAGCTAGATTAATAATTAGCCCTAAAAAAATGTATTGGTGAGTTTTTGAATAAATGTCCCATTAGCTAGATTTCAAAATGTTAATAGAAGAAAAATAAAAAATTTGGCGTTGTATTATTATAGAAATTGCTGGGAAACTCATTTGAGTGAGGTGTAAATATATATGTGGTATTTTATCAAATATATATATATATAGTAAAACCTTTATAAATTAATAATGTTGGGATCATGAAATTTTATTAATTTATAGAGGTTATTAATTTATCGAGTATAAAATTAGTGATCTGGTCCAAATCGGGACCAGAAGAAATTATTATTTTAAAGAGGTTATTAATTTATCGAGTATTAATTTATGAAGGTTTGCCTGTATATATATAGGGGTGAAGATCTAGTGTGACAAGGGGTTAGGATATGACAAGGAGCTTATTGTATTACATAACAAAACTACGTAGTTTTGATTATAATTAAAAAGGGCAATGTGGCAAATTTGTAAATAAAATGAAAGAGAGGATAGAGAAAATTGTTTTATTTCTTTTCTTTAAAATACATTTTCCCAATATCTCTAACATCGTTTTTCAAAATTTTTTATACTATTAGACTCGTCTAAATTAGACGGTCATTTTAAGACCCCTGAAGCTCAAGTAAAAAAAATTCTGGTGAACGGAATCCGGGTGGACGTTTTTCGGCGAGACAAAAAGTTCCAAAAAATTCTCAAAAAAATCCAGAAAATGTAAAACATTATTCTAAGAAACTTTAATTCTTGGGTCGAAGCATAATTTCTTACGGTTTAGTCCCAATAAAACATTTTTCTTAATTTTATCCATTTTACAAGCTTCAACAATTTATTGGGTTATAACCGTAAGGAATCTCGTTTTGAGCCAAGAATTAAAATTTTTTAAAATGATGTTTTAAATATTTTGAAATTTTTTGATAATTTTCTGGGCACGTTTTTTGTCCTACTTACATTGTTCAAAATCAGTGTACCATTTGTTCCACCATAATACTTATATTGTTCCAACAGAAAATTGTTTTATTTCTTTTCTTTAAAATACATTTTTCTGACATTTCTAACCTCATTTTTTGAAAAATTTTATACTATTAGACTTGTCTAAATTAGACGGTTATTTTAAGATCCCTGAAGTTCAAGTAAAAAAAATTCCGGTGAACGGAATCCGGGTGAGCATTTTCTGGTGAGAAAAAAAGTGTTCAAAAAATTCTCAAAAAATTTCAAAAAATGTGAAACATTATTCTAAAAAATTTTAATTCTTGTGTCGAAGCGGGATTTCTTATGGTTTAATCCCAATAAAACTTGTTCCTTAATTTTATGCATTTTACATGATTGAACAATTTATTGGGTTAAAACTATAAGGAATCACGCTTTGAGCCAAGAATTAAAATTTCTTAAAATGATGTTTTACATGTTTTGGAATTTTTTGATAATTTTCTGGGCACATTTTTTTTTCTACTTACATTGTTCCAAATCAGTGTACCATTTGTTCCAACATAATACTTATATTGTTCCAACAGAAAAATGTTTTATTTCTTTTCTTTAAAATACATTTTCTTGATATTTCTAACCTCGTTTTTCAAAAAATTTTATACTATTAGACTCGTCTAAATTAGACGGTCATTTTAAGATCCCTGAAGCTCAAGTAAAAAAAATTCCGGTGAACGGAATCCGGGTGGGCGTTTTCTGGCGAGCAATAAGGTGCCCATAAAATTCTCAAAAAATTTCAGAAAATGTAAAATATTATTCTAAGAAACTTTAATTCTTGGGCCAAAGTGGGATTTCTTACGGTTTTGACCTAATAAATTATTGAAGGATGTAAAATGGATAAAATTAAGGAAAACGTTTTATTGGGACTAAACCGTAAGAAATCCTACTTTGACTCAAGAATTAAAGTTTCTCAAAATAATGTTTTACATTGTTTGGAAGGTTTTGAGAATTTTCTGGGTACTTTCGGGTTTTTTTATCGGAAAACGCTCATCTAACCGCCGGATTCCGTTGATTTGGGACTAAACCGTAAGGAATCTCATTTTGAGTGAATTAAAGTTTCTTAGAATAACGTTTTACATTTTCTGGAATTTTTTGAGAATTTTCTGGACATTTTTTTCTCACAGAAAAACATATCGTCGGATTCCATTCACCGGAAATTTTTTTACCCAAGCTTCTGGGATCTTAAAATGACCATCTAATTAAGACGAGTCCAACGGTATAAATTTTTTTGAAAAACAAGGTTGAAAAAGTTGGGAAAATGCATTTTGAAGAAAAAAATAAAATAATTTTTTCTTTCCTTTTATTTACAAATTTGCCACCTCATTTTGGTTAGTTACAAAATTGGTCATTGTCACATCGATCTCATCTCTCTCTATATATATATATAGTCACATTTAATAGAAAATGTACGTGGAGGTGATAGGTTTGATTCAAAATCTAATAATTAGTTATTTTGATTTATTAGTTATGAAAAAATATTTAATATATTTTAATAAATAAAGTTACTAAAATTAATATGTAATAAATAACTTAAGGGTTACCGTAACTAATAGCTACTAAATAGGTTAGTAGTTACTAAATATTGGTCTATATATAGGCTAATTGTTTATGATTTAAAAAGAACCAAGAACCAATATCAATAATAAAATAGAAATTAAGTGGAGATGTAGATCCTTTAATTTTATTAGTTTCCCTATTTATTTTATTTCTTTATTTCTATCTAAAAAACCCAACAAAGTGACATAAATTAGGGATGACAAGGGGTAGGTTACTTGTAGATAATGTAAATCTCAAACTCTTCGTACTCGTTTCATTACTTTAACGGTATACTTTATGAATTCCATTCTCATCCCATTTAAATCGCGGGTAACCGCAAGTAGCTTTACGCATTAAAAATCAATAGATAAAATAAAAATATTACAAAGAATAAATTTAATAATTATCTGCAAATTAACAATTCAAAATTAAAATTAAAATCCTAAATCCCCCAATTATCAATAAATTAAGCAAATATATGACGGGTACCGAATAACATGTACCTAGGAGTCTTCTCATACCTGTCTCATACTTATTTATACAGAGTACACATAATCTCATTAGGATCGGATAGTGTTGGGTACCCACTAGTGCATTCCCCATTACCATCATTAACATAAATTGTACATCTTTCATGGATACTTAAATTAAGGGGGTAATACATCATTTCATAATTAAATAACAGTTAAATCAGCTTATTCAAATTTTAGGTAACATAAGACTATGTTTAAAAACGTTATGATTAAATTTACAAAATTTCATATTTAGAGCTAAATTTGTACTTCTTAAAAATGTTAGGATCAAAATTGATCCTTATTAGTAATAAAATAAAATAAAAAAACATTTGCAATCAAATATATAGTCACTATATTAGTCTTAAAACTCTAGTACTCCTTTACCCCATTCGTTAAGCAAACTTGACCAATGTAAAAGTATATGGAAAAACAATTAAAAATATTTAATTTAATGTACTAAATATTAATAAATTACAATATAATTAATGAAAAGTTTATAAAACATATATTAAGACAACTAAAACTAAGGTTAAATGTTGAAAAATATTGTGTTAGAAAATAAAATATTTTTTGATGTTTGACATAATATCGAAAAACAAAAAAAAGTAATGGATGACTATTATTTTGAAATGGATACGAAAAAAATCAAGTAAGGTTACAAAAGTTTATGAAAATGTTTTATTCTCTTCAAAGGTATAAAACATTTCACTTTCTAACAAACACCGAAAATCAGAAAAATATTTTTTTGCCAACAAACGGCACCTAAATTATCTTTATTTTAGACCGACTCAAAATCATTGAATCTACAAACATAATTCTAATTGTTTTTTTTTTCAAAAGAATTCTAATTGGTTTTAAACCATAGATTAAATACGTTTTCCAGAAAACACACTTTCATTCTTTGTGGTAAGTATGAATTTGAAAAACCGACAAAAAGAAAGATATAAATTTTATTGGGTAAATTACATCCATGACCACTGAACTTTACCATTTTAACATAGTGGTTACTGAACTTCAATTTTTAACAGTATGATCACCGAACTTTACACTTTTTAATACCGGTGGCCGCTCAACACCTCAAAACGACCGTTTACGGCGTCAAAATAAAAAATTAGAAGAGTTAATGATATTTTAAGGAACTTTAATTCTTGAAAATTTTCATTTTGAGGTTATTTAGGCGTTGTTAGTTTAGGAGAGAGAACGAAAGATCCAAAATATGTGATTTTGGAAAATAAAAAATGTGGTTTCATGGTAAATGTGGTTCTGAACAACTTTAATTCTTGAATATTTTCATTTTGAGATCGTTAACGGTTATTTTAAGGTGTTAGTTAAAATTGAGTGGCAACCGATGTTAAAAAGTGTAAAGTTCAGTGGCCATACCGTTCAGAATTGAAATTTAATGACCATAATATTAAAATGGGTAAAGTGCAGTTGTCATAGGTGTAATTTACCCAAATTTTATTTGAATGTAGTATAATTTGATTTTTTTGTTCAAAATTGATGAATAGAATTTTCCAACTACTCAATTGGGTTGATTTTTCTTATGTTTCTGAAAGAGATGCTTGAGACTAGAAAATTAATTTCTTCTCCCTAATCTGACAGTGCTAAGAGTAAATTATACTAGTGCTACTTAAACTTTAGTTCACGCGCATTAGTACTTAGATTATTTTTTATCAAAAATATACCTGAAGTAACGATGATCGGTCAATACGAGTTTGACTAGTAAATTATACTAATGGTATCTGAACTTTATCTTAATTCACATTTTGGTACCTAGATTTCATTTTGTTTAAAAAATAAACCTCAAATAAAAATGACTCAACATTTTAACGGATAAATAAAGTTTAGAATAACTTGAAATATGTCAATGTATTCTATGTCATGAGATCTTTTTAACAGTATATTATAAACTCAAAACGGACAAGTGATGAATGAGAAATGGATGTTCAAAATGAACCACTTGAAATGGTTTGAAAAGAAATGAGAATTTTAACTATTTTATAAGCAAATGGCTTTTACAAGCATTTAACCAATTACTAGGGGAAAAGATTTCTCACATACAGGGGTGCAGTCGAAGTACTATTAGGTTAGGGGCGCACTCACACGACATGGGCGCTGCGAATGTCACACCGAAACGAAACCCCTTGGATCTGCTTACTTTTCCTAAAATTATATTTTAATTAGAAAAAAATCATTTATAAAACACATTTATTTATTTTTTTAACAAATTTTTTATTGTAATAAATTAACAAAAAAAACCGGGGTTGCACCGGTTCCTGGTTCGACTACTGGGCACTGGTGGAATCCCGGTTACGTCGGTTTGTTGATGGGTTCAACAAATTGGTACAGTTCGGACGGAACTCTTTACTAGTTCCTAGTTGAACCCGTTGATCCGGTACGAGCCTAATAACATTGGCGAAAAGACAAATTCAAGTTAAGTGTTTAATTTTGTCCCTTTTATCAATTAATTCATCAATTATACATTCTGAACCCATAGAACGGTGCAAAAGACTAAAGTCAAGTCAATTTAAAAAAAAAAAAAAATCTCAGTTTACCAAGTCTTACCAAAGACTTAATGGAGTCAATTGTGATGAAATTCTAGGAAGTTTCATAACCACATAATTTCCTATCCAATTAATTGTAGTTTCATTTTGAGCTGATGATCATAACTCATTTAGCCACTGTTTAATCTATAAAATAAATGGATTGGATTGATTCATTTATAAGTTGGGTTATAAATAGATTGATACACCTAATTCATATAATAAATGTATTGAATTTCGAGTTAATTGGGCTGATTTATTAATTCATTTAATAATTTATGAAAAACGAAAAAAAAAGAGAAAACATGAAAAATGGAAATCTGAAAAATGAAAAAACGTGAAAATATGAAAAACATAACCGTAAAAATTAGAAAAAAAATAAAAAAACTGATATATATATATGAATATACATTAAAAGTGAAATAATCTCACGTATGACTTTTAATTGGATTTGGTAGATATGTAATATGTATAGCCTAATCCCAATTCAAATTAATAATATAAAGTTTTTGTTTTTATTTATATAAAACCTTAAGCTAATAAGATCAATTTTTCTTTTTCTTCTTTTTTTATAAAAATTGGGACGATGCATTATCCTGAAACCTGACATCCACTCTAGGTTGGCACCCCATGAACGCGAAAAAGCAAAACCCGAAAGGAATCAGTAAATAAAAATATAGAGTTAAACAAGAGGGGGAGCAAAAGAATGAAACAATAAAGAATAAAAGGTAAAACTACAAAAACAGAGAATTAACGAAATCTAAAGTGATCGATGTTGCAAACATCATCAGACAACAACGAAGCAGAAAATGCAGGGGCCGAATTCCACCAAGAAATGGTCGGGGAGGAAACACCAAAACGAGCTAAGGCATCAGTGACCCATTTGCCTTCCCTGAAGATATGTGAAACAATAATAGTCATCTGTGAACACTGGTTCAGACATTTCATCCAATCCTAGTGAACAGACCACAGAACCTGAGATAAGCCTGCTTTGAGCTTATTGGTGACCAACAGAGAGTTTGATTCAATCCATAAGTGCTATCAGTTCTTCTCCCTCGCGATATCTACTACAAAAATTGCGGCTTTTAATTCGACAAGAAAGGCAACCAGAGAAGGGATTGGGAAAACAAAGCTACCACGAGAAAATCCCCTACTCGTGCGGAAAACTCCACCGACATCCGCAGGTCCAAGAGCACCCAGAGTTGAACCGTCAACATTAACTTTAAGGCAGCCGTGTGGCGGACTGATGCGCCTAGCAGCGTCGGACCACTAAGCTCACTAAGTGTACCTCGTCGTTATCAAGTAATAAAATCTGGACAAGTCCAGGTATTGAATCCACAGGATTTATTCCTGCAAGTATCAAGCTACTCGGTCTCTAGTGTTATCTAGGCTTTGGGGGGTTTGATATTGATTTGATTAAGTTAAGCTACTCCTAATTAAATTACTCTACTCCTAGCTAAGTTATTCTACTCCTAGGTGATCTTTTACTAATGTAATTGCTCGAAGGGACATGGAATGATACGATAATAATGAAGATAGATTGTGCAGATAACTGATTTAAAACCTAATCTAAGTCACTTGTGTCCGAGGCGATTAACCCTACTTATCCTTCTGAGGTTCCTAGTTCGTGATTCCCTTGTAAGGCCGAAACTAGCTCTAATGCTCAGCAATTTGGGCTTAATCATCTATAGGGTCGTCAATCCTATAAGCACTGACTAGGTCAGATTCAGCTCGCAATATGTGTCAACTTAATATTTGGATTATTGAATGAGTTAAACCAATCAGACAAAGCGTAAGACAAAGATAAAAGCAATAAACCAATTGAAGAAAACAAAACTATAATATTATTAAAGATGGAAAGTATTGTCACGGAGATACAATTAGTCTAGGTGATAAGCCCAAAATATACCAAAAATATCATTAATAATTACGTCAGTTTTGTAGTGAAATTGTGCTAATTATATTCAATTAGAGTACTTTTACGTCTATATATGTTTCTTTGATGAAAGTGAATGTATATAAGTAAATTTCTTTATTCTTGATCTTATTTTATATCATGCAAATTCATGATAAATATAAATCTTATTTTCAATTTTCAATTAGGTTTATAGGCATAAATCGAACTAACAATTTTAGCTTTTTAGCTCGGTTTGACTTCGTCTTACATCAAAAACAAATTGAATTTTTTAAGGAAACTTTAGCCGTAATACATGTTGAATTTTAAGTCAATATAGGATGAATGTACTATTTTTCTTTCCCATTTTAAATTTTGCTTTTTTATAACTCGTGTTAATTAAATCAAGTTATCGTATTCTTAACTTTTGGCAACGATTGAGACCAACCTTATCACAATCGAGGTATGAAAGGGGAGAAAAAGTAAATAAATGGTACTTTTGGCCACAATTGCGAGAACCCTTATCACAATCGAGGTATGAAAGGAACGTTAAAAATAAAGCAAAAATTAAACGTGTTAAGTTTAAAGTAACGATTGCGTCCACCCATGGTATGGTCGATACCTAGTGAACACAAAAGCAATTTAATTAATATTAAGTCATAGTCGAGACCACCCTTATCACGGATGTGACTAGCAAATAAATTAAACCTAAGTCCTTATTTAATTCATATTTCATATAATAGATTAGGTTTGGGAAATGAAATTTTGTGCTTTGAAATGCCTTGAGACGAAAGACTCAAAAACATGCGTGCTTACACTGTCCCGAATACTTCAATATAAAAATTGAAATACAAGACGAATGATATATCGCTTTTACATTAGCTAGTTTGATGTTTTGCGTATAAATTTACCATGCAAGTTAATCTTTCAGTTTAACTAATTTAAAAAGGAATACATGGATATATGTTTTATTTTCATAAAGAGATTGGTTAAAGAATAAATTCAGTGAAATTTTACTCGGTTAATAATTACCTAAAATATCATTAATAATTACGTCGGTTTTGTAGTGAAATCATGCTAATTATATTCAATTAGAGTACTTTTACGTCTATATATGTTTCTTTGATGCAAAGTACTTAATTATTTGGTTAAATCCAAATAGGAGCTAAATGAAGGAAAATAGGCAAACGTTTGGCAGCGGAAATATAAAAATTTTAACCTATTTCCATTAAACCAAGATCCGTTAATCGTTATTTCATATAAAGATGGATAGAAGGAAATACCTTTTGGAGTTCTATCTACCATTGCAATCGTAGTGCCCACAACTCTTACTCTGAGTTCTCGAGCACAAAACAAAAACACAATTCAAAATCAAATTAGAACTCAACCGTATAAAACAACCAAAGTAGATTGTCTCTAATTAATCAACACAAGATCAAGGAAAAAGAGAAAAAGATGAAATCAATTGAATCGGTAGGAAGCGGTGGATTATTTCGTCCTCAACAAGGGGTGTCAAAATTCTCTCTCCCGGGATTGTCTGTCTTGGTCGAAATTTACCAATAGGGGGGTTATAAATACTCTCTTGTATCTAAACCCTAGTTAGATAAAATTAGGTT
Organism: Euphorbia lathyris; assembly: GCF_963576675.1. Taxonomy (NCBI): domain Eukaryota; kingdom Viridiplantae; phylum Streptophyta; class Magnoliopsida; order Malpighiales; family Euphorbiaceae; genus Euphorbia; species Euphorbia lathyris. Next base: position 83,321,324 of record NC_088917.1, on the reverse strand, counting down.
ACTGAATAAGAATTTAATTCGGAATATAATTCTTATTTATTATTTACAATTATATCTTAAATATAAAGATAACAATAATAACCTTATAGGATAATAATAGGAGCAATTTAATCTCATTAAACTTCCTAACTTATTTATCCTTTAATTAATTTAATTCACAATTATAATCTAATTAGAATTGTTTAAAAATCAAATTAATTATTCATGTATTTCACTACATAAAATCGCCCCCCTCATTTACTGGGCCTTAGTGGACTCAGTTGGGCTTCCATCAATTAATTAACATCTGTTTCTCTTTTGGGTTCCAAGTCTTATGTGTGACCCATTAGGTTCTTATTGCTTCTAGCCGTATGCAACTATTAAATTAATTTTCTCAGAATTATATTTAATCTTTGCATAACGGAATGAGTACGCGAAATGTGATTAGCAAATCCGAAACATTCCCCCAGAGCTATAAGAAGACAGGTTGATTCTGTCGTTGACCTTTCCATATTAGTTACAGTATAATTCGAACCTTTATCAACTACATCCTTGAACTGAATCTTATGACTATGGATAATGTCAAGTCACATATAGCGAGACGTTCGTTTTACTTGTACAGGCCGAGTTAACTCCAATTAGATAGGTTAAGTGAATCTGTATTTCAAGTCTTAAGCTATCTGCTCGCTGAATCTTCAGAATAGTGACAGTTCCTTTGACTACCAAAATGTAAACTAATATGAACAAATCTTAATCTAAATCTAAATGCTACTGTGTTTGTATTTATTTGATAAACAACTTGTGTACGGCAAGATGCCTTTTACAAAATCGAACTCTAATCTCTGACTCATTTCTGAGTCAGAGTTTCTGCATAAACTCTGCACTAATCTTACAAATCTAACTCTCTCTTTCTATATTTCAACTCTCAATCAACTCTCTATTTATAGATGTTGAAGAGTCGTGATTGAAGTGTCGTGTCCATTGTGAAGGGTCGTATGCGCTGCGAAGAGATGTTTTTATCCACCCGAACGAACGCGTTTCTTGGAATTTAAACATGTGAATTTAGTGCTGCAAAGGCTGCTGATCTTACCGAGAATGAGAATGTGATTTTTGGTCTTCGAAATAAAGGAGAGAGGCACTGGACTTTAGCGTGTCGCGACCGAGAATTTGGGATTCTCGATCGTGACCCATAATTCTCTATCGAGAATTTGGATTCTCAACCGAAAATAGGAATTTTTCTCCCGTTTCTGACTTCGTTCTCATCTTCCTCGTATCGGTGTGCTGATTTCTTCGTCTTTTGGCTCCTAACTTAGGGTTTTTCCTTCGTTTTTGACCTCTTTTCGTTCCTATTTGGATTTTACCAAATATTTAGGTACCTTGCATGAAAGAAACATATTCGGACGTAAAAGTACTCTAAATAGATATAAACAGCATGATTTCATAGCAAAACTGATGTAAATATTAATGATATTTTAGGTATATTTTGGGCTTAACAGACGATACGAAAACAAATGTTTGTCATGTATCTTGTGTCATGTGAAAGGGAAAATAACATAGTGATGTTCTCAATTAACTTATGAGCTTATTCCGAGACATGAAATCAACACTTGATAAATTTTTCTAGCGCTATTTTCCGACTAGGTAAATTTATCTTCCCCCTTTTTTCAATTTGTTTATGTTAGATATGACTGGTAATTTTAATGAGAAGGGTGGTTTAGTGAATTTGATCAACATATCCGGTGAGTTTAAATAATAAAGGGTAATGCAAAAATACCCATAATGTTTACAACAAGAGCAATTTTACTCCTAATATCTAAAATGGTACAATTTTATGCCTAATGTTGGCAGCCAGGAGCAATTTTACCGTTGACAAATTTGATCAATTTGAGAAATAATTCATCAAAGAAGTCTTCTCAATCATGAATCTTGTCATCAATGCTTCACATGTCAATCATTTTATCACTCATTAGTAGCAGATTACAAACATATGATTAGACGTAAAAAAAAATAAAAAAATAAAATAAAAAATACTATATTTTGTACGAGCTGGAAAAAAATTATATATTTTACCGAATTTATAAATATTAGTCTCTAATTCAATTATTACATCACAAAAAATATGAAATCTTTCTTTAGAACCAACTGATATGTAATTGGTATAGAATAAGAAACAAAATATATGTGTTACATAATAATATATGAAATTGACCCAACTTGTCAACGTTAGGGGTGAAATTGCTCTTACCTGCTAACGTTATGGATAAAATTGTTTCTGACTGTAAACGTTATTGATATTTTTACATTTTATTCCAAATAATAATAAGGAAACACTTTGCAAGACTATGAACAAAAATATTGAAACCAAGAAATACCGAGTGTTTAAAATTCTGTTGATACTATAAAGCTGATATTTATTTATGACAAATTGCTAGAATAAAAAAAATAAGTAAAGCATTAACACCATAAATTAATTTTAATATATGAATGATTACATACTTATTAAGTTAATTGAACATCATTGAGAAGCTTAACTTTGATCTTGTTGAGAGTAATTAGAACATCTTTGATACCAATCCTCTCCTTAGGTACATCTACACAACATTTTAAGGCTAAGTTCATAATTGAAGATGTGCAATCTATCTTAGCCAAATAATGTCGTTCGTTGACCCTAAGCAAATTGGGATCAACAAGTTGAGTGACTCCAAAAGGTACTGAATCTTTAACCCATTTCTTCATACTCATATCTTCGTTAAACATCTCATCCGTAGGCCTTTTTCTTGTGAAAGTTTCGATCAACAGAATACCAAAACTGTATATATCACCCTTTATAGAAACAAGTCCTTCTGATCCATACTCTGCATCAAAATTTGTTTTAATTAGTGTCGCACAATAAATTACTATTTCAAGTATAATATATATACAGAAAATCAAACATCACCTGGGGCCATGTATCCAATAGTTGCAAGATTTATAGTTTGTATGAAAGATTGATCTTCTCCGACGAGCTTCGCTATGCCAAAATCAGTTACATGAGCAACCACATCGTCATCTAGAAGGATATTACTAGGCTTCAAATCACAATGAACAATAGGAGTCATATAACCATGATGAATATATTCAACTGCTGATGCAACATCAATCATTATGTTCAATCTCTGAAAAATGTCCAAAAAGTAGTTGTGAGAATACAACCACTTTTCCAGGCTCCAATTAGGCATGAAGTCCATGACTAAAGCCTTAAATTCAGTGGTACAACAACTCGTGATTATTTTCACAAGGTTTCTATGTCGAATCTCACGCAGTACTTCACACTCCACATCAAAACTCCGGAATGCTCCTTCTAACTCCAAATTGAAAACCTTAACTGCAACGGACAAGCCATTTGAAAGATTCCCTCTATATACCGAACCAAAACTCCCCTTGCCAAGCAAATTCACCTCATCAAATTTATTTGTTGCCCGTTGAAGCTCATGAATAGAAATTCTTTGCCATATTGGTAAAGGTGGAAAATTCACTTGGTGAGTCAACAATCTTGTTTTCCTTTTCCAATGCCAAATTAGGACAACAATAACAATTCCAAGTGCCAAAGTTGTTAATACAATTGCAACCAGTGTTATCTTGATTTTCTTTGAATGGTTCTCATTGCTAGTTCTGCATGGATTGACTTGGAATTTAGGTGCCCCACAAAGTCCTTTATTTCCTATAAATGATTGGGTTGTTAAGTTCATAAACGGCCCTCCATTAGGAATTTCTCCTTGTAGTTCATTGAAGGACACATTAAAATCCTTGATATATTTTAATTTCTCTAGGGAATTGGGTATTTTTCCTGAGAGATTATTGAATGACAAATCTATGAATTCCAAACTTATAGCATCACCAAATGATTCAGGAATGGAACCCTCCAATCTATTATTAGATAAAGAGAGACGCTTTAGAGTTTGAAGGCATTCAAAGATGGGTGGTATACTACCTGATAATTGATTTCTAGACAAATCAAGTAATGTAATAGCTCTCAAACTGCCAATATCTATTGGAAGATCACCGCTTAAGGAATTTGATGATAGCTTGAGTTCAAGCACATCTTTAAGCCTCCAAAAAGTTGATGGAATAGTAGAATTGAGTTTGTTAGAATCCAAATAGAGCTTTCTAAGAGAACTGAGATTACCCAAACAAGACGGGATATTTCTAGAGAGCTTATTACCCCCAAAATATATGTCACTCAATCTCTGTAAACCACATAATTCAGTAGGTATGGACCCTTGGATTCTATTTAACTCAATATCTAATATTTGAAGCTTCCTCATTTTTCTAATTGTCCTAGGAATGAATCCTTTTAAATTGTTATCTCCTAGATTCAATGAAATCAAGCTAGTTAAGTTTCCAATTTCCTTGGGAATGGTTCCTATTAGTCCAGAACCATACATTTTAAAATATTCGAGGGAAGAAGATAGGTTTCCTATGAAAATTGGTAGAGTAGCCTTCAATGGATTGTTACCCAAGTCTAAAAATGTCAACTTTTTGCAATTCGTCAATGAGGAAAATAAAGTCAGTAAAGGTTGACTATTGAGTTGATTGTTCCATAAATTGAGAAATTGAAGCTTTCTTAAATTTCCAAGAGCAACTGGAATAATGCCAGAGAACATGTTTAAATCCAAGTCAATCTCAGTGAGTTTAGAGGCATTAGAGAGAGATATGGGAATAGGACCATGGAAATTATTGTCTCCAATATAAATTCCCTCAAGGTTGGGAAGATAGAGACCAAAACTTGGAGGAAGACTGCCTGAGAGATTATTAGTATCTAACACTAAATTCTTTAATGTTGTAATTTTAAAAATGTTGGAAGGAAGCATTCCATCAAGGTTGTTAACTCCGAGATATAGTTCCTCCAGGTAAGCAATGTTACCCATTTCAAAGGGAATGCTGCCTGCCGTCACAATTCATTTGAAAAATTCTAAATTAAAATTGTGTTTATAAAAAAATTCAACTAAAATTTGAAGGAAGATATATATTTAAACCCAATAACAAATTTAACATCTCATAGAAGTACAAATATATATTTGTCATTTTTCAACATGGTTTCTCCAAAGTTAAGAATTTTGGTTCATTGTATTATCCAAGAGTTATGTATGTTTCCTAAGAGTTATGTTGTTTCTTAAGAGTCATGTTGTTTTGTCCAAGAGTTATATATACTGCCTAAGAGGTGTGTTGTTTATTAAGACCCATGTTTTTTCTAGTAATTGAAATCTTCCTCCCTACTTCCAAACTTCAATTTTCTATCCAACTAGATTTCTTATTGATGAATGAACTTTACAATACACAAGGTTACTTGAATAACTTTTTAATAATAAAACAATTTTTACTAATGTAAAATTTTGCAATTCAATTGTATATAAAGTATATAATTTAAATGAAAAGGAAATATGATAAACTTGGTCTCTCATAGACTTAAAATGGCTGCAAATTGGATTTTCTATTAACTAGAATTATACAAAAAAAAATGGGTAATTAATTTATTAGTCCCTATATTTTGACAAAACACACTGTTTAGTCCCTGTATTTTCAAAAACACATGGTAAGGTCCCTAACCTTTTTATCAATGAACTGTTTAGTCCTTCCGTCTGTTTGTTATATTTTTTTTACCGTTTATGACTTCAGAAATGACTAAATTACCCTTTACTATTTACCTTCAAACTTTAGAAGAGAAAGTCTAATTTAAAAGAAGTTATTTGTATGGAGAACAAGAAAAAGAAAAGACCCAATGCATACGAATTTGAACGATTAAGAAGAAAATCAAGAAGAAGAACATTCAAAGTTGATTTCAGATGCATTAGAGTTTAAAGGAAATGAAAAGAAGATCGCAAATCCAAATTGACTAACAAAATCTTCATGAGAGTCTAACGGCAGGGACTAAACAGTTCACCGAGAAAAATGTTAGGGACTAAACAGTTCATTGAGAAAAAAGTTAGGGACTTTATCATGTGTTTTTGAAAATACAAGGACTAAACCGTGTGTTTTGTCAAAATATAGGGACTAATAAATTAATTACCCAAAAAAATTTAATAAGAAATGAATTAAGAAGAAGAAAGTGCAATTTGCCAATAGAAATTCTTTGAAGTTTATTCAGTTGTTTCTTTTCGTGTTCTGTAACTTAAATATATGAAAGAGTCAAAAAGTAATTTGTGTCCTCCAAATTTATAATTTTATAATTGCTTACATGTTATGTAATGGTTAATTTGTGTCTACATCCATGACATAGCCACAACCAACAATTTACAATATAATTATGAAAATCGGTTTAATGCATATATACATACCTAAATTTGGCAAGTTTTATCTAATAGCACCCTAAACTTTTAAAATAACATATCACATATTTATAGTTGACTTTAAAAACATATGACACACTTATAGTTAGTTTTAAAAATCTATCACACACCTATAGTTGGCTCATTCGGACCTCAATGCATATATACACACCTAAATTTGGCAAGTTTTATCTAATAGCACCCTAAACTTTTAAAATAACATATCACACATTTATAGTTGACTTTAAAAACCTATGACACACTTATAGTTAGTTTTAAAAATCTATCACACACTTATAGTTGGCTCATTCGGACCTCATGCACACAAAATCGTTGATTTTTCGTCTTTGACAGATGAGGTGGCATACCGAACGAATTCACGCGCTTTTCTTTTTTTCTATAACACGTATACCAACTTGTTCGTTAAAGACAAAAGATCAATGATTTTGTGTGTAGGAGGTCCGAATGAACTAACTATAAGTGTGTAATAGGTTTTTAAAGCCAACTATAAGTGTGTGATAGGTTATTTTAAAAGTTCAGGGTGTCAATAGACAAAATGTGCCAAGTTTAAGGGTATAAATAGACATTAAACCTATGAAAATCACACTAAACTAAGAACTTTCCTAGAAAATATATATAAAAAATTACTACAACTCTCTACCTAATGCTCATATAAGAAAACACATTTATAGTCACTAAATCTTAGCACTCAAGACAACTTGATGTCCAATTTGTTAGACTTAGTCCTTACTCCATATTTGTAAAATTTAGTCTTCAAAATTTTGATCTTTTGCACTTACGGTACATATTAACAAATTGGTTCAAATTGGTTAGTTAAGTTCCATTGATAATATGTAACTGCTAAGTAGGTATCAAGATTCAATACTTTGATATAAAATATATTTTCAATTGTCTCGATAATTTCATCATAATGAAGAATCAAACTAGATTCTAAAACATTTTATTACTAATAGAAATTTTGTGCTGGTAAATGAAAACCACCTCAACCAGATCAGAATAAAAAACCTGATAACAAAGTATTATTAAACGAAGTCCTTACTCCGTATGGTTAATATCTCCAAATTTTTGTAAATTGACAATAGACTTCTGAATTTCAACTTTTTCAAAGTACAGTGGGATAGTTAACTTTTTTAGACAGGTCTAGGGAGTAAAAGGTGTAATTAACTTTTAAGTATGTAAATGCAAGTACGTATAAAGATTTAACAGTTTCATATAAAATAGTAAAGATTGAATTTAGATTAATTCTAAAACATCTACGAGTACGGATAAATACCTGTCAATTTGTTTTCTCCGAAGTCAAGAGTCCTTAATGCGGTAAGATTTCCAATAGATGAAGGAATTTGACCACCAATGGAATTTCTTACCATGGCTAATGTCTCCAAATTTATAAGATTACCAATGCACTTTGGAATTTCTCCTATAAAAATCAAAGGATAAATTTGTAACTGATTAATTTAATTCATTTGTTAGTTATATATATATACACACACATGAGATTATAAGTAGAATATGTAACTGTAAATAGATGTTATCTATATGGAGTTATAGTTTATGTATAGAGTTACTTTATGTATAATTTAAAATATTTATTCAATTTTTCTGTTCATAGTCATAGAACTATGCTATTTGCAACATTCCAATTGAATCTTTCATAGGAGAATTAACTGTTCGACCAAATTTGGCTCAGTTCTACGATAAATTATTAAAGCAATCGGATCTTCTAATATATATGGAGGACTGTCCATATAAAAATTGATATATAAATAAATAAAATGATTTTTTAACTTATCAATGTGTATACAACACGTATAAATTTTTCTATAGAAAATCCTTCATTTGAGTCGGAGAATCTGATTCCTCTAATAATGTATGCAATTTCATTAAATTTAAAATTATTCATTCTTAATCCTTAAGACTATAGAAATTTAATTTTATTGATTTCTACAAAAACATTTTATAGCTTTAGGAACTTTTGGTGAAGATAAAATATCCTTATCCACTTACTTTGCCTAGCCAACAACTAAAAAAATTGTAGCAACCAAATATAACAGATATATGCTTCTTTGATTAGCTTCTATTTTCCATTAATGTGCTATATTTTCTTTTTTAGATTCCGAATGAAAATTCAAAATCTGTTTAGGTCAATTAGTCTATTTTTAATATACTTATGTATAAAAGAACCTTCCTTGAAGGAGATTCATATTGTATGTCACTTTTTTTTTATAAAAAAAAAATTCACATTAAGTCCATTGGTTGTCAAATTAGCTAATTATAAACATTAGTTAATATAAATTCACTTATTTTATTTGTGTTTAAAATTATATTTTTTTTTTTACAAATTGAAAATAAGATTCACTCATTTTATTTTTTCTCAATAATATCATATCACACGTATAAAAAAAATTATTTTTAAACTATTATAAATGAAAATCAAAATACATTTGAATTATGAGGGACTTAACAAAAACAAAAATAAAAATTTCAAGAACTTAATACATCAAAATCATAATGATTATAGATCTTATGATGCTTTTCAGGGCTGATCCTGAGATTTTAGAGGCCCGATGGCGAATTACCAAATGGGACCCTAATAAATAAGCGGAAATTAAAAAAAAATAAGTAGAAAAGTAAAGTATATAAAAGAAGATTACTTAAAAATGACACTTTTCTTGTTACATTTAATAAAATATCTAATAAAAACATTTTATATTGCTTTAAGTACCCAATTTCTTATACAAAATGATGTCTATGAACATTTCTAGAAGTAAATTTCTTAAATTTAATAAATTATGAAATAGTTCTAATAGATTTTATGCTCTTTACAATACAAAGCATGATAACGGAAAAGTGAAAAACCAAATTTGAAAATCACATCATTTAACGAGGTTTAGCACCTAAGTTCTTGAAATTGGAAGATTTTGATACATTTTTCCGAAACTTCTTTTGAAGACCGAGTCAATCAGAATCTGATAGAATTTCTCAAAGACAACAAAAAAGATTATTAGTAATTGGAAGTTTCACAGTGAGGTGATTAGAAAACAAAATTGATTATATAGCTGATGAATTGAAATGAACTGCGGATGTAGGATAATATTACTGTTTAATATTCTTTGGGATTGGAGTGTGATTAAAAAAGGGAGAGATAAATTATAAATTTTTGTTGGGATTGATAGGTGGGAAAGATAATTATAGAAATACTTTGAGATAAATTAAGGAATTGATGCCCAAAGTTTTTATTAGGAAATTTGGAAAGAATCCGAGATAAATTAGGGAATTTAGAAAGACTATTTAATAACTGATGCCAACGTTTTTTATTTGGAAAAACTAATTTGGAAAGAATCTAAAGTCAACGTCAACTATATTTTTTTTTAATTTAATCAAGTATAATTTAATAGGTACTAATGCATCACTATAATTAGGGCCCTTCTCATCCTTGGGCCCTGGGCAGGCGCCCCTACTGTCCATGCTCAGGGACGGGGCTGATGATTTTTTCCATATTAATAGTCTCCAATGAAATCTCAAGAAATGTTATCTGTGTCTAATAAGATTTATAAAAAATGATTTTTTTATATAGAAAGCACAATATTTAATCAAGCAAATGTTTAGTGTCTAAACATAACTTGAAGATAGATGAATTTGGTTGAGAATAAATACATTTGTTACCATATAATTAATATTTTTTTACATGTCAATTCAATATGTTAATCCATGTCATTTGAATTAATTTAATATAAATATCAAAAATTTACCAAATTAGTCATATATTTTATATAATGTAAATTTCTTCTAAATCCCAATAAAATGGGCTCTTATTCATATTTATTAAACACACGAATTATTATTTTTAAATATCATAAAACTCAACTTTTATTTCTATAATATATACCAAAAGTAATTAAAAACTTCAATTTCATATATATGTTAGTGTTTTAGGTTAATTTCATTATGTTTTATTTTACTATGTTTTTTTGTACCGAATTATACTTTTAATTTTAATTAAATTTTATATAAGTTTCACTAAATTACACATGCAATTCAGTAGGTTCACATGAATTTAAAATAGAAAATTGTAAGAGACAAAAGTTAATGCACGAATATGAGCAAATGTATTTGATGAAAGATTGCTGTTAGATCTATGGAAAAATCCAACCATCGAAGTGATGACACTAATTATGAGTAATATAAACAATTATTTATAGTAGATATATTGACCTTCAATATTATTGATTCCCAAATAAAGATGATGGAGTTTTGATAAGTTGCATATTTGTAAGGGAATGCCACCTGTAACGATACATGAAAATTAATATATGAAATTATTCCCATCATTAAAACATTATTTATGTCAATGGAGATTAAAAAGACGGTCATTTCATCCTATTGGGTAAAAAAATTCATCTTTTGTTAATGAAGTTTAAAATTGAACAATCTAGTAGACCTTAGGTTTAAGATTGCACCGTTGTACATTGAGACTAAATCTCCAAATTAAGCTTAAGATTGAAATGTTTTTACAACATGAAAAAAGGTAACAAATAAGGGAAAGAAGAAATTAACCTCCAAAGTGATTAGTGTCGAGACCAAGTAACTGAAGTTGGGAGAAAGATCCAATCCAAGAGGGGATAGTCCCAGTGAAAAGATTATATGCCAAGAGAAAAAACTTCAATCGGCGTAAATTGGAAAGTTCAACCGGCAAAGAGCCATGGAATGAGTTATTGAATAAAGAGAATGTGCCTAGGAATGAAAGGTTCCCAATTTGTGGAGGAACGGTTCCTGTTAATCTGGTGTTTTCAAGTAGTATCTTCGTAACTCTGCGATGACGAGTTCCACAAGTAATACCAATCCAATTGCACACTGATGTATCTTTAGACCAGTTTGATGCTAATAGATTTTGAGGATCATTAGTGATACGAGCTTTCAAGGCAAGCAACGCATCCTCATCAGCATTGATATTACTTATGGCTTTGCTTTCATCTATGCATTTCAGTAAACACATGAAACACAAAATAATTATGACTGAAAAAGAATTTATTTTCTCCATGACTCACTCAATATTGAGAAAGGTGTTGAGGAGTTGTTATAAAATAAAAGTATTTGAAACTACATATATATATATATAGTTCCAATTTGAAGCAGTAAGTACAAAAAAAAAAAAAAAAAATAATAATAAATAAAATAAAAACTCCTTAATGTCTATTATTCCCTTACCCCACTTCTTAGCAAACTTGACCACTGAAATTTCTATGAAAAACAATTAAAAGTATTATATTTAATAATTAAAAAAAAGTATTATAAATATTAATGAAACAGGTAAAGGCTATGCTTATTTTGTTTTTGACAAAGTAAGCCTTACTTTGTGTGTTTTCACCATTGGATTAATTTTATACTCCATCATCCAATGGTGAAAACATATCAAGTAATGGTACTTTGTCAAAAACAAAGTAACCATAGAAGGCATATATTATTTTAACTATGTATACTATTCATTCGTATACTACGTTGTAATATCAATTAAAAGAAAAGAAATTTTGGCAGTAACGAAATTAGATTAACATAATTAATTTTTTATAGATGAATTATCCATAGGTAACTATCTATTCAGTATGTGTGGTGAAGCTCTTAGCCTAGTGGTTGAGAGCTTACCTATGCCTTGGGAGGTCATGGGTTCGAATCACATCCAGGTTTGGTGGGGATTTTTCTTTCTTCTTTAATGTAAGCGCATTGTGCGCAAATTTTTTTTTTTAAAAAAAAAAAATATTTGTTTTTGTTAGTTATTTATTTGACAAAAAAAAAACATTATCAAGTTCTGATTTTTTATTTTTTATTCATTAAGGTCTTTATTTTATATTTTTGATCATATATAGCACTAATGACCAAAAATAATAATTTTGAATATAAAATTCGGTTAATAAATAGTTTTTCATTTTACCTGCATTTAAAATATGCATTTTTCACGGTTTTAGAGCAGTTGAAAATAGATTTTTATGTGTGTAACATGACTATAGGCAAACTATAAAACCTTATTTCAAACGGTAAAAAATATAATTTCAAACACAAATGAAATTACATATATATTTTTTACTAAATTAAATGTTTAGAACTAACTAATTTCGTAAGTAAGGTCTTAATGCAATAAAAAAACAAAAATCGGAAACTTAATGTATCCAAATAAAATATTAGTGGCTTAATGAACTAAAAACTGAAAAATTAAAGGCCTCATATAATGTTTTTTGCCTAATTATTTTTATGTGTTAATTGCAAATGCGTTTTTGTTCAAATATTCCTCCCATGCAGTAATAATTGTTGTTGTTTACTTGATTAATAATTACTAAAAATCTACGAAACTGTTTCAATTTATTGAGAAATTTGTTTGGAAAGTCTGATATGACAGTTAAATAACAGTTAAGCAAGTCTTACAAATTTTCGATACCACGTGATCAAAATTGATCTTGTTTAAAAACATTCGATCTAAGTTTACATTCGGTTTAATTGTTAGAGTTAGATTTGACATTTATTCCCGTTAAAATTAATTATATTTCTTAAATATTTGTGACTTAATCTTATCTACTTGTAAGAGATGCAGCATTCGAGTTTAATTATGTAGGGCTTCTTAAATTAATTATCATAAAGTAGTTTGGTAGCCAGCCATCTACAAAGTTTTGAATTTTCTATTAGCTGGTCATTTAAGCAAACTGTACATCCTTGAAAAATGAAAATTGGGGCTATGAAAATTAATTATGAAGCTTGCGGACTTGGATGATTAAAAAGATGTTTGAAGACTAGAAAACTAATTATGAAATTTGATTCTAAGAATTTTTTTTTTTTTTTTTCTGAAGGGAAATGAGATTTCTCATTAAATAAAATACAAAGCATCAGAATAGAATACAATGCAGATTCCAGAAAAAGGAGGAATCGTAAAAGAAGTAAAAGGATTAGCATTGGAAATGGCATTTTTAGCTAAAGTATGAGCTACCATGTTCGCTAACTATGGACGAAAAGACACGCTAATATCATGTCGGTTTTGAAAAAGTAATTGACAATCTTTTATAATATTTCCGAAATCCGAGAGATCCTCCTTGGATGAGTGGAAACTATCCACAACTGTCTTGGCATCTGACACGATCATTACTGACTGAAAACCTAACTCCAGAATTCTAAGAAGTTTTGATTTAGTAAATTTAACTCTAACATTTTCAAGAAATATCAATTTTAGCTTATATTACCAAATTTTTTAAAATATTAGTTTAACTATTATTTAAACATATTAGTCTGTCCAAACAAGTTTATCAATGAACTGAAATAGTTTCGTGCATTTTCTATTGGCTACTTGTAACTATATTAGTAATACGGTAAACGTTTTAGACACTTTCACAAATTTTTTTATGATTAACTTATGTGTCGGACTTAATTATTAACATTTTAACAGGTCTTTTGTAACTATGTGAGTAAGGCCTGTTCTTTATCACTTAATTTCAGTAACAATCAGTTCAGTTCAGTTCAGTTCAGTTCAGTTCAGTTCAGCATTCAGTTTTAGCATTCAGTTTCAGCATCCAGTTTCAGTATTCAGTTTCAGTATTCAGTAATTTATCCTTATTTATTATATTATAATTATTTATATATAATTTATAATAATAATAATTATTATTTAATTTATTATTATTTATTATTATTATTATTTATAGTTTATCATTTCTATAAATTAGATAAAAGTTAAGAAATGATAGTCAAGAAATGATAGTTTATTAAAGTATATATCGTTTAATAAAAAAAATTAAAACTAAAGTATACTTCCATATTTAAAAATTAGGAATTGCACTCAAATTTATCGAATTTATCAATGTTAGGGATAAAATTGCACCATTTTAGATGTTAGAGGTAAAATTACCCATGACCCAAAAAGTTAGGGATATTTTTACACTTTAACCCTTAATTAGAATAAAAAGTTAAGAGTTTGTATTCATATAAAAATTTGTATTTGATTTCATAGGCTTTAAACTATATGTAAATTTGTGTTTGGATATAATTTGTATTTTTAATTTAAATTAGACTCATTTTTATTTAATTTTATAGGTTTTTATCGAGCCAAAATTTTATCAAGCCGAGCTTTTATTTGATATTCAATTTAGTTTTATCTTTAATAATATATTTATTTATTTATTATTGATATTATTAAATTTATTAGAACCATCATTATTATTATTATAAGTTTATTAATGTCCACTATTATCAATTAAATTATTTTAAAGTCTAATATCATCATTAGTGTTTAGTTCGGTTCAGTTCGGTAGTATTCAGTTAAGTTCAGTAGTATTCAATTAAATTCAGTTCAGTTCAGTATTCAGCAGTATTCAGTTCAATTCAGTTCAGTTCAGTTCAATTCAGTTCAGTTCAGTTCAGTTCAGTTTTTTTCAGCAATAAAGAACAAAGCCTAACACATTAAATATTTTCAAAATAATTGATGTCTGATGTGATAGTTAAATAACAGTCAAACAAGTCTTTTCAAATTTTTGATAATGTATGGTTAAAATTGAACTTGCTTGGAAATATTTTAGGGGTTCAATTTGAATCATTTTTTAAATTAGGATTAAATCTGAACTTTACCAAATATATTGGGTGAAATTTGACATTATCCCAGCAAATTAATTATGTAGGGCTTCTTCCATAGTTAATGTAGTAGTTGGTGACAGGATGTTGATATTACTACTTGTGGCTTGCTATTTAGGAAATTAATTAGTACCGTTGAAAATGAAACAGAAAATAGTTTCAGTACTGTTTGGTAAAGAGTTTTTTGGGGTAAAATTAGAAGTTTGAGCCATTTTATAGGTTTTGATTAGTCAATTTTTTATTTTTTTTTTGTTACAATGGAGGAGCTAACCTTAAGAAAACATCAAATACAGACCGATCTTTAAAGAATGGTCATTCTGGGAAGCCCATACCCACAAAAATTAGAAAAAAGAATGTCATGAATGCTTGCAGGAAGCGCATCACACTCGTGAAGACCTAAACTCAAACTCTCTGCGTAGTTTGCCATCCAGTCAGATACCCCGTTCCCTCGTAGGATATGAACGAGCCGCACCTCCCAATCTCTATCATATAGATCACGACACGTCATAATAAGTCAAGAAAAACGATGTCGTTGAACCACCTCATGACTAACAAGCCGAATTACTACCAAAGAGTCCATTTCGAATACTACCATGCGGACCTCTTGGAAAGTCCTCGTGTTGCACCCCTAAACTTTAGAGTCCCTTTGGGACATCCGATGATTAGTTTGTTTGGTGAATAGATGTTTGAAAGAGCTTGTTGGATCTAAAAAGCTAATTTTGAAAATACTCATCTTATGAGTTTTTTCAATTAGCTTATTCATTGTTCCATCTCTTTTGAATAACATTTTTACCCCTGTTTATTACCATCTAACTCCAAATAAAGACTTTATCATGTCCTTATTTATCATTACGCAAACAACTATTAATAATCAGTTAAGTTTTACCAAACAATTTTACATAATCAGCTAGTCAAATCAGCTAACCAAAAAGATAATCAGCTATCAACTAACAGCTAACGATTATTTGCCAAACAGGCCTCAATTTAACTATTTAAGGCTTACTTTGTAAAAAACTCATAAAAAACACTTTAATCTTAATATTTTCAAACAAGATCAATTTTAAAAGTTTCAAAAGTTTAAATGGACTAGTTTAACGGTTATATGATTAACATATCGGACATTTCAAATAAATTTATAGATAAACTGACATCGCTTTGTACATTTTCTATGAGATTATTTCTAATTATTTTAATAACATAATAAAATTTTATTGTTAATGGTATAAAGCAATCAATCAGTGATAAAGTAACATTGAAATTTCATTCCTATTTTGCTTTTATTTATGTTTTATCCAATTTGAATCGATTTATGAGACGTTCTAAACAAGTTTATAAGCAAAATAACACATTTTGTATATTTTCTGTTAATTATTTCTAGTTATTTTAGTAACACACTAAAAATATGTTATCCGATTGCTTATATTTGGCTATTTTTTATTTATTTATTTATTATTTTGAACCTGAAAAATGATATTCATATATAAGTGGGATTGACATACTCAACAATAACGTTTGACAGCCATTCCGGCACTACAGTTGACAAAAAAATCGCTAGCATTGGAACAGGCCTGCCTAGCTACCAAATGTGCAGCCCTATTCGCTAAACGAGGAATAAAAGACAATGTAAAAGAAGAGTTGGATTTCAAAATAGCTCGGCAATCATGAATAAGCGATCCAAACTCCAAGATATCTTGTTTACAAGACTGAATTGCATCAACAACAAGCTTAGCATCACATTCAAATTCAACATTCGTATACGTCATAGTAGCAAGCCAAATCAGGCTCGTGCGTAGAGCAAGTGCCTCAATCACCCGTGGTTCTCTTATACCTGGAATGAAGCTACTACTACAAAATAGGAATGCTCCCACTTCATCTCCGATTACTGCGCCCATATCACAACTCTTTATTTCCTTGAAAATGGCGCCGTGAATATTGCACTCTGAACCGGCGGCCGGCGGCTTCCATTTCTGATTTGCCATCGTTTGCAATGAGAGCCTGCTGTACAGGAACACTGATGTTTGTGCTGCTGTTTGGGATATGGCACTGATGTTCGACCGAATTCGCTGGTGTTCCCGGAGCTGGCGCTGCTGTTCCGCGAAAAAACAAAATTAATTCATTTATTTATTTTTGTTTCTGATCAATTTAAGTCGAGTCATCAATTATACACTAGCGCAAAAAAAAAAAAAAACAAAATTAATTCATTAATCATAAGAAAAAAAATGTCAGCCGAGAGAATTGTGTGGAAATAAAGAGGAAACATCCACATTGTGATAAGCGGATAATATTCATATGGTTGTAATGAAAGATGATGTTGTTAGTCTTTATTTTGTATTATAGTTATTTAAAGGACAAATTAGCCTAATTCAACAGGTTCATTTATATATCTAATTCACTTTAGTTCTATCTCATCAAATTAGACACTTTTATCTATTTTAGACAAAATTATCGCTAGTTCTATTCGATCGATCCATCTGCTCCTGCTCCAGCTTCTTCTTCTTCTTTCGCTTCGTCCGCTTATTCTTCTTCTTTTTGTTTCAACTTTTTCTTAGGTTCATATTCTTCAATTTCTGATACCAATCATTAACGGTTTTTGAAATTATTGAAGTATTATGTTCAATTTCCCGTAGAAGATGTTGAGAGTCTGGGGAAGAAGGTGAAAGGTATTTTTGTCCAAAGTGGATGAAAGTATCTAATTTGATGAGATGAAAACAAAGTGAGTCAAATATATTAATGGACCTCTTCAAATCAGCTAGATTAATAATTAGCCCTAAAAAAATGTATTGGTGAGTTTTTGAATAAATGTCCCATTAGCTAGATTTCAAAATGTTAATAGAAGAAAAATAAAAAATTTGGCGTTGTATTATTATAGAAATTGCTGGGAAACTCATTTGAGTGAGGTGTAAATATATATGTGGTATTTTATCAAATATATATATATATAGTAAAACCTTTATAAATTAATAATGTTGGGATCATGAAATTTTATTAATTTATAGAGGTTATTAATTTATCGAGTATAAAATTAGTGATCTGGTCCAAATCGGGACCAGAAGAAATTATTATTTTAAAGAGGTTATTAATTTATCGAGTATTAATTTATGAAGGTTTGCCTGTATATATATAGGGGTGAAGATCTAGTGTGACAAGGGGTTAGGATATGACAAGGAGCTTATTGTGTTACATAACAAAACTACGTAGTTTTGATTATAATTAAAAAGGGCAATGTGGCAAATTTGTAAATAAAATGAAAGAGAGGATAGAGAAAATTGTTTTATTTCTTTTCTTTAAAATACATTTTCCCAATATCTCTAACATCGTTTTTCAAAATTTTTTATACTATTAGACTCGTCTAAATTAGACGGTCATTTTAAGACCCCTGAAGCTCAAGTAAAAAAAATTCTGGTGAACGGAATCCGGGTGGACGTTTTTCGGCGAGACAAAAAGTTCCAAAAAATTCTCAAAAAAATCCAGAAAATGTAAAACATTATTCTAAGAAACTTTAATTCTTGGGTCGAAGCATAATTTCTTACGGTTTAGTCCCAATAAAACATTTTTCTTAATTTTATCCATTTTACAAGCTTCAACAATTTATTGGGTTATAACCGTAAGGAATCTCGTTTTGAGCCAAGAATTAAAATTTTTTAAAATGATGTTTTAAATATTTTGAAATTTTTTGATAATTTTCTGGGCACGTTTTTTGTCCTACTTACATTGTTCAAAATCAGTGTACCATTTGTTCCACCATAATACTTATATTGTTCCAACAGAAAATTGTTTTATTTCTTTTCTTTAAAATACATTTTTCTGACATTTCTAACCTCATTTTTCGAAAAATTTTATACTATTAGACTTGTCTAAATTAGACGGTCATTTTAAGATCCCTGAAGTTCAAGTAAAAAAAATTCCGGTGAACGGAATCCGGGTGGGCATTTTCTGGTGAGAAAAAAAGTGTTCAAAAAATTCTCAAAAAATTTCAAAAAATGTGAAACATTATTCTAAAAAATTTTAATTCTTGGGTCGAAGCGGGATTTCTTATGGTTTAATCCCAATAAAACTTGTTCCTTAATTTTATGCATTTTACATGATTGAACAATTTATTGGGTTAAAACTATAAGGAATCACGCTTTGAGCCAAGAATTAAAATTTCTTAAAATGATGTTTTACATGTTTTGGAATTTTTTGATAATTTTCTGGGCACATTTTTTTTTCTACTTACATTGTTCCAAATCAGTGTACCATTTGTTCCAACATAATACTTATATTGTTCCAACAGAAAAATGTTTTATTTCTTTTCTTTAAAATACATTTTCTTGATATTTCTAACCTCGTTTTTCAAAAAATTTTATACTATTAGACTCGTCTAAATTAGACGGTCATTTTAAGATCCCTGAAGCTCAAGTAAAAAAAATTCCGGTGAACGGAATCCGGGTGGGCGTTTTCTGGCGAGCAATAAGGTGCCCATAAAATTCTCAAAAAATTTCAGAAAATGTAAAATATTATTCTAAGAAACTTTAATTCTTGGGCCAAAGTGGGATTTCTTACGGTTTTGACCTAATAAATTATTGAAGGATGTAAAATGGATAAAATTAAGGAAAACGTTTTATTGGGACTAAACCGTAAGAAATCCTACTTTGACTCAAGAATTAAAGTTTCTCAAAATAATGTTTTACATTGTTTGGAAGGTTTTGAGAATTTTCTGGGTACTTTCGGGTTTTTTTATCGGAAAACGCTCATCTAACCGCCGGATTCCGTTGATTTGGGACTAAACCGTAAGGAATCTCATTTTGAGTGAATTAAAGTTTCTTAGAATAACGTTTTACATTTTCTGGAATTTTTTGAGAATTTTCTGGACATTTTTTTCTCACAGAAAAACATATCGTCGGATTCCATTCACCGGAAATTTTTTTACCCAAGCTTCTGGGATCTTAAAATGACCATCTAATTAAGACGAGTCCAACGGTATAAATTTTTTTGAAAAACAAGGTTGAAAAAGTTGGGAAAATGCATTTTGAAGAAAAAAATAAAATAATTTTTTCTTTCCTTTTATTTACAAATTTGCCACCTCATTTTGGTTAGTTACAAAATTGGTCATTGTCACATCGATCTCATCTCTCTCTCTATATATATATATAGTCACATTTAATAGAAAATGTACGTGGAGGTGATAGGTTTGATTCAAAATCTAATAATTAGTTATTTTGATTTATTAGTTATGAAAAAATATTTAATATATTTTAATAAATAAAGTTACTAAAATTAATATGTAATAAATAACTTAAGGGTTACCGTAACTAATAGCTACTAAATAGGTTAGTAGTTACTAAATATTGGTCTATATATAGGCTAATTGTTTATGATTTAAAAAGAACCAAGAACCAATATCAATAATAAAATAGAAATTAAGTGGAGATGTAGATCCTTTAATTTTATTAGTTTCCCTATTTATTTTATTTCTTTATTTCTATCTAAAAAACCCAACAAAGTGACATAAATTAGGGATGACAAGGGGTAGGTTACTTGTAGATAATGTAAATCTCAAACTCTTCGTACTCGTTTCATTACTTTAACGGTATACTTTATGAATTCCATTCTCATCCCATTTAAATCGCGGGTAACCGCAAGTAGCTTTACGCATTAAAAATCAATAGATAAAATAAAAATATTACAAAGAATAAATTTAATAATTATCTGCAAATTAACAATTCAAAATTAAAATTAAAATCCTAAATCCCCCAATTATCAATAAATTAAGCAAATATATGACGGGTACCGAATAACATGTACCTAGGAGTCTTCTCATACCTGTCTCATACTTATTTATACAGAGTACACATAATCTCATTAGGATCGGATAGTGTTGGGTACCCACTAGTGCATTCCCCATTACCATCATTAACATAAATTGTACATCTTTCATGGATACTTAAATTAAGGGGGTAATACATCATTTCATAATTAAATAACAGTTAAATCAGCTTATTCAAATTTTAGGTAACATAAGACTATGTTTAAAAACGTTATGATTAAATTTACAAAATTTCATATTTAGAGCTAAATTTGTACTTCTTAAAAATGTTAGGATCAAAATTGATCCTTATTAGTAATAAAATAAAATAAAAAAACATTTGCAATCAAATATATAGTCACTATATTAGTCTTAAAACTCTAGTACTCCTTTACCCCATTCGTTAAGCAAACTTGACCAATGTAAAAGTATATGGAAAAACAATTAAAAATATTTAATTTAATGTACTAAATATTAATAAATTACAATATAATTAATGAAAAGTTTATAAAACATATATTAAGACAACTAAAACTAAGGTTAAATGTTGAAAAATATTGTGTTAGAAAATAAAATATTTTTTGATGTTTGACATAATATCGAAAAACAAAAAAAAGTAATGGATGACTATTATTTTGAAATGGATACGAAAAAAATCAAGTAAGGTTACAAAAGTTTATGAAAATGTTTTATTCTCTTCAAAGGTATAAAACATTTCACTTTCTAACAAACACCGAAAATCAGAAAAATATTTTTTTGCCAACAAACGGCACCTAAATTATCTTTATTTTAGACCGACTCAAAATCATTGAATCTACAAACATAATTCTAATTGTTTTTTTTTTCAAAAGAATTCTAATTGGTTTTAAACCATAGATTAAATACGTTTTCCAGAAAACACACTTTCATTCTTTGTGGTAAGTATGAATTTGAAAAACCGACAAAAAGAAAGATATAAATTTTATTGGGTAAATTACATCCATGACCACTGAACTTTACCATTTTAACATAGTGGTTACTGAACTTCAATTTTTAACAGTATGATCACCGAACTTTACACTTTTTAATACCGGTGGCCGCTCAACACCTCAAAACGACCGTTTACGGCGTCAAAATAAAAAATTAGAAGAGTTAATGATATTTTAAGGAACTTTAATTCTTGAAAATTTTCATTTTGAGGTTATTTAGGCGTTGTTAGTTTAGGAGAGAGAACGAAAGATCCAAAATATGTGATTTTGGAAAATAAAAAATGTGGTTTCATGGTAAATGTGGTTCTGAACAACTTTAATTCTTGAATATTTTCATTTTGAGATCGTTAACGGTTATTTTAAGGTGTTAGTTAAAATTGAGTGGCAACCGATGTTAAAAAGTGTAAAGTTCAGTGGCCATACCGTTCAGAATTGAAATTTAATGACCATAATATTAAAATGGGTAAAGTGCAGTTGTCATAGGTGTAATTTACCCAAATTTTATTTGAATGTAGTATAATTTGATTTTTTTGTTCAAAATTGATGAATAGAATTTTCCAACTACTCAATTGGGTTGATTTTTCTTATGTTTCTGAAAGAGATGCTTGAGACTAGAAAATTAATTTCTTCTCCCTAATCTGACAGTGCTAAGAGTAAATTATACTAGTGCTACTTAAACTTTAGTTCACGCGCATTAGTACTTAGATTATTTTTTATCAAAAATATACCTGAAGTAACGATGATCGGTCAATACGAGTTTGACTAGTAAATTATACTAATGGTATCTGAACTTTATCTTAATTCACATTTTGGTACCTAGATTTCATTTTGTTTAAAAAATAAACCTCAAATAAAAATGACTCAACATTTTAACGGATAAATAAAGTTTAGAATAACTTGAAATATGTCAATGTATTCTATGTCATGAGATCTTTTTAACAGTATATTATAAACTCAAAACGGACAAGTGATGAATGAGAAATGGATGTTCAAAATGAACCACTTGAAATGGTTTGAAAAGAAATGAGAATTTTAACTATTTTATAAGCAAATGGCTTTTACAAGCATTTAACCAATTACTAGGGGAAAAGATTTCTCACATACAGGGGTGCAGTCGAAGTACTATTAGGTTAGGGGCGCACTCACACGACATGGGCGCTGCGAATGTCACACCGAAACGAAACCCCTTGGATCTGCTTACTTTTCCTAAAATTATATTTTAATTAGAAAAAAATCATTTATAAAACACATTTATTTATTTTTTTAACAAATTTTTTATTGTAATAAATTAACAAAAAAAACCGGGGTTGCACCGGTTCCTGGTTCGACTACTGGGCACTGGTGGAATCCCGGTTACGTCGGTTTGTTGATGGGTTCAACAAATTGGTACAGTTCGGACGGAACTCTTTACTAGTTCCTAGTTGAACCCGTTGATCCGGTACGAGCCTAATAACATTGGCGAAAAGACAAATTCAAGTTAAGTGTTTAATTTTGTCCCTTTTATCAATTAATTCATCAATTATACATTCTGAACCCATAGAACGGTGCAAAAGACTAAAGTCAAGTCAATTTAAAAAAAAAAAAAAATCTCAGTTTACCAAGTCTTACCAAAGACTTAATGGAGTCAATTGTGATGAAATTCTAGGAAGTTTCATAACCACATAATTTCCTATCCAATTAATTGTAGTTTCATTTTGAGCTGATGATCATAACTCATTTAGCCACTGTTTAATCTATAAAATAAATGGATTGGATTGATTCATTTATAAGTTGGGTTATAAATAGATTGATACACCTAATTCATATAATAAATGTATTGAATTTCGAGTTAATTGGGCTGATTTATTAATTCATTTAATAATTTATGAAAAACGAAAAAAAAAGAGAAAACATGAAAAATGGAAATCTGAAAAATGAAAAAACGTGAAAATATGAAAAACATAACCGTAAAAATTAGAAAAAAAATAAAAAAACTGATATATATATATGAATATACATTAAAAGTGAAATAATCTCACGTATGACTTTTAATTGGATTTGGTAGATATGTAATATGTATAGCCTAATCCCAATTCAAATTAATAATATAAAGTTTTTGTTTTTATTTATATAAAACCTTAAGCTAATAAGATCAATTTTTCTTTTTCTTCTTTTTTTATAAAAATTGGGACGATGCATTATCCTGAAACCTGACATCCACTCTAGGTTGGCACCCCATGAACGCGAAAAAGCAAAACCCGAAAGGAATCAGTAAATAAAAATATAGAGTTAAACAAGAGGGGGAGCAAAAGAATGAAACAATAAAGAATAAAAGGTAAAACTACAAAAACAGAGAATTAACGAAATCTAAAGTGATCGATGTTGCAAACATCATCAGACAACAACGAAGCAGAAAATGCAGGGGCCGAATTCCACCAAGAAATGGTCGGGGAGGAAACACCAAAACGAGCTAAGGCATCAGTGACCCATTTGCCTTCCCTGAAGATATGTGAAACAATAATAGTCATCTGTGAACACTGGTTCAGACATTTCATCCAATCCTAGTGAACAGACCACAGAACCTGAGATAAGCCTGCTTTGAGCTTATTGGTGACCAACAGAGAGTTTGATTCAATCCATAAGTGCTATCAGTTCTTCTCCCTCGCGATATCTACTACAAAAATTGCGGCTTTTAATTCGACAAGAAAGGCAACCAGAGAAGGGATTGGGAAAACAAAGCTACCACGAGAAAATCCCCTACTCGTGCGGAAAACTCCACCGACATCCGCAGGTCCAAGAGCACCCAGAGTTGAACCGTCAACATTAACTTTAAGGCAGCCGTGTGGCGGACTGATGCGCCTAGCAGCGTCGGACCACTAAGCTCACTAAGTGTACCTCGTCGTTATCAAGTAATAAAATCTGGACAAGTCCAGGTATTGAATCCACAGGATTTATTCCTGCAAGTATCAAGCTACTCGGTCTCTAGTGTTATCTAGGCTTTGGGGGGTTTGATATTGATTTGATTAAGTTAAGCTACTCCTAATTAAATTACTCTACTCCTAGCTAAGTTATTCTACTCCTAGGTGATCTTTTACTAATGTAATTGCTCGAAGGGACATGGAATGATACGATAATAATGAAGATAGATTGTGCAGATAACTGATTTAAAACCTAATCTAAGTCACTTGTGTCCGAGGCGATTAACCCTACTTATCCTTCTGAGGTTCCTAGTTCGTGATTCCCTTGTAAGGCCGAAACTAGCTCTAATGCTCAGCAATTTGGGCTTAATCATCTATAGGGTCGTCAATCCTATAAGCACTGACTAGGTCAGATTCAGCTCGCAATATGTGTCAACTTAATATTTGGATTATTGAATGAGTTAAACCAATCAGACAAAGCGTAAGACAAAGATAAAAGCAATAAACCAATTGAAGAAAACAAAACTATAATATTATTAAAGATGGAAAGTATTGTCACGGAGATACAATTAGTCTAGGTGATAAGCCCAAAATATACCAAAAATATCATTAATAATTACGTCAGTTTTGTAGTGAAATTGTGCTAATTATATTCAATTAGAGTACTTTTACGTCTATATATGTTTCTTTGATGAAAGTGAATGTATATAAGTAAATTTCTTTATTCTTGATCTTATTTTATATCATGCAAATTCATGATAAATATAAATCTTATTTTCAATTTTCAATTAGGTTTATAGGCATAAATCGAACTAACAATTTTAGCTTTTTAGCTCGGTTTGACTTCGTCTTACATCAAAAACAAATTGAATTTTTTAAGGAAACTTTAGCCGTAATACATGTTGAATTTTAAGTCAATATAGGATGAATGTACTATTTTTCTTTCCCATTTTAAATTTTGCTTTTTTATAACTCGTGTTAATTAAATCAAGTTATCGTATTCTTAACTTTTGGCAACGATTGAGACCAACCTTATCACAATCGAGGTATGAAAGGGGAGAAAAAGTAAATAAATGGTACTTTTGGCCACAATTGCGAGAACCCTTATCACAATCGAGGTATGAAAGGAACGTTAAAAATAAAGCAAAAATTAAACGTGTTAAGTTTAAAGTAACGATTGCGTCCACCCATGGTATGGTCGATACCTAGTGAACACAAAAGCAATTTAATTAATATTAAGTCATAGTCGAGACCACCCTTATCACGGATGTGACTAGCAAATAAATTAAACCTAAGTCCTTATTTAATTCATATTTCATATAATAGATTAGGTTTGGGAAATGAAATTTTGTGCTTTGAAATGCCTTGAGACGAAAGACTCAAAAACATGCGTGCTTACACTGTCCCGAATACTTCAATATAAAAATTGAAATACAAGACGAATGATATATCGCTTTTACATTAGCTAGTTTGATGTTTTGCGTATAAATTTACCATGCAAGTTAATCTTTCAGTTTAACTAATTTAAAAAGGAATACATGGATATATGTTTTATTTTCATAAAGAGATTGGTTAAAGAATAAATTCAGTGAAATTTTACTCGGTTAATAATTACCTAAAATATCATTAATAATTACGTCGGTTTTGTAGTGAAATCATGCTAATTATATTCAATTAGAGTACTTTTACGTCTATATATGTTTCTTTGATGCAAAGTACTTAATTATTTGGTTAAATCCAAATAGGAGCTAAATGAAGGAAAATAGGCAAACGTTTGGCAGCGGAAATATAAAAATTTTAACCTATTTCCATTAAACCAAGATCCGTTAATCGTTATTTCATATAAAGATGGATAGAAGGAAATACCTTTTGGAGTTCTATCTACCATTGCAATCGTAGTGCCCACAACTCTTACTCTGAGTTCTCGAGCACAAAACAAAAACACAATTCAAAATCAAATTAGAACTCAACCGTATAAAACAACCAAAGTAGATTGTCTCTAATTAATCAACACAAGATCAAGGAAAAAGAGAAAAAGATGAAATCAATTGAATCGGTAGGAAGCGGTGGATTATTTCGTCCTCAACAAGGGGTGTCAAAATTCTCTCTCCCGGGATTGTCTGTCTTGGTCGAAATTTACCAATAGGGGGGTTATAAATACTCTCTTGTATCTAAACCCTAGTTAGATAAAATTAGGTTACTGAATAAGAATTTAATTCGGAATATAATTCTTATTTATTATTTACAATTATATCTTAAATATAAAGATAACAATAATAACCTTATAGGATAATAATAGGAGCAATTTAATCTCATTAAACTTCCTAACTTATTTATCCTTTAATTAATTTAATTCACAATTATAATCTAATTAGAATTGTTTAAAAATCAAATTAATTATTCATGTATTTCACTACATAAAATCGCCCCCCTCATTTACTGGGCCTTAGTGGACTCAGTTGGGCTTCCATCAATTAATTAACATCTGTTTCTCTTTTGGGTTCCAAGTCTTATGTGTGACCCATTAGGTTCTTATTGCTTCTAGCCGTATGCAACTATTAAATTAATTTTCTCAGAATTATATTTAATCTTTGCATAACGGAATGAGTACGCGAAATGTGATTAGCAAATCCGAAACATTCCCCCAGAGCTATAAGAAGACAGGTTGATTCTGTCGTTGACCTTTCCATATTAGTTACAGTATAATTCGAACCTTTATCAACTACATCCTTGAACTGAATCTTATGACTATGGATAATGTCAAGTCACATATAGCGAGACGTTCGTTTTACTTGTACAGGCCGAGTTAACTCCAATTAGATAGGTTAAGTGAATCTGTATTTCAAGTCTTAAGCTATCTGCTCGCTGAATCTTCAGAATAGTGACAGTTCCTTTGACTACCAAAATGTAAACTAATATGAACAAATCTTAATCTAAATCTAAATGCTACTGTGTTTGTATTTATTTGATAAACAACTTGTGTACGGCAAGATGCCTTTTACAAAATCGAACTCTAATCTCTGACTCATTTCTGAGTCAGAGTTTCTGCATAAACTCTGCACTAATCTTACAAATCTAACTCTCTCTTTCTATATTTCAACTCTCAATCAACTCTCTATTTATAGATGTTGAAGAGTCGTGATTGAAGTGTCGTGTCCATTGTGAAGGGTCGTATGCGCTGCGAAGAGACGTTTCTATCCACCCGAACGAACGCGTTTCTTGGAATTTAAACATGTGAATTTAGTGCTGCAAAGGCTGCTGATCTTACCGGGAATGAGAATGTGATTTTTGGTCTTCGAAATAAAGGAGAGAGGCACTGGACTTTAGCGTGTCGCGACCGAGAATTTGGGATTCTCGATCGTGACCCATAATTCTCTATCGAGAATTTGGATTCTCAACCGAAAATAGGAATTTTTCTCCCGTTTCTGACTTCGTTCTCATCTTCCTCGTATCGGTGTGCTGATTTCTTCGTCTTTTGGCTCCTAACTTAGGGTTTTTCCTTCGTTTTTGACCTCTTTTCATTCCTATTTGGATTTTACCAAATATTTAGGTACCTTGCATGAAAGAAACATATTCGGACGTAAAAGTACTCTAAATAGATATAAACAGCATGATTTCATAGCAAAACTGATGTAAATATTAATGATATTTTAGGTATATTTTGGGCTTAACAGACGATACGAAAACAAATGTTTGTCATGTATCTTGTGTCATGTGAAAGGGAAAATAACATAGTGATGTTCTCAATTAACTTATGAGCTTATTCCGAGACATGAAATCAACACTTGATAAATTTTTCTAGCGCTATTTTCCGACTAGGTAAATTTATCTTCCCCCTTTTTTCAATTTGTTTATGTTAGATATGACTGGTAATTTTAATGAGAAGGGTGGTTTAGTGAATTTGATCAACATATCCGGTGAGTTTAAATAATAAAGGGTAATGCAAAAATACCCATAATGTTTACAACAAGAGCAATTTTACTCCTAATATCTAAAATGGTACAATTTTATGCCTAATGTTGGCAGCCAGGAGCAATTTTACCGTTGACAAATTTGATCAATTTGAGAAATAATTCATCAAAGAAGTCTTCTCAATCATGAATCTTGTCATCAATGCTTCACATGTCAATCATTTTATCACTCATTAGTAGCAGATTACAAACATATGATTAGACGTAAAAAAAAATAAAAAAATAAAATAAAAAATACTATATTTTGTACGAGCTGGAAAAAAATTATATATTTTACCGAATTTATAAATATTAGTCTCTAATTCAATTATTACATCACAAAAAATATGAAATCTTTCTTTAGAACCAACTGATATGTAATTGGTATAGAATAAGAAACAAAATATATGTGTTACATAATAATATATGAAATTGACCCAACTTGTCAACGTTAGGGGTGAAATTGCTCTTACCTGCTAACGTTATGGATAAAATTGTTTCTGACTGTAAACGTTATTGATATTTTTACATTTTATTCCAAATAATAATAAGGAAACACTTTGCAAGACTATGAACAAAAATATTGAAACCAAGAAATACCGAGTGTTTAAAATTCTGTTGATACTATAAAGCTGATATTTATTTATGACAAATTGCTAGAATAAAAAAAATAAGTAAAGCATTAACACCATAAATTAATTTTAATATATGAATGATTACATACTTATTAAGTTAATTGAACATCATTGAGAAGCTTAACTTTGATCTTGTTGAGAGTAATTAGAACATCTTTGATACCAATCCTCTCCTTAGGTACATCTACACAACATTTTAAGGCTAAGTTCATAATTGAAGATGTGCAATCTATCTTAGCCAAATAATGTCGTTCGTTGACCCTAAGCAAATTGGGATCAACAAGTTGAGTGACTCCAGAAGGTACTGAATCTTTAACCCATTTCTTCATACTCATATCTTCGTTAAACATCTCATCCGTAGGCCTTTTTCTTGTGAAAGTTTCGATCAACAGAATACCAAAACTGTATATATCACCCTTTATAGAAACAAGTCCTTCTGATCCATACTCTGCATCAAAATTTGTTTTAATTAGTGTCGCACAATAAATTACTATTTCAAGTATAATATATATACAGAAAATCAAACATCACCTGGGGCCATGTATCCAATAGTTGCAAGATTTATAGTTTGTATGAAAGATTGATCTTCTCCGACGAGCTTCGCTATGCCAAAATCAGTTACATGAGCAACCACATCGTCATCTAGAAGGATATTACTAGGCTTCAAATCACAATGAACAATAGGAGTCATATAACCATGATGAATATATTCAACTGCTGATGCAACATCAATCATTATGTTCAATCTCTGAAAAATGTCCAAAAAGTAGTTGTGAGAATACAACCACTTTTCCAGGCTCCAATTAGGCATGAAGTCCATGACTAAAGCCTTAAATTCAGTGGTACAACAACTCGTGATTATTTTCACAAGGTTTCTATGTCGAATCTCACGCAGTACTTCACACTCCACATCAAAACTCCGGAATGCTCCTTCTAACTCCAAATTGAAAACCTTAACTGCAACGGACAAGCCATTTGAAAGATTCCCTCTATATACCGAACCAAAACTCCCCTTGCCAAGCAAATTCACCTCATCAAATTTATTTGTTGCCCGTTGAAGCTCATGAATAGAAATTCTTTGCCATATTGGTAAAGGTGGAAAATTCACTTGGTGAGTCAACAATCTTGTTTTCCTTTTCCAATGCCAAATTAGGACAACAATAACAATTCCAAGTGCCAAAGTTGTTAATACAATTGCAACCAGTGTTATCTTGATTTTCTTTGAATGGTTCTCATTGCTAGTTCTGCATGGATTGACTTGGAATTTAGGTGCCCCACAAAGTCCTTTATTTCCTATAAATGATTGGGTTGTTAAGTTCATAAACGGCCCTCCATTAGGAATTTCTCCTTGTAGTTCATTGAAGGACACATTAAAATCCTTGATATATTTTAATTTCTCTAGGGAATTGGGTATTTTTCCTGAGAGATTATTGAATGACAAATCTATGAATTCCAAACTTATAGCATCACCAAATGATTCAGGAATGGAACCCTCCAATCTATTATTAGATAAAGAGAGACGCTTTAGAGTTTGAAGGCATTCAAAGATGGGTGGTATACTACCTGATAATTGATTTCTAGACAAATCAAGTAATGTAATAGCTCTCAAACTGCCAATATCTATTGGAAGATCACCGCTTAAGGAATTTGATGATAGCTTGAGTTCAAGCACATCTTTAAGCCTCCAAAAAGTTGATGGAATAGTAGAATTGAGTTTGTTAGAATCCAAATAGAGCTTTCTAAGAGAACTGAGATTACCCAAACAAGACGGGATATTTCTAGAGAGCTTATTACCCCCAAAATATATGTCACTCAATCTCTGTAAACCACATAATTCAGTAGGTATGGACCCTTGGATTCTATTTAACTCAATATCTAATATTTGAAGCTTCCTCATTTTTCTAATTGTCCTAGGAATGAATCCTTTTAAATTGTTATCTCCTAGATTCAATGAAATCAAGCTAGTTAAGTTTCCAATTTCCTTGGGAATGGTTCCTATTAGTCCAGAACCATACATTTTAAAATATTCGAGGGAAGAAGATAGGTTTCCTATGAAAATTGGTAGAGTAGCCTTCAATGGATTGTTACCCAAGTCTAAAAATGTCAACTTTTTGCAATTCGTCAATGAGGAAAATAAAGTCAGTAAAGGTTGACTATTGAGTTGATTGTTCCATAAATTGAGAAATTGAAGCTTTCTTAAATTTCCAAGAGCAACTGGAATAATGCCAGAGAACATGTTTAAATCCAAGTCAATCTCAGTGAGTTTAGAGGCATTAGAGAGAGATATGGGAATAGGACCATGGAAATTATTGTCTCCAATATAAATTCCCTCAAGGTTGGGAAGATAGAGACCAAAACTTGGAGGAAGACTGCCTGAGAGATTATTAGTATCTAACACTAAATTCTTTAATGTTGTAATTTTAAAAATGTTGGAAGGAAGCATTCCATCAAGGTTGTTAACTCCGAGATATAGTTCCTCCAGGTAAGCAATGTTACCCATTTCAAAGGGAATGCTGCCTGCCGTCACAATTCATTTGAAAAATTCTAAATTAAAATTGTGTTTATAAAAAAATTCAACTAAAATTTGAAGGAAGATATATATTTAAACCCAATAACAAATTTAACATCTCATAAAAGTACAAATATATATTTGTCATTTTTCAACATGGTTTCTCCAAAGTTAAGAATTTTGGTTCATTGTATTATCCAAGAGTTATGTATGTTTCCTAAGAGTTATGTTGTTTCTTAAGAGTCATGTTGTTTTGTCCAAGAGTTATATATACTGCCTAAGAGGTGTGTTGTTTATTAAGACCCATGTTTTTTCTAGTAATTGAAATCTTCCTCCCTACTTCCAAACTTCAATTTTCTATCCAACTAGATTTCTTATTGATGAATGAACTTTACAATACACAAGGTTACTTGAATAACTTTTTAATAATAAAACAATTTTTACTAATGTAAAATTTTGCAATTCAATTGTATATAAAGTATATAATTTAAATGAAAAAGAAATATGATAAACTTGGTCTCTCATAGACTTAAAATGGCTGCAAATTGGATTTTCTATTAACTAGAATTATACAAAAAAAAATGGGTAATTAATTTATTAGTCCCTATATTTTGACAAAACACACTGTTTAGTCCCTGTATTTTCAAAAACACATGGTAAGGTCCCTAACCTTTTTATCAATGAACTGTTTAGTCCTTCCGTCTGTTTGTTATATTTTTTTTACCGTTTATGACTTCAGAAATGACTAAATTACCCTTTACTATTTACCTTCAAACTTTAGAAGAGAAAGTCTAATTTAAAAGAAGTTATTTGTATGGAGAACAAGAAAAAGAAAAGACCCAATGCATACGAATTTGAACGATTAAGAAGAAAATCAAGAAGAAGAACATTCAAAGTTGATTTCAGATGCATTAGAGTTTAAAGGAAATGAAAAGAAGATCGCAAATCCAAATTGACTAACAAAATCTTCATGAGAGTCTAACGGCAGGGACTAAACAGTTCACCGAGAAAAATGTTAGGGACTAAACAGTTCATTGAGAAAAAAGTTAGGGACTTTATCATGTGTTTTTGAAAATACAAGGACTAAACCGTGTGTTTTGTCAAAATATAGGGACTAATAAATTAATTACCCAAAAAAATTTAATAAGAAATGAATTAAGAAGAAGAAAGTGCAATTTGCCAATAGAAATTCTTTGAAGTTTATTCAGTTGTTTCTTTTCGTGTTCTGTAACTTAAATATATGAAAGAGTCAAAAAGTAATTTGTGTCCTCCAAATTTATAATTTTATAATTGCTTACATGTTATGTAATGGTTAATTTGTGTCTACATCCATGACATAGCCACAACCAACAATTTACAATATAATTATGAAAATCGGTTTAATGCATATATACATACCTAAATTTGGCAAGTTTTATCTAATAGCACCCTAAACTTTTAAAATAACATATCACATATTTATAGTTGACTTTAAAAACATATGACACACTTATAGTTAGTTTTAAAAATCTATCACACACCTATAGTTGGCTCATTCGGACCTCAATGCATATATACACACCTAAATTTGGCAAGTTTTATCTAATAGCACCCTAAACTTTTAAAATAACATATCACACATTTATAGTTGACTTTAAAAACCTATGACACACTTATAGTTAGTTTTAAAAATCTATCACACACTTATAGTTGGCTCATTCGGACCTCATGCACACAAAATCGTTGATTTTTCGTCTTTGACAGATGAGGTGGCATACCGAACGAATTCACGCGCTTTTCTTTTTTTCTATAACACGTATACCAACTTGTTCGTTAAAGACAAAAGATCAATGATTTTGTGTGTAGGAGGTCCGAATGAACTAACTATAAGTGTGTAATAGGTTTTTAAAGCCAACTATAAGTGTGTGATAGGTTATTTTAAAAGTTCAGGGTGTCAATAGACAAAATGTGCCAAGTTTAAGGGTATAAATAGACATTAAACCTATGAAAATCACACTAAACTAAGAACTTTCCTAGAAAATATATATAAAAAATTACTACAACTCTCTACCTAATGCTCATATAAGAAAACACATTTATAGTCACTAAATCTTAGCACTCAAGACAACTTGATGTCCAATTTGTTAGACTTAGTCCTTACTCCATATTTGTAAAATTTAGTCTTCAAAATTTTGATCTTTTGCACTTACGGTACATATTAACAAATTGGTTCAAATTGGTTAGTTAAGTTCCATTGATAATATGTAACTGCTAAGTAGGTATCAAGATTCAATACTTTGATATAAAATATATTTTCAATTGTCTCGATAATTTCATCATAATGAAGAATCAAACTAGATTCTAAAACATTTTATTACTAATAGAAATTTTGTGCTGGTAAATGAAAACCACCTCAACCAGATCAGAATAAAAAACCTGATAACAAAGTATTATTAAACGAAGTCCTTACTCCGTATGGTTAATATCTCCAAATTTTTGTAAATTGACAATAGACTTCTGAATTTCAACTTTTTCAAAGTACAGTGGGATAGTTAACTTTTTTAGACAGGTCTAGGGAGTAAAAGGTGTAATTAACTTTTAAGTATGTAAATGCAAGTACGTATAAAGATTTAACAGTTTCATATAAAATAGTAAAGATTGAATTTAGATTAATTCTAAAACATCTACGAGTACGGATAAATACCTGTCAATTTGTTTTCTCCGAAGTCAAGAGTCCTTAATGCGGTAAGATTTCCAATAGATGAAGGAATTTGACCACCAATGGAATTTCTTACCATGGCTAATGTCTCCAAATTTATAAGATTACCAATGCACTTTGGAATTTCTCCTATAAAAATCAAAGGATAAATTTGTAACTGATTAATTTAATTCATTTGTTAGTTATATATATATACACACACATGAGATTATAAGTAGAATATGTAACTGTAAATAGATGTTATCTATATGGAGTTATAGTTTATGTATAGAGTTACTTTATGTATAATTTAAAATATTTATTCAATTTTTCTGTTCATAGTCATAGAACTATGCTATTTGCAACATTCCAATTGAATCTTTCATAGGAGAATTAACTGTTCGACCAAATTTGGCTCAGTTCTACGATAAATTATTAAAGCAATCGGATCTTCTAATATATATGGAGGACTGTCCATATAAAAATTGATATATAAATAAATAAAATGATTTTTTAACTTGTCAATGTGTATACAACACGTATAAATTTTTCTATAGAAAATCCTTCATTTGAGTCGGAGAATCTGATTCCTCTAATAATGTATGCAATTTCATTAAATTTAAAATTATTCATTCTTAATCCTTAAGACTATAGAAATTTAATTTTATTGATTTCTACAAAAACATTTTATAGCTTTAGGAACTTTTGGTGAAGATAAAATATCCTTATCCACTTACTTTGCCTAGCCAACAACTAAAAAAATTGTAGCAACCAAATATAACAGATATATGCTTCTTTGATTAGCTTCTATTTTCCATTAATGTGCTATATTTTCTTTTCTAGATTCCGAATGAAAATTCAAAATCTGTTTAGGTCAATTAGTCTATTTTTAATATACTTATGTATAAAAGAACCTTCCTTGAAGGAGATTCATATTGTATGTCACTTTTTTTTTATAAAAAAAAAATTCACATTAAGTCCCTTGGTTGTCAAATTAGCTAATTATAAACATTAGTTAATATAAATTCACTTATTTTATTTGTGTTTAAAATTATATTTTTTTTTTTACAAATTGAAAATAAGATTCACTCATTTTATTTTTTCTCAATAATATCATATCACACGTATAAAAAAAATTATTTTTAAACTATTATAAATGAAAATCAAAATACATTTGAATTATGAGGGACTTAACAAAAACAAAAATAAAAATTTCAAGAACTTAATACATCAAAATCATAATGATTATAGATCTTATGATGCTTTTCAGGGCTGATCCTGAGATTTTAGAGGCCCGAGGGCGAATTACCAAATGGGACCCTAATAAATAAGCGGAAATTAAAAAAAAATAAGTAGAAAAGTAAAGTATATAAAAGAAGATTACTTAAAAATGACACTTTTCTTGTTACATTTAATAAAATATCTAATAAAAACATTTTATATTGCTTTAAGTACCCAATTTCTTATACAAAATGATGTCTATGAACATTTCTAGAAGTAAATTTCTTAAATTTAATAAATTATGAAATAGTTCTAATAGATTTTATGCTCTTTACAATACAAAGCATGATAACGGAAAAGTGAAAAACCAAATTTGAAAATCACATCATTTAACGAGGTTTAGCACCTAAGTTCTTGAAATTGGAAGATTTTGATACATTTTTCCGAAACTTCTTTTGAAGACCGAGTCAATCAGAATCTGATAGAATTTCTCAAAGACAACAAAAAAGATTATTAGTAATTGGAAGTTTCACAGTGAGGTGATTAGAAAACAAAATTGATTATATAGCTGATGAATTGAAATGAACTGCGGATGTAGGATAATATTACTGTTTAATATTCTTTGGGATTGGAGTGTGATTAAAAAAGGGAGAGATAAATTATAAATTTTTGTTGGGATTGATAGGTGGGAAAGATAATTATAGAAATACTTTGAGATAAATTAAGGAATTGATGCCCAAAGTTTTTATTAGGAAATTTGGAAAGAATCCGAGATAAATTAGGGAATTTAGAAAGACTATTTAATAACTGATGCCAACGTTTTTTATTTGGAAAAACTAATTTGGAAAGAATCTAAAGTCAACGTCAACTATATTTTTTTTTAATTTAATCAAGTATAATTTAATAGGTACTAATGCATCACTATAATTAGGGCCCTTCTCATCCTTGGGCCCTGGGCAGGCGCCCCTACTGTCCATGCTCAGGGACGGGGCTGATGATTTTTTCCATATTAATAGTCTCCAATGAAATCTCAAGAAATGTTATCTGTGTCTAATAAGATTTATAAAAAATGATTTTTTTATATAGAAAGCAGAATATTTAATCAAGCAAATGTTTAGTGTCTAAACATAACTTGAAGATAGATGAATTTGGTTGAGAATAAATACATTTGTTACCATATAATTAATATTTTTTTACATGTCAATTCAATATGTTAATCCATGTCATTTGAATTAATTTAATATAAATATCAAAAATTTACCAAATTAGTCATATATTTTATATAATGTAAATTTCTTCTAAATCCCAATAAAATGGGCTCTTATTCATATTTATTAAACACACGAATTATTATTTTTAAATATCATAAAACTCAACTTTTATTTCTATAATATATACCAAAAGTAATTAAAAACTTCAATTTCATATATATGTTAGTGTTTTAGGTTAATTTCATTATGTTTTATTTTACTATGTTTTTTTGTACCGAATTATACTTTTAATTTTAATTAAATTTTATATAAGTTTCACTAAATTACACATGCAATTCAGTAGGTTCACATGAATTTAAAATAGAAAATTGTAAGAGACAAAAGTTAATGCACGAATATGAGCAAATGTATTTGATGAAAGATTGCTGTTAGATTATCTATGGAAAAATCCAACCATCGAAGTGATGACACTAATTATGAGTAATATAAACAATTATTTATAGTAGATATATTGACCTTCAATATTATTGATTCCCAAATAAAGATGATGGAGTTTTGATAAGTTGCATATTTGTAAGGGAATGCCACCTGTAACGATACATGAAAATTAATATATGAAATTATTCCCATCATTAAAACATTATTTATGTCAATGGAGATTAAAAAGACGGTCATTTCATCCTATTGGGTAAAAAAATTCATCTTTTGTTAATGAAGTTTAAAATTGAACAATCTAGTAGACCTTAGGTTTAAGATTGCACCGTTGTACATTGAGACTAAATCTCCAAATTAAGCTTAAGATTGAAATGTTTTTACAACATGAAAAAAGGTAACAAATAAGGGAAAGAAGAAATTAACCTCCAAAGTGATTAGTGTCGAGACCAAGTAACTGAAGTTGGGAGAAAGATCCAATCCAAGAGGGGATAGTCCCAGTGAAAAGATTATATGCCAAGAGAAAAAACTTCAATCGGCGTAAATTGGAAAGTTCAACCGGCAAAGAGCCATGGAATGAGTTATTGAATAAAGAGAATGTGCCTAGGAATGAAAGGTTCCCAATTTGTGGAGGAACGGTTCCTGTTAATCTGGTGTTTTCAAGTAGTATCTTCGTAACTCTGCGATGACGAGTTCCACAAGTAATACCAATCCAATTGCACACTGATGTATCTTTAGACCAGTTTGATGCTAATAGATTTTGAGGATCATTAGTGATACGAGCTTTCAAGGCAAGCAACGCATCCTCATCAGCATTGATATTACTTATGGCTTTGCTTTCATCTATGCATTTCAGTAAACACATGAAACACAAAATAACTATGACTGAAAAAGAATTTATTTTCTCCATGACTCACTCAATATTGAGAAAGGTGTTGAGGAGTTGTTATAAAATAAAAGTATTTGAAACTATATATATATATATAGTTCCAATTTGAAGCAGTAAGTACAAAAAAAAAAAAAATAATAATAAATAAAATAAAAACTCCTTAATGTCTATTATTCCCTTACCCCACTTCTTAGCAAACTTGACCACTGAAATTTCTATGAAAAACAATTAAAAGTATTATATTTAATAATTAGAAAAAAGTATTATAAATATTAATGAAACAGGTAAAGGCTATGCTTATTTTGTTTTTGACAAAGTAAGCCTTACTTTGTGTGTTTTCACCATTGGATTAATTTTATACTCCATCATCCAATGGTGAAAACATATCAAGTAATGGTACTTTGTCAAAAACAAAGTAACCATAGAAGGCATATATTATTTTAACTATGTATACTATTCATTCGTATACTACGTTGTAATATCAATTAAAAGAAAAGAAATTTTGGCAGTAACGAAATTAGATTAACATAATTAATTTTTTATAGATGAATTATCCATAGGTAACTATCTATTCAGTATGTGTGGTGAAGCTCTTAGCCTAGTGGTTGAGAGCTTACCTATGCCTTGGGAGGTCATGGGTTCGAATCACATCCAGGTTTGGTGGGGATTTTTCTTTCTTCTTTAATGTAAGCGCATTGTGCGCAAATTTTTTTTTTTAAAAAAAAAAAAATATTTGTTTTTGTTAGTTATTTATTTGACAAAAAAAAAACATTATCAAGTTCTGATTTTTTATTTTTTATTCATTAAGGTCTTTATTTTATATTTTTGATCATATATAGCACTAATGACCAAAAATAATAATTTTGAATATAAAATTCGGTTAATAAATAGTTTTTCATTTTACCTGCATTTAAAATATGCATTTTTCACGGTTTTAGAGCAGTTGAAAATAGATTTTTATGTGTGTAACATGACTATAGGCAAACTATAAAACCTTATTTCAAACGGTAAAAAATATAATTTCAAACACAAATGAAATTACATATATATTTTTTACTAAATTAAATGTTTAGAACTAACTAATTTCGTAAGTAAGGTCTTAATGCAATAAAAAAACAAAAATCGGAAACTTAATGTATCCAAATAAAATATTAGTGGCTTAATGAACTAAAAACTGAAAAATTAAAGGCCTCATATAATGTTTTTTGCCTAATTATTTTTATGTGTTAATTGCAAATGCGTTTTTGTTCAAATATTCCTCCCATGCAGTAATAATTGTTGTTGTTTACTTGATTAATAATTACTAAAAATCTACGAAACTGTTTCAATTTATTGAGAAATTTGTTTGGAAAGTCTGATATGACAGTTAAATAACAGTTAAGCAAGTCTTACAAATTTTCGATACCACGTGATCAAAATTGATCTTGTTTAAAAACATTCGATCTAAGTTTACATTCGGTTTAATTGTTAGAGTTAGATTTGACATTTATTCCCGTTAAAATTAATTATATTTCTTAAATATTTGTGACTTAATCTTATCTACTTGTAAGAGATGCAGCATTCGAGTTTAATTATGTAGGGCTTCTTAAATTAATTATCATAAAGTAGTTTGGTAGCCAGCCATCTACAAAGTTTTGAATTTTCTATTAGCTGGTCATTTAAGCAAACTGTACATCCTTGAAAAATGAAAATTGGGGCTATGAAAATTAATTATGAAGCTTGCGGACTTGGATGATTAAAAAGATGTTTGAAGACTAGAAAACTAATTATGAAATTTGATTCTAAGAATTTTTTTTTTTTTTTTTCTGAAGGGAAATGAGATTTCTCATTAAATAAAATACAAAGCATCAGAATAGAATACAATGCAGATTCCAGAAAAAGGAGGAATTGTAAAAGAAGTAAAAGGATTAGCATTGGAAATGGCATTTTTAGCTAAAGTATGAGCTACCATGTTCGCTAACTATGGACGAAAAGACACGCTAATATCATGTCGGTTTTGAAAAAGTAATTGACAATCTTTTATAATATTTCCGAAATCCGAGAGATCCTCCTTGGATGAGTGGAAACTATCCACAACTGTCTTGGCATCTGACACGATCATTACTGACTGAAAACCTAACTCCAGAATTCTAAGAAGTTTTGATTTAGTAAATTTAACTCTAACATTTTCAAGAAATATCAATTTTAGCTTATATTACCAAATTTTTTAAAATATTAGTTTAACTATTATTTAAACATATTAGTCTGTCCAAACAAGTTTATCAATGAACTGAAATAGTTTCGTGCATTTTCTATTGGCTACTTGTAACTATATTAGTAATACGGTAAACGTTTTAGACACTTTCACAAATTTTTTTATGATTAACTTATGTGTCGGACTTAATTATTAACATTTTAACAGGTCTTTTGTAACTATGTGAGTAAGGCCTGTTCTTTATCACTTAATTTCAGTAACAATCAGTTCAGTTCAGTTCAGTTCAGTTCAGTTCAGCATTCAGTTTTAGCATTCAGTTTCAGCATCCAGTTTCAGTATTCAGTTTCAGTATTCAGTGATTTATCCTTATTTATTATATTATAATTATTTATATATAATTTATAATAATAATAATTATTATTTAATTTATTATTATTATTATTTATAGTTTATCATTTCTATAAATTAGATAAAAGTTAAGAAATGATAGTCAAGAAATGATAGTTTATTAAAGTATATATCGTTTAATAAAAAAAATTAAAACTAAAGTATACTTCCATATTTAAAAATTAGGAATTGCACTCAAATTTATCGAATTTATCAATGTTAGGGATAAAATTGCACCATTTTAGATGTTAGAGGTAAAATTACCCATGACCCAAAAAGTTAGGGATATTTTTACACTTTAACCCTTAATTAGAATAAAAAGTTAAGAGTTTGTATTCATATAAAAATTTGTATTTGATTTCATAGGCTTTAAACTATATGTAAATTTGTGTTTGGATATAATTTGTATTTTTAATTTAAATTAGACTCATTTTTATTTAATTTTATAGGTTTTTATCGAGCCAAAATTTTATCAAGCCGAGCTTTTATTTGATATTCAATTTAGTTTTATCTTTAATAATATATTTATTTATTTATTATTGATATTATTAAATTTATTAGAACCATCATTATTATTATTATAAGTTTATTAATGTCCACTATTATCAATTAAATTATTTTAAAGTCTAATATCATCATTAGTGTTTAGTTCGGTTCAGTTCGGTAGTATTCAGTTAAGTTCAGTAGTATTCAATTAAATTCAGTTCAGTTCAGTATTCAGCAGTATTCAGTTCAATTCAGTT
Source organism: Euphorbia lathyris (assembly GCF_963576675.1). NCBI lineage: Eukaryota > Viridiplantae > Streptophyta > Magnoliopsida > Malpighiales > Euphorbiaceae > Euphorbia > Euphorbia lathyris. The sequence continues at coordinate 83,279,920 of NC_088917.1, read as the reverse complement.
CAGTTCAGTTCAATTCAGTTCAGTTCAGTTCAGTTCAGTTTTTTTCAGCAATAAAGAACAAAGCCTAACACATTAAATATTTTCAAAATAATTGATGTCTGATGTGATAGTTAAATAACAGTCAAACAAGTCTTTTCAAATTTTTGATAATGTATGGTTAAAATTGAACTTGCTTGGAAATATTTTAGGGGTTCAATTTGAATCATTTTTTAAATTAGGATTAAATCTGAACTTTACCAAATATATTGGGTGAAATTTGACATTATCCCAGCAAATTAATTATGTAGGGCTTCTTCCATAGTTAATGTAGTAGTTGGTGACAGGATGTTGATATTACTACTTGTGGCTTGCTATTTAGGAAATTAATTAGTACCGTTGAAAATGAAACAGAAAATAGTTTCAGTACTGTTTGGTAAAGAGTTTTTTGGGGTAAAATTAGAAGTTTGAGCCATTTTATAGGTTTTGATTAGTCAATTTTTTATTTTTTTTTTGTTACAATGGAGGAGCTAACCTTAAGAAAACATCAAATACAGACCGATCTTTAAAGAATGGTCATTCTGGGAAGCCCATACCCACAAAAATTAGAAAAAAGAATGTCATGAATGCTTGCAGGAAGCGCATCACACTCGTGAAGACCTAAACTCAAACTCTCTGCGTAGTTTGCCATCCAGTCAGATACCCCGTTCCCTCGTAGGATATGAACGAGCCGCACCTCCCAATCTCTATCATATAGATCACGACACGTCATAATAAGTCAAGAAAAACGATGTCGTTGAACCACCTCATGACTAACAAGCCGAATTACTACCAAAGAGTCCATTTCGAAAGTGGATGAAAGTATCTAATTTGATGAGATGAAAACAAAGTGAGTCAAATATATTAATGGACCTCTTCAAATCAGCTAGATTAATAATTAGCCCTAAAAAAATGTATTGGTGAGTTTTTGAATAAATGTCCCATTAGCTAGATTTCAAAATGTTAATAGAAGAAAAATAAAAAATTTGGCGTTGTATTATTATAGAAATTGCTGGGAAACTCATTTGAGTGAGGTGTAAATATATATGTGGTATTTTATCAAATATATATATATATAGTAAAACCTTTATAAATTAATAATGTTGGGATCATGAAATTTTATTAATTTATAGAGGTTATTAATTTATCGAGTATAAAATTAGTGATCTGGTCCAAATCGGGACCAGAAGAAATTATTATTTTAAAGAGGTTATTAATTTATCGAGTATTAATTTATGAAGGTTTGCCTGTATATATATAGGGGTGAAGATCTAGTGTGACAAGGGGTTAGGATATGACAAGGAGCTTATTGTGTTACATAACAAAACTACGTAGTTTTGATTATAATTAAAAAGGGCAATGTGGCAAATTTGTAAATAAAATGAAAGAGAGGATAGAGAAAATTGTTTTATTTCTTTTCTTTAAAATACATTTTCCCAATATCTCTAACATCGTTTTTCAAAATTTTTTATACTATTAGACTCGTCTAAATTAGACGGTCATTTTAAGACCCCTGAAGCTCAAGTAAAAAAAATTCTGGTGAACGGAATCCGGGTGGACGTTTTTCGGCGAGACAAAAAGTTCCAAAAAATTCTCAAAAAAATCCAGAAAATGTAAAACATTATTCTAAGAAACTTTAATTCTTGGGTCGAAGCATAATTTCTTACGGTTTAGTCCCAATAAAACATTTTTCTTAATTTTATCCATTTTACAAGCTTCAACAATTTATTGGGTTATAACCGTAAGGAATCTCGTTTTGAGCCAAGAATTAAAATTTTTTAAAATGATGTTTTAAATATTTTGAAATTTTTTGATAATTTTCTGGGCACGTTTTTTGTCCTACTTACATTGTTCAAAATCAGTGTACCATTTGTTCCACCATAATACTTATATTGTTCCAACAGAAAATTGTTTTATTTCTTTTCTTTAAAATACATTTTTCTGACATTTCTAACCTCATTTTTTGAAAAATTTTATACTATTAGACTTGTCTAAATTAGACGGTCATTTTAAGATCCCTGAAGTTCAAGTAAAAAAAATTCCGGTGAACGGAATCCGGGTGAGCATTTTCTGGTGAGAAAAAAAGTGTTCAAAAAATTCTCAAAAAATTTCAAAAAATGTGAAACATTATTCTAAAAAATTTTAATTCTTGGGTCGAAGCGGGATTTCTTATGGTTTAATCCCAATAAAACTTGTTCCTTAATTTTATGCATTTTACATGATTGAACAATTTATTGGGTTAAAACTATAAGGAATCACGCTTTGAGCCAAGAATTAAAATTTCTTAAAATGATGTTTTACATGTTTTGGAATTTTTTGATAATTTTCTGGGCACATTTTTTTTTCTACTTACATTGTTCCAAATCAGTGTACCATTTGTTCCAACATAATACTTATATTGTTCCAACAGAAAAATGTTTTATTTCTTTTCTTTAAAATACATTTTCTTGATATTTCTAACCTCGTTTTTCAAAAAATTTTATACTATTAGACTCGTCTAAATTAGACGGTCATTTTAAGATCCCTGAAGCTCAAGTAAAAAAAATTCCGGTGAACGGAATCCGGGTGGGCGTTTTCTGGCGAGCAATAAGGTGCCCATAAAATTCTCAAAAAATTTCAGAAAATGTAAAATATTATTCTAAGAAACTTTAATTCTTGGGCCAAAGTGGGATTTCTTACGGTTTTGACCTAATAAATTATTGAAGGATGTAAAATGGATAAAATTAAGGAAAACGTTTTATTGGGACTAAACCGTAAGAAATCCTACTTTGACTCAAGAATTAAAGTTTCTCAAAATAATGTTTTACATTGTTTGGAAGGTTTTGAGAATTTTCTGGGTACTTTCGGGTTTTTTTATCGGAAAACGCTCATCTAACCGCCGGATTCCGTTGATTTGGGACTAAACCGTAAGGAATCTCATTTTGAGTGAATTAAAGTTTCTTAGAATAACGTTTTACATTTTCTGGAATTTTTTGAGAATTTTCTGGACATTTTTTTCTCACAGAAAAACATATCGTCGGATTCCATTCACCGGAAATTTTTTTACCCAAGCTTCTGGGATCTTAAAATGACCATCTAATTAAGACGAGTCCAACGGTATAAATTTTTTTGAAAAACAAGGTTGAAAAAGTTGGGAAAATGCATTTTGAAGAAAAAAATAAAATAATTTTTTCTTTCCTTTTATTTACAAATTTGCCACCTCATTTTGGTTAGTTACAAAATTGGTCATTGTCACATCGATCTCATCTCTCTCTCTATATATATATATAGTCACATTTAATAGAAAATGTACGTGGAGGTGATAGGTTTGATTCAAAATCTAATAATTAGTTATTTTGATTTATTAGTTATGAAAAAATATTTAATATATTTTAATAAATAAAGTTACTAAAATTAATATGTAATAAATAACTTAAGGGTTACCGTAACTAATAGCTACTAAATAGGTTAGTAGTTACTAAATATTGGTCTATATATAGGCTAATTGTTTATGATTTAAAAAGAACCAAGAACCAATATCAATAATAAAATAGAAATTAAGTGGAGATGTAGATCCTTTAATTTTATTAGTTTCCCTATTTATTTTATTTCTTTATTTCTATCTAAAAAACCCAACAAAGTGACATAAATTAGGGATGACAAGGGGTAGGTTACTTGTAGATAATGTAAATCTCAAACTCTTCGTACTCGTTTCATTACTTTAACGGTATACTTTATGAATTCCATTCTCATCCCATTTAAATCGCGGGTAACCGCAAGTAGCTTTACGCATTAAAAATCAATAGATAAAATAAAAATATTACAAAGAATAAATTTAATAATTATCTGCAAATTAACAATTCAAAATTAAAATTAAAATCCTAAATCCCCCAATTATCAATAAATTAAGCAAATATATGACGGGTACCGAATAACATGTACCTAGGAGTCTTCTCATACCTGTCTCATACTTATTTATACAGAGTACACATAATCTCATTAGGATCGGATAGTGTTGGGTACCCACTAGTGCATTCCCCATTACCATCATTAACATAAATTGTACATCTTTCATGGATACTTAAATTAAGGGGGTAATACATCATTTCATAATTAAATAACAGTTAAATCAGCTTATTCAAATTTTAGGTAACATAAGACTATGTTTAAAAACGTTATGATTAAATTTACAAAATTTCATATTTAGAGCTAAATTTGTACTTCTTAAAAATGTTAGGATCAAAATTGATCCTTATTAGTAATAAAATAAAATAAAAAAACATTTGCAATCAAATATATAGTCACTATATTAGTCTTAAAACTCTAGTACTCCTTTACCCCATTCGTTAAGCAAACTTGACCAATGTAAAAGTATATGGAAAAACAATTAAAAATATTTAATTTAATGTACTAAATATTAATAAATTACAATATAATTAATGAAAAGTTTATAAAACATATATTAAGACAACTAAAACTAAGGTTAAATGTTGAAAAATATTGTGTTAGAAAATAAAATATTTTTTGATGTTTGACATAATATCGAAAAACAAAAAAAAGTAATGGATGACTATTATTTTGAAATGGATACGAAAAAAATCAAGTAAGGTTACAAAAGTTTATGAAAATGTTTTATTCTCTTCAAAGGTATAAAACATTTCACTTTCTAACAAACACCGAAAATCAGAAAAATATTTTTTTGCCAACAAACGGCACCTAAATTATCTTTATTTTAGACCGACTCAAAATCATTGAATCTACAAACATAATTCTAATTGTTTTTTTTTTCAAAAGAATTCTAATTGGTTTTAAACCATAGATTAAATACGTTTTCCAGAAAACACACTTTCATTCTTTGTGGTAAGTATGAATTTGAAAAACCGACAAAAAGAAAGATATAAATTTTATTGGGTAAATTACATCCATGACCACTGAACTTTACCATTTTAACATAGTGGTTACTGAACTTCAATTTTTAACAGTATGATCACCGAACTTTACACTTTTTAATACCGGTGGCCGCTCAACACCTCAAAACGACCGTTTACGGCGTCAAAATAAAAAATTAGAAGAGTTAATGATATTTTAAGGAACTTTAATTCTTGAAAATTTTCATTTTGAGGTTATTTAGGCGTTGTTAGTTTAGGAGAGAGAACGAAAGATCCAAAATATGTGATTTTGGAAAATAAAAAATGTGGTTTCATGGTAAATGTGGTTCTGAACAACTTTAATTCTTGAATATTTTCATTTTGAGATCGTTAACGGTTATTTTAAGGTGTTAGTTAAAATTGAGTGGCAACCGATGTTAAAAAGTGTAAAGTTCAGTGGCCATACCGTTCAGAATTGAAATTTAATGACCATAATATTAAAATGGGTAAAGTGCAGTTGTCATAGGTGTAATTTACCCAAATTTTATTTGAATGTAGTATAATTTGATTTTTTTGTTCAAAATTGATGAATAGAATTTTCCAACTACTCAATTGGGTTGATTTTTCTTATGTTTCTGAAAGAGATGCTTGAGACTAGAAAATTAATTTCTTCTCCCTAATCTGACAGTGCTAAGAGTAAATTATACTAGTGCTACTTAAACTTTAGTTCACGCGCATTAGTACTTAGATTATTTTTTATCAAAAATATACCTGAAGTAACGATGATCGGTCAATACGAGTTTGACTAGTAAATTATACTAATGGTATCTGAACTTTATCTTAATTCACATTTTGGTACCTAGATTTCATTTTGTTTAAAAAATAAACCTCAAATAAAAATGACTCAACATTTTAACGGATAAATAAAGTTTAGAATAACTTGAAATATGTCAATGTATTCTATGTCATGAGATCTTTTTAACAGTATATTATAAACTCAAAACGGACAAGTGATGAATGAGAAATGGATGTTCAAAATGAACCACTTGAAATGGTTTGAAAAGAAATGAGAATTTTAACTATTTTATAAGCAAATGGCTTTTACAAGCATTTAACCAATTACTAGGGGAAAAGATTTCTCACATACAGGGGTGCAGTCGAAGTACTATTAGGTTAGGGGCGCACTCACACGACATGGGCGCTGCGAATGTCACACCGAAACGAAACCCCTTGGATCTGCTTACTTTTCCTAAAATTATATTTTAATTAGAAAAAAATCATTTATAAAACACATTTATTTATTTTTTTAACAAATTTTTTATTGTAATAAATTAACAAAAAAAACCGGGGTTGCACCGGTTCCTGGTTCGACTACTGGGCACTGGTGGAATCCCGGTTACGTCGGTTTGTTGATGGGTTCAACAAATTGGTACAGTTCGGACGGAACTCTTTACTAGTTCCTAGTTGAACCCGTTGATCCGGTACGAGCCTAATAACATTGGCGAAAAGACAAATTCAAGTTAAGTGTTTAATTTTGTCCCTTTTATCAATTAATTCATCAATTATACATTCTGAACCCATAGAACGGTGCAAAAGACTAAAGTCAAGTCAATTTAAAAAAAAAAAAAAATCTCAGTTTACCAAGTCTTACCAAAGACTTAATGGAGTCAATTGTGATGAAATTCTAGGAAGTTTCATAACCACATAATTTCCTATCCAATTAATTGTAGTTTCATTTTGAGCTGATGATCATAACTCATTTAGCCACTGTTTAATCTATAAAATAAATGGATTGGATTGATTCATTTATAAGTTGGGTTATAAATAGATTGATACACCTAATTCATATAATAAATGTATTGAATTTCGAGTTAATTGGGCTGATTTATTAATTCATTTAATAATTTATGAAAAACGAAAAAAAAAGAGAAAACATGAAAAATGGAAATCTGAAAAATGAAAAAACGTGAAAATATGAAAAACATAACCGTAAAAATTAGAAAAAAAATAAAAAAACTGATATATATATATGAATATACATTAAAAGTGAAATAATCTCACGTATGACTTTTAATTGGATTTGGTAGATATGTAATATGTATAGCCTAATCCCAATTCAAATTAATAATATAAAGTTTTTGTTTTTATTTATATAAAACCTTAAGCTAATAAGATCAATTTTTCTTTTTCTTCTTTTTTTATAAAAATTGGGACGATGCATTATCCTGAAACCTGACATCCACTCTAGGTTGGCACCCCATGAACGCGAAAAAGCAAAACCCGAAAGGAATCAGTAAATAAAAATATAGAGTTAAACAAGAGGGGGAGCAAAAGAATGAAACAATAAAGAATAAAAGGTAAAACTACAAAAACAGAGAATTAACGAAATCTAAAGTGATCGATGTTGCAAACATCATCAGACAACAACGAAGCAGAAAATGCAGGGGCCGAATTCCACCAAGAAATGGTCGGGGAGGAAACACCAAAACGAGCTAAGGCATCAGTGACCCATTTGCCTTCCCTGAAGATATGTGAAACAATAATAGTCATCTGTGAACACTGGTTCAGACATTTCATCCAATCCTAGTGAACAGACCACAGAACCTGAGATAAGCCTGCTTTGAGCTTATTGGTGACCAACAGAGAGTTTGATTCAATCCATAAGTGCTATCAGTTCTTCTCCCTCGCGATATCTACTACAAAAATTGCGGCTTTTAATTCGACAAGAAAGGCAACCAGAGAAGGGATTGGGAAAACAAAGCTACCACGAGAAAATCCCCTACTCGTGCGGAAAACTCCACCGACATCCGCAGGTCCAAGAGCACCCAGAGTTGAACCGTCAACATTAACTTTAAGGCAGCCGTGTGGCGGACTGATGCGCCTAGCAGCGTCGGACCACTAAGCTCACTAAGTGTACCTCGTCGTTATCAAGTAATAAAATCTGGACAAGTCCAGGTATTGAATCCACAGGATTTATTCCTGCAAGTATCAAGCTACTCGGTCTCTAGTGTTATCTAGGCTTTGGGGGGTTTGATATTGATTTGATTAAGTTAAGCTACTCCTAATTAAATTACTCTACTCCTAGCTAAGTTATTCTACTCCTAGGTGATCTTTTACTAATGTAATTGCTCGAAGGGACATGGAATGATACGATAATAATGAAGATAGATTGTGCAGATAACTGATTTAAAACCTAATCTAAGTCACTTGTGTCCGAGGCGATTAACCCTACTTATCCTTCTGAGGTTCCTAGTTCGTGATTCCCTTGTAAGGCCGAAACTAGCTCTAATGCTCAGCAATTTGGGCTTAATCATCTATAGGGTCGTCAATCCTATAAGCACTGACTAGGTCAGATTCAGCTCGCAATATGTGTCAACTTAATATTTGGATTATTGAATGAGTTAAACCAATCAGACAAAGCGTAAGACAAAGATAAAAGCAATAAACCAATTGAAGAAAACAAAACTATAATATTATTAAAGATGGAAAGTATTGTCACGGAGATACAATTAGTCTAGGTGATAAGCCCAAAATATACCAAAAATATCATTAATAATTACGTCAGTTTTGTAGTGAAATTGTGCTAATTATATTCAATTAGAGTACTTTTACGTCTATATATGTTTCTTTGATGAAAGTGAATGTATATAAGTAAATTTCTTTATTCTTGATCTTATTTTATATCATGCAAATTCATGATAAATATAAATCTTATTTTCAATTTTCAATTAGGTTTATAGGCATAAATCGAACTAACAATTTTAGCTTTTTAGCTCGGTTTGACTTCGTCTTACATCAAAAACAAATTGAATTTTTTAAGGAAACTTTAGCCGTAATACATGTTGAATTTTAAGTCAATATAGGATGAATGTACTATTTTTCTTTCCCATTTTAAATTTTGCTTTTTTATAACTCGTGTTAATTAAATCAAGTTATCGTATTCTTAACTTTTGGCAACGATTGAGACCAACCTTATCACAATCGAGGTATGAAAGGGGAGAAAAAGTAAATAAATGGTACTTTTGGCCACAATTGCGAGAACCCTTATCACAATCGAGGTATGAAAGGAACGTTAAAAATAAAGCAAAAATTAAACGTGTTAAGTTTAAAGTAACGATTGCGTCCACCCATGGTATGGTCGATACCTAGTGAACACAAAAGCAATTTAATTAATATTAAGTCATAGTCGAGACCACCCTTATCACGGATGTGACTAGCAAATAAATTAAACCTAAGTCCTTATTTAATTCATATTTCATATAATAGATTAGGTTTGGGAAATGAAATTTTGTGCTTTGAAATGCCTTGAGACGAAAGACTCAAAAACATGCGTGCTTACACTGTCCCGAATACTTCAATATAAAAATTGAAATACAAGACGAATGATATATCGCTTTTACATTAGCTAGTTTGATGTTTTGCGTATAAATTTACCATGCAAGTTAATCTTTCAGTTTAACTAATTTAAAAAGGAATACATGGATATATGTTTTATTTTCATAAAGAGATTGGTTAAAGAATAAATTCAGTGAAATTTTACTCGGTTAATAATTACCTAAAATATCATTAATAATTACGTCGGTTTTGTAGTGAAATCATGCTAATTATATTCAATTAGAGTACTTTTACGTCTATATATGTTTCTTTGATGCAAAGTACTTAATTATTTGGTTAAATCCAAATAGGAGCTAAATGAAGGAAAATAGGCAAACGTTTGGCAGCGGAAATATAAAAATTTTAACCTATTTCCATTAAACCAAGATCCGTTAATCGTTATTTCATATAAAGATGGATAGAAGGAAATACCTTTTGGAGTTCTATCTACCATTGCAATCGTAGTGCCCACAACTCTTACTCTGAGTTCTCGAGCACAAAACAAAAACACAATTCAAAATCAAATTAGAACTCAACCGTATAAAACAACCAAAGTAGATTGTCTCTAATTAATCAACACAAGATCAAGGAAAAAGAGAAAAAGATGAAATCAATTGAATCGGTAGGAAGCGGTGGATTATTTCGTCCTCAACAAGGGGTGTCAAAATTCTCTCTCCCGGGATTGTCTGTCTTGGTCGAAATTTACCAATAGGGGGGTTATAAATACTCTCTTGTATCTAAACCCTAGTTAGATAAAATTAGGTTACTGAATAAGAATTTAATTCGGAATATAATTCTTATTTATTATTTACAATTATATCTTAAATATAAAGATAACAATAATAACCTTATAGGATAATAATAGGAGCAATTTAATCTCATTAAACTTCCTAACTTATTTATCCTTTAATTAATTTAATTCACAATTATAATCTAATTAGAATTGTTTAAAAATCAAATTAATTATTCATGTATTTCACTACATAAAATCGCCCCCCTCATTTACTGGGCCTTAGTGGACTCAGTTGGGCTTCCATCAATTAATTAACATCTGTTTCTCTTTTGGGTTCCAAGTCTTATGTGTGACCCATTAGGTTCTTATTGCTTCTAGCCGTATGCAACTATTAAATTAATTTTCTCAGAATTATATTTAATCTTTGCATAACGGAATGAGTACGCGAAATGTGATTAGCAAATCCGAAACATTCCCCCAGAGCTATAAGAAGACAGGTTGATTCTGTCGTTGACCTTTCCATATTAGTTACAGTATAATTCGAACCTTTATCAACTACATCCTTGAACTGAATCTTATGACTATGGATAATGTCAAGTCACATATAGCGAGACGTTCGTTTTACTTGTACAGGCCGAGTTAACTCCAATTAGATAGGTTAAGTGAATCTGTATTTCAAGTCTTAAGCTATCTGCTCGCTGAATCTTCAGAATAGTGACAGTTCCTTTGACTACCAAAATGTAAACTAATATGAACAAATCTTAATCTAAATCTAAATGCTACTGTGTTTGTATTTATTTGATAAACAACTTGTGTACGGCAAGATGCCTTTTACAAAATCGAACTCTAATCTCTGACTCATTTCTGAGTCAGAGTTTCTGCATAAACTCTGCACTAATCTTACAAATCTAACTCTCTCTTTCTATATTTCAACTCTCAATCAACTCTCTATTTATAGATGTTGAAGAGTCGTGATTGAAGTGTCGTGTCCATTGTGAAGGGTCGTATGCGCTGCGAAGAGATGTTTTTATCCACCCGAACGAACGCGTTTCTTGGAATTTAAACATGTGAATTTAGTGCTGCAAAGGCTGCTGATCTTACCGAGAATGAGAATGTGATTTTTGGTCTTCGAAATAAAGGAGAGAGGCACTGGACTTTAGCGTGTCGCGACCGAGAATTTGGGATTCTCGATCGTGACCCATAATTCTCTATCGAGAATTTGGATTCTCAACCGAAAATAGGAATTTTTCTCCCGTTTCTGACTTCGTTCTCATCTTCCTCGTATCGGTGTGCTGATTTCTTCGTCTTTTGGCTCCTAACTTAGGGTTTTTCCTTCGTTTTTGACCTCTTTTCGTTCCTATTTGGATTTTACCAAATATTTAGGTACCTTGCATGAAAGAAACATATTCGGACGTAAAAGTACTCTAAATAGATATAAACAGCATGATTTCATAGCAAAACTGATGTAAATATTAATGATATTTTAGGTATATTTTGGGCTTAACAGACGATACGAAAACAAATGTTTGTCATGTATCTTGTGTCATGTGAAAGGGAAAATAACATAGTGATGTTCTCAATTAACTTATGAGCTTATTCCGAGACATGAAATCAACACTTGATAAATTTTTCTAGCGCTATTTTCCGACTAGGTAAATTTATCTTCCCCCTTTTTTCAATTTGTTTATGTTAGATATGACTGGTAATTTTAATGAGAAGGGTGGTTTAGTGAATTTGATCAACATATCCGGTGAGTTTAAATAATAAAGGGTAATGCAAAAATACCCATAATGTTTACAACAAGAGCAATTTTACTCCTAATATCTAAAATGGTACAATTTTATGCCTAATGTTGGCAGCCAGGAGCAATTTTACCGTTGACAAATTTGATCAATTTGAGAAATAATTCATCAAAGAAGTCTTCTCAATCATGAATCTTGTCATCAATGCTTCACATGTCAATCATTTTATCACTCATTAGTAGCAGATTACAAACATATGATTAGACGTAAAAAAAAATAAAAAAATAAAATAAAAAATACTATATTTTGTACGAGCTGGAAAAAAATTATATATTTTACCGAATTTATAAATATTAGTCTCTAATTCAATTATTACATCACAAAAAATATGAAATCTTTCTTTAGAACCAACTGATATGTAATTGGTATAGAATAAGAAACAAAATATATGTGTTACATAATAATATATGAAATTGACCCAACTTGTCAACGTTAGGGGTGAAATTGCTCTTACCTGCTAACGTTATGGATAAAATTGTTTCTGACTGTAAACGTTATTGATATTTTTACATTTTATTCCAAATAATAATAAGGAAACACTTTGCAAGACTATGAACAAAAATATTGAAACCAAGAAATACCGAGTGTTTAAAATTCTGTTGATACTATAAAGCTGATATTTATTTATGACAAATTGCTAGAATAAAAAAAATAAGTAAAGCATTAACACCATAAATTAATTTTAATATATGAATGATTACATACTTATTAAGTTAATTGAACATCATTGAGAAGCTTAACTTTGATCTTGTTGAGAGTAATTAGAACATCTTTGATACCAATCCTCTCCTTAGGTACATCTACACAACATTTTAAGGCTAAGTTCATAATTGAAGATGTGCAATCTATCTTAGCCAAATAATGTCGTTCGTTGACCCTAAGCAAATTGGGATCAACAAGTTGAGTGACTCCAGAAGGTACTGAATCTTTAACCCATTTCTTCATACTCATATCTTCGTTAAACATCTCATCCGTAGGCCTTTTTCTTGTGAAAGTTTCGATCAACAGAATACCAAAACTGTATATATCACCCTTTATAGAAACAAGTCCTTCTGATCCATACTCTGCATCAAAATTTGTTTTAATTAGTGTCGCACAATAAATTACTATTTCAAGTATAATATATATACAGAAAATCAAACATCACCTGGGGCCATGTATCCAATAGTTGCAAGATTTATAGTTTGTATGAAAGATTGATCTTCTCCGACGAGCTTCGCTATGCCAAAATCAGTTACATGAGCAACCACATCGTCATCTAGAAGGATATTACTAGGCTTCAAATCACAATGAACAATAGGAGTCATATAACCATGATGAATATATTCAACTGCTGATGCAACATCAATCATTATGTTCAATCTCTGAAAAATGTCCAAAAAGTAGTTGTGAGAATACAACCACTTTTCCAGGCTCCAATTAGGCATGAAGTCCATGACTAAAGCCTTAAATTCAGTGGTACAACAACTCGTGATTATTTTCACAAGGTTTCTATGTCGAATCTCACGCAGTACTTCACACTCCACATCAAAACTCCGGAATGCTCCTTCTAACTCCAAATTGAAAACCTTAACTGCAACGGACAAGCCATTTGAAAGATTCCCTCTATATACCGAACCAAAACTCCCCTTGCCAAGCAAATTCACCTCATCAAATTTATTTGTTGCCCGTTGAAGCTCATGAATAGAAATTCTTTGCCATATTGGTAAAGGTGGAAAATTCACTTGGTGAGTCAACAATCTTGTTTTCCTTTTCCAATGCCAAATTAGGACAACAATAACAATTCCAAGTGCCAAAGTTGTTAATACAATTGCAACCAGTGTTATCTTGATTTTCTTTGAATGGTTCTCATTGCTAGTTCTGCATGGATTGACTTGGAATTTAGGTGCCCCACAAAGTCCTTTATTTCCTATAAATGATTGGGTTGTTAAGTTCATAAACGGCCCTCCATTAGGAATTTCTCCTTGTAGTTCATTGAAGGACACATTAAAATCCTTGATATATTTTAATTTCTCTAGGGAATTGGGTATTTTTCCTGAGAGATTATTGAATGACAAATCTATGAATTCCAAACTTATAGCATCACCAAATGATTCAGGAATGGAACCCTCCAATCTATTATTAGATAAAGAGAGACGCTTTAGAGTTTGAAGGCATTCAAAGATGGGTGGTATACTACCTGATAATTGATTTCTAGACAAATCAAGTAATGTAATAGCTCTCAAACTGCCAATATCTATTGGAAGATCACCGCTTAAGGAATTTGATGATAGCTTGAGTTCAAGCACATCTTTAAGCCTCCAAAAAGTTGATGGAATAGTAGAATTGAGTTTGTTAGAATCCAAATAGAGCTTTCTAAGAGAACTGAGATTACCCAAACAAGACGGGATATTTCTAGAGAGCTTATTACCCCCAAAATATATGTCACTCAATCTCTGTAAACCACATAATTCAGTAGGTATGGACCCTTGGATTCTATTTAACTCAATATCTAATATTTGAAGCTTCCTCATTTTTCTAATTGTCCTAGGAATGAATCCTTTTAAATTGTTATCTCCTAGATTCAATGAAATCAAGCTAGTTAAGTTTCCAATTTCCTTGGGAATGGTTCCTATTAGTCCAGAACCATACATTTTAAAATATTCGAGGGAAGAAGATAGGTTTCCTATGAAAATTGGTAGAGTAGCCTTCAATGGATTGTTACCCAAGTCTAAAAATGTCAACTTTTTGCAATTCGTCAATGAGGAAAATAAAGTCAGTAAAGGTTGACTATTGAGTTGATTGTTCCATAAATTGAGAAATTGAAGCTTTCTTAAATTTCCAAGAGCAACTGGAATAATGCCAGAGAACATGTTTAAATCCAAGTCAATCTCAGTGAGTTTAGAGGCATTAGAGAGAGATATGGGAATAGGACCATGGAAATTATTGTCTCCAATATAAATTCCCTCAAGGTTGGGAAGATAGAGACCAAAACTTGGAGGAAGACTGCCTGAGAGATTATTAGTATCTAACACTAAATTCTTTAATGTTGTAATTTTAAAAATGTTGGAAGGAAGCATTCCATCAAGGTTGTTAACTCCGAGATATAGTTCCTCCAGGTAAGCAATGTTACCCATTTCAAAGGGAATGCTGCCTGCCGTCACAATTCATTTGAAAAATTCTAAATTAAAATTGTGTTTATAAAAAAATTCAACTAAAATTTGAAGGAAGATATATATTTAAACCCAATAACAAATTTAACATCTCATAGAAGTACAAATATATATTTGTCATTTTTCAACATGGTTTCTCCAAAGTTAAGAATTTTGGTTCATTGTATTATCCAAGAGTTATGTATGTTTCCTAAGAGTTATGTTGTTTCTTAAGAGTCATGTTGTTTTGTCCAAGAGTTATATATACTGCCTAAGAGGTGTGTTGTTTATTAAGACCCATGTTTTTTCTAGTAATTGAAATCTTCCTCCCTACTTCCAAACTTCAATTTTCTATCCAACTAGATTTCTTATTGATGAATGAACTTTACAATACACAAGGTTACTTGAATAACTTTTTAATAATAAAACAATTTTTACTAATGTAAAATTTTGCAATTCAATTGTATATAAAGTATATAATTTAAATGAAAAGGAAATATGATAAACTTGGTCTCTCATAGACTTAAAATGGCTGCAAATTGGATTTTCTATTAACTAGAATTATACAAAAAAAAATGGGTAATTAATTTATTAGTCCCTATATTTTGACAAAACACACTGTTTAGTCCCTGTATTTTCAAAAACACATGGTAAGGTCCCTAACCTTTTTATCAATGAACTGTTTAGTCCTTCCGTCTGTTTGTTATATTTTTTTTACCGTTTATGACTTCAGAAATGACTAAATTACCCTTTACTATTTACCTTCAAACTTTAGAAGAGAAAGTCTAATTTAAAAGAAGTTATTTGTATGGAGAACAAGAAAAAGAAAAGACCCAATGCATACGAATTTGAACGATTAAGAAGAAAATCAAGAAGAAGAACATTCAAAGTTGATTTCAGATGCATTAGAGTTTAAAGGAAATGAAAAGAAGATCGCAAATCCAAATTGACTAACAAAATCTTCATGAGAGTCTAACGGCAGGGACTAAACAGTTCACCGAGAAAAATGTTAGGGACTAAACAGTTCATTGAGAAAAAAGTTAGGGACTTTATCATGTGTTTTTGAAAATACAAGGACTAAACCGTGTGTTTTGTCAAAATATAGGGACTAATAAATTAATTACCCAAAAAAATTTAATAAGAAATGAATTAAGAAGAAGAAAGTGCAATTTGCCAATAGAAATTCTTTGAAGTTTATTCAGTTGTTTCTTTTCGTGTTCTGTAACTTAAATATATGAAAGAGTCAAAAAGTAATTTGTGTCCTCCAAATTTATAATTTTATAATTGCTTACATGTTATGTAATGGTTAATTTGTGTCTACATCCATGACATAGCCACAACCAACAATTTACAATATAATTATGAAAATCGGTTTAATGCATATATACATACCTAAATTTGGCAAGTTTTATCTAATAGCACCCTAAACTTTTAAAATAACATATCACATATTTATAGTTGACTTTAAAAACATATGACACACTTATAGTTAGTTTTAAAAATCTATCACACACCTATAGTTGGCTCATTCGGACCTCAATGCATATATACACACCTAAATTTGGCAAGTTTTATCTAATAGCACCCTAAACTTTTAAAATAACATATCACACATTTATAGTTGACTTTAAAAACCTATGACACACTTATAGTTAGTTTTAAAAATCTATCACACACTTATAGTTGGCTCATTCGGACCTCATGCACACAAAATCGTTGATTTTTCGTCTTTGACAGATGAGGTGGCATACCGAACGAATTCACGCGCTTTTCTTTTTTTCTATAACACGTATACCAACTTGTTCGTTAAAGACAAAAGATCAATGATTTTGTGTGTAGGAGGTCCGAATGAACTAACTATAAGTGTGTAATAGGTTTTTAAAGCCAACTATAAGTGTGTGATAGGTTATTTTAAAAGTTCAGGGTGTCAATAGACAAAATGTGCCAAGTTTAAGGGTATAAATAGACATTAAACCTATGAAAATCACACTAAACTAAGAACTTTCCTAGAAAATATATATAAAAAATTACTACAACTCTCTACCTAATGCTCATATAAGAAAACACATTTATAGTCACTAAATCTTAGCACTCAAGACAACTTGATGTCCAATTTGTTAGACTTAGTCCTTACTCCATATTTGTAAAATTTAGTCTTCAAAATTTTGATCTTTTGCACTTACGGTACATATTAACAAATTGGTTCAAATTGGTTAGTTAAGTTCCATTGATAATATGTAACTGCTAAGTAGGTATCAAGATTCAATACTTTGATATAAAATATATTTTCAATTGTCTCGATAATTTCATCATAATGAAGAATCAAACTAGATTCTAAAACATTTTATTACTAATAGAAATTTTGTGCTGGTAAATGAAAACCACCTCAACCAGATCAGAATAAAAAACCTGATAACAAAGTATTATTAAACGAAGTCCTTACTCCGTATGGTTAATATCTCCAAATTTTTGTAAATTGACAATAGACTTCTGAATTTCAACTTTTTCAAAGTACAGTGGGATAGTTAACTTTTTTAGACAGGTCTAGGGAGTAAAAGGTGTAATTAACTTTTAAGTATGTAAATGCAAGTACGTATAAAGATTTAACAGTTTCATATAAAATAGTAAAGATTGAATTTAGATTAATTCTAAAACATCTACGAGTACGGATAAATACCTGTCAATTTGTTTTCTCCGAAGTCAAGAGTCCTTAATGCGGTAAGATTTCCAATAGATGAAGGAATTTGACCACCAATGGAATTTCTTACCATGGCTAATGTCTCCAAATTTATAAGATTACCAATGCACTTTGGAATTTCTCCTATAAAAATCAAAGGATAAATTTGTAACTGATTAATTTAATTCATTTGTTAGTTATATATATATACACACACATGAGATTATAAGTAGAATATGTAACTGTAAATAGATGTTATCTATATGGAGTTATAGTTTATGTATAGAGTTACTTTATGTATAATTTAAAATATTTATTCAATTTTTCTGTTCATAGTCATAGAACTATGCTATTTGCAACATTCCAATTGAATCTTTCATAGGAGAATTAACTGTTCGACCAAATTTGGCTCAGTTCTACGATAAATTATTAAAGCAATCGGATCTTCTAATATATATGGAGGACTGTCCATATAAAAATTGATATATAAATAAATAAAATGATTTTTTAACTTATCAATGTGTATACAACACGTATAAATTTTTCTATAGAAAATCCTTCATTTGAGTCGGAGAATCTGATTCCTCTAATAATGTATGCAATTTCATTAAATTTAAAATTATTCATTCTTAATCCTTAAGACTATAGAAATTTAATTTTATTGATTTCTACAAAAACATTTTATAGCTTTAGGAACTTTTGGTGAAGATAAAATATCCTTATCCACTTACTTTGCCTAGCCAACAACTAAAAAAATTGTAGCAACCAAATATAACAGATATATGCTTCTTTGATTAGCTTCTATTTTCCATTAATGTGCTATATTTTCTTTTTTAGATTCCGAATGAAAATTCAAAATCTGTTTAGGTCAATTAGTCTATTTTTAATATACTTATGTATAAAAGAACCTTCCTTGAAGGAGATTCATATTGTATGTCACTTTTTTTTTATAAAAAAAAATTCACATTAAGTCCATTGGTTGTCAAATTAGCTAATTATAAACATTAGTTAATATAAATTCACTTATTTTATTTGTGTTTAAAATTATATTTTTTTTTTTACAAATTGAAAATAAGATTCACTCATTTTATTTTTTCTCAATAATATCATATCACACGTATAAAAAAAATTATTTTTAAACTATTATAAATGAAAATCAAAATACATTTGAATTATGAGGGACTTAACAAAAACAAAAATAAAAATTTCAAGAACTTAATACATCAAAATCATAATGATTATAGATCTTATGATGCTTTTCAGGGCTGATCCTGAGATTTTAGAGGCCCGATGGCGAATTACCAAATGGGACCCTAATAAATAAGCGGAAATTAAAAAAAAATAAGTAGAAAAGTAAAGTATATAAAAGAAGATTACTTAAAAATGACACTTTTCTTGTTACATTTAATAAAATATCTAATAAAAACATTTTATATTGCTTTAAGTACCCAATTTCTTATACAAAATGATGTCTATGAACATTTCTAGAAGTAAATTTCTTAAATTTAATAAATTATGAAATAGTTCTAATAGATTTTATGCTCTTTACAATACAAAGCATGATAACGGAAAAGTGAAAAACCAAATTTGAAAATCACATCATTTAACGAGGTTTAGCACCTAAGTTCTTGAAATTGGAAGATTTTGATACATTTTTCCGAAACTTCTTTTGAAGACCGAGTCAATCAGAATCTGATAGAATTTCTCAAAGACAACAAAAAAGATTATTAGTAATTGGAAGTTTCACAGTGAGGTGATTAGAAAACAAAATTGATTATATAGCTGATGAATTGAAATGAACTGCGGATGTAGGATAATATTACTGTTTAATATTCTTTGGGATTGGAGTGTGATTAAAAAAGGGAGAGATAAATTATAAATTTTTGTTGGGATTGATAGGTGGGAAAGATAATTATAGAAATACTTTGAGATAAATTAAGGAATTGATGCCCAAAGTTTTTATTAGGAAATTTGGAAAGAATCCGAGATAAATTAGGGAATTTAGAAAGACTATTTAATAACTGATGCCAACGTTTTTTATTTGGAAAAACTAATTTGGAAAGAATCTAAAGTCAACGTCAACTATATTTTTTTTTAATTTAATCAAGTATAATTTAATAGGTACTAATGCATCACTATAATTAGGGCCCTTCTCATCCTTGGGCCCTGGGCAGGCGCCCCTACTGTCCATGCTCAGGGACGGGGCTGATGATTTTTTCCATATTAATAGTCTCCAATGAAATCTCAAGAAATGTTATCTGTGTCTAATAAGATTTATAAAAAATGATTTTTTTATATAGAAAGCACAATATTTAATCAAGCAAATGTTTAGTGTCTAAACATAACTTGAAGATAGATGAATTTGGTTGAGAATAAATACATTTGTTACCATATAATTAATATTTTTTTACATGTCAATTCAATATGTTAATCCATGTCATTTGAATTAATTTAATATAAATATCAAAAATTTACCAAATTAGTCATATATTTTATATAATGTAAATTTCTTCTAAATCCCAATAAAATGGGCTCTTATTCATATTTATTAAACACACGAATTATTATTTTTAAATATCATAAAACTCAACTTTTATTTCTATAATATATACCAAAAGTAATTAAAAACTTCAATTTCATATATATGTTAGTGTTTTAGGTTAATTTCATTATGTTTTATTTTACTATGTTTTTTTGTACCGAATTATACTTTTAATTTTAATTAAATTTTATATAAGTTTCACTAAATTACACATGCAATTCAGTAGGTTCACATGAATTTAAAATAGAAAATTGTAAGAGACAAAAGTTAATGCACGAATATGAGCAAATGTATTTGATGAAAGATTGCTGTTAGATCTATGGAAAAATCCAACCATCGAAGTGATGACACTAATTATGAGTAATATAAACAATTATTTATAGTAGATATATTGACCTTCAATATTATTGATTCCCAAATAAAGATGATGGAGTTTTGATAAGTTGCATATTTGTAAGGGAATGCCACCTGTAACGATACATGAAAATTAATATATGAAATTATTCCCATCATTAAAACATTATTTATGTCAATGGAGATTAAAAAGACGGTCATTTCATCCTATTGGGTAAAAAAATTCATCTTTTGTTAATGAAGTTTAAAATTGAACAATCTAGTAGACCTTAGGTTTAAGATTGCACCGTTGTACATTGAGACTAAATCTCCAAATTAAGCTTAAGATTGAAATGTTTTTACAACATGAAAAAAGGTAACAAATAAGGGAAAGAAGAAATTAACCTCCAAAGTGATTAGTGTCGAGACCAAGTAACTGAAGTTGGGAGAAA
Source organism: Euphorbia lathyris (assembly GCF_963576675.1). Taxonomy (NCBI): domain Eukaryota; kingdom Viridiplantae; phylum Streptophyta; class Magnoliopsida; order Malpighiales; family Euphorbiaceae; genus Euphorbia; species Euphorbia lathyris. The sequence continues at coordinate 83,259,014 of NC_088917.1, read as the reverse complement.
GATCCAATCCAAGAGGGGATAGTCCCAGTGAAAAGATTATATGCCAAGAGAAAAAACTTCAATCGGCGTAAATTGGAAAGTTCAACCGGCAAAGAGCCATGGAATGAGTTATTGAATAAAGAGAATGTGCCTAGGAATGAAAGGTTCCCAATTTGTGGAGGAACGGTTCCTGTTAATCTGGTGTTTTCAAGTAGTATCTTCGTAACTCTGCGATGACGAGTTCCACAAGTAATACCAATCCAATTGCACACTGATGTATCTTTAGACCAGTTTGATGCTAATAGATTTTGAGGATCATTAGTGATACGAGCTTTCAAGGCAAGCAACGCATCCTCATCAGCATTGATATTACTTATGGCTTTGCTTTCATCTATGCATTTCAGTAAACACATGAAACACAAAATAATTATGACTGAAAAAGAATTTATTTTCTCCATGACTCACTCAATATTGAGAAAGGTGTTGAGGAGTTGTTATAAAATAAAAGTATTTGAAACTACATATATATATATATAGTTCCAATTTGAAGCAGTAAGTACAAAAAAAAAAAAAAAATAATAATAATAAATAAAATAAAAACTCCTTAATGTCTATTATTCCCTTACCCCACTTCTTAGCAAACTTGACCACTGAAATTTCTATGAAAAACAATTAAAAGTATTATATTTAATAATTAAAAAAAAGTATTATAAATATTAATGAAACAGGTAAAGGCTATGCTTATTTTGTTTTTGACAAAGTAAGCCTTACTTTGTGTGTTTTCACCATTGGATTAATTTTATACTCCATCATCCAATGGTGAAAACATATCAAGTAATGGTACTTTGTCAAAAACAAAATAACCATAGAAGGCATATATTATTTTAACTATGTATACTATTCATTCGTATACTACGTTGTAATATCAATTAAAAGAAAAGAAATTTTGGCAGTAACGAAATTAGATTAACATAATTAATTTTTTATAGATGAATTATCCATAGGTAACTATCTATTCAGTATGTGTGGTGAAGCTCTTAGCCTAGTGGTTGAGAGCTTACCTATGCCTTGGGAGGTCATGGGTTCGAATCACATCCAGGTTTGGTGGGGATTTTTCTTTCTTCTTTAATGTAAGCGCATTGTGCGCAAATTTTTTTTTTTAAAAAAAAAAAATATTTGTTTTTGTTAGTTATTTATTTGACAAAAAAAAAACATTATCAAGTTCTGATTTTTTATTTTTTATTCATTAAGGTCTTTATTTTATATTTTTGATCATATATAGCACTAATGACCAAAAATAATAATTTTGAATATAAAATTCGGTTAATAAATAGTTTTTCATTTTACCTGCATTTAAAATATGCATTTTTCACGGTTTTAGAGCAGTTGAAAATAGATTTTTATGTGTGTAACATGACTATAGGCAAACTATAAAACCTTATTTCAAACGGTAAAAAATATAATTTCAAACACAAATGAAATTACATATATATTTTTTACTAAATTAAATGTTTAGAACTAACTAATTTCGTAAGTAAGGTCTTAATGCAATAAAAAAACAAAAATCGGAAACTTAATGTATCCAAATAAAATATTAGTGGCTTAATGAACTAAAAACTGAAAAATTAAAGGCCTCATATAATGTTTTTTGCCTAATTATTTTTATGTGTTAATTGCAAATGCGTTTTTGTTCAAATATTCCTCCCATGCAGTAATAATTGTTGTTGTTTACTTGATTAATAATTACTAAAAATCTACGAAACTGTTTCAATTTATTGAGAAATTTGTTTGGAAAGTCTGATATGACAGTTAAATAACAGTTAAGCAAGTCTTACAAATTTTCGATACCACGTGATCAAAATTGATCTTGTTTAAAAACATTCGATCTAAGTTTACATTCGGTTTAATTGTTAGAGTTAGATTTGACATTTATTCCCGTTAAAATTAATTATATTTCTTAAATATTTGTGACTTAATCTTATCTACTTGTAAGAGATGCAGCATTCGAGTTTAATTATGTAGGGCTTCTTAAATTAATTATCATAAAGTAGTTTGGTAGCCAGCCATCTACAAAGTTTTGAATTTTCTATTAGCTGGTCATTTAAGCAAACTGTACATCCTTGAAAAATGAAAATTGGGGCTATGAAAATTAATTATGAAGCTTGCGGACTTGGATGATTAAAAAGATGTTTGAAGACTAGAAAACTAATTATGAAATTTGATTCTAAGAATTTTTTTTTTTTTTTTTCTGAAGGGAAATGAGATTTCTCATTAAATAAAATACAAAGCATCAGAATAGAATACAATGCAGATTCCAGAAAAAGGAGGAATTGTAAAAGAAGTAAAAGGATTAGCATTGGAAATGGCATTTTTAGCTAAAGTATGAGCTACCATGTTCGCTAACTATGGACGAAAAGACACGCTAATATCATGTCGGTTTTGAAAAAGTAATTGACAATCTTTTATAATATTTCCGAAATCCGAGAGATCCTCCTTGGATGAGTGGAAACTATCCACAACTGTCTTGGCATCTGACACGATCATTACTGACTGAAAACCTAACTCCAGAATTCTAAGAAGTTTTGATTTAGTAAATTTAACTCTAACATTTTCAAGAAATATCAATTTTAGCTTATATTACCAAATTTTTTAAAATATTAGTTTAACTATTATTTAAACATATTAGTCTGTCCAAACAAGTTTATCAATGAACTGAAATAGTTTCGTGCATTTTCTATTGGCTACTTGTAACTATATTAGTAATACGGTAAACGTTTTAGACACTTTCACAAATTTTTTTATGATTAACTTATGTGTCGGACTTAATTATTAACATTTTAACAGGTCTTTTGTAACTATGTGAGTAAGGCCTGTTCTTTATCACTTAATTTCAGTAACAATCAGTTCAGTTCAGTTCAGTTCAGTTCAGTTCAGCATTCAGTTTTAGCATTCAGTTTCAGCATCCAGTTTCAGTATTCAGTTTCAGTATTCAGTGATTTATCCTTATTTATTATATTATAATTATTTATATATAATTTATAATAATAATAATTATTATTTAATTTATTATTATTATTATTTATAGTTTATCATTTCTATAAATTAGATAAAAGTTAAGAAATGATAGTCAAGAAATGATAGTTTATTAAAGTATATATCGTTTAATAAAAAAAATTAAAACTAAAGTATACTTCCATATTTAAAAATTAGGAATTGCACTCAAATTTATCGAATTTATCAATGTTAGGGATAAAATTGCACCATTTTAGATGTTAGAGGTAAAATTACCCATGACCCAAAAAGTTAGGGATATTTTTACACTTTAACCCTTAATTAGAATAAAAAGTTAAGAGTTTGTATTCATATAAAAATTTGTATTTGATTTCATAGGCTTTAAACTATATGTAAATTTGTGTTTGGATATAATTTGTATTTTTAATTTAAATTAGACTCATTTTTATTTAATTTTATAGGTTTTTATCGAGCCAAAATTTTATCAAGCCGAGCTTTTATTTGATATTCAATTTAGTTTTATCTTTAATAATATATTTATTTATTTATTATTGATATTATTAAATTTATTAGAACCATCATTATTATTATTATAAGTTTATTAATGTCCACTATTATCAATTAAATTATTTTAAAGTCTAATATCATCATTAGTGTTTAGTTCGGTTCAGTTCGGTAGTATTCAGTTAAGTTCAGTAGTATTCAATTAAATTCAGTTCAGTTCAGTATTCAGCAGTATTCAGTTCAATTCAGTTCAGTTCAGTTCAATTCAGTTCAGTTCAGTTCAGTTCAGTTTTTTTCAGCAATAAAGAACAAAGCCTAACACATTAAATATTTTCAAAATAATTGATGTCTGATGTGATAGTTAAATAACAGTCAAACAAGTCTTTTCAAATTTTTGATAATGTATGGTTAAAATTGAACTTGCTTGGAAATATTTTAGGGGTTCAATTTGAATCATTTTTTAAATTAGGATTAAATCTGAACTTTACCAAATATATTGGGTGAAATTTGACATTATCCCAGCAAATTAATTATGTAGGGCTTCTTCCATAGTTAATGTAGTAGTTGGTGACAGGATGTTGATATTACTACTTGTGGCTTGCTATTTAGGAAATTAATTAGTACCGTTGAAAATGAAACAGAAAATAGTTTCAGTACTGTTTGGTAAAGAGTTTTTTGGGGTAAAATTAGAAGTTTGAGCCATTTTATAGGTTTTGATTAGTCAATTTTTTATTTTTTTTTTGTTACAATGGAGGAGCTAACCTTAAGAAAACATCAAATACAGACCGATCTTTAAAGAATGGTCATTCTGGGAAGCCCATACCCACAAAAATTAGAAAAAAGAATGTCATGAATGCTTGCAGGAAGCGCATCACACTCGTGAAGACCTAAACTCAAACTCTCTGCGTAGTTTGCCATCCAGTCAGATACCCCGTTCCCTCGTAGGATATGAACGAGCCGCACCTCCCAATCTCTATCATATAGATCACGACACGTCATAATAAGTCAAGAAAAACGATGTCGTTGAACCACCTCATGACTAACAAGCCGAATTACTACCAAAGAGTCCATTTCGAATACTACCATGCGGACCTCTTGGAAAGTCCTCGTGTTGCACCCCTAAACTTTAGAGTCCCTTTGGGAGATCCGATGATTAGTTTGTTTGGTGAATAGATGTTTGAAAGAGCTTGTTGGATCTAAAAAGCTAATTTTGAAAATACTCATCTTATGAGTTTTTTCAATTAGCTTATTCATTGTTCCATCTCTTTTGAATAACATTTTTACCCCTGTTTATTACCATCTAACTCCAAATAAAGACTTTATCATGTCCTTATTTATCATTACGCAAACAACTATTAATAATCAGTTAAGTTTTACCAAACAATTTTACATAATCAGCTAGTCAAATCAGCTAACCAAAAAGATAATCAGCTATCAACTAACAGCTAACGATTATTTGCCAAACAGGCCTCAATTTAACTATTTAAGGCTTACTTTGTAAAAAACTCATAAAAAACACTTTAATCTTAATATTTTCAAACAAGATCAATTTTAAAAGTTTCAAAAGTTTAAATGGACTAGTTTAACGGTTATATGATTAACATATCGGACATTTCAAATAAATTTATAGATAAACTGACATCGCTTTGTACATTTTCTATGAGATTATTTCTAATTATTTTAATAACATAATAAAATTTTATTGTTAATGGTATAAAGCAATCAATCAGTGATAAAGTAACATTGAAATTTCATTCCTATTTTGCTTTTATTTATGTTTTATCCAATTTGAATCGATTTATGAGACGTTCTAAACAAATTTATAAGCAAAATAACACATTTTGTATATTTTCTGTTAATTATTTCTAGTTATTTTAGTAACACACTAAAAATATGTTATCCGATTGCTTATATTTGGCTATTTTTTATTTATTTATTTATTATTTTGAACCTGAAAAATGATATTCATATATAAGTGGGATTGACATACTCAACAATAACGTTTGACAGCCATTCCGGCACTACAGTTGACAAAAAAATCGCTAGCATTGGAACAGGCCTGCCTAGCTACCAAATGTGCAGCCCTATTCGCTAAACGAGGAATAAAAGACAATGTAAAAGAAGAGTTGGATTTCAAAATAGCTCGGCAATCATGAATAAGCGATCCAAACTCCAAGATATCTTGTTTACAAGACTGAATTGCATCAACAACAAGCTTAGCATCACATTCAAATTCAACATTCGTATACGTCATAGTAGCAAGCCAAATCAGGCTCGTGCGTAGAGCAAGTGCCTCAATCACCCGTGGTTCTCTTATACCTGGAATGAAGCTACTACTACAAAATAGGAATGCTCCCACTTCATCTCCGATTACTGCGCCCATATCACAACTCTTTATTTCCTTGAAAATGGCGCAGTGAATATTGCACTCTGAACCGGCGGCCGGCGGCTTCCATTTCTGATTTGCCATCGTTTGCAATGAGAGCCTGCTGTACAGGAACACTGATGTTTGTGCTGCTGTTTGGGATATGGCACTGATGTTCGACCGAATTCGCTGGTGTTCCCGGAGCTGGCGCTGCTGTTCCGCGAAAAAACAAAATTAATTCATTTATTTATTTTTGTTTCTGATCAATTTAAGTCGAGTCATCAATTATACACTAGCGCAAAAAAAAAAAAAAACAAAATTAATTCATTAATCATAAGAAAAAAAATGTCAGCCGAGAGAATTGTGTGGAAATAAAGAGGAAACATCCACATTGTGATAAGCGGATAATATTCATATGGTTGTAATGAAAGATGATGTTGTTAGTCTTTATTTTGTATTATAGTTATTTAAAGGACAAATTAGCCTAATTCAACAGGTTCATTTATATATCTAATTCACTTTAGTTCTATCTCATCAAATTAGACACTTTTATCTATTTTAGACAAAATTATCGCTAGTTCTATTCGATCGATCCATCTGCTCCTGCTCCAGCTTCTTCTTCTTCTTTCGCTTCGTCCGCTTATTCTTCTTCTTTTTGTTTCAACTTTTTCTTAGGTTCATATTCTTCAATTTCTGATACCAATCATTAACGGTTTTTGAAATTATTGAAGTATTATGTTCAATTTTCCGTAGAAGATGTTGAGAGTCTGGGGAAGAAGGTGAAAGGTATTTTTGTCCAAAGTGGATGAAAGTATCTAATTTGATGAGATGAAAACAAAGTGAGTCAAATATATTAACGGACCTCTTCAAATCAGCTAGATTAATAATTAGCCCTAAAAAAATGTATTGGTGAGTTTTTGAATAAATGTCCCATTAGCTAGATTTCAAAATGTTAATAGAAGAAAAATAAAAAATTTGGCGTTGTATTATTATAGAAATTGCTGGGAAACTCATTTGAGTGAGGTGTAAATATATATGTGGTATTTTATCAAATATATATATATATAGTAAAACCTTTATAAATTAATAATGTTGGGATCATGAAATTTTATTAATTTATAGAGGTTATTAATTTATCGAGTATAAAATTAGTGATCTGGTCCAAATCGGGACCAGAAGAAATTATTATTTTAAAGAGGTTATTAATTTATCGAGTATTAATTTATGAAGGTTTGCCTGTATATATATAGGGGTGAAGATCTAGTGTGACAAGGGGTTAGGATATGACAATGAGCTTATTGTGTTACATAACAAAACTACGTAGTTTTGATTATAATTAAAAAGGGCAATGTGGCAAATTTGTAAATAAAATGAAAGAGAGGATAGAGAAAATTGTTTTATTTCTTTTCTTTAAAATACATTTTCCCAATATCTCTAACATCGTTTTTCAAAATTTTTTATACTATTAGACTCGTCTAAATTAGACGGTCATTTTAAGACCCCTGAAGCTCAAGTAAAAAAAATTCTGGTGAACGGAATCCGGGTGGACGTTTTTTGGCGAGACAAAAAGTTCCAAAAAATTCTCAAAAAAATCCAGAAAATGTAAAACATTATTCTAAGAAACTTTAATTCTTGGGTCGAAGCATAATTTCTTACGGTTTAGTCCCAATAAAACATTTTTCTTAATTTTATCCATTTTACAAGCTTCAACAATTTATTGGGTTATAACCGTAAGGAATCTCGTTTTGAGCCAAGAATTAAAATTTTTTAAAATGATGTTTTAAATATTTTGAAATTTTTTGATAATTTTCTGGGCACGTTTTTTGTCCTACTTACATTGTTCAAAATCAGTGTACCATTTGTTCCACCATAATACTTATATTGTTCCAACAGAAAATTGTTTTATTTCTTTTCTTTAAAATACATTTTTCTGACATTTCTAACCTCATTTTTCGAAAAATTTTATACTATTAGACTTGTCTAAATTAGACGGTCATTTTAAGATCCCTGAAGTTCAAGTAAAAAAAATTCCGGTGAACGGAATCCGGGTGGGCATTTTCTGGTGAGAAAAAAAGTGTTCAAAAAATTCTCAAAAAATTTCAAAAAATGTGAAACATTATTCTAAAAAATTTTAATTCTTGGGTCGAAGCGGGATTTCTTATGGTTTAATCCCAATAAAACTTGTTCCTTAATTTTATGCATTTTACATGATTGAACAATTTATTGGGTTAAAACTATAAGGAATCACGCTTTGAGCCAAGAATTAAAATTTCTTAAAATGATGTTTTACATGTTTTGGAATTTTTTGATAATTTTCTGGGCACATTTTTTTTTCTACTTACATTGTTCCAAATCAGTGTACCATTTGTTCCAACATAATACTTATATTGTTCCAACAGAAAAATGTTTTATTTCTTTTCTTTAAAATACATTTTCTTGATATTTCTAACCTCGTTTTTCAAAAAATTTTATACTATTAGACTCGTCTAAATTAGACGGTCATTTTAAGATCCCTGAAGCTCAAGTAAAAAAAATTCCGGTGAACGGAATCCGGGTGGGCGTTTTCTGGCGAGCAATAAGGTGCCCATAAAATTCTCAAAAAATTTCAGAAAATGTAAAATATTATTCTAAGAAACTTTAATTCTTGGGCCAAAGTGGGATTTCTTACGGTTTTGACCTAATAAATTATTGAAGGATGTAAAATGGATAAAATTAAGGAAAACGTTTTATTGGGACTAAACCGTAAGAAATCCTACTTTGACTCAAGAATTAAAGTTTCTCAAAATAATGTTTTACATTGTTTGGAAGGTTTTGAGAATTTTCTGGGTACTTTCGGGTTTTTTTATCGGAAAACGCTCATCTAACCGCCGGATTCCGTTGATTTGGGACTAAACCGTAAGGAATCTCATTTTGAGTGAATTAAAGTTTCTTAGAATAACGTTTTACATTTTCTGGAATTTTTTGAGAATTTTCTGGACATTTTTTTCTCACAGAAAAACATATCGTCGGATTCCATTCACCGGAAATTTTTTTACCCAAGCTTCTGGGATCTTAAAATGACCATCTAATTAAGACGAGTCCAACGGTATAAATTTTTTTGAAAAACAAGGTTGAAAAAGTTGGGAAAATGCATTTTGAAGAAAAAAATAAAATAATTTTTTCTTTCCTTTTATTTACAAATTTGCCACCTCATTTTGGTTAGTTACAAAATTGGTCATTGTCACATCGATCTCATCTCTCTCTCTATATATATATATAGTCACATTTAATAGAAAATGTACGTGGAGGTGATAGGTTTGATTCAAAATCTAATAATTAGTTATTTTGATTTATTAGTTATGAAAAAATATTTAATATATTTTAATAAATAAAGTTACTAAAATTAATATGTAATAAATAACTTAAGGGTTACCGTAACTAATAGCTACTAAATAGGTTAGTAGTTACTAAATATTGGTCTATATATAGGCTAATTGTTTATGATTTAAAAAGAACCAAGAACCAATATCAATAATAAAATAGAAATTAAGTGGAGATGTAGATCCTTTAATTTTATTAGTTTCCCTATTTATTTTATTTCTTTATTTCTATCTAAAAAACCCAACAAAGTGACATAAATTAGGGATGACAAGGGGTAGGTTACTTGTAGATAATGTAAATCTCAAACTCTTCGTACTCGTTTCATTACTTTAACGGTATACTTTATGAATTCCATTCTCATCCCATTTAAATCGCGGGTAACCGCAAGTAGCTTTACGCATTAAAAATCAATAGATAAAATAAAAATATTACAAAGAATAAATTTAATAATTATCTGCAAATTAACAATTCAAAATTAAAATTAAAATCCTAAATCCCCCAATTATCAATAAATTAAGCAAATATATGACGGGTACCGAATAACATGTACCTAGGAGTCTTCTCATACCTGTCTCATACTTATTTATACAGAGTACACATAATCTCATTAGGATCGGATAGTGTTGGGTACCCACTAGTGCATTCCCCATTACCATCATTAACATAAATTGTACATCTTTCATGGATACTTAAATTAAGGGGGTAATACATCATTTCATAATTAAATAACAGTTAAATCAGCTTATTCAAATTTTAGGTAACATAAGACTATGTTTAAAAACGTTATGATTAAATTTACAAAATTTCATATTTAGAGCTAAATTTGTACTTCTTAAAAATGTTAGGATCAAAATTGATCCTTATTAGTAATAAAATAAAATAAAAAAACATTTGCAATCAAATATATAGTCACTATATTAGTCTTAAAACTCTAGTACTCCTTTACCCCATTCGTTAAGCAAACTTGACCAATGTAAAAGTATATGGAAAAACAATTAAAAATATTTAATTTAATGTACTAAATATTAATAAATTACAATATAATTAATGAAAAGTTTATAAAACATATATTAAGACAACTAAAACTAAGGTTAAATGTTGAAAAATATTGTGTTAGAAAATAAAATATTTTTTGATGTTTGACATAATATCGAAAAACAAAAAAAAGTAATGGATGACTATTATTTTGAAATGGATACGAAAAAAATCAAGTAAGGTTACAAAAGTTTATGAAAATGTTTTATTCTCTTCAAAGGTATAAAACATTTCACTTTCTAACAAACACCGAAAATCAGAAAAATATTTTTTTGCCAACAAACGGCACCTAAATTATCTTTATTTTAGACCGACTCAAAATCATTGAATCTACAAACATAATTCTAATTGTTTTTTTTTTCAAAAGAATTCTAATTGGTTTTAAACCATAGATTAAATACGTTTTCCAGAAAACACACTTTCATTCTTTGTGGTAAGTATGAATTTGAAAAACCGACAAAAAGAAAGATATAAATTTTATTGGGTAAATTACATCCATGACCACTGAACTTTACCATTTTAACATAGTGGTTACTGAACTTCAATTTTTAACAGTATGATCACCGAACTTTACACTTTTTAATACCGGTGGCCGCTCAACACCTCAAAACGACCGTTTACGGCGTCAAAATAAAAAATTAGAAGAGTTAATGATATTTTAAGGAACTTTAATTCTTGAAAATTTTCATTTTGAGGTTATTTAGGCGTTGTTAGTTTAGGAGAGAGAACGAAAGATCCAAAATATGTGATTTTGGAAAATAAAAAATGTGGTTTCATGGTAAATGTGGTTCTGAACAACTTTAATTCTTGAATATTTTCATTTTGAGATCGTTAACGGTTATTTTAAGGTGTTAGTTAAAATTGAGTGGCAACCGATGTTAAAAAGTGTAAAGTTCAGTGGCCATACCGTTCAGAATTGAAATTTAATGACCATAATATTAAAATGGGTAAAGTGCAGTTGTCATAGGTGTAATTTACCCAAATTTTATTTGAATGTAGTATAATTTGATTTTTTTGTTCAAAATTGATGAATAGAATTTTCCAACTACTCAATTGGGTTGATTTTTCTTATGTTTCTGAAAGAGATGCTTGAGACTAGAAAATTAATTTCTTCTCCCTAATCTGACAGTGCTAAGAGTAAATTATACTAGTGCTACTTAAACTTTAGTTCACGCGCATTAGTACTTAGATTATTTTTTATCAAAAATATACCTGAAGTAACGATGATCGGTCAATACGAGTTTGACTAGTAAATTATACTAATGGTATCTGAACTTTATCTTAATTCACATTTTGGTACCTAGATTTCATTTTGTTTAAAAAATAAACCTCAAATAAAAATGACTCAACATTTTAACGGATAAATAAAGTTTAGAATAACTTGAAATATGTCAATGTATTCTATGTCATGAGATCTTTTTAACAGTATATTATAAACTCAAAACGGACAAGTGATGAATGAGAAATGGATGTTCAAAATGAACCACTTGAAATGGTTTGAAAAGAAATGAGAATTTTAACTATTTTATAAGCAAATGGCTTTTACAAGCATTTAACCAATTACTAGGGGAAAAGATTTCTCACATACAGGGGTGCAGTCGAAGTACTATTAGGTTAGGGGCGCACTCACACGACATGGGCGCTGCGAATGTCACACCGAAACGAAACCCCTTGGATCTGCTTACTTTTCCTAAAATTATATTTTAATTAGAAAAAAATCATTTATAAAACACATTTATTTATTTTTTTAACAAATTTTTTATTGTAATAAATTAACAAAAAAACCGGGGTTGCACCGGTTCCTGGTTCGACTACTGGGCACTGGTGGAATCCCGGTTACGTCGGTTTGTTGATGGGTTCAACAAATTGGTACAGTTCGGACGGAACTCTTTACTAGTTCCTAGTTGAACCCGTTGATCCGGTACGAGCCTAATAACATTGGCGAAAAGACAAATTCAAGTTAAGTGTTTAATTTTGTCCCTTTTATCAATTAATTCATCAATTATACATTCTGAACCCATAGAACGGTGCAAAAGACTAAAGTCAAGTCAATTTAAAAAAAAAAAAAAATCTCAGTTTACCAAGTCTTACCAAAGACTTAATGGAGTCAATTGTGATGAAATTCTAGGAAGTTTCATAACCACATAATTTCCTATCCAATTAATTGTAGTTTCATTTTGAGCTGATGATCATAACTCATTTAGCCACTGTTTAATCTATAAAATAAATGGATTGGATTGATTCATTTATAAGTTGGGTTATAAATAGATTGATACACCTAATTCATATAATAAATGTATTGAATTTCGAGTTAATTGGGCTGATTTATTAATTCATTTAATAATTTATGAAAAACGAAAAAAAAAGAGAAAACATGAAAAATGGAAATCTGAAAAATGAAAAAACGTGAAAATATGAAAAACATAACCGTAAAAATTAGAAAAAAAATAAAAAAACTGATATATATATATGAATATACATTAAAAGTGAAATAATCTCACGTATGACTTTTAATTGGATTTGGTAGATATGTAATATGTATAGCCTAATCCCAATTCAAATTAATAATATAAAGTTTTTGTTTTTATTTATATAAAACCTTAAGCTAATAAGATCAATTTTTCTTTTTCTTCTTTTTTATAAAAATTGGGACGATGCATTATCCTGAAACCTGACATCCACTCTAGGTTGGCACCCCATGAACGCGAAAAAGCAAAACCCGAAAGGAATCAGTAAATAAAAATATAGAGTTAAACAAGAGGGGGAGCAAAAGAATGAAACAATAAAGAATAAAAGGTAAAACTACAAAAACAAAGAATTAACGAAATCTAAAGTGATCGATGTTGCAAACATCATCAGACAACAACGAAGCAGAAAATGCAGGGGCCGAATTCCACCAAGAAATGGTCGGGGAGGAAACACCAAAACGAGCTAAGGCATCAGTGACCCATTTGCCTTCCCTGAAGATATGTGAAACAATAATAGTCATCTGTGAACACTGGTTCAGACATTTCATCCAATCCTAGTGAACAGACCACAGAACCTGAGATAAGCCTGCTTTGAGCTTATTGGTGACCAACAGAGAGTTTGATTCAATCCATAAGTGCTATCAGTTCTTCTCCCTCGCGATATCTACTACAAAAATTGCGGCTTTTAATTCGACAAGAAAGGCAACCAGAGAAGGGATTGGGAAAACAAAGCTACCACGAGAAAATCCCCTACTCGTGCGGAAAACTCCACCGACATCCGCAGGTCCAAGAGCACCCAGAGTTGAACCGTCAACATTAACTTTAAGGCAGCCGTGTGGCGGACTGATGCGCCTAGCAGCGTCGGACCACTAAGCTCACTAAGTGTACCTCGTCGTTATCAAGTAATAAAATCTGGACAAGTCCAGGTATTGAATCCACAGGATTTATTCCTGCAAGTATCAAGCTACTCGGTCTCTAGTGTTATCTAGGCTTTGGGGGGTTTGATATTGATTTGATTAAGTTAAGCTACTCCTAATTAAATTACTCTACTCCTAGCTAAGTTATTCTACTCCTAGGTGATCTTTTACTAATGTAATTGCTCGAAGGGACATGGAATGATACGATAATAATGAAGATAGATTGTGCAGATAACTGATTTAAAACCTAATCTAAGTCACTTGTGTCCGAGGCGATTAACCCTACTTATCCTTCTGAGGTTCCTAGTTCGTGATTCCCTTGTAAGGCCGAAACTAGCTCTAATGCTCAGCAATTTGGGCTTAATCATCTATAGGGTCGTCAATCCTATAAGCACTGACTAGGTCAGATTCAGCTCGCAATATGTGTCAACTTAATATTTGGATTATTGAATGAGTTAAACCAATCAGACAAAGCGTAAGACAAAGATAAAAGCAATAAACCAATTGAAGAAAACAAAACTATAATATTATTAAAGATGGAAAGTATTGTCACGGAGATACAATTAGTCTAGGTGATAAGCCCAAAATATACCAAAAATATCATTAATAATTACGTCAGTTTTGTAGTGAAATTGTGCTAATTATATTCAATTAGAGTACTTTTACGTCTATATATGTTTCTTTGATGAAAGTGAATGTATATAAGTAAATTTCTTTATTCTTGATCTTATTTTATATCATGCAAATTCATGATAAATATAAATCTTATTTTCAATTTTCAATTAGGTTTATAGGCATAAATCGAACTAACAATTTTAGCTTTTTAGCTCGGTTTGACTTCGTCTTACATCAAAAACAAATTGAATTTTTTAAGGAAACTTTAGCCGTAATACATGTTGAATTTTAAGTCAATATAGGATGAATGTACTATTTTTCTTTCCCATTTTAAATTTTGCTTTTTTATAACTCGTGTTAATTAAATCAAGTTATCGTATTCTTAACTTTTGGCAACGATTGAGACCAACCTTATCACAATCGAGGTATGAAAGGGGAGAAAAAGTAAATAAATGGTACTTTTGGCCACAATTGCGAGAACCCTTATCACAATCGAGGTATGAAAGGAACGTTAAAAATAAAGCAAAAATTAAACGTGTTAAGTTTAAAGTAACGATTGCGTCCACCCATGGTATGGTCGATACCTAGTGAACACAAAAGCAATTTAATTAATATTAAGTCATAGTCGAGACCACCCTTATCACGGATGTGACTAGCAAATAAATTAAACCTAAGTCCTTATTTAATTCATATTTCATATAATAGATTAGGTTTGGGAAATGAAATTTTGTGCTTTGAAATGCCTTGAGACGAAAGACTCAAAAACATGCGTGCTTACACTGTCCCGAATACTTCAATATAAAAATTGAAATACAAGACGAATGATATATCGCTTTTACATTAGCTAGTTTGATGTTTTGCGTATAAATTTACCATGCAAGTTAATCTTTCAGTTTAACTAATTTAAAAAGGAATACATGGATATATGTTTTATTTTCATAAAGAGATTGGTTAAAGAATAAATTCAGTGAAATTTTACTCGGTTAATAATTACCTAAAATATCATTAATAATTACGTCGGTTTTGTAGTGAAATCATGCTAATTATATTCAATTAGAGTACTTTTACGTCTATATATGTTTCTTTGATGCAAAGTACTTAATTATTTGGTTAAATCCAAATAGGAGCTAAATGAAGGAAAATAGGCAAACGTTTGGCAGCGGAAATATAAAAATTTTAACCTATTTCCATTAAACCAAGATCCGTTAATCGTTATTTCATATAAAGATGGATAGAAGGAAATACCTTTTGGAGTTCTATCTACCATTGCAATCGTAGTGCCCACAACTCTTACTCTGAGTTCTCGAGCACAAAACAAAAACACAATTCAAAATCAAATTAGAACTCAACCGTATAAAACAACCAAAGTAGATTGTCTCTAATTAATCAACACAAGATCAAGGAAAAAGAGAAAAAGATGAAATCAATTGAATCGGTAGGAAGCGGTGGATTATTTCGTCCTCAACAAGGGGTGTCAAAATTCTCTCTCCCGGGATTGTCTGTCTTGGTCGAAATTTACCAATAGGGGGGTTATAAATACTCTCTTGTATCTAAACCCTAGTTAGATAAAATTAGGTTACTGAATAAGAATTTAATTCGGAATATAATTCTTATTTATTATTTACAATTATATCTTAAATATAAAGATAACAATAATAACCTTATAGGATAATAATAGGAGCAATTTAATCTCATTAAACTTCCTAACTTATTTATCCTTTAATTAATTTAATTCACAATTATAATCTAATTAGAATTGTTTAAAAATCAAATTAATTATTCATGTATTTCACTACATAAAATCGCCCCCCTCATTTACTGGGCCTTAGTGGACTCAGTTGGGCTTCCATCAATTAATTAACATCTGTTTCTCTTTTGGGTTCCAAGTCTTATGTGTGACCCATTAGGTTCTTATTGCTTCTAGCCGTATGCAACTATTAAATTAATTTTCTCAGAATTATATTTAATCTTTGCATAACGGAATGAGTACGCGAAATGTGATTAGCAAATCCGAAACATTCCCCCAGAGCTATAAGAAGACAGGTTGATTCTGTCGTTGACCTTTCCATATTAGTTACAGTATAATTCGAACCTTTATCAACTACATCCTTGAACTGAATCTTATGACTATGGATAATGTCAAGTCACATATAGCGAGACGTTCGTTTTACTTGTACAGGCCGAGTTAACTCCAATTAGATAGGTTAAGTGAATCTGTATTTCAAGTCTTAAGCTATCTGCTCGCTGAATCTTCAGAATAGTGACAGTTCCTTTGACTACCAAAATGTAAACTAATATGAACAAATCTTAATCTAAATCTAAATGCTACTGTGTTTGTATTTATTTGATAAACAACTTGTGTACGGCAAGATGCCTTTTACAAAATCGAACTCTAATCTCTGACTCATTTCTGAGTCAGAGTTTCTGCATAAACTCTGCACTAATCTTACAAATCTAACTCTCTCTTTCTATATTTCAACTCTCAATCAACTCTCTATTTATAGATGTTGAAGAGTCGTGATTGAAGTGTCGTGTCCATTGTGAAGGGTCGTATGCGCTGCGAAGAGACGTTTCTATCCACCCGAACGAACGCGTTTCTTGGAATTTAAACATGTGAATTTAGTGCTGCAAAGGCTGCTGATCTTACCGGGAATGAGAATGTGATTTTTGGTCTTCGAAATAAAGGAGAGAGGCACTGGACTTTAGCGTGTCGCGACCGAGAATTTGGGATTCTCGATCGTGACCCATAATTCTCTATCGAGAATTTGGATTCTCAACCGAAAATAGGAATTTTTCTCCCGTTTCTGACTTCGTTCTCATCTTCCTCGTATCGGTGTGCTGATTTCTTCGTCTTTTGGCTCCTAACTTAGGGTTTTTCCTTCGTTTTTGACCTCTTTTCATTCCTATTTGGATTTTACCAAATATTTAGGTACCTTGCATGAAAGAAACATATTCGGACGTAAAAGTACTCTAAATAGATATAAACAGCATGATTTCATAGCAAAACTGATGTAAATATTAATGATATTTTAGGTATATTTTGGGCTTAACAGACGATACGAAAACAAATGTTTGTCATGTATCTTGTGTCATGTGAAAGGGAAAATAACATAGTGATGTTCTCAATTAACTTATGAGCTTATTCCGAGACATGAAATCAACACTTGATAAATTTTTCTAGCGCTATTTTCCGACTAGGTAAATTTATCTTCCCCCTTTTTTCAATTTGTTTATGTTAGATATGACTGGTAATTTTAATGAGAAGGGTGGTTTAGTGAATTTGATCAACATATCCGGTGAGTTTAAATAATAAAGGGTAATGCAAAAATACCCATAATGTTTACAACAAGAGCAATTTTACTCCTAATATCTAAAATGGTACAATTTTATGCCTAATGTTGGCAGCCAGGAGCAATTTTACCGTTGACAAATTTGATCAATTTGAGAAATAATTCATCAAAGAAGTCTTCTCAATCATGAATCTTGTCATCAATGCTTCACATGTCAATCATTTTATCACTCATTAGTAGCAGATTACAAACATATGATTAGACGTAAAAAAAAATAAAAAAATAAAATAAAAAATACTATATTTTGTACGAGCTGGAAAAAAATTATATATTTTACCGAATTTATAAATATTAGTCTCTAATTCAATTATTACATCACAAAAAATATGAAATCTTTCTTTAGAACCAACTGATATGTAATTGGTATAGAATAAGAAACAAAATATATGTGTTACATAATAATATATGAAATTGACCCAACTTGTCAACGTTAGGGGTGAAATTGCTCTTACCTGCTAACGTTATGGATAAAATTGTTTCTGACTGTAAACGTTATTGATATTTTTACATTTTATTCCAAATAATAATAAGGAAACACTTTGCAAGACTATGAACAAAAATATTGAAACCAAGAAATACCGAGTGTTTAAAATTCTGTTGATACTATAAAGCTGATATTTATTTATGACAAATTGCTAGAATAAAAAAAATAAGTAAAGCATTAACACCATAAATTAATTTTAATATATGAATGATTACATACTTATTAAGTTAATTGAACATCATTGAGAAGCTTAACTTTGATCTTGTTGAGAGTAATTAGAACATCTTTGATACCAATCCTCTCCTTAGGTACATCTACACAACATTTTAAGGCTAAGTTCATAATTGAAGATGTGCAATCTATCTTAGCCAAATAATGTCGTTCGTTGACCCTAAGCAAATTGGGATCAACAAGTTGAGTGACTCCAGAAGGTACTGAATCTTTAACCCATTTCTTCATACTCATATCTTCGTTAAACATCTCATCCGTAGGCCTTTTTCTTGTGAAAGTTTCGATCAACAGAATACCAAAACTGTATATATCACCCTTTATAGAAACAAGTCCTTCTGATCCATACTCTGCATCAAAATTTGTTTTAATTAGTGTCGCACAATAAATTACTATTTCAAGTATAATATATATACAGAAAATCAAACATCACCTGGGGCCATGTATCCAATAGTTGCAAGATTTATAGTTTGTATGAAAGATTGATCTTCTCCGACGAGCTTCGCTATGCCAAAATCAGTTACATGAGCAACCACATCGTCATCTAGAAGGATATTACTAGGCTTCAAATCACAATGAACAATAGGAGTCATATAACCATGATGAATATATTCAACTGCTGATGCAACATCAATCATTATGTTCAATCTCTGAAAAATGTCCAAAAAGTAGTTGTGAGAATACAACCACTTTTCCAGGCTCCAATTAGGCATGAAGTCCATGACTAAAGCCTTAAATTCAGTGGTACAACAACTCGTGATTATTTTCACAAGGTTTCTATGTCGAATCTCACGCAGTACTTCACACTCCACATCAAAACTCCGGAATGCTCCTTCTAACTCCAAATTGAAAACCTTAACTGCAACGGACAAGCCATTTGAAAGATTCCCTCTATATACCGAACCAAAACTCCCCTTGCCAAGCAAATTCACCTCATCAAATTTATTTGTTGCCCGTTGAAGCTCATGAATAGAAATTCTTTGCCATATTGGTAAAGGTGGAAAATTCACTTGGTGAGTCAACAATCTTGTTTTCCTTTTCCAATGCCAAATTAGGACAACAATAACAATTCCAAGTGCCAAAGTTGTTAATACAATTGCAACCAGTGTTATCTTGATTTTCTTTGAATGGTTCTCATTGCTAGTTCTGCATGGATTGACTTGGAATTTAGGTGCCCCACAAAGTCCTTTATTTCCTATAAATGATTGGGTTGTTAAGTTCATAAACGGCCCTCCATTAGGAATTTCTCCTTGTAGTTCATTGAAGGACACATTAAAATCCTTGATATATTTTAATTTCTCTAGGGAATTGGGTATTTTTCCTGAGAGATTATTGAATGACAAATCTATGAATTCCAAACTTATAGCATCACCAAATGATTCAGGAATGGAACCCTCCAATCTATTATTAGATAAAGAGAGACGCTTTAGAGTTTGAAGGCATTCAAAGATGGGTGGTATACTACCTGATAATTGATTTCTAGACAAATCAAGTAATGTAATAGCTCTCAAACTGCCAATATCTATTGGAAGATCACCGCTTAAGGAATTTGATGATAGCTTGAGTTCAAGCACATCTTTAAGCCTCCAAAAAGTTGATGGAATAGTAGAATTGAGTTTGTTAGAATCCAAATAGAGCTTTCTAAGAGAACTGAGATTACCCAAACAAGACGGGATATTTCTAGAGAGCTTATTACCCCCAAAATATATGTCACTCAATCTCTGTAAACCACATAATTCAGTAGGTATGGACCCTTGGATTCTATTTAACTCAATATCTAATATTTGAAGCTTCCTCATTTTTCTAATTGTCCTAGGAATGAATCCTTTTAAATTGTTATCTCCTAGATTCAATGAAATCAAGCTAGTTAAGTTTCCAATTTCCTTGGGAATGGTTCCTATTAGTCCAGAACCATACATTTTAAAATATTCGAGGGAAGAAGATAGGTTTCCTATGAAAATTGGTAGAGTAGCCTTCAATGGATTGTTACCCAAGTCTAAAAATGTCAACTTTTTGCAATTCGTCAATGAGGAAAATAAAGTCAGTAAAGGTTGACTATTGAGTTGATTGTTCCATAAATTGAGAAATTGAAGCTTTCTTAAATTTCCAAGAGCAACTGGAATAATGCCAGAGAACATGTTTAAATCCAAGTCAATCTCAGTGAGTTTAGAGGCATTAGAGAGAGATATGGGAATAGGACCATGGAAATTATTGTCTCCAATATAAATTCCCTCAAGGTTGGGAAGATAGAGACCAAAACTTGGAGGAAGACTGCCTGAGAGATTATTAGTATCTAACACTAAATTCTTTAATGTTGTAATTTTAAAAATGTTGGAAGGAAGCATTCCATCAAGGTTGTTAACTCCGAGATATAGTTCCTCCAGGTAAGCAATGTTACCCATTTCAAAGGGAATGCTGCCTGCCGTCACAATTCATTTGAAAAATTCTAAATTAAAATTGTGTTTATAAAAAAATTCAACTAAAATTTGAAGGAAGATATATATTTAAACCCAATAACAAATTTAACATCTCATAAAAGTACAAATATATATTTGTCATTTTTCAACATGGTTTCTCCAAAGTTAAGAATTTTGGTTCATTGTATTATCCAAGAGTTATGTATGTTTCCTAAGAGTTATGTTGTTTCTTAAGAGTCATGTTGTTTTGTCCAAGAGTTATATATACTGCCTAAGAGGTGTGTTGTTTATTAAGACCCATGTTTTTTCTAGTAATTGAAATCTTCCTCCCTACTTCCAAACTTCAATTTTCTATCCAACTAGATTTCTTATTGATGAATGAACTTTACAATACACAAGGTTACTTGAATAACTTTTTAATAATAAAACAATTTTTACTAATGTAAAATTTTGCAATTCAATTGTATATAAAGTATATAATTTAAATGAAAAAGAAATATGATAAACTTGGTCTCTCATAGACTTAAAATGGCTGCAAATTGGATTTTCTATTAACTAGAATTATACAAAAAAAAATGGGTAATTAATTTATTAGTCCCTATATTTTGACAAAACACACTGTTTAGTCCCTGTATTTTCAAAAACACATGGTAAGGTCCCTAACCTTTTTATCAATGAACTGTTTAGTCCTTCCGTCTGTTTGTTATATTTTTTTTACCGTTTATGACTTCAGAAATGACTAAATTACCCTTTACTATTTACCTTCAAACTTTAGAAGAGAAAGTCTAATTTAAAAGAAGTTATTTGTATGGAGAACAAGAAAAAGAAAAGACCCAATGCATACGAATTTGAACGATTAAGAAGAAAATCAAGAAGAAGAACATTCAAAGTTGATTTCAGATGCATTAGAGTTTAAAGGAAATGAAAAGAAGATCGCAAATCCAAATTGACTAACAAAATCTTCATGAGAGTCTAACGGCAGGGACTAAACAGTTCACCGAGAAAAATGTTAGGGACTAAACAGTTCATTGAGAAAAAAGTTAGGGACTTTATCATGTGTTTTTGAAAATACAAGGACTAAACCGTGTGTTTTGTCAAAATATAGGGACTAATAAATTAATTACCCAAAAAAATTTAATAAGAAATGAATTAAGAAGAAGAAAGTGCAATTTGCCAATAGAAATTCTTTGAAGTTTATTCAGTTGTTTCTTTTCGTGTTCTGTAACTTAAATATATGAAAGAGTCAAAAAGTAATTTGTGTCCTCCAAATTTATAATTTTATAATTGCTTACATGTTATGTAATGGTTAATTTGTGTCTACATCCATGACATAGCCACAACCAACAATTTACAATATAATTATGAAAATCGGTTTAATGCATATATACATACCTAAATTTGGCAAGTTTTATCTAATAGCACCCTAAACTTTTAAAATAACATATCACATATTTATAGTTGACTTTAAAAACATATGACACACTTATAGTTAGTTTTAAAAATCTATCACACACCTATAGTTGGCTCATTCGGACCTCAATGCATATATACACACCTAAATTTGGCAAGTTTTATCTAATAGCACCCTAAACTTTTAAAATAACATATCACACATTTATAGTTGACTTTAAAAACCTATGACACACTTATAGTTAGTTTTAAAAATCTATCACACACTTATAGTTGGCTCATTCGGACCTCATGCACACAAAATCGTTGATTTTTCGTCTTTGACAGATGAGGTGGCATACCGAACGAATTCACGCGCTTTTCTTTTTTTCTATAACACGTATACCAACTTGTTCGTTAAAGACAAAAGATCAATGATTTTGTGTGTAGGAGGTCCGAATGAACTAACTATAAGTGTGTAATAGGTTTTTAAAGCCAACTATAAGTGTGTGATAGGTTATTTTAAAAGTTCAGGGTGTCAATAGACAAAATGTGCCAAGTTTAAGGGTATAAATAGACATTAAACCTATGAAAATCACACTAAACTAAGAACTTTCCTAGAAAATATATATAAAAAATTACTACAACTCTCTACCTAATGCTCATATAAGAAAACACATTTATAGTCACTAAATCTTAGCACTCAAGACAACTTGATGTCCAATTTGTTAGACTTAGTCCTTACTCCATATTTGTAAAATTTAGTCTTCAAAATTTTGATCTTTTGCACTTACGGTACATATTAACAAATTGGTTCAAATTGGTTAGTTAAGTTCCATTGATAATATGTAACTGCTAAGTAGGTATCAAGATTCAATACTTTGATATAAAATATATTTTCAATTGTCTCGATAATTTCATCATAATGAAGAATCAAACTAGATTCTAAAACATTTTATTACTAATAGAAATTTTGTGCTGGTAAATGAAAACCACCTCAACCAGATCAGAATAAAAAACCTGATAACAAAGTATTATTAAACGAAGTCCTTACTCCGTATGGTTAATATCTCCAAATTTTTGTAAATTGACAATAGACTTCTGAATTTCAACTTTTTCAAAGTACAGTGGGATAGTTAACTTTTTTAGACAGGTCTAGGGAGTAAAAGGTGTAATTAACTTTTAAGTATGTAAATGCAAGTACGTATAAAGATTTAACAGTTTCATATAAAATAGTAAAGATTGAATTTAGATTAATTCTAAAACATCTACGAGTACGGATAAATACCTGTCAATTTGTTTTCTCCGAAGTCAAGAGTCCTTAATGCGGTAAGATTTCCAATAGATGAAGGAATTTGACCACCAATGGAATTTCTTACCATGGCTAATGTCTCCAAATTTATAAGATTACCAATGCACTTTGGAATTTCTCCTATAAAAATCAAAGGATAAATTTGTAACTGATTAATTTAATTCATTTGTTAGTTATATATATATACACACACATGAGATTATAAGTAGAATATGTAACTGTAAATAGATGTTATCTATATGGAGTTATAGTTTATGTATAGAGTTACTTTATGTATAATTTAAAATATTTATTCAATTTTTCTGTTCATAGTCATAGAACTATGCTATTTGCAACATTCCAATTGAATCTTTCATAGGAGAATTAACTGTTCGACCAAATTTGGCTCAGTTCTACGATAAATTATTAAAGCAATCGGATCTTCTAATATATATGGAGGACTGTCCATATAAAAATTGATATATAAATAAATAAAATGATTTTTTAACTTGTCAATGTGTATACAACACGTATAAATTTTTCTATAGAAAATCCTTCATTTGAGTCGGAGAATCTGATTCCTCTAATAATGTATGCAATTTCATTAAATTTAAAATTATTCATTCTTAATCCTTAAGACTATAGAAATTTAATTTTATTGATTTCTACAAAAACATTTTATAGCTTTAGGAACTTTTGGTGAAGATAAAATATCCTTATCCACTTACTTTGCCTAGCCAACAACTAAAAAAATTGTAGCAACCAAATATAACAGATATATGCTTCTTTGATTAGCTTCTATTTTCCATTAATGTGCTATATTTTCTTTTCTAGATTCCGAATGAAAATTCAAAATCTGTTTAGGTCAATTAGTCTATTTTTAATATACTTATGTATAAAAGAACCTTCCTTGAAGGAGATTCATATTGTATGTCACTTTTTTTTTATAAAAAAAAAATTCACATTAAGTCCCTTGGTTGTCAAATTAGCTAATTATAAACATTAGTTAATATAAATTCACTTATTTTATTTGTGTTTAAAATTATATTTTTTTTTTTACAAATTGAAAATAAGATTCACTCATTTTATTTTTTCTCAATAATATCATATCACACGTATAAAAAAAATTATTTTTAAACTATTATAAATGAAAATCAAAATACATTTGAATTATGAGGGACTTAACAAAAACAAAAATAAAAATTTCAAGAACTTAATACATCAAAATCATAATGATTATAGATCTTATGATGCTTTTCAGGGCTGATCCTGAGATTTTAGAGGCCCGAGGGCGAATTACCAAATGGGACCCTAATAAATAAGCGGAAATTAAAAAAAAATAAGTAGAAAAGTAAAGTATATAAAAGAAGATTACTTAAAAATGACACTTTTCTTGTTACATTTAATAAAATATCTAATAAAAACATTTTATATTGCTTTAAGTACCCAATTTCTTATACAAAATGATGTCTATGAACATTTCTAGAAGTAAATTTCTTAAATTTAATAAATTATGAAATAGTTCTAATAGATTTTATGCTCTTTACAATACAAAGCATGATAACGGAAAAGTGAAAAACCAAATTTGAAAATCACATCATTTAACGAGGTTTAGCACCTAAGTTCTTGAAATTGGAAGATTTTGATACATTTTTCCGAAACTTCTTTTGAAGACCGAGTCAATCAGAATCTGATAGAATTTCTCAAAGACAACAAAAAAGATTATTAGTAATTGGAAGTTTCACAGTGAGGTGATTAGAAAACAAAATTGATTATATAGCTGATGAATTGAAATGAACTGCGGATGTAGGATAATATTACTGTTTAATATTCTTTGGGATTGGAGTGTGATTAAAAAAGGGAGAGATAAATTATAAATTTTTGTTGGGATTGATAGGTGGGAAAGATAATTATAGAAATACTTTGAGATAAATTAAGGAATTGATGCCCAAAGTTTTTATTAGGAAATTTGGAAAGAATCCGAGATAAATTAGGGAATTTAGAAAGACTATTTAATAACTGATGCCAACGTTTTTTATTTGGAAAAACTAATTTGGAAAGAATCTAAAGTCAACGTCAACTATATTTTTTTTTAATTTAATCAAGTATAATTTAATAGGTACTAATGCATCACTATAATTAGGGCCCTTCTCATCCTTGGGCCCTGGGCAGGCGCCCCTACTGTCCATGCTCAGGGACGGGGCTGATGATTTTTTCCATATTAATAGTCTCCAATGAAATCTCAAGAAATGTTATCTGTGTCTAATAAGATTTATAAAAAATGATTTTTTTATATAGAAAGCAGAATATTTAATCAAGCAAATGTTTAGTGTCTAAACATAACTTGAAGATAGATGAATTTGGTTGAGAATAAATACATTTGTTACCATATAATTAATATTTTTTTACATGTCAATTCAATATGTTAATCCATGTCATTTGAATTAATTTAATATAAATATCAAAAATTTACCAAATTAGTCATATATTTTATATAATGTAAATTTCTTCTAAATCCCAATAAAATGGGCTCTTATTCATATTTATTAAACACACGAATTATTATTTTTAAATATCATAAAACTCAACTTTTATTTCTATAATATATACCAAAAGTAATTAAAAACTTCAATTTCATATATATGTTAGTGTTTTAGGTTAATTTCATTATGTTTTATTTTACTATGTTTTTTTGTACCGAATTATACTTTTAATTTTAATTAAATTTTATATAAGTTTCACTAAATTACACATGCAATTCAGTAGGTTCACATGAATTTAAAATAGAAAATTGTAAGAGACAAAAGTTAATGCACGAATATGAGCAAATGTATTTGATGAAAGATTGCTGTTAGATTATCTATGGAAAAATCCAACCATCGAAGTGATGACACTAATTATGAGTAATATAAACAATTATTTATAGTAGATATATTGACCTTCAATATTATTGATTCCCAAATAAAGATGATGGAGTTTTGATAAGTTGCATATTTGTAAGGGAATGCCACCTGTAACGATACATGAAAATTAATATATGAAATTATTCCCATCATTAAAACATTATTTATGTCAATGGAGATTAAAAAGACGGTCATTTCATCCTATTGGGTAAAAAAATTCATCTTTTGTTAATGAAGTTTAAAATTGAACAATCTAGTAGACCTTAGGTTTAAGATTGCACCGTTGTACATTGAGACTAAATCTCCAAATTAAGCTTAAGATTGAAATGTTTTTACAACATGAAAAAAGGTAACAAATAAGGGAAAGAAGAAATTAACCTCCAAAGTGATTAGTGTCGAGACCAAGTAACTGAAGTTGGGAGAAAGATCCAATCCAAGAGGGGATAGTCCCAGTGAAAAGATTATATGCCAAGAGAAAAAACTTCAATCGGCGTAAATTGGAAAGTTCAACCGGCAAAGAGCCATGGAATGAGTTATTGAATAAAGAGAATGTGCCTAGGAATGAAAGGTTCCCAATTTGTGGAGGAACGGTTCCTGTTAATCTGGTGTTTTCAAGTAGTATCTTCGTAACTCTGCGATGACGAGTTCCACAAGTAATACCAATCCAATTGCACACTGATGTATCTTTAGACCAGTTTGATGCTAATAGATTTTGAGGATCATTAGTGATACGAGCTTTCAAGGCAAGCAACGCATCCTCATCAGCATTGATATTACTTATGGCTTTGCTTTCATCTATGCATTTCAGTAAACACATGAAACACAAAATAACTATGACTGAAAAAGAATTTATTTTCTCCATGACTCACTCAATATTGAGAAAGGTGTTGAGGAGTTGTTATAAAATAAAAGTATTTGAAACTATATATATATATATAGTTCCAATTTGAAGCAGTAAGTACAAAAAAAAAAAAATAATAATAAATAAAATAAAAACTCCTTAATGTCTATTATTCCCTTACCCCACTTCTTAGCAAACTTGACCACTGAAATTTCTATGAAAAACAATTAAAAGTATTATATTTAATAATTAGAAAAAAGTATTATAAATATTAATGAAACAGGTAAAGGCTATGCTTATTTTGTTTTTGACAAAGTAAGCCTTACTTTGTGTGTTTTCACCATTGGATTAATTTTATACTCCATCATCCAATGGTGAAAACATATCAAGTAATGGTACTTTGTCAAAAACAAAGTAACCATAGAAGGCATATATTATTTTAACTATGTATACTATTCATTCGTATACTACGTTGTAATATCAATTAAAAGAAAAGAAATTTTGGCAGTAACGAAATTAGATTAACATAATTAATTTTTTATAGATGAATTATCCATAGGTAACTATCTATTCAGTATGTGTGGTGAAGCTCTTAGCCTAGTGGTTGAGAGCTTACCTATGCCTTGGGAGGTCATGGGTTCGAATCACATCCAGGTTTGGTGGGGATTTTTCTTTCTTCTTTAATGTAAGCGCATTGTGCGCAAATTTTTTTTTTTAAAAAAAAAAAAATATTTGTTTTTGTTAGTTATTTATTTGACAAAAAAAAAACATTATCAAGTTCTGATTTTTTATTTTTTATTCATTAAGGTCTTTATTTTATATTTTTGATCATATATAGCACTAATGACCAAAAATAATAATTTTGAATATAAAATTCGGTTAATAAATAGTTTTTCATTTTACCTGCATTTAAAATATGCATTTTTCACGGTTTTAGAGCAGTTGAAAATAGATTTTTATGTGTGTAACATGACTATAGGCAAACTATAAAACCTTATTTCAAACGGTAAAAAATATAATTTCAAACACAAATGAAATTACATATATATTTTTTACTAAATTAAATGTTTAGAACTAACTAATTTCGTAAGTAAGGTCTTAATGCAATAAAAAAACAAAAATCGGAAACTTAATGTATCCAAATAAAATATTAGTGGCTTAATGAACTAAAAACTGAAAAATTAAAGGCCTCATATAATGTTTTTTGCCTAATTATTTTTATGTGTTAATTGCAAATGCGTTTTTGTTCAAATATTCCTCCCATGCAGTAATAATTGTTGTTGTTTACTTGATTAATAATTACTAAAAATCTACGAAACTGTTTCAATTTATTGAGAAATTTGTTTGGAAAGTCTGATATGACAGTTAAATAACAGTTAAGCAAGTCTTACAAATTTTCGATACCACGTGATCAAAATTGATCTTGTTTAAAAACATTCGATCTAAGTTTACATTCGGTTTAATTGTTAGAGTTAGATTTGACATTTATTCCCGTTAAAATTAATTATATTTCTTAAATATTTGTGACTTAATCTTATCTACTTGTAAGAGATGCAGCATTCGAGTTTAATTATGTAGGGCTTCTTAAATTAATTATCATAAAGTAGTTTGGTAGCCAGCCATCTACAAAGTTTTGAATTTTCTATTAGCTGGTCATTTAAGCAAACTGTACATCCTTGAAAAATGAAAATTGGGGCTATGAAAATTAATTATGAAGCTTGCGGACTTGGATGATTAAAAAGATGTTTGAAGACTAGAAAACTAATTATGAAATTTGATTCTAAGAATTTTTTTTTTTTTTTTTCTGAAGGGAAATGAGATTTCTCATTAAATAAAATACAAAGCATCAGAATAGAATACAATGCAGATTCCAGAAAAAGGAGGAATTGTAAAAGAAGTAAAAGGATTAGCATTGGAAATGACATTTTTAGCTAAAGTATGAGCTACCATGTTCGCTAACTATGGACGAAAAGACACGCTAATATCATGTCGGTTTTGAAAAAGTAATTGACAATCTTTTATAATATTTCCGAAATCCGAGAGATCCTCCTTGGATGAGTGGAAACTATCCACAACTGTCTTGGCATCTGACACGATCATTACTGACTGAAAACCTAACTCCAGAATTCTAAGAAGTTTTGATTTAGTAAATTTAACTCCAGAATTCTAAGAGTTTGTATTCATATAAAAATTTGTATTTGATTTCATAGGCTTTAAACTATATGTAAATTTGTGTTTGGATATAATTTGTATTTTTAATTTAAATTAGACTCATTTTTATTTAATTTTATAGGTTTTTATCGAGCCAAAATTTTATCAAGCCGAGCTTTTATTTGATATTCAATTTAGTTTTATCTTTAATAATATATTTATTTATTTATTATTGATATTATTAAATTTATTAGAACCATCATTATTATTATTATAAGTTTATTAATGTCCACTATTATCAATTAAATTATTTTAAAGTCTAATATCATCATTAGTGTTTAGTTCGGTTCAGTTCGGTAGTATTCAGTTAAGTTCAGTAGTATTCAATTAAATTCAGTTCAGTTCAGTATTCAGCAGTATTCAGTTCAATTCAGTTCAGTTCAGTTCAATTCAGTTCAGTTCAGTTCAGTTCAGTTTTTTTCAGCAATAAAGAACAAAGCCTAACACATTAAATATTTTCAAAATAATTGATGTCTGATGTGATAGTTAAATAACAGTCAAACAAGTCTTTTCAAATTTTTGATAATGTATGGTTAAAATTGAACTTGCTTGGAAATATTTTAGGGGTTCAATTTGAATCATTTTTTAAATTAGGATTAAATCTGAACTTTACCAAATATATTGGGTGAAATTTGACATTATCCCAGCAAATTAATTATGTAGGGCTTCTTCCATAGTTAATGTAGTAGTTGGTGACAGGATGTTGATATTACTACTTGTGGCTTGCTATTTAGGAAATTAATTAGTACCGTTGAAAATGAAACAGAAAATAGTTTCAGTACTGTTTGGTAAAGAGTTTTTTGGGGTAAAATTAGAAGTTTGAGCCATTTTATAGGTTTTGATTAGTCAATTTTTTATTTTTTTTTTGTTACAATGGAGGAGCTAACCTTAAGAAAACATCAAATACAGACCGATCTTTAAAGAATGGTCATTCTGGGAAGCCCATACCCACAAAAATTAGAAAAAAGAATGTCATGAATGCTTGCAGGAAGCGCATCACACTCGTGAAGACCTAAACTCAAACTCTCTGCGTAGTTTGCCATCCAGTCAGATACCCCGTTCCCTCGTAGGATATGAACGAGCCGCACCTCCCAATCTCTATCATATAGATCACGACACGTCATAATAAGTCAAGAAAAACGATGTCGTTGAACCACCTCATGACTAACAAGCCGAATTACTACCAAAGAGTCCATTTCGAATACTACCATGCGGACCTCTTGGAAAGTCCTCGTGTTGCACCCCTAAACTTTAGAGTCCCTTTGGGACATCCGATGATTAGTTTGTTTGGTGAATAGATGTTTGAAAGAGCTTGTTGGATCTAAAAAGCTAATTTTGAAAATACTCATCTTATGAGTTTTTTCAATTAGCTTATTCATTGTTCCATCTCTTTTGAATAACATTTTTACCCCTGTTTATTACCATCTAACTCCAAATAAAGACTTTATCATGTCCTTATTTATCATTACGCAAACAACTATTAATAATCAGTTAAGTTTTACCAAACAATTTTACATAATCAGCTAGTCAAATCAGCTAACCAAAAAGATAATCAGCTA
Organism: Euphorbia lathyris; assembly: GCF_963576675.1. Classification (NCBI taxonomy): domain Eukaryota; kingdom Viridiplantae; phylum Streptophyta; class Magnoliopsida; order Malpighiales; family Euphorbiaceae; genus Euphorbia; species Euphorbia lathyris. Next base: position 83,228,086 of record NC_088917.1, on the reverse strand, counting down.
TCAACTAACAGCTAACGATTATTTGCCAAACAGGCCTCAATTTAACTATTTAAGGCTTACTTTGTAAAAAACTCATAAAAAACACTTTAATCTTAATATTTTCAAACAAGATCAATTTTAAAAGTTTCAAAAGTTTAAATGGACTAGTTTAACGGTTATATGATTAACATATCGGACATTTCAAATAAATTTATAGATAAACTGACATCGCTTTGTACATTTTCTATGAGATTATTTCTAATTATTTTAATAACATAATAAAATTTTATTGTTAATGGTATAAAGCAATCAATCAGTGATAAAGTAACATTGAAATTTCATTCCTATTTTGCTTTTATTTATGTTTTATCCAATTTGAATCGATTTATGAGACGTTCTAAACAAGTTTATAAGCAAAATAACACATTTTGTATATTTTCTGTTAATTATTTCTAGTTATTTTAGTAACACACTAAAAATATGTTATCCGATTGCTTATATTTGGCTATTTTTTATTTATTTATTTATTATTTTGAACCTGAAAAATGATATTCATATATAAGTGGGATTGACATACTCAACAATAACGTTTGACAGCCATTCCGGCACTACAGTTGACAAAAAAATCGCTAGCATTGGAACAGGCCTGCCTAGCTACCAAATGTGCAGCCCTATTCGCTAAACGAGGAATAAAAGACAATGTAAAAGAAGAGTTGGATTTCAAAATAGCTCGGCAATCATGAATAAGCGATCCAAACTCCAAGATATCTTGTTTACAAGACTGAATTGCATCAACAACAAGCTTAGCATCACATTCAAATTCAACATTCGTATACGTTATAGTAGCAAGCCAAATCAGGCTCGTGCGTAGAGCAAGTGCCTCAATCACCCGTGGTTCTCTTATACCTGGAATGAAGCTACTACTACAAAATAGGAATGCTCCCACTTCATCTCCGATTACTGCGCCCATATCACAACTCTTTATTTCCTTGAAAATGGCGCCGTGAATATTGCACTCTGAACCGGCGGCCGGCGGCTTCCATTTCTGATTTGCCATCGTTTGCAATGAGAGCCTGCTGTACAGGAACACTGATGTTTGTGCTGCTGTTTGGGATATGGCACTGATGTTCGACCGAATTCGCTGGTGTTCCCGGAGCTGGCGCTGCTGTTCCGCGAAAAAACAAAATTAATTCATTTATTTATTTTTGTTTCTGATCAATTTAAGTCGAGTCATCAATTATACACTAGCGCAAAAAAAAAAAAAAAACAAAATTAATTCATTAATCATAAGAAAAAAAATGTCAGCCGAGAGAATTGTGTGGAAATAAAGAGGAAACATCCACATTGTGATAAGCGGATAATATTCATATGGTTGTAATGAAAGATGATGTTGTTAGTCTTTATTTTGTATTATAGTTATTTAAAGGACAAATTAGCCTAATTCAACAGGTTCATTTATATATCTAATTCACTTTAGTTCTATCTCATCAAATTAGACACTTTTATCTATTTTAGACAAAATTATCGCTAGTTCTATTCGATCGATCCATCTGCTCCTGCTCCAGCTTCTTCTTCTTCTTTCGCTTCGTCCGCTTATTCTTCTTCTTTTTGTTTCAACTTTTTCTTAGGTTCATATTCTTCAATTTCTGATACCAATCATTAACGGTTTTTGAAATTATTGAAGTATTATGTTCAATTTTCCGTAGAAGATGTTGAGAGTCTGGGGAAGAAGGTGAAAGGTATTTTTGTCCAAAGTGGATGAAAGTATCTAATTTGATGAGATGAAAACAAAGTGAGTCAAATATATTAATGGACCTCTTCAAATCAGCTAGATTAATAATTAGCCCTAAAAAAATGTATTGGTGAGTTTTTGAATAAATGTCCCATTAGCTAGATTTCAAAATGTTAATAGAAGAAAAATAAAAAATTTGGCGTTGTATTATTATAGAAATTGCTGGGAAACTCATTTGAGTGAGGTGTAAATATATATGTGGTATTTTATCAAATATATATATATATAGTAAAACCTTTATAAATTAATAATGTTGGGATCATGAAATTTTATTAATTTATAGAGGTTATTAATTTATCGAGTATAAAATTAGTGATCTGGTCCAAATCGGGACCAGAAGAAATTATTATTTTAAAGAGGTTATTAATTTATCGAGTATTAATTTATGAAGGTTTGCCTGTATATATATAGGGGTGAAGATCTAGTGTGACAAGGGGTTAGGATATGACAATGAGCTTATTGTGTTACATAACAAAACTACGTAGTTTTGATTATAATTAAAAAGGGCAATGTGGCAAATTTGTAAATAAAATGAAAGAGAGGATAGAGAAAATTGTTTTATTTCTTTTCTTTAAAATACATTTTCCCAATATCTCTAACATCGTTTTTCAAAATTTTTTATACTATTAGACTCGTCTAAATTAGACGGTCATTTTAAGACCCCTGAAGCTCAAGTAAAAAAAATTCTGGTGAACGGAATCCGGGTGGACGTTTTTCGGCGAGACAAAAAGTTCCAAAAAATTCTCAAAAAAATCCAGAAAATGTAAAAAATTATTCTAAGAAACTTTAATTCTTGGGTCGAAGCATAATTTCTTACGGTTTAGTCCCAATAAAACATTTTTCTTAATTTTATCCATTTTACAAGCTTCAACAATTTATTGGGTTATAACCGTAAGGAATCTCGTTTTGAGCCAAGAATTAAAATTTTTTAAAATGATGTTTTAAATATTTTGAAATTTTTTGATAATTTTCTGGGCACGTTTTTTGTCCTACTTACATTGTTCAAAATCAGTGTACCATTTGTTCCACCATAATACTTATATTGTTCCAACAGAAAATTGTTTTATTTCTTTTCTTTAAAATACATTTTTCTGACATTTCTAACCTCATTTTTCGAAAAATTTTATACTATTAGACTTGTCTAAATTAGACGGTCATTTTAAGATCCCTGAAGTTCAAGTAAAAAAAATTCCGGTGAACGGAATCCGGGTGAGCATTTTCTGGTGAGAAAAAAAGTGTTCAAAAAATTCTCAAAAAATTTCAAAAAATGTGAAACATTATTCTAAAAAATTTTAATTCTTGGGTCGAAGCGGGATTTCTTATGGTTTAATCCCAATAAAACTTGTTCCTTAATTTTATGCATTTTACATGATTGAACAATTTATTGGGTTAAAACTATAAGGAATCACGCTTTGAGCCAAGAATTAAAATTTCTTAAAATGATGTTTTACATGTTTTGGAATTTTTTGATAATTTTCTGGGCACATTTTTTTTTCTACTTACATTGTTCCAAATCAGTGTACCATTTGTTCCAACATAATACTTATATTGTTCCAACAGAAAAATGTTTTATTTCTTTTCTTTAAAATACATTTTCTTGATATTTCTAACCTCGTTTTTCAAAAAATTTTATACTATTAGACTCGTCTAAATTAGACGGTCATTTTAAGATCCCTGAAGCTCAAGTAAAAAAAATTCCGGTGAACGGAATCCGGGTGGGCGTTTTCTGGCGAGCAATAAGGTGCCCATAAAATTCTCAAAAAATTTCAGAAAATGTAAAATATTATTCTAAGAAACTTTAATTCTTGGGCCAAAGTGGGATTTCTTACGGTTTTGACCTAATAAATTATTGAAGGATGTAAAATGGATAAAATTAAGGAAAACGTTTTATTGGGACTAAACCGTAAGAAATCCTACTTTGACTCAAGAATTAAAGTTTCTCAAAATAATGTTTTACATTGTTTGGAAGGTTTTGAGAATTTTCTGGGTACTTTCGGGTTTTTTTATCGGAAAACGCTCATCTAACCGCCGGATTCCGTTGATTTGGGACTAAACCGTAAGGAATCTCATTTTGAGTGAATTAAAGTTTCTTAGAATAACGTTTTACATTTTCTGGAATTTTTTGAGAATTTTCTGGACATTTTTTTCTCACAGAAAAACATATCGTCGGATTCCATTCACCGGAAATTTTTTTACCCAAGCTTCTGGGATCTTAAAATGACCATCTAATTAAGACGAGTCCAACGGTATAAATTTTTTTGAAAAACAAGGTTGAAAAAGTTGGGAAAATGCATTTTGAAGAAAAAAATAAAATAATTTTTTCTTTCCTTTTATTTACAAATTTGCCACCTCATTTTGGTTAGTTACAAAATTGGTCATTGTCACATCGATCTCATCTCTCTCTCTATATATATATATAGTCACATTTAATAGAAAATGTACGTGGAGGTGATAGGTTTGATTCAAAATCTAATAATTAGTTATTTTGATTTATTAGTTATGAAAAAATATTTAATATATTTTAATAAATAAAGTTACTAAAATTAATATGTAATAAATAACTTAAGGGTTACCGTAACTAATAGCTACTAAATAGGTTAGTAGTTACTAAATATTGGTCTATATATAGGCTAATTGTTTATGATTTAAAAAGAACCAAGAACCAATATCAATAATAAAATAGAAATTAAGTGGAGATGTAGATCCTTTAATTTTATTAGTTTCCCTATTTATTTTATTTCTTTATTTCTATCTAAAAAACCCAACAAAGTGACATAAATTAGGGATGACAAGGGGTAGGTTACTTGTAGATAATGTAAATCTCAAACTCTTCGTACTCGTTTCATTACTTTAACGGTATACTTTATGAATTCCATTCTCATCCCATTTAAATCGCGGGTAACCGCAAGTAGCTTTACGCATTAAAAATCAATAGATAAAATAAAAATATTACAAAGAATAAATTTAATAATTATCTGCAAATTAACAATTCAAAATTAAAATTAAAATCCTAAATCCCCCAATTATCAATAAATTAAGCAAATATATGACGGGTACCGAATAACATGTACCTAGGAGTCTTCTCATACCTGTCTCATACTTATTTATACAGAGTACACATAATCTCATTAGGATCGGATAGTGTTGGGTACCCACTAGTGCATTCCCCATTACCATCATTAACATAAATTGTACATCTTTCATGGATACTTAAATTAAGGGGGTAATACATCATTTCATAATTAAATAACAGTTAAATCAGCTTATTCAAATTTTAGGTAACATAAGACTATGTTTAAAAACGTTATGATTAAATTTACAAAATTTCATATTTAGAGCTAAATTTGTACTTCTTAAAAATGTTAGGATCAAAATTGATCCTTATTAGTAATAAAATAAAATAAAAAAACATTTGCAATCAAATATATAGTCACTATATTAGTCTTAAAACTCTAGTACTCCTTTACCCCATTCGTTAAGCAAACTTGACCAATGTAAAAGTATATGGAAAAACAATTAAAAATATTTAATTTAATGTACTAAATATTAATAAATTACAATATAATTAATGAAAAGTTTATAAAACATATATTAAGACAACTAAAACTAAGGTTAAATGTTGAAAAATATTGTGTTAGAAAATAAAATATTTTTTGATGTTTGACATAATATCGAAAAACAAAAAAAAGTAATGGATGACTATTATTTTGAAATGGATACGAAAAAAATCAAGTAAGGTTACAAAAGTTTATGAAAATGTTTTATTCTCTTCAAAGGTATAAAACATTTCACTTTCTAACAAACACCGAAAATCAGAAAAATATTTTTTTGCCAACAAACGGCACCTAAATTATCTTTATTTTAGACCGACTCAAAATCATTGAATCTACAAACATAATTCTAATTGTTTTTTTTTTCAAAAGAATTCTAATTGGTTTTAAACCATAGATTAAATACGTTTTCCAGAAAACACACTTTCATTCTTTGTGGTAAGTATGAATTTGAAAAACCGACAAAAAGAAAGATATAAATTTTATTGGGTAAATTACATCCATGACCACTGAACTTTACCATTTTAACATAGTGGTTACTGAACTTCAATTTTTAACAGTATGATCACCGAACTTTACACTTTTTAATACCGGTGGCCGCTCAACACCTCAAAACGACCGTTTACGGCGTCAAAATAAAAAATTAGAAGAGTTAATGATATTTTAAGGAACTTTAATTCTTGAAAATTTTCATTTTGAGGTTATTTAGGCGTTGTTAGTTTAGGAGAGAGAACGAAAGATCCAAAATATGTGATTTTGGAAAATAAAAAATGTGGTTTCATGGTAAATGTGGTTCTGAACAACTTTAATTCTTGAATATTTTCATTTTGAGATCGTTAACGGTTATTTTAAGGTGTTAGTTAAAATTGAGTGGCAACCGATGTTAAAAAGTGTAAAGTTCAGTGGCCATACCGTTCAGAATTGAAATTTAATGACCATAATATTAAAATGGGTAAAGTGCAGTTGTCATAGGTGTAATTTACCCAAATTTTATTTGAATGTAGTATAATTTGATTTTTTTGTTCAAAATTGATGAATAGAATTTTCCAACTACTCAATTGGGTTGATTTTTCTTATGTTTCTGAAAGAGATGCTTGAGACTAGAAAATTAATTTCTTCTCCCTAATCTGACAGTGCTAAGAGTAAATTATACTAGTGCTACTTAAACTTTAGTTCACGCGCATTAGTACTTAGATTATTTTTTATCAAAAATATACCTGAAGTAACGATGATCGGTCAATACGAGTTTGACTAGTAAATTATACTAATGGTATCTGAACTTTATCTTAATTCACATTTTGGTACCTAGATTTCATTTTGTTTAAAAAATAAACCTCAAATAAAAATGACTCAACATTTTAACGGATAAATAAAGTTTAGAATAACTTGAAATATGTCAATGTATTCTATGTCATGAGATCTTTTTAACAGTATATTATAAACTCAAAACGGACAAGTGATGAATGAGAAATGGATGTTCAAAATGAACCACTTGAAATGGTTTGAAAAGAAATGAGAATTTTAACTATTTTATAAGCAAATGGCTTTTACAAGCATTTAACCAATTACTAGGGGAAAAGATTTCTCACATACAGGGGTGCAGTCGAAGTACTATTAGGTTAGGGGCGCACTCACACGACATGGGCGCTGCGAATGTCACACCGAAACGAAACCCCTTGGATCTGCTTACTTTTCCTAAAATTATATTTTAATTAGAAAAAAATCATTTATAAAACACATTTATTTATTTTTTTAACAAATTTTTTATTGTAATAAATTAACAAAAAAAACCGGGGTTGCACCGGTTCCTGGTTCGACTACTGGGCACTGGTGGAATCCCGGTTACGTCGGTTTGTTGATGGGTTCAACAAATTGGTACAGTTCGGACGGAACTCTTTACTAGTTCCTAGTTGAACCCGTTGATCCGGTACGAGCCTAATAACATTGGCGAAAAGACAAATTCAAGTTAAGTGTTTAATTTTGTCCCTTTTATCAATTAATTCATCAATTATACATTCTGAACCCATAGAACGGTGCAAAAGACTAAAGTCAAGTCAATTTAAAAAAAAAAAAAAATCTCAGTTTACCAAGTCTTACCAAAGACTTAATGGAGTCAATTGTGATGAAATTCTAGGAAGTTTCATAACCACATAATTTCCTATCCAATTAATTGTAGTTTCATTTTGAGCTGATGATCATAACTCATTTAGCCACTGTTTAATCTATAAAATAAATGGATTGGATTGATTCATTTATAAGTTGGGTTATAAATAGATTGATACACCTAATTCATATAATAAATGTATTGAATTTCGAGTTAATTGGGCTGATTTATTAATTCATTTAATAATTTATGAAAAACGAAAAAAAAAGAGAAAACATGAAAAATGGAAATCTGAAAAATGAAAAAACGTGAAAATATGAAAAACATAACCGTAAAAATTAGAAAAAAAATAAAAAAACTGATATATATATATGAATATACATTAAAAGTGAAATAATCTCACGTATGACTTTTAATTGGATTTGGTAGATATGTAATATGTATAGCCTAATCCCAATTCAAATTAATAATATAAAGTTTTTGTTTTTATTTATATAAAACCTTAAGCTAATAAGATCAATTTTTCTTTTTCTTCTTTTTTATAAAAATTGGGACGATGCATTATCCTGAAACCTGACATCCACTCTAGGTTGGCACCCCATGAACGCGAAAAAGCAAAACCCGAAAGGAATCAGTAAATAAAAATATAGAGTTAAACAAGAGGGGGAGCAAAAGAATGAAACAATAAAGAATAAAAGGTAAAACTACAAAAACAAAGAATTAACGAAATCTAAAGTGATCGATGTTGCAAACATCATCAGACAACAACGAAGCAGAAAATGCAGGGGCCGAATTCCACCAAGAAATGGTCGGGGAGGAAACACCAAAACGAGCTAAGGCATCAGTGACCCATTTGCCTTCCCTGAAGATATGTGAAACAATAATAGTCATCTGTGAACACTGGTTCAGACATTTCATCCAATCCTAGTGAACAGACCACAGAACCTGAGATAAGCCTGCTTTGAGCTTATTGGTGACCAACAGAGAGTTTGATTCAATCCATAAGTGCTATCAGTTCTTCTCCCTCGCGATATCTACTACAAAAATTGCGGCTTTTAATTCGACAAGAAAGGCAACCAGAGAAGGGATTGGGAAAACAAAGCTACCACGAGAAAATCCCCTACTCGTGCGGAAAACTCCACCGACATCCGCAGGTCCAAGAGCACCCAGAGTTGAACCGTCAACATTAACTTTAAGGCAGCCGTGTGGCGGACTGATGCGCCTAGCAGCGTCGGACCACTAAACTCACTAAGTGTACCTCGTCGTTATCAAGTAATAAAATCTGGACAAGTCCAGGTATTGAATCCACAGGATTTATTCCTGCAAGTATCAAGCTACTCGGTCTCTAGTGTTATCTAGGCTTTGGGGGGTTTGATATTGATTTGATTAAGTTAAGCTACTCCTAATTAAATTACTCTACTCCTAGCTAAGTTATTCTACTCCTAGGTGATCTTTTACTAATGTAATTGCTCGAAGGGACATGGAATGATACGATAATAATGAAGATAGATTGTGCAGATAACTGATTTAAAACCTAATCTAAGTCACTTGTGTCCGAGGCGATTAACCCTACTTATCCTTCTGAGGTTCCTAGTTCGTGATTCCCTTGTAAGGCCGAAACTAGCTCTAATGCTCAGCAATTTGGGCTTAATCATCTATAGGGTCGTCAATCCTATAAGCACTGACTAGGTCAGATTCAGCTCGCAATATGTGTCAACTTAATATTTGGATTATTGAATGAGTTAAACCAATCAGACAAAGCGTAAGACAAAGATAAAAGCAATAAACCAATTGAAGAAAACAAAACTATAATATTATTAAAGATGGAAAGTATTGTCACGGAGATACAATTAGTCTAGGTGATAAGCCCAAAATATACCAAAAATATCATTAATAATTACGTCAGTTTTGTAGTGAAATTGTGCTAATTATATTCAATTAGAGTACTTTTACGTCTATATATGTTTCTTTGATGAAAGTGAATGTATATAAGTAAATTTCTTTATTCTTGATCTTATTTTATATCATGCAAATTCATGATAAATATAAATCTTATTTTCAATTTTCAATTAGGTTTATAGGCATAAATCGAACTAACAATTTTAGCTTTTTAGCTCGGTTTGACTTCGTCTTACATCAAAAACAAATTGAATTTTTTAAGGAAACTTTAGCCGTAATACATGTTGAATTTTAAGTCAATATAGGATGAATGTACTATTTTTCTTTCCCATTTTAAATTTTGCTTTTTTATAACTCGTGTTAATTAAATCAAGTTATCGTATTCTTAACTTTTGGCAACGATTGAGACCAACCTTATCACAATCGAGGTATGAAAGGGGAGAAAAAGTAAATAAATGGTACTTTTGGCCACAATTGCGAGAACCCTTATCACAATCGAGGTATGAAAGGAACGTTAAAAATAAAGCAAAAATTAAACGTGTTAAGTTTAAAGTAACGATTGCGTCCACCCATGGTATGGTCGATACCTAGTGAACACAAAAGCAATTTAATTAATATTAAGTCATAGTCGAGACCACCCTTATCACGGATGTGACTAGCAAATAAATTAAACCTAAGTCCTTATTTAATTCATATTTCATATAATAGATTAGGTTTGGGAAATGAAATTTTGTGCTTTGAAATGCCTTGAGACGAAAGACTCAAAAACATGCGTGCTTACACTGTCCCGAATACTTCAATATAAAAATTGAAATACAAGACGAATGATATATCGCTTTTACATTAGCTAGTTTGATGTTTTGCGTATAAATTTACCATGCAAGTTAATCTTTCAGTTTAACTAATTTAAAAAGGAATACATGGATATATGTTTTATTTTCATAAAGAGATTGGTTAAAGAATAAATTCAGTGAAATTTTACTCGGTTAATAATTACCTAAAATATCATTAATAATTACGTCGGTTTTGTAGTGAAATCATGCTAATTATATTCAATTAGAGTACTTTTACGTCTATATATGTTTCTTTGATGCAAAGTACTTAATTATTTGGTTAAATCCAAATAGGAGCTAAATGAAGGAAAATAGGCAAACGTTTGGCAGCGGAAATATAAAAATTTTAACCTATTTCCATTAAACCAAGATCCGTTAATCGTTATTTCATATAAAGATGGATAGAAGGAAATACCTTTTGGAGTTCTATCTACCATTGCAATCGTAGTGCCCACAACTCTTACTCCGAGTTCTCGAGCACAAAACAAAAACACAATTCAAAATCAAATTAGAACTCAACCGTATAAAACAACCAAAGTAGATTGTCTCTAATTAATCAACACAAGATCAAGGAAAAAGAGAAAAAGATGAAATCAATTGAATCGGTAGGAAGCGGTGGATTATTTCGTCCTCAACAAGGGGTGTCAAAATTCTCTCTCCCGGGATTGTCTGTCTTGGTCGAAATTTACCAATAGGGGGGTTATAAATACTCTCTTGTATCTAAACCCTAGTTAGATAAAATTAGGTTACTGAATAAGAATTTAATTCGGAATATAATTCTTATTTATTATTTACAATTATATCTTAAATATAAAGATAATAATAATAACCTTATAGGATAATAATAGGAGCAATTTAATCTCATTAAACTTCCTAACTTATTTATCCTTTAATTAATTTAATTCACAATTATAATCTAATTAGAATTGTTTAAAAATCAAATTAATTATTCATGTATTTCACTACATAAAATCGCCCCCCTCATTTACTGGGCCTTAGTGGACTCAGTTGGGCTTCCATCAATTAATTAACATCTGTTTCTCTTTTGGGTTCCAAGTCTTATGTGTGACCCATTAGGTTCTTATTGCTTCTAGCCGTATGCAACTATTAAATTAATTTTCTCAGAATTATATTTAATCTTTGCATAACGGAATGAGTACGCGAAATGTGATTAGCAAATCCGAAACATTCCCCCAGAGCTATAAGAAGACAGGTTGATTCTGTCGTTGACCTTTCCATATTAGTTACAGTATAATTCGAACCTTTATCAACTACATCCTTGAACTGAATCTTATGACTATGGATAATGTCAAGTCACATATAGCGAGACGTTCGTTTTACTTGTACAGGCCGAGTTAACTCCAATTAGATAGGTTAAGTGAATCTGTATTTCAAGTCTTAAGCTATCACCTTGCAAGGATTTACAGTTAAGTCTTCCACAAGCGACTCTTGGATGTATCTCCCATTTATCGGGAGTGACAAATGCTCAATCTAATGTATAACTATCCTTCAATTACTTCCTGTGACACCCAACGTCTGCCGTTCACACCCCAGAGTCATCTCTATTATGGATCGTGTTACAACAGGATCGAAGCATCACATTCCGTAATCCATAATCACTAATTAATATTCCTTTGAGTCTGAGGATTACTTATACATATTAATACCAATGAGATGAACATGTGACAAGGATGAATCCACCCATCCTGTTATCTCAAGTCGGGTCCCCAATCCTAATGAACTCCCTTTCATTGGATCCATGCAACTGTCCAGATTATCTGTATATCTGAAGCTTGTGAGATCAGCTTTCTGTCTTGACAGAAGACATTGTTACATGCAAGTCTCAACAGTGATATGTCAATCCTAAACATATTACTTGACTTGGGGTGGTTTTAAGTTTATTAGTTTATTATAAAGTTTCATCTCACTTCATGCTTGTATGAACACTTTATAATCACTTTAAACAAACTTAGGGATTTCCTTTTATTAGACTTATTTAGTTCTTTAAAAGAGGTTGCCTTTATATAGTTATGAAACTATATCTTATTAACACAAATGACATAAAGAACACTTCATTTATATTTAGTTCATATCCTAGAACAATTGTCTATAGGACAGTAAACCCCAACATACTCCCACTTGGACTAAAGCCAATTGTTTCTACAACTTATCCCAGTAGAAGTTAGATGACGATCATGTACTTTCTAGGCTAAGGGCTTTGTCAACGGATCTGCAACGTTGTCCTCAGTAGGTACTCTTTCTATTCTCACATCTCCTCTTGCCACAATCTCTCTTACAATGTGGTATCACTTTAGGTAGTGCTTGGATGCATTATGAGACCGTGGTTCCTTTGCTTATGCAATGGCTCCATTGTTATCACAGTACAGTGTAATGGGATTTACAATGTTAGGCACCACACCAAGTTCAGTAATGAACTTCTTAATCCAAACCGCTTCCTTTGCTGATTCCGCAGCAGCGATGTACTCTGACTCCGTCATAGAGAAAGCTACGCTTCTCTGCTTGGAACTCTTCCAACTGACCGCGCCTCCATTCAAGATAAACAGGTATCCTGTTTGGGATCTAAAATCGTTCTAATCTGTGAGATGATTGGCGTCTGAAAATCCTTCTATTTTCATATCCCCTTCTCCGTACACTAGGAACATGTCTTTAGTCCTTCTCAAGTACTTAAGAATGTTCTTGACGAAATTCCAATGCTCGTCTCCCGGATTACCTTGATAACGACTCGTTATACTTAACGCGAACGCTACGTCAGGTCTAGTGCATAGCATATCATACATAATCGAACCGATTGCGCTGGCGTATGGGATTACGGCCATGTGTTTCTTATCATCTTCGGTTTTAGGACATTGATGATTGCTTAACTTTACTCCATGTACCATGGGTAATTTACCTCGTTTCGATTCAAGCATGCTAAACCGCTTTAGCACCTTTTCAATGTATGTAGCCTGTGAAAGACCAAGCAGTCTTCTTGATCTATCTCTGTAGATCTTTATACCAAGTATATAAGCTGCTTCACCAAGGTCATTCATGGAGAAGTTACCTGATAACCATACTTTCACCGACTATAGAAGAGTTATATCATTTCCCATTAATAATATATCGTCTACATATAATATTAGAAATGCAACTGAGCTCCCACTTGCTTTCTTGTAAATGCAAGCTTCTTCGCAATTTTGTTCGAAACCAAATTGTTTTATGGTTTCATCAAAACGCTTGTTCCAGCTTCTAGATGCTTGCTTGAGTCCATAAATGGATCTTTGTAGTTTGCAAACCTTGTTTGCATCCTTTGATATGAAACCTTAAGGCTGCATCATATATACATCCTCAAGCAGGTTTCCATTTAGGAAAGCTGTTTTCACATCAATTTGCCAAATCTCGTAATCGTAGTGAGCGGAAATAGCAAGCATTATTTTGATTGATTTGGACATAGCCACAGGAGAGAAAGTTTCGTCATAATCAATTCCTTGCTTCTGACGATATCCTTTCGCTACTAACCTTTGGTTTTAGCTTTGTAGGTGCTAACCTTTCCATCCATGTCAGTCTTCTTTTTGAAGATCCACCTGCACCCAATGGGTTTTATCCCTTCGGGTGGATCAACCAAAGTCCAAACTTGGTTGGTGTACATGGAATCCATTTCAGAATCCATGGCCTTGAGCCATGCTTTAAAATCTGGACTGGTAAGAGCCTCTTCGTAGTTTTCGGGTTCATCGTCTAACACGGGAACCTCATCATCATCTCCCACTAGAAAACCATATCTAATTGGGAGTTCACAAACTCTTTGTGATCTACGAATGGGTGGCACTTGAGTCTCATCTAATGGGACTGCTTCGGGTTCCTCAACCGCCTCTGTTGTTTCAATCGGTGTTTCTTTTTCTTGAACTTCATCAAGTTCAATCATGCTTCCCTTTTTTGTTTCTTCGAGAAACTCTTTCTCCAAGAAGGTTGTGTGCTTGGATACTATTACTTTCTGATCATCTAGAGGATAGAAGTAATATCCCACAGTTTCCTTAGGGTATCCAATGAAGAAACACTTATCAGATTTAGAATCTAGTTTGTTTGACGCTATGCGTTTGACAAATGCTGAACAACCCCATACTCTCATGAATGAGAATGTGGGTTTCCTACCAACGAACAATTCATATGGTGTGGAACTAGCGGATTTAGTTGGTACTCGATTTAGGGTGAAGAGGGCAGTTTCTAAGGCATAGCCCCAGAATGTCTTTGGAAGTAATGCTATGCTCATCATAGATCGTACCATATCTAGTAAGGTATGGTTCCTCCTTTCGGATACACCATTGTGTTGTGGTGTATAGGGAGGTGTCCATTGTGAGCATATCCCACATTCAGTTAGATAATTCAGAAAATCATCTGAAAGATATTGGCCACCTCGATCAGATCGAAGTATCTTTATTTTCTTTCCTAATTGATTTTCTACTTCATTCTTGAAGCATTTGAATTTCTCAAAAGCTTCGGACTTGTGCTTCATTAAGTAAACATAACCATATCTGGTATGGTCGTCTATGAAGCTTATGAAGTATCTGAATCCTCCTCTTGCTTGGACTGACATAGGACCGCATACATCTGAATGTATTAATCCTAGAGTGTCTGATACACGCTCACCTTTATTGCTAAAGGGTGTCTTTGTCATTTTACCTTTTAAACATGCTTCGCATGTTTCCAATGATTCAGAATCAATTGAATCTATAAGCCCATCTTGGTGTAGCTTAAGCATGCATCTTTTGTTTATATGGCCTAAACGACGATGCCACAAGTAAGTCGAATTATCTAGCTTATGTCTTTTGGTATCAATTGCGAATACAGAAATTTTGTCATCTAGCACATAAATCCCATTTTGTGATACTCCTGAAAAATAGAAAATCTCATCTCTATAAAACTCGCAATGTTTGTCTTTTATTGAAATATGAAAACCGTCATCAACAAGACGACTAATAGAAATAATGTTTCTGGACATTTCTGGAACATACAAATAGTTCCCTAATTCTATTACAAGCCCAAAGGGCAAACTTAAAGCATAATCTCCAACAGCGAGGGCGGCAACTCTTGCTCCATTTCCTACTCGCAAGTTTATGCTTCCTTTCTTCAATTCCTTAGTCCAATTTAGTTCCTGCATATTTGTACAAATATGAGATCCGCATCCGGTATCAAGTACCCAAGATTCAGACTGTGAAATTGTATTTATTTCAATATAAAACATACCAGATGTTGAAGCACCGTGTTTTCCCTTCTTGAAGGAGGCTAGGTACTCATTGCAGTTCCTTCTCCAATGTCCGTCTTTACCATAGAAGTGGAACTCTCCTTTGGGCTTCTTCACTTCCTTTCCCTTAGCTCTAGTGGGCATGGCCCTCTTGCCTTTCTTGGGATGTTTAGGATTGGAAAATTCCCCTTCCTCTTCTTTGATCCCTCTATGACAAGAGCCGGTATTGCCTTGTCTTTCTTCATATTGGGCTCAACTGACTTGAGCATATTTGCAAGCTCTTCAAGAGAGGTTTGCAAGTCATTCATCTGGTAGTTCATGATGAACTGTGAATAACTGTAACCCCCTCATTTGGATCACATGATATCTCACACAATATCAGTCATAGACATGTTTTCAATTCTCAATCATATAAACTTCAATCTCATATAAATTTTACATATTATACATAAGAGAAAGCATTTATAATTTACAATACACGTTTAAGTCATTATCCTACACAGAGGATTTACAAAACAAAAGTACATTCACAAGACTCCAAAATGCCTAGATGAGAATGGACTGACACTGCTGGTGCGACCTTAAGCAAGAAGAACTCCACCTAACCTGTAAAATCTATTGGCAAGGGGTGAGCTACCTACTCAATAAACATATTACACATATATGTATATACAAGTAATGTAAAGAGCACAAACCAAAATAGGTCATCAGTACCAAGTTAGAATTTATTCATTTAGAATAGTAATACTGATTTTAGAAAGGCCTTGCTATACTTAGACAATATATATAAAATGGTCCTTGGGCCCAATCTGTATTCCGGCTCACTAAATTCGGAATACAATCATCTGTGCTACGGAGGAGTTACACTTACTCACGTACTCATATATCTCAACACATGTGCTTCCGGCTCACAATATTCGGATAGCACTCTCAACTTGGACCATACCGAGGTTTTTGTCAGAATCTCCAACTCATACCGAGGTTTTTTTCAGAATCTCCAACTCATAGAAAACAAGCTAAAACAGCATACTAACCTTCAACTTGTGTCTATCACCTAGTATGCTTCCTAACTTGACTTGTTTGGCTTGAAAATGGAAGAAATTGGAAGAGTTTTGTTTGGAGGATGTTAGGGTATATCAAAGGAAGGTTTGCTGAAGTTTTGGTCGAAATTGTGGCTGGAAATGAGGAGAAATGAGTTGTATCAATCATTGTTAAAACAAAGAGGCATACTTTATCTTACTTGAGTGACACCTCGTGCTTGCTCACAAACCTCCAATCCAGCCCTCCACAAATGTAAGTTAATCAATTTAGGACATATGAATTCATTAATTCATTCATTTAAGTCCTAACTCAATTAACCAATCGTTACATCTTAACGACACACTAATCGCCTACTAATCGCACGATAATCGCATTATGCATACAAAACTTCTACTGACAATGAGATGAATCTAAAATGTATGTATTCAATCATGAAAATATATATGAATGTGGGAAGACTCATATGTTAGGGTTTTGGGGATGTTACAGTTACTCTCTGGGAGGGATTGAAGAATTAAGTCTATGCTTAGTTCGTTATCCATCGCGAATCCAATACTAGAAAGCTTGGTAATATAGCCAATCATCTTGACACAATGTGTCATCACAGATGTGCCCTCTTGCATCCTGCAACGATATAGCAATTTTGATATCTCGTAGCGTTCGCACCTGGTCTGTTTCCCAAACAATTCCTTTAGGTGCATGATGATGGAATAGGCATCCATTTCCTCATGTTGCCTTTGTAATTCCGGTGTCATCGATGCAAGTATGATGCATCCCGCATGATCGTCATCAGCTTTGTGCTTCAGGTAAGCATCAATCTCTTCGATGGGAGCATCATCAGCTGGGATATGGGGTATCATTGTATCAAGTACATACCCTATCTTATCGAACTTCAAAACGATTTTGAGGTTGCGATACCAGTCGGTGAAGTTTGAACCGTTCAACTTGTTATCAGTAAGTATATTTTGCAGATTGGTGTTAGTCATGATTTTAAGAGTGTTTTAATTTAAACCTGAGAGTGAGAAAGAGTAAACGTATGTTATTCATTTGCTTTAAAATACATCAATCTAAAATTATAGGTCTTTTAGTTCATTTTAGATTGCTCCCACTATTTTGCCAAATTAATAGCCTTCCTATTAATTCTAAGAATTTCACAAATCCTTTAGTGAGCTAGGATCCTAACTCCTGAGATTTCACCTTGAGTTTGCTCAACAAGCTAGTCTCATTTGTTAGGTAGATTCATGTAATCAATCACATCTTTGATGTGATTCCTAGGTTATTGGGTTACTAAGCACATTAGTAACTAATATACTATTCATATTAATCTCAACCATATTGCCCATTAGTTTATGATAACATGAGTTTGCTCATCCAATTATCATAATCTAATTTAAGTATTACCCCATATTCATGAAAGGACGATTTTCAATAATTCAGGTGTTACCATAAGACCCCGATCTTGAGTTTGCTCAACAACCCAAAGGCCCCCAGTACTGCCGGCTGAATTATAATATTAGGGAGGGGCAACCGATTTTAATAACTTGCTTATTTACTTAACTTTTAATTAGTGAGGGATTTTTATTTTAAGTCTCATAATCTAACTTAGTCTTGATTTTCTTTAGCATACATCAGACATATACATTGGTGTTATGGACATATTATCTAAATTATTCCGTCGAGCCAGAGACGGAATAAAAGGGCAAACCTAGGGAAACATTAACTATTACATATTTCTCTTTAGGTCCTCCGTCTTCTCCATGGCGCATTGAAATTACATATTAATTTCTATACTACTAAAGAAAACTTCAATTAATTTTGAAGGGAATTAGATGAGAGGAGAAATTACAATAGATAATAGATAGGCAGGACTCGTAAGCCCTATTTCAAAAATACCAAAAGACTAAATAGAGGGTCCAAATATGTCCATAACTCCAAACATACATAGACTCAATTAAATAAATTTAAGGGATAAGTACAAAAAAAATGCCTGTGGTATACCGGATTTGCGAACTCGGCCCTGTGGTTTTTTTTTTTTTTTTTTTGCAAACGGAGGTCTGTGCTAAACGCTGTTAGCAAACATAGGCTAAATTGACTAACGGTGTTAAAATTCAAAGAGAAAATAGTTAATTTGGTCCTTATATTTATTTATTTTATAAATTAACGCCCCTAATTATCTAATTATCACAAATAAACCCCAAAATCAAAAATACATTCTTCTTCTTCTTCTTCTTCTTCTTCTCTTCTCCTTCCTCTCTTTCTTCTATTTTTTTAAGTTCCAAAATCTGGAAATTCCAGATTTCTGGAAATTTCCAGAAATCTGGAATTTCCAGATTTCCGATTTGGGAAATCTCAGGTTTCCGATTTCGGAAATCTGGAAATTCTAGATTTCTGGAAATTTCCAGAAATCTGGAATTTCCAGGAAGGAAATCTGGAAATTCCAGATTCCTGGAAATTTCCAGGAATCTGAAAATTTCCAGATTTTCGATTTTGGAAATCTAGAATTTTCAGATTTCGGATTTCAGGAATCTGGAATAAAAAAAAGAAAAAATAGAAGAAGAGAAGAGAGAGAGGAAGAAGAAGAAGAAGAAGAAGAAGAAGAAGAAAATAATGGAAGAAGAAGAAATTAATGGAAGAAGAAGAAGAAGAAGGTATTTTTTATTTTTATTTTTGATTTTGGGGTTATTTTTGATTTTGGGGTTTATTTGTGATAATTAGATAATTAGGGGGGTTAATTTATAAAATAAATAAATATAAGGACCAAATTAACTCTTTTCTCTTTGAATTTTAATACCGTTAGTCAATTTAGCCTCTGTTTGCTAATGGTTTGTAACACAGACCTCTATTTGCAAAAAAAAAAAAAAATACCACAGGGCCGAGTTCGCAAATCCGGTATACCACATGCATTTTTTTTGTACTTATCCCTAAATTTAATTGGTTGATTACATAATATACTTATGTAATATTTAGGTTAATCACATTAACACATCAAATTAACTTTCATCCAATTTTAATTCTATTAGTTTCGTATCTTATATATTAATCGTTTAGATTAACGCAACTATACAAAACTATATTCATGCATATCCCAATTATTTTGATTTTAATCAATTTAATACTTTTGATTTACAAATAGGTAAAACAAACTTTTAAATAAATTTTTCATTCGATAACCAAAACAGAAAACTATCAATTTCTGAAACACATATATATATATAAATATATTTAAAACTATTTTAAAAACGATTTAAAAATATGTGGGTTTCGGGACGGGTCCGAGGACGCGGCTGCTGCCATTTGGCAGCAGCCCTTTTGCGCCTGGCCCGCCGTTGCGTGGTTGCTGCCGCGAGGCAGCAACCGCAGGACATCGGCCGGGTTGCGCCGTGAGGCGCAACCCGAGCTGCTGTCCATTTAATTTTTTTTTTAAATAATTATATATATATATATGTAAATCAGTTTTAGAACGATTTTAAAACGATTTTCAGAAAATAAGAAAACCTATTATATATTTTCCGTTTTATCTTTAGAATCAATAAAATTAACTTTTATCAATCTAACTATAAAACTATTAGATTTTGTTATAATGATTATCAACCAAAATAATCAGGAACATATGCAGAATATATTTTAATTAACAATTTATTAAAACTTATTTATCTTTAGATTTAATTAATCAAAATCAGTTTCGTTAATTAACCTAACTATAAATATTCATTCAATCTGATTGAAAAACTTCTAAATTTTCATATATGAAATAACGGATTTAACGCAGGCTCTGATACCACTGAAGGAAAATAGGCAAACGTTTGGTAGTGGAAATATAAAAATTTTAACCTATTTCCATTAACCCAAGATCCGTTAATCGTTATTTCATATAAAGAGGGATAGAAGGAAATACCTTTTGGAGTTCTATCTACCGTTGCAATCGTAGTGCCCACAACTCTTACTCCGAGTTCCCGAGCACAAAACAAAAACACAATTCAAAATCAAATTAGAACTCAACCGTATAAAACAACCAAAGTAGATTGTCTCTAATTAATCAACACAAGATCAAGGAAAAAGAGAAAAAGATGAAATCAATTGAATCGGTAGGAAGCGGTGGATTATTTCGTCCTCAACAAGGGGTGTCAAAATTCTCTCTCCCGGGATTGTCTGTCTTGGTCGAAATTTACCAATAGGGGGGTTATAAATACTCTCTTGTATCTAAACCCTAGTTAGATAAAATTAGGTTACTGAATAAGAATTTAATTCGGAATATAATTCTTATTTATTATTTACAATTATATCTTAAATATAAAGATAATAATAATAACCTTATAGGATAATAATAGGAGCAATTTAATCTCATTAAACTTCCTAACTTATTTATCCTTTAATTAA
Organism: Euphorbia lathyris; assembly: GCF_963576675.1. NCBI lineage: Eukaryota > Viridiplantae > Streptophyta > Magnoliopsida > Malpighiales > Euphorbiaceae > Euphorbia > Euphorbia lathyris. The sequence continues at coordinate 83,207,274 of NC_088917.1, read as the reverse complement.
TTTAATTCACAATTATAATCTAATTAGAATTGTTTAAAAATCAAATTAATTATTCATGTATTTCACTACATAAAATCGCCCCCCTCATTTACTGGGCCTTAGTGGACTCAGTTGGGCTTCCATCAATTAATTAACATCTGTTTCTCTTTTGGGTTCCAAGTCTTATGTGTGACCCATTAGGTTCTTATTGCTTCTAGCCGTATGCAACTATTAAATTAATTTTCTCAGAATTATATTTAATCTTTGCATAACGGAATGAGTACGCGAAATGTGATTAGCAAATCCGAAACATTCCCCTAGAGCTATAAGAAGACAGGTTGATTCTGTCGTTGACCTTTCCGTATTAGTTACAGTATAATTCGAACCTTTATCAATTACATCCTTGAACTGAATCTTATGACTATGGATAATGTCAAGTCACATATAGCGAGACGTTCGTTTTACTTGTACATGTCGAGTTAACTCCAATTAGATAGGTTAAGTGAAATCCATATTTCAAGTTTTAAGCTATCACCTTGCAAGGATTTAGAGTTAAGTCTTCCACAAGCGATCCTTGGATGTATCTCCCATATATCGGGAGTGACAAATGCTCAATCCAATGTATAACTATCCTGCAATTACTTCCTGTGACACCCAACGTCTGCCGTTCACACCTCAGAGTCATCTCTATTATGGATCGTGTTACAATAGGATCAAAGCATCACATTCCGTAATCCAGAATCACTAATTAACATTCCTTTGAGTCTGAGGATTACTTATACCTATTAATACCAATGAGATGAACAGGTGACAAGGATGAATCTACCCATCCTGTTATCTCAAGTCGGGTCGCCAATCCTAATGAACTCCCTTTCATTGGATCCATGCAACTGTCCAGATTATCTGTATATCTGAAGCTTTGTGAGATCAGCTTTCTGTCTTGACAGAAGACATTGTTACATGCAAGTCTCAATAGTGATATGTCAATCCTAAACATATTACTTGACTTGGGGTGATTTTAAGTTTAGTAGTTTATTATAAAGTTTCGTCTCACTTCATGCTTGTATGAACACTTTATAATCACTTTAAACAAACTTAGGGATTTCCTTTTATTAGACTTATTTAGTTCTTTAAAAGAGGTTTCCTTTATATAGTTATGAAACCATATCTTATTAAAACAAATGACATAAAGAACACTTCATTTATATTTAGTTCATATCCTAGAACAATTGTCTATATGACACTAAACCCCAACACTAAAACGGAGCAAAAACGAGAGAAAAATCAGAGTTACAAGCTAAAAGTACGAGTAATTCAGAAGACCGATACGAGGAGATGGGAGGCGTCAAAGATCGGGAATCAAAGCCCGTGTCGCGACCGAGATTCCCCCATCTCGATCGCGACACGCTAATTTCAAGCACTAAACATTATTTCATTTGGAGCAACTTTTTACACCCCAGCTCGGCGAGCTGACCTGCGGGAATCAGTCAAAAGACTGATTCTCGACCCCACGAAGCCACGATCAAGTCCCACTTTTCCCACCTGCAAAAAGAAACGAATTAGGTCAAATTTGGGGCTCAAACCACAACTATAAATAGAACTTTCAGCTTGTAAATTAGATATCTTTTATCAATTGTAAAAACCCTAGCCTTCCACTTGAAGAATCCTCTCCACCTCCTCCATCTCCTTCAACCTCCATTGAAGAACCTCCAAAGCTCTGTTCACCGAGGATTGTTCAAGCGCCATCCTTAAGTCCTAGGAAGACGCCTGCATTGGTAGACAGGTTCCCTGAAAGGGATTTTTCTTCTCTTTTACATTCTGTTTGTGTCTGATAGATATTATGAATCCTAGTGTTGAGCGATTTCTGCAAGTGCACAGTTTCGCTTGCAGTAATAAAAGATATCGAACCCACAGAGAACACTTTTTACGAAAACTTATTTTAATTCAGTTTAGTTCACGTCTTTAGGTTTATACTATAGAAAATCGTTTAATTAGTTTGTATCGGTCTAGTTTAGATGAGAATAATATGTTGAACTTAGAATGCAATTCTATCTTGAGATTTAATTATAAGACATAAACTTTTGTGTTTAGAATAAGAATTATACGAAACTTGTTGGGGTTTAGTGTCCTATAGACAATTTTTCTAGGATATAAACTTAATGTAAATGAAGTGTTCTTTACATCATTTGTTTTAAATAGATATGGTTTCATAAACTATATAAAGACAACATCTTTTAAGAACTAAATAAGTCTAATAAAAGGAAATCCCTAAGTTTGTTTAAAGTGATTATAAAGTGTTCATACAAGTATGAAGTGAGACAAAACTTTATAATAAACTAATAAACTTAAAACCATCCCAAGTCAAGTAATATGTTTAGAAATAGGATTGACATATCACTGTTGAGACTTGCATGTAACAATGTCTTCTGTCGAGACAGAGAGCTGATCTCACAAGCTTCAGATATGCAGATATCTGGACAGTTACATGGATCCAATGAAAGGGAGTTCATTAGGATTGGGGACCCGACTTGAGATAACAGGATGGGTAGATTTATCCTTGTCAGCTGTTCATCTCATTGGTATTAATAGGTATAAGTAATCCTCAGACTCAAAGTAACACTACACCATAGATAGCCATTTGCAACACTATATACATGTGTTGCCTCAAACGTGTTGCAATAAGTATGATTTAATTGATTTATTACAACACTATAAATACTGTGTTGCAATAAATACGTTGGACTCACTTAACTCTGAGATTCTGGAACACTATGTTTGAAGTGTTGCAGTAGATGTGCAAAAATTGAAACACTTTTTTATGTGATGCACTTATTTTAATTCTAAGAATATGTAAGAATTAAGAAAAAATAAATAAAATGATAAATGTTTGGGTAAATAATTTATTAGTCTCTACATTATTACTTAATATATTGTTTGGTCCTCTTATTTTCAATAATATATTACAAGATCCTTAACTTTTGTTACATTCAACAGTTTAGTCTTTAAATCAATTTAAATGATTGTTTTTCCCTTACTTATTAAAGATAAATTACATTTTTGATACCTAAACGTTAATATTTCTACATTTTGATACCTAAATTTAATTTTACACTTAAAAACTATTATTTTAAATATTAAAAATATATTTCTATTTTTTTTCTCAAAATTATAAAATTGTTCTCAACATGTCTCTCTCTCCTCTCCCCTTTGAACTTTAATAAAAAAATATAATTCAAATATTTTAATATATAAAAATAAAAATATTAAAATATTATTATTTTTGGATATTACTTTGTACCTAAATATTTTTTGAGATAAGGTACCAAAATAGACATATAATTTTTGGAAAAATATCAATTTTGGCTCCACATACAAAATAGTACTAATATAGGCTTAATATTTAAAAAATGTATCAATTTAGGCCTCAAGAAAAGATTAGACACGCCATTCGTATTACTCCGTTAGGTTCTGATTTCTCCCTCTACGTACAATTGACATAACTTAACGGAGTAATATCAATGACGTGTCTCGTTCCGTTATCGAGACCTAAATTGGTACTATCTTTTAAACACGTTAAGCTTAAATTGATACTTCTTCAAAAACCATACACCTATTTTGATACCTTATTTTTTTAAGCAACTTTGTACCTAAATTTTAGTTTTACACTTAATAATCATATTATATATTAAATATTAAATTCATTTTTATATATATAATATTTTTATATTTATATTTGTTGAAGAAATATTTTTCTTATATACTAAGATATTTAAATTATATTTTATTAAAATTAAATAAGAGATAAGAAAAATTTCCAACACATCCAAAATTTTGAGTGTCCCATTAATTTTTTTTTTTATAAACAACAAACTTGTATTAAGAAGCAAGAAACAAAATATCGTTCTGAATACAAGATTAGACACAATCACGGAAATCTTCAACGAGAATTTCCATATGAGAAAGAGAGCGCGTCCAAGCAGCTAAATTATGTGCGACAACGTTCGATTGACGTCTCTAAAAAACAAACTCAATTGAGGCAAATGTTCGAGCAACCTCAAAAATATCTCCTAGAATTACACCTAACCAGTTTGACAGAACTTTATCTCCTTTAAGCAAATTAATAGCTGAAACTGAATCAAATGCAACCAAAATGATTTGATATCCACAATCTTTAACCACGCGTAAAGACCATAAAATTGCTAATAACTCTACATGCAATACAGATATTGTTGAGCCAATTGCTCCTCCACCAGATATGGACACCAAACCATTGCAATCCCGAACTACCATACCAAACGAGCATTGGGACGATCTGACCGAAAATGAAGCGTCACAATTAAGTTTATAAAAATTCATCTCCAGAGGCTGCCATCTATAATTTGATGATAAAGAATTAACCACTGCACTTGGCCCAAATTATTCTATTCCCCCCTCCAAGGCTTATCCCAAATTTTTGAGTCTCCCACTATTATTTTGGGAAATTTCACCCACTCTTTTACTTTCCCTAATTTCTCTTTCCTATCTATTTCTTCAAACCTCATTTTCCTCAATCTGCGTCTCTCTCAATTTTATTTGAGCAGAGGTATATGGGTCTCTGAATATTCTTCCTTTTTCTGTGCTATTTTAGGTCTTGAACTCGCCAATTTCTTTGAGCGATGGAGTCGAAGTGGCTGCAGGCCCGTTCCTGAGCATTGGCAGGAGGGGCGCATGCCCAGGGCCCAAATATGAAAAGGGCCCCAATTATAGTAATGTATTAATACCTATTTTTTTTTTTGATAAAAATACTTATATATTGCATTAGATGAACAAGTTCAAGTACAAAGCAACAATTGCAAGGAATAAAACCTTACAATTGGATTCTTGATTAAATTAAAAAATATATATATAGTTGATTAAAAACATTGGCATTATATTCTTTCCAAATAAAAAACGTTGACATCAGTTATTAAATAGTCTTTCTAAATTCCCTAATTTATCTCGGGTTCTTTCCAAATTTCCTAATAAAAACTTTGGTCATCAATTCTCTAATTTATCTTAAAGTATTTCTATAATTCTCTTTCCCACCTATCAATCCCAACAAAAATTTATAATTTATCTCTCCATTTTTCAATCACACTCCAATCCCAAAGAATATTAAACAGTAATATTATCATACATCCTCAGTTCATCTTCTCAATTCATCAGATATATAATCAATTTTATTTTCTAATCACTTCACTGTGAAACTTCCAATTACTAATAGCCTTTTTTTGCTGTCTTTAAGAAACTCTATCAGATTCTGATTTACTCGGCATTCAAAAGAAGTTTGGAAAAAACGTATCAAAATCTTCCAATTTCAAGAACTTAGGCCCTAAACCTCGTTAAATGATGTGATTTTCAAATTTGGTTTTTCATTTTTCTGTTATCATGCTTTGTATCGTAAAGAGCATAAAATCTATTATAACTATTTCATAATTTATTAAATTAAGAAATTTACTTCCATAAATGTTCATAGACATCATTTTGTATAAGAAATTGGGTACTTAAAGCAATATAAAATATTTTTATTAGATATTTTGTAAAATGTAACAAGAAAAGTGTCATTTTTAAGTAATCTTCTTTTATGCAATTTACTTTTCTACTGGTTTTTTATTTCCACTTTATTAGGGCCCCATTTGGTAATTCGCCCCCGGACCTCTAAAATCTCAGGATCGGCCCTGAGTGGCTGACGAGCTTTTTCCTCAGGCTGCCAGCGGTGGTACCTCCGTCTACGTGGGTTTTCTTCCCCAGTTTGTTATTTTCTATAGACTCTGCTTGTTGAACACAGGTGATCATGCTTTCTTGATTTGTTTAAATAGTCTATTTCTCTCTCTGATACAGACGTAAAAGGTTGCACCGCGGCCATGTTATAATTCAAGCCACCAACACCATTTTATCATGTTGTGGAGTATCTTTCATTCACTTGAGGAACGCTTTTAAGATGGCACCTAAGGATTTGATTGTGTTTTAATATTTTCTTGTGGCTTGTGTTAGGTAAAGCCTGCATTATCTACATTTTAAGTAATCTAATCCACTTTAATGATGAAGAGTTCTTGACAAATGCTTGTTCGGTCCAAATTGACAATGAAGAAGTCTTGAATAATGGAAAATTTTGTCACATGTGATGATGCTCAAACTCAGGTATATCTAATAACACTGTATGCACATTTGGATAAGCTTTTAGACAATGCTTCACTCACATACATGATTTTAAAAACCGGACCGGACCGGCCGGTCGGACCGGGTTAACTGGAAACCGGCCAGGCATCCGGTCCGATTATCCTATATAGGGGTTACTACAAGTGACCCCTGCAAACCGGGCGAAACCGGCGACCTGGGATCAACCCGGCAAACCGGTTTCACCCGGGTTTATTCAAACAATCTGAATTAAAAATTTGCAGACCCATATTACACCCAATTAAAAAAACAAAACCCAAATTAGCCACCCACTTTCCTTTCTCTCTCTCTTTCTCTTTCGTTTTGCTTTCTTCCCCTGCCTTGCGACACAAACGCCGAACCCTAGATTTGGGCTTCTGCATCTTCCCCAGCCACCGGCGTCGCTGCTGCAGCCTCAAAGCCGGCCAGCAGCGTCGCTCCTTACTCCTTTAGATGCGTTTTCTCTTTTCCGGTTTCTCCTTCGATTTCTCTTTCCCGTTTATTTAGGGATTTCTGTATTTGATCTTGATGAGAGTTTGAAGATATTAGTGCTTAGGGATTTCTTTATTTAGAGATGTATTTCACTACAATAAATCATTACTTGTGCCACGAATCATGCCACGAGAATTCCAAATTCGTGGCATATTTCCATTTAGCCACGGGAAAAAGAAAATCCTGTAAAAACTTTAAGTTACTTGATATATTTATGCCACGGGTAATTGTTTTTCGTGGCAAAAATATACTTATGCCACGAATTTTGACACGATAATTTTTTTTTGTAGCTAAATCTATTTATGCTACGGAAAAATTTACATGTGGCATAAAATTACTTATGCTACATATATTTTTAAGGTTCTTATATTCATCTTAATCAACTCTTTAGTCCCTCCATACATTTGTTTTTGCATAGTAAACAAAATTTTCATTAATTATATAAAGAGATATAGTGCAAAAATACCCCTAACGTTTATAGGCATGAGCAATTTTACCCTTAACGTCTAAAACAGTGCAATTTTACCCCTAACGTTAGCAATCAAGAGCAACTTTACCCCTAATGTTGGTAAATTTGATCAATTTAGACATTATTACAAAACGCAAATATTTTGTTACATATTCTATACCAAATGCACATAAGTTGATTCTAGAAAAAAGATTTCATATTTTTTATGATTTAATAACAGAATTTAAGATTAGTATTTTAAAATTCGGTGAAATATTTGAATTTTTTTTTTGTCTAACTCGTACAAAATACACTATATTTTTTTTTAATTTTTTTTCTAAAAGAAATTCATGTTTAATCATATGTTTGTGATATGTTACTAACAAGTGATAAAATGACGTATATGTAAAGTGTAGATGATAAGATTCATGACAGAGAAGACAACACTACAAAAAAAAAAAAAACTCCTTTACCGACGGTATTAAAAAGTGCCGGAAAAGTGTTGCCATTGCCACCGTTGCTACTTTTTGCGACAGTTTTACTAAAGCGCCGGGGTAAGGTTCTTTTGTAGGACGGTTGTCTAATGGCGGTTTAAACCGCCCCTACAATTGATTTTCATTTAAAAAAAATTACCGACAGAAATCCGTCGGGAATCCGTGTAACAATCAGTGCCAATTTCACAATTTTACCGACGAAATATTTTGTCGCCAAATCTCTGAACAGTCATTTTTATGCTCTTTATAGACTGTGGCCTCAAAATGCGGTAGCAAACAGTTATAACCATATACATAAAATGTCATTCAAATACAGGTTCTGTACAATAAGCCACACCAATATTGTGAATATTGAAACTAAAAATAACCAAATCCGAAATCAACATAACTAAATGATAAGTTCAAAAACATCACCAACATAATAAAAAATGAACCTAAAATTGTTTATAACATAACTAAATGATAAGTTCAAAAACATCACCAACATAATCAGAAATGAACCTAAAATTGTTTATAGGGTCAAGTCATGGAGCACCCATTAGAAAGCTTCTAAGAATTGGTTTGATTGGTTACCACAACTGTAGATACCATGCTACGAATATGAGTTAGTTCTTGCACTTCCACGCTCATCTTCAGACTGCCAAAAACATGCCAAAAAAACGGAATAATGTTCCAAACTGAAACACATAGAAAAGAAGCAGCAAGTAAGAAACCATACATTCATAAGAAATTGCAGGCAAGCTAAGAAAAAGGCCAACAACTAATAAAAATTAAAATTTCAGAAGTTGCATTGTAAATGACTTTAACGTAAGCTTAGTACAAGTTTCTCTAAAGTTCAAACTAGGCTTCCCAACAGTTGCATCAACCTATTCAAGGTGAAATTATGGAGAATTAGTAAGTGAATTAGTAAGTTGACATGTGATAATGTAATTTAAACTAGCAACTCAAATTTCCTTAACCCAAAGCCCACAAGAAACAAGTCTAAGAAGTGAACAATCACCTGAGTTTTTTCAGCCAATTCCTATGGTGTCACTCACTTTTTTCTTTTCAAGACGCTCAACCCAAGCAAACTCTAACAGCTATGGATCCTGCACCATGAGAAAAGTGAATTTATTAGCAATCAAATTGAAGGAAACATCAATCGAAACAAGTGAAAATAGGCAAGTGAACTGAAGGATCTCAATGGAAACAAAAGTAAAAATAAGATGATGCAAGGTAAAATATAAGAAATAACACATTTGATTATTGAAGCTGCATAATAAAGAATAGAGATTCTATTCGGGTCATCATACAACAGTGTAATATTACACTAAGATGTTCTCAATTTTTATGGGTCAATTCTGTTACATAATAGAATTGGACTCAAAAACAAATTAGAGATTCATATGAGATTATGATATCATATAATTGGATTTCTAGCTCAAGATTCTCATACCTCCGAATCCTATGTGATTGACCTTCTGTACGCAGCCCTTTGTCATTGTTTCTGTTTTTAGTTTCCATACCTATTTTATTTCCATATAATATACACTAAACACATTCCCAATTTGCAAACTTTAGTGAACTTCCACTAACACATTTAGGTGATAGAAACTACTCACAAGTTCCTGCATTTTACTGCAGTAAAACTCCATCTTCTCTTTTGAATCCAAAATCAATTTTGGCGGTTCATCAACCTACAACAAAAGTGAATCGATACAAGTTCCATTCCATTCTAGTAATGACTTCTAGTAATTCCTCCAAGGTTCCATATCCGCCTGAACCAAGTATAATTATATATATTTAGAACAAAAGAAAGCAATGATAATGATGAATTGGGAGTCAACTCAAAATGTACTCAACTCAAGACTGATTGGGTTCATTTGAGTGCACGCTTCTGTCACGAGGTCTCTGCCCTGTCAATATACCTGAAATTGGAAGTTGCATATGTAGGGAGTAAAAAAATAAATCATACAAATGTCAATTATGCTAGATAAGCACAATATATATATTATGGTGGTCTCTGAATAGTATTTGAACTTGTTCATTTCCTGCTAAACAATAGAATTAAATCACCTAAATTCTAATACTCTTGACAGGTTAAGGAGCCTATTTTTCAGTACATGAAGCGACTGAGATCTGAATCAGTTGTTTGAAAGACTTGAAATGAGGTCTGAGTTACAGAAAATAATTACTAATTAGCATTATACATTACCAAAGACAAAGACCCTTTATCAAAGACCCATCCCCAAGCATGTCATGCACCTGTCAATACTAAGCTAGAGAGTTGAATCACATCATTACCAATACCACCATTAAGACATTAACCGATTTCAGTTGTCATATATAAATAAGTAAAATATCTGCACTTATAAGTAAAAACGGCGTAACTAGTTATAATTAATGAAGCAACTTGTTCCATAATAAAAATTTGAATACAGTATAATTGCAGCAACTCCTAAAACTAGAGCAGCAAATTGAAAAATAAAAAACTTGAAGTAAATTAAGAAGCCAATAAATGTAAAATCAGAGTTCATATGTAATTCTGTGAAAGCCTCAATCCTAATGAAATAGACAAGAGAAAAAGTAGAAAACCATCGTCATCATCCACATCCACATCCATTTCCTTCACACAAAACCAAACTCAACCTAAAGTTACAGAGATGAAACTAATAATCGTGCAAAGAGTATCAAGCTCTAATATAAAGCCAAAAAGTCAGAGACAGAAATAAGAAGCTCCCGATCTCTGTCTCTCTCGTAGATTGCTCATCGCCCACTGTGGTTCCGAATTGACGGAGAAGAAGAAAGAAAGACGAGTTGAGGAAGAAGAGCGATCGTGTGATTCTGTAAACCTAATATGAGAGGATATGTTGGAGTGGGCTGCTAATGGGCCGTTAGGGACTCTCTTTTCTTTGGGCTGCCATAATGGATTTTTATCAATAAAGTGCATGTGGAAAAATGCCCTTATTATAATTATAAGGGGCTTAAAATACTTTTTGGCCCTTGACCTATCCAAAATTTATGTATTTGGCCATAATCTATTATTTGGTCATATTTGGCCCCTAACCTATCAAATTAGATAAACTTCAACCCATATTGAATGAAAAATTAACTGTGTTGGAAAATTAACAGCAATAATCAATACAAAAATGACACATGCCACATAAATAAAATTAATTTTCACTCTATTGGAATACTAGAAAAAGTTTTTAGGATTTTTTTTATTGTGTAAAATAGTTACTGTTGCCATCTCTAGTTGAAAATTAGCTTTATTTATGTGTCATGTGTGATTTTTGTATTGATGACTGCTGTTAATTTTCCATTTAATATGGGTTGAATTTTATCTAATTTGATAGGTCAGGGGCAAATGTGACTAAATAATAGATCAGGGACTAAATGCACAAATTTTAGATAGGTAAAGGCCAAAAAGTGCTTTAAGCCAATTATAAGGCTGTTAAATTCCTTTTCTTTTGTATTTTCATGCAGCACTTTTATAAAGTGCTGCTAAAAAAGTGTTGGCATAGACCAATTTTTTTTGTAGTGTAATTAGTTGAATAATTTTTTCAATTGACCGAACTTGATAATATTAGGGCTAAAATTGCACATGGCCGCCAACGTGAAAGGTAAAATTGCACCATTTTAGACGTTATAGATAAAATTGCTCCTAGGTGTAAACATTAGGGGTACTTTGTACCTTATCCCTTATATAAATAAAAACTTATCTTTTTATAGTTTTTAAATATAATTAATATCTGTGATAAAAATTTGTTGTAGGGTAATATTTTTATACTTAATATAAAGAACATTCTATTATCTATTCTGTTCTTTATTACTTATTTAATATAATATTTTCAACTAAAAAAACATTTTATCCTTTTACAAGGGAGGCGGGAATTTCATTTTATCCTCCCTCCCATTTTTTCATTATCAAATGTTCTCTCACATTAAAAGTATCTGTATCTCTCTCTCTCTCTCTCTCTCTCGATCTTCACCTCACCCATCTCTCTATTCCCACCCTCTCACCAGTTCAATTTACTCATCACTTTAACTGTAGGATTCTTGATGGAAAAAACGTCAGTCTCATCCCCCATTGAACCAATCGGTCATTAGCTGTTAAAATTTGGGCTCTTTCTTTCGTGTTTTGGACGGCGGCGGCAGCAAGCGCCGAATTTCTCTTTAATTGAGGTGAGTTAACTCTTAATTTTGAATGGATTTAAGGATTTTGAATGGGTTTGCTTTAATCTGATATTTTATACTGGACGAGTCTTTGCTTAGGATTAGGGATTTTGAATGGTTTTAGGGAAATCTCCAATATCTGTATGCTTTCTAGTGCTTCCCTGTAATTCTAGATGAGTTATTTATGGACTTTGACTTATCTTACTAATTTGGATGCTTTCTTATTCCTTTGATCATTTCTTTCTTTCTTGCATTACTGCTTCTTGCTTTCTAGATACAAATCGCATTGTGGACAAATTGCCAAGATGGGTTAGTTTACCCAAAGGAGAATTTCAAAGGCTTGGCTTGTAAGTGTATACTTCTATTTAATTATATATTGTATCAAATTCTATTCTATTTGTATATTGATTTTGTAAATATCCTAAATCTTAGGGAAACAATGCTTGATCCTACTATTTTGTTAGCTCTGTTGTTTGGAAGTGAATTCTTTGAGATTTACATAAGATATTTATTTCATTTGGAATGATGAATTCATACCAAGCAATATGTTTATAGCACTCATCCATTGGCAACATGCATACATCTGTTTAATTCCCCAAAAAAACAAGGTCATTTGTTCTTTTACTCTCTGCAATAAGCTATATATTCTAATTCGTCTGCTCCCAAGCATTTTTGTCTCTGACTTAGATTTGTGCCCAGAGTCATTTTTATTATTTCAGTTTTGTTGAATTCTGTGTTTATACCAAGTTATGTTCTAACTGAGATTCTAGTTGTGTCTAAAAGTTATTGAGATGCCAACCAATTTTTGCTTCAGATGGTGAAGAAGACATAGGGGTTGATGAGAAAGCATGTACAAGATTAGACTTTTATATTGAGTTTTAGGGACTCTTGTTTTCTCTTTAAGGCTTACCAAGTTACCAAGTACCGTAATGATCTTCACCTTTGGTCTTACATTGTCAAAGCTTGTGATTCTTCTTCTACTATTCCGGGTAATTTCTCTCTCATGTTTGTGCATATTAGCTATGAATTTTTTGACTAACGTGTTAAGATTCTGAATGCAATGTATATTATTCGTTACATTTTCTCCAATATAGTTTCACTCGTACTTGTTATGAGATATCTTGGTATTATGTGTATCTAGCATTTTGAAATAGGGATAAATACCCCTAATATTGTCAACCAAGTGCAATATTATCCCTAACCTAAAAAATGGTATGATTAAGGACCTAATCTTACCCAATTGGTCTAATTTTAGACATTGGTAACAGCTTCACTAACACTGTTAAAAGTTATGTTTCTCAAATATACATGTGGCTGCATTCTTGTTTTTCTGCTCTTTACCAGTAGCGGTAGGAGGATTTTGTAAACAAAGGCCTAACTAACCTTTTGAACCACGACTCTGATACCAAACAAAAATATTAACGCAAGTGCTATAAAAGCTACAACAAAGATGTTTATGAATTTATAGAACCATCTTTCTCAAAATTAACAATTTCTCAGCCTCTAATCTAAGTGCATAACCTCCTTAAAGATGCAGCCATTTCGATAACTCATGTCGGTCGCAACATGACGAAAAGTCCTGTGAGTCACAACATGAAATTCATCAAGCAGGTTCAGGTTGTGCATGCTCTAGAAGCTGACTAACTAACTTGTAAGTACACCCTGATAAGCCTTTGGTGTGATCAATCAACTACTTATACACATTAGGTTGGTTGGGCTCTATGATTACTGATCATGTTTCCGTATCAATCTTTGCATCGAGCTTTGAGCTTCGTATCAGATTTACAATCCATCTCTCTGCCTCCTCATAATTCAGATTCAATTTTTCTGTAAGTACTCCCATGTCAATACGTTGATGTATAGGACAATAGGTTTCAAAAATGAATAGGCGAGAATTTTCAAGGAATTCATCTCTGAGAGGTATTGTAGAAAAGTTCCCATCTTCAACTTGTTTGCCTAGGAACGGATCATTTAAAATCACTTCTTCACACTCCCTCATCTTCTTTTGCGCCCCATCAAAGTCATAATTCACATAGACGCAGGCCAAAAACTCTGTGATGGCATCTTTATATGAATGCTGCTCTTGCTGTACAACCTTTATGAAGTCCTTGAATTGAGGTCTTCTCCTTTTGTTAACAATGAATGCAGTTGCGAGGTACCTCAGAAGATGGGGAGCATTGGTTTGAATGGCGTTTATGTAGTATGAGATTAGAAATTTAGAACACAGCAGATTTTTTATGATTATAGCGCAGAAGCAAAAAAGACAAGCAAAATTTTTGTTCAAGACTTGTTCATTTGGACCACTTTTTTTAATCATATTTTAGAAATCAAACTAATACTTTAATGATATTAGAGAAAGAGAATCCCAAGAGCCTAACTTCATCGAAACCTATTCTATCATCTGAAATTATTTGAAACTAAAAAGAAACCTGAAAATGCTAAAAACCCATTTGCTATTTAAATATATTTCATATTTGTTTCTAGAATAATCACTCCTTACAAGTCTTGCAAATTCTTGGTATGTTTCTAAATATTTCCCATTTGAATCAAAGGAATGTTTTGCGATTTGTGCTTGCTAGCTTGGAAAGTGGAAAAATCGAGAAGAAGAAAGGTTTTACTTTTTGGTTTTTACTTTTTAAGATTTTTAAGTTTCTTGAGATTAGTTGGTTTCAACGACTTTCAATACAATAAGAGAATGATAGATTTTAATGTGATTGGATTTTTAACAGAGTTCAGGAAATCTGTTAGGGATGTTTAAAATTAAACCAAGTTATCAATGTTGGACCTTTAATTGTACCATTATTTTACGTTAGGAGTAATATTACTCTTAGTTAACAATGTTAGGGGTATTTTTGTACCTTATCCCTTTTGAAATATGAATGAGTCAATTCAAGCAATTAGTTTTCAGAGTGAATATTATACGGATTTGATGTTATTTTTTGTGACTTAGTTCTCGAAGTGTGTAATTATCCAATTTAGATGGTATTGCTCATATTTGTTGAGGCATCATTTTTTTTCTCATTGGAGGCATCCAATTTAGATGTTCTATTTTTCTTATTATAGGCATTAATTTTCCTGTCAGGGAACAGGACCATGGAAAATATTGGTGGTGAATTAATTAGTACTTAAGTTACTTCTTATTTGGTGAATTAAAAATTGTATTTGACTTCTTGTGGTTTTTATTAGCTATTTTGTTGTTTGTATGCTACAAATAATGAGTTCATTCAATGTTATTTTGGATATTAGCTTTAAAAGCTTACTTTTGGGTGGTTATATTTGATTTCTTTTTTCTTGCATTGAACTTTTCTACTTCTTTGAGACATTTATGATCACTCTTTTACTTATGTTTTCTAATATCGGTTTTTTGGAACTTAAAGTCAGTATTTTTGAAGTGTTACAAATTGCAATTTCTATATCGGGATTTGGAGTTCGTAAGTAATTGGCTTCAAATGGAATTGTGGTGATTTTAGCAGCCAGAGAAATTTTCACAGATTAGCAAACGAGAACTTCATAGCAATGCCTTTGAAGTTGGTGGCTATAAACTGGTACGGAACTTTGCAGTTGATTATTCTTTTTATGCTTTCTGTGATATTTTGTTTATAGTTGCTCTTATTGTTCTCAAATACAATTCTTTATCTTTTAAAAATTTATGATAGTTGTAGGGGCACAGATGAGCTTGTTCACTTCACTTTGACAGACGCATAGTGGGATTTACATTCTTATAGTATATAAAACAAATTTTAGTTTTAGCTTATGAATATATGCCTCTGCGAATGTCTCTTATTGTGTGGTACTTTATCAATTTATTGGTTATTGATCATATGATTTTATTTTCTAAATTATTTGTAATTGACACTTTGTCAATAACATCATCAGAATTGTGTTTAAGGTCAATTTTTTAAACTATTTGTAATTAGCCCTTTGTCAATATGCCCATCTGTTTTTATGTTTCCAAGATCTAGAAAATACTTTTTCTTTTGTAATTTTACTTTTTCTTCTAATAGGCAGTGCTTCTCTGTCTACATTGTAATTTTACTCTTTTTTTTCATAATAGGTAGTGCTTCTCTGCTTATAATAGTCATGTTGGCTATTAAGCGTGGGTCGTAATACAATTGCCAATAAAATTTGAGTACCAATTTGATACACTTACACATTATTTTTAGTCATATCATTACAAAATAAACTATTTTTTTCTCTCTTTGACAGATGATTGTTTGGGATCTGCAGAAATCAACAAGGAGTTAGTGGATCATGAGTAAATTGTAACTTTGAAAAACTGATTATATTTGACCGAGACGAATTTTTCTACTCTTATTGTGTGCATTGTACTAACCGGGAATAAAATATTTGTGTTGTATACCTTTACTTTAGACTTAGAGTTTTTTTAACATCTTGTTTTTTATTTGGAAGATTTTTTAGAGTTTCCATGATGAATGATAAAATGATTTGTATTCATTTAATAATTATTATTTTCTCATTAAGAATAATTAGAATTTTAGACATTGTTTTTTTTTTGGCCCAATTGATTTAATTTAGCTTCCTTCAATCCAAAAGTTACTAATAATAATAATAATAATAATAAATTATAAATTAATTAAAAACAAATTTCTAAAATTTGATCAAGTTTGCCACGATCATGCTCGTGGCTAAACAAAGTTTCTAGCCACAATTGTCCTCTTTTTGCCACGATTATATTCATGGCTAAGAAAGATTTATAGTGAAATGTGTTGTATTTTTGCCATGGTTATGCTCGTGGCTAAGTAGGATTAATTGCCACGGGTGTAATGTCTTGCCACGAATTTATCCATGGCAAAGGTATATGATTAGCCACAGAATTTCCTGTGGCATAAAAATCAACTTATGCCACAACCATTATTTTTCCGTGGCAACTATCTAGCCACACTCACTTGTGCCACGGGCGTAACCATCTTGAATTCCTGTGGCTAAATAGCATAGCCACAGAAATATTACACTTGCGCCACGATTTTAACCGTGGCGCAAGTGATGATTTGTTGTAGTGTTCACAAATTTGAATCAAAATCAAGTTTTAATGACTACTTGATGTGATTTTGCAGCTGTAATTATTTTCATGGAAACCTCTGTTTTTTTTTAAAGCATCACAAATCTAGTTAGATAGTGATAAAAATAAGAATGTCAATAATTTTATCATTTTGCTGGTTTGGTCCAACTTTCCATTTATTATATATATATATATATTTAATATTTTTTATATTTATTATTTCCGGTTCAACCAGTCCGGATCAACCGGTTGAACCCATTGACCCTTGAACCCTTTGTCACACGGGTTCGATGGCCGGTCCGGTTTTTAAAACATTGCTCACATAGTTACATTTCCTGTACACGTCAACAAGAGCACTGCCCAATATCACATTCCTATTAAAGCCATATTTTACAATTTTAATTAATCAGATTTTCTAATTTGGTATGGTTTCCAATTTTTCCCATTTAATTGTGTTTCAGTTTCTCTTTTAATCTTTAGAGTTATAGTTTAAATGATTACAGATGGCACTGATTACATCATGGGAATATTTAACTCTGATGGTAGTGTGCCGGAGATGTGTGGTAATGGGGTGGGGTGCTTTGCTAGATTCATTGCTAAACTGGAAATGTTACTTGGAAAGCATAGTTTTACAATTTATACTGGTGCAGGTTTAATTGTTTCTGAAATTCAAGAAGATGGAAATGTGAAGGTTGATATGCCTGAGCCAAAGCATGTGATGTACCTACAAAATTACCTGTAAAAACCTTATGCATAGACTCAACACCTTGGACATTTTGGGTTCTTTCATTTCTATGTTTTGAATAAGGCATTATTCTATTGGCAAGCATTTTTGTTCTCATAAAATTTTCTTTCTGTCTCGTAACTGATATACAGAATTTGTGCAACATTCATGTTTTCATATCTAAAAATGCGCCTCTGGGAGCGAGGTGCAGGTAAGTTCTTATGCTACAAAATCATGGCTCATTCACACAAGTTTTGCAACCATTGATCCTCTTGGATTCTTTGAACGAAATGCATCCTCTTGTTATTATACGAGCAACGCTAGCCTGTGGAATAGGAGCCGGTGCAATAGCAGTTGCTGCTGTTCTTGAATGTCGAATCTAGGAGGGTAAGTATAAGATGGTGCTATTAAGAGTCCATTAAAAAATGTGGAACTGAGACGGGCAATATCTAGTTTGACAGGTGATTGAATATAGGTTGTGGCATTTACAGAAAAGGATAAAAAATAGAAATAGAGAAAACAACAAATGAAATGGTAACATTCTTAAGCATATTGCAGGTGCATGCTGAACATTAATTGTTAAGTTGAACCTAGATTTAGCCCAATTAGATATTCAATGGCCTGAGTTACACATGTTTAATGCTCCTTCCAATCAACTATGGCTCATTTCGCTTATACATAGGTCTAGTTTTATTAAACAAAATTTCTCCCTCTTTTTCTAGGTTCCAAAAATTAATTTAGAGTTAAATTTAGAGTTTCACAAACACTTTGCAGTTGTTATTATATGAAATTTGATAGCAAGTCCCGTTCATTGAATATACAAAAATCTAAAGGACATCAATTAATCAAAATGTGCATTGAAAATTCCTATTAATTTTGTATAGTGTGAACCATTATAGACTGCCTAACTATCTGTGATTTGCTCTCTCTCAACTTTAATTATGACTTTTCTACTATCCAAATTGGCCTACTATCCTCAGGATCACTTCAAGCTTATTTGTGGCTTATTTATAACTTCTAATTACAGTTTCATGTCATAATGATCCAAGCAAGGCTACTAGAAGCATGCAGGCAGGTGCTTCTGCAGTTCATGGCTTCCCAGTTCATCTCCTGCCCTGCCCTGCCTTTGATTTCCTCATCTGAGAAACAAATTAGCATCAAAGGCACCAAGGTACACCTTTGATTTGTGTATTAAGTTCTAACAAGAAATTTGATGAATCTTTAACATTATCTTGTTCACAAGCTACTTATATGATGCACTTAAAATTCATATATGTTATTATATTCATCCATTATGTTCGGTGTTCAATTCATTAAGTTCTGCTTATTGATTGTTTAGCTAGTTTGACATGGAGTTGTGTTTGTTTTTTGTAAACCAATGACTAACATAATTTTAAGCCAATGTGGTATGTACAGAGGTTACGTATCCTAGACAGCAGCCACATGGTAATAAGGTTTTAAAGTCAATTTCTGATCTAAATTTAGGACGCATATTAGATAAGTTTCAGTTTGAGATTTTATTTTGAAGTCTAGCTTTGATATTCTTAGTTAAAGATTAACTTATTTTAGAGAATCCTAGATAAGAGTTTATTTCTGAGTTTAGGGTTGTATTGACCGCCTATTTAAGCTCCTATAGCTTGAATTGAAATTATATTATTAATCTAACATAATGTTTGATTCGTATTTTGTTTTTCATATGGTGGACTATAACCTAATGTAGAAGATACCTATAAAAAAAATGTTGTGGACGATGAATAGATTGGGAGAAACTATTTCCAATCTCAAAGTTGATATGGAAGAAATTTGTGGTGGCAATCAAGTGCAAATAACAATGTTGCAGTCTCTTCTAAAGATGGTGCTCTATATGAAGAGATGGAAGTATAAGCTATATTATGTTTCTATGACATTATAGTACTTTTAGTGTTACTTTTTTTTGGATTGTATGACAATGTTAAATTATATTCTTAATGAAATTATGGTTGTACTTGCAATTAAGAATATTATTATGCTATTATTTAAATTAAAAATAACTTTCAATTTTTTTTGTGAGGTATAAGTTAAAGAATATGTTGGATATATTAAGGTGTTATATTAAAAAGTTACGTGCACAAATTTCATATGCTACATAAAAGTGTTGCAATTTGATATAAAAGAGTTGTTAGTAACAAAAAATGTTAAATTAAAAAGTGTTGCAATCGTAAATAAAGGTGTTGCAATAGTGTACGAAAGAGTTGCTTCAAAAAAAAATGTATTCGCATAAAACAGTGTTGCATTTATATATGAAAGTGTTGCCTATTTTTTTTCGACAAAAGTGTTGTATAATATGTGGTTATAGCAACACCTATAATAGAGTTGCCTTGGGTATGAAAGGTGTTGCTATAGATACAAATAGTAACACTTACTTTGGTGTTGCTATATAAATGGCAAAGTGTTGCTATTGCTGTTAATTAGTGATTCTCGATTATGGAATGTGATGATTTGATCTCGTTGTAACACGATCCATAACATAGATGACTCTGGGGTGTGAACGGCAGACGTTGGGTATCATAGGAAGTAATTGCAGGATAGTTATACATTGGATTGAGCATTTCTCACTCCCGATAAATGGGAGATACGTCCAAGGATCGCTTGTGGAAGACTTGACTCTAAATCCTTGCAAGGTGATAGCTTAAGACTTGAAATGCATATTTCACTTAACCTATCTAATTGGAGTTAACTTGGCCTGTACAAGTGAAACGAACGTCTCGCTATACGTGACTTGACATTATCCATAGTCATAAGATTCAGTTCAAGGATGTAGTTGATAAATGATCGAATTATACTGTAACTAATACGAAAAGGTCAACAACAGATTCAACCTATCTTCTTATAGCTCTGGGGGAATGTTTCGGATTTGCTAATCACATTTTGCGTACTCATTCCGTTATGCAAAGATTAAATGTAATTCTGAGAAAATTAATTTTAATAGTTGCATATGGCTAGAAGCAATAAGAACCTAATGGGTCACATATACGACTTGGAGCCCAAAAGAAAAACAGATGTTAATTAATTGACGGAAGCCCAACTGAGTCCACTAAGGCCCAGTACTTAAGGGGAGCGATTTTTATGTATGTAAAATACATAAATAATTAATTTGATTTTTAACAATTCTAATTAGATTATGATTGTGAATTAAATTAATTAAAGGATAAATAAGTTAGGAGGTTTAATGAGATTAAATTGCTCCTATTATTATCCAAAAAAGGTTATTATTATTATCTTTATATTTAGATATAATTATAGATAATAAATAAGAATTATATTCCGAATTAAATTCTTATTCAGTAACCTAATTCTATCTAACTAGGGTTTAGATACAAGAGAGTATATATACCCCCTTATATGTAAATTTCGGCCAAGCACTAGTCTACCGAAGAGAAGAATTTTCGACCCCCTTTGTTGAGGACGAGATCATTCACCGCTTCCTTCCGCTTCAATTGATTATTAATCTCTTTCTCTATTCCTTGATCTTGTGTTGATTAATTAGAGGCAATCTATTCTTGATTGCTTTCATACAGTTGAATTCTAACTTGGTTTTGAATTGTGTTTTTGTCTTGTGCTCGGGAACTCGAAGTAAGAGTTGTGGGCACTTCGATAGCAACGGTAGATAGAACATCAAAAGGTATTTCCTTCTATCCCTCTTTATATGAAATAACGATTAACGGATCTTGGGTTAATGGAAAAAGGTTAAAATTTTTATATTTCCACTGCCAAACGTTTGCCTATTTTCCTTCAGTGGTATCAGAGCCTGCGTTAAATCCGTTATTTCATATATGAAAATTAAAAGGTTTTTCAATCAGATTGAATAAATATTTATAGTTAGGTTAGTTAACGAAACCGTTTTGATTAATTAATTCTAAAGATAAATAAGTTTTAATTAATTGTTAATTAAAATAGATTATGCATATGTTCCTAATTATTTTGGTTGATAATCATTATAACAAAAACTATTAGTTTTATAGTTAGATTGATAAAAGCTAGTTTTATTAATCCTAAAAATAAAACAGAAAATCTTTGAAAGGTTTTCCTATTTTCTGAAAATCGTTTTAAAACCATTTTAATACTGATATATATATATATATATATATATATATATATATATATATATATATATATATATATATTTATTTATATTTAAAAAAAACGGAACAGTAGTCCGGGTTGCGCCGCGAGGCAGCAACCCGAACTACTGTTCACGGTTGCTGCCTCGCGGCAGCAACCGTCTAACGACTGGACGTCGCTGCCGTAAGGCAACGGCGACCAGCCGCGGCGCTGCTGCCAAACGGCAACAGCGTATTTTAGGTCTCGGGCCCCCTTTTGTGGTCCCAACACGAGTGAAACCATATTTTATTTAAAACCGTTTTAAAATAAAATAGTTTTAAATATATTTATATATATAAGTTTCAGAAATTAACAGTTTTTTGTTTTGATTATCGAATGAAAAATTTATTTAAAAGTTTGTTTTACCTATTTGTAAATCAAAAGTATTAAATTAATTAAAATCAAAATAATTGGGATATGCATAAATAAAGTTTTGTATAGTTGTATTAATCTAATAGGTTAATATAGAAGATACGAAACTGATAGAATTAAAATTGGATGAAAGTTAATTTGATGAGTTAATGTGATTAACATAAATATTACATAAGTATTTTATGTAATCAACCAATTAAATTTATTTAATTGAGTCTTTGTATGTTTGGAGTTATTGACATATTTGGACCCTCTATTTAGTCTTTTGGTATTTTTGAAATAGGGCCTGCGAGTCCTGCCTATCTACTATCTATTGTAATTTCTCCTCTCATCTAATTCCCTTCAAGTTAATTGAAGTTTTCTTTAGTAGTATAGAAATTAATATGTAATTTCAAGGCACCATGGAGAAGACGGATGACCTAAAGAGAAATATGTAATAGTTAGTATTTCCCTAGGTTTGGCCTTTTATTCCGTCTCTGGCTCGACGGAATAATTTAGATAATATGTCCATAACACCAATGTATGTGTCTGATGTATGCTAAAGCAAATCAAGACTAAGTTAGATTATGAGACTTAAAATAAAAATCACTCACTAATTAAAAGTTAAGTAAATAAGCAAGTTATTAAAATCGGTTGCCCCTCCCTGATATTATAATTCAGCCGGCAGTACAGGGGGCCTTTGGGTTGTTGAGCAAACTCAAGCTCGGGGTCTTATGGTAACACCTGAATTATCGAAAACCGTTCTTTCATGAATATGGGGTAATACTTAAATTAAATTATGATAATTGGATGGGCAAACCCATATTATCATGAACTAATAGGCAATATGATTGGGATTAATATGAATAGCATATTAGTTACTAATGTGGTTAGTAACCCAATAATCTAGGAATCGCATTAAAGATGTGATTGATTACATGAATCTACCTAACAAATGAGAATAGCTTGTTGAGCAAACTCAAGGTGAAATCTCAAGAGTTAGGATCCTAGCTCACTAAAGGATTTGTGAAATTCTTCGAATTAATATGGAGGGCTATTAATTTGGCAAAATAGTGGGAGCAATTTAAAATGAATTAAAAGACCTATAATTTTAGATTGATAGATTTTAAAGCAAATGAATAACATATGTTTACTCTTTCTCACTCTCAGGTTAAATTAAAACACTCTTAAAATCATGACTAAAACTAATCTGCAAAATATACTTACCGATAACAAGTTGAACGGTTCAAACTTCACCGACTGGTTTCGTAACCTCAAAATCATTTTGAAGTTCGATAAGATAGGATATGTACTTGATACATCGATACCCCCTATCCCAGCTGATGATGCTCCCATCGAAGAGATCGATGCTTACCATAAGCATAAGGCTGATGACGATCATACGGGATGCATCATACTTGCATCGATGATACCGGAATTGCAGAGGCAACATGAGGAAATGGATGCCTATTCCATCATCGTGCACCTGAAAGAGTTGTTTGGGAAACAAACTCGGTGCGAACGCTACGAGATATCAAAATTGCTATATCGTTGTAGGATGCAAGAGGGCACATCTGTAATGACACATTGTGTCAAGATGATTGGCTATATTACCAAGCTTTCTAGTATTGGATTCGCGATGGATAACGAACTAAGTGTAGACTTAATTCTTCAATCCCTCCTAGAGAGTTATTCACATTTCATCATGAACTACCAAATGAATGACTTGCAAACCTCTCTTGAAGAGCTTGCAAACATGCTTAAGACGGTTGAGCCTAATATGAAGAAAGACAAGGCAATACCGGCTCTTGTCATAGAGGGATCAAAAAAGAGGAAGGGGAATTTTCCCAATCCTAAACATTCCAAGAAAGGCAAGAGGGCCATGCCCACTAGAGCTAATGGAAAGGAAGTGAAGAAGCCCAAAGGAGAGTGCCACTTCTGTGGTAAAGACGAGCATTGGAGAAGGAACTGCAAGGAGTACCTAGCCTCCCTCAAGAAGGGAAAAGGCGGTGCTTCAACATCTGGATGTTTTATATTGAAATAAACACAATTTCACAGTCTGAATCTTGGGTACTTGACACCGGATGTGGATCTCATATTTGTACGAATATGCAGGAACTAAATCGGACTAATGAATTGAAGAAAGGAAGCATAAACTTGCGAGTAGGAAATGGAGCAAGAGTTACCGCCCTCGCAGTTGGAGATTATGCTTTGAGTTTGCCCTCTGGGCTTATAGTAGAATTAGGGAACTGTTTGTATGTTCCAGAAATGTCTAGAAACATTATTTCTATTAGCCGTCTTGTTGATGACGGTTTTCATATTTCAATAAAGAACAAACATTGCGAGTTTTATAGAGATGGGATTTTCTATTTTTCAGGAATATCACAAAATGGGATTTATGTGCTAGATGACAAAATTTCTGTATTCACGATTGATACCAAAAGACATAAGCTAGATAATTCGACTTACTTGTGGCATTGTCGTTTAGGCCATATAAACAAAAGACGCATGCTTAAGCTACATCAAGATGGGCTTATAAATTCGATTAATTCTGAATCATTGGAAACATGTGAAACATGTTTAAAAGGTAAATGACAAAGACACCCTTTAGCAATAAAGGTGAGCGTGTATCAGACACTCTAGGATTAATACATTCAGATGTATGCGGTCCTATGTCAGTCCAAGCAAGAGGAGGATTCAGATACTTCATAAGCTTCATAGACGACCATACCAGATTTGGTTATGTTTACTTGATGAACCACAAGTCCGAGGCTTTTGAGAAATTCAAATGCTTTGAGAATGAAGTAGAAAATCAATTAGGAAAGAAAATAAAGATACTTCGATCCGATCGAGGTGGCGAATATCTTTCAGATGATATTCTGAATTATCTAACTGAATGTGGGATATGCTCACAACCGACACCTCCCTATACACCATAACACAATGGTGTATCCGAAAGGAGGAACCGTACCTTACTAGATATGGTACGATCTATGATGAGCATAGCATTACTTCCAAAGACATTCTGGGGCTATGCCTTAGAAACTGCTCTCTTCACCCTAAATCAAGTACCAACTAAATCCGCTAGTTCCACACCATATGAATTATTCGTTGGTAGGAAACTCACATTCTCATTCATGAGAGTATGGGGTTGTTCAGCATTTGTCAAACGCGTAGCGTCAGACAAGCTAGATTCTAAATCTGATAAATGTTTCTTCATTGGATATCCTAAGGAAACTGTAGGGTATTACTTCATTGGAGAAAGAGTTTCTCGAAGAAATAGAAAAGGGAAGCATGATTGAACTTGATGAAGTTTAAGAAGAAGAAACACCGACTGAAACAACAGAGGCAGTTGAGGAACCCGAAGCAGTCCCATTGGATGAGACTCAAGTGCCACCCATTCGTAGATCACAAAGAGTTCGTGAACTCCCAATTAGATATGGTTTTCTAGTGGGAGATGATGATGAGGTTCCCGTGTTAGACGACGAACCCGAAAACTACGAAGAGGCTCTTACCAGTCCAGATTCTAAAGCATGGCTGATAGCTCCCATTTATATAGGGTTTTTAGGATTAATTTAGTTTGTTTTAATTAGCTTTCAGTTAAGTTTTTATATTAATTTGATATTTTTTAGTTAAATTTAGTATTTTCCATTATTTATGGCATTTTTTGTGTTTTCAGGGTTTTTCAGGACTATTTGAGCATTTCCGAACCAGACCCAAGCCTATTGGAGCATTTCCGGATTATTCAGGGACTGTCAAAGCACTTTTGGAATTCATTAGGGACCATTAGAGCACTTTTCGGAAGCCCAGGGACCTAAACAGATAAAAGCCGGAGAAAAATCGCCCCATTTAGGACCTGTCTCGTCGAGTCAATACATGTCTCGTCGAGACAGGCTCTCGTCTCGTCGAGACACTCCTTGTCTTGATGAGACGAGGCGGGGAAAGGCGCACCAGCGCCTTCCCCCTTGCTAGAATGCGTGGATTTGGGCCTCAAGCCCATTAAAACACTTTGTAATAAGCCTATTTTCCCCCGGAGACATTAGGGTTTCTCCCTAACTCTATAAATAGGGAGCTAATCTTCATTATTCGGGGGGAGTCGTCATAATGTAGACTTAAATTTCAGAATAGTTCTTTTTGTTTTTTTTTTAGATTAGATTTCCAGCTTTCTAGGTTAGATTAATTTCAGTTTTTATTTCTTATTCAAGAACAATTGATGGGAGAAGCTCCAGATCTTCTATTTTTGTAATCAGATCAGACAAAGCGGGTTTTAGATTTCCATCTCTCTCTTATCTTTTGCTTTTATATTCAATTGAAGATGTTTTTCGATTATTCCTTTACTTCCTATTGCTATGATTAGTTTGTCTATGAATTAATCCCCATCCAATTTGGATGGGGATGAAATTGATTATATAAATATGTATGATTAGGGAACTAAGGACTTTTGATGGATCAGTTTATGCATGCTTAATGCCTAGAAATTGTTAGGAACATGATTTATGCTAGAATGATCATTGATAATGATCAACTAGCCTGTTTATGTATATAATGTGCTTAATGCCTGTGACCCTGACTTTAAATAGGATGATAGATAGATAAGAACCTGACCATGGAATTGTCTATGCCGAATTTGTATTAACTTGACTTCGCTAGAGACCACTAGGAATGAGGCTTTGTGGCTGGGATACGGCTTTAGCCTTAGTTGTTAATAAACCTAATGCTTTGCATGACCTAGGATATATGCCTAATCAAGCCGTCACCCGAATGCATGTGAATAGGAAGGACAATATTGATCACATTAGTCTTTCACTTAGGACAATTACCTTCAATCATTGGTAAAACATAAATCTGAACTCCCTGAACCCATACATAGGATTTAATCAAAGGATTCCTCAGCCTAGATTGTGCCATCAATTAATTCACATTCTACCCTATCAATTGTTCACCTTATTTTGTTAAATTCATTTAATTCAATTAGTTATTTATCAAAAACCCAAATCTTTATCCAACCCTCTAAACAATTAGATCATTCTAGGTAGATTTACTAATTATAATAAATAGTCTTTGTGGTTCGATCTCGTGCTTAGAACAATATTACTTGTTGCGATAGGATACACTTGTCCTATTAAATGCAATATACTTTACGAGCATCAAGTTTTTGGCGCCGTTGCCGGGGACTATTTCGTTTATAGTTAGATTAAATTGAATAGGTTGAATTAATTGTTTAGATTTGTACATAAAAATATATATATATATATTTTTCGGGTTTTTCGTGTCGTCTCGTCGAGACACCTGGCTGTCTCGACGAGACACATTAAAAAAAAAATTTCTTTCTCGTAAAAAGAAAAAAAAAATTTCATCTTGTCTCAGCGAGACACTGTTCATCTCGCCGAGACAGACTCGAAAAAAAAAGAATAAAACCCATGGATTCCATGTACACCAACCAAGTGTGGACTTTGGTTGATCCACCCGAAGGGATAAAACCCATGGGGTGCAGGTGGATCTTCAAAAAGAAGACTGACATGGATGGAAAGGTTAGCACCTACAAAGCTAGGTTAATAGCGAAAGGATATCATCAAAAACAAGGAATTGATTATGACAAGACTTTCTCTCCTGTGGCTATGTCCAAATCAATCAGAATAATGCTCGCTATTGCCGCTCACTACGATTACGAGATTTGGCAAATGGATGTGAAAACATCATTCCTAAATTGAAACCTGCTTGAGGATGTATGATGCAGCCTGAAGGTTTCATATCAAAGGATGCAAACAAGGTTTGCAAACTACAGAGATCCATTTATGGACTCAAGCAAGCATCTAGAAGCTGGAACAAGCGTTTTGATGAAACCATAAAACAATTTGGTTTCGAACAAAACTATGAAGAAGCTTGCATTTACAAGAAAGCAAGTGGGAGCTCAGTTGCATTTCTAATATTATATATGGACGATATATTATTAATGGGAAATGACATAGCTCTACTACAGTCGGTGAAAGTATGGTTATCAGGTAACTTCTCCATGAAAGACCTTGGTGAAGCAGCTTATATACTTGGTATAAAGATCTACAGAGATAGATCAAGAACACTACTTGGTCTTTCACAGGCTACATACATTAAAAAGGTGCTAAAGCGGTTTAGCATGCTTGAATCAAAACGAGGTAACTTACCCATGGTACATGGAGTAAAGTTAAGCAATCATCAATGTCCTAAAACCGAAGATGATAAGAAACGCATGGCTGTAATCCCGTACGCCAGCGCAATCGGTTCGATTATGTATGCTATGCTATGCACTAGACCTGACGTAGCGTTCGCGTTAAGTATAAAGAGTCGTTATCAAGGTAATCTGGGAGACGAGCATTGGAATGCCGTCAAGAACATTCTTAAGTAGTCGAGAATGACTAAAGACATGTTCCTAGTGTATGGAGAAGGGGATCTGAAAATAGAAGGATTTTTAGATGCCAGTCATCTCACAGATGAGAATGATTTTAGATCCCAATCAGGATACCTGTTTATCTTGAATGGGGGCGCGGTCAGTTGGAAGAGTTCCAAGCAGGGAAGCATAGCTTTCTCTACGACCGAGTCAGAGTACATCGCTGCTGCGGAAGCAGCAAAGGAAGCGGTTTGGATTAAGAAGTTCATTACTGAACTTGGTGTGGTTCCTGACATTGTAAATCCCATTACACTGTACTGTGATAACAATGGAGCCATTGCAGAAGCAAAGGAACCACGGTCTCATAATGCATCCAAGCATTACCTGAAGCGATACCACATTGTAAGAGAGATTGTGGCAAGAGGAGATGTGAGAATAGAAAGAGTACCTACTGAGGACAACATTGTAGATCCGTTGACAAAGCCCTTAGCCTAGAAAGTACATGATCGTCATCTAAGTTCTACTGGGATAAGTTGTAGAAACAATTGGCTTTAGTCCAAGTGGGAGTATGTTGGGGTTTAGTGTCCTATAGACAATTGTTCTAGGATATAAACTTAATGTAAATGAAGTGTTCTTTACATCATTTGTTTTAAATAGATATGGTTTCATAAACTATATAAAGGCAACCTATTTTAAGAACTAAATAAGTCTAATAAAAGGAAATCCCTAAATTTGTTTAAAGTGATTATAAAGTGTTCATACAAGTATGAAGTGAGACGAAACTTTATAATAAACTAATAAACTTAAAACCACCCCAAGTCAAGTAATATGTTTAGAAATAGGATTGACATATCACTATTGAGACTTGCATGTAACAATGTCTTCTCTCGAGACAGAGAGCTGATCTCACAAGCTTTAGATATGCAGATATCTGGACAGTTACATGGATCCAATGAAAGGGAGTTCATTAGGATTGGGGACCCGACTTGAGATAACAGGATGGGTAGATTTATCCTTGTCACTTGTTCATCTCATTGGTATTAATAGGTATAAGTAATCCTCAGACTCAAAGGAATGTTAATTAGTGATTCTAGATTATGGAATGTGATGCTTTGATCATGTTGTAACACGATCCATAACAGAGATGACTCTGGGGCGTGAATGGCAGACGTTGGGTATCACAGGAAGTAATTGCAGGATATTTATTCATTGGATTGAGCATTTGTCACTCCCGATAAATGGGAGATACGTCCAAGGATCGCTTGTGGAAGACTTGACTCTAAATCCTTGCAAGGTGATAACTTAAGACTTGAAATGCAGATTTCACTTAACCTATCTAATTGGAGTTAACTTGTCTTGTACAAGTAAAACGAACGTCTCGCTATATGTGACTTGACATTATCCATAGTCATAAGATTCAGTTCAAGGATGTAGTTGATAAAGGATCGAATTATACTGTAACTAATACGGAAAGGTCAACGACAGATTCAACCTATCTTCTTATAGCTCTCGGGGAATGTTTCGGATTTGCTAATCACATTTCGCGTACTCATTCCGTTATGCAAAGATTAAATGTAATTCTGAGAAAATTAATTTTAATGGTTGCATACGGCTAGAAGCAATAAGAACCTAATGGGTCACACATAGGACTTGGAGCCCAAAAGAGAAACAGATGTTAATTAATTGACGGAAGCCTAACTGAGTCCACTAAGGCCCAGTACTTAAGGGGGGCGATTTTATGTATGTAAAATACATAAATAATTAATTTGATTTTTAACAATTCTAATTAGATTATGATTGTGAATTAAATTAATTAAAGTATAAATAAGTTAGGAGGTTTAATGAGATTAAGTTGCTCCTATTGTTATCCTAAAAGGTTATTATTATTATCTTTATATTTAGATATAATTATAGATAATAAATAAGAATTATATTCCGAATTAAATTCTTATTCAGTAACCTAATTCTATCTAACTAGGGTTTAGATACAAGAGAGTATATATACCCCCTTATATGTAAATTTCGCCCAAGCACTAGTCTACCGAAGAGAAGAATTTTTGACCCCCCTTGTTGAGGACGAGATCATTCACCGCTTCCTTCCGCTTCAATTGATTATTAATCTCTTTCTCTATTCCTTGATCTTGCATTGATTAATTAGAGGCAATCTATTCTTGATTGCTTTCATACGGTTGAATTCTAACTTGGTTTTGAATTGTGTTTTTGTCTTGTGCTCGGGAACTCGAAGTAAGAGTTGTGGGCACTTCGATAGCAATGGTAGATAGAACATCAAAAGGTATTTCCTTCTATCCCTCTTTATATGAAATAACGATTAACGAATCTTGGGTTAATGGAAAAAGGTTAAAAATTTTATATTTCCGCTGCCAAACGTTTGCCTATTTTCCTTCAAAACTTACTCGCAATATGCAAAGAAAGTAACTATAACTTTGGTAAGATTATAAATAAGTAACAATTCATTAATTTACGCAATTAATGGGCTTCGAACTGCAGACGATCTTCCTACGACCGGGCAAGATCGCTACCTTAATCAAATTGGTGTTTTATGTCTGATAAGCCGAGTTACCGATCATATCATCTATAAATCCTAATCCTTTTAAGTGGTCATCAAAGTTTCCTTGTAATTATATTTGTGTAAAACATTTTAATGAAAACACCAGAACATTACTTTGAAGATCATTTTGTCAGAAGAACATCAAAATAACAACAGAAAGAATATATTGAATAGAATAAATGTATTATTATTGAATTGTGAATCTTCACAAGTTAACAGAGAAGAAGAAACATGGATAGCATTTTAACTAATTTGAGTTCCGGGTTGTCAATCCTTTCCTCAAACTTCGTAGGTTTGTCAGACCCTGGGGCACTTCAGCCGCTAATCCTTCTCGCTGAATCCTCGGAATAGAGATCGATGGATCCACTACCAGAATGTGAACTTGTCTTTGAACAACTCTTAAATCTAAACTAATTGCTACTGTGTTTGTAATTAACCTAAGAACAACTTGTGTACAACAAGTTTGCTTTTACAGAAATGAAATCTAGTATCTGGTTCTCTTTTGAATCAGAATTTCAACATAATATCTACTCTCTAAACTCTAACAACCAACATCTGGATTCTGAAATGAACTCTTTATTTATAGATGTTGGAGGGTTGTGTTTGAAGAGTCGCTAGGGTCGTTTTTATCCAAAGGAACAGACATGTTACTTGGAATTTTGTCATGTGAAATCACTTCTGGAATTGTTGCTGCTCGTACCAAGATTATGGAATCTCAGTCGCGACCTGGGCGAGCCCGCTCGACGAACTGGCTTCCAGCTTGCCCGAGCTAGCCTAAAAAGGCCAGTTTCGACGAGCAAACATGCCCAGATGCCCTGTGTGACTGTCGGGTGTCCCTGCGACGCGATTTTCGCCCGAATTCGTTCCTGTTTTGACCTGCACCCGCACGCAAACTCCAAACGACATTAGTTCTGAGGCTAAATTGACCCACCAATCGCTTGTTTTGAGTAAATACTCCGTTTGGTGCGACTTTTGGTGGATCAATTAGCCACAAAAGATAATTGAAACTTAACGTACATGCTAGTTGTGCCATAAACGATCAGAAAACGAGCTTAAACCACAAAAGTAAATAAAACATATACAAATTCTAACTAACACACACAAATGCATATAAATGCGAGAAGTGCTCACTTATTGGGAAAAAGTAAACTAAACTCGTCCTAAAACCGTACCTAAAGATAGGGATTTTGACCCATATCAAACCTCCTCGCACTTAAAACTTTACTTGTCCCCAAGTAAACTAAAAAACTAAACCCGCAAACAAGCCAAGCTAGAAAACCTCCTGGTTCTACTAGGTGCCTGACACAATTTCGAGCATCTATAATTACATGCATTCGGAGTACAAAGTAGAGACATGATATCCAAAAGCCGCATTTCAATTATCACAGGTCATATTCTTAAGAAAGGGATACATGTTCAATTAAACGAGCTTAAGGGGATAGCTAAGTAAAACACCTCACCATGGGTAGTTCACTCAATTCAAACAATTTTGGTGGCTAAAGTGTTTACTCTCGGCTTATGTTCTTGCTTAGGATTACATTGACTTTGCACATTCATCCGTATTCTTCTATTATGCTACATGACTCCGATAATATAAAAAACAGCCCCGAATTGGGGTTGTAATGTGGTTAGAAGAGGGTTAAAGGTACAACAAGGATTAAGAGTTCTAGCGCAAGAAAAACGAAGTTTAAAATGGCTTTAGCAATTATGAAGTGACTGAGCTTTTTATTCATTTTTTTTCTAAGACGTTTTGATCTTTTAAGAATTGGGGAACGAAGTTCTCCCCTTTTTGTTCGTCTCTTTTATTTTTCTTTTAATAGTGATGCTCATTCACCTCTTAGCCTTTTGGCTTGCTATTATAGTGCCATAAACAAAGAAAAAGCGCTAGAAGATAACAAATACTCAATGTGAGCTTTGCAAAAACTCGGGTTAGGTAACAAACTAAGTGATAGTTTGCAAAAATAAGGGTTAGAATGAAAGAAAAACTACAAGCTACAAAAATAAAGGCTCAAATGGGCTTCCTAAAATAGATGACAAAGACAAAATACGGTAAAGAAAAGGTTAGTTCTAATGAGGCCGATTCATCGTTTATCATCTCAAATCAGTGCATGCAGGTTCAACTCAATATTAGGTGCAAAATTTGTAATCTTCCATAAGTCAAAGCATTCACACAAAAATGTCAAGAAAAAGAGATTTTTGATGTTCGCTCTTAGGCTCAAATTCAACTCACAATTCTTTGGGTTTCAATTTTGTGCCTATTAGTTCTCCCCAAGCTCAAATTCAAGATCACATGCCTTCAATACTTAAGTTATCTACCTAAGTACTGATTTTAGCATTTCTTCAAAAGTAGGGTCTAAATGCAATCTTTAGCTCATGCGCTTATAGATACAAGGATTGTGTCCTACACCTAAACTAGTTGTCATGCAATTTTAGATTCAGTTCTCAGTCATCAGAAACAAATAACGAAGTTTAGCTTCGAAGGAAGTTTTCGGTTTTAGGTCCTAAACATGCAAAGACATAAATAAAGCATAAATAAAACCCAAAAACGCTAAACTAAACTAGACACGACGCAACAAAAATTTTAAAATTTTAAAATTTGTACAATTTTTGTAAGTTTGTCTACCCCTCCTCCTCACACTTAAATCGTGCAATAAGTTCCAACATTGCATATAAAAACAATAAAATACATGTGAAAGAAGTTAGGGTGGAGAAGACAACTTACTGATGGGGTTCCCTTTTAATCGTCCTACAGGCGCAGGATTTGTACATCTGAATTATCTTTGCCAAGATAAAGCTTAAGGCGATGTCCGTTTACTTTTTGGGTGATCCCATATTTTCCCTCGATTTCAACCATACCAGAGGGATGTGCATCAATAACTGAGAATGGCCCATACCATCTACTTTTGAGTTTTCCAGGAAAAAATCTCAATCGAGAGTTGTAAAGCAGCACTTGGTCGCCTCTTTGGAAGGTTTTCCTTTGGACTTTCTTATCATGCACCCTTTTGGTTCGTTCTTTGTACAGCTTGGCATTCTCATAATTGTATCTGAGCTCATCTAGTTCATGCAGCTGTGTTAGCCGGAGGTCACCTGAAAGTTTAGGATTAAAGTTTAGATATTTCAGTGCCCAATAGGCTTTATGTTCTAATTCAACAGGAAAGTGAGAAGATTCCCCAAAAACTAAACGATAGGGGGACATTCCTATGGGGGTCTTGAAAGCTGCCAAGTATGCCCAAAGAGCATCATCCAGTTTAAGACTCCAATCTTTTCTAGCATTCCCTATTGTTTTCTCAAGAATACGCTTCGGCTCTCTATTTAACACTTCTACCTGACCACTCGTCTGAGGGTGGTAAGGTGTTGCGATCATATGAGCTACGCCATACTTTTGGAGCAACATGTCAATTTGCTTATTGCAGAAATGGGATCCTCCATCACTGATGATAGTTCGAGCGGTGCCAAATCTAGTAAAGATATTCTTTTTCAGGAATTTCATCACTACTCGAGCATCATAATGTATTAGTTGTTGTGTGACATAGGGAAGGGTCCCATAAAGTCTATGCCCCAAACATCAAATAGCTCACAGACGAGTATGCCTGGTTGAAGCATCTCATTTCTCCTAGAGATATCTCCTACTCTCTAACATGCATCACAATATTTAATATAGCTATTGACATCACTGTGCATTTGTGGCCACCAAAATCCACTTTGAAGGATTTTTGACACTGTCCTATCTGGCCCGAAATGGCTACCTGGTTCTCTAGAATGACACATATTAATCACTGACTCTACCTCTTCTTTAGGTATACATCTCCTAATCATGCCATCTATGCAGAATCGAAATAAATACGGTTCTTCCCAAAAATATTGTTTGCTCTCAAACATAAACTTACGTCTTTTGTTTGCATCTAAATCAAGAGGAAGAATGTTACCGACTTTGTAGTTCGTGATGTCTACAAACCAGGGGAGAGTTTTTACCGAATACAACGTTTCATCCGGAAATACCTCATTGATCTCATCATGTTCCAAAGGTTGCTGATCTAACTCTAACCGGGATAGGTGATCTGCTATCACGTTCTCCACTCCCTTTTTATCTCTGATCTCGATGTCAAATTCTTGGAGTAGCAGAATCCAGCGGATCAGCCTGGGTTTTGCATCTTGCTTACTCATTAAGTACCTCAAGGCTGCATGGTCAGTAAAAACAATTACTTTGGATAACACTAAGTATGATTGATGCTCGTAAAACATATAGCAGTTAATAGGACAAGTGTATCCTATCGCAACAAGTAATATTGTGCTAAGGACGAGATCGAACCACAAAGACTATTTGTTATAATTAGTAAATCTACCTAGAATGATGTAATTGTTTAGAGGGTTGAATGATAGTTTGGGTTTTGTCTAATTAACTAATTGAATTAAAAGCAATAACATAATAAAATAAAGTGAACAATTAACAGGGTAGAAGGTGGATTAATGGAAGGCACAATCTAGGCTGAGGAATCCTTTGATTAAATCCTATGTATGGATTTAGGGAGTTCAGATTTATGTTTTACCAATGATTGACGGTAATTGCCCTGATAAGAAAGACAAATGTGTACAGGATTCATCTAACCTATTCACATGCATTCGGGTGATGGCTTGATTAGGCAGATACCCTAGGTCATGCAAAGCATTAGGTTCTTTGGCAACTAAGGCTAAAGCCGTAGCTCAGCCATGAAGCCGCACTCCTAGTGGTCTCTAGCGAGGTCAGGTTTACACAGATTCAGCATAGATAATTCCATGGTCAGGTTCTTATCTATCTATAATCCTATCTTTGTCAGGTTTATAGGCATTAGGCATAATATATACATAAAGCAGGCTAGTTGATCATCATCGAGTTTCATTCTGGGAATAATCCTATTCCTGACAATTTCAAGGCATTAAGCATGCATAAACTGATCAATCAAAGGCCCTAGATCCCTAATCATACATAATCATATAATCAATTTCATCCCCATCCCAGATTGGATGGGGATCAGTTCATAGACAAACTAATCATAGCAATAGGACAATAGGAATAATGGAAAAAGCTTCAATTAAATATAAAAGTAAAAGATAAGAGGGAGAGATAGAAATCCAAAACCCGCTTGTCGATTCCGATTAAAAAAATAGAAGATGAGGAGCTTCTCCCATCAATTGTTCTTCGACAAAAGAAAATAAAAACTGAAATAAACCTAATCTAGAAAGCAGGAAAATAAAACTAAACTAAAAGCTAAAACTACATTGTGGAGGCTAAAAGAAAATAATGAATTCCTCTTTCAAAAAGTAAGATTAGCTCCCTATTATAGAGTTAGGGAGAAACCTTAATGCAACCGGGGGCAAAATAGGCAATTAGTGATGTCCAAGGTGGGCCATGGGCTTAAATTCGCGGATTTCAACAAAGGGGAAAGCGCTTGTGGGCCTTCCCCCGCCTCGTCTCGTCGAGACAAGGAGTGTCTCGACGATACAGGTCCCATTTCGGAAATTATGCTCCGGTTTTTATCCTTTTGAGTCCCTAGGCTTGTGAAAGATGCTCTAATGGTCCCTGATGAATCGCAAAAGTGCTCCGATGGTCGCTGAGAAGTCCGGTAATTCCCCAATGGGCTTTGGTCTGGTTTGAAAATGCACGAAAATTCCCTAAAAATCCCTGAAAACACCGAAAATGCTAAAAATAAAGGAAATTGCTAATTTTAACTAAAAACCAACAAAACGATACTAGAATTAAAAGGAAATAAAGCAAAAACGAACTAAAATGATCCTAAAAACCTTATACAAATGGGAGCTATCAACATCCCCACACTTGGATCTTGCTTTTCCTCAAGCAACACAGAATCCAAAACAGAGAAAAATCAACAAATACCTCTCGTACAACAACAAGAATCTACTGCACTTTATTATCCACAACACTTCAGACTACTCATTTTGCAATTAAAAACATAATGAACCTCAGACGAGTCTCCAAAACTGATTAATTAGTTTTATCGATCAACACTTCATGAAAACGAAAGAAGAGAACTAAAATTGATAGCTCACAAGTGGTCACTCTAATGCTCAAGTGTTCGGGTGTAAAAATTTTTTTATTTGTAAACTCTCTACATTTTATTGTACAAAGTGGTCATATTGGGATTGCATCATCCATCCGGTCAAAATTAATGCATTAAAATTAAACAAGATCGTAGGTCTTTAAAGGGTTGTAACATGGGCTAAAGGTTGGGGTAGGAAAAAAGGAATTTATAGGCAAAAAGTTAATGACTCAAATAGTTAAGATTTTTGCAAAAAGGACACTAAATTAGGGAGCTATAAACCACCTCCCCACACTTAAATCTTGCTTGTCCTCAAGCAAGTCAGAATCCAAAAGGGACACGTTTTCCGCTATGTATAAGAAGGTTTAAGTTCAAGTTGTTTTTGTGATTCAATGAAGTATTCGAGAAGCAACTAAAATACGTCTTTTATCCTTTCCTCTATAATTTTTTTTATTTGGTTTTTAACCAATTTTTTTTCTTTTGAATAGAGGGGAAAAAGAGTGAAATTCAAATGGGTAAAGGTTGCTTCTTCTATTAAAATTACAACCTTTTAATGATTGCTAGCGGGAATCGGAAGGATAGGTGTGTCTAAGGATTTATCAAAACTAAATTGAGTCAATTAACTTGGGTGAGAAAGGGTATTTAAGAAGGCTAAGGTTTGTAACAGGGTTGATCAAAGAAATGGGTAAATATAGGCTCAAAAGGGGCTTATCTAGTGGAATTTGTTAAGGATTTTGGCTAAACAAAGAATAGGCTAAATTCACAAAGGGCTATACCTAGGTTGCCTAATCATTTCAAGTTTAATAAAAAAACACAAAATTCAACCAGTATTGGATGCAATTCCTATGAGCACAATGACAATAAATGTAATCCCACACCTAAGAGATCAAATGTTCCTAAATATGAGTCTAAAATATTGATCTTTATGGCTCTAACTCACAATTTAAGGGTTATTTGTATCAATCCTAGCCTCAACTAACGTTCTGTTCCATGTCAATTTTAGGCAAACAATACTCTTTGGAGACTCAAACGTTGTTCAAAAT
The DNA here is from genome assembly GCF_963576675.1 of Euphorbia lathyris. Lineage (NCBI taxonomy): Eukaryota > Viridiplantae > Streptophyta > Magnoliopsida > Malpighiales > Euphorbiaceae > Euphorbia > Euphorbia lathyris. The sequence continues at coordinate 83,169,286 of NC_088917.1, read as the reverse complement.
TTTTCACATGCATCAATTTCATTTAGAATGGGCAAATTTTTAAGTGCATTGTCAACTGTATTGACGGGTTAGCTAAATGTATCAAATTCAACTGCCTATGATTCTTTTTATTCCTAGAATCAAAATAAAAAGCAAACAAAAGCAGAAAGCATTAAATCCTAAGATAAAACTAAAGAAAAAATATATAATCATGCAAAATAATATAGAAAAGAAAAAATAAAAATAAATGAAAGAAAACAAGGAAAAACATGCAAATGGCAGAAATCCAAAATCATCTATCCTATTACCTCCTCCTCATACTTATACATGCATTTACGTCCAAAAATGTATAAAAATAAACGTAAAGTGCAGAAAGGAAATAGGAGAGAGAAACTACCTCAAGGGTGGCAGTCAATCCAACCCCGAATGCCCAATGCTAAATCGTTCAAATCCAAGCGGAAGTCCTGAAAATCAATCTGGCGTCAGTGAGTATTCCGATTAGAGGATTCTGCCAATAGAAAAAGAAAACAAACATAAGAATAGAGAAAGCAAAAGAAACGAAAAAAAGAAAAAAAAAGTTTTCATTTAATTTTTTGTTTTTTTTAAAAAAAAAATTTCCCGACTCATCGAGATGAACAGTGTCTCGACGAGACATGAGGAGATTTTTTTTTGTGTCTCGTCGACATAGCCAGGTGTCTCGATGAGACGACAAACTTTTTTTGTACGTCTCGTTGAGATGAACAGTGTCTCGGCGAGACGACACGGGAAATTTTTTTTATTTTTTTTTACGAATTTTTTTTTGCGTGTTTCGTCGAGACAAACAGGTGTCTCGACGAGACAAGGCGAAAACCCCATTTTTTAAAAATTTTATATACAAATCGAAGCAATTATTTCAACCTATTCAATTTACACAGATTATAATCGAAATAGTCCCCGGCAACGACGCCAAAAACTTGATGGTGGTGTTGTTGGGTATTTATAGATTTAATCTAATTGTAAACGAAATAGTCCCCGACAAATTTAATCTAATTATAAATGAAATAGTCCCCGACAATAGCGCCAAAAACTTGATGCTCGTAAAATATATAGTAGTTAATAGGACAAGTTTATCCTATCGCAACAAGTAATATTGTGATAAACACGAGATCTAACCACAAAGACTATTTGTTATAATTAGTAAATCTACCTAGAATGATCTAATTGTTTAGAGGGTTGAATGATAGTTTCAGTTTTGTCTAATTAACTAATTGAATTAAAAGCAATAACATAATAAATAAAGTGAACAATTAACAGGGTATACAGTGGATTAATGAAAGGCACAATCTAGGCTGAGGAATCCTTTGATTAAATCTTATGTATGGGTTTAAGGAGTTCAGATTTATGTTTTACCAGTAATTGACGGTAATTGCCATAATAAGAAAGACAAATGTGTACAAGATTCATCTAACCTATTCGCATGCATTCGGGTGACGGCTTGATTAGGCATATACCCTAGGTCATACAAAGCATTAGGTTCTTTGGCAACTAAGGCTAAAGCTTAGCCCAGCCACGAAGCCGCACTCCTAGTGGTCTCTCGCGAGGTCAAGTTTACACAGATTCAACATAGATAATTCAATGGTCAGGTTCTTATCTATCTATTATCCTATCTTTGTCAGGTTTATAGGCATTAGGCACAATATATACATAAAGCAGGCTAGTTGATCGTCATCGAGTCTTATTCTAGCAATCATCCTATTCCTGACAATTTCAAGGCATTAAGCATGCATAAACTGATCAATCAAAGGTCCTAGATCCCTAATCATACATAATCATATAATCAATTTCATCCCCATCCCAGATTGGATGGGGATCAGTTCATAGACAAACTAATCATAGCAATAGGACAATAGGAATAATGGAAAAGCTTCAATTAAATATAAAAGTAAAAGATAAGAGGGAGAGATAGAAATCCAAAACCCGCTTGTCGATTCCGATTAAAAAAATAGAAGATGAGGAGCTTCTCCCATCAATTGTTCTTCGACAACAGAAAATAAAAACTGAAATAAACCTAATCTAGAAAGCAGGAAAATAAAACTAAACTAAAAGCTAAAACTACATTGTGGAGGCTAAAAGAAAATAATGAATTCCTCTTTCAAAAAGTAAGATTAGATCCCTATTTATAGAGTTATGGAGAAACCCTAATGCAACCGGGGGCAAAATAGGTAATTGGTGGTGTCCAAGGTGGGCCATGGGCTTAAATTCGTGGATTTCAGCAAAGGGGAAGGCGCTGGTGGGCCTTCCCCCGCCTCGTCTCGTCGAGACAAGGAGTGTCTCGACGAGATGAGGGCCTGTCTCGACGAGACAGGTATTGTCTCGACGAGACAGGTCCCATTTGGGAAATTATGCTCCGGTTTTTATCCTTTTGAGTACTTGGGCTTGTGAAAGATGTGTTGGTCCCATGTAACGTAGTAGAGTTAGTTCCAAGGGGGGGGGGTTAGGAACTATTATAACTTTTTCTTAATTAATGCTGACTTAATTTAATGTTTGATACTTTAACTCAGTTTTCGGTAAGCACGGCTAAGTATGAAGTGAGACAGCTTTAGACAGATACTGACTACAGCTGTTTCCATCGTGAGTTGGGAAGTAACACTTAAGTCAGTTTCCAACTCAGCACTCAGTTTACTCAGCTTCAGCGTGTACAGATTATTTTACTGAGTAATGTTAAGCAAGCAATACATACATATATATATATATCAAGAGAAAGGGTTAGAGGTTACTCAGCAGACTTATCCTGGTTCGGCCTCTCCGCCTACGTCCAGTCCCCGGAATCCTTCCGAGCTTTTTGAATCCTCTACTGAGCTCTTTATAGGTAGAGCACAAACCGTTTTCAATAGCAACTGAGTATGCAAGAGTACCATCCTCTATTCCTCTACTCAATCCTATCTACCACTGAGTACTATAACCGAGTACTCATCTTCTCTCTACCACTGAGTACTATAACCGAGTACTCAGCCTCACTTTTCTAACCTTTTACAAATGATAAGAAATTGTTCTTAATGCAACAAAGAATACTTTAGATGACTAAATCAATCTAGACTTTTACACACAGATGTGAGTTGGTGTAAGAAATTCCTTTTTCAGACAGCTTCTATTTTGGATTATCCAAATGAATTGACTTGATGAAGATTTTGCTTGTCTGTTTTTGTTGCTTTTCTTGCTTGTATTTTTCTCTTATTGATCGTGTCTAATTTCAGCAATGAAGTGGCCTTTTTATAATGATGATTGAGGCATCAATAATTTGAATCCTGATATAGCCGTTGTGGGAGAACGGTCTTCATTTGTCATCACTTGGTCAGCTTTTAGAGCTACAGGCCAATCCTGTTTTCTATCTTCGACAGGAGCCAAGTTTATCTTCTTACGCCAGGTTTGTCTTCTAGCACATATCAGATGGTCCATGCTCTTTCTTGAAAAAGTCTTCCAGACAGATCTCTGAGACTTCTGATTATTTCAAAAAAATTGTCAGACCTTGTCTTCCAAGTTGACGGATCATTGACGCTGACCTGACGACTACTCAGCTTGACTCAGCGGCTTCGCCTTCAAGCTTTTTCAAAGAAGACTTTTCTTTTCTCTAAGCTGAGTTGCATTCTACTCAGCTCCGGCTGTGTGACTTGTATTTGCTGACTTGTCTTGACTTTCTCTTATAGACTCTCAGTTCATGTTCTTGTTAGTTAACTTACTCAACATTGAACAATCTCATTAGCACAATTAAATCAAAACAATTAAACTTAATTGTGATGGAATATTTTGATCATGGAGATTAACTTAAATAATTTTCGCAAATCAAAATCTCATGGAAAGGTGTTTCAACAAACTCCCCCATTTTGATGTTGGCAAAAATATTCAATAAGAAACTCAGTGTTGAGCTCCCCCATGATAGTTGACCTTTTCTATACTTCTGAAAATACTCCCCCGTAAGGGTTGGATCTACTGACTTAGTTCAACTCTAAACCTTTCAAGATCTAATCGAGTGAGTCTAAGGTTTGAATCCACTGACTTAGTTCAAATCTAAACCTTCTAAGATTTAATCGAAATGAGTCTAAGGTCGGCTCCAGAAGTAGGTCAATACTTGGAACATTTGTTATTACTTAGTTTTAACACATTGAAGATTAGGTATCAGAGTAATGATAAGCTGAGTATATTAATTGGGGATGAGTAGTTTTACTCAGGGCCAAGAACTTGTTCAATTTCTATGTTCACAAGTTTTTAGATTATGTTCAATGAGTAGTTATATGAGAAAGGTCAGTGCATAAACACAACATATAAAGCATCATATATATAGACAGTATGTATAAAAGATGCGTGTATATAGATAGTCAGCTCATTAAACAAAACATGCCAAATACAAAAGATAAGTTCCAAGCTAATCTAGTTCTACTTCTTAAGGTTGACTTGAACTTGATTTGTTTTGAGTTTGGTTTGGCTTGGTCTGGCAGTTCCTTGTTGCTGAGCCGGGACAACAAAAGTTGAACCTTTGTGCTTCTGCTGTTGAGTTCTTTCTGTTGGATGCTTATCTTTCTCCCCTGTTTTGCCAGCATCAGGCTGAGGGGCAGAAGCATAAAACTGACCCCTCTAAACAGCACGAGTAAGGATATCAGAGTATTGTTTGATTTGACTCGTACTGCCTTAAAGACCATTGAAGACTTTGAGACCACTAGCCATGCTGGATGCAGGTATTTTCATATGTGCACTAATCACAATGAGTATGAACTCAAGTGATTTCCCTATCCAGGTGATTGAGTCAGTCATCCTTGCGTATGATTGATAGTACATCTTGAGCATAGATGAGTCATAGATGTGACGCTGATTGTTTAGATGACGGACGTGGTCAAGAGTTGAGCAGGCGCAGTGCAGAATGTCATTGGTCTTTACTTGGTCGGTTTCTATTTCTTCTCGGCTCAAGTTGAGTAGGCGCACAACCTCTACAATTTGTTCGATGGAGCATTGAGAAGTGGAGGAGATAAGTTCACGAGCCTGAGTAAGCTCAGCGGTCAGCTGCGTGAAATGTTGAGTGACCTCAGCAGAAGTGGTGGTTGATGAGTTCACGGCAGATAGAGCATTAATCTTGCCCTCAATTGAGTCCATACGGTGAACCATCATAAGCTGAAGCTCCGCCAGCTTGACCATAAATTCTTGCTTGGGCTGCTGAGCGACCAAGGAGCTCATAACATTCATCAGCGCCTTAAGACCCTTGAGTTCGGTCAAAAGTTGCGTGATGGATGAGAGTTAAGTAGACTCAGCAGGAGCGGACCCAGCAGCATCGGCTTGAGACTGATTTATTTCTTAGATAAGGGCATGAGCTGAGTGAATGATTCTACGGCCTGACTCAGAGGCATCCAAAAAGTTGTAGGGATCATCATCAGCATGAATTTGAGAAGTCTCAGGGGCCGTTTTCTGGTTAGCAACAGGTGTTGGAGGATTTGGTTGCTGTCCAGAAGTAGTAGTGCCAGCTTGGTCAGGAGCGGCATTCTCATTATTGATGCCAACAACAGGAGCTGACTGGCTGACTAACTGCTCAGTTTGATTTTGAGTGGTTTGTGCGACAGTAGTGTTGACCTGCTCAGTGTCAACCTGAAGCTGAGTTGGAATATGATAGGTGGAGTCAGTTCAGGGTTGTCCTGAGCAGGAGTATTTTCTGTTGCTTGCTCGTTGTGTTGAGCAGCAGGAACTTCGAGCACTTGCTTAGTAGAAGGTGGAGCAGCGGTGTCGGCAGAAGATTTCCCTTGTTGGATTTGGGAGTCGACTTGTTCCTGAGTTGGAGGAACATAGGCTTGTTTTTCCTTGACTTGACTGGGAGTGGGTTTAGTGATATTAGTGAAGAAGTTGAATTGTAGCCCAGTCAGGTCAGTTATTAGGTCCCTCAGTGGTGATTCATCCAGTATATCTATCAAGCTGGGCTTGTATGCCTTCCGCTTGAACCTTTTATCCATGCTGCTCCTGTGTTTCTTGGTTTAAGGAGAAAGGTCAGCAGCAATAGGTTCTGGGGACTCAGAAGAAGTGTTGAGTCTAAAGTCTGCATACAGCTCCTCAACAACTTTGTTCTTCACTGGAGTCTTAGCTCCTTGTTCATCAGTATGCTCAGCAACAGATGGGTTACTGGGCTCAGCAGGTTTCGTCTTATCAGCTTCAGGCTGTTCCCTAGTACAAGTTTCCTCTTCCTGCTGACTACGAGGAGTCTTTTCCAGATCGATCCCCTGAGCTCGTAGGAAATGGGAATCCTTGGAGACGACAAAGTCAAGTGGAATTGCTTCCACATGAGTCATCTCGGAGGATTTCTTCCTCTTTAGGGGTTGCTCAGGTTCACTGTCACTTTCTTCCTCAGGCTCAGCTCTTTTCTTTCTTCTTTCAGCTGGCTCTGGCTTCTTCTGAGTTGACTCAGCAGGAGAAGGTTTAGTCAGCACCGTCCTGATCTTTTTGGTAGTCTGAGCAATATCCTTGCCCTTAGCTTTCCTCTTCTTCTCTTTTTTAGGGGACTCAGCTTCCTCCTCTTCAACCATGGTTTCCTTGCCCTTTTTGGTCTTGGATTTGAAGGGCTGGCTGTGTGCCAAGCCGACCAGGATTCCAGAGGTGATCTCGGTGCCTACTACACTTATTTCTCCTTTGAAACTCAGCTTATGATCGTGAAGAATTCTGGTGATGAGAGAACCCATCCTAAGGATCCTGGTACTGCGTTAGAAAGCCCTAATGAGAAAGACGGGCATGTTGAGCGGTTGGTAGGTCAACATATGCCAAATGAAGCATTGTTCGAAGTTAGATGTGGAGGATGCGGTATTGACCTTAGGGAACAGAAAATTGGTCAGTATGTAATGGGCTTGCCGCTGATGCTGACCAAGTGAAGATGATGAGACTTCACCAATGTGATCTTTCGGTTTGCAGAACTCAATTGGATAATCAATGGAGTTGACGTCCTTTGTTTTTCTCAGCTTTGTCCCTTCGTCTTTTAGATCTAGCAGTATAATGAGATAAGAAGGGGTGATGATAATCTCCTTGTTCTTGACCTGAGTTACCAGATGGTCGACGTCATCGTCAGCTACTTTCAAGTTAGCATAGAACTCAATCACTAGTTGTGGGTAGGTCGTTCCAGGAAGTGAGAAGAGGGTAGTCCATCCGTTCTTTGAGATCCACTCACAGAAAGGTTGCTCAGCTTCAACAAAGCTCTTAGAGAACCAGCGAGAATGGAAGACCTTGAGTCTTTTAACGCTATTAAAGACAGGAGAGAATGTCCTCTCCTTGAGTTTCTTGTTCTTTTTCTCCTTCTTCTTCTTCGTAGGAGTCGATTGGTCAGTACGTGGGTTTTCACCGAGGATGTTGACCTCACCCATTGGTTGGTCATGCTGACCATGGGTTTGTTGCTGGGATTCGGAAGAAGTCTCTTGATACTCCTGCTCAACTGGAGAGGAGGGATTAATATCGGAGCGATCGTCATCGTATTGGTCACTGGAGTTGTTCTAGGAATCGCTCGACATGGTGTTCTTGAGGTGTTCTTGAGAAATGCAGAAGTTTAGGGATTTGAGAGAGAGAGATCAATTGCGAATTTTTCAAGCGTAAGGGTGAATAGTGAGAAATCGTTCACTATTTATAGGCGGTGCGTGTTGATCTGATAGGTCAGGATAACGGTGGGAATTTGAACCACTCAAAGTCATTTAATTCTGACATTAATGAAAGATTCGACGCATGTGTTTTCTAATCATTACGCTTACCTCATCCTAGGTAGCTACTTAAATATGCGTGCAAGCATTAATTGTTCAATTCGTTTAACTCAGGATCTAAAGTTTTCGACGTTTGAAGATCTGAGCGTATGGTTTGGTATAGAATGGATACTCAGCATGCGTAGTAACTCAGTAATTGATAATCATTCAATATGTATATCAACTCAGCATATAGTGATTACAAAGCATTCACATTTACTCAGCGTATGACAGTTACTCAGCATATAATAGTCACTCAGTATGCATTAATCACTCAGCATTTATCGTACTTTGAATTTTATTGAAGAGGATTAAACATACCAATAGCTTCTCTCAATATGCTGAATTGTTCACGAGCCAGTGGCTTCGTAAAGATATTAGCAAGCTGTTCATCCGTTGGAACATAAGTCAGCTTGATCTCACCTTTGAATACATGATCTCTGATGAAGTGATGCCTTATGCTGACATGCAGGCCCGTCCCTAGGCCAGGGCAGGAGGGGCGCCTGCCCAGGGCCCAAGGAAATGAGGGCCTCAAAATATACTATTACTTAGCCTTTTATTACATATATCAATATAAAAATAAAATAACTATTTAAATATGAATAATTGGGCCCAATAATTAGAAGTCAGCCCTCATTTGTCAGCTTTCCTTTTTATATAGGTGTGCATCCGATTAATTAAGGATAAATTTTCATTTTTTTCCCTTTTTATAAAGTTGTATATCATGTTAATTAAGGATAGAATTTCAATTTTTTTCCTTTTTATATAGATGTGTATGCTCTTAATTAAGGATACAATTTCATTTTCTTTAAAAAGGATAGAATTTCACCTTTCACAAATCACTAATATATCCCTAAATATATGGAATTTTAATAACTAAAATAGACCTTTAATAACTAATATACAACAGTTCATAAAAAATTAACATTTAGCAAAAATTATAATAACTCACCAATTAATCCAAAAGAATTTCAAATATGTTATATCTCCATTTTCTAATTACTTGTCATCTTCTTTAATCAATCTCCCCCAAATTCCATAAATTTCTAATTTATCTCTCCCATAAACGGTTATATTTTTTCAACTCTTCATCTTCATTCTTCAATTAAAGGTTATATAAATCCTCATTCAATTTATTATCCATCTTCATCCTTCTTTTTATCTAAAGGTCAAAGCCGTCAAATTTTTTTCAATAATCAGAGCAATTTTGGGTTTGAGAGAAGAAAAAACGAATCAAATTCAACCACACTCAGACCAGACGCTACTCCTTTTTATTATTCTTCTTCAAGTTTCATCGGACGGACGTTAATTGATTCTAGAAAAGGTAATTTTTGTTTCCATCATTTTCATTTTTCAAACAACTTTTTTGGATTATATTCTAGCTTGAATTGAAATTCTTTGTGAAAGCATCAAATTGTTATCCAAATATTTCAATTGCTTTTCGAATCCTCTTAACTATGCCAGTGACTGTTGCATCTGCTGAAAGAATTTTTTCGAAGTTAAAATTATTGAAAAACTATATGAGATCGTCAATGTCACAAGAAAGGTTGAATGGTCTAGCCATTTTATGTATTGAGAGAAATATGTTAGAACATATTGATATAGACACCGTTATTAGTGATTTTGCATCTAGAAATGCTCGTAGGCAATATTTTGTATAAGAAATATGGTACATAAAGCAATTTTTTATATATATAATTGACTTTTTTTTGCTTTATTTTTTACTTGCACTTATTTATTAGGCCCCTTTTGGTACTTCGCCCCTAGGCCACCGAAATCTCAGGATCGGCCCTGCTGACATGCTTCATCCTGCTGTGCTGGATTGGATTCTTTGACAAGTTAATGGCACTTTTGCTGTCACATTTGACTTCAATTGTTTTTGTCTGAACTCCATAGTCATCCAGCTATTGCTTGATCCATAAGACTTGGGCAACACAGCTTCCAGCAGCAATGTACTCAGCTTTAGTTATTGACAGGGCTACTGACGACTGCTTCTTACTGAACCAAGACACTAGACAGCTTCCAAGGAAATAACATTCTCCTAAAGTACTTTTTCGTTCAAGCTTGTCTCGTCCATAGTCAGCGTCAGTGTATCCAATGAGTGTAAAGTCACTAGTGTTAGGATACCACAAACCTGCATTTACTGAGCCTTGCAAATATCTAAGGATTCTTTTTGCAGCTATGTAATGAGATTCTTTAGGGTTAGCCTGATATCTTGCATAATAACATACTGAGTACTGAATATCTGGCCTACTTGTCGTTAGATAGAGTAGAGAACCAATTATACCATGGTACAATTTGCTGTCTACTGACTTACCATTTTCGTCAGCACAGAGCACAATGTCAGTACTCATTAGGGTAGATACTGACTTATAATTTTCCATTTCGAATTTTTTCAATATCTCCTTGGCATACTTAGTCTGGCTGATAAAGATGCCATTTTTTCCTTGTTTGATTTGGAGTCCAAGGAAGAAGTTGAGTTCTCCCATCATTGACATCTCAAACTCAGTCTGCGTCTGCTGGCTAAATTCCTTGCACATAGACTTATTAGTAGCGCCAAAAATAATATCATCACCATATATTTGTGCCAACATGGTATCTTTACCCTTTTTCTTAATGAATAAGGTTGTGTCAGCTTTTCCTCTGACATAGTTTCTGGTCAGCAGGAAGCTGGTCAGCCTTTCATACCAAGCACATGGTGCTTGTTTAAGGCCATACAGAGCCTTCTTGATCTTATAAACATGGTTTGGAAACTTAGGATCCTCAAACCCTGGAGGTTGACTAACATAAACCTCTTCATTTATAACTCTATTAAGAAACGCACTTTTAACATCCATTTGGAACTATTTAAAGTTCATAAAGCTAGCATATGCACACAATATTCTTATAGCTTCTAATCTAGCTACAGGGGCAAAGGTCTCACCATAGTCAATACCTTCCTGCTGACTGTAACCTTGAGCTACAAGTTTGGCTTTGTTCCTTACTACGTTTCCTTGTTCATCTAGCTTATTTCAAAATACCCACTTTGTTCCTATGGGCTTTGGTTTCTTGGTTTAGGCACTAAATCCCATACTTCATTTCTTTTAAATTGATCAATCTCCTCTTGCATTGCATTTATCCAGAATTCGTCGTTCTCACCTTCTGAGAAGTTTCTTGGTTCAAGAACTGACACGAAAGCTACGTTGCTGAGATATCTCCTGAGTTGATTTCTAGTCATCAGGGTGTTCTCTGTGGCATCAAGAATGCTACTTTTAGAGTGTCCTCTTAGAACCTTGATCTCTTTTGGAAATGTAGTGCCTTTAGGGGTAGGTGTTTCAACAGTTTCTGCAGGATTATATTGGTCAGCAAAGATAATCTGAGGTTCGTTTTTACCTTTGGTCAGCCCTTGAGGTAGTGACTCAGCGGCTCCATTTTGGTCAGCGAAAGTTGAGCATGGGTCATCTTCGGTAGGCTGACTTATCTTCCCTGCAGGGTCAGTTTCATCGAACTCAACATGTACAGACTCTTCTAAGACCTGAGTTCGTTTATTAAAAACCCTATATGCTTTGTTGTTTGTTGAGTACCCTAAGAAGATAGCTTCATCAGCTTTTGAATCAAACTTAACAAGGTTGTCTTTAGTATTTAGAATAAAACACTTGCAACCAAAGGCACGAAAATGTTGGAGTTTAGTGTCTTAAAGACAATTGTTTTAGGATATTAATATTAATGAATAAATTGTTTATTTGATAATTTGTTTAATCAGATATATAGCATTAAAATGTAACTATATATAAAGGCACAAATCTTTCATAAAGAAAGTAACCTTAAGTTTATTTAAGTAGTTATAAAGTGTTCATACAAGCATGAAGTGAGACTATACTTTATAATAGACCAATAGACTTAAAGTAAACCCAAGTCAAATAATATGTTATAGGGGTTGACATATTACTGTTGAGACTTACATGTAACAGTGTTTCTGTCGAGACAGAAAGCTGATCTTGTTGGAGTTTAGTGTCCTATAGACAATTGTTCTAGGATATGAACTAAATATAAATGAAGTGTTCTTTATGTCATTTGTTTTAATAAGATATGGTTTCATAACTATATAAAGGCAACCACTTTTAAAGAATTAAATAAGTTTAATGAAAGGAAATCCCTAAGTTTGTTTAAAGTGACTATAAAGTGTTCATACAAGCATGAAGTGAGACGAAACTTTATAATAAACTTAAAACCACCCCAAGTCAAGTAATATATTTAGGATTTACATATCACTATTGAGACTTGCATGTAACAATGTCTTCTGTCAAGACAGAGAGCTGATCTCACAAGCTTCAGATATACAGATAATCTAGACAGTTGCATTGATCCAATGAAAGGGAGTTCATTAGGATTGGGGACCCGACTTGAGATAACAGGATGAGTAGATTCATACTTGTCACTTGTTCATCTCATTGGTATTAATAGGTATAAGTAATCCTCAGACTCAAAGGAATGTTAATTAGTGATTCTGAATTACGAAATGTGATGCTTTGATCCTGTTGTAACACGATCCATAACAGAGATGACTCTGGGGTGTGAACGGCAGACGTTGGGTATCACAAGAAGTAATTGCAGGATAGTTATACATTGGATTGAGCATTTGTCACTCCCGATAAATGGGAGATACGTCCAAGGATCACTTGTGGAAGACTTGACTCTAAATCCTTGCAAGGTGATAGCTTAAGACTTGAAATACAGATTTCACTTAACCTATCTAATTGGAGTTGACTCGGCCTGTACAAGTAAAACAAACGTCTCGCTATATGTGACTTGACATTATCCATAGTCATAAGATTCAGTTCAAGGATGTAATTGATAAAGGATCGAATTATATTGTAACTAATACGGAAAGGTCAACGACAGAATCAACCTGTCTTCTTATAGCTCTGGGGGAATGTTTCGGATTTGCTAATCACATTTCGCGTACTCATTCCGTTATGCAAAGATTAAATATAATTCTGAGAAAATTAATTTAATAGTTGCATACGGCTAGAAGCAATAAGAACCTAATGGGTCACACATAAGACTTGGAGCCCAAAAGAGAAACAGATTCTAATTAATTGATGGAAGCCCAACTGAGTCCACTAAGGCCCAGTAAATGAGGGGGGCGATTTTATGTAGTAAAATACATAAATAATTAATTTGATTTTTAACAATTCTAATTAGATTATAATTGTGAATTAAATTAATTAAAGGATAAATAAGTTAGGAGTTTTAATGAGATTAAATTGCTCCTATTATTATCCTATAAGGTTATTATTATTATCTTTATATTTAGATATATTTATAGATAATAACTAATAAGAATTTTACTCCGAATTAAATTCTTATTCAGTAACCTAATTCTATCTAACTAGGGTTTAGATACAAGAGAGTATTTATACCCCCCTTGCATAAGAATTTCGGCCAACCCTAGCCATCCAGAGAGAGAGAATTTCGACCCACAGTATTGAGGACGAAATTATCTACCGCTTCCTTCCGTTCAATTGATTTTCATCTCTTTCTCTTATTCCTTGATCTTGTGTTGATTTATTAGAGACAATCTATTCTTGATTGTTTTATACGGTTGATATCTAACTTGATTTTTGGATTGTGTTTTTGTCTTGTGCTCGGGAACTCGGAGTAAGAGTTGTGGACACTACGATTGCAACGGTAGATAGAACTCCAAAAGGTATTTCCTTCTATCCCTCTTTATATGAAATAACGATTAACGGATCTTGGGTTAATGGAAATAGGTTAAAATTTTATATTTCCGCTGCCAAACGTTTGCCTATTTTCCTTAAAGTGGTATCAGAGCCTGCGTTAAATCCGTTATTTCATATATGAAAATTTAGAAGTTTCTCAATCATATTGAATGAATATTTATAGTTAGGTTAATTAACGAAACTGATTTTGATTAATTAATTCTAAAGATAAATAAGTTTTAATTAATTGTTAATTAAAATAGATTCTGCATAGTTTCCTGATTATTTTGGTTGATAATCATTATAACAAAATCTATTAGTTTCATAGTTAGATTGATAAAAGTTAATTTTATTGATTCTAAAGATAAAACGGAAAATCTATAATAGGTTTTCTTATTTTCTGAAAATCGTTTTAAAACCGTTCTAAAACTGATATATATATATATATATATATATATATATATATATATATAATTATTTTAAAAAAAATAAATGGACAGCAGCTCGTGAGGCGCAACCCGGCCGCTGTCCTGCAGTTGCTGCCTCGCGGCAGCAACCGCGCAGCGGCTTGCCGCCGCTGCCGCGAGGCAGCGGCAGGCCAGGCACAAAAGGGCTGCTGCCAAATGGTAGCAGCCGCGTCCTCGGGCCCGTCCCGAAACCCACGTATTTTAAAATCGGTTTTAAAATAGTTTTAAAATATATTTATATATATATGTGTGTTTCAGAAATTGATAGTTTTCTGTTTTGATTATCGAATGAAAAATTTTGTTTAAAAGTTTTTTTTCCCTATTTGTAAATCAAAAGTATTAAATGGATTAAAATCAAAATAATTGGGATATGCAAGAATATAGTTTTATATAGTTGTATTAATCTAAAAGGTTAATATATAAGATACGAAACTAATAGAATTAAAATTAGATGAAAGTTAATTTGATGTGTTAATGTGATTAACCTAAATATTACATAAGTATATTATGTAATCAACCAATTAAATTTATTTAATTGAGTCTATGTATGTTTGGGGTTATGGACATATTTGGACCCTCAATTTAGTCTTTTGGTATTTTTGAAATAGGGCCTGCGAGTCCTGCCTATCTACTATCTATTGTAATTTCTCCTCTCATCTAATTCCCTTCAAAATTAATTGAAGTTTTCTTTAGTAGTATAGAAATTAATATGTAATTTCAAGGCGCCATGGAGAAGACGGAGGACCTAAAGAGAAATATGTAATAGTTAGTATTTCCCTAGGTTTGGCCTTTTATTCCGTCTCTGGCTCGACGGAATAATTTAGATAATATGTCCATAACACCAATGTATTTGTCTGATATATGCTAAAGCAAATCAAGACTAAGTTAGATTATGAGACTTAAAATAAAAATCCCTCACTAATTAAAAGTTAAGTAAATAAGCAAGTTATTAAAATCGGTTGCCCCTCCCTAATATTATAATTCAGCCGACAGTACTGGGGGTCTTTGGGTTGTTGAGAAAACTCAAGCTCGGGGTCTTATGGTAACACCTGAATTATTGAAAATCGTCCTTTCATGAATATGGGGTAATACTTAAATTAGATTATGATAATTGGATGAGCAAACTCATGTTATCATAAACTAATGGGTAATATGGTTGGGGTTAATATGAATAGCATATTAGTTACTAATGTGCTTAGTAACCCAATAACCTAGGAATCACATCAAAGATGTGATTGATTACATGAATCTACCTAACAAATGAGACTAGCTTGTTGAGCAAACTCAAGGTGAAATCTCAGGAGTTAGGATCCTAGCTCACTAAAGGATTTGTGAAATTCTTCGAATTAATATGGAGGGCTATTAATTTGGCAAAATAGTGGGAGCAATCTAAAATGAACTAAAAGACCTATAATTTTAGATTGATGTATTTTAAAGCAAATGAATAACGTACGTTTAGTCTTTCTCACTCTCAGGTTTAAATTAAAACACTCCTAAAATCATGACTAACACCAATCTGCAAAATATACTAACCGATAACAAGTTGAACGGTTCAAACTTCACCGACTGGTATCGCAACCTCAAAATCGTTTTGAAGTTTGATAAGAAAGGGTATGTACTTGATACACCGATACCCCCTTACCCGACGGATGGTGGTCCCTACCAAGAATTTTATGCTTACCTGAAGCATGAGGCTGATGACGATCACGCGGGAGACATCATACTTGCATCAATGACACCGGAATTGAAAAGGCAACATGAGGATATAGATGCCTATTCCATGGTCACGCACCTGAAAGAGTTGTTTGCGAATCAAACTCGGTGCGAACGCTGTGAGATAACGAAACAGTTATATAAATGCAAGATGATTGGCCTTATTACCAAGTTTTCTAGTATTGGAGATGCGATGGATCATGAACTAAGTGTAAACTTACTTCTTCAATCCCTCCCCGAGAGTTATTCATAGTTCATTATGAACTACCAGGTGAATGGCTTGTAAACCTCTCTTGTAGAGCTTGCAAATATGCTCGAGACAGTCGAGCCCAATATGAAAGAAAATGAGGGAATACCGGCCCTTGCTATTGCAGGATCAAAGAAGAGGAAAGTGAACTTCCCCAATCCAATCCATCTTGAGAAAGGCAAGGGGGCCATGCTCGCCGAAACAAAGAGAAAGGAAGTGAAGAAGCCCAAAGGAGAGTGCCACAATATATTGTGGTGAAGATGGGCATTGGAAAAGAAACTGTTTGGTGTACCTAGCTGCCCTCAAGAAGGGAAAAGCCGAGACTTCAGCATCTGATATGTTTTATATTGAAATAAATACAATTTCACAGTCTGAATCTTGGGTATTAGATACCGGATGTGGATCTCATATTTGTATGAACATTCAGGGACTCAGACGGACTAAGGAATTGAAGAAAGGAAGCATAAACTTGCGAGTAGGAAATGGAGCAAGAGTTGCCGCCCTCGCCATTGGAGATTATGCTTTGAGTTTGCCCTCTGGGCTTGTAATAGAATTAGGGAACTGTTTGTATGTTTAAGAAATGTCTCGTAACACTATTTCTATTAGCCATCTTGTTGTGATGACGGTTTTCATATTTCAATAAAAGACAAACATTGCAATTTTATAGAGATGAGATTTTCTATTTTTCAGGAATATCACAAAATGGGATTTATGTGCTAGATGACAAAATTTCTGTATTCGCAATTGATACCAAAAGACATAAGCTAGATAATTCGACTTACTTGTGGCATTGTCGTTTAGGCCATATAAACAAAAGACGCATGCTTAAGCTACACCAAGATGGGCTTATAGATCCAATTGATTCTGAATCATTGGAAATATGCGAAGCATGTTTAAAAGGTAAAATGACAAAGACACCCTTTAGCAATAAAGGTGAGCGTGTATCAGACACTCTAGGATTAATACATTCAGATGTATGCGGTCCTATGTCAGTCCAAGTAAGAGGAGGATTCAGATACTTCATAAGCTTCATAGACGACCATACCAGATATGGTTATGTTTACTTAATGAAGCACAAGTCCGAAGCTTTTGAGAAATTCAAATGCTTGAAGAATGAAGTAGAAAATCAATTAGGAAAGAAAATAAAGATACTTCGAACCGATCGAGGTGGCGAATATCTTTTAGATGATTTTCTGAATTATCTAACTGAATGTGGGATATGCTCACAATGGACACCTCCCTATACACCACAACACAATGGTGTATCCGAAAGGAGGAACCCTACCTTACTAGATATGGTACAATCTATGATGAGCATAGCATTACTTCCAAAGACATTCTAAGGCTATGCCTTAGAAACAGCCCTCTTCACCCTAAATCAAGTACCAACTAAATCCGCTAGTTCCACACCATATGAATTGTTCGTTGGTAGGAAACCTACATTCTCATTCATGAGAGTATGGGGTTGTTCAGCATTTGTCAAACGCATAGCGTCAGACAAACTAGATTCTAAATCTGATAAGTGTTTCTTCATTGGATACCCAAAGGAAACTGTGGGATATTACTTCTATCATCCAGATGATCAAAAAGTAATAGTATCCAAGAACGCAACCTTCTTAGAGAAAGAGTTTCTCGAAGAAACAGAAAAGGGAAGCATGTTTGAACTTGATGAAGTTCAAGAACAAGAAACACCGACTGAAACAACAGAAGCGGTTGAGGAACCCGAAGCAGTCCCATTAGATGGGACTCAAGTGCCACCCATTCGTAGATCACAAAGAGTTCGTGAACTCCCAATTAGATATGGTTTTCTAGTGGGAGATAATGATGAGGTTCCCGTGTTAGACGACGAACCCGAAAACTACGAAGAGGCTCTTACCAGTCCAGATTCTAAAGCATGGCTCGAGGCCATGGATTTTGAAATGGATTCCATGTACACCAACCAAGTTTGGACTTTGGTTGATCCACCCGAAGGGATAAAACCCATTGGGTGCATGTGGATCTTCAAAAAGAAGACTGACATGGATGGAAAGGTTAGCCCTTCAAAGCTAGGTTAGTTGCGAAATGATATCGTCGGAAACAAGGAATTGATTATGACAAAACTTTCTCTCTTGTGGCTATGTCCAAATCAATCAGAATTATGCTCGCTATTGCCGCTCACTACGATTACGAGATTTGGCAAATGGATGTGAAAACAGCTTTCCTAAATGGAAATCTGCTTGAGGATGTATATATGATGCAAACTTCAGAGATCCATTTATGGACTCAAGCAAGCATCGAGAAGCTGGAACAAGCGTTTTGACGAAACCATAAAACAATTTGGTTTCGAACAAAATTGCGAAGAAGCTTGCATTTACAAGAAAGCAAGTGGGAGCTCAGTAGCATTTCTAATATTATATGTGGATGATATATTATTAATGGGAAATGATATAGCTCTTCTACAGTCGGTAAAAGTATGGTTATCAGGTAACTTCTCCATGAAAGACCTTGGTGAAGCAGCTTATATACTTGGTATAAAGATCTACAGAGATAGATCAAGAAGACTGCTTGGTCTTTCACAGGCTACATACACTGAAAAGGTGCTAAAGCGGTTTAGCATGCTTGAATCGAAACGAGGTAACTTACCCATGGTACATGGAGTAAAGTTAAGCAATCATCAATGTCCTAAAACCCAAGATGATAAGAAACACATGGCTGTAATCCCATACGCCAGCACAATCGGTTCGATTATGTATGCTATGTTTTGCACTAGACCTGACGTAGCATTCGCGTTAAGTATAACGAGTCGTTATCAAGGTAATCCGGGAGACGAGCACTGGAATACCGTCAAGAACATTCTTAAGTACTTGAGAAGGACTAAAGACATGTTCCTAGTGTACGGAGAAGGGGATCTGAAAACAGAAGGATTTTCAGACGCCAGTCATCTCACAGATGAGAACGATTTTAGATCCCAATCAGGATACCTGTTTATCTTGAATGGGGGCACGGTCAGTTGGAAGAGTTCCAAGCAGGGAAGCATAGCTTTCTCTACGACTGAGTCAGAGTACATCGCTGCTGCAGAAGTGTTGGGGTTTAGTGTCCTATAGACAATTGTTCTAGGATACAAACTTAATGTAAATGAAGTGTTCTTTGTATCATTTGTTTTAATGAGATATGGTTTCATAACTATATAAAGGCAATCCCTTTTAAGAACTAAATAAAGTCTAATAAAAGGAAATCCATAAGTTTGTTTAAAGTGATTATAAAGTGTTCATACAAGCATGAAGTGAGACGAAACTTTATAATAAACTAATAAACTTAAAACCACCCCAAGTCAAGTAATATGTTTAGGATTGACATATCACTGCTGAGACTTGCATGTAACAATGTCTTCTGTCGAGACAGAAAGCTGATCTCACAAGCTTCATATATACAGATATCTGGACAGTTACGTGGATACAATGAAAAGGAGTTCATTAGGATTGGCGACCCGACATGAGATAACAGGATGGGTAGATTCATCTTTGTCACCTGTTCATCTCATTGGTATTAATAGGTATAAGTAATCCTCAGACTCAAAGGAATGTTAATTAGTGATTCTGGATTACGGAATGTGATGCTTTGATCCTGTTGTAACACGATCCATAAGAGAGATGACTCTGGGGTGTGAACGGCAGACATTGGGTATCACAGGAAGTAATTGCAGGATAATTATACATTGGATTGAGCATTTGTCACTCCCGATGAATGGGAGATACGTCTAAGGATCGCTTGTGGAAGACTCGACTCTAAATCCTTGCAAGGTGATAGCTTAAGACTTGAAATACATATTTCACTTAACCTATCTAATTGGAGTTGACTCGGCCTGTACAAGTAAAATGAACGTCTCGCTATATGTGACTTGACATTATCCATAGTCATAAGATTCAGTTCAAGGATGTAGTTGATAAAGGATCAAATTATACTGTAACTAATACGGAAAGGTCAACGACAGAATCAACCTGTCTTCTTATAGCTCTGGGGAATGTTTCGGATTTTCTAATCACATTTCGCATACTCATTCCGTTATGCAAAGATTAAATATAATTCTGTGAAAATTAATTTAATAGTTGCATACGGCTAGAAACAATAAGAACCTAATGGGTCACACATAAGAGTTGGAGCCCAAAAGAGAAACATATGTTAATTAATTGATGGAAGCCCAACTGAGTTCACTAAGGCCCAATAGAGAGAGGGGGGGGGGTGATTTTATGTATGAAAATACATAAATAATTTAATTTGATTTTAACAATTCTAATTAGATTATGATTGTGAATTAAATTAATAAAAGCATAAATAAGTTAGGAGGTTTAATGAGATTAAAATTACTCCTATTATTATCCTATAAGGTTATTATTATTATCTTTATATTTAGATATATTAATAGATAATAAATAAGAATTATATTCCGAATTAAATTCTTATTCAGTAACCTAATTCTATCTAACTAGGGTTTAGATACAAGAGAGTATTTATACCCCCTCCTATGTGAATTTCGGCCAACCCTAGCCAGAAAGAGAGAGAGAGAGAGAGAATTTCGACCCACAAGTTTGAGGACGAGATTGTCTACCTCTTCCTTCCGTTCAATTGATTTTCATCTCTTTCTTTTATTCCTTGATCTTGTGTTGATTGATTAGAGGCAATCTATTCTTGATTGCTTTTATACGGTTGATATCTAACTTGATTTTGGATTGTGTTTGTTTTGTGCTCGTGAACTCGGAGCAAGAGTTGAGGGCACTTCGCTTGCAACAGTAGATAGTTCATCAAAAAGGTATTTCCTTCTATCCCTCTTTATATGAAATAACGATTAACGGATCTTGGGTTAATGGAAAAAGGTTAAAAATTTTATATTTCCGCTGCCATACGTTAGCCTTAAATTCCATCAGTGGTATCAGAGCCTGCGTTAAATCCGTTATTTCATATATGAAAATTAAAAGGTTTTTCAATCAGATTGAATAAATATTTATAGTTAGGTTAATTAACAAAACTGTTTTGATTAATTAGTTCTAAAGATAAATAAGTTTTAATTAATTGTTAATTAAAATAGTTTACGCATATGTTCCTAATAATTTTGATTGATAATCATTATAACAAAATCTATTAGTTTTATAGTTAGATTAATAAAAGTTAGTTTTATTGATTCTAAAGATAAAACGGAAAATCTATAATAGGTTTTCTTATTTTATGAAAATCGTTTTAAAACCGTTTTAGAACTGATATATACATATATATATAATTATAATAAAAAAAATGGACAGCAGTCCGGGTTGCACCGCGAGGCAGCAACCGTGGGCGGCTAGGCGCCGCTGCCGTAAGGCAGCCGCGGCCAGCCGCGGCGCTGCTGCCAAACGGCGGCGGCGCCGTGAGTATCGGGCCCCTTTTTGCGGGCCCGACACGAGAGGACCTCTATTTTATTTTTAAAATTGTTTTTAAATAAAACTGAGTTTTAAATATATTTGTATATATATATATGTTTCAGAAATTAATAGTTTTATGTTTTAATTATCGAATGAAAAAATTTATTTAAAAGTTTGTTTTACCTATTTGTAAATCAAAAGTATTAAATGAATTGAAATCAAAATAATTGGGACATGCATAATTAAAGTTTTGTATAGTTGTATTAATCTAAAAGGTTAATATAGAAGATACGAAACTGTTAGAATTAAAATTGGATGAAAGTTAATTTAATGTGTTAATGTGATTAACCTAAATATTACATAAAGTACTTATGTAATCAACCAATTAAATTTATTTAATTGAGTCTATGTATGTTTGGAGTTATGGACATATTTGGACCCTCTTTTAGTCTTTTGGTATTTTTGAAATAGGGCCTGCGAGTCTTGCCTTTCTACTATCTATTGTAATTTCTCCTCTCATCTAATTCCGTTCAAGTTAATTGAAGTTTTCTTTAGTAGTATAGAAATTAATATGTAATTTCTAGGCGCCATGGAGAAGACGGAGGACCTAAAGAGAAATATGTAATAGTTAGTATTTCCCTAGGTTTGGCCTTTTATTCCGTCTCTGGCTCGACGGAATAATTTAGATAATATGTCCATAACACCAATGTATGTGTCTGATGTATGCTAAAGAAAATCAAGACTAAGTTAGATTATGAGACTTGAAATAAAAATCCCTCACTAATTAAAAGTTAAGTAAATAAGCAAGTTATTAAAATCGGTTGCCCCTCCCTAATATTACAATTCAGTCGGCAGTACTGGGGGCCTTTGGGTTGTTGAGTAAACTCAAGCTCGGGGTCTTATGGTAACACCTGAATTATCGAAAATCGTTCTTTCATGAATATGGGGTAATACTTAAATTAGATTATGATAATTGGATGAGCAAACTCATGTTATCATAAACTAATGGGCAATATGGTTGGGATTAATATGAATAGCATATTAGTTACTAATGTGGTTAGTAACCCAATAACCTAGGAATCACATTAAAGATGTGATTGATTACATGAATCTACCTAACAAATGAGACTAGCTTGTAAGCAAACTCAAGATGAAATCTCAGGAGTTAGGGTCCTAGCTCACTAAAGGATTTGTGAAATTCTTCGAATTAATATGGAGGGCTATTAATTTGGCAAAATAGTGGGAGCAATTTAAAATGAATTAAAAGACCTATAATTTGATATTGATGTACTTTAAAGCAAATGAATAACATACGTTTACTCTTTCTCACTCTCAGGTTAAATTAAAACACTCTTAAAATCATGACTAACACCAATCTGCAAAATATACTTACCGATAACAAGTTGAACGGTTCAAACTTCACCGACTGGTATCGCAACCTCAAAATCGTTTTGAAGTTTGATAAGAAAGGGTATGTACTTGATACACCTATACCCCCTTACCCGGCGGATGGTGCTCCCTACCAAGAATTTTATGCTTTCTTGAAGCATAAGGCTGATGACGGTCATGCGGGAGACATCATACTTGCATCAATGACACCGGAATTAAAAAGGCAACATGTAGAAATGGATGCCTATTCCATGGTCGCGCACCTGAAAGAGTTGTTTGTGAATCAAACTCGGTGCGACCGCTACGAGATAACAAAGCAGTTATATAGATGCAAGATGCAGGTGGGCACATCTGTAATGGCACATTGTGTCAAGATGATTGGCCTTATCACCAAGTTTTATAGTATTGGAGATGCGATGAATCATGAACTAAGTGTAAACTTACTTCTTCAGTCCCTCCCCGAGAGTTACTCACAGTTCATCATGAACTACCAAGTGAGTGGCTTGCAAACCTCTCTTGAAGAGCTTGCAAATATGCTCGATATAGTCGAGCCCAATATGAAAGAAAACGAGGGGATACCGGCCCTTGCTATTGAAGGATCAAAGAAGAGGAAAGGGAACTCTCCCAATCCAAACCTTCCTAAGAAGGGCAAGGGAGCCATGCTCACCGAAACAAAGGGAAAGGAAGTGAAGAAGCCCAAAGGAGAGTGCCACTTTTATGGTGAAGAAGGGCATTGGAAAAGAAACTGTTTGGTGTACCTAGCTACCCTCAAGAAGGGAGAAGCCAGGACTTCAACATCTGGTATGTTTTATATTGAAATAAATACAATTTCACAGTCTGAATCTTGGGTATTAGATACTGGATGTGGATCTCATATTTGTATGAATATTCAGGGACTCAGACGGACTAAGGAATTGAAGAAAGGAAGCATAAACTTGCGAGTAGGAAATGGAGCAAGAGTTGCCGCCCTCGCCATTGGAGATTATTCTTTGAGTTTGCCCTCTGGGCTTGTAATAGAATTAGGGAACTGTTTGTATGTTCCAGAAATGTCTCGTAACACTATTTCTATTAGCCGTCTTATTATGATGACGGTTTTCATATTTCAATAAAAGACAAACATTGCAATTTTATAGAGATGAGATTTTCTATTTTTCAGGAATATCACAAAATGGGATTTATGTGCTAGATGACAAAATTTATGTTTTCGCAATTGATACCAAAAGACATAAGCTAGATAATTCAACTTACTTGTGGCATTGTCGTTTAGGCCATATAAACAAAAGACGCATGCTTAAGCTACATCAAGATAGACTTATAAATTCAATTGATCCTGAATCATTGGAAACATGCGAAGGATGTTTAAAAGGTAAAATGACAAAGACACCCTTTAGCAATAAAGGTGAGCGTGTATCAGACACTCTAGGATTAATACATTCCGATGTATGCGGTCCTATGTCAGTCCAAGCAAAAGGAGGATTCAGATACTTTATAAGCTTCATAGACGACCATACCCGATATGGTTATATCTACTTGATGAAGCACAAGTCCGAAGCTTTTGAGAATAAAGATACTTCGATCCGATCGAGGTGGCGAATATCTTTAAGATGATTTTCTGAATTATCTAACTGAATGTGGGATATGCTCACAATGGAAACCTCCCTATACACCACAACACAATGGTGTATCCGAGAGGAGGAACCGTACCTTACTAGATATGGTACGATCCATGATGAGCATAGCATTAATTCCAAAGACATTTTGGGGCTATGCCTTAAAAACTGCCCTCTTCACCCTAAATCAAGTACCAACTAAATCCGCTAGTTCCACACCATATGAATTGTTCGTTGGTAGGAAACTTACATTCTCATTCATGAGAGTATGGGGTTGTTCAGCATTTGTCAAACGCATAGCGTCAGACAAACTAGATTCTAAATCTGATAAGTGTTTCTTCATTGGATACCCTAAGGAAACTATGGGATATTACTTCTATCATCCGGTTGATCAGAAAGTAATAGTATCCAAGCACGCAACCTTCTTAGAGAAAGAGTTTCTCGAAGAAACAGAAAGGGGAAGCATGATTGAGCTTGATGAAGTTCAAGAACAAGAAACACCGACTGAAACAACAGAAGCGGTTGAGGAACTCGAAGCAGTCACATTAGATGAGACTCAAGTGCCACCCATTCGTAGATCACAAAGAGTTCGTGAACTCCCAATTAGATATGGTTTTCTAGTGGGAGATGATGATGAGGTTCCCGTGTTAGACGACGAACCTGAAAACTACGAAGAGGCTCTTAACAGTCCAGATTCTAAAGCATGGCTCGAAGCCATGGATTTTGAGATGGATTCCATGTACACCAACCAAGTGTGGACTTTGGTTGATCCACCCGAAAGGATAAAACCCATTGGGTGCAGGTGGATCTTAAAAAAGAAGACTAGCATGGATGGAAAGGTTAGCACCTACAAAGCTAGGTTTGTAGCGAAAGGATATCGTTAGAAACAAGGAATTGATTATGACGAAACTTTTTCTCCTGTGGCTATGTCCAAATCAATAAGAATAATGCTCGCTATTGCCGCTCACTACGATTACGAGATTTGGCAAATGGATGTGAAAACAGCTTTCCTAAACGGAAAACTGCTTGAGGATGTATATATGATGCAACCTGAAGGTTTCATATCAAAGGATGCAAACAAGGTTTGCAAACTTCAGAGATCCATTTATGGACTCAAGCAAGCATCAAGAAGCTAGAACAAGCGTTTTGACAAAACCATAAAACAATTTGGTTTCGAACAAAATTGCGAAGAAGCTTGCATTTACAAGAAAGCAAGTGGGAGCTCAGTTGCATTTCTGATATTATATGTGGACGATATATTATTAACCCTCCCCCAACTTGTATAAAATGTTAAGTTAGCCCACTGGACTTGCGTAAAATGTATTTAATTAATCACACACTTGTAAAAAAGTAAGATACATGCAAAAAAATGTGTTGCACGCGCCCAAAAAAAAGTAAGACGATCAAGGTTGCAGTATGCAACACATCTTCATCATGTATCTTACTATTTTTGCAACTGAGTGATTAATTGAATACATTTTGGACAAGTTCAGGGGCTAACTATTTCATGCCAGTTGAGTGGGATATTTGGTTACTTTGAACTTTCAGGTGGTCAATGAAGCTTTTTGGACAAGCTCAGGAGGCAAACGATGTATTAAACATTTTTTTAATATAAAACATATGTATTTTATTATTATCTTACTGTTATATATATATATATTTATTTATTTATTTTTATTACATATTTATTTTTTGTGAAGAACTTAAAATATTTTCTTGATGTGTACTTTTTTATATTTTTATATATTATATTAAAAATAGCGTTAAAAAATAATTTTTTATAATAATCCAGGAATGGCAACATCTACAATGAGGAACATCCTCGGATCTCTGGCTACCTGCATTGTCCTTGTTGGCAAATTAGGCGACCTGACTGATTTGGTCGGGGTTGTACCTAGAATTCGATGGTGGAATTGGCTCTCTCCATAACTTGGATGTTCGGCCCCGTGTCATGTAATCTCCACCCATCTTTCTGGTTCATTAGATGCACACCCTCATCGTGGCTGGCACAAGGTCAACACCGACGCCTCTATCTTGTGATGCCCTGGTCCCGCATGCTGTGGCAGAATCTTCAGAACTCTAACAGTCTCTCAATTGGTTTTCTAATGTCGCCTTTGATTGCTACTATGACAGAACTTCAGGCTGCTATATTTTCTATTGAAATAGCTTTTGACAGAGGCTGATGGAATTTGTGGCTTCAAAGTAATTCTGCCTACGTAGTTTAGATCTTTAGAACCAAAAGCTTTAGGGTTCCCTGGACTGTCAGATAGAAATGGCATCATTGTTCGAGGGTAACCATGAGGCCGACACCTTGGCTACTTTTGGTGGAGTTAGTACAAACTCTTTTTTATGCTTTTGTTTCTCCGCTTTAATAAATCTCGATCAAGTTCGGATGTCGGTGTTTGGCTAGGGGTGCTAATTTGGTTGGATGCCCTGTTATTTCCGCTCCGTCCCTAGCTTCCTATTAAAACAAAACAATTATCAAAATAGTTATGCATATAGTGAGGGTCATTGACTAGTTATAATTCCACATTTCCTATGGGGAATTCATAAGGAAATTCGGTTCTTTATCGGTATGCATCATTGTAAAAGCCATATTCGGGTCTTTAGTCTCTAAATATTAACGTCTCTATATCCATGGAGATACGAAGAAGATTTCCTCACACATTATTGACTTCTTCTTTGAAATTTTTCATGCCCCTGTTGCTTTTGGAACATCCCAATGTTGATCAAAGATATGGTTCCCCTCTCGATTATTTTTACCTCTGCAAATGTGAATGAGCTAGTTTGACAATTATTTGACTTATCACATGAGGCCTTGCAAACATGTCTATCGATATACGAAAGCAGCTTTGTGTATTTTGGCATGTTGTAAGTGTGTTAATGACGTAGTAAATATTTTATACATTTGTTTGTAATTAGCTTATAGTAGAATTTACTTGTTGGTCTTTGGTAAGTTGTTTCTAACAGTGTTAGTAACACGTGTGGCAAAGCCACGTTATACAGAAAGGGCGAAATTCATCCCTTATTTTTTTTTAAATAAAAAATACCATTAAAATCAATGACCCTATAGTAGTTCCCTTATTTTTGAATTTACTAGATAACCTTTGTTTTTGTGTATTTACTACATAACTTTATTTTCTCTATAAGTTATATATTTTGGCTACTGGTAGTAATTATCATGTTAGTATTAATAAAGTAAAGTATAATCTAACCCAAAATTGTTTGTGTCATAATCATGTCTTCATCGGGTTAGTATCAATTTCACATATCGTGTTTCGTGTCACCTATAATTTTACTAATAGCTGTATTTAATGGCGATATTTAAACACATATAATGATATATATTAATATTTCTAAAAAGTTTATGTCATTTTTGGATTAATAAGTTAACCTATAGCAACCAAAAGTCTGCTAATATCATGCTGTCAATAATATCATACTTTATATAAACCAAAAGTATATTGATATCATGGATTAATAGGTTAACCGTAACCCAATCCAAAAATTTACTTATCAGTTCAATGTTAACCAAAAAATGACCTGTATGTAATAGTAAGCTAAATCCAATTATCAATGTACACTTCTAAAACCAAAGGGACGTGTTTTACTCTTATCCATTCATATAAAAACGGTACTATATATATATATATATATATACACAAACTACGTTATGAAATAAATATAATTACAATTAAAAATAACTGTGAATGAAACCAAGATAGAAGTTACAATATCCTTATTTAATTACTTATAAATACATTTAATCCAAAACCTGAGAAATAGAAAAGAGACATGATGAAAAAAAATATAACACTTAGTTTTATTACAGAAGTAGAGATTTATTTAATAGTGTAATAATAAAACATGTTAGATTACATAGGTGATATACGAATTCATTAACAATAGCAGTGACAATAAGGCTTTTGATTGTTCGGATGTTTGCAAAATCCACCACGTCTTGGACAACCAGAACAATAGTGTGTGCAATCTTTATCAGCTGAGCAACTTGGTCCATTGCTATTGCAGCACACAGAGTTTAGACCTATTTCACTCATCACAACATTTTGTTTCATAACCATATTAATTGCTAACACAATAAATATTTCAATCACCTTCATTTTCACTTTTAATTATACTCAACTTCTTCTATTCATATCAATTTCACTTCTTCTAGCTTCTATTTATATACATTTCCATGTTAACTACTTTAGTTAGTTGCAAATGAAAATAAATCCTTCAGTTACTTAACTATTATGTATTCTATTTTATGCAAGATCTTGTTAGCATTATAGCTAAAATAAGAAAAATATGTCAAATTTTTTTTATTATTCATTGGACATCTCGAATAAACATTGGTATCCATTAACGTTTCTATCTTTCCTTTAATATGTGCCAAAGATTTTTTAGAAAAATTAAAAACAACCTAACTTTCTCTAGTTTAAACATAATCTAGATAAGAGTTGGTAGTGTTAGAGATAATATTCCCTATAATCTATACACTCTATCTAAATGATATTCAACTTGCAAAAACAATTTAAACAATAATTCCATGAAAATTATAATATGATTTTTTATTAGATTAATGAAATAGTAGTTCAATACTGAGAAAGTTTAGAGTTAAACCGAAAATAAAAATTAAAATCAAAATGAAAATGAAAATAAAAATAAAAATAAAAATAAAAATAAAAATAAAAGGTCTTCTAAATTAAGATGAATAAAAACAAGCATAAAAATAAAATTTAAGAGATAGAGTCCAACTATTGGTATCCATTTAGGCTTTTGACCTTTTCTCTCATAATGTTTGAGTGACATCAATCTTTTAGAAACGGAATTTTAATTTCAATTCTATATGTTCTCTCTATACATCTTAATACAATACTCTGAATAGAATAAGTAGTGGAATTAGTAGAATCTATGTTGCTATTGACATTTTATATTTTGATATTTTAATTTGCGTGATGTAGAGACATGTCATATATTGTCTCCTACTACTTTAGAATCAATTTATTGTCACACCCGACCCTAGACGGTATCGGGTATGAACGGAATATAGGATAATCAGCGCCTAACAGTCTGAAAGCCGAACCGATTTTCTATTAGATAAAAATTCATTCGCACTACCTAAAAATTTTATTAATTATTTGTCTTGGACTTGATAATTCTATCAAGCTTCCTACGTATCCCGAACATCTTTTAAATCGGGAATCAAAGCCACGTAGTTCTACCTATTTTAGGTAGTTCTCTTAACTCAAGTAGTTCTCTTAACTTATTGACACGTTGATTAACTCGCTAATGATTTAACCGTATAATTCACTTTGTTACTAATAATTTAATATATATAAATCACTTTATCAAAACGAATCAAATCGAACAACATTTTATCAATACGAATCAAATCAAGCAACGTTTTATCAAAACGAATCAAATCAAACAACGTTTTATCAAAACGAATCAAATCGAACAACGTTTTATCAAAACGAATCAAAACGAATAAACCGCTTTAACAAACAAACTCATAATCAAATAAATCGCTTACAAACCAACTCGTAATCAAACAAACATAAAACATTATAATTCAAATCATGAAACATTATCAAAACGTAATACTTGTGTGTCCATCCTCGAATTCCACCCGTGTAGCTTATCATAACATCAATCATATCGATAATCGAGATATCTCATTCATATCTCGCCTTGCCTAACGTTAGAACTACCAGCCGTGCACTCTGGCCATACCGCCCTTAGGTATGGTCTTACAACTACTAACCCTACCTCGGGCAATCCTAGATAGACAAAACATTTTATTTATCTTTCAAACTATACAACTCATGAAAATCATCCAAAATAATAACAACCGCAATAACTATCTCAATCCAAAAACAATTCGTGTAAGATCATCGAATTCATTTTCTCGACCAAAATTTTCAAAATACCACGATAATAAATAATTATTCTTCAAATAATCAAAATCAAAAGTATATAAATAT
This sequence comes from Euphorbia lathyris, assembly GCF_963576675.1. Classification (NCBI taxonomy): domain Eukaryota; kingdom Viridiplantae; phylum Streptophyta; class Magnoliopsida; order Malpighiales; family Euphorbiaceae; genus Euphorbia; species Euphorbia lathyris. The sequence goes on along the minus strand of NC_088917.1, from coordinate 83,139,093 downwards.
TTTAAACAATATATCTTAAACGATTTAATAAAATATATTCAAAACCACGTAAATCATTTAAAACTGAAACTTATTTTTATCCGTCACCCGAATAGCTATTTTAAACCGAATATACGTTAGACTCTTATATTACCATAAATCTATTTGTACTAATTATATATTCAAATTCATGTACCAATTATATATTTTACTATACCGACTCTAATTGGAAAATATCGTTATTAGTCCTTCTAGTTTATAACTTATTTTCATTCGATAAATTAACGTCACTTAATTATTATATAAAATTAAATTTTAAACCAACGTTTATATCAGACTATTTATGTTCATTATTGAAATTGTAATATATAATATATAGCACTAAACTGGTATCGTTACTTCTGACCGAAGGTTCAATTACACTCGTAACATTACTAGGAGTCTATTCATACAAATTTTATATTCAAACACTTGTACAAATTTTATATTAATACAATATAGTAATTTAAACCGATGTTGTTAATTTGGACACTAATATATCTCTAAACTCGTGGCGCTGTTAAAAACATATTAATATCGAATTGATCAATTCGATAAATCTAAAGCACAACTGTTTAAGATTTTATATTTTTATTAGTAACCTATAGACTTTATCAATCACAACTTATAAACCTGTTAAAATTTGACAAATACTAAAACTAGACTTACTCAAAATCTATTTAAAATAGAATTACCGGAATGTCGTCGCCGATCATCGAAAGTTAATCGGTGTTCCAAAACATCATCGAAAGTTAATCGGTGTTCCAAAACATCATCGTCGATCACCGAAAATTAATCGACGTAATCCGTTATCAGCCGAAAACGTTTTTTCCCGAAAACCTCCTTAACCCAAAATTTCATATATACAAAAAGCATTTTTTTTTTCTTTTTCCTCCTCTGATAACCATCTTCCTCTCATTTATATTGGATGTTTGTTTAAATTAAAATGATACAAAGTTTTCAAAATTTAAATGGGTGCCACCGTATATTAACATATGTACATAATTTGACAAGTGGTTTTAATACACATTAAGTTGATGCCACGTTTTTTTTCTATTCATTTATTTGTTTATTTTTATTATTATTATTATTATCACATGAAATTAAATGTGAAAAATACAAACTATACATATAAATTATACCTATGATTTCTAAATTGGATGAATAATGATTTTGGTCCTTTTAGTTTATAAATGTTTATAAAACTTAACCAAAATTTTTAATTTACATCTAAAAACATTAAATTCAAACCAATAGTATATTTAAAAGCATAATTAATTAATACTCCAAAATCTATATCGAATAATTTTAGACACGGACGTGACATTTATAATTATTCATTTTAATTTTTTTATTCATGCATTTTATACTTTTCCCAATAAAAACTAGAATTGTTGTTTATTTGATCTTAAGTTTTATAGAACTGCAGCCGCATTCACTATAATTTTACTTAGTGAATACATCATTTGGCTCCTGAAAATGTCCAAAAAGTTTGATTCGCTACGTGAACTTTCAAAGTGACCTAATAGCCCCTCCCCCAACTTGTATAAAATGTTCAGTTAGCCAAATAGACTTACGTAAAATGTATTTAATTAATCACCCACTTGTAAGAAAGTAAGCTACATGCAAAAAATGTGTTGCACGCGTCCAAAAAATAGTAAGACGATCAAGGTTGCAGTATGCAACACATCTTCATCATTTATCTTACTATTTCTGCAACCGAGTGATTAATTGAATACATTTTGGACAAGTTCATGGGCTAACTATCATGCCAGTTGGGGGGATATTTGGTTACTTTGAAATTTCAGGTGGTCAATGAAGCTTTTTGGATAAGTTCAGAAGGCAAACGATGTATTAAACATAACTGTGAAGGAAACCAAGATAGAAGTTACAATATTCTTATTTAATTACTTATAAATATATTTAATCCAAAACCTGAGAAATAGAAAAGAGACATGATGAAAAAAAATATAACACTTAGTTTTATTACAGAAGTGGAGATTTATTTAATAGTGTAATAATAAAACATGTTAGATTACATAGGTGATAGATGAATTCATTAATAATAGGAGTGACAATAAGGCATCCGACACCTCTTGGACAACCAGAACAATAGTGTGTGCAATCTTTATCAGCCGAGCAATTTGGTCCATTACTATTGCAGCACACAGAGTTTAGACCTATTTCACTCATCACAACATTTTGGTTCATAACCATCATAATTGCTAACACAATAAATATTCCAATCACCTTCATTTTCACTTTTAATTATACTCAACTTCTTCTATTCATATCAATTTCACTTCTTCTAGCTATTTATATACATTTCCATGTTAACTACTTTAGTTAGTTGCAAATGAAACTAAATCCTTCACTTACTTAACTATTATGTATTCTATATTTTATGCAAGATCTTGTTAGCATTATAGCTAAAATAAGAAAATATGTCAAATTTTTGTTATTATTCATTGGACATCTCGAATAAACATTGGTATCCATTAACGTTTCTATCTTTCCTTTAATATGTGCCAAAGATTTTTTTAGAAAAATTAAAAACAACCTAACTTTCTCTAGTTTAAACATAATCTAGATAAGAGTTGGTAGTGTTAGAGATAATATTCCCTATAATCTATACACTCTATCTCAATGATATTCAACTTGCAAAAACAATTTAAACAATAATTCCATGAAAATTATAATATGATTTTTTATTAGATTAATGAAACAGTAGTTCAATACTGAGAAAGTTTAGAGTTAAACCGAAAATGAAAATTAAAATGAAAATGAAAATTAAAATAAAAATAAAAGGTCTTCTAAATTAAGATGAATAAAAACAAGCATAAAAATAAAATTTAAGATATAGAATCCAACTATTGGTATCCATTTAGGCTTTTGACCTTTTCTCTCATAATGTTTGAGTGACATCAATCTTTTAGAAACGGAATTTTAATTTCAATTCTATATGTTCTCTCTATACATCTTAATACAATACTCTGAATAGAATAAGTAGTGGAATTAGTAGAATCTATGTTGCTATTGACATTTTATATTTTGATATTTTAATTTGCGTGATGTAGAGACATGTCATATAGTGTCTCCTACTACGCTAGAATCAATTTATTGTCACACCCGACCCTAGACGGTATCGAGTATGAACGGAATATAGGATAATCAGCGCCTAACAGTCTGAAAGCCGAACCGATTTTCTATTAGATAAAAATTCATTCGCATGACCTAAAATTTTATTAATTATTTGGTTGGACTTGATAATTCTATCAAGCTTCCTACGTATCTCGAACATCTTTTAAATCGGGAATCAAAGCCACGTAGTTCTACCTATTTTAGGTAGTTCTCTTAACTCAAGTAGTTCTCTTAACTTATTGACACGTTGATTAACTCGCTAATGATTTAACCATATAATTCACTTTGTTACAAATATAATTTAATATATATAAATCACTTTATCAAATCGAATCAAATCGAACAACATTTTATCAATACGAATCAAATCAAACAACGTTTTAGCAAAACGAATCAAATCGAACAACGTTTTATCAAAACGAATCAAATCGAATAAACCGCTTTAACAAACCAACTCATAATCAAATAAATCGCTTACAAACCAACTCGTAATCAAACAAACGTAAAACATTATAATTCAAATCATCAAACATTATCGAAACGTAATACTTGTGTGTCCATCCTCGAATTCCACCCGTGTAGCTTATCATAACATCAATCATATCAATAAGCGAGATATCTCATTCATATCTCGCCTTGCCTAACGTTAGGACTACCAGCCGTGTACTCTGGCCATACCGCCCTTAGGTATGGTCTTACAACTACTAACCCTACCCCGGACAATCCTAGATGGACAAAATATTTTATTTATCTTTCAAACTATACAACTCATGAAAATCATCCAAAATAATAACAACCGCAATAACTATCTCAATCCAAAAACAATTCGTGTAAGATCATCGAATTCATTTTCTCGACCAAAATTTCCAAAATACCACGATAATAAATAATTATTCTTCAAATAATCAAAATCAAAAGTATATAAATATTTTAAACAATATATATTAAACGATTTAATAAAATAGATTCAAAACCAAGTAAATCATTTAAAACTGAAACTTATTTTTATCCGTCACGCGAATAGCTATTTTAAACCGAATATACGTTAGACTCTTATATTACCATAAATCTATTTGTACTAATTGTATATTCAAATTCATGTACCAATTATATATTTTACTATACCGACTCTAATTGGAAAATATCGTTATTAGTCCTTCTAGTTTATAACTTATTTTCATTCGATAAATTAACGCCACTTAATGATTATATAAAATTAAATTTTAAACCAACGTTTATATCAGACTATATATGTTCGTTATTGAAATTGTAATATATAATATATAGCACTAAACTGGTATCGTTACTTCTGACCGAAGGTTCAATTACACTCGTAACATTACTAGGAGTCTATTCGTACAAATTTTATATTCAAACACTTGTACAAATTTTATATTAATACAATATAGTAATTTAAACCGATGTTGTTAATTTGGACACTAATATATCTCTAAACTCGTGGCACTGTTAAAAGCATATTAATATCGAATTAAATTTCAATTCGATAAATCTAAAGCACAACTGTTTAAGATTTTATATTTTTATTAGTAACCTATAGACTTTATCAATCACAACCTATAAACCTGTTAAAATTTGACAAATACTAAAACTAGACTTACCGGAATGTCGTCGCCGATCATCGAAAGTTAATCGGTGTTCCAAAACATCATCGAAAGTTAATCGGTGTTCCAAAACATCATCGTCGATCACCAAAAATTAATCAATGTAATCCGTTATCAGCGGAAAACGTTTTTCACCGAAAACCTCCTTAACCCAAAATTTCATATATACAAAAAACATATTTTTATTCTTTTTTTCCCTTTTCCTTTTCCTCATCTGATAACCATCTTTCTCTCATTTATATTGGATGTTTGTTTAAATTAAATTGATACAAAGTTTTCAAAATTTAAATGGGTGCCACGTATATTAACATATGTACATAATTTGACAAGTGGTTTTAATACACATTAAGTTGATGCCACGTTTTTTTTCTATTCATTTATTTGTTTATTTTTTTTATTATTATTATCACATGAAATTAAATGTGAAAAATACAAACTATACATATAAATTATACCTATGATTTCTAAATTGGATGAATAATGATTTTGGTCCTTTTAGTTTTAAATGTTTATAAAACTTACCCAAAACTTTTAATTTACATCTAAAAAACATTAAATTCAAACCAATAGTATATTTAAAAGCATAATTAATTAATACTTCAAAATCTATATCGAATAATTTTAGACACGGACGTGACATTTATAATTATTGTAACACCCTAGTCCAATACCATGTAGATATTGTCCGCTCTGGCCCAATTCCAACACAACTCACGGCTTTAAAACGCGTACAATTATTCATTTTAATTTTTTTATTCATGAATTTTATACTTTTCCCAATAAAAACTAGAATTGCTGTTTATTTGATCCTCAGTTTTATAGAACTGCAGCCGCATTCACTATAATTTTACTTAGTGAATACATCATTTGGCCCCTGAAAATGTCCAAAAAGTTTGATTAGCTACGTGAACTTTCAAAGTGACCTAATAGCCCCTCCCCCAACTTGTATAAAATGTTCAGTTAGCCAACTGGACTTGCGTAAAATGTATTTAATTAATCACCCACTTGTAAAAAAGTAAGCTACATGCAAAAAATAGTAAGACGATCAAGGTTGCAGTATGCAACACATCTTCATCATGTATCTTACTATTTTTGCAACAGAGTGATTAATTGAATACATTTTGGACAAGTTCAGGGGCTAACTATTTCATGCCAGTTGAGGGGGATATTTGGTTACTTTGAAATTTCAGGTGGTCAATGAAGCTTTTTGGACAAGTTCAGGAGGCAAACGATGTATTAAACATATGTATTTTATTATTGTCGTATTGTTATATATATATATATATATATATATATATATATATATATATATATATATTATTAAATATTTATTTTTTGTGAAGAACTTAAAATATTTTCTTGATGTGTACTTTTTTATATTTTTATATATTATATTCAAAATAGTGTTAAAAAATAATTTTTATAATAATTTAGGAATGACAACATCTACAATGAGGAACATCCTCGGATCTCTAGCTACCTGCATTGTCCTTGGTGGCAAATTAGGCGACCTGACTGATTTGGTCGGGGTTGTACCTAGACTTCGATGGTGGAATTGGCTCTCTCCATAACTTGGATGTTCGGCCCCGTGTCATGTGATCTCCACCCATCATTCTGGTTCATTAGATGCACACCCTCATCGTGGCTGGCACAAGGTCAACACCGACACCTCTATCTTGCGATGCCCTTGTCCCGCATGCTGTGGCAGAATCTTCAAAACTCTAACAGTCTCTCAATTGGTTTTCTAATGTCGCCTTTGATTGCTACTATGACAGAACTTCAGGCTGCTATATTTGCTATTGAAATCGCTTTTGACAGAGGCTGATGGATTTTGTGGCTTCAAAGTAATTCTGCCTACGTAGTTTAGATCTTTAGAACCAAACGCTTTAGGGTGCCGTGGACTGTCAGATAGAAATGGCATCATTGTTTGAGTCTCTTAGCAAGTATGTAGTTCATTGTTTCTCATATTTTCTTCGAGGGTAACCATGAGGCCGATACCTTGGCTACTTTTGGTGGAGTTAGTACAAACTCTTTTTTATGCTTTTGTTTCTCCGCTTTAATAAATCTCGATCAAGTTCGGTTTTCGGTGTTTGGCTAGGGGTGCTAATTTGGTTGAATGCCCTGTTATTCCCGCTCCGTCCCTAGCTTCCTAATAAAACAAAACAATTATCAAAATAGTTATGCATTTAGTGAGGGTCATTGACTAGTTATAATTCCACATTTCCTATGGGAAATTCATGAGGAAATTCGGTTCTTTATCGGTATGCATCATTGTAAAAGCCATATTCGGGTATTTAGTCTCTAAATATTAACGTCTCTATGTCCATGGAGATACGAAGAAGATTTCCTCACACATTATTGACTTCTTCTTTGAAATTTTTCATGCCCCTGTTGCTTTTGGAACATCCCAATGTTGATCAAAGATATGGTTCCCCTCTCGATTATTTTTACCTCTGCATAATGGAAAATGTGAATGAGCTAGTTTGATAATTATTTGACTTATCACATGAGGCCTTGCAAACATGTTTATCGATATACGAAAGCAGCTTTGTGTATTTTGGCATGTTGTAAGTGTGTTAATGACGTAGTAAACATTTTATACATTTGTTTGTAATTAGCTTATAGCAGAATTTACCTGTTTGTCTTTGGTAAGTTGTTTCTAACGGTGTTAGTAACACGTGTGGCAAAGCCACGTTATACAGAAAGGGCGAAATTCCTCCCTTATTTTTTTTAAAATAAAAAATACCATTAAAATCAATGACCCTATAGTAGTTCCCTTATTTTTGAATTTACTAGATAACCTTTGTTTTTGTGTATTTACTACATAACTTTATTTTCTCTATAATTTATATATTTTGGCTACTGGTAGTAATTATTAGGTTAGTATTAATAAAGTAAAGTATAATCTAACCCAAAATTGTTTGTGTCATAATCATGTCTTCATCGGGTTAGTATCAATTTCACATATCGTGTTTCGTGTCACCTATAATTTTACTAATAGCTGTATTTAATGGCTATATTTAAACACATATAATGAAATATATTAATATTTCTAAAAAGTTTATATCATTTATGGATTAATAAGTTAACCTATAGCAACCAAAAGTCTGCTAATATCATGCTGTCAAAGGGACGTGTTTTAATCTTATCCATTCATATAAAAACGGTACTATATATATATATATATATATATATACACACTACATTATGAAATAAATATAATTACAATTAAAAATAACTGTGAAAGAAACCAAGATAGAAGTTACAATATCCTTATTTAATTACTTATAAATATATTTAATCCAAAACCCGCGAAATAGAAAAGAGACATGATGAAAAAAAATACAACACTTAGTTTTATTACAGAAGTAGAGATTTATTTAATAGTGTAATAATAAAACATGTTAGATTACATAGGTGATAGATGAATTCATTAACAATAGCAGTGACAATAAGGCTTTTGATTGTTCGGATGTTTGCAAAATCCACCACCTCTTGGACAACCAGAACAATAGTGTGTGCAATCTTTATCAGCTGAGCAACTTGGTCCATTGCTATTGCAGCACACAGAGTTTAGACCTATTTCACTCATCACAACATTTTGGTTCATAACCATCATAATTGCTAACACAATAAATATTCCAATCACCTTCATTTTCACTTTTAATTATACTCAACTTCTTCTATTCATTTCAATTTCACTTCTTCTAGCTTCTATTTATATACATTTCCATGTTAACTACTTTAGTTAGTTGCAAATGAAACTAAATCCTTCAGTTACTTAACTATTATGTATTCTATTTTATGCAAGATCTTGTTAGCATTATAGCTAAAATAAGAAAAATATGTCAAATTTTTGTTATTATTCATTGGACATCTCGAATAAACATTGGTATCCATTAACGTTTCTATCTTTCCTTTAATATGTGCCAAAGATTTCATTGACTAGTTATAATTCCACATTTCCTATGGGGAATTCATAAGGAAATTCGGTTCTTTATCGGTATTCATCATTGTAAAAGCCATATTCGGGTATTTAGTCTCTAAATATTAACGTCTCTATGTCCATGGAGATACGAAGAAGATTTCCTCACACATTATTGACTTCTTCTTTGAAATTTTTCATGCCCCTGTTGCTTTTGGAACATCCCAATGTTGATCAAAGATATGGTTCCCCTCTCGATTATTTTTACCTCTGCATAATGGAAAATGTGAATGAGCTAGTTTGACAATTATTTGACTTATCACATGAGGCCTTGCAAACATGTTTATCGATATACGAAAGCAGCTTTGTGTATTTTGGCATGTTGTAAGTGTGTTAATGACGTAGTAAATATTTTATACATTTGTTTGTAATTAGCTTATAGCAGAATTTGTTGGTCCCGTATAACGTGACAAGGTTAGTTCCAAGGGGGAGGATAGGAACTATTTAAAATTTTGTCCGTTAAGGCTGACTTCTTTTCTTTGAGAAAAGGTTTACACAGCGGCGCTAAGTAGTTTTAAGACACAAGCTTAGTCAACTGGTGACTAAGACTATTTCTTTCCTTGAGTTAGGAGATAACACTTAAGTCTATTCCTGAACTCAGCTTCTTAGTGCACTCAACTCAGCGTGAGTTCGTTACTTAGTCAGTTTTATAGCAAGCAAAATATAAAGGAGTTTAAGGTTAGAAATATGTTACTCAGTAGACATATCCTGGTTCGGCCTCTCCGCCTACGTCTAGTCCCCGGAACTCGTTCCGAGCTTTTTGAATCCTCTACTGAGCTCTTTAAAGGTAGAGCACGAAACCTTTTATAACAGAAGCTGAGTATACAAGAGTACCTTCCTCTATTCCTCTACTCACTCCTATCACTACCGCTGAGTACTATAACCGAGTACTCAACTTCTCCTTTTTATACTTCTAGAAATGATCAGTGTTTGTCCTAAACAACAATTGCTAAGACACTTTAGATGAATAAAATCACTCTAGACTTTTACACAATGATTGGAATTGGTGTAAGATTTGCTTTGCTATTCTCGCAGAACTTCAAGTATGAATTTGGTCAGCGTTTCGACTAATTGAAGATCTGCATCGAATGAAGCATTTGAGAGGCCTATTTATAGTGACACTTCAAGCACCGGTGATTTCGAATTTCGAAATAACCGTTGGAGTCAAACGGCTTCCTGTCGCTTTCACTCAGTACGTGCTCAGCGTCGTTGGCCAATGATATTCTTGCGTCTTCTATCTACGGCAGTGCTCAGTAGCTTTTCGTCAGATGAACAGAATGTTTCGACATTTATAGTAAAGTCTTCCAGACAGCTTACTGTTTCTTCTGAGCTTTACCCAAAGTAGAAATACTTTATCTCTCAGTTGGTTCTGTTCTGCCGCTGACCTGCCTACCTTGTCGCTTAACTCAGCAGCTTCATCTTGAAGCTATTTGGTCGAAGGCTTCTCGATCCTTCTTCATGCTGGGCTGGCGTTTTACTTGATACGACTGAGTTTTGTCTTCCTAGACCGTGAGGTCTTTATATGTTGACTTGGGCTTGACTTTCTCTTGTGGGACTTAAGGCTTTTTTATCTTAATGTCTTATAAGTCAAATAACTCAACATTGAACAAACACATTAGTGTGAATAAATCAAAGCATTTAAATTTAACGTGTTAGAATATTTTTATCATTCACATAAATAATTTTGTCAAATCAAAATCATGTGGAAAGGTGTTTCAACAAACTCCCCCATTTTGATGTTGGCAAAAATATTCAGTAAGGAACTCAGTGTTGAGCTCCCCATGATAGTTGACCTTATTTTTCTCAAGATACTCCCCCGTAAGGGTTGAGCTACTGACTTAGTTTTACTTTAAACATTTCAAGGTTCAATCAAGTAAGTCTAAGGTCAGTTTTTTCAGAAATAGGTCAGCTCATGGAACATATTCTTTTTAACTCAGTTAAGTTATGCGGAAGATTTAGATATCAGAGTACACTGAGTATATCTTTGTTCAATGAGGTTTAGTTAAGAGGACATATAAAAGAGGTCAACATATAGATCAACACAGCAGACAAACATGAAGCAATGTAAACAAATAACACAGTTGATTTAATGAAGATACGTTAATGTTTAGCACAAAATATAAGTAAGCATCACATAAGATTAGTCAATTTGAAAAATAGATGCATGCATAGTTTTGGATTAATAGTCAGCACAACAAAATACACCAGGAAAAGAATACAAGTTTTAAAAGCTAAATCTAGCAATCCTAGTCAAGCTATTTTTTCTTATAGTTGACTTGGGCAGAGTGCTCTTTGGCTTTTCCCTTTTGTTTCTGCTGACTGCTAGATGCTTTTCCTGTATGCTGAGTTCTACCAGCTTGTTCTTTCTCCCCCGTTTTGCCAGCATCAGGTGGAGGAGGAATGAAGGTGTCGTCGAGGGCAGCACGAGTTAATCTCACAGAATATGCCTTAAGCTTTTTCATGCTTTCATTGAGACCGTCAAAGACGGGAACACCATCATCCAGTACAGAACGGGGAACCCTGACCGAGGCACTGAGCATACTCAGAATATATTCCTGAGACTTCCCAACCCAGTGGATAGTGTTAGTCAGCATGGCATAAGCCTGATGAAACATCTTTAGCAAAGCCGCATCATAAAACTGACGTTGAGCATTCGTGTGGCGCACATGGTTGAAAGTGACTTGAGAGTACCGCAGAAGTTCATTTGTCTTGAGTTGGTCAGTTGCCATCTCTTCCTTACTCAAGTTGAGTAGACGGAAAGCCTCACTAATTTGCTCAATGGAGCATTGGGAGGAGGAAGAGAGTTGAGCATTTGTTCTAGCTTGCTCAGAGTGAAGTTGGGTAAAAAGTTGATGAACTTCAGTAGAAGTTGCATACATAGAGTTCGCAGCTGACAGGTTTTGAAATTGACCCTGGAGAGAGTTCATGTGATTGACCATTGTGAGCTGGAGTTTGGCCAGCTTTACTATTGATTCCTGCTTGGGCTGTTGAGACTGGAGTGATGTCATGACACTAAGAAGATCCTTAAGACCTTTGATTTCTGTGAGAAGCTGAGTGACAGAGGAAAGTTGAGTTGGCTCAACAGGAATAGACCCAGCGACGTCGGCATTGGTATGATGAAGGTCCTGGAGTAGGGCTTGAGCTGAGTTAATGATTCTTCGACCATACTCAGTGGCATTCAGATAAGTATAGGATCCATCATTGTTTGGCCCAGTTGCCGGGATACGAATAGAACCGAAAGGTGGAGGTATTTGGTTCCTTTCATTATTGGAAGTGCCATCATGATCAGCGGCTGGACTTGAGTTCAGATTGCCAGCAGAAGCTGACTGGTTGATATTCTGTACTTGAGGATGTGGAAGAGGGTGATCGGCAAAATTATCTACTTGCTCAGAGTCAGGCTGAAGCTGACTAGTTGGAGGAGGTGGAGGAGATTCAGAACTGACCTGAGCAGGTGTTTCCTTTGCTATCTCAGGATGTTGAGGAGTAAGAACTTCGAGGATGTGCTCGGTATTATCTTGATCTTGAGTAGCAATTGAGTCGGCATGTTCCTTAGGCTGAGAAATAGAGGCTTGCTTTTGCTGTTGCTCTGGTGGAGAAAACTCAGTTGGATTAGAGAAGAATTTGAACTGCATATCAGAGAGATCAGTTATGGGATCCCGTAGAGGTGAGTCACCCAGAAGGTCAATAACTGGGGATTTATGAGCCTTCTTCTTAAGTCTCCTCAACTTCTTAGTCTTTGGAGGAGAGGGGTCAGCTTGAATAGAGTCAATTGAGTCAGCAGGTGAAGTTACCCCTTGATCAGCATGATCCTTTCCTGTTGGCTCAGCTTGTTCTTCAACTTGCTCAGTGTTGGTTGTTTCATGTTGCTCAACATCTGCTATCTCCTCAGCATCAAACTGACCTCCGAGATTACCCAATGCTTCTCCATCTTGGTCAGTGGGTGTTTTCTCAAGATCAATGCCTTGACTTCTCATAAAATGTGAGTCTTCAGAGATAACGACGTCAAGCGGGGGTGCATCGATAGGACTTAACCCAGAAGAGATCTTCTTCTTCTTTCTCAGTGGTTGCTCAGGAGTGTCCTCTATTTCTTCTTCCTCAGGCTCAGCTTGCCTTTTGAGGTTTTTTGTTGACTTAGGTCCAACCTGACCTTGTTGAACTTGAGGCTTTGTTCCTTTGGACACAAACCGAATCTTTTTCGGTGGAGCGTTAGAGTCTTTGGAAGAGGTTTGAACAACTTTCCTCTTTCTGTCCTGCTTGTCAGCTTGAGCTTTCCTTACTTTCTTTCCTTCTCTAGTCATCATCCCCTCAGTTTCCTTAACAACGGTCCCTTTTCCTTTCTTAGGGACAATGGGTTGGTCGTAGACCAAGCCGAATAGTGCAGCTGCGGTAATCTCAGTCCCCCAGACATTAATTTCCTCGACCAAGCTCACCTGATAGTCTTTGAGAATTCTGGTAATAAGGGAGCCTAATCTAAGGGTTCCAGTACTTCTTTGAAAAGCACCTATAAGGAAAACTAGCATGTTGATCGGCTGGTAGGTCAGCATATGCCAAATGAAGCATTGGTCGAAGTTCGACGCGGAGGTAGTAGCGTTGATCTTGGGGAATAAAAAGTTTGTCAGGATATAATGGGCCATCTTTTGATTCTGACCCATGGAAGTGCTGGATATCTCTCCTACGTGACCTGCGGGTTTACAGAACTCAATGGTATAGTCAATTTTATCTTGGTCACCTGATTTTCTAAGTTTAGCTCCTTCGGTTTTCAGTTTTAGCAGTTTGGCAAGGTAAGGAGGGTTGATGAAGATATCCTTCCCTTGAACCTTGGTGACCATGTAGTCCCGGTCATCATCAGCGGCTCTTAGGTTAGCGTAGAACTCCTTCACTAACTCAGGATAGGTGGCTTCTCGAGTCGAGAACAGCTCGGTCCAACCGTTCTTTGAGATCCACTCACAGAAGGGTTGCTCAGCTTCCACAAATCCCTTCGAAAACCAGTGGGAGTGGTCAACCTTATACCCCCTTACACTCTCATAAACTAGGGAGTAGGTACGTTCCATCGGTTTCTTTCCCTTATCCTGCTTCTGTTTCCCTTTCGATGAGGTAGCTTGGTCAGCGTGGGATTTCTTGCTTGGTGTTGTGACCTTAGAATGGTCATGCTGACCTTCTTCTTGAGATTCAGTTAAGGTCTCCTCGTGTTCTTGCTCAGTTTGGTACGATGGATTTTCATCGGAGTGGTTGTTGTTGTAATCGCCTCCGGAGAGATTCTGAGAATCCGACATGATTTTCAGAGAAATTTGAGAGATTTGGGAATTTTAGAAAAAAGAGATGATTTGAATACCAGAAATTTCTAAGTGTAAATAGGTACAAGTGGGAATTCGTCCACTATTTATAGAGGTGTCAAGTTGATCTGAAGCGTTGAGGTGGCAGTTTGACCTCGAGATACTCAACTGACAATGATTCTGGCATTTATGACACAATCGGCGCATGTATTTTCTAATTATTGCGCATACCTCATTCTAAGTGGCTATTTAATGCGCGTGCTAGTATTAATTCCACAACGGATCTTTTACTCAGTGTTAAGAATTCTAAACGTTTAATGTTCTGAGTAGTCAGTTTTATGCAAAGGAATTATTCGTGTGCTTAGTAACTCAGCTTAAGATAATCACTCAGTATGTAAGTCTACTCAGCATGAAGTGATTTTATGTTATGTTTTACTTAGCATACAATAGTTACAAGTTTTAGCACAATTCACTCAGCATGGTAATCACTCAACGTTTAATTTAAACATAGAATTTTATTAAAGAGGATTAAACATACCGATGGCTTCCCTTAGTATGTTAAATTGCTCATGAGCCAGTGGCTTTGTGAAGATATCAGCAAGCTGCTCATCCGTTGGGACATAGGTCAACTTGATCTCTCCCTTGAGTACATGATCTCTGATGAAGTGATGTCTTATGCTGACATGCTTCATCCTGCTGTGCTGGATTGGGTTCTTTGATAGGTCAATGGCGCTCTTGTTGTCACATTGACTTCAATTGTTTTAGTCTGAACGCCATAATCTTCTAGCTGTTGCTTAATCTAGAGGACTTGAGCAACACAGCTTCCAGCAGCAATGTACTCATCTTTAGTGGTTGACAGGGCTACTGACGACTACTTCTTACTGAACCAAGACACAAGACAGCTTCCAAGGAAATGACATCCTCTTGAGGTGCTTTTTCGTTCAAGGTTGTCTCTTCCATAGTCAGCGTCAGTGTATCCAATGAGTGTGAAATCATAAGTATTGGGATACCATAAACCTGCATTCACTGAGCCTTGCAAATATCTAAGGATTCTTTTTACAGCTATGTAATGAGATTCCTTAGGGTTAGATTGATATCTAGCACAATAACATACTGAGAACTGAATGTCCGGCCTACTAGCAGTTAAGTAGAGTAGAGAGCCAATTATACCTCGGTACAATTTGCTGTCTACTGACTTACCATTTTCGTCAGCGCAGAGGACATTGTCAGTGCCCATTGGGGTAGATATTGACTTACAGTTCTCAAGTTCATACTTCTTCAATATTTCCTTAGCATACTTGGTTTGACTGATGAAGATGCCATTTTTCCCTTGTTTGATTTGAAGTCCAAGGAAGAAGTTGAGTTCTCCCATCATTGACATTTCAAACTCAGTCTGCATCTGCTTACTAAATTCCTTGCACATGGACTCATTAGTGGCACCAAAAATAATGTCATCAACATATATCTGAGCCAGTAGGGTATCTTTACCCTTCCTCTTAATGAATAAGGTTGTATTAGCTTTACCTCTAACATAATTTCTAGTCAGCAGGAAACTGGTCAGCCTCTCATACCAAGCACGTGGTGCTTGCTTGAGACCATATAGAGCCTTTTTGAGCTTATAAACGTGGTTTGGGAACTTGGGATCCTCAAACCCTGGAGGCTGATTAACATAGACTTCCTCATTTATAACTCCATTAAAGAATGCACTCTTACATCCATTTGAAATAATTTAAAGTTCATATAACTTGCATATGCACATAAAATTCTTATAGCCTCTAGCCTTGCCACTGGGGCGAAGGTCTCACCGTAGTCAATACCTTCTTGCTGACTATAGCCCTGAGTTACAAGTCTTGCTTTGTTCCTGACCACGTTCCTTTGTTCATCTAGCTTGTTGCGAAGACCCATTTTGTTCCTATGGTCTTCTGGCTTCTTAGATTTGGCACTAAGTCCCATACTTCATTTCTTCTGAACTGATCAAGTTCTTCTTGCATTGCACTCATCCAGAACTCATCGTGCTCAGCTTCAGAGAAGTTCTTTGGTTCCTGAACTGAGACAAATGCTACATTACTGAGATATCTCCTGAGTTGATTTCTTGTCATCAGGGTGTTTTCAGCAGCATCAAGAATGGCACTCTCTAAGTGTCCTCTTGGTATTCTGATCTCTTTTGGTAAAGTGACGTCTTGAGCTGGTTGTGTTTCAACAATCTCTGCAGGTATAGATTGGTCAGTGAAAACAATTTGAGTTTCGCTTTTACCTTTGGTCAGCCCTTGAGGTAGTGACTCAGCGGCTGTTTCTTGGTCAGCAGGTGCTGAGTATGGATCATCCTCAGTCAGCTGCTTGTCTTTTCCTGCAGGGTTAGTTTCATCGAACTCAACGTGTACTGACTCTTCTAAGACCTGAGTTCGTTTATTGAAAACTCTATATGCTTTGCTGTTTGTTGAGTAGCCTAAAAAGATAGCTTCATCAGCTTTTGAATCAAACTTAGCAAGGCTGTCTTTAGTATTTAGAATAAAACATTTATAGTCGAAGGCACGAAAGTATCCAATGTTGGGTTTTCGTCCTTTCCAAAGTTCGTAGGGGGTTTTCTTCAATATGGGTCTGACTAGAGCTCTATTAAGTATGTAGCAAGCTGTGTTGACAGCTTCTCCCCAAAAGTACTTTGGAAGCCTATTCTCACTCAGCATTGTCCTGTATATTTCAACCAGGGTTCTATTTTTCCTCTCAACTACCCTATTCCGTTGAGGCGTTCTAGGAGCGGAAAAATTATGGTCAACGTCGTTGGTTTCACAGAATTCAACAAACTGTTGATTTTTTAATTCTCCACCATTATCACTTCGGATGTGAGCTAATTTTAGGTCTTTATCGTTTTCGAGTTTTCTTACTAATGTTGAAAATGTCTCAAAGGTTTCATCCTTGCTACTCAGCAAGATGATCCAAGTGTACCGAGAAAAGTCATCTACAATGACCAAGGAAAATCTTCTACCACCCAAGCTCAGCGGCTGGACTGGTCCGAAGAGATCCAAGTGTAGCAACTCTAATGGACGCTTAGTTGAGACGATGTTTTTACTATGAAAAGATTTTTTAGTGTGTTTTCCTTGCTGACAAGCATTGCACAATTGATCTTTTTCGAACATAAGTTCGGTTAGTCCCTCAACTAATTGCTTTCTTTCTAATTTGGCCAGGAGGTCCATGCTTACATGACCAAGTCTCATGTGCCATAGCCAGGAATTGTCTTCCTTTGACACTAAGCATACATTTTTCGAAAATTTCTTTTCCAAATTCAGCATAAAGACATTATCAATACGAGGGGCAGTTAAAATCAATTCATTTGTTTTTCTCTCGAGTATTTTACATCAAGTGTCATCAAATATAACTTTTCTCTCATTATCACATAGCTGAGCTACGCTGAGTAAGTTATATTTAAGTCCACTAACTAGGGAGACTGACTCAATAGTAGGATTACCGCCAACGGTTCCTGACCCTACTATCTTACCCTTTTTGTTGTCTCCAAAACTTACGCTTCCACCTCGTTTACGCACAAGTGTGATGAACTGAGTTTCATCACCAGTCATATGCCTCGAGCATGCGCTGTCAATGTACCATATTTTTGACTTCTCAGCACACCTCAGGCTTACCTGCAATATAGCTAGTTATCTTTAGGTACCCAAGTCTTTTATTCGGAACCTTAGATTGGTTTTGAATAGATGTGATGTCCTTTCTCAGTTTCTTAGAATCTGATTGGACATCAGAGACAAACTTGTGCATAGTTTCTATGTTGCTATGCAAAGTTGAGTTGTCTTGGAGTAGATATCGAAGGTCACTGAGTTTGACCTCTTAAATCTCGTCACATCGCCTGCTGAGTGCTCTAACCTTCTTGTTACACTTTTTGATAAGTGTATAAAGGTCACGCAGGGCATTTATCATTTCATTTCTGAGCAGGGGTAGTGATATTACCTCAGTTGAGTGTGCCTCTTCGTCAGATGCAATGGAGGGGTCAGCATGCTCAGAAACACAAGGCTCAGCAAGCTCATCTGCCATGAAGCAGATCTTTGCTGACTCAGTGGCATCAGCTCCTGATGATGATGACTCATCACTATCACTTCAGGTTGCCACCATTGCCTTCTTGATGTTCTTCTTTTCCTTCCTCAAGGTGGGACAGCTTGATTTGATATGGCCAGTTTGATGACATTCAAAGCATGTGATGGGCTTTGAGCTGTCCTTCTTGTACTTGCTGTCGCTAGGCTCAGCTTTGTACTTGTCAAACTTCTTGTAAGGCTTCTTGGAATATTTATCATTCTTTCTGAACAGCCTTTTCATTTTTCTAGTGAACATGGCAATTTCTTCATCGTCTGTTGAGCTCCCATCAGTGCAGTCAGCTTTCATGACAAGAGAATTTTGCTTCTTGTCCTCATACTTCTCCTTCACCTCAAAATTCTTCATTGAGATCTCATGGGTCAGCAGAGATCCAATGAGTTCATCATACTTGTAGGTGGTGAAGTCTTGAGCTTCCTCAACAGCAGTTTTCTTGGCTTGCCAGCTTTTGGGAAGGCTCCTCATTATCTTCTTGACTTGCTCTTCCTCAGTAAAGATCTTGCCAAGTCTTTTAAGCTCGTTGATTATGTTTGTGAATCTTGAGTTCATTTCAGAGATTCCTTCATCATCATTCATTTCAAACAGCTCATACAACCTCATGTTCTGGTTCACTTTGGACTCCTTAACTTTGCTGGTTCCTTCATAGGTGACCTCCAGTTTCTTCCAGATTTCATGTGTTGACTTACAACCTGAAATTTTGTTGTACTCTGCAGCATCTAACACACAGTGAAGCATGTTTATAGCCAAAGCATGATTTTGTAGCTTCTTAAGGTCATCTTCTGTCCACTTAATCTCAGCTTTAACAATCGTTTGGCCGTCAACAGTTTGAACAGGAACAAATGGGCCTTGGACTATAGAAAGCCATGCACTCATATTTGTTGCCTGAATGAAATTTTTCATTCTGTTCGTCCCAAAGGTGTAGTTAGACCCAAAGAACAGAGGAGGCCGAGTAATGGACAATCCCTCAGGAAGAATCTGAGTTGTCTGATTTCCTGGGAGGAAACGAGTGCTCTTCTCAGCCATTGTGGGGATCAGCTCAAGATAGTTATATCTTGCTCAATGAGCTTTTAAGCTCTGATACCACTTGTTGGTCCCGTATAACGTGACAAGGTTAGTTCCAAGGGGGGGGGATATGAACTATTTAAAATTTTGTCCGTTAAGGCTGACTTCTTTTCTTTGAGAAAAGGTTTACACAGTAACGCTAAGTAGTTTTAAGACACAAGCTTAGTCAACTGGTGACTAAGACTGTTTCTTTCCTTGAGTCAGGAGATAGCACTTAAGTCTATTCCTGAACTCAGCTTCTTAGTGCACTCAACTCAGCGTGAGTTCGTTACTTAGTCAGTTTTATAGCAAGCAAAATATAAAGGAGTTTCAGGTTAGAAATATGTTACTCAGCAGACATATCCTAGTTCAGCCTCTCCGCATACGTCTAGTCCCCGGAACTCGTTCCAAGCTTTTTAAATCCTCTACTGAGCTCTTTAAAGGTAGAGCACGAAACCTTTTACAACAGAAGCTGAGTATACAAGAGTACCTTCCTCTATTCCTCTACTCACTCCTATCACTACCGCTGAGTACTATAACCGAGTACTCAGCTTATCCTTTCTATACTTCTAGAAATGATAAGTGTTTGTCCTAAACAACAATTGCTAAGACACTTTAGATGAATAAAATCACTCTAGAGTTTTACACAATGATTGGAATTGGTGTAAGATTTTCTTTGCTATTCTCACAGAACTTCAAGTATGAATTTGGTCAGCGTTTCGACTAATTAAAGACCTGCATCAAATGAAGCATTTGAGAGGCCTATTTATAACCGTTGGAGTCAAACGGATTCCTGTCGCTTTCACTCAGTACGTGCTCAGCGTCGTTGGCCAATGAGATTCTTACATCTTCTGTCTACGGCAGTGCTCAGCAGCTTTTCGTCAGATGAACAGAATGTTTCGACATTTATAGTAAAGTCTTCCAGATAGCTTACTGCGTCTTCTGAGCTTTACCCAAAGTAAAAATACTTTGTCTCTAATTTGGTTCTGTTCTACTGCTGACCTGACTACCTTGTCGCTTAACTCAGCAGCTTCATCTTGAAGCTATTTGGTCGAAGGCTTCTCGATCCTTCTTCATGCTGGGCTGGCGTTTTACTTGATACGACTGCGTTTTGTCTTCTTGGGCCGTGAGGTCTTTATATGTTGACTTAGGCTTGACTTTCTCTTGTGGGCCTTAAGGCTTTTTATCTTAATGTCTTATAAGTCAAATAACTCAACATTGAACAAACACATTAGTGTGAATAAATCAAAGCATTTAAATTTAACGTGTTAGAATATTTTTTATCATTCACATAAATGATTTTATCAAATCAAAATCATGTGGAAAGGTGTTTCAACAGAATTTACTTGTTGGTCTTTGGTAAGTTGTTTCTAACAGTGTTAGTAACACGTGTGGCAAAGCCACGTTATACACAAAGGGCGAAATTCCTCCCTTATTTTTTTAAAAAATAAAAAATACCATTAAAATCAATGACCCTATAGTAGTTCCTTTATTTTTGAATTTACTAGATAACCTTTGTTTTTGTGTATTTACTACATAACTTTATTTTCTCTATAATTTATATATTTTGGCTACTGGTAATAATTATGAGGTTAGTATTAATAAAGTAAAGTATAATCTAACCCAAAATTGTTTCTGTCATAATCATGTCTTCATCGGGTTAGTATCAATTTCACATATCGTGTTTCGTGTCACCTATAATTTTACTAATAGTTGTATCTAATGGCGATATTTAAACACATATAATGATATATATTAATATTTCTAAAAAGTTTATGTCATTTTTCGATTAATAAGTTAACCTATAGCAACCAAAAGTCTGCTAATATCATGCTGTCAATAATATCATACTTTATATAAACCAAAAGTATGTTGATATCATGGATTAATAGGTTAACCGTAACCCAATCCAAAAATTTACTTGTCAGTTCAATGTTAACCAAAAAATGACCTGTATGTAATAGTAAGCTAAATCCAATTATCAATGTACACTTCTAAAACCAAAGGGACGTGTTTTAATCTTATCCATTCATATAAAAACGGTACTATATATATATATATATACACACACACACACACACTACATTATGAAATAAATATAATTACAATTAAAAATAACTGTGAAAGAAACCAAGATAGAAGTTACAATATCCTTATTTAATTACTTATAAATATATTTAATCCAAAACCTGAGAAATAGAAAAGAGACATGATGAAAAAAAATATAACACTTAGTTTTATTACAGAAGTAGAGATTTATTTAATAGTGTAATAATAAAACATGTTAGATTACATAGGTGATAGACGAATTCATTAACAATAGCAGTAACAATAAGGCTTTTGATTGTTCGGATGTTTGCAAAATCCACCACCTCTTGGACAACCAGAACAATAGTGTGTGCAATCTTTATCAGCTGAGCAACTTGGTCCATTGCTATTGCAGCACACAAAGTTTAGACCTATTTCACTTATCACAACATTTTGGTTCATAACCATCATAATTGCTAACACAATAAATATTCCAATCACCTTCATTTTCACTTTTAATTATACTCAACTTCTTCTATTCATATCAATTTCACTTCTTCTAGCTTCTATTTATATACATTTCCATGTTAACTACTTTAGTTAGTTGCAAATGAAACTAAATCCTTCAGTTACTTAACTATTATGTATTCTATTTTATGCAAGATTTTGTTAGCATTATAGCTAAAATAAGAAAAATATGTCAAATTTTTGTTATTATTCATTGGACATCTCGAATAAACATTGGTATCCATTAACGTTTCTATCTTTCCTTTAATATGTGCCAAAGATTTTTTAGAAAAATTAAAAACAACCTAACTTCCTCTAGTTTAAACATAATCTAGATAAGAGTTGGTAGTGTTAGAGATAATATTCCCTATAATCTATACACTCTATCTCAATGATATCAACTTGCAAAAACAATTTAAACAATAATTCCATGAAAATTATAATATGATTTTTTATTAGATTAATGAAACAGTAGTTCAATACTGAGAAAGTTTAGAGTTAAACCGAAAATGAAAATAAAAATAAAAATAAAAGGTCTTCTAAATTAAGATGAATAAAACAAGCATAAAAATAAAATTTAAGAGATAGAATCCAACTATTGGTATCCATTTAGCCTTTTGACCTTTTCTCTTATAATGTTTGAGTGACATCAATCTTTTAGAAACGGAATTTTAATTTCAATTCTATATGTTCTCTCTATACATCTTAATACAATACTCTGAATAGAATAAGTAGTGGAATTAGTAGAATCTATGTTGCTATTGACATTTTATATTTTGATATTTTAATTTCCGTGATGTAGAGACATGTCATATACTGTCTCCTACTACTTTAGAATCAATTTATAATTATTCATTTTAATTTTTTTATTCATGCATTTTATACTTTTCCCAATGAAAACTAGAATTACTGTTTATTTGATCTTGATTTTTATAGAACTGCAGCTGCATTCACTATAATTTAACTTAGTGAATACACTATTTGGCCCCTGAAAATGTCCAAAAAGTTTGATTAGCTACTTGAACTTTCAAAGTGACCTAATAGGCCCTCCCCCAACTTGTATAAAATGTTCAGTTAGCCCACTGGACTTGCGTAAATGTATTTAATTAATCACCCACTTGTAAAAAAGTAAGCTACATGGGAAAAATGTGTTGCACGCGCCTAAAAAAAAGTAATACGATCAATGTTGCAGTATGCAACACATCTTCATCATGTATCTTACTATTTTTGCAACCGAGTGATTAATTGAATACATTTTGGACAAGTTCAGGGGACTAACTATTTCATGCCAGTTTAGGGGGATATTTGGTTACTTTGAAATTTCAGTTGGTCAATTAAGCTTTTTGGACAAGTTCAGGGGGCAAACGATGTATTAAATATTTTTTTAATATAAAACATATGTATTTTATTATTGTCTTATTGTTATATATATTTATTTATTTTTATTACATATTTATTTTTTTGAGAAGAACTTAAAATATTTTCTTGATGTGTACTTTTTTATATTTTTATATATTATATTAAAAATAGTGTTAAAAAATAATTTTTTATAATAATCTAGGAATGGCAACATCTACAATGAGGAACATCCTCGGATCTCTGGCTACCTGCATTGTCCTTGGTGGCAAATTATGCGACCTGGTTGATTTGGTCGGGGTTGTACCTAGAATTCGATGGTGGAATTGGCTCTCTCCATAACTTGGATGTTCGGCCCCGTGTCATGTGATCTCCACCCATCTTTCTGGTTCATTAGATGCACACCCTCATCGTGGCTGGCACAAGGTCAACACCGACACCTCTATCTTGCGATGCCCTGGTCCCGCATGCTGTGGCAGAATCTTCAGAACTCTAACAGTCTCTCAATTGGTTTTCTAATATCGCCTTTGATTGGTACTATGACAGAACTTTAGGCTGCTATATTTGCTATTGAAATCGCTTTTGACAGAGGCTGATGGAATTTGTGGCTTCAAAGTAATTCTGCCTACGTAGTTTAGATCTTCAAAACCAAACGCTTTAGGGTGTCGTGGACTGTCAGATAGAAATGACATCATTGTTTGAGACTCTTAGCAAGTATGTAGTTCATTGTTTCTCATATTTTCTGCGAGGGTAACCATGAGGCCGACACCTTGGCTACCTTTGGTGGAGTTAGTACAAACTCTTTTTTATGCTTTTGTTTCTCCTCTTTAATAAATCTTGATCAAGTTCGGTTGTCGGTGTTTTGCTAGGGGTGCTAATTTGGTTGGATGCCCTGTTATTCCCGCTCCGTCCCTAGCTTCCTATTAAAACAAAACAATTATCAAAATAGTTATGCATATAGTGCGGGTCATTGACTACTTATAATTATATATTTTCTATGAGGAATTCATAAGGAAATTCGGTTCTTTATCGGTATGCATCATTGTAAAAGCCATATTCGGGTATTTAGTTTAGTCTCTAAATATTAACGTCTCTATGTCCATAGAGATACGAAGAAGATTTCCTCACACATTATTGATTTCTTCTTTGAAATTTTTCATGCCCCTGTTGCTTTTGGAACATCCCAATGTTGATCAAATTATGGTTCCCCTCTCGATTATTTTTACCTCTGCATAATGGAAAATGTGAATGAGCTAGTTTGACAATTATTTGACTTATCACATGAGGCCTTGCAAACATGTTTATCGATATACGAAAGCAGCTTTGTGTATTTTAGCATGTTGTAAGTGTGTTAATGACATAGTAAACATTTTATACATTTGTTTGTAATTAGCTTATAGCAGAATTTACATTTGTTAGTAACACGTGTGGCAAAGCCACGTTATATAGAAAGGGCGAAATTCCTCCCTTATTTTTTTTAAATAAAAAATACCATTAAAATCAATCACCCTATAGTAGTTCCCTTATTTTTGAATTTACTAGATAACCATTGTTTTTGTGTATTTACTACATAACTTTATTTTCTCTATAATTTATATATTTTGGCTACTGGTAGTAATTATCAGGTTAGTATTAATAAAGTAAAGTATAATCTAACCCAAAATTGTTTGTGTCATAATCATGTCTTCATCGGGTTAGTATCAATTTCACATATCGTGTTTCGTGTCACCTATAATTTTACTAATAGTTGTATTTAATGGCGATATTTAAACACATATAATGATATATATTAATATTTCTAAAAAGTTCATGTCATTTTTCGATTAATAAGTTAACCTATAGCAACCAAAAGTCTGCTAATATCATGCTGTCAATAATATCATACTTTATATAAACCAAAAGTACGTTGATATCATGGATTAATAGGTTAACCGTAACCCAATCCAAAAATTTACTTGTCAGTTCAATGTTAATCAAAAAATGACCTGTATGTAATAGTAAGCTAAATCCAATTATCAATGTACACTTCTAAAACCAAAGGGACATGTTTTAATCTTATCCATTCATATAAAAACGGTACTATATATATATATATATATATATATATATATATATATATATATATATATATATATATATATATATATATACACTACATTATGAAATAAATATAATTACAATAAAAAATAACTGTGATAAAAACCAAGATAGAAGTTATAATATCCTTATTTAATTACTTATAAATATATTTAATCCAAAACCTGAGAAATAGAAAAGAGACATGATGGAAAAAAAATATAACACTTAGTTTTATTACAGAAGTAGAGATTTATTTAATAGTGTAATAATAAAACATGTTAGATTACATAGGTGATAGACGAATTCTTTAACAATAGCAGTGACAATAAGGCTTTTGATTGTTCGGATGTTTGCAAAATCCACCACCTCTTGGACAACCAGAACAATAGTGTGTGCAATCTTTATCAGCTGAGCAACTTGGTCCATTGCTATTGCAGCACACAGAGTTTAGACCTATTTCACTCATCACAACATTTTGGTTCATAACCATCATAATTGCTAACACAATAAATATTCCAATCACCTTTATTTTCATTTTCACTTTTAATTATACTCAACTTCTTCTATTCATATCAATTTCACTTCTTCTAGCTTCTATTTATATACATTTCCATGTTAACTACTTTAGTTAGTTGCAAATGAAACTAAATCCTTCAGTTACTTAACTATTCTGTATTCTATTTTATGCAAGATCTTGTTAGCATTATAGCTAAAATAAGAAAAATATGTCAAATTTTTGTTATTATTCATTGGACATCTCGAATAAACATTGGTGTTGTTAGGAATTTATAAACACAAAACCAAATTCCTCTTCCAGGACACAACGACAAAACGCGGAAATAAAATACGGAATATAGAAATAAACAAACAAGAAAGAACACAATAATTTTTACAAAGTTCACCCCCAAATCAGTGGCTAATCCTTGGAGCTACTGCAAGAAGCTCTTTGCACTATAGGAGAATGGAGTACAAGTATTACAACACTCAATCACTCACTCACAACCCAAAACCCAAGTACACCCTACTTAGTTTTTATCACACACAATTTACACAGGTGTGCAGAATGAGAATTCCTGCAATACTTCTAGGCAAACACTCACAGCCTTTTTACAACTCTTCTCTCTTAATTCTCCAGAAATATGGAGCCTCTATTTATAGGAAACAAAGAACCCTAAAAATAGAATGTGATGCTTCGTAATCTTCATTCAATTAATGTGTTGTAGAGATCAAGATAGCCTTTTAAATTCTTGACAAGGTTTAAAGCATAATCCTCCATCTTCTGAATAATAAATGCTTCATTTATTATGCACATAAAAACATACATGCACCTATTTCCAACAATCTCCCACTTGAAGACTTATTTCAATTAGTCTTCACATCAACTTCAGTGCAACGGCAACGAAACAAAGCAGTAGCTCAAACAACCTTTTCATGCATTGAGGCTAACCGAAGCTGCACACAGCTTCAACTTCTCAACAGTCACAGTCTTTGTTAACATATCTGCAGGATTCTTACTTCCATGAATCTTATCAAGCATCAAAGCTCCATCTTCTAATGTTGATCTAATAAAATGGTATCGCACCTGAATGTGCTTTGTTCTTCCATGAAAAGTTGGATTCTTTGCTAAATGAATAGCACTTTGACTGTCGCAATATAGAATATTTGTCTCATGTTTCTGCCCCAACTTTTCAAGAAATGATTGTAACCAAATCATCTCCTTACTAGCTTCCGTAATTGCAACATACTCTGCTTCCGTGGTTGATAGTGCAACTATCTTCTGGCGTTTTAAGAACCAACTCACAGCTGTGCCACCAAGTGTGAAAACACCACCAGAAGTACTTTTTCTGCTATCTAAATCACCAGCCATATCTGCATCCGTGTAACCTTGCAGACCTATATCTGATTTCTTGAAACATAGACAATAATCAGAAGTACCTTTCAAGTACCTCAAAATCCATTTCACTGCTTCCCAATATTGTTTCTGCTCACAACTCCCACTGCATGGGCTAAATCAGGCCTTGTGCCTACCATAGCATACATGAGACTTCCAATAGCGGAGGCATAGGGAACCTTTGCCATATAAGCTCTCTCTTCTTCTGTTGAGGGTGACTGATCTTTGGATAATTTGAAGTGACTAGCCAGTGGTGTACTGACAGGTTTTGCACCATCCATATTGAATCTCCGCAAAACTTTCTTCACATATCTTTAAACTCGTGACGCTACTAAGGGTCAATTAATACCAAATTTCACATTATTTAAATCTAAATGACAACTAGTCTGAAATTTTATATTTTTATTAGTAATTGATAGACGCTAACTCATTAATGGTAAATCTATTAAAATTTGACAAGACTATCAAAATCAAACTAACTTAAGATCATACCTATAATATTTTTAAAAAAAAAAATAATTTGGATATAAAATTTCGTTACCGAAATGTCGTCGTCGGTCACCGAAAATTCGTCATCGGTGTGATCCGTTGATAGCTCCCAATCTCCATAAGACAATAAAATCTATATGGAAAACACTTAAACTTCTATATATATATATATATATATATATATATAATTGATGAGATAACCTTACACTTATAAGAATAAATCATTTCTTCCCTCTTTTTAAAAATTATAAAATTAAAAACGAAATCTCCATTTGATTTTATACTAAACCCATTTGATAAAATTCATAAGTAGACATAAATATATATGTTTTTCTTTTAAATCATAAAAGAACATATGCCTTTTCTTTTTATTCTTTAGAAAACTAAACTTTCCAATAAAAATCCATTTTCTTCCCCATTTCACCTATTTATAAAAGCTAGTGCTTTTTTATATATTTCAAAATAATTAGGTACCTTGTATACAATGTGTCATTTATATATCTTCAACTTACAATATTATTGACAAGTGTTTTCAATGTGTCATTTATCTATATATAAGTTAGATTAATGATTGACAAGTGTATTTTTTTACACTTTAAATATCTAACAAGTATTTTACCTCTTTTGAATCATTGTTAGATCAAATTAGAAATCAAATTGAAAAGATGACCTAATCACTATATCGGCTACTGGTTCCCCGCTGGCAACGGCGCGGCCATCCTCAGTCACCCCTGCTTCTGCTCCGTTTGCGATTGCACATCTCTTCTCTAGGCAATCGTTCGCAACACCCTCAGCTGGCACAATTACCTCGTTGGATTCCCAACCAAAGTCCAGGGCTTCTGCTGACCCCAACATAGCCCATCTATTTAGCCGTGAGGGCTTTTTGCAGCAAGCAGGTATCGCCGACGCTGCAAAGCACAAATCTCCGGTGGTACATCCCAAGGCCAGATCATTCGCAGATGCTCTATCAGAAAACACTAAATCAGTGTTCGTCAACGACTCTGGCTCTCCAAGAGTCACCGATGAGGGGGGTTTCCGTGCCATCAAAATCCCACAAGCAGTATACCAGGAACGCATAAAGGTAAATCAAAATTCCATAATTGGTCGAATTACTCTCTCCAAAGGGGAAGCCCCATGGAAACATCCAGAACTGAAATCAAAATTGTCCTTAATTTGGAATTGCAATATAGACTGGAAACTAATTTCTTTAGGGAAAGGTTTCTATCATGTTATTATGCCGTCTGCGGAGGCAATACAAAAGGTCTGGGGGCAAGGAGCCATCCACCTAAGACCAGGGATTATGCGTTTTCCCACTAGTCACCAGGTTTTAATCCAGAAACATACAAGCCCACCACCACCCAGGTATGGGTTAGGTTTTACAATTTGCCATGGGAATACTAGGACAAGAGGATTTTGGCTAGTATAGCTAAGGCAGTGGGGATACCCCTCAGGTTCGACAGAAACACTATTGAGGGTGAATTTGGGCACTATGCCCGAGTTCTTATTGACATCGACTTGGCTCAGAAATTGCAGCACAAGGTAAGGGTAGACACAGACTCCAGTATGCAATGGGTTTATATCGAGTACGAAAATTTGCCTGCCATTTGCTCGATTTGTCAATCTATTGGGCACTCTGCAGCACAGTGTAGACGCAACCCTGGGAGAGCAGAATTGAAAAAAGGGTCTTAAAGAGAAGGCAAACAGCACCAGCCAGTGGAAAAACATGATAATATTGCACAACCAGCAGTAGCATCAACCTCAGGCAACACAGACAAACCTTATGATAATGTTCAGGCGGAGCATAATGACACCGGGGGCAGATGGGCTGATTACAGCAGTGAGCCAGAGTCAGATAAACTGAGTTCTTCTGACACGGAACAGGAAGCCCCACAGAATGCGTTGGCTATTCAGATTTACAAAGGCCCGGAGGAGGTTAGGGGCGGCGAAATCCTACTTGAATGGAATTGGCAGGCCCAATTTTCAGAACAGATTGTTAGAGATGCTAGCCTACAACGCGAATTGGTGATTGTGGACCCTGTTGATCAGGAAAAAGATAAGGGTTTGGATGCTAACATGGATTGGGCCAAGGTAAAAAAGAAGAAACATAAAAGGGCAGTTCAGTCAGTGACTCCCCGTATTAAGCGCAACAGCCGGCCTCCCTCGAGGTATCTATGATAGTTTTATACTAGAATTTTAGGGGAATTGGAAACCCCGAAACACAAAGGGCTCTAAAGATGCTCTGCCATTTATATAGGCCTGATATCGTGTGCCTAGCAGAACCAATGGTAAGCTTTTCTGATATTCCGGCTACTCTGTGGCTTTCCATAGGCCTCTCTCTGGTAACCACCAATGAGGGGGCTTGTCCGTCTATATGGGTCCTTAGAAAACCTGATGTGATAACCTCTAGCATTATTCTACACGAACAACATGTCTCGATGAACATAAGTACTGCTAATCTGAATTTTAGCATTTCAATGGTGTACGGGTCTAATTCAGTTTACAATCGTCGGGATCTTTGGGATCATCTGAAGAGCTATGCACAGATTAACACCAAGTAGTGGTTGGTTATTGGGGATTTTAACGCAGTTTCTTGGGCTTATGAGAAGACCGGGGCTGCTCCTTCAGTGACTTCTTGCACGGAATTTCGACAATTCACACAGCAGAGTGATCTAATTGATGTGGACTCGGCAGGCTCCCAATTCACTTGGACCAATGGTCGCAGAGGTAATGCGCATGTTGAATGCGGATTGGACAGAGCTTTAATTACCGAGGAATTGATTGATCAATGGGACTCTATCAGCTGTACTGCTTTAGCCCGTCACTATTCAGACCACAGCCCCCTAATCTTCGCAGGTAAGAAGGGTCCTGCATGCATTCCCCGGTTCAGATTTCTCTCTATGTGGTTGACTCACCTTTCCCTAAAAGAGGTGATATCCAGACACTGGGGTTCGAGTAACCTTTCCCTCCCCCCGGCACAACTTCTGCATCACAAGCTTCGCACGCTCCGACCCGTTTTGCGCACTTGGAACCGTGAGGTATTCGGAATGCCGTCTGACAACATTAAGAAGGCTTCTGACAGGCTTGCGATTGTTCAACAGGAGATTTCACAACAGGGTCCTTCTGACAATTTGAATGCCAGTGAATTGGCTGCCCAAGGTGATCTTGAGCTTCAGCTGTTTCGGCAAGAACTTCTTCTCCGAGAAAAAAGCAAAAATAAATGGCTCGCAGCGGGTGATAGAAACTCAGTGTTTTTTCACTGTGCAGCAAAAATCCGAAAGGCTCGCACTGGCTTACAGTCCCTAATCGTGGATGGCAATCTCACCTTTGAGCCAGAAGCAATCTCGCAACATACTGTGGACTACTTCTCTTCTCTTTTCACCTGCCCAGCGGCTAATGTGAATATGGATGCGATTCGTTCTGTCATCCCTTGTGTGGTTTCGGAGGAGGAGAACCAGATCTTGTCTGCTGCGCCTTCTTCCGCTGACATCAGGAGCACTCTTTTCAGCATGGATAGGGATAGCGCCCTGGGCCCGGATGGCTTTGGGGGTTCTTTTTATCAGGCCTTCTGGGATATTGTCGGTCCTGATGTTTGTAGCATGGTACATGACTTCTTCAGAACTGGTAACATTCTTCCTGGGCTTAATTCCAATTTGATGGCGCTTTTGCCAAAATCTATCGGGGCTAATAGAATTGAGGGTTTCAGACCCATTGTCATGAGTAATTTCAGCTATAAAATCATAGCTAAAATACTGGCTGACAGGCTGGCTATCATCTCTGCTCGGATCGTCTCCAAGAACCAGTTCGGCTTCATCAAAGGCCGTAGCATTCATCACTGCATTGCTGCAGCTTCTGAAGGTGTGAATGTTCTAAATAAAAGCTGCTTTGGCGGGAATTTGGCCTTTAAAATTGACATCAGGAAAGCTTTTGATACCCTCGACTGGCACTTCCTACTCACGGTTATGGAGGCTTTTTGTTTCTCGCTCAAGTTTCGGGACTGGATTCTAAACATCCTCTCCTCCGCACGGATTTCTATTCTGATCAATGGGGAATCTAAAGGGTACTTCAATTGCTCTAGAAGGGTTAGACAGGGGACCCCCTCTCCCCAATTTTTTTTGGCATTGCGGAGGATTTTCTCACTAGATAGTTGGATAAATTGGAATTGGAAGGTCTCTTTACTCCAATGACTTATACTAAAGGGGCAGTTTTCCCCTCTCACCTGCTTTATGCGGATTATATGCTCCTTTTTGTGAAAGCATCAATTGCTAATATGCGGACCATTAAAAACTGCTTTCAGTTATATGGGGATATTTCCGGTCAAACCGTCAATTAGGACAAGTCCTTAGTCTTCTTCAGTCAGTGGGTCACGAGCAGAAGCCGCTCTATGCTTGCAGGTATTCTGGGCATTCGGCAAGCGGTTTTACCTTTTCAGTATCTAGGAGTTCCGTTATTCATGGGATCTCCAAAGTCCAGTTCGCTGCTCGGCATGACAGATAGATTTATATCTCAATTCAGCAACCGGAAAGGCTCAACATTGTCAATGGCGGGGCGCTTGACATTAATTAAATACGCTTTCACAGGTGTTCTGGTACACGCTTTTACTGTCTACAAGTGGCCCGCCAAACTGTTGAAAAAAATAAACCGCTGTATCAGAAATTTCTTCTGGACCGGCTCGATTGAATCCAAAAAAAGCATAACTGTTAGATGGAGTCTTTGCTGCAGGAGTATTGCCACAGGGGGCCTTGGTATTAAGCAGCTCCACAATTTCAATTCTGCCCTTATCGGAAAGTTGGCCTGGGAGCTCATCCAGGGAAAGTCTTTCGTTTTCGTGCTTCTGAAAGCCCGGTTCCTGAGCAGCACTGGCAGCCCAAAATTCATCAGCTCGTCCTCCGTCTGGGCATCTTGCAAGTCCATGTTCGGGGTTACTCAATATCGGGTCAGATGGTGGATTGGGAAAGTATCTTATATGAATTTCTGGCTGGGATCATGGATTAAACCAGTTATTGCGGATCAACTTCACCTCCCCAGGGCTTGTCGTAAATTCCTGGTAAATAGTGTGGAAAACTACCTCGATGGTGATAATTGGATAAATCTGGACATCTTTCCGGATCGCGTCCAAGACAATATCCATCGTATAAAGAGAGGCATGGATGACTTGGATCTCTGTATTTGGGAACCTGCTGAATGTGGGATTTTCTCTGTCAAAGTTTTCTATGAGTCTCTACAAACACATACCCTAGCCTCTGACTCACACAAATTCCTTTGGGGAATTCATATCCCTCCGTCAAGATCACTTCTCTGCTGGAGGATGTTAAACAACTGCCTTCCAACCCATGAGAATTTGCAGGCCAGCGGATTCATGCTCGCCTCTTGCTGCTATCTTTGTCTGAAAAATTCAAAGACCACAACGCACCTGTTTGCTTCATGCCCCTTCGCTGCTGCACTTTGGCATCATCTCTGTTCCATCTTCAGCGTCAGGCTTGACCTCTCGGGAACTACTAGCTCCTTTTTTAATCAGCTCATGCATATGAAATTTGGCAAACAGGTCTATCGCCTATGGCAAGCGGCTGTGATCAGTTGTTTCTGGTTAATCTGGAGAACGAGAAACTTAGCATGCTTTGAGTCTGAGCTGCCTTCAATCCAAAGATCCATCGTCAAATTGACATGCCACATCTGTGAATCTGGTTTTCTAAACTTGGGGCACTGCTCTAGTGCTTATGATGCTCAGGCGCTCCGCCATCTTCATATCCGACCCCGTCCTCCGCCTGCCCCTAACATAATTTCTGTTCGCTGGCTTACCCCGCCTCCGGACTGGACGAAGGTAAACATGGATGGCTCCGCAACTGGTTCACTGGTAGCTGCTGGTTTAGGAGGCATCTTTCGAAATTACAGAGGCTTCCCAAAAGGTTGTTTCGCCATCCCATTGGGGTCTGTTCCTGCACATTACGCGGAAATAATGGCGGTTATTTATGCAGTTGATATTGCCAGGACGCGCGATTGGTTTCATCTCTGGATCGAGTCTGACTCGGCGCTCGTAGTACAGCTTATGCGTAACAGGTCCGATCAGGTTCCCTGGTCTATCCGCCAGCAATGGTTCAGTTGTCTCCATCAGTGCTCGGGAATGGAAATCAGAATCTCCCACATCTTCAGGGAGGGAAACAAGAGCGCTGACGCGCTTGCTCGTCACGCAGTAACAGCGAACTGCAACCTTTAGTGGCACTCGACTCCCGATTTCTGTCAGAGATTTGTCCTCGATGACATTGCTTCAGTTGTAAATTATCGTTTTCATTAGCACTTTTCATTCTTTCTTCTCCCCCCCCTCTTTTTCATTTCGTTGTAAAACATTCTTTCATTTTTATATATCTTTGGGTTTGTGTGTTTGGTCCTGGGGGTGCCAGCCTGGCTGGGATGTCTATGGATCAAATGCACCCGTCCCAACCTTTCCATAAAAAAAAAAAAAGTGTTTTACCTCTTTTTATTACCATGCCATATGTCATGTTTATTTTTATATATGCATAAAATAATATGATATTTAGATGAAAATTATATCGATCTAGGTTTGTAATTAGGAATTTATTGATTTTGGCCCTTTTAATTTTATCTTTTTATAAAATTAACCCAAAACTTTTAATTTACACCTAAAAAAAATTAAATAGAACCATATAATATATTTCAATTCATAAATAATTAACGTTATCTATTTCGAAAAATAAAATTTTGGACACGTATGTTACAATTCTACCCACCTTAAAGAATTTCGTCCTCGAAATTCATATCGACTTGTTTTCTCATATTTTTAACTCACTATCGAATTATATAACCTTTAAAATTTCGATTCCCAAATATTTGTATTTCTACATCACCACCCATTTTAGATCCGAAGAAAATAACTACTATGTCTGAGGAAGATAACCTAGAGCTCTGATACCAAAATGTCACACCCGACCCTAAACGGCATCGGGTATGAATGGAAGATAGGATAACGAACTTCTAACAGTTAAAAGCCAAAGGTATTTTCTAATAGATAAAAATTTATTTGGACTACCTAAAATTTAATTAATTATTTGGCTTGGACTCGATAATTCTATCAAGCTTCCTACGTATCCCGAACGTATTTTTAATCTTTAAACTGGGAATCAAAGCCACGTAGTTCTACCTATTTTATGTAGTTCTCTTGACTTAGGTAGTTCTCTTTAACTTATGAACTCGTTTTAGCTTATTGACACGTTGAGTGACACGCTAATAACTTAATTATATATTTCACTTTGTTACTATATAATTTATATATATATAAAATCACTTTATCAAAACGAATCAAAATTAAATAACCGTTTTATCAAACTAACTCATGAACGAATAAACGTTTTATCAAACCAATTTGTAATCAAAGAAACATTTTATCAAACCAATTCGTAATCCAAATAAAATCGTAATCAAACAAATTGCTTTAACAAACCAACTCGTAATCAATCAAACGTAAAACATTATAATTCAAATCATCAAACATTTTCAAACATAATATAAAATTTGTGTGTGTCCATCCTCGCATTCCACCCGTGTAGCTCATCATAACATCAATAATTTAATTAATTATTTGGCTTGGACTCGATAATTCTATCAAGCTTCCTACGTATCCCGAACGTATTTTTAATCTTTAAACCGGAAATCAAAGCCACGTAGTTCTACCTATTTTATGTAGTTCTCTTGACTTAGGTAGTTCTCTTTAACTTATGAACTCGTTTTAGCTTATTGACACGTTGAGTGACACGCTAATAACTTAATTATATATTTCACTTTGTTACTATATAATATATATAATCACTTTATCAAAACGAATCAAATTAAATAACTGTTTTATCAAACTAACTCATGAACGAATAAACGTTTTATCAAACCAATTCGTAATCAAAGAAACATTTTATCAAACCAATTCGTAATCCAAATAAAATCGTAATCAAACAAATTGCTTTAACAAACCAACTCGTAATCAATCAAACGTAAAACATTATAATTCAAATCATCAAACATTTTCAAACATAATATAAAATTTGTGTGTGTCCATCCTCGAATTCCACCCGTGTAGCTCATCATAACATCAATCATATCAATAATCGATATATCTCATTCATATCTCGCCTTGCCTAACGTTAGGACTACCAGCCGTGCACTCTGGCCATACCGCCCTTAGGTATGGTCTTACAACTTACAACTCCTACCCCGGGCAATCCTAGATGGACAAAACCATTTTTATCTTTCTTTCAAATATCACAAACTAAAAATCATATTTGGATTTCAATCCAAATCTCATAAATAATAATAATAACAACCGCAATAACTTTCTCAATCCAAAACAATTCGAATAGGATTGTCAAATTCATTTCTTTCGATCAAATTTCGAAAATACTACGATAATAAATAATTATTCTTTAAATAATCAAAATCAAAAGTATATAAATACTTTAAACGATATATTTTTAAACAATATAATAAAACATATTCAAAGCCACTTAAATAGAAACTTATTTTTATCTATCCCGAAATAACTATTTTGAATATACCGTTAGACACGTTATATTATCATAAATCGATTTGTACTAACTTTATATTCGAATTCTCGTACTAATTTTATATTCGACTCTATTTGGAAAATATCAGTATTAGTCCTTCTATTTTCAACTTATTTTAACTCTAACTATTAAAGTTTCTTAAAATATTTTATTGATAAAATTTAAATAAGCGAAATAGTCTTATCGGATTATTTTCGGTCACTGAGATAGTAATTTTTAGACCGACGTAGTTAATTCCGACCGATTATATCTTTAAACTGGTGACGCTACTAAGGGTCAATTAATACCGAATTTCACATTATTTAAATCTAAAGGACAGCTAGTCTAAAATTTTATATTTTTATTAGTAATTGATAGGCGCTAACTCATTAATCATAAATCTATTAAAATTTGACAAAACTATCCAAATCAAACTACCTTAAGATCATACCTATAATATATATATTTTTAAATAATTTGGATATAAAATTTCATACCTATAATATATATTTTTTTAAATAATTTGGATATAAAATTTCGTTACCGAAATGTCATCGTCGGTCACCGAAAATTCGTCATCGGTGTGATCCGTTGATAGCTCCCAATCTCCATAAGACAATAAAATCTATATGGAAAACACTTAAACTTCTATTTTTCTTTTAGATTCTAAAACTTTATATATATATATATTGTCACACCCGACCCAAAACGACATCGAGCATGAAAGGAAAACAGGATAACGAACTTCGGACAGTCTAAAAGCCGAACTAATTCTATTAGATAAAAATTTATTGGGACTACCTAAAGTTTGTTAATTATTTGGCTTGGACTTGATAATTCTATCATGCTTCCTACGTATCCCGAACGTCTTTTAATATTTAAACCGGGAATCAAAGCCACGTAGTTCTACCTATTTTAGGTAGTTCTCTTAACTTAGATAGTTCTCTTAACCTATGAACTCATTTTAACTTATTGACACGTTGATTGACACGCTAATAACTTAATTGTATATTTCACTTTATTACTATATAATTTAATATATATAAATCATTTTATCAAATCGAATAACGTTTTATCGAAACACCATTAATTCGAATAACATTTTATCAAAACGAATCAAATCGAACAACGTTTCATCAAAACGAATCAAATCGAACAACGTTTCGTCAAACACAATCAAATCAAACAACGTTTCGTCAAACTGACGCATTATCAAACCAAATTCTTAATCAAATAAACTCGTAATCAATCAAAATCGTAAAACCTTATATCAAAATCAACTCATAACCTATAACATAAAACCTTATATCCATTCTAGAGTTTCTCCCCTTATGTATCAATCCATAACCACACATATCAATTCAATAACCACATATTCGAGACGTCTCTTTAACCTTGCCTAATCCCGTATTGGTCTTACCCCACACTTCGCTACCAATACCCGACTAGGTCATTACACTGTGTACACAGGTCACGTTCCTCACTGAACATGGTCTTCAAATATCAAAACACCCGTCCGGATCACTCTAGATGGATATAAAAAATCACAATATGCTTAAGTCTCTTTTCACAATCAAACTTCCAATTTATTCCATAATAATAAAACCATTTGACTTCAAATAACTATTTTCGCAAAAATAATCAGAATCGTTAAAAACAAATAATCTTTTAATATAACTAAAATTGTTAAAAATTCGTATAAAATCATCGAACTCCAAGAATTAAACAGCTCAAAATATTGTATTGATAAAATTTAATATCGTTAAAAGTAATTATTCTTATCGGACTACTTTCGATCACCGAACAAAAATTCTAAACCGAATTACTATTAGACTCGTTAACTACTAAGAGTATATTCGTCCTAATTTTATATTTAAACTATTCTACTACTTTTATATTCAACTTATTCTACCGACTTTTATATGAAATTTTAAAAAGTATCGGTATTAATCCTTCTAATTTATAAGGTATTTTAACTCGACAATTTAAAGTCACTTCATTATAAATAGCTCAAAACTAAGTTTTAAACCAAACACTTTATCGACTATTATTCTCGTTTGTCACCGAAATTATAACGTGTAAACAAACTTGTATCGTTAGTTCCGACCGAAGGTTCAGTTAGACTCGTAACATTGTTAGGAGTCTATCCGTACAAATTTTATCTTCCAAACGCTTGTATAATATAAAATAATCAACTATTTTTGTTTGTCTATTTTGATATCTAAGATAGTAATTTAAACCGACGTTAATTTGGACCGATATATCTCTAAACTCGTGGCGCTGCTAAGAGCCTATTATTACCGAATTAAATTTCACTTCGATAAATCTAAATAACAACAGTCTAGATTTTATATATCTATTAGTCTAGATTTTATATATCTATTAGTAAATCATAAGTTTGATAAATTACTAATCATAAATCTGTTAAAATTTAACGCAACTACCGGAATCAAACTTACTCAAATCATAACTAAAAACATTTTAAAAATAAATTGAGTCTACAATAGAGTTACCGAAATATCGTCGTCGATCACTGAAAATTCATCAGTATCATCCGTTAACAGCTACTAGTTCATGCCGCTGTCCGAAGTTCAATGATGGTTGTTTCGTACCCAATTTCTCTTATAGACGTGACCATTATAGATTCTAGACCGTCCACACGAAACCCTTTACTTTAACTCGGATCATTGTTATTTTGTTTCCTTCCTATTTGAAAATTCAAAACAAAAGAAAATCTTGATTATTTTTGAAACCCAAAGAACAAAAGAGTTATATGAAAAGCACTCAAGAGTTATATGAAAAGCACTCAAATGATGTTTTATTCTTTTCTTTTTCTATCAAAAAAATACCTCCTTCAAAGAAAACTTGTTCCTCCCCCTTTTTTTTTTATAATCCGCCCCTTATATATATATAAATAAATAAATGTGAAATACTTTGCTATTCTTAATCTAGTGACACATGTCTTTTGAATTTGACACCTCTCTCTAGAAAAAGCCATCAATTGCCACATGTATTAATTGATATTCATCAAATGGCACTTATGGATTCATTATTTAACATTTTTGGACATAATGCATTTCTTCTATTTTATTATATGTATTTTTTTTAAATTACTAACACAAAGCCAAAATAATAAAATTTAGAAATTAAATAAAAATCATTAATTTATAAGACAAGTAAAATTATTATTTTTTTAAAATAAAAATAAATGCATGACACATTTCTTTTCATATACGACACATGGTGTTTCTTTAATCATAAACTTGACACATGAATTTTCTTAAACCATAAAGTTGACACATAAAATACAAGTGTCTTCTAATCATTTCCATTCCTAAATAATTAATTAATTTTATTTATTTATTTATTTATAATATAATATAATATGGAATTTAATGGCAACCTAAAAATCAAATTATACTATATACAAAGATTTTGTAATTGGAAAAATATTGATTTTGATCCTTTTATTTTGTAACTCTTATAAAACCTAACCTTTTTTTTTAATTTACAAATAAAGACATTAAATTTAACCCAATATTATATTTAAAATCGTAATTAATTAATAATCCAAAATTTATATCGAAATAAAAATATTAGCACGGACGTGACATATATAATTGATGAGATAACCTTACACTTATAAGAATAAATCATTTCTTTCCTCTTTTTAAAAATTATAAAATTAAAAACGAAATCTCCATTTGATTTTATACTAAACCCATTTGATAAAACCATTTTATCATAAGTAGATGTAAATATATATGTTTTTCTTTTAAATCATATAAGAACATATGCCTTTTCTTTTTATTCTTTAGAAAACAAAACTTTCCAATAAAAATCCATTTTCTTCCCCATTTCACCTATTTATAAAAGCTAGTGTTTTTTTATATATTTCAAAATAATTAGGGACCTTGTATATAATGTGTCATTTATATATCTTCAACTTACAATATTATTGACAAGTGTTTTCAATGTGTCATTTATATATATATATAAGTTAGATTAATGATTGACAAGTGTATTTTTTTACACTTTAAATATCTAACAAGTGTTTTACCTCTTTTTATTACCATGCCATATATCATGTTTATTTTTATATATGCATAAAATAATATGATATTTAGATGAAAATTATATCGATCTAGGTTTGTAATTAGGAATTTATTGATTTTGGCCCTTTTAATTTTATCTTTTTATAAAATTAACCCAAAACTTTTAATTTACACCTAAAAAAAATTAAATAGAACCATATAATATATTTCAATTCATAAATAATTAACGTTATCTATTTCGAAAAATAAAATTTTGGACACGTATGTTACAATTCTACCCACCTTAAAGAATTTCGTCCTCGAAATTCATATCGACTTGTTTTCTCATATTTTTAACTCACTATCGAATTATATAACCTTTAAAATTTCGATTCCCAAATATTTGTATTTCTACATCACCACCCATTTTAGATCCGAAGAAAATAACTACTATGTCTGAGGAAGATAACCTAGAGCTCTGATACCAAAATGTCACACCCGACCCTAAACGGCATCGGGTATGAATGGAAGATAGGATAACGAACTTCTAACAGTTAAAAGCCAAAGGTATTTTCTAATAGATAAAAATTTATTTGGACTACCTAAAATTTAATTAATTATTTGGCTTGGACTCGATAATTCTATCAAGCTTCCTACGTATCCCGAACGTATTTTTAATCTTTAAACTGGGAATCAAAGCCACGTAGTTCTACCTATTTTATGTAGTTCTCTTGACTTAGGTAGTTCTCTTTAACTTATGAACTCGTTTTAGCTTATTGACACGTTGAATGACACGCTAATAACTTAA
The DNA here is from genome assembly GCF_963576675.1 of Euphorbia lathyris. Lineage (NCBI taxonomy): Eukaryota > Viridiplantae > Streptophyta > Magnoliopsida > Malpighiales > Euphorbiaceae > Euphorbia > Euphorbia lathyris. The sequence goes on along the minus strand of NC_088917.1, from coordinate 83,098,186 downwards.
TTATATATTTCACTTTGTTACTATATAATTTATATATATATATAAAATCACTTTATCAAAACGAATCAAATTAAATAACCGTTTTATCAAACTAACTCATGAACGAATAAACGTTTTATCAAACCAATTCGTAATCAAAGAAACATTTTATCAAACCAATTCGTAATCCAAATAAAATCGTAATCAAACCAATTGCTTTAACAAACCAACTCGTAATCAATCAAACGTAAAACATTATAATTCAAATCATCAAACATTTTCAAACATAATATAAAATTTGTGTGTGTCCATCCTCGAATTCCACCCGTGTAGCTCATCATAACATCAATCATATCAATAATCGAGATATCTCATTCATATCTCGCATTGCCTAACGTTAGGACTACCAGCTGTGCACTCTGGCCATACCGCCCTTAAGTATGGTCTTACAACTTACAACTCCTACCCCAGACAATATTAGATGGACAAAACCATTTTTATCTTTCATTCAAATATCACAACCTAAAAATCATATTTGGATTTCAATCCAAATCTCATAAATTATAATAATAACAACCGCAATAGCTTTCTCAATCCAAAACAATTCGAATAGGATTGTCAAATTCATTTCTTTCGATCAAATTTCGGAAATACTACGATAATAAATAATTATTCTTTAAATAATCAAAATCAAAAGTATATAAATACTTTAAACGATATATTTTTAAACAATATAATAAAGCATATTCAAAGCCACTTAAATAATTTAAATAATTTAAACTGAAACTTATTTTTATCTATCCCGAAATAACTATTTTGAATGTACCGTTAGACACGTTATATTATCATAAATCTATTTGTACTAATTTTATATTCGAATTCTCGTACTAATTTTATATTCGACTCTATTTGGAAAATATCAGTATTAGTCCTTCTATTTTCAACTTATTTTAACTCTAACTATTAAAGTTTCTTAAAATATTTTATTGATAAAATTTAAGTAAGAGAAATAGTCTTATCGGATTATTTTCGGTCACTGAGATAGTAATTTTTAGACCGACGTAGTTAATTCCGACCGATTATATCTTTAAACTCGTGACGCTACTAAGGGTCAATTAATACCGAATTTCACATTATTTAAATCTAAAGGACAACTAGTCTAAAATTTTATATTTTTATTAGTAATTGATAGATGCTAACTCATTAATCGTAAATCTATTAAAATTTGACAAAACTATCAAAATCAAACTAACTTAAGATCATACCTATAATATTTTTTTTAAATAATTTGGATATAAAATTTCGTTACCGAAATGTCATCGTCGGTCATCAAAAATTCGTCATCGGTGTGATCCGCTGATAGCTCCCAATCTCCATAAGTCAATAAAATCTATATGGAAAACACTTAAACTTCTATTTTTCTTTTACATTCTAAAACTTTATATATATATATATATATATATATATATATATATATATATATATATATATATATATATATAATTGATGAGATAACCTTACACTTATAAGAATAAATCATTTCTTCCCTCTTTTTAAAAATTATAAAATTAAAAACGAAATCTGCATTTGATTTTATACTAAACCCATTTGATAAAACCATTTTATCATAAGTAGATGTAAATATATATGCTTTTCTTTTAAATCATATAAGAACATATGCCTTTTCTTTTTATTCTTTAGAAAACTAAACTTTCCAATAAAAATCCATTTTCTTCCCCATTTCACCTATTTATAAAAGCTAGTGCTTTTTTATATATTTCAAAATAATTAAGGACCTTGTATACAATGTGTCATTTATATGTCTTCAACTTACAATAATATTGACAAGTGTTTTCAATGTGTCATTTATCTATATATATATAAGTTAGATTAATGATTGACAAGTGTATTTTTTTATACTTTAAATATCTAACAAGTGTTTTACCTCTTTTTATTACCATGCCATATGTCATGTTTGTTTTTATATTTGCATAAAATAATATGATATTTAGATGAAAAATATATAGATCTAGGTTTGTAATTAGGAATTTATTGATTTTGGCCCTTTTAATTTTATCTTTTTATAAAATTAACCCAAAACTTTTAATTTACACCTAAAAAATATTAAATAGAACCATACAATATATTTCAATTCATAAATAATTAACGTTATCTATTTCGAAAAATAAAATTTTGGACACGTATGTTACAATTCTACCCACCTTAAAGAATTTCGTCCTCGAAATTCATATCGACTTGTTTTCTCATATTTTTAACTCACTATCGAATTACATAACCTTCAAAATTTCGATTCCCAAATATTTGTATTTCTACATCACCACCCATTTTAGATCCGAAGAAAATAACTACTATGTCCGAGGAAGATAACCTAGAGCTCTGATACCAAAATGTCACACCCGACCCTAAACGGCATCGGGTATAAATGGAAGATAGGATAACGAACTTCTAACAGTTAAAAGCCAAAGGTATTTTCTAATAGATAAAAATTTATTTGGACTACCTAAAATTTAATTAATTATTTGGCTTGGACTCGATAATTCTATCAAGCTTCCTACGTATCCCGAACGTATTTTTAATCTTTAAACCGGAAATCAAAGCCACGTAGTTCTACCTATTTTATGTAGTTCTCTTGAATTAGGTAGTTCTCTTTAACTTATGAACTCGTTTTAGCTTATTGACACGTTGAGTGACACGCTAATAACTTAATTATATATTTCACTTTGTTACTATAATATATATATATAATCACTTTATCAAAACGAATCAAATTAAATAACCGTTTTATCAAACTAACTCATGAACGAATAAACGTTTTATCAAACCAATTCGTAATCAAAGAAACATTTTATCAAACCAATTCGTAATCCAAATAAAATCGTAATCAAAACAAATTGCTTTAACAAACCAACTCGTAATCAATCAGACGTAAAACATTATAATTCAAATCATCAAACATTTTCAAACATAATATAAAAATTGTGTGTATCCATCCTCGAATTCCACCCGTGTAGCTCATCATAACATCAATCATATCAATAATCGAGATATCTCATTCATATCTCGCCTTGCCTAACGTTAGGACTACCAGCCGTGCACTCTGGCCATACCGCCCTTAGGTATGGTCTTACAACTTACAACTCCTACCCCGGGCAATCCTCGATGGACAAAACCATTTTCATCTTTCTTTCAAATATCACAACCTAAAAATCATATTTGGATTTCAATCCAAAGCTCATAAATAATAATAATAATAACAACCGCAATAGCTTTCTCAATCCAAAACAATTCGAATAGGATTGTCAAATTCATTTCTTTCGATCAAATTTCGGAAATACTACGATAATAAATAATTATTCTTTAAATAATCAAAATCAAAAGTATATAAATACTTTAAACGATATATTTTTAAACAATATAATAAAACATATTCAAAGCCAACTTTTAAGAAATAATTTTTTTTCTTCGGATGTTTTTATTTTGCATAAGAAGACGTCTTTTTTTTGAGTAATTTTGTATCCGTCTAATCAATGTTATATACATTAAATATATTTCTCTTAATAAATGCTTATTAATAACATGAAAAGTTTGACATTGGAAATGTACAACATTATTTATGACAATCAAATACAATATTATTTATAAAGGGGCTATCTTCTTTTTTCTATTTTTTTTTTTTTCATTCAACTCTTTTTTCTTTCTAATTTCCTCTCCTAAACATCAGCACTTTACCTCTTTCTCTTATTTTTTTTTCTTCATCAGCTCATTTTTTTCTTTCTCAGACTCTCTCCTCCTTTTCCGTTTACTTCTCCTCTAGATCTGTCCCCTTAAGTCCTATATCTCTTTTCTTTTATTTAGTCCAACCCCTCTTTTATTTTTATTTTTTTGTTTATTATTTTCACAAATCATACCCCCTTCTTTCCACATCCCTATCTCTTACCTTTTTTTTGTTGAGATTTTGGTCTTCTAATTAATGGTGTTGTCTCCAACCCCTCTTTTAATTTTTTTTTTGTTTATTACTTTCACAAATCATACCCCCTTCTTTCCATATCCCTATCTCTTACCCTTTTTTTTTTTTGTAGATTTTGGTCTTCTAATTAATGGTGTTGTCCCCTCCTATTTATTACTTTCATCTCTTGTCTCTACCTTTTCTCTTTTCAAGTCCCCTCCTCTCTTTCTTCCATACTTTTGTCTTTTATTGATTTTCTTGTTTTAACTTAAAACTAAGTAATAATAAGTGTATTGGAATTACGTAAACTGAAAATTAATAATAATAATAATAATATAAAAAAACGATGTAAATTATGAAAACGCTAATAAACAAATGATAGATATCAAGAGCTTGTGTTTTGAATTCATGAGAGTCTGAAACCGGTATGTTTTCTTTGTTCGGTTTTTCCACATTTTTAGACTACTGAGACAAGGAGCTGTTTCTAGCTTTTCTCATCGTGTTCCAAACCGTGATACCATACAACGGGATGTGGGGGCCACCTGCAACATGCTGAGCAAAGATAACTATAATTTCATTACGAGGATCGAAAAAGTTCATGCTAATAGTAACATAACGTAACGTGACGTAACGTGACATGACATGACGTAACGTGACATAACGTAATGTAACATAATGTAATGTGATATAACGTGTTGTGACGTAACGTGATATGACGTAACTTGACATAACGTAACGTAACATAACGTAGCGTAACGTCACATAACGTAACGTAATGTAATATAATGTAATGTGATATAACGTGTTGTGACGTAACGTGATATGACGTAACTTGACATAACGTAACGTAACATAACGTAGCGTAACGTCACATAACGTAACGTAATGTAATATAACGTAACGTAACATAACGTAATGTAACATAACATAACGTAACGTGACATAACGTAACGTAACGTAAGGTAACGTAACTCGATATGATGTCATGTGACGTAACGTAATGTCACGTAGTGTAACATAAGCAATCTAACTTAACATAACGTAACCTAACATAAAGTAACATAACTTGACATGACGTAATAATAGGGGCGTTTCGTCCCTATCTTTTAGCGTGATTTACGGATTAATTTTAAGAGAAATAAATAAGTTTAATTGCAAAAATAGAGTGTTTTAATAAAATAACGAAATAAAAATAAATACCGTACTTTCGGTTAATTTTCCTTATTTTTTATTAATTTAGAAAATAAAACGTCAAGCTAACTCGGCTCTCGAGAATTGTATTTCAGGTACGAGCAAAGAGTGAAAATCCACCGATATACGCGGGGCGTATAACCCTTCACGCGGGGCGTGGGACATTTGGTCAGAAATAATTGTTCAATCCACAGGCACAACGTGGGATCTAGTCACCAGTACGCGGGGCGTATCAACTACCACGCGAGGCATGGAACATGTGTCAGAAATGATAAGCATAATCCTGAAAGTCAGACTGTGCGGTCTCCCTGAGTCAACTACTCTAGGCGGGACGTACCACCTTACACGCGGGGCGTGTAAGGAAGTTCTTCAATCCAAAAAGCTTAGAGACTCATTTACGCGGGGCGTGCTTCAGCTACGCGTGGCGTAAAAGGACCAATTCAAGCAATAAAATTTCAGAAACTCAACCACGCGAGGCGCACCTCAGTATACGCGGGGCGTGGTTTAGACAACAAGATCTGGATTTGGTCCACATGCAGGAGATTTCTAACGGAATGGGCAACTATGCGAGGCGTACTCCACCATACGCGAGGCGTATCATGGGAATTCTGCAGAAAATAATGTTCCTCCATACTTGTATCTTGTGAAATTACAATTTTGCCCTAGCTTGATGTGTATAAATAGGAGTGACTAGCACTCATTTACACACCTTAGACTTTATATAAACCTTTGATATACAATTTTAATAGAGTTAAAGCTCTTGTTATTTTTGTTTGAGATTATATTTATAGAGCAAAACTCTTCCACCTTGAGAGCTTGTTCGTTGATTCCGGCATTCCATCAAAGTTTCGCTCCATCTCCGCTCACCAAGCTCGAAAGCTCCACCTCCAAGTCCTAAGAGACGGCCTTGAGTCCGGTTAGCTAGTTCCGAGGGTGGATTCTTCCCTTTTTACTTGCTAACTAGCTTGCACTCTTCCTATGTACTAGGCTTGGTTGTATTCCGTATTTACGTTTTCCATATTTATAATATATGATTTGCAATTTCTGTTTCTATATACGTGTTGATGTTTATTGCTTGTTTTGATACTCGTAATTGATTATTGTGTAGGAGAACACGATTTCCGACGCCATTCGGGCTATCTTTAGGGATTCATATAGGTGTTTCCTTACCGGAAGTGACGCTCCGGAAACCGTAGGAATTGACAAGCCACGGAACTTACGGGCCCTAATTTCTGATCCCGAGTATTAGACACGCCTTAACTAGGAACCACGTAGTCTAAGTACTTCACGGGTCGGTCACACTAAACGTAGTCATCATTGCAAGAGTAAATCGTTAACCGTATATATATTGGGAGTCATTGTTTGTCATATTTATAACTTATCGCCATCCGCATCATTTCGTAGAGTTTTTGTTATATAAATTTGTCTCAACCGTAGTTAGGAGTAGTTTGTAGTTGTTCCCCGAATCAACTCAAAGTATTCACCGCCTAGATAATGTATAAAACTGAGTCGTCTAATACTTGTAGTTATAAATCCCGTGGATTCGATACCCGGTCTTAACCGGATTAGTACTTGATACGATGGGGTACACTTGCCCCTTAGTAGTGGCGTCTAGTAGAGATAGAGCATTTAGAAAGATCACATCCATAGTCATAACGCGCTTATCATAATACACATTTCGTCGTTAAAGAAAGCTCTACTAGCCGTACACGCATCAAGTTTTTGGCACCGTTGCCGGGGATTTATAATTTCTTGCAATATTAGACAAAAACGTTTTATTGTTAGTCTAGGCATTTGTAAATATTACTTTCTTTTTGTGAATAATTTATTTTGTTTCTTGTTGTTACTCATGATTTTTCCATGGTATGATGCCTCATATTCGTCATATGTGGGATGACCACATGGATGACGAATGTTCGCACCAACACTCAACCTCGCAATTCGATGTGGTAATCTCTATGCTTAAAGATATTCATGTAAGATTATCTAACACTGAGGCATATTGTAGGGATTTGGGAAATCAAATTGCCAGATTGAAGTCTCCTCTTGATTCAACCGCGGACGAATCAATTAGAGACGCCAATCCGGGTGATCAAAATGTAGCGCTCGAGTTAATTATGCTCTCTGAAGAGGAGTCCCCAAATTATGTAGGCTGTCTCAACTGCGAGGAATCAGAAATCCTAATCGATGAGCCGGTTGAGTGTGAACCCATGGAAAAGAACCCAAAACTAGAAGAGTTTGAGATTCCTTCTAACTCGGAATATTTCACTCTCTTTGAACTACCAAAGGAGTCAAAGAGGGAGCAAACTAAACTCTTCAATAATTTCTTTAAATATAGCTTTTGGTTTTCGTTAAATTTCTTTGAAACTAACAACCCGTTTTGTAGGTACGGATTGTTTATTCAAGAATTTTCATTTCTAACGCGAATGGAAGCATACACCTAGGAGGAAATTCTAAGTCGAGCTCACCGACTATAAAGTAGCGCTTCTTGGGAGGCAACCCAAGCTCGAATAAAGTTTAATTTTATGTCTTTAATTTACCTTTTAAGTTTTTACATTTAAGTTATTATCGTGTGATTAATCATTCTTTTTTCTTACATTTTATTAGGTGTTCGTGTAATTTTGTGTCAATTCGGTGGGACGATTTGGAAGGGAGTTGTAAGTATTGACGTTGGCAAAAATAAAACAAAATTGAAAAAAAAATGACAAAAATTATTTTATTTTATTTCATTTTTATTTTATTTTATTTTTGAAATATATATAATATACATATGTTGATTTAAAATAAAATAATATATATATATTTACATTAATAATCTTTCAATCCAATTTAAATTTTAAATTTTATATTTTAAATAAATGCCAACCGAGTTCGAGAGTTGATACCTCGAATACTTCACAAGTCATTACTATCGGGAGCGGAAAATGTCATATCCACCACCATCGGAAGATGTTTGAGGGAGTCTTCTCTACCTTACTCTTTTTCTTTACACCTTGTACTTCAAATTTATTTCGCAATGTTGGAACTTATTGCGTTTTTAACTGTGAGGAAGGATAGGGTAGATAACCCTCTATCTTTCAATTTAAATTCTATCTTTCTTTTTGTTTTTGTTTTCTTTTCTTTTGCGACGTCCTTGGAATAGACGTCCTTTTAATAACGCGGAGGGCCGTGCAACCCCGCACCTTCAGTTTGTTTTGCACTAACAAAAATAAAAATAAAAATCAAATAACCAACACAATAATTAAACTAATTTATTGATTCTTAAAATTTTTCCGGCACACACCTCCCTCGAAAATTAATAGAAGTTCCGTTATTTGTTCTTAAATGTAAAGACGTTAACACAAAGGATCGGTTTTAGTAAGAAATTTTAGTCTTAATTCTGAAGTTATAGAATTCATGCAAAGCCTAGGATTGTACTAAACAAAAGCATCGAGTCCTAACCCAAGGGTTATCTCTATAATGAAATTTAAAAAGGCAATAAAAATGGGATGATTGAAAGTTTGACGAGAACTTGAAAGTACACATTTTAAACCCGAGTTTTTGTGAAGTAATTTTGAGCCTAAAAGAGTTCGTGCGAGAACTCAATTTTCTTTCACAACTTTTCGAGCGCTTTGACTTCACTCGACTCATAGAATTTGCATCTAATACCGGGTTAAGTACACTTATTTTTGATAAAAAGGGCAATAGATGATAAAACGAACCCACTTAGGCTAACTCTTTTCTTAAATTATTTTTCTCGTTTTCAGTAACCTTTAGGAAACCCCTTTGATCCTATTAACCAACTTCTTTGTTAAAAACCCTTTTTAACATTTAACCCTTTTTCCTCTTGTTTAAACACCAACAAAATCAAATCGCACCCGAAATAATCCAAGGCCTTGATAAGCACCATAAGCTTTCGAAATCGTTTTTGTGCCACTCTTAAAACAAAAAAAAAAAAGAAAAAAAAAACAATAAAGAGAAAAAAGGCATTCTCAAGCTCCACCCGAGCAATTTCGAGTTATATTTCACGAACTTACTAAGGCCAAAATAAAAACACGGTGCGATCATCAAAATGGTGTTTAAACTCGAGTTCTTAAAAATTAACCACTAAAAAGCCACCCACATTACAACCCCATAGCGGGTTCGTTTTTAATATTGCCTAGACCATAACATAGGAGGAAAAACCCGGATGAAAATGCAAACTCAAAGTGACTTCGAGTAAGTGCAAAGAAGAGTGCAAAAACACCGACCCACCAAAGTTTGAGCGTAAGAGTGAAATCCCTTGGTGGGGTACTTTCGGGTTCTCAAAAGATAATCGACTCCCGTTAATATTGCCTATTAAATTTGATCATGGAGGTTTCAAACAAGTTTTGGTCACTCATTTGTTTGCATAGGTACTTGCCGAAAACTTTGCATAAAACATTAGCTTCAGAATCACGCACTTGGTAAAACCAACCGACGGTTTGTTTCTTAATAATCTCAATCCTTTGTCTTTCGATTTCTTTTACTTGAGGACAAGTAAAACTTTAAAGTCCGAGGAGGTTTGATAGGGGCGTTTCGTCCCTATCTTTTAGCGTGATTTACGGATTAATTTTAAGAGAAATAAATAAGTTTAATTGTAAAAATAGAGTGTTTTAATAAAATAAGGAAATAAAAATAAATTTCGTACTTTCGGTTAATTTTCTTTATTTTTGATTAATTTAGAAAATAAAACGTCAAGCTAACTCGGCTCTCGAGAATTGTATTTCAGGTACGAGCAAATAGTGAAAATCCACCGACATACGCGGGGCGTATAACCCTTCACGGGGGGCGTGGAACATTTAGTCATAAATAATTGTTCAATCCACAGGCACCACGTGGGATCTAGTCACCAATACGCGGGGCGTATCAACTACCACGCGAGGCGTGGAACATGTGTCAGAAATGATAAGCCTAATCCTGAAAGTCAGACTGCGCGGTCTCCCTGAGTCAACTACTCTAGGCGGGACGTACCACCTTACACGCGGGGCGTGTAAGGAAGTTCTTCAATCCAAAAACCTTAGAGACTCATTTACGCGGGGCGTGCTTCAGCTACGCGTGGCGTAAAAGGACCAATTCAAGCAATAAAATTTCAGAAACTCAACCACGTGAGGCGCACCTCAGTATACGCGGGGCGTGGTTGAGACAACAAGATCTGGATTTGGTCCACATGCAGGAGATTTCTGACGGAATGGGCAACTACGCGAGGCGTACTCCACCATACGCGAGGCGTATCATGGGAATTCTGTAGAAAATAATGTTCCTCCATACTTGTATCTTGTGAAATTACAATTTTGCCCTAGCTTGATGTGTATAAATAGGAGTGACTAGCACTCATTTACACACCTTAGACTTTATATAAATCTTTGATATACAATTTTAATAGAGTTAAAGCTCTTGTTATTTTTGTTTGAGATTATATTTATAGAGCAAAACTCTTCCACCTTGAGAGCTTGTTCGTTGATTCCGGCATTCCATCAAAGTTCCGCTCCATCTCCGCTCACCAAGCTCGAAAGCTCCACCTCCAAGTCCTAAGAGACGGCCTTGAGTCCGGTTAGCTAGTTCCGAGGGTGGATTCTTCCCTTTTTACTTGCTAACTAGCTTGCACTCTTCCTATGTACTAGGCTTGGTTGTATTCCGTATTTACGTTTTCCATATTTATAATATATGATTTGCAATTTTTGTTTCTATGTACGTGTTGATGTTTATTGCTTGTTTTGATACTCGTAATTGATTATTGTGTAGGAGAACACGATTTTCGACGCCATTCGGGCTATCTTTAGGGATTCATATAGGTGTTGCCTTACCGAAAGTGACGCTCCAGAAACCGTAGGAATTGACAAGCCACGGAACTTACGGGCCCTAATTTCTGATCCCGAGCATTAGACACGCCTTGACTAGGAACCACGTAGTCTAAGTACTTCACGGGTCGGTCACACTACACATAGTCGTCATTGCAAGAGTAAATCGTTAACCGTATATATATTGGGAGTCATTGTTTGTCATATTTATAACTTATCGCCATCCGCATCATTTCGTAGAGTTTTTGTTATATAAATTTGTCTCAACCGTAGTTAGTTGTAGTTTGTAGTTGTTCCCCGAATCAACTCAAAGTATTCACCGCCTAGATAAAGTATAAAACCGAGTCGTCTAATACTTGTAGTTATAAATCCCGTGGATTCGATACCCGGTCTTAACCGGATTATTACTTGATACGACGGGGTACACTTGCCCCTAAGTAGTGGCGTCTAGTAGAGATAGAGCATTTAGAAAGATGACATCCATAGTCATAACGCGCTTATCATAATACACATTTCGTCGTTAAAGAAAGCTCTACTAGCCGTACACGCATCACATAACGTGACGTAACGTAACGCAACGTAACATAATAATATAAGCTCAATTTACGTAAAGTTATTATGTTACAAAATCAAAATCACATCTTTAGAAATAATTGACTAAAGTGAAATATTACTAAACTTAAAATCCTTAAGATTGTAAGCTCAATTTGTAAATCTTTAGGTTTTTTTTTTATATTTCTTTAAGCTTTCAACTTATGTAACGTAACATAACATAAAGTAACGTAAATTAGTGCAACTTAACATAACGTAACCTAATTTAGTGTAACTTATTATAACGTAACATAATGTAACCTAACCAAACTTTACTGAACCGAAACATTATTAAACTAAAACATTACCGAACTCAAACATCACTTAACTAAAATATCACTAAACTGAAATATTACTGAACTGAAACATTACAGAACTGAAACATCACTAAACTGAAATATCACTAAACTAAAACATTACCGAACTCAAACATCACTTAACTAAAATATCACTAAACTGAAATATTACTGAACTGAAACATTACAGAACTGAAACATCACTAAACTGAAATATCAATAAACTGAAACATTACTGAACTGAAATAGCACTGAACTGAAATATTATTGAACCGAAACATTACTGAACTGAAACATTACCGAACAAAAACATGAAACAACAGTAAACTGAAATATCACTGAACTGAAATATCATTGAACTGAAATATCACTGAACTGAAACATCACTGAACTGAAACATTACTCAAATGAAACATTAATGAACTGAAACAATACTGAACTAAGACATCACTAAACTGAAATATACTGAACTAAAATATCACTAAACTGAAACATCACTAAACTGAAACATTACTGAAGCGAAATATTACGAAACCAAAACATTACTGAACTTAAACATTACCGAACTGAAACAACACTGAACTGAAACATCACTGAACTAAACCATTACTCAACTGAAACATTGCTGAACTGAAACAATACAAAACAGAAACATTACTGAACTGAAACATCACTAAACTAGAACATCACTGAACTAAAACATCACTGAGCTAAAACATCACTGACCTGCAACATCACTGACCTGCAACATCACTGAACTGAAACATCATTAAACTGAAACATCAAGGAAGTGAAACATTACTTAGCTAAAATATTACTGAACTGAAACATTACTAAACTGAACATCACTAAACTGAAACATTACTCAACTAATTATTACTGAACTAAAACATCACTGAACTGAAACATAACTGAACTGAAACATCATTGAACTAAAACATTACTAAACCGAAACATTACTGAACTAAAACATCACTAGACTGAAAATCCTTAAGATTGTAAACTCAATTTGTAAATCCTTATGTTTTTTTATTTCTTTAAGCTTTCAACGTAACGTAACGTAACGTAACGTAACGTAACGTAACGTAATGTAACGTAAATTAGCGCAATTTAACATAACGTAACCTAAATTAGTGTAACTTATTGTAATGTAACATAATGTAACTTAACCAAACTTAACATAATACAACTTAGCAGAACTTAACATAACATAACTAAGTTGTAAAGTAACTTAATGTAAGCTTAATTTATAAATCTTTAGGATTGTAAGCTCAATTTCTAAATCTCTAGGACTGTAAGCTCAGTTTGTAAATTCTTAGAAATGTAAGCTCAATTTGTAAATCCTTAGGGTTTTTTATTTCTTTAAGCTTTCATTTATTTACAAAAAATCATTTAGCTTATAATCCCTAATATAACAAAACGTAACGTAATAAATATAAGCTCAATTTATAAATCTTTAGGATTGCAGGCTCAATCTAAATCTTTAGGATTGTAAGCTCAATTTAAAAATTTGTCAATGTTAGGGGTGAAATTACTCTTCACTGCCAAGGTTAGGGGCAAAATTGCACTATTTTAGACGTTATAGAAAAAATTGCTCCTAGCCGTAAACTTTAGGGGTATTTAGGAAAATAAATTTTATATGTATTATAATCTTTATTTTTTTAGTTATTATAATGTTTGTTCATATTTCATTTAAATATTATATTACTGGACTGAAATATTACTGAACTAAAACATCATTGAACTGAAATATTACTGAACTGAAACTTCACTAAACTGAAACATCACTGAACTGAAACATTACTGAACTCAAAGATTACTAAACTGACACATTACTGAACTGAAACATCAGTAAACTGAAACATTACTGAACTCAAAGATTACTAAACTGAAACATCATTAAACTGAAACATTATTGAACTCAAACATTACTGAATTGAAGCATTACTAAATTGAAACATTACTAAACTGAAACATTACTGAACTGAAATATCACTGAACTGAAACATCAGTGAACTAAAATATCATTGAACTGAAACATCACTTAACTGGAACATCACTGAACTGAAATATTACTAAATACCACTGAACGGTAACATCATTGAACTGAAACATCACTGAACCGAAACATCACTGAACCGAAATATCACTGAACTTAAACATCACTGAACCGAAATATCACTGAACTGGAACATCATTTAACTGGAACATCACTAAATTGAAATATTACTAAATTGAAACCTTACTCAACCAAAACATTACTGAACTAAAATATCACTGAACTGAAATATTACCGAATTAAAACATTATTAAGGTGAAACATTACTGAAATAATACTGAACTAAAATATTACTGAACTAAAACATCACTGAACTAAAATATTACTGAACTGAAACATCAGTAAACTAAAACATCTCTGAATCGAAACATCACTGAACCAAAACATCACTCAACTGAAATATCACTGAACTGAAATATTACTGAACTGAAACATTACTGAACTGAAACATCACTGAACTGAAATACTACTAAACTGAAACATTAGTAAATTGAAACATTACTAAACTGAAACATTATTGAACTCAAACATTACTGAACTTAAACATTACTGAACTTAAACAATACCAAACTGAAATATTACTAAAGTGAAACATTAGTGAACTTAAACATTACTAAACTGAAATATTATTGAACCGAAACATTACTAAATTGGAACCTTACTTAACTGTAACATTACTGAACTGCAATATTACTGAACTGATACATCACTGACTGAAATATTACTGAACTGAAATATCACTGAACTGAAATATTACTGAACTGAAACATCACTAAACTGAAATATCACGGAACTGAAATATTACTGAACTAAAACATCATTGAACTAAAACATTACTGAAATCAAAGATTACTAAACTGAAACATTATTGAACTGAAACATCACTGAACTGGAACATTACTGAACTTAAATATTACTGAATTGAAATATTACTGAATTGAAACATTGCTGAATTGAAACATTACTGAACTGAAACATCACTCAACTGAAACATTACCGAACTGAAACATTACTAAACTAAAACGTTACTAAATTTGGGTTACCTAATATTTTATATTCCATCCATTTTAAAATAATTGTCATATTTTATCAAATTTTCATTTAATATTATTTGTCAGGTCTAGTTTTCAATGCAACTTTTTCATATTTTTCTCTTATTAATGAGCTTAACATTAATTGCATTTTTTGTCATTTTAAGTTTTTAATGTATAAAGAGTGAATTAATTTAATGAGTGGCACAAAAAATAAGAATTGTTAATAAAGAAAGATAAATAGTATTTTAGTCTATATTCCATAAATTTAATGCAAATCAATCATTTTCTTAATATGTGTGATTTGGTCAAATGTGACAATTATTTTGAAATGGATGGTATATTATTTTAAAGAGTCAAATAATTAATTAATGTTGAAAAGACTGTAAAAAGAAAAATAAATTTAATACAAATTATATAGATTATGCGGCATGAAATTACTCAAAAAAAAAAAAACAAAAAAAAGACTCTTCTTACATATAATAAAAACTCTAGAAACAGAAAAGTAAAGAGCCAACAAACAAAATTTATTTGTCATAAATAATATTTTACCTATCCACTATCAAACTTTTTGTCTCCCTAATGGAAAATCATTTTTTTATAAAAAAAAGGGTGGTGTTATACCTAGTCTCAAATTCCCACCCCTAGGTCCGTGAAAAGATGAAAATACCATTTCATGGGTTGAGGGTGGAAAAAAGCTATTTTTTTTGCATTCCCGACACACGGGCGTGTGGCTATCACGACTCATCGTGTGGTCGGGCGTGATAGCCCCACGCCTCACCTTGTGGTTGGGTGTGGGGCTATCATGTCCGACCACATGGTGAGGCGTGTGGCTATCACGCCCGACCACACGGTGAGGCGTGATAGTCACATGTCCGACCTCACGGTGGGGCGTGATAGCCACACGACCGCGTGTCAGGAAGGTAATAAAAATAAAAATTACAAAAATTTAATTAAATTTAACTAAATTTAAAAAATAAATAAATAATTGATCATATGCCACACGGGCGTGAGGATATCACGCTGCACCACAGGTGACGGCATATGAATATCACGTCATCACCTGTGGTGCAGCGTGAGGCTATCACACCGTCACTTGTGGTGCGACGTGAATTAATATATTAAGCTTATTTGATATAAGTGTGTTTGATCAATATTTACATTAGGTGCTTAATCTATTAAATTAAGTTAATATTTCACTTAATTGGATAAGTAGAATTTTTTAACTTATTTCTACCACTTAATACGGTAATGAGAGTTCTTAATTATTTTCATTTTATTTGACTTTTATATCCTTTTAATTTCTAGAAGATTTTGTAGAATATGGAATATGCATCAACGATGTTCTTCATTTTTTAAACAAGGAATAATTATAAAAGCATCTTTGTTTGTGTTTTTTTACTTTACAAAATTCTTTTCTTATTTTATGTAAACTTTTCTCTTTTCCATAGGTTGTATTTGTTTCTTTTGAATTAATGGAAAGGAATAAGATGTAAAAATACTTCTAACGTTTATAAGCAGGAGCAATTTTACCCTTAATTTCTAAAATGATGCAATTTTACCCCTAATATTGGTAGCCAAAAGCAATTTTATCTTAACTCTGACAAGTTTGATCAATTTCAGATATTATCATGAAACACGGATATTTTGTTCCTTATTCAGCACCAATTGCACGTAAGTTGATTTTAAAAAAAAATTTCATATTTTTTTATAATTTAATAATAGAATTGGAGATTAAATTTTTTTAAATTCGGAGAATATTTGAATTTTTTTGTACAACTTGTAGAAAGTACAATATAGTTTTTCAATTTTTTTTTTAATTTTTTCACGTTTAACCATATGTTTGTGATCTGTTATTAATGCGTGATAAAATGACGCACATGTGAAGTTTAGATGACAAGATTCATGAACGAGAAGACAATTTGATGAATAATTTCTCCATTCGACCCAACTTGTCAACGTTAGGAGTAAAATTGTTCTTGTCTGCAAATGTTAAAGGTAAAATTGTACCATTTTAGACGTTAGGGGTAAAATTTCTCCTAAGTGTAAACACTAAGGGTATTTTTACGCATTATCCCTAATTGAAACTATATAAAAAGATAAAATTGTCTTTTATTTTTTTCGTATGGTAATTATCAAACAAATTAATTATATTCATCACTTAATTTCGGTATAAAACAAACGGTTTTATAATTTAATACTTTTAGCTTTTATGATATTTAACGCTTAAAATTCAATACTTAATTTTTCAACACTTAATTTTCAGTTTTATCAAACAGCACCCTACTCTTCACTGTCAAGATTAGGGGTAAAATTGTACCATTTTAAACATTATAGAACCGTAAACTTTAAGGTATTTAGGAAAATAAATTTTATATTTATTATAATCTTTATTTATTTATTTTTATAAACCTTCAGGACCACCATATCAAGAATAAATAAAAATATGAGTAGCTGGTTCTTTATAATTTCAATGAACTCTTCCAACAAGTTACGATTAGAGTATATGCACAAAGAAGAATAATACTATGCCTTATTATTGACTAATGGATAGGAGTATAGTAAGGATATTAGTGGGGAACACTCTCCCATATTCAATATTAATAATGGTATTAAACCTTTGGAAAATTTTCATAAAAAAAAAACCTTTGGAAAGTTTGTTTCCACCAGTTCATCCCCGTTAAAAAATCAAACTAGATATTAGAGTGTAATTCTTTCTAAGAGAGTAAGGTATTTTAAAAAAAATATGGACAATCATTTATTATAAAGAGAGAATTCTTTTTAAAAAATAGAAAATGATTTATCATGGAGAGAGAAATATGCTTTTAGGTAACCTGATAACCTTTTGGTAACCTGTTATAGCAGGACATTTAATCAGATTTTATTAGTCTCCATTCATGAAGAGTCACCATTGAGAACTCTTCCATATATATATATATGATGAGATAACCTTACACTTATAAGAATAAATCATTTCTTCCCTCTTTTTAAAAATTATAAAATTAAAAACGAAATCTCTATTTAATTTTATACTAAACCCATTTGATAAAACCATTTTATCATAAGTAGATGTAAATATATATGTTTTTCTTTTAAATCATATAAGAACATATGTCTTTTCTTTTTATTCTTTAGAAAACAAAACTTTCCAATAAAAATCCATTTTCTTCCCCATTTCACCTATTTATAAAAGCTAGTGCTTTTTTATATATTTCAAAATAATTAGGGACCTTGTATACAATGTGTCATTTATATATCTTCAACTTACAATATTATTGACAAGTGTTTTCAATATGTCATTTATGTTACACCCGACCCAAAACGGCATCGGGATGGAAGGAATATAGGATAACGAACGCCTAACAGTCTAAAAAACGAACCGATTTCCTATTACATAAAAATTTATTTAGACTACCTAAAGTTTTATTTATTTATTTGGCTTGGACTTGATAATTCTATCAAGCTTCCTACGTATCCCGAACATCTTTTAATCTTTAAATCGGGAATCAAAGCCACGTAGTTCTACCTATTTTAGTTAGTTCTCTCGACTTATTAACTCGTTTTAACTTATTGACACATTGAATAACACACTAATACTTTAATTGTATGTTTCACTTTGTTATAGTTTATAAATCTGTTGGCCCAAAATAAATAAATTTTATTTTATATATATACAATACTTGGGTGTCGATTTTAGGATATAGTTTATACTTTGCCTAGAAAATAATAAATGATAAAATAAAAAATGAAAATATATTCGTAACTCACCTCGAACATGCGGGGCGTGCATCCTCATACGCGGGGCGTATACCAGCCATCCGAAGACGTTCCGCTTCAGAGACTCCACTACGCGGGGCGTGCCTTCCTATACGCCACGCGCGCACCAACAAAGCGTTTCAGGATCAGGAGCACAAACACGCGGGGCGTACATTTCCATACGCGGAGCGTATACCGCGCATCCGAAGACGTTCCGCTTTAGAGACTCGTCTACGCGGGACGTACCTCCCTACACGCCACGCGTAAACGTCATCGACAAGACGCACCAAGTTCACGAGCCGCACTACGCAGGGCGTAGCCAGACATACGCGGGGCGTGCTCTCTCTCTCGGCAAGCAGTTAATGGCAGTTAAAAGAAGTTGAGGTAGTTGATGAGGTTGCAAGTTAGTGGGAGAGAATTTCAATGGGTAGTTGATGAACAATTACCAAAATGCCACTGAACAATTACCAAAACGCCATTCCAAAAAACTATAAGGGTTAATACACATATTTGCCCTTGTATTTGTCCGTTTTAGCACATTTGCCCTTATATCAAATAAACTAATAAATATATCCTTAAACTTTTCAAATTACAACAAAAATGCCCTAATCTAACAGACTAATGATATGTCACTAACAGTGTAACACGTCAGCCTCCACATCACTTGCCACCTCAACCAGCTACACGACGAAATTTTTCCCGACGAAATTTCGCGACAAACATTACACGATGAAAAATTCCACATCAATCACTCTAAATCTGTCGCCAAATGGGACCATACCTAAAGATTAGCGATGAAATTCGTCCCCACACCTACAGATTAGCGACGAAATTCGTCCTCTATACAGTAATTCTAAATTTGCAACTTTAGCTGTAGGGACGATTTTTAAGTGCCCCTATTAGTAATTTATTTATTTTTATATTATACTTATAAATAAATTTTATACCTAATAATAATAATTAACCAATTACTTAAATTTAAATCAACAAAACATTCAAATCATTTGAAAAAGAGCATATAATATCAAAATTTGATAAATTTCATAAATAGATCTAAAATGATATATTACAAGTGTTATTTCTAAAATTACATAAGTCATAAAATTGATTCCTAAGTACACAATTGATCTGCAAACTTCTATTTAAGCTCATCCAAATCGTTGTCAAGCTTGCTTAACCTCTCTTTGGATGCTTTATCAGTGTCATTTTTTAGAGATAACTTCTCCATTTTAAGCTTTGTCGCTGCTTCATCAACAATATCTATGGCTGGAAATCACAGGTAGGGGTATTAGTAACTTGAAACTTACTTGAATAAAGCACATTGTAATCTAAACAAATAGCAAAAGTTCTTTTTCTTTTGTGAAGTTATTATTATGTTTGAAGGATCTAGTCTAATTCTCACCTATACATGCAAAAGTACACAAACTAATATGCATATAGAAAAGTGCTTTAGTAAGCCAAATTGCCTACTGCAAGACAAGTGGTATAATATTAAATTTCCTACTTCCTAATCATGCACATCACACAAAATCAGGATGAAATGAATAGGAGCAAAGAAAAAAAATGAAGAAATGTAGCTTAGTTAGAAGATATCCCATATCATGATCCTCAATGATATTAGATACACTATTAATGGACACTATAAAATGTAGCTTGGTTAGAAGATATCCCATATCACAAATGTATCCATTGAAACAACTGCATCATTTATAAAGTCCAGCACCTGCGAAAATGTATGAGGTCTTAACTCATCATAATGGACACTATTAACCAGGGTATATCATGCAAATATATTTTGCAAGAGAAATCAATTTTTGCCAGTTTATTTCAGCCAATTATGTAACTTCATTCTACATATGGAAGCAACTTATTTCAGAGTAATGTTCCTGATGAAATTGAGAAAACGGAGGTGCCACTAGTAGAAAATAATACCTGTTATACAATAACATGGAAATTTACAAGGGTGAACAAGAAAGATTCAACCCAAGAAACCATACAATCATAGACACAATTAGTAATTTTGAACTCCTTGACTAGAGCTACTTTTGGAAGATGTGAACTTGACTAGAGCTACTTAATTTTGGAAGATGTGAATTTAATGCTCTCTCTCTCTCCCTTTCTCTCCTTAACGTGGTTGTTTTACGAGGCTTTTGTCAATTTAGATCATGAAGGCACTATTGCTGAAACAGAGTAACAATTGTTATCTTTTCTTATATATATATTTCAGGGACTGCTCCCCTAACAGCTGTGCAACTGCTTTGGGTGAACATGATAATGGACACTCTTAGGGCCTTGGCACTGGCTACAGAACCTCCTGTTGAGAAATATATTTGGTCAAAGTGTTTATCAACTGGCTGTCCTTGGAGTTCTCAATTTCTACGGGAAACATTTGTTGGAACTCAGTGGTTCAGATGCTACAGATATTCTCAATACTTTGATATTCAACTCATTTGTGTTTTGCCAGGTCTGATACTTCCTTGACTCTACATTGCTCTTCTGTACCTACATTTGTAATTAAGCATAGTGTTTTGTTGTTTTGGTTGGCAGGTTTTGGTTGGCAGCCTTAATTTCCTAATACTAGCACATTGACTAGAGCTACTTAAACTAAATGAGAACACAACGAGATACGATAGATTAGCCAGAAGCTACCTTAAAAATAAATATTCATCAGTTTGAATAAAGTAAGAGCATAGAGGTACCAGTTATCACACTTAAAACGTGGGAGGAGTGTGCATAATGGGCTTCTCTCGATTATCAAGAATTAAGAACAAATATAACTTGGTATTAGAACAAATATACCAGTTATCACACTTATAACATGCATTTTGTTTGCTAAATTAAATGAAAAATACAGTTTGTAATTAAAGAAATGTTACATCACATATAAATGGAAACAGAATTCGGAAAACACAAAGGTATACCTCCCAACAAAATGAAACCCAGACTCTCTCATTCCAACTCACCACATCTGTGTCAGACATTTCATCGAACACTTATATGGCATACTGAAAATAACTGCACTTTGCATACAATCCAAAAAGGGAGCCCCTCACAAAAATATCAAACAAAATACCAGATTTCAACAAGCGTGAATGTAGCAATTTTACTTGTTTACTAGATCATTTACTAATATTCACTTATAGGAACTCCTCACACGGCAGTTCAAGGGTCCAAGTCAGCTTAGCAAACAAAATTAAACAGACCCAAGCCTTTCCATGGATTTGTTCCCTTTTAGAGTTTTCTTCTTTGTTCTCAAAGAAAGCAAATCCATAAAAAAACCATGAGAAAGATCGAGAAATAGAAAGAGTGACTTACTGAAACGGTTTGAACCGAAGAAAAATCCGTCGTTCTATGTCGTTCTCAGAGAAGAAATCACCGTTGCTTTTTGTTGTTTCCCACTCTCACTCAATCGTTCCCGTAGTAGATCGTCGCTCAAACAGAGCTCAAGGTGGCTCAAAGGTGCATTGGATTTCAACGAGATAAAGGGAAGAGTCTGCTGGATGAGTTTTAGGGTTTTTTCATTTTTTATAATTATGTGCCATGTATTATAATTTTTATTAGGGTTTAAAATTAGTTGTAATGATGTGTAATATGTTAATTGGTATTATAGGATTACTAGACTAACGGTGTTATGCCACATAAGCCTACTGTTTAGATTAGGGCATTTTTGTTGTAATTTGAAAAATTTAAGGATATATTTATTAGTTTATTTGATATAGGGGCAAATGTGCTAAAACGGACAAATACAAGGGCAAATATGTATATTAACCCAAACTATAAATAGACCCCTCCCTTTCATAAAAAATCACTCATTCAACACACAAAACCCCCTCTCAAAGCTCCAATGCTTAGTCTCTAGTTTCTTTTGTTCTTAGTTCTTCAAGTTCTTCATTTCGTTCTTCATTTCTCTTAGTTTCAATTCCTTCTTTAGCTCTCCTTTAGCCTCAATTCAATTCCAATAGCCTCTTTTTAAGTTTTTCAATTCAATTTAGCATTCCTAAAGCTCTTAATTTGCTCAATTCTTAGCTAGAACTCTGTTTCCAAATTAATTTTTCAGATTCGTCCATTTATTTTCAAATCCCGATTTCGTCCATTTAAAGTCATTTTCTGCTTTCAATCCCTTCGACAAAGTTGTTCCTGACGTCCTGAAGTTCGATCTAGTATATTTATTTTCCCAATTCCGTGCCCAGAAACCATAGTTACAAGCCAATCTTTATAGCTCAAATTCTTTTAGATACTCTGTTTCCAGAATTTCCCAGATTCGTCCAGTTATTTTCAACTCTCAATTTCTCCCTTTTAAAGTTCGTTTTAGCCTTAGATCCCTTATAGAAGTTTGTTCCTGACATTCCAAAGTTAAATTTAGACTATTTAATTGTTTGATTCCGAATTCTTAAGCACCCAATCGAGCTCCCCAAAGTTAAAGATTAAATCTGCCCCATTTGCCTACCACACGTTTCGACATTGCCAAAGATCACGTACCGTACGGGCCCGACCGGCTGCAGCTCTCCGAAGACCTCGTACCAACACCAAAATTCAACATCAATCCGAGATAGCTATTGTGGCTCCGAGTTTGTTGTTGAATTTCAATTTATTTTATCGCATTTCAATTCTTTATATTGATTTGTTTATTCTAATTCAATTGATTAATATAGAGATTTCTCAATTGTAATTTATTTCATTTTAATGCTTACTTTGAACACATGTATTCAAACACTTATTCATATCAATAAATATCATTTTTTTCAAAATCTCGCGTCAATTTCGCACTTTAATTTCCTATATTTTTCCGTCTTCAATTTGTACGCTTAGCTTAAATAAAAATAATCAACCTAGCAAAGTTTCTATAACGGCGCTAGAGACCCAAGAGAGACTTTTTCAATCCTTACGTCCCTCGCCAATCGCTTCGATTTAGAATTCATGTCTTCGGCGCACAATTTCACAAACGTAACCGTTTTTCATAATTGAGAAATAATTTCTCTGGCACGCCCGCACCCTAACCACACGTGACAAGGTTGAAATTAGCATATTTCGAAAATATCGCTAAAAAAATCATTTTATCAAAATGAATCGAATTAAATAAATTGCTTTAACAAACCAACTCGTAATCAAATAAATATTTTATCAAACCAACTCGTAATCAAACATTTTATGAAACCAAATCCGTAGTCAAATAAACTCGTAATTAATCAAACGTAAAACCATATATCAAAATCAACTCATAACCGATAACATAAAACCTTATATCCATTCTAAAGTTTCTCCCCTTATGTATCAATCCATAACCACACATATCAAGAATCACATAGTCGAGACGTCTCTTTAACCTTGCCTAATCCCGTATTGGTCTTACCCCACACTTCGCTGCCAATACCCGACTAGGTCTTTACACTATCTACACAGGCCATGTCCCTCACTGAACATCTTCAAATGTCAAAACCTCCCGTCCGGATTATTCTAGATGGATATATATATATATATATAATCATAAATCACAATATGCTCAAATCTCTTTTCACAGTCAAACTTCCAATTAATTCCATAACCGTAAAACTATTTGACATCAATTGACTATTTTCGCAAAAATAATCACAATCATTAAAATCAAATAATCTTTTAATATAACTAAAATTGTTAAAAATTCGTATAAAATCATCGATTCATAATTTAATCGAACTCCAAGAATTAAATAGATCAAAATATTGTATCGATAAAATTTAATATTGTTAAAAGTAAATATTTTTATCGGACTTATTCCGGTCACCGAAACAAAAATTCTAAACTGGATAATTAATTTGAACTATGAATACTCTTAGACCACGTTAAACTACTAAGAGTATATTCGCGCTAATTTTATATTCAAATTTTTATACAAAATTTATATTCTTCTATTTATATTGGTCACCGAAATTGTAAACTGTAACACTAAACTGGTTCTTTAATTCTGACCAAAGTTTCAGTTACTGCTAGAAGTCTATTCGTACCAATTTGAATTTTTATTATCAGTTTCTTTTATATTATCATTATTTTTTCAATATATAGAATTTCAGACTGTCAATTTAATACTTAACTAGTGTCATATATTTTTTGTGATCGTGAGCTAAACCTCTAATTGATCATCTATTTTAATATGCAATTGTCTAAATTTTATATTTTTATTAATAATCTATTGACTTAATAAATCACTATTCATAAACTTGTTGTAATTTAACGAATCCATCAGAACCAAACTAAAATCATACCTATAACATTTTTAAAAATAATTTGGATTTAAAATACAGTTACCGAAATGTAGTCGGTCACTAAAAATTCGTCGACAGCTGCTGGTTCGCGCCGCTATCAAAAGTTCAACGATGGTGTTTCATGAAATATTATATATGATGAGATATCCTTACATTACATGAGAAATAAATCATTTTTCCTTTCCTCCCCTTTTTTTCTAAATATCAGAATATATATATTCCATTCTAATTCAAATGATTGACACGTATTTATACATGACATGTGTAATTGGGTGAGTTAAAATCTTGACATGTAGTAGTAAAGTCTCATACGTGTATTTTTCTAATCAATTTATAAATCATTTATTATTATTATTATCAACACCTTATGAAAGACTTATTACTTATTTAATTGACACATCACTCTTAAATGCCATACTTATTTCATGTTAATCTTAACATAATTATAACAATTTGACATGTGGATTTTGAATTAGTTAAATGTTGACATGTATATCATACAACATGTTTTTTTATTATATTATTATTATTTGGATACTAACTATCCATTCTTTTTATTAAATATATAAAAGATTAAACTTTAATAACTCAATCATAATTTATTTATTTATTTTTGAAAGGAATCATAATTTATCTTTAATTTTAAGAATGTAATATAGGTAACTTTATTTTTTTTAAACCGGAATTCAAACTATTAGGACAATTGATAAATATTAGTTAAGGTCCTTTTAATTTATAATTCTTTTAAAATTTACTCTAAATTTTTAAGTTTTCACATAAGGATATAAAATTGGTGTCTAAATATATCCATATTATTTAACCAATTATTCATCAATCTAAAAATCTAACTAATTTGATATTGAGGTATAAATACTAAAATTTGGACACGGATATTACAGTTCTACCCACCTTAAAAGAATTTCGTCCTCGAAATTCATTTACTTCGTATCATTACTTAGTTACTATTTTTTTTTTCCTTTTACTCACTATCGAACTATGTAACCCTTCAAGAATTTATATCCCCAAATATTCATATTTCCAAATCACAATGTATAATAGGTCCGAAGAAAATAACCTAGGCTCTGATACCAAAATGTCACACCCGACCCAAAACGGCATCGGGCATGAAAGGAATATAGGATAACGAACGCCTAACAGTCTAAAAAACGAACCGATTTCCTATTACATAAAAATTTATTTAGACTACCTAAAGTTTTATTTATTTATTTGGCTTGGACTTGATAATTCTATCAAGCTTCCTACGTATCCTGAACATCTTTTAATCTTTAAATCGGGAATCAAAGCCACGTAGTTCTACCTATTTTAGGTAGTTCTCTCGACTTATTAACTCGTTTTAACTTATTGACACATTGAATAACACGATAATACTTTAATTGTATGTTTCACTTTGTTATAGTTTATAAATCATTTTATCAAAACGAATCGAATTAAATAAATTGCTTTAACAAACCAACTCGTAATCAAATAAATATTTTATCAAACCAACTCGTAATCAATCAAACATTTTATGAAACCAAATCCGTAGTCAAGTAAACTCGTAATTAATCAAACGTAAAACCATATATCAAAATCAACTCATAACCGATAACATAAAAACTTATATCCATTCTAAAGTTTCTCCCCTTATGTATCAATCCATAACCACACATATCAAGAATCACATAGTTGAGACGTCTCTTTAACCTTGTCTAATCCTGTATTGGTCTTACCCCACACTTCGCTGCCAATACCCGACTAGGTCTTTACACTATCTACACAGGTCATGTCCCTCACTGAACATGGTCTTCAAATGTCAAAACCTCCCGTCCGAATTATTCTAGATGGATATATATATATATAAAATCATAAATCACAATATGCTCAAATCTCTTTTCACAGTCAAACTTCCAATTAATTCCATAACCGTAAAACCATTTGGCATCAATTGACTATTTTCGCAAAAATAATCACAATCATTAAAATCAAATAATCTTTTAATATAACTAAAATTGTTAAAAATTCGTATAAAATCATCGATTCATAATTTAATCGAACTCCAAGAATTAAATAGATCAAAATATTGTATCGATAAAATTTAATATCGTTAAAAGTAAATATTCTTATCGGACTTATTCCGGTCACCGAAACAAAAGTTCTAAACTGGATAATTAATTTGAATTATGAATACTTTTAGACCACGTTAAACTACTAAGAGTATATTCGCGCTAATTTTATATTCAAATGTTTGTACAAAATTTATATTCTCCTATTTATATTCGTCACCGAAATTGTAAACTGTAACACTGTCACACCCGACCCAAATCGGCATCGAGTATGAACGGAAAATAGGATAACGAACGCCTGTCGGTCTGAAACACGAATCTATTTTCGAATAGATAAAAATTTATTCGGACTACCTAAAGTTTTATTTAATTATTTGGCTTGGACTCGATAATTCTATCAAGCTTCCTACGTATCCCGAACGTCTTTTAATATTTAAACTGGTAATCAAAGCCACGTAGTTCTACCTATTTTAGGTAGTTCTCTTAATTAGGTAGTTCTCTTAACTTATGAACTCATTTTAACTTATTGACACGTTGATTGATTCGCTAATAACTTAATTGTATATTTCAATTTATTACTATAGAATTTAATATATATAAATCACTTTATCAAAACGAAACAAATCGAATAAAATCCTAGCCATACCGCCCTTAGGTATGGTCTTACAACTTACAACCCTACCCCGGACAATCCTAGATGGACAAAACCATTTTTATCTATCGTTCAAAATATCGCAACATAAAATCATATTTGGACTTCAATCCAAATCACAAAAATAATAACAATAAATAATAACAATAACAACCGTAACAGCTTTCTCAATCCAAATCCAAAAACAATTCGCATAAAATAGTCAAATTCATTTTCTAACCCAATTTTCAAAATACCATGATAATAAATAATTATTCTTCAAATAATCGAAATCAAAAAGTATATGAATATTTTAAACGATATATTTTAAACAATTAAAATCAAAAGTATATAAAATCACTTAAATAATATATATATAATTTAAAAACTGAAACTTATACCGAATACGTTTATAAGACTTATTTTTATTTGTCACCATCGGGATCGTTAATTGTCACACTAAACTGGTATTAACGTTTCGACCGAAGGTTCAGTAGGACTCGTGACACTGTTAGGAGTCTATCTGTATTAATTTTATATTCCCAAACTTTTGTACTAATTGTTTTATATTCGATTTTATACCGACTCCACTTGGCAAATATCAGTATTGGTCCTTCTATTTTCAATCTATTCTAATTCTAACTATTAAAGTTGTTTAAAATATTTTAAATAAAATAATCGAAATATTCATATTGAATTATTTTCGGTCACTAAGATAGTAATTTTAAACCAACGTAGTTAATTCAGACTGACTATACTTTTAAACTCGTGACGGTGCTAAAATATCGACTTGGATAAATCTAATGGACAACTGTCTAAATTTTATATTTGACGAGTACTAGAATCAGACTGACTCAAAATCATATCTAGAACATTTTAAAACTAATTTAGGTATAAAATACAGTTACCGAAGTATCGTCGTCAGTCACCGAAAATTAATCGGTGTGATCCGATTACAGCTGGTTCAAAACGTCATCGTCGGTCACTACCATCGTCGGACACCGAAAGTTAATGATTCGTTGACAGCTAAAAATACGTTTTCCCTAAAACCCCCCTTTTGTTTTCATCTTTTTTATATTTTATAAGAATTTCTATCTTTTTTTTCTTCCTTCAAATTGTATATATACAATGATATATATATATATATATATATATGAATTAAAATAAGTGACACATAATATTTATATAGCTAAATTATTGA
This sequence comes from Euphorbia lathyris, assembly GCF_963576675.1. NCBI lineage: Eukaryota > Viridiplantae > Streptophyta > Magnoliopsida > Malpighiales > Euphorbiaceae > Euphorbia > Euphorbia lathyris. The sequence continues at coordinate 83,069,384 of NC_088917.1, read as the reverse complement.
CATGTGTAGTTTAAATTACTTAAGGTCTTGACATGTGGTTGATGATGTGTCATACTAACCTGTTTTCAATTATATTTATGATTATTAATTATTAATTATTATTATTATCATTATTATTATTATTTTATATATAATTCTTATCAAGAAAATCAACAACTATCAATCAATTAAATTAATCATTATTTGGATAGTAATTGGATATAAGTTATATATATAATAATATAATATAATATTATTATCTTTTTTTTATGAAAAAATAAATATTTATTAATACTTAATCATAATATATATGAAATTTTAAATAGACAAACCATAAATAAACTTTTAACAAAATTGAGAAAATATCAATTAAAGTCCTTTTTATTTATAATTTTTTTTAAACTAATCCACAACTTTTAATTTATACCTAAAGCATTAAATTAAACTCAATATATATATATTATAATCTATACGGGATATAAAGACACATTGACACTTTTGGACACGATTGTGACAATTTTACCCACCTTAAAAGAATTTCGTCCTCGAAATTCATATCGACTTTTTTTTCTTAGTACAATTGATCGTTACAATTTCTTAACTACGATTTTTTTTAACTCACTATCGAACTATATAACTCTCAGACTTTCTATCCCAAAAATTCACATTCTTAAATCACAATCCACACTAGGTCCAAAGAAAATAACCTAGAGCTCTGATACCAAAATATCACACCCGACCCAAATCGGCATCGAGTATGAACGGAAAATAGGATAACGAACGCCTGTCGGTCTGAAACACGAATCTATTTTCGAATAGATAAAAATTTATTCGGACTACCTAAAATTTTATTTAATTATTTGGCTTGGACTCGATAATTCTATCAAGCTTCCTACGTATCCCGAACGTCTTTTAATATTTAAACCGGGAATCAAAGCCACGTAGTTCTACCTATTTTAGGTAGTTCTCTTAACTTATGAACTCATTTTAACTTATTGACACGTTGATTGATTCGCTAATAACTTAATTGTATATTTCAATTTATTACTATATAATTTAATATATATAAATCACTGTATCAAAACGAAACAAATCGAACAACGTTTATCAAAATGAATCAAATCGAACAACGTTTTATCAAAACGAATCCGCTTTAACAAACTAACTAACTCATGAACGAATAAACGTTTCATAAACCCAATTTCGTAATCAAACCAATTGGTTTAACAAATCAACTCGTAATCAAACAAACGTAAAACATTATAATTCAAAATCATCAAACATTATCAAAACATAATACAAAATTTGCGTGTGTGTGTCCATCATCGAATTCCACCCGTGTAGCTTATCATAACATCAATCATATCAATAATCGAGATATCTCATTCATATCTCGCCTTGCCTAACGTTAGGACTACCAACCGTGCACTCTGGCCATACCGCCCTTAGGTATGGTCTTACAACTTACAACCCTACCCCGGGCAATCCTAGATGGACAAAACCATTTTTATCTATCGTTCAAAATATCGCAACATAAAATCATATTTGGACTTCAATCCAAATCACAAAAATAATAACAATAACAACCGTAACAACTTTCTCAATCCAAATCCAAAAAAAATTCACATAAAATAGTCAAATTCATTTTCTAACCCAATTTTAAAAATACCATGATAATAAATAATTATTCTTCAAATAATCGAAACCAAAAAGTATATGAATATTCTAAACGATATATTTTAAACAATTAAAATCAAAAGTATATAAAATCACTTAAATAATATATATATAATTTAAAAACTGAAACTTATACCGAATACGTTTATAAGACTTATTTTTATTTGTCACCATCGGGATCGTTAATTGTCACACTAAACTGGTATTAACGTTTCGACCGAAGGTTCAGTAGGACTCGTGACACTGTTAGGAGTCTATCTGTATTAATTTTATATTCCCAAACTTTTGTACTAATTGTTTTATATTCGATTTTATACCGACTCCACTTGGCAAATATCAGTATTGGTCCTTCTATTTTCAATCTATTCTAATTCTAACTATTAAAGTTGTTTAAAATATTTTAAATAAAATAATCGAAATATTCATATTGAATTATTTTCGGTCACTAAGATAGTAATTTTAAACCAACGTAGTTAATTCAGACTGACTATACTTTTAAACTCGTGACGGTGCTAAAATACCGACTTGGATAAATCTAATGGACAACTGTCTAAATTTTATATTTGACGAGTACTAGAATCAGACTGACTCAAAATCATATCTAGAACATTTTAAAACTAATTTAGGTATAAAATACAGTTACCGAAGTATCGTCGTCAGTCACCGAAAATTAATCAGTGTGATCCGATTACAGCTGGTTCAAAACGTCATCGTCGGTCACTACCATCGTCGGACACCGAAAGTTAATGATTCGTTGACAGCTAAAAATACGTTTTCCCTAAAACCCCCCTTTTGTTTTCATCTTTTTTATATTTTATAAGAATTTCTATCTTTTTTTTCTTCCTTCAAATTGTATATATACAATGATATATATATATATATATATGAATTAAAATAAGTGACACATAATATTTATATAGCTAAATTATTGACATGTGTAGTTTAAATTACTTAAGGTCTTGACATGTGGTTGATGATGTGTCATACTAACATGTTTTCAATTATATTTATGATTATTAATTATTAATTATTATTATTATCATTATTATTATTATTTTATATATAATTCTTATCAAGAAAATCAACAACTATCAATCAATTAAATTAATCATTATTTGGATAGTAATTGGATATAAGTTATATATATAATAATATAATATAATATTATTATCTTTTTTTTATGAAAAAATAAATATTTATTAATACTTAATCATAATATATATGAAATTTTAAATAGACAAACCATAAATAAACTTTTAACAAAATTGAGAAAATATCAATTAAAGTCCTTTTTATTTATAATTTTTTTTAAACTAATCCACAACTTTTAATTTATACCTAAAGCATTAAATTAAACTCAATATATATTATAATCTATACGGGATATAAAGACACATTGACACTTTTGGACACGATTGTGACAATTTTACCCACCTTAAAAGAATTTCGTCCTCGAAATTCATATCGACTTTTTTTTCTTAGTACAATTGATCGTTACAATTTCTTAACTACGATTTTTTTTAACTCACTATCGAACTATATAACTCTCAGACTTTCTATCCCAAAAATTCACATTCTTAAATCACAATCCACACTAGGTCCAAAGAAAATAACCTAGAGCTCTGATACCAAAATATCACACCCGACCCAAATCGGCATCGAGTATGAACGGAAAATAGGATAACGAACGTCTGTCGGTCTGAAACACGAATCTATTTTCGAATAGATAAAAATTTATTCGGACTACCTAAAATTTTATTTAATTATTTGGCTTGGACTCGATAATTCTATCAAGCTTCCTACGTATCCCGAACGTCTTTTAATATTTAAACCGGGAATCAAAGCCACGTAGTTCTACCTATTTTAGGTAGTTCTCTTAATTAGGTAGTTCTCTTAACTTATGAACTCATTTTAACTTATTGACACGTTGATTGATTCGCTAATAACTTAATTGTATATTTCAATTTATTACTATATAATTTAATATATATAAATCACTGTATCAAAACGAAACAAATCGAACAACGTTTATCAAAATGAATCAAATCGAACAACGTTTTATCAAAACGAATCAAATCGAATAAACCGCTTTAACAAACTAACTAACTCATGCACGAATAAACGTTTCATCAACCCAATTTCGTAATCAAACCAATTGGTTTAACAAATCAACTCGTAATCAAACAAACGTAAAACATTATAATTCAAAATCATCAAACATTATCAAAACATAATACAAAATTTGCGTGTGTGTGTCCATCCTCGAATTCCACCCGTGTAGCTTATCATAACATCAATCATATCAATAATCGAGATATCTCATTCATATCTCGCCTTACCTAACGTTAGGACTACCAACCGTGCACTCTGGCCATACCGCCCTTAGGTATGGTCTTACAACTTACAACCCTACCCCGGGCAATCCTAGATGGACAAAACCATTTTTATCTATCGTTCAAAATATCGCAACATAAAATCATATTTGGACTTCAATCCAAATCACAAAAATAATAACAATAACAACCGTAACAACTTTCTCAATCCAAATCCAAAAACAATTCACATAAAATAGTCAAATTCATTTTCTAACCCAATTTTCAAAATACCATGATAATAAATAATTATTCTTCAAATAATCGAAACCAAAAAGTATATGAATATTCTAAACGATATATTTTAAACAATTAAAATCAAAAGTATATAAAATCACTTAAATAATATATATATAATTTAAAAACTGAAACTTATACCGAATACGTTTATAAGACTTATTTTTATTTGTCACCATCGGGATCGTTAATTGTCACACTAAACTGGTATTAACGTTTCGACCGAAGGTTCAGTAGGACTCGTGACACTGTTAGGAGTCTATCTGTATTAATTTTATATTCCCAAACTTTTGTACTAATTGTTTTATATTCGATTTTATACCGACTCCACTTGGCAAATATCAGTATTGGTCCTTCTATTTTCAATCTATTCTAATTCTAACTATTAAAGTTGTTTAAAATATTTTAAATAAAATAATCGAAATATTCATATTGAATTATTTTCGGTCACTAAGATAGTAATTTTAAACCAACGTAGTTAATTCAGACTGACTATACTTTTAAACTCGTGACGGTGCTAAAATACCGACTTGGATAAATCTAATGGACAACTGTCTAAATTTTATATTTGACGAGTACTAGAATCAGACTGACTCAAAATCATATCTAGAACATTTTAAAACTAATTTAGGTATAAAATACAGTTACCGAAGTATCGTCGTCAGTCACCGAAAATTAATCAGTGTGATCCGATTACAGCTGGTTCAAAACGTCATCGTCGGTCACTACCATCGTCGGACACCGAAAGTTAATGATTCGTTGACAGCTAAAAATACGTTTTCCCTAAAACCCCCCTTTTGTTTTCATCTTTTTTATATTTTATAAGAATTTCTATCTTTTTTTTCTTCCTTCAAATTGTATATATACAATGATATATATATATATATATATATGAATTAAAATAAGTGACACATAATATTTATATAGCTAAATTATTGACATGTGTAGTTTAAATTACTTAAGGTCTTGACATGTGGTTGATGATGTGTCATACTAACATGTTTTCAATTATATTTATGATTATTAATTATTAATTATTATTATTATCATTATTATTATTATTTTATATATAATTCTTATCAAGAAAATCAACAACTATCAATCAATTAAATTAATCATTATTTGGATAGTAATTGGATATAAGTTATATATATAATAATATAATATAATATTATTATCTTTTTTTTATGAAAAAATAAATATTTATTAATACTTAATCATAATATATATGAAATTTTAAATAGACAAACCATAAATAAACTTTTAACAAAATTGAGAAAATATCAATTAAAGTCCTTTTTATTTATAATTTTTTTTAAACTAATCCACAACTTTTAATTTATACCTAAAGCATTAAATTAAACTCAATATATATATATTATAATCTATACGGGATATAAAGACACATTGACACTTTTGGACACGATTGTGACAATTTTACCCACCTTAAAAGAATTTCGTCCTCGAAATTCATATCGACTTTTTTTTCTTAGTACAATTGATCGTTACAATTTCTTAACTACGATTTTTTTTAACTCACTATCGAACTATATAACTCTCAGACTTTCTATCCCAAAAATTCACATTCTTAAATCACAATCCACACTAGATCCAAAGAAAATAACCTAGAGCTCTGATACCAAAATATCACACCCGACCCAAATCGGCATCGAGTATGAACGGAAAATAGGATAACGAACGTCTGTCGGTCTGAAACACGAATCTATTTTCGAATAGATAAAAATTTATTCGGACTACCTAAAATTTTATTTAATTATTTGGCTTGGACTCGATAATTCTATCAAGCTTCCTACGTATCCCGAACGTCTTTTAATATTTAAACCGGGAATCAAAGCCACGTAGTTCTACCTATTTTAGGTAGTTCTCTTAATTAGGTAGTTCTCTTAACTTATGAACTCATTTTAACTTATTGACACGTTGATTGATTCGCTAATAACTTAATTGTATATTTCAATTTATTACTATATAATTTAATATATATAAATCACTGTATCAAAACGAAACAAATCGAACAACGTTTATCAAAATGAATCAAATCGAACAACGTTTTATCAAAACGAATCAAATCGAATAAACCGCTTTAACAAACTAACTAACTCATGCACGAATAAACGTTTCATCAACCCAATTTCGTAATCAAACCAATTGGTTTAACAAATCAACTCGTAATCAAACAAACGTAAAACATTATAATTCAAAATCATCAAACATTATCAAAACATAATACAAAATTTGCGTGTGTGTGTCCATCCTCGAATTCCACCCGTGTAGCTTATCATAACATCAATCATATCAATAATCGAGATATCTCATTCATATCTCGCCTTGCCTAACGTTAGGACTACCAACCGTGCACTCTGGCCATACCGCCCTTAGGTATGGTCTTACAACTTACAACCCTACCCCGGGCAATCCTAGATGGACAAAACCATTTTTATCTATCGTTCAAAATATCGCAACATAAAATCATATTTGGACTTCAATCCAAATCACAAAAATAATAACAATAACAACCGTAACAACTTTCTCAATCCAAATCCAAAAACAATTCACATAAAATAGTCAAATTCATTTTCTAACCCAATTTTCAAAATACCATGATAATAAATAATTATTCTTCAAATAATCGAAACCAAAAAGTATATGAATATTCTAAACGATATATTTTAAACAATTAAAATCAAAAGTATATAAAATCACTTAAATAATATATATATAATTTAAAAACTGAAACTTATACCGAATACGTTTATAAGACTTATTTTTATTTGTCACCATCGGGATCGTTAATTGTCACACTAAACTGGTATTAACGTTTCGACCGAAGGTTCAGTAGGACTCGTGACACTGTTAGGAGTCTATCTGTATTAATTTTATATTCCCAAACTTTTGTACTAATTGTTTTATATTCGATTTTATACCGACTCCACTTGGCAAATATCAGTATTGGTCCTTCTATTTTCAATCTATTCTAATTCTAACTATTAAAGTTGTTTAAAATATTTTAAATAAAATAATCGAAATATTCATATTGAATTATTTTCGGTCACTAAGATAGTAATTTTAAACCAACGTAGTTAATTCAGACTGACTATACTTTTAAACTCGTGACGGTGCTAAAATACCGACTTGGATAAATCTAATGGACAACTGTCTAAATTTTATATTTGACGAGTACTAGAATCAGACTGACTCAAAATCATATCTAGAACATTTTAAAACTAATTTAGGTATAAAATACAGTTACCGAAGTATCGTCGTCAGTCACCGAAAATTAATCAGTGTGATCCGATTACAGCTGGTTCAAAACGTCATCGTCGGTCACTACCATCGTCGGACACCGAAAGTTAATGATTCGTTGACAGCTAAAAATACGTTTTCCCTAAAACCCCCCTTTTGTTTTCATCTTTTTTATATTTTATAAGAATTTCTATCTTTTTTTTCTTCCTTCAAATTGTATATATACAATGATATATATATATATATATATATGAATTAAAATAAGTGACACATAATATTTATATAGCTAAATTATTGACATGTGTAGTTTAAATTACTTAAGGTCTTGACATGTGGTTGATGATGTGTCATACTAACATGTTTTCAATTATATTTATGATTATTAATTATTAATTATTATTATTATCATTATTATTATTATTTTATATATAATTCTTATCAAGAAAATCAACAACTATCAATCAATTAAATTAATCATTATTTGGATAGTAATTGGATATAAGTTATATATATAATAATATAATATAATATTATTATCTTTTTTTTATGAAAAAATAAATATTTATTAATACTTAATCATAATATATATGAAATTTTAAATAGACAAACCATAAATAAACTTTTAACAAAATTGAGAAAATATCAATTAAAGTCCTTTTTATTTATAATTTTTTTTAAACTAATCCACAACTTTTAATTTATACCTAAAGCATTAAATTAAACTCAATATATATATATATTATAATCTATACGGGATATAAAGACACATTGACACTTTTGGACACGATTGTGACAATTTTACCCACCTTAAAAGAATTTCGTCCTCGAAATTCATATCGACTTTTTTTTCTTAGTACAATTGATCGTTACAATTTCTTAACTACGATTTTTTTTAACTCACTATCGAACTATATAACTCTCAGACTTTCTATCCCAAAAATTCACATTCTTAAATCACAATCCACACTAGGTCCAAAGAAAATAACCTAGAGCTCTGATACCAAAATATCACACCCGACCCAAATCGGCATCGAGTATGAACAGAAAATAGGATAACGAACGTCTGTCGGTCTAAAACACGAATCTATTTTCGAATAGATAAAAATTTATTCGGACTACCTAAAATTTTATTTAATTATTTGGCTTGGACTCGATAATTCTATCAAGCTTCCTACGTATCCCGAACGTCTTTTAATATTTAAACCGGGAATCAAAGCCACGTAGTTCTACCTATTTTAGGTAGTTCTCTTAATTAGGTAGTTCTCTTAACTTATGAACTCATTTTAACTTATTGACACGTTGATTGATTCGCTAATAACTTAATTGTATATTTCAATTTATTACTATATAATTTAATTTATATAAATCACTGTATCAAAACGAAACAAATCGAACAACGTTTATCAAAATGAATCAAATCGAACAACATTTTATCAAAACGAATCAAATCGAATAAACCGCTTTAACAAACTAACTAACTCATGAACGAATAAACGTTTCATCAACCCAATTTCGTAATCAAACCAATTGGTTTAACAAATCAACTCGTAATCAAACAAACGTAAAACATTATAATTCAAAATCATCAAACATTATCAAAACATAATACAAAATTTGCGTGTGTGTGTCCATCCTCGAATTCCACCCGTGTAGCTTATCATAACATCAATCATATCAATAATCGAGATATCTCATTCATATCTCGCCTTGCCTAACGTTAGGACTACCAACCGTGCACTCTGGCCATACCGCCCTTAGGTATGGTCTTACAACTTACAACCCTACCCCGGGCAATCCTAGATGGACAAAACCATTTTTATCTATCGTTCAAAATATCGCAACATAAAATCATATTTGGACTTCAATCCAAATCACAAAAATAATAACAATAACAACCGTAACAACTTTCTCAATCCAAATCCAAAAACAATTCACATAAAATAGTCAAATTCATTTTCTAACCCAATTTTCAAAATACCATGATAATAAATAATTATTCTTCAAATAATCGAAACCAAAAAGTATATGAATATTCTAAACGATATATTTTAAACAATTAAAATCAAAAGTATATAAAATCACTTAAATAATATATATATAATTTAAAAACTGAAACTTATACCGAATACGTTTATAAGACTTATTTTTATTTGTCACCATCGGGATCGTTAATTGTCACACTAAACTGGTATTAACGTTTCGACCGAAGGTTCAGTAGGACTCGTGACACTGTTAGGAGTCTATCTGTATTAATTTTATATTCCCAAACTTTTGTACTAATTGTTTTATATTCGATTTTATACCGACTCCACTTGGCAAATATCAGTATTGGTCCTTCTATTTTCAATCTATTCTAATTCTAACTATTAAAGTTGTTTAAAATATTTTAAATAAAATAATCGAAATATTCATATTGAATTATTTTCGGTCACTAAGATAGTAATTTTAAACCAACGTAGTTAATTCAGACTGACTATACTTTTAAACTCGTGACGGTGCTAAAATACCGACTTGGATAAATCTAATGGACAACTGTCTAAATTTTATATTTGACGAGTACTAGAATCAGACTGACTCAAAATCATATCTAGAACATTTTAAAACTAATTTAGGTATAAAATACAGTTACCGAAGTATCGTCGTCAGTCACCGAAAATTAATCAGTGTGATCCGATTACAGCTGGTTCAAAACGTCATCGTCGGTCACTACCATCGTCGGACACCGAAAGTTAATGATTCGTTGACAGCTAAAAATACGTTTTCCCTAAAACCCCCCTTTTGTTTTCATCTTTTTTATATTTTATAAGAATTTCTATCTTTTTTTTCTTCCTTCAAATTGCATATATACAATGATATATATATATATATATATGAATTAAAATAAGTGACACATAATATTTATATAGCTAAATTATTGACATGTGTAGTTTAAATTACTTAAGGTCTTGACATGTGGTTGATGATGTGTCATACTAACATGTTTTCAATTATATTTATGATTATTAATTATTAATTATTATTATTATCATTATTATTATTATTTTATATATAATTCTTATCAAGAAAATCAACAACTATCAATCAATTAAATTAATCATTATTTGGATAGTAATTGGATATAAGTTATATATATAATAATATAATATAATATTATTATCTTTTTTTTATGAAAAAATAAATATTTATTAATACTTAATCATAATATATATGAAATTTTAAATAGACAAACCATAAATAAACTTTTAACAAAATTGAGAAAATATCAATTAAAGTCCTTTTTATTTATAATTTTTTTTAAACTAATCCACAACTTTTAATTTATACCTAAAGCATTAAATTAAACTCAATATATATATATTATAATCTATACGGGATATAAAGACACATTGACACTTTTGGACACGATTGTGACAATTTTACCCACCTTAAAAGAATTTCGTCCTCGAAATTCATATCGACTTTTTTTTCTTAGTACAATTGATCGTTACAATTTCTTAACTACGATTTTTTTTAACTCACTATCGAACTATATAACTCTCAGACTTTCTATCCCAAAAATTCACATTCTTAAATCACAATCCACACTAGGTCCAAAGAAAATAACCTAGAGCTCTGATACCAAAATATCACACCCGACCCAAATCGGCATCGAGTATGAACGGAAAATAGGATAACGAACGTCTGTCGGTCTAAAACACGAATCTATTTTCGAATAGATAAAAATTTATTCGGACTACCTAAAATTTTATTTAATTATTTGGCTTGGACTCGATAATTCTATCAAGCTTCCTACGTATCCCGAACGTCTTTTAATATTTAAACCGGGAATCAAAGCCACGTAGTTCTACCTATTTTAGGTAGTTCTCTTAATTAGGTAGTTCTCTTAACTTATGAACTCATTTTAACTTATTGACACGTTGATTGATTCGCTAATAACTTAATTGTATATTTCAATTTATTACTATATAATTTAATTTATATAAATCACTGTATCAAAACGAAACAAATCGAACAACGTTTATCAAAATGAATCAAATCGAACAACATTTTATCAAAACGAATCAAATCGAATAAACCGCTTTAACAAACTAACTAACTCATGAACGAATAAACGTTTCATCAACCCAATTTCGTAATCAAACCAATTGGTTTAACAAATCAACTCGTAATCAAACAAACGTAAAACATTATAATTCAAAATCATCAAACATTATCAAAACATAATACAAAATTTGCGTGTGTGTGTCCATCCTCGAATTCCACCCGTGTAGCTTATCATAACATCAATCATATCAATAATCGAGATATCTCATTCATATCTCGCCTTGCCTAACGTTAGGACTACCAACCGTGCACTCTGGCCATACCGCCCTTAGGTATGGTCTTACAACTTACAACCCTACCCCGGGCAATCCTAGATGGACAAAACCATTTTTATCTATCGTTCAAAATATCGCAACATAAAATCATATTTGGACTTCAATCCAAATCACAAAAATAATAACAATAACAACCGTAACAACTTTCTCAATCCAAATCCAAAAACAATTCACATAAAATAGTCAAATTCATTTTCTAACCCAATTTTCAAAATACCATGATAATAAATAATTATTCTTCAAATAATCGAAACCAAAAAGTATATGAATATTCTAAACGATATATTTTAAACAATTAAAATCAAAAGTATATAAAATCACTTAAATAATATATATATAATTTAAAAACTGAAACTTATACCGAATACGTTTATAAGACTTATTTTTATTTGTCACCATCGGGATCGTTAATTGTCACACTAAACTGGTATTAACGTTTCGACCGAAGGTTCAGTAGGACTCGTGACACTGTTAGGAGTCTATCTGTATTAATTTTATATTCCCAAACTTTTGTACTAATTGTTTTATATTCGATTTTATACCGACTCCACTTGGAAAATATCAGTATTGGTCCTTCTATTTTCAATCTATTCTAATTCTAACTATTAAAGTTGTTTAAAATATTTTAAATAAAATAATCGAAATATTCATATTGAATTATTTTCGGTTACTAAGATAGTAATTTTAAACCAACGTAGTTAATTCAGACTGACTATACTTTTAAACTCGTGACGGTGCTAAAATACCGACTTGGATAAATCTAATGGACAACTGTCTAAATTTTATATTTGACGAGTACTAGAATCAGACTGACTCAAAATCATATCTAGAACATTTTAAAACTAATTTAGGTATAAAATACAGTTACCGAAGTATCGTCGTCAGTCACCGAAAATTAATCAGTGTGATCCGATTACAGCTGGTTCAAAACGTCATCGTCGGTCACTACCATCGTCGGACACCGAAAGTTAATGATTCGTTGACAGCTAAAAATACGTTTTCCCTAAAACCCCCCTTTTGTTTTCATCTTTTTTATATTTTATAAGAATTTCTATCTTTTTTTTCTTCCTTCAAATTGTATATATACAATGACATATATATATATATATATATATATATATGAATTAAAATAAGTGACACATAATATTTATATAGCTAAATTATTGACATGTGTAGTTTAAATTACTTAAGGTCTTGACATGTGGTTGATGATGTGTCATACTAACATGTTTTCAATTATATTTATGATTATTAATTATTAATTATTATTATTATCATTATTATTATTATTTTATATATAATTCTTATCAAGAAAATCAACAACTATCAATCAATTCAATTAATCATTATTTGGATAGTAATTGGATATAAGTTATATATATAATAATATAATATAATATTATTATCTTTTTTTTATGAAAAAATAAATATTTATTAATACTTAATCATAATATATATGAAATTTTAAATAGACAAACCATAAATAAACTTTTAACAAAATTGAGAAAATATCAATTAAAGTCCTTTTTATTTATAATTTTTTTTAAACTAATCCACAACTTTTAATTTATACCTAAAGCATTAAATTAAACTCAATATATATATATTATAATCTATACGGGATATAAACACACATTGACACTTTTGGACACGATTGTGACAATTTTACCCACCTTAAAAGAATTTCGTCCTCGAAATTCATATCGACTTTTTTTTCTTAGTACAATTGATCGTTACAATTTCTTAACTACGATTTTTTTTAACTCACTATCGAACTATATAACTCTCAGACTTTCTATCCCAAAAATTCACATTCTTAAATCACAATCCACACTAGGTCCAAAGAAAATAACCTAGAGCTCTGATACCAAAATATCACACCCGACCCAAATCTGCATCGAGTATGAACGGAAAATAGGATAACGAACGCCTGTCGGTCTGAAACACGAATCTATTTTCGAATAGATAAAAATTTATTCGGACTACCTAAAATTTTATTTAATTATTTGGCTTGGACTCGATAATTCTATCAAGCTTCCTACGTATCCCGAACGTCTTTTAATATTTAAACCGGGAATCAAAGCCACGTAGTTCTACCTATTTTAGGTAGTTCTCTTAATTAGGTAGTTCTCTTAACTTATGAACTCATTTTAACTTATTGACACGTTGATTGATTCGCTAATAACTTAATTGTATATTTCAATTTATTACTATATAATTTAATATATATAAATCACTGTATCAAAACGAAACAAATCGAACAACGTTTATCAAAATGAATCAAATCGAACAACGTTTTATCAAAACGAATCAAATCGAATAAACCGCTTTAACAAACTAACTAACTCATGAACGAATAAACGTTTCATCAACCCAATTTCGTAATCAAACCAATTGGTTTAACAAATCAACTCGTAATCAAACAAACGTAAAACATTATAATTCAAAATCATCAAACATTATCAAAACATAATACAAAATTTGCGTGTGTGTGTCCATCCTCGAATTCCACCCGTGTAGCTTATCATAACATCAATCATATCAATAATCGAGATATCTCATTCATATCTCGCCTTGCCTAACGTTAGGACTACCAACCGTGCACTCTGGCCATACCGCCCTTAGGTATGGTCTTACAACTTACAACCCTACCCCGGGCAATCCTAGATGGACAAAACCATTTTTATCTATCGTTCAAAATATCGCAACATAAAATCATATTTGGACTTCAATCCAAATCACAAAAATAATAACAATAACAACCGTAACAACTTTCTCAATCCAAATCCAAAAACAATTCACATAAAATAGTCAAATTCATTTTCTAACCCAATTTTCAAAATACCATGATAATAAATAATTATTCTTCAAATAATCGAAACCAAAAAGTATATGAATATTCTAAACGATATATTTTAAACAATTAAAATCAAAAGTATATAAAATCACTTAAATAATATATATATAATTTAAAAACTGAAACTTATACCGAATACGTTTATAAGACTTATTTTTATTTGTCACCATCGGGATCGTTAATTGTCACACTAAACTGGTATTAACGTTTCGACCGAAGGTTCAGTAGGACTCGTGACACTGTTAGGAGTCTATCTGTATTAATTTTATATTCCCAAACTTTTGTACTAATTGTTTTATATTCGATTTTATACCGACTCCACTTGGCAAATATCAGTATTGGTCCTTCTATTTTCAATCTATTCTAATTCTAACTATTAAAGTTGTTTAAAATATTTTAAATAAAATAATCGAAATATTCATATTGAATTATTTTTGGTCACTAAGATAGTAATTTTAAACCAACGTAGTTAATTCAGACTGACTATACTTTTAAACTCGTGACGGTGCTAAAATACCGACTTGGATAAATCTAATGGACAACTGTCTAAATTTTATATTTGACGAGTACTAGAATCAGACTGACTCAAAATCATATCTAGAACATTTTAAAACTAATTTAGGTATAAAATACAGTTACCGAAGTATCGTCGTCAGTCACCGAAAATTAATCAGTGTGATCCGATTACAGCTGGTTCAAAACGTCATCGTCGGTCACTACCATCGTCGGACACCGAAAGTTAATGATTCGTTGACAGCTAAAAATACGTTTTCCCTAAAACCCCCCTTTTGTTTTCATCTTTTTTATATTTTATAAGAATTTCTATCTTTTTTTTCTTCCTTCAAATTGTATATATACAATGATATATATATATATATATATGAATTAAAATAAGTGACACATAATATTTATATAGCTAAATTATTGACATGTGTAGTTTAAATTACTTAAGGTCTTGACATGTGGTTGATGATGTGTCATACTAACATGTTTTCAATTATATTTATGATTATTAATTATTAATTATTATTATTATCATTATTATTATTATTTTATATATAATTCTTATCAAGAAAATCAACAACTATCAATCAATTAAATTAATCATTATTTGGATAGTAATTGGATATAAGTTATATATATAATAATATAATATAATATTATTATCTTTTTTTTATGAAAAAATAAATATTTATTAATACTTAATCATAATATATATGAAATTTTAAATAGACAAACCATAAATAAACTTTCAACAAAATTGAGAAAATATCAATTAAAGTCCTTTTTATTTATAATTTTTTTTAAACTAATCCACAACTTTTAATTTATACCTAAAGCATTAAATTAAACTCAATATATATATATTATAATCTATACGGGATATAAAGACACATTGACACTTTTGGATACGATTGTGACAATTTTACCCACCTTAAAAGAATTTCGTCCTCGAAATTCATATCGACTTTTTTTTCTTAGTACAATTGATCGTTACAATTTCTTAACTACGATTTTTTTTAACTCACTATCGAACTATATAACTCTCAGACTTTCTATCCCAAAAATTCACATTCTTAAATCACAATCCACACTAGGTCCAAAGAAAATAACCTAGAGCTCTGATACCAAAATATCACACCCGACCCAAATCGGCATCGAGTATGAACGGAAAATAGGATAACGAACGCCTGTCGGTCTGAAACACGAATCTATTTTCGAATAGATAAAAATTTATTCGGACTACCTAAAATTTTATTTAATTATTTGGCTTGGACTCGATAATTCTATCAAGCTTCCTACGTATCCCGAACGTCTTTTAATATTTAAACCGGGAATCAAAGCCACGTAGTTCTACCTATTTTAGGTAGTTCTCTTAATTAGGTAGTTCTCTTAACTTATGAACTCATTTTAACTTATTGACACGTTGATTGATTCGCTAATAACTTAATTGTATATTTCAATTTATTACTATATAATTTAATATATATAAATCACTGTATCAAAACGAAACAAATCGAACAACGTTTATCAAAATGAATCAAATCGAACAACGTTTTATCAAAACGAATCAAATCGAATAAACCGCTTTAACAAACTAACTAACTCATGAACGAATAAACGTTTCATCAACCCAATTTCGTAATCAAACCAATTGGTTTAACAAATCAACTCGTAATCAAACAAACGTAAAACATTATAATTCAAAATCATCAAACATTATCAAAACATAATACAAAATTTGCGTGTGTGTGTCCATCCTCGAATTCCACCCGTGTAGCTTATCATAACATCAATCATATCAATAATCGAGATATCTCATTCATATCTCGCCTTGCCTAACGTTAGGACTACCAACCGTGCACTCTGGCCATACCGCCCTTAGGTATGGTCTTACAACTTACAACCCTACCCCGGGCAATCCTAGATGGACAAAACCATTTTTATCTATCGTTCAAAATATCGCAACATAAAATCATATTTGGACTTCAATCCAAATCACAAAAATAATAACAATAACAACCGTAACAACTTTCTCAATCCAAATCCAAAAACAATTCACATAAAATAGTCAAATTCATTTTCTAACCCAATTTTCAAAATACCATGATAATAAATAATTATTCTTCAAATAATCGAAACCAAAAAGTATATGAATATTCTAAACGATATATTTTAAACAATTAAAATCAAAAGTATATAAAATCACTTAAATAATATATATATATAATTTAAAAACTGAAACTTATACCGAATACGTTTATAAGACTTATTTTTATTTGTCACCATCGGGATCGTTAATTGTCACACTAAACTGGTATTAACGTTTCGACCGAAGGTTCAGTAGGACTCGTGACACTGTTAGGAGTCTATCTGTATTAATTTTATATTCCCAAACTTTTGTACTAATTGTTTTATATTCGATTTTATACCGACTCCACTTGGCAAATATCAGTATTGGTCCTTCTATTTTCAATCTATTCTAATTCTAACTATTAAAGTTGTTTAAAATATTTTAAATAAAATAATCGAAATATTCATATTGAATTATTTTCGGTCACTAAGATAGTAATTTTAAACCAACGTAGTTAATTCAGACTGACTATACTTTTAAACTCGTGACGGTGCTAAAATACCGACTTGGATAAATCTAATGGACAACTGTCTAAATTTTATATTTGACGAGTACTAGAATCAGACTGACTCAAAATCATATCTAGAACATTTTAAAACTAATTTAGGTATAAAATACAGTTACCGAAGTATCGTCGTCAGTCACCGAAAATTAATCAGTGTGATCCGATTACAGCTGGTTCAAAACGTCATCGTCGGTCACTACCATCGTCGGACACCGAAAGTTAATGATTCGTTGACAGCTAAAAATACGTTTTCCCTAAAACCCCCCTTTTGTTTTCATCTTTTTTATATTTTATAAGAATTTCTATCTTTTTTTTTCTTCCTTCAAATTGTATATATACAATGATATATATATATATATATATATATGAATTAAAATAAGTGACACATAATATTTATATAGCTAAATTATTGACATGTGTAGTTTAAATTACTTAAGGTCTTGACATGTGGTTGATGATGTGTCATACTAACATGTTTTCAATTATATTTATGATTATTAATTATTAATTATTATTATTATCATTATTATTATTATTTTATATATAATTCTTATCAAGAAAATCAACAACTATCAATCAATTAAATTAATCATTATTTGGATAGTAATTGGATATAAGTTATATATATAATAATATAATATAATATTATTATCTTTTTTTATGAAAAAATAAATATTTATTAATATTTAATCATAATATATATGAAATTTTAAATAGACAAACCATAAATAAACTTTTAACAAAATTGAGAAAATATCAATTAAAGTCCTTTTTATTTATAATTTTTTTTAAACTAATCCACAACTTTTAATTTATACCTAAAGCATTAAATTAAACTCAATATATATATATTATAATCTATACGGGATATAAAGATACATTGACACTTTTGGACACGATTGTGACAATTTTACCCACCTTAAAAGAATTTCGTCCTCGAAATTCATATCGACTTTTTTTTCTTAGTACAATTGATCGTTACAATTTCTTAACTACGATTTTTTTTAACTCACTATCGAACTATATAACTCTCAGACTTTCTATCCCAAAAATTCACATTCTTAAATCACAATCCACACTAGGTCCAAAGAAAATAACCTAGAACTCTGATACCAAAATATCACACCCGACCCAAATCGGCATCGAGTATGAACGGAAAATAGGATAACGAACGCCTGTCGGTCGAAACACGAATCTATTTTCGAATAGATAAAAATTTATTCGGACTACCTAAAATTTTATTTAATTATTTGGCTTGGACTCGATAATTCTATCAAGCTTCCTACGTATCCCGAACGTCTTTTAATATTTAAACCGGGAATCAAAGCCACGTAGTTCTACCTATTTTAGGTAGTTCTCTTAATTAGGTAGTTCTCTTAACTTATGAACTCATTTTAACTTATTGACACGTTGATTGATTCGCTAATAACTTAATTGTATATTTCAATTTATTACTATATAATTTAATATATATAAATCACTGTATCAAAACGAAACAAATCGAACAACGTTTATCAAAATGAATCAAATCGAACAACGTTTTATCAAAACGAATCAAATCGAATAAACCGCTTTAACAAACTAACTAACTCATGAACGAATAAACGTTTCATCAACCCAATTTCGTAATCAAACCAATTGGTTTAACAAATCAACTCGTAATCAAACAAACGTAAAACATTATAATTCAAAATCATCAAACATTATCAAAACATAATAAAAAATTTGCGTGTGTGTGTCCATCCTCGAATTCCACCCGTGTAGCTTATCATAACATCAATCATATCAATAATCGAGATATCTCATTCATATCTCGCCTTGCCTAACGTTAGGACTACCAACCGTGCACTCTGACCATACCGCCCTTAGGTATGGTCTTACAACTTACAACCCTACCCCGGGCAATCCTAGATGGACAAAACCATTTTTATCTATCGTTCAAAATATCGCAACATAAAATCATATTTGGACTTCAATCCAAATCACAAAAATAATAACAATAACAACCGTAACAACTTTCTCAATCCAAATCCAAAAACAATTCACATAAAATAGTCAAATTCATTTTCTAACCCAATTTTCAAAATACCATGATAATAAATAATTATTCTTCAAATAATCGAAACCAAAAAGTATATGAATATTCTAAACGATATATTTTAAACAATTAAAATCAAAAGTATATAAAATCACTTAAATAATATATATATAATTTAAAAACTGAAACTTATACCGAATACGTTTATAAGACTTATTTTTATTTGTCACCATCGGGATCGTTAATTGTCACACTAAACTGGTATTAACGTTTCGACCGAAGGTTCAGTAGGACTCGTGACACTGTTAGGAGTCTATCTGTATTAATTTTATATTCCCAAACTTTTGTACTAATTGTTTTATATTCGATTTTATACCGACTCCACTTGGCAAATATCAGTATTGGTCCTTCTATTTTCAATCTATTCTAATTCTAACTATTAAAGTTGTTTAAAATATTTTAAATAAAATAATCGAAATATTCATATTGAATTATTTTCGGTCACTAAGATAGTAATTTTAAACCAACGTAGTTAATTCAGACTGACTATACTTTTAAACTCGTGACGGTGCTAAAATACCGACTTGGATAAATCTAATGGACAACTGTCTAAATTTTATATTTGACGAGTACTAGAATCAGACTGACTCAAAATCATATCTAGAACATTTTAAAACTAATTTAGGTATAAAATACAGTTACCGAAGTATCGTCGTCAGTCACCGAAAATTAATCGGTGTGATCCGATTACAGCTGGTTCAAAACGTCATCGTCGGTCACTACCATCGTCGGACACCGAAAGTTAATGATTCGTTGACAGCTAAAAATACGTTTTCCCTAAAACCCCCCTTTTGTTTTCATCTTTTTTATATTTTATAAGAATTTCTATCTTTTTTTTCTTCCTTCAAATTGTATATATACAATGATATATATATATATATATATATATGAATTAAAATAAGTGACACATAATATTTATATAGCTAAATTATTGACATGTGTAGTTTAAATTACTTAAGGTCTTGACATGTGGTTGATGATGTGTCATACTAACATGTTTTCAATTATATTTATGATTATTAATTATTAATTATTATTATTATCATTATTATTATTATTTTATATATAATTCTTATCAAGAAAATCAACAACTATCAATCAATTAAATTAATCATTATTTGGATAGTAATTGGATATAAGTTATATATATAATAATATAATATAATATTATTATCTTTTTTTATGAAAAAATAAATATTTATTAATACTTAATCATAATATATATGAAATTTTAAATAGACAAACCATAAATAAACTTTTAACAAAATTGAGAAAATATCAATTAAAGTCCTTTTTATTTATAATTTTTTTTAAACTAATCCACAACTTTTAATTTATACCTAAAGCATTAAATTAAACTCAATATATATATATTATAATCTATACGGGATATAAAGACACATTGACACTTTTGGACACGATTGTGACAATTTTACCCACCTTAAAAGAATTTCGTCCTCGAAATTCATATCGACTTTTTTTTCTTAGTACAATTGATCGTTACAATTTCTTAACTACGATTTTTTTTAACTCACTATCGAACTATATAACTCTCAGACTTTCTATCCCAAAAATTCACATTCTTAAATCACAATCCACACTAGGTCCAAAGAAAATAACCTAGAGCTCTGATACCAAAATATCACACCCGACCCAAATCGGCATCGAGTATGAACGAAAAATAGGATAACGAACGCCTGTCGGTCGAAACACGAATCTATTTTCGAATAGATAAAAATTTATTCGGACTACCTAAAATTTTATTTAATTATTTGGCTTGGACTCGATAATTCTATCAAGCTTCCTACGTATCCCGAACGTCTTTTAATATTTAAACCGGGAATCAAAGCCACGTAGTTCTACCTATTTTAGGTAGTTCTCTTAATTAGGTAGTTCTCTTAACTTATGAACTCATTTTAACTTATTGACACGTTGATTGATTCGCTAATAACTTAATTGTATATTTCAATTTATTACTATATAATTTAATATATATAAATCACTGTATCAAAACGAAACAAATCGAACAACGTTTATCAAAATGAATCAAATCGAACAACGTTTTATCAAAACGAATC
The DNA here is from genome assembly GCF_963576675.1 of Euphorbia lathyris. Taxonomy (NCBI): domain Eukaryota; kingdom Viridiplantae; phylum Streptophyta; class Magnoliopsida; order Malpighiales; family Euphorbiaceae; genus Euphorbia; species Euphorbia lathyris. The sequence continues at coordinate 83,047,306 of NC_088917.1, read as the reverse complement.
AAATCGAATAAACCGCTTTAACAAACTAACTAACTCATGAACGAATAAACGTTTCATCAACCCAATTTCGTAATCAAACCAATTGGTTTAACAAATCAACTCGTAATCAAACAAACGTAAAACATTATAATTCAAAATCATCAAACATTATCAAAACATAATAAAAAATTTGCGTGTGTGTGTCCATCCTCGAATTCCACCCGTGTAGCTTATCATAACATCAATCATATCAATAATCGAGATATCTCATTCATATCTCGCCTTGCCTAACGTTAGGACTACCAACCGTGCACTCTGACCATACCGCCCTTAGGTATGGTCTTACAACTTACAACCCTACCCCGGGCAATCCTAGATGGACAAAACCATTTTTATCTATCGTTCAAAATATCGCAACATAAAATCATATTTGGACTTCAATCCAAATCACAAAAATAATAACAATAACAACCGTAACAACTTTCTCAATCCAAATCCAAAAACAATTCACATAAAATAGTCAAATTCATTTTCTAACCCAATTTTCAAAATACCATGATAATAAATAATTATTCTTCAAATAATCGAAACCAAAAAGTATATGAATATTCTAAACGATATATTTTAAACAATTAAAATCAAAAGTATATAAAATCACTTAAATAATATATATATAATTTAAAAACTGAAACTTATACCGAATACGTTTATAAGACTTATTTTTATTTGTCACCATCGGGATCGTTAATTGTCACACTAAACTGGTATTAACGTTTCGACCGAAGGTTCAGTAGGACTCGTGACACTGTTAGGAGTCTATCTGTATTAATTTTATATTCCCAAACTTTTGTACTAATTGTTTTATATTCGATTTTATACCGACTCCACTTGGCAAATATCAGTATTGGTCCTTCTATTTTCAATCTATTCTAATTCTAACTATTAAAGTTGTTTAAAATATTTTAAATAAAATAATCGAAATATTCATATTGAATTATTTTCGGTCACTAAGATAGTAATTTTAAACCAACGTACTTAATTCAGACTGACTATACTTTTAAACTCGTGACGGTGCTAAAATACCGACTTGGATAAATCTAATGGACAACTGTCTAAATTTTATATTTGACGAGTACTAGAATCAGACTGACTCAAAATCATATCTAGAACATTTTAAAACTAATTTAGGTATAAAATACAGTTACCGAAGTATCGTCGTCAGTCACCGAAAATTAATCGGTGTGATCCGATTACAGCTGGTTCAAAACGTCATCGTCGGTCACTACCATCGTCGGACACCGAAAGTTAATGATTCGTTGACAGCTAAAAATACGTTTTCCCTAAAACCCCCCTTTTGTTTTCATCTTTTTTATATTTTATAAGAATTTCTATCTTTTTTTTCTTCCTTCAAATTGTATATATACAATGATATATATATATATATATATGAATTAAAATAAGTGACACATAATATTTATATAGCTAAATTATTGACATGTGTAGTTTAAATTACTTAAGGTCTTGACATGTGGTTGATGATGTGTCATACTAACATGTTTTCAATTATATTTATGATTATTAATTATTAATTATTATTATTATCATTATTATTATTATTTTATATATAATTCTTATCAAGAAAATCAACAACTATCAATCAATTAAATTAATCATTATTTGGATAGTAATTGGATATAAGTTATATATATAATAATATAATATAATATTATTATCTTTTTTTATGAAAAAATAAATATTTATTAATACTTAATCATAATATATATGAAATTTTAAATAGACAAACCATAAATAAACTTTTAACAAAATTGAGAAAATATCAATTAAAGTCCTTTTTATTTATAATTTTTTTTAAACTAATCCACAACTTTTAATTTATACCTAAAGCATTAAATTAAACTCAATATATATATATTATAATCTATACGGGATATAAAGACACATTGACACTTTTGGACACGATTGTGACAATTTTACCCACCTTAAAAGAATTTCGTCCTCGAAATTCATATCGACTTTTTTTTCTTAGTACAATTGATCGTTATAATTTCTTAACTACGATTTTTTTTAACTCACTATCGAACTATATAACTCTCAGACTTTCTATCCCAAAAATTCACATTCTTAAATCACAATCCACACTAGGTCCAAAGAAAATAACCTAGAGCTCTGATACCAAAATATCACACCCGACCCAAATCGGCATCGAGTATGAACGGAAAATAGAGATAACGAACGCCTGTCGGTCTGAAACACGAATCTATTTTCGAATAGATAAAAATTTATTCGGACTACCTAAAATTTTATTTAATTATTTGGCTTGGACTCGATAATTCTATCAAGCTTCCTACGTATCCCGAACGTCTTTTAATATTTAAACCGGGAATCAAAGCCACGTAGTTCTACCTATTTTAGGTAGTTCTCTTAATTAGGTAGTTCTCTTAACTTATGAACTCATTTTAACTTATTGACACGTTGATTGATTCGCTAATAACTTAATTGTATATTTCAATTTATTACTATATAATTTAATATATATAAATCACTGTATCAAAACGAAACAAATCGAACAACGTTTATCAAAATGAATCAAATCGAATAAACCGCTTTAACAAACTAACTAACTCATGAACGAATAAACGTTTCATCAACCCAATTTCGTAATCAAACCAATTGGTTTAACAAATCAACTCGTAATCAAACAAACGTAAAACATTATAATTCAAAATCATCAAACATTATCAAAACATAATACAAAATTTGCGTGTGTGTGTCCATCCTCGAATTCCACCCGTGTAGCTTATCATAACATCAATCATATCAATAATCGAGATATCTCATTCATATCTCGCCTTGCCTAACGTTAGGACTACCAACCGTGCACTCTGGCCATACCGCCCTTAGGTATGGTCTTACAACTTACAACCCTACCCCGGGCAATCCTAGATGGACAAAACCATTTTTATCTATCGTTCAAAATATCGCAACATAAAATCATATTTGGACTTCAATCCAAATCACAAAAATAATAACAATAACAACCGTAACAACTTTCTCAATCCAAATCCAAAAACAATTCACATAAAATAGTCAAATTCATTTTCTAACCCAATTTTCAAAATACCATGATAATAAATAATTATTCTTCAAATAATCGAAACCAAAAAGTATATGAATATTCTAAACGATATATTTTAAACAATTAAAATCAAAAGTATATAAAATCACTTAAATAATATATATATAATTTAAAAACTGAAACTTATACCGAATACGTTTATAAGACTTATTTTTATTTGTCACCATCGGGATCGTTAATTGTCACACTAAACTGGTATTAACGTTTCGACCGAAGGTTCAGTAGGACTCGTGACACTGTTAGGAAAGAGTCTATCTGTATTAATTTTATATTCCCAAACTTTTGTACTAATTGTTTTATATTCGATTTTATACCGACTCCACTTGGCAAATATCAGTATTGGTCCTTCTATTTTCAATCTATTCTAATTCTAACTATTAAAGTTGTTTAAAATATTTTAAATAAAATAATCGAAATATTCATATTGAATTATTTTCGGTCACTAAGATAGTAATTTTAAACCAACGTAGTTAATTCAGACTGACTATACTTTTAAACTCGTGACGGTGCTAAAATACCGACTTGGATAAATCTAATGGACAACTGTCTAAATTTTATATTTGACGAGTACTAGAATCAGACTGACTCAAAATCATATCTAGAACATTTTAAAACTAATTTAGGTATAAAATACAGTTACCGAAGTATCGTCGTTAGTCACCGAAAATTAATCAGTGTGATCCGATTACAGCTGGTTCAAAACATCATCGTCGGTCACTACCATCGTCGGACACCGAAAGTTAATGATTCGTTGACAGCTAAAAATACGTTTTCCCTAAAACCCCCCTTTTGTTTTCATCTTTTTTATATTTTATAAGAATTTCTATCTTTTTTTTCTTCCTTCAAATTGTATATATACAATGATATATATATATATATGAATTAAAATAAGTGACACATAATATTTATATAGCTAAATTATTGACATGTGTAGTTTAAATTACTTAAGGTCTTGACATGTGGTTGATGATGTGTCATACTAACATGTTTTCAATTATATTTATGATTATTAATTATTAATTATTATTATTATCATTATTATTATTATTTTATATATAATTCTTATCAAGAAAATCAACAACTATCAATCAATTAAATTAATCATTATTTGGATAGTAATTGGATATAAGTTATATATATAATAATATAATATAATATTATTATCTTTTTTTTATGAAAAAATAAATATTTATTAATACTTAATCATAATATATATGAAATTTTAAATAGACAAACCATAAATAAACTTTTAACAAAATTGAGAAAATATCAATTAAAGTCCTTTTTATTTATAATTTTTTTTAAACTAATCCACAACTTTTAATTTATACGTAAAGCATTAAATTAAACTCAATATATATATATTATAATCTATACGGGATATAAAGACACATTGACACTTTTGGACACGATTGTGACAATTTTACCCACCTTAAAAGAATTTCGTCCTCGAAATTCATATCGACTTTTTTTTCTTAGTACAATTGATCGTTACAATTTCTTAACTACGATTTTTTTTAACTCACTATCGAACTATATAACTCTCAGACTTTCTATCCCAAAAATTCACATTCTTAAATCACAATCCACACTAGGTCCAAAGAAAATAACCTAGAGCTCTGATACCAAAATATCACACCCGACCCAAATCGGGATCGAGTATGAACGGAAAATAGGATAACGAACGCCTGTCGGTCTGAAACACGAATCTATTTTCGAATAGATAAAAATTTATTCGGACTACCTAAAATTTTATTTAATTATTTGGCTTGGACTCGATAATTCTATCAAGCTTCCTACGTATCCCGAACGTCTTTTAATATTTAAACCGGGAATCAAAGCCACGTAGTTCTACCTATTTTAGGTAGTTCTCTTAATTAGGTAGTTCTCTTAACTTATGAACTCATTTTAACTTATTGACACGTTGATTGATTCGCTAATAACTTAATTGTATATTTCAATTTATTACTATATAATTTAATATATATAAATCACTGTATCAAAACGAAACAAATCGAACAACGTTTATCAAAATGAATCAAATCGAACAACGTTTTATCAAAACGAATCAAATCGAATAAACCGCTTTAACAAACTAACTAACTCATGAACGAATAAACGTTTCATCAACCCAATTTCGTAATCAAACCAATTGGTTTAACAAATCAACTCGTAATCAAACAAACGTAAAACATTATAATTCAAAATCATCAAACATTATCAAAACATAATACAAAATTTGCGTGTGTGTGTCCATCCTCGAATTCCACCCGTGTAGCTTATCATAACATCAATCATATCAATAATCGAGATATCTCATTCATATCTCGCCTTGCCTAACGTTAGGACTACCAACCGTGCACTCTGGCCATACCGCCCTTAGGTATGGTCTTACAACTTACAACCCTACCCCGGGCAATCCTAGATGGACAAAACCATTTTTATCTATCGTTCAAAATATCGCAACATAAAATCATATTTGGACTTCAATCCAAATCACAAAAATAATAACAATAACAACCGTAACAACTTTCTCAATCCAAATCCAAAAACAATTCACATAAAATAGTCAAATTCATTTTCTAACCCAATTTTCAAAATACCATGATAATAAATAATTATTCTTCAAATAATCGAAACCAAAAAGTATATGAATATTCTAAACGATATATTTTAAACAATTAAAATCAAAAGTATATAAAATCACTTAAATAATATATATATAATTTAAAAACTGAAACTTATACCGAATACGTTTATAAGACTTATTTTTATTTGTCACCATCGGGATCGTTAATTGTCACACTAAACTGGTATTAACGTTTCGACCGAAGGTTCAGTAGGACTCGTGACACTGTTAGGAGTCTATCTGTATTAATTTTATATTCCCAAACTTTTGTACTAATTGTTTTATATTCGATTTTATACCGACTCCACTTGGCAAATATCAGTATTGGTCCTTCTATTTTCAATCTATTCTAATTCTAACTATTAAAGTTGTTTAAAATATTTTAAATAAAATAATCGAAATATTCATATTGAATTATTTTCGGTCACTAAGATAGTAATTTTAAACCAACGTAGTTAATTCAGACTGACTATACTTTTAAACTCGTGACGGTGCTAAAATACCGACTTGGATAAATCTAATGGACAACTGTCTAAATTTTATATTTGACGAGTACTAGAATCAGACTGACTCAAAATCATATCTAGAACATTTTAAAACTAATTTAGGTATAAAATACAGTTACCGAAGTATCGTCGTTAGTCACCGAAAATTAATCAGTGTGATCCGATTACAGCTGGTTCAAAACATCATCGTCGGTCACTACCATCGTCGGACACCGAAAGTTAATGATTCGTTGACAGCTAAAAATACGTTTTCCCTAAAACCCCCCTTTTGTTTTCATCTTTTTTATATTTTATAAGAATTTCTATCTTTTTTTTCTTCCTTCAAATTGTATATATACAATGATATATATATATATATGAATTAAAATAAGTGACACATAATATTTATATAGCTAAATTATTGACATGTGTAGTTTAAATTACTTAAGGTCTTGACATGTGGTTGATGATGTGTCATACTAACATGTTTTCAATTATATTTATGATTATTAATTATTAATTATTATTATTATCATTATTATTATTATTTTATATATAATTCTTATCAAGAAAATCAACAACTATCAATCAATTAAATTAATCATTATTTGGATAGTAATTGGATATAAGTTATATATATAATAATATAATATAATATTATTATCTTTTTTTTATGAAAAAATAAATATTTATTAATACTTAATCATAATATATATGAAATTTTAAATAGACAAACCATAAATAAACTTTTAACAAAATTGAGAAAATATCAATTAAAGTCCTTTTTATTTATAATTTTTTTTAAACTAATCCACAACTTTTAATTTATACGTAAAGCATTAAATTAAACTCAATATATATATATTATAATCTATACGGGATATAAAGACACATTGACACTTTTGGACACGATTGTGACAATTTTACCCACCTTAAAAGAATTTCGTCCTCGAAATTCATATCGACTTTTTTTTCTTAGTACAATTGATCGTTACAATTTCTTAACTACGATTTTTTTTAACTCACTATCGAACTATATAACTCTCAGACTTTCTATCCCAAAAATTCACATTCTTAAATCACAATCCACACTAGGTCCAAAGAAAATAACCTAGAGCTCTGATACCAAAATATCACACCCGACCCAAATCGGGATCGAGTATGAACGGAAAATAGGATAACGAACGCCTGTCGGTCTGAAACACGAATCTATTTTCGAATAGATAAAAATTTATTCGGACTACCTAAAATTTTATTTAATTATTTGGCTTGGACTCGATAATTCTATCAAGCTTCCTACGTATCCCGAACGTCTTTTAATATTTAAACCGGGAATCAAAGCCACGTAGTTCTACCTATTTTAGGTAGTTCTCTTAATTAGGTAGTTCTCTTAACTTATGAACTCATTTTAACTTATTGACACGTTGATTGATTCGCTAATAACTTAATTGTATATTTCAATTTATTACTATATAATTTAATATATATAAATCATTGTATCAAAACGAAACAAATCGAACAACGTTTATCAAAATGAATCAAATCGAACAACGTTTTATCAAAACGAATCAAATCGAATAAACCGCTTTAACAAACTAACTAACTCATGAACGAATAAACGTTTCATCAACCCAATTTCGTAATCAAACCAATTGGTTTAACAAATCAACTCGTAATCAAACAAACGTAAAACATTATAATTCAAAATCTTCAAACATTATCAAAACATAATACAAAATTTGCGTGTGTGTGTCCATCCTCGAATTCCACCCGTGTAGCTTATCATAACATCAATCATATCAATAATCGAGATATCTCATTCATATCTCGCCTTGCCTAACGTTAGGACTACCAACCGTGCACTCTGGCCATACCGCCCTTAGGTATGGTCTTACAACTTACAACCCTACCCCGGGCAATCCTAGATGGACAAAACCATTTTTATCTATCGTTCAAAATATCGCAACATAAAATCATATTTGGACTTCAATCCAAATCACAAAAATAATAACAATAACAACCGTAACAACTTTCTCAATCCAAATCCAAAAACAATTCACATAAAATAGTCAAATTCATTTTCTAACCCAATTTTCAAAATACCATGATAATAAATAATTATTCTTCAAATAATCGAAACCAAAAAGTATATGAATATTCTAAACGATATATTTTAAACAATTAAAATCAAAAGTATATAAAATCACTTAAATAATATATGTATAATTTAAAAACTGAAACTTATACCGAATACGTTTATAAGACTTATTTTTATTTGTCACCATCGGGATCGTTAATTGTCACACTAAACTGGTATTAACGTTTCGACCGAAGGTTCAGTAGGACTCGTGACACTGTTAGGAAAGAGTCTATCTGTATTAATTTTATATTCCCAAACTTTTGTACTAATTGTTTTATATTCGATTTTATACCGACTCCACTTGGCAAATATCAGTATTGGTCCTTCTATTTTCAATCTATTCTAATTCTAACTATTAAAGTTGTTTAAAATATTTTAAATAAAATAATCGAAATATTCATATTGAATTATTTTCGGTCACTAAGATAGTAATTTTAAACCAACGTAGTTAATTCAGACTGACTATACTTTTAAACTCGTGACGGTGCTAAAATACCGACTTGGATAAATCTAATGGACAACTGTCTAAATTTTATATTTGACGAGTACTAGAATCAGACTGACTCAAAATCATATCTAGAACATTTTAAAACTAATTTAGGTATAAAATACAGTTACCGAAGTATCGTCGTCAGTCACCGAAAATTAATCGGTGTGATCCGATTACAGCTGGTTCAAAACGTCATCGTCGGTCACTACCATCGTCGGACACCGAAAGTTAATGATTCGTTGACAGCTAAAAATATGTTTTCCCTCAAACCCCCCTTTTGTTTTCATCTTTTTATATTTTATAAGAATTTCTATCTTTTTTTTCTTCCTTCAAATTGTATATATACAATTTTTTTTTTTGGTAAGAAGGGAAGAAAAAAAACAAACAAACAAAAACCTAACCCGGGATCAGTCTAGGAAATTGTATATATACAATGATATATATATATATATATATATATATATATATATATATTAAAATAATTGGCACATAATATTTATATAGCCAAATTATTGACATGTGTAGTTTAAATTACTTAAGATCTTAACATGTGGTTGATGATGTGTCATACTAACATGTTTTCAATTATATTTATAATTATTAATTATTAATTATTATTATTATTATTTTATATATAATTCTTATCAAGAAAATCAACAACTATCAATCAATTAAATTAATTATTATTTGGATAGTAATTGGATATAAGTTATATATATAATAATATAATATAATATTATTATCTTTTTTTTATGAACAAATAAATATTTATTAATACTTAATCATAATATATATAAAATTTTAAATAGACAAACCGTAAATAAACTTTTACAAAATTGAGAAAATATCAATTAAAGTCCTTTTTATTTATAATTTTTTTTAAACTAATCCACAACTTTTAATTTATACCTAAAGCATTAAATTAAACTCAATATATATATTATAATCTATACGGGATATAAAGACACATTGACACCGTGACAAACACTAAACTGGTTCTTTAATTCTGACCAAAGTTTCAGTTACTGCTAGAAGTCTATTCGTACCAATTTGAATTTTATTATCAGTTTCTTTTATATTATCATTATTATTTCAATATATAGAATTTCAGACTGACAATTTAATACTTAACTAGTGTCATATATTTTCTGTGACCGTGAGCTAAACCTCTAATTGATCATCTATTTTAATATGCAATTGTCTAAATTTTATATTTTTATTAATAACCTATTGACTTAATAAATCACTATTCATAAACTTGTTGTAATTTAACGAATCCATCGGAACCAAACTAAAATCATACCTATAACATTTTTAAAAATAATTTGGATTTAAAATACAGTTACCGAAATATAGTCGGTCACTAAAAATTCGTCGATGTGATCCGCTGACAGCTGCTGGTTCGCGCCGCTATCAAAAGTTCAACGATGGTGGTTTCGTGTCCTATTTCTTCATAGTTCAATTTCCATAAAACAATGTATATGGAAAACACTTAAACTCCTATTTTTCTTTTTTATTCTAAAACCCCCCTTTTTTTCATGAAATATTATATATGATGAGATATCCTTACATTACATGAGGAATAAATCATTTTTCCTTTAATATCAATTCAAGTGAATATATATATATTCCATTCTAATTCAAATGATTGACACATTTATTTATACATGACATGTGTAATTGGGTGAGTTAAAATCTTGACATATAGTAGTAAAGTCTCATACGTGTATTTTTCTAATCAATTTATAAATCATTTATTATTATTATTATCAACACCATATGAAAGACTTATTACTTATTTAATTGACACATCACTCGATTTTTTTGATTGAAAGTAGACATCTGGTGAGGCTGGACGAAGGACATCCCAACTATGTTGACACCCCCTACAGATCTACCTGAGACCAGTGCCGATATTATTAAAAGGAAAGAAAAAAAAGAATAAAAGATTCAGCACAAAATACTAAACAAATCGATGCACAGGTTGCCCGATTAGATTACAGAAAAAGGCAGAGGAACAGAAATCTGAGAGGGAGTCCCACCAGATCGGATCCGTCATCGTTCTACCGTAGTTGGCTAGCAGATCAGCGACTTGGTTACCTTCCCTGTAGATATGGGAAATCACAACGGTTGAAGAGTCTAATTTCCGTAAACAATCTAACCATTCTTCTTTTAGGATCCATGGCACATCCACCGAGCGGCTTCCGATGATACTGACCACGTAGACTGAATCACTTTCAACCCAAAGCTTATCCCAGCCTTGTGAGACAGCCTTATTTATAGCGAAAATTGCAGCTTTTAGTTCCGCTATGTAGGGGTGGACACGACTAATTGAGAAAGAAAACGCAGCAATGAGAGCTCCATTTGAGTCACGAAAAATACCTCCACAGCCTGCTCGACTTGGGTTGTCGACTACTGAAGCATCAGTGTTGACCTTGATGAAACCCGCAGGAGGAGTCTGCCATTTGACCGCAATGATACGCGGAGCCTTACGTAGCTGCTTGCGGATGTTCAGCTCCTTTAAGAGATTGACCTCTACAACTGAATTCCAGGTTGAACCAATGCCGACATTAGAGGCTTCCCTAATTGCATTCCATAACCTGCGTAGCGAATGAAAGATACTGGGCTTTTCTCCTTCGAAGATGCAATTGTTGCGGGCTGTCCATATTACCCAAATAGCATTAATCGTAGCTGCTGACCATAAGGCTGCTACCTGAGTTCCAAATTTCTGTTTAGCAGCTGACAGTATAAGGTCGTTTATAGATGAACTTGATATGCAGCGGCCAAAAAGTGAACTGACCGCCCTCCAAATCTCCTGCGCAAAGGTACAGCCGATAAAGAGATGATGGCTCGTTTCTTCTGCCGATTCGCACAAACAGCATCTAGAGACCAAGTGCATTCCACGGGCCCGTAACCTGTCATGGGTAGGAAGGTAACCTTGCATTTCTCTCCAACAGATCAATGATCTCGACGGAGGCACATTCTTACCCCAGACGAATCGACTCCACGGCTATGTCTGCCCCCTCGGCCTGAGCCAATCGTAGAAGAGTCTTAAGGTTAGGTCCCCCTTTACCGATGGCTTCCATACGCACACGTCTTCCTCTTCATTGCTGCGTCCTATTTTTCTTATCTGTGTCAGCAAATCATGAGGGAGAACTGGTAAACGCCCCCAGCTCGCCTCTCCTAAGAAATCATCAACCCCATCCATAAGACGACGCTGTTCTTTTAACGGCAGATTCATTTGGACGGAGACAGGGGGACTGAGCCATCTTCCGTTCCAGAAATTAAGAGCTGGTCGTCTCCCGATCCACCAAAAGCAGTCCGAGTCGATAGTGCAGTATGAGGTTTTGATCGAACACCATATAGTCGAGTTTACAATCACGGCCCGCGCTCTACCTGCGCAAAGAAAACGAGAGCATAAAAGCTTGTAACAGAATGATGTACCTTGAATCAAGCCCCATGCGAGTTTGCCTAGCAATGCCTTATTTAGGAGCTGTATTCTTTTTAAACCGAGTCCACCTTCCTGGACTGTCTGGCAACAAATCCGCCAAGGGACCACAATCAATTTCTTTCGGTTAATGGAGCCTGTCCACACAAAATTTCTAATGCAGCTTGTTAGCCGTTTGAGGCATGCCATCGGCCATTTGTAGACAATAAAGGAGTGCACGAAGCTACCGCATATAACCGAATTCACCAAAGCGACTCTACCTGCCATTGAGAGGGTGTCCCCTTTCCATTTGGAAACTTGCGCAATGATTCTGTCCATAAGGCTTCGGAGATGCCTCGTTCTTGGGGCGCCAATAAATAGCGGGATACCCAGATATCTGAAAGGGAGCGAACCTCTGCGCATATTTATAAGCCCAGCTAGCCGTGAACTGCGCCCGCCTGAAATGTTGGCTCCCATGAAAAGTTTAGATTTCTCCCAATTTACATTTTGACCCGATAGAGAACTATAAAGGCGAAAGGCATCCCGTATGGCTCGCATATTCACGATGGAGGCCTTACAGAAAAGCAGCACATCGTCTGCGTAGAGCAAGTGGGTTGGGAAGTTGTAAGATTGGGAATAACCCATTGGTATAAGATCATCGTTTTCACAAAGTCGGAGCAGCCACCGACTGAGAAAGTCTTCCGCAATTGCAAAAAGTAGGGGAGAGAGAGGGTCCCCTTGACGCACTCCTCTAGAGCATCTGAAGTACCCTGAAGTAGCTGACCCTGTCAGGATAGATATTCTAGTGGAAGAGAGCATGTTTAATATCCAGTCTCTAAATTGCAGAGAAAACCCAAAAGCCTCTAATACGGCCAACAGAAAGTTCCAGTTCAGCGTGTCAAAAGCTTTCCGGATATCAATTTTAAGGGCCATATTCCCGCCAAAACAATGCTTGTTCAACATGTTTATTCCCTCTGACGCCAGTGTAATGCATTGGTGTATGTTTCTGCCCGGAAGGAAGCCAAATTGATTATCCGAGATCACCCTAGAGGCAACCTTAGCCAGCCTATCAGCCACGATCTTGGCAATGATTTTGTAACTAAAATTACTCATAGCTATCGGTCTGTAATGTTCAATTGACATAGCCCCTTCAATTTTGGGAATTAGCACCATATTGCTGGAGTTCAGACCCGGAGTCAAGGCTCCCGAGGTGAAGAAGCTGATGACCATTACTATTACATCCCTCCCGACGATATCCCAAAAGGCCTGGTAAAAAGCACCAGTGAAACCATCTGGCCCCGGAGCGCTGCTATCGTCCATATTCAAGACGGTCCTGCGGATCTCAAACTCATCCGGAACCCTCACCAGTTCGGCGTTTTCCTCATCAGTGACCATCTGCGGAATAACCTCAAAAACTTCAGTATAATTCATCGGCGGGCTTGCCTCATTCCGGAACAGAGTGGTGTAAAATTCCGTTATATGATCGGATATTTTAACCGTATCGGTCACTGTTTCTCCATCGACCTGAAGGGCCTGAATGCCTTTACCTGATTTTCTGATAGCCGCCATTCTGTGGAAGAAAGCATTGTTTTTGTCCCCATCTGACAACCATTTTATTCTACTTTTTTCTTTTAGATAGGTATGTTTGCGCTTTAACGCCTCGTCCAGACGAGCATGCGCCTCGAGCTCCCTGAAGTGCAGATCATCCGTAAAGCCCACAGATTCAATGTCTGCTTGTGCCTGCGTTAGAAGGGTTTCAGCCTCTTTGATATTGCGATCTAGGTCCCCGAAGACTTCCTTATTCCAACTTCGTAAAATTGGACGCAGGCCCTTAAGCTTTTCACCAAGGAGTTGCATTGGTGGAAGACTTATCTGGCTTCTGTTCCAATATTCAGCAACTAGATCCCGAAGACTGTTGTGACTGACCCACATTTTCTGGAATCTGAACCTCCCAATAGCCATACCCCTGTTACTGCATTTTACCAATAGCGGGCAATGATCGGAGTGATGCCTAGTCAGAACGATGTTGTGAATGATATCCCAGGAATCGATGAGATCCGTTGATAGCAAAAGTCTATCGAGTTTACTTTCCACCCTGGCAGTACCATGCCTTCCATTACACCAGGTGTAGTATAAGCCTGTGGTGGTTGGTTCATTCAAATCCCCATTCTCCACAAAGTTTCGAAAGTCCCTGCAAGGACGGGCAGGCGGCGCTCGCCCTGTTTTTTCATGACAGCCTAAAACCGCATTGAAATCACCCAAGACAACCCAACTACCCGGGAAATTAGTCATTTGCTGAAGTATACTATCAAACATAAGGCTCCTCTTGTTTGCCCATATACTTCCGTAAACAAAACAGAGATAATTAGAGCTGCCGAAACCCTGCAGGTTAATGAGTACATACTGCTCATGACGCTCAGTGATTGTAACAGAGTTCAAGAATTTCGAAACAGCGAAAACCCATAGAGTAGGTTTATCTTTATCATTCTCTGCAATAAGAGTTAGCCCCAAACGAAACCAGAAGGAGGTTTGGGTTCTATCAAAATGCACCATAGGCTCAGCAAGACAAAGAAAATCCGGCTTATATTGAGAACACAAGTTAGCTAAGTGACATTGAGTATCCTGGTTAAGAATACATCTGTAGTTCTAATATAAAACATTCATTTAAAGCGTAAAGGTGGTTTGCTAACCCGACGTGGACGAGTTGAAGAATCTGCAATGCGCTTTTCTTTCTTTTTGTTTGCTTTATGATCTACATCTTGCCATGGCCCATCACTCTCAGATTCTTCCTCTTCCACTGAATCGGCCCATGACTTTGAGCTTGATGACTGCGACCCCAAACCTTTGCTAGGAGATGCCTGCTGTAAAAGAATGTTGCTACCTGGTGATTCGTACAGTATCAGGTTGTCATTCCCTGGAGATTGAGGTCGCTCAGCCGTGTCAGGGGGATATTCCTCTCCAGCTCCTTGCGGGCTGCTTGACATAGAAATCTGGGGATCCTGTTGGATGTTCTTAGTATTCTCCAACTGCTTATCTGGCATTGAGTCCACCATATCAGGCGTCCTGGTACCAGATTTAATTCTTTGCAGAATTTTAGTGACCGGAATCTCGGAGGCCGTGCTTCTCTTGGGCAGTTTTTTGTTCTGGTTGTCACTCTCTTTCCTACATTCCACCTGCGTCGGTTTTTTGTTACGTCGGCATTCGTAGGCCATATGTCCAATTGAGGAGCATACCTTACAAAAGGCAGGGAGTTTCTCATAGACAACATCGATCCACAACTGCTTTCCATCTCTTTCAATCCCTAATTTGACTGGCAGATCCGCATCCAAATCCACATCCAGCAGCATTCTAGCGAAGTTCCCGAGATCCCCATCTAAGGTTGCCTTGTCAAACCGCAATAATCCTCCAATACATTTGGCTATATCAGACAAGATTTGCGCATCCCAGTATTCCCAGGGCAGAGAATATAGTCTTACCCAGACTTGGGCATTTGTAGATTTCTCAGCGAATGGATCGAAATCAGGGACCCAAGGCTGGAGACGGAAAGTCCCAGGCTTCGTGCTAATGATACCTTTTGCAAAAACCCTGTTCTTTACCTCCACAGAATTAAGGATGACGTGAAAGAATCCGCGTCCAATTGAAATTAGGCGCCAAGGTTCTGTAATCCCCCATATTTTTGTCAGGGCTTGCTTTAGGTTGGCAACTTTCCATGGCATGTCACCCTTATTGAGTATCAGACGACCAATCCAGGAGTTGGAGCACAGAGCAATCCGTTTTTCATAGGCTGCTTGAGAGATACGGACTGATTTGAATCCATCGATGTCGGATATCGGCGCCGCAGATGTCTGAACTTCCACATGATCCTTCTGGAGCGCTCCGATATAGGATTGAGGAGTTTTTTCCGGTGGTGGTTCAGAAGAGAACCGATACTTTGGATTGAAAAGAGTTCTTATATTGAGATAGTCCTCAGCAGCAGTCGAGGAGGGTACTGAGTCCGCTATTAAGGTCAGCGGCGGCGAGACGTTCTCAGCGGTGGCCGCGACGGCTAGGTTTCATCTAGCACCCATTTAACCCTAATTACGTACGTTAGGTTAAAATTCCAATTGACACATCACTCTTAAATGCCACACTTATTTCATATCAAGACACCTAATCTGAACATAATTATAACAATTTGACATGTGGATTTTGAACTAGTTAAATGTTGACATGTATATCATACAACATGTTTTTTTATTATATTATTATTATTTGGATACTAACCATCCATTCATTTTATTAAATATATACAAGATTAAACTTTAATAACTCAATCATAATTTATTTATTTATTTTTGAAAGGAATCATAATTTATCTTTAATTTTAAGAATGTAATATAGGTAACTTTATTTTTTTTAAACCGGAATTCAAACTATTAGGACAATTGATAAATATTAGTTAAGGTCCTTTTAATTTATAATTCTTTTAAAATTTACTTTAAATTTTTAAGCTTTCACATAAGGATGTAAAATTGGTCTCTAAAGTATATCCATATTATTTAACCAATTATTCATCAATCTAAAAATCTAACTAATTTGATATTGAGGTATAAATACTAAATTTTGGACAGGATGTTAAAATTTATCTATATATAAGTTAGATTAATGATTGACAAGTGTATTTTTTTACACTATAAATATCTACAAGTGTTTTACCTCTTTTTATTACCATGCCATATGTCATGTTTATTTTTATATATGTATAAAATAATATGATATTAAGATGAAACATATATAGATCTAGGTTTGTAATTAGGAATTTATTGATTTTGGCCCTTTTAATTTTATCTTTTTATAAAATTAACCCAAAACTTTTAATTTACACCTAAAAAATATTAAATAGAACCATATAATATATTTCAATTCATAAATAATTAACGTTATCTATTTCGAAAAATAAAATTTTGGACACGTATGTTACAATTATGATATGATTTTTTATTAGATTAATGAAACAGTAGTTCAATACTGAGAAAGTTTAGAGTTAAACCGAAAATGAAAATTAAAATGAAAATGAAAATAAAAATAAAAATAAAAGGTCTTCTAAATTAAGATGAATAAAAACAAGCATAAAAATAAAATTTAAGAGATAGAATCCAACTATTGGTATCCATTTAGGCTTTTGACCTTTTCTCTCATAATGTTTGAGTGACATCAATCTTTTAGAAACGAAATTTTAATTTCAATTCTATATGTTCTCTCTATACATCTTAATACAATACTCTGAATAGAATAAGTAGTGGAATTAGTAGAATCTATGTTGCTATTGACATTTTATATTTTGATATTTTAATTTGCGTGATGTAGAGACATGTCATATACTGTCTCCTAGTACTACTTTAGAATCAATTTATAATTATTCATTTTAATTTTTTTATTCATGCATTTTATACTTTTTCCAATAAAAACTAGAATTGTTGTTTATTTGATCTTGAGTTTTATAGAACTGCAGCTGCATTCACTATAATTTTACTTAGTGAATACATCATTTGGCCCCTGAAAATGTCCAAAAAGTTTGATTAGCTACGTGAACTTTCAAAGTGACCTAATAGCCCCTCCCCCAACTTGTATAAAATGTTCAGTTAGCCCACTGGACTTACGTAAAATGTATTTAATTAATCACACATTGGTAAAAAAGTAAGCTACATTCAAAAAATGTGTTGCACGCGCCCAGAAAATAGTAAGACGATCAAGGTTGTAGTATGCAACACATCTTCATCATGTATCTTACTATTTTTGCAACTGAGTGATTAATTGAATACATTTTGGACAAGTTCAGGGGCTAACTATTTCATGCCAGTTGAGGGGGATATTTGGTTACTTTGAAATTTCAGGTGGTCAATGAAGCTTTTCGGACAAGTTCAGGAGGCAAACGATGTATTAAACATTTTTTTCAATATAAAACATATGTATTTTATTATTGTCTTATTGTTATATATATATATATATTTATTTATTTATTTTTATTACATATTTATTTTTTGTTAAGAACTTAAAATATTTTCTTAATGTGTACTTTTTTATATTTTTATATATTATATTAAAAATAGTGTTAAAAAATAATTTTTTATAATAATCCAGGAATGGCAACATCTATAATGAGGAACATCCTCGGATCTCTGGCTACCTGCATGGTCCTTGGTGGCAAATTAGGCGACCTGACTGATTTGGTCGGGGTTGTACCTAGAATTCGATGGTGGAATTGGCTCTCTCCATAACTTGGATATTCAGCCCCGTGTCATGTGATCTCCACCCATCTTTCTGGTTCATTAGATGCACACCCTCATCGTGGCTGGCACAAGGTCAACATCGACGCCTCTATCTTGCGATGCCCTGGTCTCGCATGCTGTGGCAGAATCTTCAGAACTCTAATAGTCTCTCAATTGGTTTTCTAATGTCGCCTTTGATTGCTACTATGACAGAATTTCAGGCTGCTATATTTGCTATTGAAATCGCTTTTGACAGAGGCTGATGGAATTTGTGGCTTCAAAGTAATTCTGCCTACGTAGTTTAGATCTTTAGAACCAAACGCTTTAGGGTGCCGTGGACTGTCAGATAGAAATGGCATCATTGTTTGAGACTCTTAGCAAGTATGTAGTTCATTGTTTCTCATATTTTCTTCGAGGGTAACCATGAGGCCGACACCTTGGCTACTTTTGGTGGAGTTAGTACAAACTCTTTTTTATTGCTTTTGTTTCTCCGCTTTAATAAATCTCGATCAAGTTCGGTTGTCGGTGTTTGGCTAGGGGTGTTAATTTTGTTGGATGCCCTCTTATTCCCGCTCCGTCCCTAGCTTCCTATTAAAACAAAACAATTATCAAAATAGTTATGCATATAGTGAGGGTCATTGACTAGTTATAATTCCACATTTCCTATGGGGAATTCATAAGGAAATTCGGTTCTTTATCGGTATGCATCATTTTAAAAGCCATATTCGGGTATTTAGTCTCTAAATATTAACGTCTCTATGTCCATGGAGATACGAAGAAGATTTCCTCAAACATTATTGACTTCTTCTTTGAAATTTTTCATGCCCCTGTTGCTTTTGGAACATCCCAATGTTGATCAAAGATATGGTTCCCCTCTCGATTATTTTTACCTCTGCATAATGGAAAATGTGAATGAGCTAGTTTGACAATTATTTGACTTATCACATGAGGCCTTGCAAACATGTTTATCGATATACGAAAGCAGCTTTGTGTATTTTGGCATGTTGTAAGTGTGTTAATGACGTAGTAAACATTTTATACATTTGTTTGTAATTAGCTTATAGCAGAATTTACTTGTTGGTCTTTGGTAAGTTGTTTCTAACAGTGTTAGTAACACGTGTGACAAAGCCACGTTATACAGAAAGGGCGAAATTCCTCCCTTATTTTTTTTAAAATAAAAAATACCATTAAAATCAATGACCCTATAGTAGTTCTCTTATTTTTGAATTTACTAGATAACCTTTGTTTTTGTGTATTTACTACATAACTTTATTTTCTCTATAATCAATGAGCCAAAATTGTTTATGTCATAATCATGTCTTCATCGGGTTAGTATCAATTTCACATATCGTGTTTCGTGTCACCTATAATTTTACTAATAGCTGTATTTAATGGCGATATTTAAACACATATAATGATATATATTAATATTTCTAAAAAGTTTATGTCATTTTTGGACTAATAAGTTAACTTATAGCAACCAAAAGTCTGCTAATATCATGCTGTCAATAATATCATACTTTATATAAACCAAAAGTATGTTGATATCATGGATTAATAGGTTAACCGTAACTCAATCCAAAAATTTACTTGTCAGTTCAATGTTAACCAAAAAATGACCTGTATGTAATAGTAAGCTAAATCCAATTATCAATGTACACTTCTAAAACCAAAGGGACGTGTTTTAATCTTATCCATTCATATAAAAACGATACTATATAGATATATATACACACTACATTATGAAATAAATATAATTACAATTGAAAATAACTGTGGAAGAAACCAAGATAGAAGTTACAATATCCTTATTTAATTGCTTATAAATATATTTAATCCAAAACCTGAGAAATAGAATAGAGACATGATGAAAAAAATATAACACTTAGTTTTATTACAGAAGTGGAGATTTATTTAATAGTGTAATAATAAAACATGTTAGATTACATAGGTGATAGACGAATTCATTAACAATAGCAGTGACAATAAGGCTTTTGATTATTCGGATGTTTGCAAAATCCACCACCTCTTGGACAACCAGAACAGTAGTGTGTGCAATCTTTATCAGCTGAGCAACTTGGTCCACTGCTATTGCAGCACACAGAGTTTAGACCTATTTCACTCATCACAACATTTTGGTTCATAACCATCAAATTGCTAACACAATAAATATTCCAATCACCTTCATTTTCACTTTTAATTATACTCAACTTCTTCTATTCATATCAATTTCACTTCTTCTAGCTTCTATTTATATACATTTCCATGTTAACTACTTTAGTTAGTTGCAAATGAAACCAAATCCTTCAGTTACTTAACTATTATATATTCTATTTTACGCAAGATCTTGTTAGCATTATAGCTAAAATAAGAAAAATATGTCAAACTTTTGTTGTTATTCATTGGACATCTCGAATAAACATTGGTATCCATTAACGTTTCTATCTTTCCTTTAATATGTGCCAAAGATTTTTTAGAAAAATTAAAAACAATTTAATTTCCTCTAGTTTAAACATAATCTAGATAAGAGTTGGTAGTGTTAGAGATAATATTCCCTATAATCTATACACTCTATCTCAATGATATTCAACTTGCAAAAACAATTTAAACAATAATTCCATGAAAAATTATAATATGATTTTTTATTAGATTAATGAAACAGTAGTTCAATACTGAGAAAGTTTAGAGTTAATCCGAAAATGAAAATTAAAATGAAAATGAAAATAAAAATAAAAATAAAAGGTCTTCTAAATTAAGATGAATAAAAACAAGCATAAAAATAAAATTTAAGAGATAGAATCCAACTATTGGTATCCATTTAGGCTTTTGACCTTTTCTCTCATAATGTTTGAGTGACGTCAATCTTTTAGAAACAGAATTTTAATTTCAATTCTATATGTTCTCTCTATACATCTTAATACAATACTCTGAATAGAATTAGTAGTAGAATTAGTAGAATCTATGTTGCTATTGACATTTTATATTTTGATATTTTAATTTGCGTGATGTAGAGACATGTCATATACTGTCTCCTACTACTTTAGAATCAATTTATAATTATGCATTTCAATTTTTTTATTTATGCATTTTATACTTTTCCTAATAAAAACTAGAATTGCTGTTTATTTGATCTTGAGTTTTATAGAACTGCAGCTGCATTCACTATAATTTTACTTAGTGAATACATCATTTGGCCCCTGAAAATGTCCAAAAAGTTTGATTAGCTACGTGAACTTTCAAAGTGACCTAATAGCCCCTCCCCCAACTTGTATAAAATGTTCAGTTAGCCCATTGGACTTGCGTAAATGTATTTAATTAATCACCCACTTGTAAAAAAGTAAGCTACACGGGAAAAATGTGTTGCACGCGGCTAAAAAAAGTAAGACGATCAAGGTTGCAGTATGCAACACATCTTCATCGTGTATCTTACTATTTTTGTAACTGAGTGATTAATTGAATATATTTTGGACAAGTTCATTGGACTAACTATTTCATGCAAGTTGAGGGGGATATTTGGTTACTTTGAAATTTCAGGTGGTCAATTAAGCTTTTTGGATAAGTTCAGGGGGCAAACGATGTATTAAACATTTTTTTTAATATAAAATATATGTATTTTATTATTGTCTTATTGTTATGTACATATATTTATTTATTTTTATTACATATTTATTTTTTGAGAAGAACTTAAAATATTTTCTTGATGTGTACTTTTTTATATTTTTATATATTATATTAAAAATAGTGTTAAAAAAATAAATTTTTATAATAATCCAGGAATGGCAACATCTACAATGAGGAACATCCTCGGATCTCTAGCTACTTGCATTGTCCTTGGTGGCAAATTAGGCGACCTGACTGATTTGGTCGGGGTTGTACCTTGAATTCGATGGTGGAATTGGCTCTCTTCATAACTTGGATGTTCGGCCCCGTGTCATGTGATCTCCACCCATCTTTCTGGTTCATTAGATGCACACCCTCAACGTGGCTGGCACAAGGTCAACACTGATGGCTCTATCTTGCGATGCCCTGGTCCCACATGCTGTGGCAGAATCATCAGAACTCTAACAGTCTCTCAATTGGTTTTCTAATGTCGCCTTTGATTGCTACTATGACAGAACTTCAGGCTGCTATATTTTCTATTGAAATCGCTTTTGACAGAGGCTGATGGAATTTGTGGCTTCAAAGTAATTTCGCCTACGTAGTTTAGATCTTTAGAACCAAACGCTTTAGGGTGCCATGGACTGTCAGATAGAAATGGCATCATTGTTTGAGACTCTTAGCAAGTATGTAGTTCATTGTTTCTCATATTTTCTTCGAGGGTAACCATTAGGCCGACACCTTGGCTACTTTTGGTGGAGTTAGTACAAACTCTTTTTTATTGCTTTTGTTTCTCCGCTTTAATAAATCTCGATCAAGTTCGGTTGTCGGTGTTTGGCTAGGGGTGCTAATTTTGTTGGATGCCGTCTTATTCCCGCTCCGTCCCTAGCTTCCTATTAAAACAAAACAATTATCAAAATAGTTATGCATATAGTGAGGGTCATTGACTAGTTATAATTCCACATTTTCTATGGGGAATTCATAAGCAAATTCGGTTCTTTATCGGTATGCATCATTGTAAAAGCCATATTCGGGTATTTAGTCTCTAAATATTGACGTCTCTATGTCCATGGAGATACGAAGAAGATTTCCTCACACATTATTGACTTCTTCTTTGAAATTTTTCATGCCCCTGTTGCTTTTGGAACATCCCAATGTTGATCAAAGATATGGTTCCCCTCTCGATTATTTTTACCTCTGCATAATGGAAAATGTGAATGAGCTAGTTTGACAATTATTTGACTTATCACATGAGGCCTTGCAAACATGTTTATCGATATACGAAAGCAGCTTTGTGTATTTTGGCATGTTGTCAGTGTGTTAATGACGTAGTAAACATTTTATACATTTGTTTGTAATTAGCTTATAGCAGACTTTACTTGTTGGTCTTTGGTAAGTTGTTTCTAATGGTGTTAGTAACACGTGTGGCAAAGCCACGTTATACAGAAAGGGCGAAATTCCTCCCTTATTTTTTTTAAATAAAAAATACCATTAAAATCAATCACCCGATAGTAGTTCCCTTATTTTTGAATTTACTAGATAACCTTTGTTTTTGTGTATTTACTACATAACTTTACTTTCTCTATAATTTATATATTTTGGCTACTGGTAGTAATTATCAGGTTAGTATTAATAAAGTAAAGTATAATCTAACCCAAAATTGTTTGTGTCATAATCATGTCTTCATCGGGTTAGTATCAATTTCACATATCGTGTTTCGTGTCACCTATAATTTTACTAATAGCTGTATTTAATGGCGATATTTAAACACATATAATGATATATATTAATATTTCTAAAACGTTTATGTCATTTTTGGATTAATAAGTTAACCTATAGCAACCAAAAGTCTGCTAATATCATGCTGTCAATAATATCATACTTTATATAAATCAAAAGTATGTTGATATCATGGATTAATAGGTTAACCGTAACCCAATCCAAAAATTTACTTGTCAGTTTAATGTTAACCAAAAAATGACATGTATGTAATAGTAAGCTAAATCCAATTATCAATGTACACTTCTAAAACCAAAGGGATGTGTTTTAATCTTATCCATTCATATAAAAACGGTACTATATATATATATATAAATATACACACACTACATTATGAAATAAATATAATTACTGTGGAAGAAACCAAGATAGAAGTTACAATATCCTTATTTAATTGCTTATAAATATATTTAATCCAAAACCTGAGAAATAGAATCGAGACATGATGAAAAAATATAACACTTAGTTTTATTACAGAAGTGGAGATTTATTTAATAGTGTAATAATAAAACATGTTAGATTACATAGGTGATAGACGAATTCATTAACAATACCAGTGACAATAAGGCTTTTGATTGTTCGGATGTTTGCAAAATCCACCACCTCTTGGACAACCAGAACAATAGTGTGTGCAATCTTTATCAACTAAGCAACTTGGTCCATTGCTATTGCAGCACACAGAGTTTAGACCTATTTCACTCATCAGAACATTTTGGTTCATAACCATCATAATTGCCAAAACAATAAATATTCCAATCACCTTCATTTTCACTTTTAATTATACTCAACCTCTTCTATTCATATCAATTTTACTTCTTTTAGCTTCTATTTATATACATTTTCATGTTAACTACTTTAGTTAGTTGCAAATGAAACTAAATCCTTCAGTTACTTAACTATTATGTATTTTATTTTATGCAAGATCTTGTTAGCATTATAGCTAAAATAAGAAAAATATGTCAAATTTTTATTATTATTCATTGGACATCTCGAATAAACATTGGTATCCATTAACGTTTCTATCTTTCCTTTAATATGTGCCAAAGATTTTTTAGAAAAATTAAAAACAACCTAACTTCCTCTAGTTTAAACATAATCTAGATAAGAGTTGGTAGTGTTAGAGATAATATTCCCTATAATCAGGGCCGTCTTAAACATTTTTGGGGCCCTGTGCTAAATGAAAAAAATAGGT
The DNA here is from genome assembly GCF_963576675.1 of Euphorbia lathyris. NCBI lineage: Eukaryota > Viridiplantae > Streptophyta > Magnoliopsida > Malpighiales > Euphorbiaceae > Euphorbia > Euphorbia lathyris. The sequence goes on along the minus strand of NC_088917.1, from coordinate 83,022,183 downwards.
CTTATTTATTAAAAAAAATTAATACTTTCATATAATAATAATATTTCTACAAAATGAAACACCAAAATACTTTTAACATGATTTTTAATATACTAAATATAATAAAAATAATTAAATTAGATATTGTATAATAATAATAAAAAAAAATTGGGCCCCTTAAGACTCTTAGAGCGTTAATTTTTGGATACGTTAACATTCACTTAATTTTTCACATAATAATTAATAATAATAATTTATTTAGATTTGTATAATAGAAAAAACTGGGCCCTTTTAAATTTGGGACCCTGTGCGGGAGAACTTCTTATACACCCTTCTCCTACTCCCCTGTCTATAATCTATACACTCTATCCCAATGATATTCAACTTGCAAAAACAATTTAAACAATAATTCCATGAAAATTATAATATGATTTTTTATTAGATTAATGAAACAGTAGTTCAATACTGAGAAAGTTTAGAGTTAAACCGAAAATGAAAATTAAAATGAAAATGAAAATAAAAATAAAAATAAAAATAAAAGGTCTTCTAAATTAAGATGAATAAAAACAAGCATAAAAATAAAATTTAAGAGATAGAATCCAACTATTGGTATCCATTTAGGCTTTTGACCTTTTCTCTCATAATGTTTGAGTGACATCAATTTTTAGAAATGTAATTTTAATTTCAATTCTATATGTTCTCTCTATACATCTTAATACAATACTCTGAATAGAATAAGTAGTGGAATTAGTAGAATCTATGTTGCTATTGACATTTTATATTTTGATATTTTAATTTGCGTGATGTAGAGACATGTCATATACTGTCTCCTACTACTTTAGAATCAATTTATAATTATTCATTTTAATTTTTTTATTCATGCATTTTATACTTTTCCCAATAAAAATTAGAATTGCTATTTATTTGATCTTGAGTTTTATAGAACTGCAGTTGCATTCACTATAATTTTACTTAGTGAATACATCATTTGGCCCCTGAAAATGTCCAAAAAGTTTGATTAGCTACGTGAACTTTCAAAGTGACCTAATAGCCCCTCCCCTAACTTGTATAAAATGTTCAGTTAGCCCACTAAACTTGCGTAAAATGTATTTAATTAATCACCCACTTGTAAAAAAGTAAGCTACATGCAAAAAATGTGTTGCACACGCCCAAAAAATAGTAAGACGATCAAGGTTGCAGTATGCAACACATCTTCATCATGTATCTTACTTTTTTTGCAACCGAGTGATTAATTGAATACATTTTGGACAAGTTCAGGGGCTAACTATTTCATGCCAGTTGAGGGGGATATTTGGTTACTTTCAAATTTCAGGTGGTCAATGAAGCTTTTTGGACAAGTTCAGGAGGCAAACGATGTATTAAACATTTTTTTTAATATAAAACATATGTATTTTATGATGTGTACTTTTTTATATTTTTGTATATTATATTAAAAATAGTGTTAAAAAATAATTTTTTATAATAATCCCGGAATGGCAACATCTACAATGAGGAACATCCTCGGATCTCTGGCTACCTGCATTGTCCTTGGTGGCAAATTAGGCGACCTGACTGATTTGGTTGGGGTCGTACCTAGAATTCGATGGTGGAATTGGCTCTCTCCATAACTTGGATGTTCGGCCCCGTGTCATGTGATCTCCACCCATCTTTCTAGTTCATTAGATGCACACCCTCATCGTGGCTGGCACAAGGTCAACACCGACGCCTCTATCCTGCGATGCCCTGGTCCCGCATGATGTGGAAGAATCTTCAGAACTCTAACAGTCTCTCAATTGGTTTTCAAATGTCGCCTTTGATTGCTACTATGACAGAACTTCGGGCTGCTATATTTGCTATTGAAATCGCTTTTGACAGAGGCTGATGGAATTTGTGGCTTCAAAGTAATTCTGCCCACGTAGTTTATGTCACACCCGACCCGAAACGGCATCGGGTATTAATGAAAAACCAGATAACGATTTCTGCTAGATTAAATTTTATTCGGACTAAAAAAAATTTATTTAATTATTTGGCTGGAACTCGATAATTCTATCAAGCTTCCGACGTATCCCGAACGTTTTAAATCTTTAAATCGGGAATCAAAACCACGTAGTTCTACCTATTTTAGGTAGTTCTCTTAAATTAGGTATTTCTCTTTAATTATTCACATTTGTTTGACTCATTAATCATTTAATTATATATTTCACTTTATTACTATATAATTTTATTCTTGTTCACAATAAAATTATTGAGCATAAATTAATATTTAGTATCTCGAATTTATGATAATTCATATAATATAATCTTCTTAAAATGTAAATATATTTTATAAAAGATATACATAAATATTTTATCAAACCCGATAAACTTTTAAGTTCCCAAATCATTTTATCAAATCAACTCGTATCACAAATGAAATCAATTCACAAATAAATTTCGATGTTTTCGAATTAACAAAATAAAGAGGTTAATCAAATAAACTCTTTAACGAGTTCGTAACCAAATAAACGGATTATCAAACCAATTTGTAACCAAATAAATATTTTACCAAACCAAATTGGTAATCAAACAAATAGTTTATCAAACCAAATTTGAAATCAATAAACTTAACATTATATTCATCATAGAGTTTCTCCCATTACGTATCAATCCCCACAATAGAACCGAGATATCTCATAATTTTGCTTGTCCTGCATGGTCTTACTCAACACTTCTTTACCATACCCGATAGGTCTTTCAACTGTGTACACAGGCCATGTCCCTCACTGAACGTGGACTTCAAATATAAAACCACCGATCCGGATTACTCTAGATGGATATATAAAAAAAAAATCATTATCATAATATTCTCAATTGAACTTTCTCAATCCAAAAAGCATTCACATCGAATTCATTTTCGTAAATCCAATTTCTAAAGTTAATACCACAAATATAAAATTGTACTTCAAATTCATCATTTTACAATCAAAATAAAAATTAAATACTTTAAATAATATATTTCCATAAAAAAAAGTATAAGTTCACAATCCATGAAAAAGAGATAGTAAATGTTAAAACTTAATTTCAAAATTCATCTCTTTCCATTTTTTTTTTCAAGTTGATTATGTATCCAAACTTTGTTTTAATTTCAAAATTTAACCCTCCCCCTTTTCTCCATTCAATTTAGTTATATATATAGTTGATTATTTCATATGCATAATGACATATGGAACTAATATAATGATACACCTAACTTATAGGTGTGCATGTATGACACCTAAACCTTATGAATATGCATGCATGACACCTCTTTTCCAATTAGAAAAAATGCATGATTTTTTTTCTACATGCATCTTAATTCATGTTAAAATTTACACCATTGTGTAATTATATATCATGCATTTTTATATATATTTTCTTTTAATTGTATCTAAATTTTAGAACAAATGGCATATATATATGGATTATTTTTCAATAGATATTACCCATCCATGGGTACTCTTAAAAATTATGTAAATTTATTAGGGTGAGTTATAAGATCAAGTTACTATATATATATATATATATATATATATATATATATATATATATATATATATATATATATATAGAAATATAAAGACTATACATCTTTTCCGACACTAAAAATTAATTACACTCTATAAATTAATTACAACACTAAAAATTAAGCAAGAATAAGACGTAGGTATGATTATTTTAAAGTTTGAGCTTGGTTGTTTAATTGTTTTCTTCAAATTTCTTTTTTTTTTAATAATTCGTCTATTATTTTTAAAACAATTGTTTTCTTCAATTTTCTTTTAAACAATTATTTTCTTCAATCAGTATACTGTACTAAGTTTTTTTTTTTTGAATTGTACTACTAATTTTTAATACAATTTGCACACCGATTAATTACTTTTTTATTTCCCTTTACTAATTAAAGTCTTGAGTGAATTTTTTTGTTTTCAAAATTTTTGAAAGAATTAATTGGGTTGCCATTATATACAATATTTTTTTAATACAATTGTAGATATAGATAATTTAATCGCTTAATATATATTCTTAACTTATTCAAAAAGTTTGATTGGTCCTTGAATTTTGAAAGTGTTTTGATAGCTCGTTCTACATATTTACTTAAAAAGTAATCAATTAATTAGAGATGTCACAAGTATACATGATCTGATTACACGACACGAAATTGACACGAAATCGAAACAAAGTGTTTGAGTTTAGCTTAATATGTAATGAGTCATTTTTGTTTTGACACATAAATCTTTTTGGGTTATGTTAGGGTTGACATCCTAACCCGAAAATGACACGAAATAAATATTTAAAATTATTGTTATATTCTCTCATTTTTACCTGTCACATTTATTAACAAAAGTAATAAAATTGTAATTATTACTTGCAAACACGGCTCGAACCTCCTATATTGTTATAACCACATTACATAACCCCTCAAAAATGATATTAGCAAACCTTTTGGATGATTACGGTTAACATATTAATCCAAAAAGGACATAAAATATTTAAATAGTACCATGTCCTCCTACATTTTTGAAAGACACAATGAATATACACCTCTACAATTAATCACTCGGTTCCAAAAAAGTAAGTTGCATGCGAAACGTGTGTTGCACATGCCTTAAAAAAGTAAAATGACCAAGGTTGGAGTACGGGGTTCTAATATCTTAGAGGACAAATTTTATAGTTGAGCAAATAAAAACTTTCTTTTCGATATGTTCTAATCTAGTTATTTGATACGCTCACTTCCCCATACTGACACATTTCAGTTCAACGATGTCTCAGTTTAGTGATATTTCAGTTCAGTGTTGTAATTAGAGCTGTAAATGAACAAGCCTCTCATGAGCAGCTTGGTGGTCAGATCGATAAAAGCTGGGTCTACTTAGTTCGATTTATAAACAAGTCGCTTGTGAACACAATTTAGAGACTCGATTCCTAAATGAACCAAACTTGAGCATGACAAAACTCGGCTCGAAAGCTCATGAGCAGGCTCGGTTGTAGGCTCGTGCACAAGTTCATAACCAAGCTCGATTATAATGTTCACGAACAACATTGTTAGGTTTTTTTTTAATCATCATTAGTCACCTCGTATCTTCATCATATTCACTTGTCCTCCCATACCTCTTTTCATTTCCGCCTCCCTCGTCTCGCAGTATTTTTTATTTAACGACTAAAATGAGGTTTTTAATGTTTATTCATGTAAAATTGTATTATTTCATTGGTTAAACATTCTATTATTTTATTTGATATTATTCCATTCGTCAACAAAAGAAATAAGCTGCTCGCAATCAAGCTCGTGATTAAAATAAATTAGCAGTTCGTGAGCTAAACTCGCGAATAAGATAAACGAATTGGATCGTAAGCAACTCGTGAATAAATGATCTTCTAAATGATCCGAGTTGAAACACAAATTGGAGTTCGAAAAGAGCTCAAAGCTCCGCTCGAGCTCGTTAATGTTATGATGAGCCGAGTTTGAACATGCCAAAGCTCGGATCAGATCGATTCGATTACAACTATAGCTGTAATGGAATCAAGTTGTGGCCTGCTCATGCTCGGCTCATCAAAAAATTGACAAGTTCGAGCTCAACATTTTGTTATGAGCTCAATTTTTAAATCTTTAGGTTTTCTTATTTCTTTAAGCTTTCCTTAATATATAAAACTTTAGGACTGTAAGCTCAATTTGTGATCTAACGTAAAGTAACGTAACTTAACCTAACATAATGTAACGAGGTAGAGATTCCATGTCGTCACCTTCTCTAGAGGATTCATCTTAATGGAGCTGGATAATGTATATTGTTTTGATAAAAGTTCGATTAGTTTTGGCTCGGTTTATAAACAAGCCAAGCTTGAACACGACAAAGCTCGGCTCAAAAGCTCAAAAGCAAGCTCGCTTATAGAGTCGTGAACAAACTTATGAGAAAACTAACGAGCTAGTGGGAACAAAGCTCATTAACAAGCTCATTAACAGTTTGTGATTAGCTCACAAACAAAATGTTGAGCTCGAACTTGTCAATTTTCTAATGAGCCGAGCATGAGCAGGCCACAACTTGATTCCATTACAGCTATAGTTGTAATCGAACCGATCTGATCCGAGCTTTGGCATGTTCAAACTCGACTCATCATAATGTTAACGAGATCGACCGGAGCTTTGAGCTATTTTCGAGCTCGAATTTTTGTTTCAACTCGGATCGTTTAAAAGATCATTTGTTCACAAGCTGCTTACGATCCAATTCATTTATCTTATTCATGAGTTTAGCTCACGAACTGCTCATTTATTTTAATCACGAGCTTGATTGCGAGCAACTTATTTCTTTTGTTCACGAATGAAATAATATCAAATAAAATAATAGAATGTTTAACAAATGAAATAGTATAATTTTACATGAATAAACTTTAAAAACCTCATTTTAGTCGTTAAATAAAAAAATACTACGAGACGAGGGAGGCAGAAATGAAAAGAGGCATGGGAGAAGGACAAGTGAATATGATGAAGATATGAGGTGACTAATGATGATTCAGAAAAAAAAAACCCTAACAATGTTGTTCGTGAACATTATAATCGAGCTTAGTTATGAACTTGTGCACGAGCCTACAACTGAGCCTGCTCATGAGCTTTCGAGCCGAGTTTTGTCATGCTCAAGTTCAGTTCATTTAGGAATCAAGTCTCTAAATTGTGTTCATAATCGACTTGTTTATAAATCAAATTGAGTCGACCCGGGCTTTTATCGATCTGACCACCAAGCTGCTCATGAGAGGCTTGTTCATTTACAGCTCTAATTACAACACTGAACTGAAATATTACTGAACTGAAATATCACTGAACTGAGACATCACTGAACTGAAATGTGTCAGTATGGGGAAGTGAACGTATCAAATAACTAGATTAGAACATATTGAAAAGAAAGTTTTTATTTGCTCAACTGTAAAATTTATCCTCTATGATATTAGAACCTCGAGCCGAGTTTTGTCATGATCAAGTTCGGTTCGTTTAGGAATCGAGTCTCTAAACCGTGTTCACAAGCGACTTGTTTATAAATCGAACTGAGTAGACCCAGGCTTTTATCGATCTGACCACCGAGATGCTCATGAAAGCCTTGCTCATTTACAGCTCTAATTACAACACTATATAAAATGTAGGAAAAGTACAAAGCTAGTTTAGCCGATACGTTACGTTATGTCACATTACATCACGTCACGTCACATCGCGGCACATCACGTCACGTCACGTCATGTCACGTCACATCATGTCACGTCACGTCACATTAAGTTACGTTACGTTACGTTATGCCACGTTACGTTACTTTATGTCACATTAAGTTACATTATGCTAAATTATATTCTATTAGATTATGTTAAATTAAGTTACATTAAGTTATGTTAAGTTATGTTATGCTAAGTTACATTAACTTTTGTTAGGTAAAGTTACGTTACGTTATGTGATGTGACATTACATTACGTTATGTCATGTCATATTACGTTATATTAAGTTACGTCACGTTAACTCACATCACTTTATGTTACGCTACATTATGTCATGTTACGTTACGTCATGTTACGTTGCGTCACGTTCCGTTATATGACGTTATGTTATGTTATGTTATGTTATATCACGTTATGTTCCGTCACGTTATGTTACATCACGTTGCATTATGCTAAGTTACATTCTGTTAGGTCACGTTAAATTAAGTTACATTAAGTCATTTTAAGTTATGTTACGCTAAGTTACATTAAGTTAAGTTACGTTATGTTAAGTTTGTATCAATGAATTAGTTCGCTAATTAACTGTATCAAATATCCTTAATTAGACAACTCAATTCAATTCATAAAATTTAAAATAAACAATAATTTTTTGATAAATAAAAATAAACAATAATTAAAATAATGTGATTAATTAATTCAATATATATTAATTTTAGTTTTTTTAAAACCAAAATACTTAGAAAAAATAAAAACTGTAAATAAATGTGATTGAGACGAAAAACCGGATTCGTTTCTATCGCGAATCACATCCGCGCGACGCTGAACGACATGGCTGCCAAAGGGGCAGCAATTGCCGCCCAAGTAAAAAATTTCCAAAAGTTGAGCTACTCCTCAACTTTCGGAATAAGTTGGCAACACTGCCAACTTATTCATAATTATTCTTTTTTTTTAAATTAAAATTAACAGTTTAACTTTAATTTATATATTAAAATTCTTTTAATATTATGTTTTAATATTAATCCAAATTATATAATTAATTTGTATTGGTTAATGTGTTACCTGACATCAAATAAATGAAATTACTTTTTTCAAAAAGACACTAACTTCTAAAATTTATATTTTCTATTTTCTAGAAAATATTTATTACGAGAGAGAAAATTAATTAGAACAAAATAGGTAGGTTATATTCCCTGCATTCTTAAATAAGTGTCGTTTTAGATAATTGTTTTTGTTCTTTTTTAAGTGTCGTTTTCGTTTTTCAATAAAATTTAGTATAGTTTTTTGGTCTAAGCATTTAAATTTTGTCTTGATTTATGTGTTTTTTAAGTTTTCAAAGTTTTTTCTCCAACCATTATAGAAGAGAGAATTTTTATTTAGTTAATCCATGCAAATTTATTAATTTAAGTGCATATTAATTGTGTTTCTTAATTTGTGTGAAAAAATAATATCTATTTGATATACACATTTTTCTAGATACCCATGGATGAGTAATATCCATTAAGAGTGAACCCATATATATATATATATGTATATATATATATAGTTCATGTAACAATTTATATACATATTAATTGTAAAAAAAATTATTACACATTTTACCTAAATAGCATATATTATATTCTTTGTATCATTATTATTAATATTTTAATAAAAAGTCCTAAACTTTTCCCATTTACACTTAAAAATAAGTAAACTAACTTTAATAATATATTTTTAACATCCAATTGAGTAATCAAAATATAGTAAATTCTAATATCGAGCATTAAATTTTGAACACGGATGTGACAATTCTACCCACCTTAAAACAAATTCGTCCTCCAAATTCATACATGCTTTTCTTTCATGAGTTATCTTTGCTCGTCATTATCTAATATTAATTCTATCATACACCTAAATTATTAGTCATCTATGAGAGTTCTCTCTTTTATTTGTCATGTACCTAATATTTATATAGTGATTTTTTTTATAACTGTAATTGTTCCCTGATTCAATTTAAATTACTAAAAACAATTCATTGAATATTTCTTAATGCAGAGAAGAACCCTACTTGACATACTAAATGAAAATCTGGAATTTTATTATTGTTATTATTACTACATGACCACCTCGAATTTAGACTTTTCACCAGCAAATAATGAAACTTCAAATATTATCATAAATTTTCCTTTTCTAAACCATCATTTTACAATCTAACTATTATAATCCTGTATTTCTAGATAACTTATTAATCATCATCAAATAAATATATTTCATATTCGTCGATCACCATCTTTTTTTTTTTTGATGAAAATCTGGGACGAGAGGAAGTGTTACCTGACATCCCGACTAGGTCGGCACCCCGGGCCTCCACAACCTGCAAACCCTTATATATATAAAAATAAAGAATGGTAACAAGAGAGTTATGAAGTTCGAAAGTGAAAAGTATTACAACGATCATGAAAAATCGAAAAGGAGCAGAAAGGAGGCGCGAATGGCCACCAAATGATGCCGGGAGCAGTAGAACCGAACTTAGCCAGCAAATCGGCTGCCTGGTTTCCTTCGCGGAAGATGTGGGTGCAGGCTATGTTCATGTTTTGGCAGCGGGATAGACATTTTAGCCACTCCTGACGAACCATCCATGGGACTGCAGTAGACCGACTTTGTAGCAGATTTACCACCCATGTTGAGTCTGACTCGATCCAGAGATTCCTCCAATCCTTTTCCCAAGCTAAATCAATTGCAAAAATCGCGGCTTTTAGCTCTGCAATATGGGCAAGTGGGCTTGGAGTTGGAAACGCAAAGCAACCTTGCGGGAACCCTCTGAAGTTCCTGAAGATACCTCCACAACCCGAAGCTCCGGCAGATGCAGATCCGTCCGTGTTGACTTTGATCCATCCGGAAAGGGGAGGGATCCAGCGGACATAAATTGGAGCAGCCGGCGGCCTGAACAGCGAGGCATTTGTTACCTGCACCGCGTTGGCGAAGTTATTGAAGAGATGGGTCGCCATTTGGATTGAAGGGAGTTCACTGTCGAAGACACATTTATTTCTGATACGCCAGAGGAACCATGGCGTCGTGATTACAGCGAACCTCCAAGCCTTTAGGAGGGGGCGCGGGACGATCTGCTGCAAAAGGGAGATAAAAAAACAAGTTAAAGCTACCTGTGCAACTTATTGAGTTTCCGAATCGATAGCTCAAGGAACCCCAAATTGCTCTTGCGTATTCGCAGTGGAGGAACAGATGGTCAGTTGTTTCCGTGTCCTTTTTACATAATTCACAACGGGAAGCCAGGTGAAAACCATGGAGCTGGAGAGCCGACTGAACTAAAATTTTATTATGCAGCAGTAGCCAACAAGTGAAGGAGCGACGGGGAGGTATAAAGCCTTTCCATATCAGTTTACCCCAAGCGTTATCAGAATGATTAGCCAAGAATTCATAATAGTTTTTTTGCTGTAAGCTGACCGGATGTGGATGGAGATCAGTAGCAGGTATCGGCTTGATCAAGGCCCCGATTAACCTCTCGAATGCTTAACTGCAGATCGCTCGGGAGTTGAGAGATGTTGTCCCAATCAAATTCCCCAAGGAAATTATCAACGCAGTCATATAAGTTGGCTTGATTGCGGAGAGGAGTTCCCAGCCTGTCTGCAACAGTAGGAATGACCCAATGATCGGTCTAGAAGTTAAGATTAGAGACATGTCCTATCCACCATTTTGACTGATCTCGGATAGCCGTGTAGATGTTTTTACAAGAGCCCCAGATGGACGAGCTGCTGATATATTTCTTCGGCTGATCGGAGATTGCCAGAAACCTTGATTTTAACAAGTCAACCACAAAATTCTTTCCCTGCAAGATGTCCCAACAAAACTTCCCAAGTAAGCTCTGATTAAACCAAGCAAAATTCTTGATCCCCAGCCCTCCAGCATCCATATTAAGACAGCAAATATCCCAAGGAACCGTTATCAATTTGCGAGTATCCCTATCCCCAATCCATAAGAAGTTTCTGATTGCTTTGTTTATCTGAGCCAACAAACTCGAAGGCCATTTGTTGATACAGATTGAAAGTGATAAATGAAGGTTTTAATCGTAAACCAACAAAGAGTTTCTTCTCTAGCTAAACTAGAAGGAGTGAATCCCAATAACAAGGTATAAACCTCGGTTCTCAAAGAGAATAATGTTTGATTGATAAAAGTTAGTTCATCCTTACAAAAATGGGGGTTTAAATACTTCCCCTAAAGATAAGAACAAGGACATGGACTACCCCTACTAGGGTTACAATAAGGCTAACAGCAAAAGGGTAAAATAGGTAATACGCCCCGACAATCAGTACAATGGTACAGGTACGGATTGTCAGGGTTGTTAGGGGAATTACTTCGGAAGGAAGTAAACAGATGTAGACACCGAGTCGGAGGACCTGTGACGAAAACCTGTAACAAGACGGTTGAAGCGGTTGGTTCCGGGAGTTTTAAAGCAAAAAATATATAATAAAAAAACGAGAGGTCAGTAGGAGTTGCGGTCGTCGAGTGGACGGCTCGCGAGTGCTCAGCGACGTGGTGCGAGCGCCTAGCGGAAGTCGGCGCGCGTCCGACGACAGTTGGACGCGCGTCCGACAGCGCGGGGCGCACGCCCGACGGCCGCTAGGGGCGCGCGCCCGACAGCCGTTGGGCGAGCGCCCAACGTCCGTTGGGCGAATGCCCAACAGGCATTGGACGTTCGCCCAACGCAGGTTGGGCGAACGCCCAACGCCTGTTGGGCGAGCGCCCAACATCTGTCGGACGCGCGCCCAACAGAAGTTGGGCGTCCGCCCAACATTTTGGGCGTAGGCCCAAAATATTTGGGCGTAGCCCGACGCCCGCCGGGCTACGCCCAAATTTTTTTGGGATCCGTGCCTATAAAAGGCACGGATCCCCATGCATTGAAAGGAGGAGGATTTTTGGAGCTTCTCACTCTAAAACATTTTTTAGAGAGAGAAAGTTATTTTTTGGGGAAAAAACATTTTTTTTCCTAAAAAATCTGAATTCCCTAAAAGTTAAAATTTTACTAAAAACACCGAAAAACACAAAAATCGTAACTCATGGAATCAACCGACTTCAACTGTCAATACCGATCTTGAGGTATTATCCGAGGACTAGACTCGTTTTATTTATTTAATTTATTTTCTTTATTTATTTATTTTTATGTTATAATTTTTATTTATTTAGTTAATTATTTATTTATCACGTTTTATTTAATCTTCCGTATTTATTTAATTTTTGTCTCGTATTAAATAAACGTTTGGTTTTGTTTTGAAATAAAAACCTCGTTTTAACATCCCAATACGAACCGTGATCCGATTCAAAGGTAGTTCAGGATTAAAAAACGTTGTAATTATAAGTTTTGGAAAATATTTCTAAATAACGTTTTAAAAGAAAACATCGTTTTAGGAGTCTCCGTTATAGACTATGATCCAATTTGGGTAGTTCGGAGGTCCAAAACGATAGAATAGATCTAGTCTAAGGTATGTGAACAAATCTGGAAAGTATAGGGACTGCTGTTGATATTCTGCCTTTTCTGTCAGTAACAGCAGATTAGCGACGGATTTTCTGTCTGTAATCTGCTGGAATCCGAAAATTACCCTTTTAACCCTCTTTTCTCAACTTTTGATATTTGTACTTGTATATATATATATTTAATTATGTAACATAATTATAAAAATTATTTTTGAGTCCTCTAACTATTAAATACGTATTATATAGCTTATATTTCACATTTGGAATTTAATCCGTTTTGATTTGGTTTTGTAAAGCATTATATTTGTATATATATATGGTTTTTGGCTCATTTAAGTTATATTAGCTATTATTTAGAGTGGAAGTTATTTTCCATATTTATTATGTAAAACTATTTTGAGATAAAAGTTATTTTCTATTTATGACTTTTGCCTATTATTCTCATATGTTTTTTGTAGAATAAAAATGTATTATACTTAGTATTCTTCATCCTTATTATTATACATATAATTAGTATCTTTTACTTACCTTTTAACCTATATCCTTGTTTTTAGATAAAACTATGTATATATATGTATTTCTATTTTATTTTTGTATATATGTATATATTTTAAAATATATTTGGTTGGGTGAATTTGGGTTTAATTCATTAATGGTTGCAATTATGTTCAAATAAAGGTTAATTGAGTGAAAAGGGGAAAATAAAAGACAAAAAGAGGTTTCAAGTTGATTGTTTAAATTAAAAGTTTTTCTAGATATTCCTAAAGTGTAAATAACGTTTTTTGTCATTTTTAAACCGTTTTCTAAAACATCACGTTTTAAAACCTTAATTCGTTCCAACGACAGATTAAGCGAACATTGTAATTAAAATTGTTTTTTTTTGTGAATAATGAAGTTTTGAATTGTTTTCCTAAGTAAATGGTTTTGTACCAAATAAATTGACTTGTATGCTTAACCACGTATTTTTGTTAAAACTTCTTATCTCACGTTTTCAAACGCTCGAGTCGTTCCAACGGCGATTCGAGTCGATGTCATGTAAATTAACGGGGTTTTGAAACGTACCTAAATCGTTCCAACGGCGATTAAGGTACGAATCATGTAAATAAACTCGTTTTTGGGGAATGGGATTAGCTTAGAATTAGTGTATAGTCTAAAGCATAAAATCACACTGTGAATAAATCAATTCTTTCTTCTCCCACTCTCTCCTATGTACTTTTAATTTATGTAAAATGGGTGATTCTTTACTAAAATGGTTTAACATGCTCAAAACGGTTTTCAAAGCGAGAAAGAAAAGGTTTCAAATGAATTTTAAACTTAAAGAAATATGCGATTAGTCCGTTATCGCCTAACACGCTGAGTAGGAGGCCGATGGTTCATAACCGGGCGATGTCGGGGTGTCTAGCTTTCTCCGGAAAGGAGCTAGCCTTCTCGGCTCGTACCTAAGTTTCCCGAACCCTCACCGATCTCCCGCAAGGGATCGGTGTTCATTTTCCCAATGGGTGGCGACTCTTCCATACTCCGAGCTCCGGTCCTCCCGAGCAGCTTGATTCCACGATTGGTTGCTTTCGGCGCCAATCACCGCTTACGTCGCCATGAGGTGTCCACCCCCCGATCCGCCCGGACGAGGTCGTTCGGCACCTTGTCTAACAAGTGGCGACTCTGTTGGGGAAGCGAGAAATTTGATTCCGGAAGGCGTGTATTAAGCCCTTAACGGGGACGGATCGTATTATTTCTTTTCGTATGCATTCATAAGCATTATTACAAACCTTTTGGGTAATTTCCACGAAACCTCTAGTGAGAGTCCATTCGTCGCTCGAAAGAGGCTAGTGTAAGTTCCCCCTTACAGTAAGGCGCCAAAGGGTCCCCATCCATTCGTTAGGGGCGAATTTGTGCGGTCCTGTGAGGTCCCGCGATCAGCCGTGTCAGCATATAGTAGCCTTAGAAGTTGCCATAGGATTACCCGTTACCATTTTTGATGTGATAAATGAATCAGTTCGTGTTTTCAAAATTGCCATGATACGTGTCTAATCCTAAAATATGTAAAGAAAATGAAACGATACGTTAATATATACTCTTAAACCGATATACAAACTACCCCAAAACATCGAAACATTTCGAACTAAAGACGACTTAGTTATCTCGTATTAATGAACTTGTGCGACCCGCTTGGTCCCTTTCCGTGTCTCGAAGAAGGCACATGTTCAGGAAATACGTTATAACGTAAGCATGTATTAGTACAAATAGTTTTGATATTAAGGATAGTTATATCTCGATTCAAAAGATTATATTAATGATAATCGTTATTCACATTCTTTAAATACGTTGGGATAAAGCGTAATCATGACAAAACGAAAACAAAGAACATTTCTGTTTCGAACGACCCCGTTGTAACGTAAAGAGATTCATAAACGTGGTCCGTCCCTTCCGAATGAAAAACGAGCTCTTACGTTACGCCTTGTGTTGTTCTTAAGAGAAATGGATGTATCCGCAAAAGTGACTAAAGAAAATAAAAGAAAATGAAACAACCAAAATCTTTCTGTATCTACAATATATATCCATCCCGATAGTAGTTAAAGAAAATGAACCAATGCCGTTGAATACGTGCCTTGAACGGGTATATGCACCGCTTAAAATCACGAAGCCGAATTAGGCTAAACCGCGTAATCGCACCATATGGACGAAACTGTGGTTTTGACTAATGGCTCGATCATTTCGACCGTTACCAAAACTACAAGAAATATGGCCCGATCTGCGTGTTTGCTTGACTCGTGCCTAAATGAAAGAGAACGGTAATATCCCTGCTTCGAATAAGCATGCGATTAAACGAAACGTTGATTTTCTATAACCACGTTAGGATGATATATCCCGTAAATTAGAAGAAATAAAAAGTTGTTAATAGCCGAAAGATTATCGTACGCTCGAATAAGACTCGCCGTCTTTTCACGTAGCTAAAACGAGCAAGCGGATTCTTGACGCTAAAAACAAACACATTACGCGATGAGTCCGTTCCTTAAAAATGCTTTCATCACTAAATAAACACGTGGTTACGTCTTTCGATAGATCCAAAAAGATCCCATTGTAATCCAAAAATCGAGACACGAACCCACGCGAATAAAAGGGAACGAGTCATTATCAATAACGAACGATTGAACCAGAAGAATAACTCGTACCACGTCTAAATCCGAGATACGCTCAAAAGGGAATCAAAACCCGAACTAATGCATCTCGCAAAATGACAAAAGACGAGTTATTCGAAAGAACAATCCATTTGGTCGATATCTTAGTCACTGGATGTGGATACGGCAAAACGAACTGTATTGTCTGATGGATGATTTACTTTTTCCGCAATAATCGACGGCATCACGCATCCCCTGGACCGCAATGTGAGCCCCAAACCAAAATCCTAGGAAAGAGACTTGGACCATCTAGTGTGTGGAGGAATAAGGGTGGAAGAGAGATGTTGTGATACGTGTAATTAGACTGGCGTTTGTTTTTCTTATCTTATATATCCGTAAATAAATAAACGCACACACCATGAATCATGCATATAAAATCATGCATACATGCTAATGGAGGCCGTTCACGCAGACTTCATCATTAAGCGGTTGTGGTTTCGCGAGAGTAACCGGCTAGTCAGGCAGTTTGATCAGTTACAGATTGACAGTTCCGAATTGGCAGTTGTGGCTTCTGAATCATCTTCGTCCGAGTATACTCAATCTTCTGCCAGTATGTCTGCGACCGACGAAAAGATGGCCGAATTGGAAAACTCTGTGAACAACATTAATGATCAGTTGGCCGCGATTTTGGCCCAGCTAGCTGAGCTGGCGTTGAAGGATGACAAGAGTGGTAGTAAGCGCGCTGCGAATGAAGTGAACACTGGTCCCCGCTTCGGGAATGAGGATGACTATCAGGATTACATCCAGAAACAGCTTGAGAAGGAGAAAGCTAAGGAAGAGGAATGGAAACAGCACATTACTCAGGAGGTGCAGGATCTGCGTGGAGGAAGCTCCGGAAGTCGGGACTTTTATAATTTGAAGAACTGCTTGTCGGCAAGGCTTTGCCTTTGAAATTCTGGCTCCCCGACATGAAGAAGTTCGATGGAACTGGGGATCCTACTGCCCACATGAATCAGTATGTTGCAGTAATGAAGCACACGATCCTGACTGAGGATCAAGTCCTGGGACTGTTCAATACTTACCTGGAGGGGGCTACCCTCATATGGTTTCATGCGTTGTCGTTGGTGACGAAGAGAGATTGGAAAGAGTTGGCAAAGTCATTTATCGCTCAATATAGTTTCAACACTATGCTTGAGGTTACTCTAAAGGAGCTGGAAAGCACTAAGCAACAAACTGGTGAGTCTTTCTCCGATTTTGTGAGGAGGTGGAGAGCCAAGGCGGCGGTTATGAAGCAGAAGCCGCTTGAGCAGGATCAGATCCGAATGGTAATTAGCAACACATTACCGTATATTAAGAGTGAGCTGCGGTATATGCCTTTTACCGATTTCAATCAGATGTATAGCTGCGTCTTGACAGTTGAGGGGGACGGAGAGCCGAAGAAAGCTTATACCAAGTGGACGAAGTCTAGATATAGTGCCGGAGGGCCAAGTGCGAGTGCAGAATCTGCCGCAGTGAAAGTGCTTGATCTTAACGCTATCGAGAAGAGGCAGTTTGCCAAGTTCGAGCAGACCTACGCAAAAGTTTTCGAACGGTTGCAGAAAAAGGGGTTGTTGAAAGCCCTCACTCATTATAACAAGGCACCGCCTGCTCCGCAGATACAAGCTAGGGGATACTGCGAGTTCCACAGTAATTATGGGCACACTATTGAGAACTGCGAGAGACTGAAACACGAGATTCAGGATTTGATTGAGGAAAAGAAGATAGCTGATCCTTCATCAGCGAACCCTTCTACTAGGCGTAATCCATAGCCTAACCATAGGGTGAGCATGATCGGGTCTGGGCTCGGATCAAGTTTAGTCATGGAATCCTTTGGGGAAAATGAAGAGGAGTTGTTGGACTCCGATGAGAAGAGTAATGTTGGAAATGGTTTATATGTGTCCTTCCTTGGCAAGGAGCAGGAGGGTGAACCGATGGATGAAGGGTTAGACGGCGGAGCACCGTATGATGAAGATAGTGCTGAAGAGACCGGGGAAGGGTCGTCTCGAACTATTGTGCCAGAATTGAGTCTATTCAGTGGAGGAGAGAATCCCAATGTGCACTTGCGTGAGTATATGCATGATATGTTTGTTGAATCCTTTGGGGTGGATGAGATTGCTCAGTGGTTCCACCATTTGTTAATAGGCAAGCCTTTAGGGTGGTTCCACTCATTGCCTGACTCCTGCAAGCATGATTGGGAACAGTTGTCCGATTTATTCCTAGAGAAGTACAAGAAAGCTAGGGATAGGATCGCAGAGTGTTTTGCGCTGCAAATTAGGCCTATTAAGCGTCCGTTGCCAACTGTCAGTAAGTATAACGGCAACAAAGATCCGATGGAACACCTTCACTTCTACTTATCGGCCATGGGGCCTTTGGGTTTTAACGAAGAAGAGATCACCAGTCTATTTTGCAATTCACTGATGGGGGAGCCGCTGATGTGGTATATGTCTCTCCCGATGCGTATCAAGTACGATTGGGCCGCAATGACCAAGAGGTTCATTAAGGAATATACAGTATGGATGCTTGCTGAGCAAACACCGGACTCACCCTCTTATGAAACGCCTGAGGCGGTGTTGGCAATACCCAAGTATGGCGGATACCGGGATCCCGCTGAGCACGCAAAGTTATTCCGCAACCATATGTATGACGCTAGGTTCCCTCAATGTGAGTTAGATGAACACTTCCCGGAAACTCTCATGGGAGAAGCCTTGTTGTGGCACCAAGGCCTATCAGAGGAATAAATGGGTCATTGGATACCTCTGCGGGATGCATTCGTGTCAAGGTATGAAATGTATGTTCTATGGACGGGATCCCTGGAAGATCTGGATAGGATCAGGCAATTCCTCGAGGAATCGTTTGTGGATTACGCTAGAAGGTGGAGGTACCACTACGAGTAGTGTCAAGAGACGATGAGTGATAAGGTGCAGCTCATGTGCATACAAAGAGGCACAATTCCGATGGCGGCAAGAAGGATGAATAGAGTGTCCCTCAGGGACTATGATGACTTGATAGGCTGGGTTGTGTATGGATCAGCAGATCCCTTGTATTTGAATTCAAACGTCCCTCACGTAATGGATATGATGGTTGTGGACATTTGGGAAAGTTCCTCGGATGAGGAGGATGCTGATCGGAGAATTCCCATCAATATTTGGGATGAATCTGATGATGAGCCGGAGATCGCCGTTATGACAAGATCAGGTCGGGTGGCCGAAGGGAAGGTGTCCATGGTTGAGACAGAAATAGGGGAAGGATCGGCTCCCAAACCAGATGACCAAGTCCTCGAGCAGTTAAAGAAAACACAAGCTAAGTCTACGGTGTGGGAAGTCTTATGTCATTCCAAGTACCATCGTGAGAATCTGATGAAGGAGTTGCAGAATTTGGTCATTTCCACCGATACTGAGCCGGCAGCGCTAGTAGGGGCGATTATGGCCCGAAAAAAG
This sequence comes from Euphorbia lathyris, assembly GCF_963576675.1. Lineage (NCBI taxonomy): Eukaryota > Viridiplantae > Streptophyta > Magnoliopsida > Malpighiales > Euphorbiaceae > Euphorbia > Euphorbia lathyris. The sequence continues at coordinate 83,002,946 of NC_088917.1, read as the reverse complement.
ACTGAAATCACTTATACATCCGAGCTGAAATTAACGGGAAGAAGACTAGCTGTGTGATGGTTGATGATGGATCGGCCATTAATGTTTGCCCGCTGAAACTTTTATCCAAGTTGGGAGTGGAAAGAGGAGACTTGACTGCCTCGGAAACCGTGATCAGAGCCTACGATGATAGTCGCAGGCACATTGAAGGAGTCTTTAAGGCCAAGCTGAAGGTAGGGCCGCATGAGGAAGAAACTGAGTTCACTGTGCTGGATATACCGGTGACCTTTGCTGTGTTGTTGGGACGCCCATGGTTCCATAAGCTAGGAGGGGTGCCCTCCATGCTCCACCAAATGATCAAATTTCCCTTCGGGGAGGAGATAGTGACGATCAAAGCTGAGAAATTGAGTTCAATGGCGGCATTGGGAATTGAGCCTCAGCTTTTCTCCGGATTCCAAGTTTCAGGGATATACGAGTCTAGCATGACCGCCGATGTGGTGAAGATGATGAAAGGGGGGTTTCATCCCCGGTATGGGCTTGGGAGCACACCATCAAGGGTTGCCAAAATCTCCGGACTTCAAGAGTCAGAAAACCCGGAGGGGTTTGGGATATGAGCTGGGAGGTCCGTCCAACACAGGTGGTGAAGGAAAGGTGGGGCTAAAGAAGTATTTTGTGAATGAGGGGCACGGAAAAGTTTATTCTGGAACTCCCGAGTCATGGACTAGCGCCGAAGGAAAGATTCTGCCAGGCTTTGAGATTTTCAATGATGTCACCAGCTGGGGCAAAGGAGAGGCAAGCTGCTTCGTCGAGGAGATCATGATGTTAGATCTGAATGCCGAGGAGCAGGTCATCACTATTGAAGCAACTGTGGGAGCGGTGGACGAGCCCGGTACCTCCAAGGCTCATGAGAAACCCGAGAACCCTGTTGAGGACAATTGTATTACTGCTTTATTTGAATCCGATGATGTACTCGCCAACACTATCAATGAAATGAATTCTGATTTTGCTTACTTGCTTGATGTTGATTCTGATCATTCCATGCATTCTCATTCATATAACATGCCTACATTTGAAATCAATACAATAGAAATGTCAACTTTCAATCTTGGCACGGATGAAAATCCTAAACTTATACAAATTGCTCAAGAATTAACTATTGAAGAGAGGAAAGAATTTGAGAGAATAATTAAAAAATACGAAATAGTGTTTGCTTGGACATACGAAGACATGCCAAGAATCGATCAATCAATCGTAACTCACTGTATCCCAACATACCCCGATGCTAAGCCCGTGAAACAGAAACTCCGACGCATGAGGCCGGAATGGGCAGATAAGATCCGAGAGGAAGTGAAGAAACAGTTAGAAGCAGGGTTCATCGAAGTAATTGACTATCCCCCTTGGGTCGCAAATGTAGTGCCAATCGTGAAGAAGGACGGTAAAGTGAGAATGTGCGTCGATTATAGAGATCTCAACAAGGCTTGCCCCAAAGATGAATTCGCATTGCCTCACATCGACGTACTAATCGACAGTGTTGTGTTAAGCCCAAAATATACCTAAAATATCATCAATAATTACATCAATATTGCTACGAATTTATGCTGTTCATACCTATTTAGAATACTTTTACTCTCGAATATGTTTCTTTCGTGCAAGGTACATAAATATTTGGTAAAATCCAAATAGGAGTAAAAAGAGCTCAAAAATAGAAGAAAAGCCCTACAAAAGGAGTCGAAGATGACGAAAATTAATAACGCCAAGTCGAAGACACGAACAAGAGCTGGAAAACTGAAAAAGCTCCATGCCGCGACCGCGGCCCTCCCTATTCACGATCGCGACACGCGTCCTTCAGCCTTTTCTCCCTTCGTCCAAAGTACAATTGATGCTCCTCCATTCTCGGTAGAGAATTTAATAATTCTCGGTACGAGCAGGAGATTTTGGAAGCCTAAGTTACACACTTTTGTTTTCGACGAAACGCGATCGTTCGAGTGGATAAAGACGTCCTTTCGCAGCGGACACGATCCTTCACAACGGACACGACACTTCAATCAAGACTCTTCAACGTCTATAAATAAAGAGTTGATGGAGAGTTGAAGATATGTAGAAAAAAGAGATTAGTATAGAATTTATGCAGAAATTCCGAATCAAGTGATTCAGAAGTTAGATTTAGATTCTGTAAAAAGCAATATGATGTACACACATTGTTTACAAATTAATAACAAATTCAGTAGCGTTTAGACATTGTTCCAGTTTAGTTTTCATTTTGGTAGTAGATTGACCCAGTCTCTATTACGAAGATTCAGCGAGAAAATTGAGTAGAGGATTCGCCCTTGAGCCTGACAAACTCTAACGAAACCCAAGGAAAGGATTGACAACCCGTTCACTTGCACGCCGTCGAAGAATTCAATGCTCCATGTTCTCTGTAAAACTTTATTGATTCTTATGCAGCATTTTGGTAAATGAGCCGAAGTGGATTGATGCTGGTGTTTTCATTAAAACATATTTAATTCAAATCTTTACAAGGAAACTTTGTTGAACACTTAGGCAAATTATCATCTCGAAAGAGTTTTAATTTGATTAAGGGCAACTATCCCGAAAGGGTTTTGTCGTGTTCAAAGCCAATTAATTAGAGGTTCCGTCATTTATTTCATCTTTATAATTCGTACAAAGTTTAAAGTTGTTTCTTTGCTTAATGCAAACAAATATACCTGTTTACTTTTCTAAAGTACTAAAACGTTCCTGTTTTGCAAATTCAATCTTAAATCATATATTTTCTAACATCTTCATATTCTAATCTAATTCTTATTCTAGCAATTTCCAAACCAAAACCGATTAAACGATTTTCCATATTATAAACCTTAAAAGTAAATTTAACCGATTCAAAATAAGTTTTGTTTGAAAAAACGTTCCCTGTGGGATCGATATCTTTTATTACTACAAGCGTATACCGTGCACTTGCGGAAATCGCTCAACAAGTTTTTGACGCCGTTGCCGCGGAACGCCAAAATTTTTGACAAAATTTTAAATTTTTCGTGTTTTATTACGAATCTAGGTTTATTCATACTTATTCAAACTTTTATATTTTTAATTATTTTCAATTACTAACATATTTATTTTTCAAATTCTGTTTTGTAGGTAGTTTCGGTTCGTGCGAAATTTCAAGTTCATGCGCAGTTCTCGAAGTTCAGGCACGTCACCAGATCCTATTGACCCAGAAATTGAAAGAACTCTTAAAAAGAACAAGAAAGAAAAGAAAAAGAAAAACAAAGCCCTAATAAAAACTAGAATTACCGAGCCTGAAGTTATGGCCACACTTATGGATTACGCTAGGCCAGGAGTGGCCGGTGTAACCAACAGTATAGTTAGACCCCAAATTAATGCACATCATTTTGAAATTAAGCCTGCGTTGCTTAATATGTTGAAAAATAATGTAACGTTTTACGGGTTACCTAACGAAAATCCTAATACCATTTGACAAATTTCTTAGAAATTTGTGACACTTTTAAAATTACTGATGTAACTGCAGAAGCAATCAAACTTCACCTTTTTCCTTTTACCTTGAAGGATCGAGCCAAAGAATGGTTAACTTCTATGCCAGCTGCATCAATTGAGACTTGGGAGCAATTAGCCCAAGCATTTTTATCAAAAAAATTTCCCTTAGCAAAAACCGCAAGAGTCATTAAAGAGTTAACATCTTTTTCTCAAAATGATAATGAAACTCTTTATGAGGCTTGGGAATGTTTTAAAGAACTTCAACGTTTATGCCCACACCACCAATTGCCCGCTGAACTTTTAATGCAAACATTTTATAATGGACTAAATCCTACAACAAGAGGTTCATTGGACGTTATGTCTGGAGGGTTATTCATGAAGAAAACATCTGCCCAAGCAAGAGAACTTTTAGAGGAAATGGCAATCAACAGCAGTATGTGGCCCGCGGAATGTGGACATGTACCATTAGCGAAACCATCATCCTCAACAACATCATCAGTTAAAGGTATAGTGAATCTTGATCCAGTAGCGATGTTGCAAGCCCAATTTTCTGCCTTGTCGCACAAAATTGATAGGTTTATGGCACCGTGTGATCCTAATGGTCAACCAATCCAAACGGATGTGGATTACGAAGGTATGAGTGAGATTGAACAGGTAAATTTTGTCCAAGGGCAAAACCAAACTAATAATCCTTATTCCAATACATATAATCTTGGATGGAGAAATCATCCTAACTTTAACTAGAGAGACAATAATAATGCTAATGCTAATCAAAATCGTACTAGTAATTATCAAAATCAATCAAGAGATTCGATTAGCACTTTATCTTCTAAAATCGACAAATTCATTGATGCGATGAGCGGAAAAATAAGTAATCACGACGATGGTTTTAAACGGATCGAGAATAAATTCGATCAGCTTATTAAAAACCAATCATCTAGCATCCATAATTTGGAGATTCAAATTGGACAACTCGCTAAATCAATTCCATCCCGCAAAGAGGGAAGTCTTCCAAGCCATACGGAAGAAAATCCGAAAGAGCATGTTAAGGCTATCACTCTTCGTTCAGGGAAAAATTACTTAGGCCCGGAAATGATCGGAAATTCGACTTTACCTAGAACTGATTTATCAAAGCCCAAAGAAGATACGTTAAATCAAAAAGATGCACTGATTGACTCTAATACAAAAACTTTTTTACCCAAACCACCTTTTCCACACAAAGTCCGCAACAAGGACTATGATAAACAACTTTTAACATTTTTAGACAAACTTAAGAATTTGCATATTAATTTAACGTTTATGGATGCAATTACGCAAATTCCCAATTATGGTAAATTCCTCAAAGATTTAATTTCAAAGAAAATTAGTTGGGAAGGAATTTCATCCATTTCACTAACTGAAGATTGCAGTTCGATTGTGCCAAGCAATTTGCCCACAAAACTCAAGGATCCCGGATGTTTTACCATTCCGTGTAAATTGGGAGATATTGAATTTCCCAGTTGTCTCTGTGATTTAGGAGCAAGTATTAACTTGATGCCATTATCTATTTTTAATAAGTTAGGCTTAGAAGAAGACATCAAACGTACCAATATGGTTTTGCAATTAGCGGATCAAACCACTAAAAGACCATACGGTATAATAGAGGATGTTTTAGTTAAAGTTGACAAGTTTATTTTTCCTACCGATTTCGTTATTTTAGATTTTGCTTATGATGTAAATTGTCCGCTAATCTTTGGTAGACCGTTCATGAACACGGGATGTGCTCTAGTTGACGTGTCGGAAGGGAAAGTAGTTTTACGGATAGGAGACGATAAGATTGAGTTTGATATGAACCAAGCGATGAAATATCCTATGGAAGATTTCGCTTGTATGAAACTCGATTTAATTGAAGAATGTGTAAATGACATTGTTCAGAAAGAATAAATAATAGAACCTATAATGAGTGAGGAACTAGAAGATAAGGACCCAGAACCTTTGATTCGTGAAGATGGACCAGTTCCACCTTCGATTCTAGTTCCACCTAAATTAGAACTTAAAGAATTACCAAGTCATTTGAGGTACGCTTTCTTAGGCGAAGGCGATTCTCTACCTATTATTATCTCTAACAAACTAACACAAGTTCAAGAAGAGAAATTGAAAGAAGTTGTTAGAAATAGGATAGGAAGCATGGGTTGGCAAATTTCTGACTTAAAGGGTATTAATCCAAGTATTGTAATGCATAGAATTCACTTAGAAGAAGATAAGCCACCTAAAGCGGATAGGCAAAGACGCCTAAATCCGAATATGAAAGAAGTAGTAAAAAATGAGATTACTAAACTTCTGGACAATGGAATCATCTACCCTATCTCGGATAGTGAATGGGTTAGTCCAATCCATTGTGTACCAAAAAAGGGAGGCATAACAGTCGTAAGGAATGAAGAAGGAGAATTAATACCCACACGAACCACCACTGGTTGGAGAGTTTGTATAGATTATAGAAATTTAAATAAAGCAACTAGGAAAGATCATTTTCCTCTTCCTTTCATTGATCAAATGATCGAAAGGATAGCTGGTCATGCTTTCTACTGTTTTCTTGATGGTTACTCCGGATTCTTTCAAATATACATTTACCCGGATGACCAAGATAAAACAACCTTCACATGTCCTTACGGAACATTTGCATATAGAAAAATGCCCTTTGGTCTATGTAATGCACCTGCAACATTTCAACGTTGTATGACTGTGATTTTTAATGATTTCATTGAAGATATCATGGAAGTTTTTATGGACAATTTTTCAGTTTATGGAGATTCTTTTGATTCATGCCTAGGAAACTTAGATAAAGTTTTGTCTAGGTGTGAAGAAACAAATTTGGTATTAAACTGGGAAAAATGGCATTTCATGGTTGACGAAGGAATTGTTTTAGGTCACAAAATATCTGAAAAAGGATTAGAAGTAGATAGAGAAAAAACTTCAGTAATAGAAAAATTACCCCCTCCAACTACTGTTAAGGGAGTAAGATCATTTTTAGGACATGCTGGTTTTTACAGAAGATTTATTAAGAATTTTTCTGTAATTTCCAAACCACTTACTAATTTACTCATGAAAGATTCAACTTTTGATTTTAATGAAGAATGCGTTAAAGCTTTCGAAACATTGAAAACTGCTTTAGTCAGTGCACCTATTATTGCTAAACCCGATTGGGATTTACCCTTTGAAGTTATGTGTGATGCAACTGATTTAGCTGTCGGATGTGTTTTAGGTCAAAGGAAAGATAAGAAACTTCATGTCATTTATTATGCAAGTCACACACTGTCTGGTGCACAATTAAACTACACCACAACAGAAAAAGAAATGTTAGCCGTAGTTTTTGCATGTGACAAGTTTAGGTCATACTTATTAGGTTCAAAAGTTATTATTTACACTGATCATGCAGCATTAAGATATTTGTTTGCTAAAAAGGATGCAAAACCACGTCTAATTAGATGGGTTTTATTGTTGCAAGAATTTGATATAGAAATTAAAGACAAAAAGGGAGTTGAAAACCTTGTCGCCGATCATCTATCGAGACTTGAAGATGAAAACGGTCCTATAGGTGAAACTATCGGTATACGAGATAATTTCCCTGATGAACATCTCTATCAAATGAAAAGTTTCATATCACCTTGGTATGCAGATATTGCTAATTATCTCGCAGCCAATATTGTTCCGGAAGGATTAAATTCCCACCAAAGGAAGAAATTTTTCTTCGATATTAAACAATACTTTTGGGAAGATCCTTTTTTGTTCAAAACTTGTGGTGACGGGATAATTAGGAGATGCGTTGGTGAAAATGAATTTGAATCCATAATGTCAAAATGTCATTCTAGCTTTTATGGAGGACATAATGGAGTTAACAAGACAGCAGCTCGAATATTTGAAAGCGGTTTCTTTTGGCCTACGATGTTTAAGGACGTCCGTTCGTTTATCACTCGTTGTGATAAGTGCCAAAGAACAGGAAATCTAGGAAGGAAAGATGAGATGCCCCTCACAACCATATTAGAAGTTGAAATCTTCGACATGTGGGGAATAGATTTCGTGGGACCTTTTCCCCCTTCCAATGGTAAAACTTACATATTAGTTGTCGTCGATTATGTTTCGAAGTGGGTTGAAGCAATTGCAACCCCGACAAACGATTCTAAAGTTGTCGTTAATTTTTTTGACGATATATTCTGTAGATTTGGTTGTCCAAGAGTTATCGTTAGTGATGGCGGTACTCATTTTATAAACAAGAGTTTTGAAACACTTATGAAAAAATATGGAGTACGCCACCGCGTATCAACGCCGTACCATCCTCAGTCAAATGGCCAGGCGGAGATATCAAATAGAGAACTCAAATGGATTCTCGAGAAAACAGTTTCATCCTCTAGAAAAGATTGGTCTTCTAAACTCAATAATGCGTTATGGGCATACCGTACTGCATTTAAGACGCCAATAGGAATGACTCCGTACCGTTTAGTGTATGGTAAGGCATGTCATTTGCCAGTCGAATTAGAACATAAAGCCTATTGGGCTATTAGAGAACTTAACTTTGACTTACATCAAGCAGGTAAGAAACGTTTGCTCAATTTAAATGAGTTAGATGAGTTATGTCATCTATCTTACGAAAATGCAAAGATTTATAAAGAAAAAGTGAAAAAATGGCACGATGCCAAAATTAAAGTTAAACACTTTAATGTTGGGGATAAAGTGCTGTTATTTAATTCACGACTTCGTTTATTTCCAGAAAAACTTAAGTCCAGATGGATAGGACCATATTTAGTCGTCAAAACTTTCGATTATGGTTCTTTAGAACTGGAAGGTCCTAATGGATTTCGATTCAAAGTTAATGGTAATCGATGTAAAATCTATTACGAAAATATTTCACAAATTGAAATTCCGTTCGTAACGAGATTATCTGACGTATAAATTACTCAGATTTTCTTACGCAGTTTATTTTGTTTTATTGTTTTTATGTTTTTGTTTATTTTTATTTTATTTTATTTTATTTTATTTTATTTGATTTGATTTTTCCAAAATGTCATTTTTATGATTAGATGACTTTATGTTATGATTTAAATACATAAAATATTTATATTTCATGATTTTAGATTTAATTTTTAGATAATTAGGATGAAATTGTAGTTTAAGGCAATTCTCTGCCGAGAATTTGAAATTCCCTACCGAGAATACTCTTTTTCAGAATTGTCTATTTTGATTCAGATTTCTCTGTTCATGCCGAGAATTTTTAAATTCTCTACCGTGAATCAGAAGGTAGCTTTGATGCCGGATTTCCGCAAGGAAATCAGCGTGTCGCGACCGCGGCTTTGCCATTCACGGTCGCGACACGTGTGTTTCCTGCGCTATCAGGTCTGAAATGTCACAATCCATTCAACAAACCTCTTGACAAACGAAACATTGAGTTTCTTCATTTCCGAAAGGTGTAATTTTATACCTTTTCATAATTAAAACAACACCACTTTTCATCCTAAACTCTTATAAATTAATCCTAGAGGATTCAGGTTCTGTTACAATTTCTTTTCATCTTTGTCAGAACTCTGATTTTTCTTCACAAATACCGTTCATTGCTAAAGTAACACAAACTTTGCACCATGCCTACAAAATACAAACCATCTAGGCACAACGCTGCCTCAATCAACAAACGCCCAGACTTATCCAAGCGATATGGGGCGCCTTTTCCTATCTTCAACTACGATGAAGGTAGGCGTTGTTGGTCCCTTGCAAGATTGCAAGTATAGTTCCAAGGGGGGGGGGGGGGGTTAGGAACTATTTAAACTTTTTCGCAATTAGGGCAGACTTTTTTTTCTAAAGAAAAAAAGGTTTTAACAGCGGCGCTGAGTAAACAGCAAGATACTGGCTTAGTCAACTAGTGACTAGGTCAGTTTCTTAGCTTGAGTCAGGAGATAGCACTTAAAGTCTATTCCTGAGCTCAGATGTTTAACGCGCACAACTCAACTTGACCTCTTTACTTGGTCAATTTTTGGTTGTTTTAAGCAAGCAATATATATAAGGAGTTAAGGTAAGAAATACTTCACTCAGCAGATTTATCCAGGTTCGGCTTCTTCTAAGCCTACGTCCTGTCCCCGGAACACGTTCCGAGATTTCGAATCCTCTACTGAGCTCTTTAAAGGTAGAGCCTCAAACCTTTTACAATCTTAGCAACTGAGTATGACAAGAGTACCTTCCTCTATACCTCTACTCAATCCTAATCTCACGCTGAGTACTAAAACCGAGTACTCAGCCTCTCCTTTCTATCTCTAGAAATGATAAGTGTTTTGTCCTATACAAATATTTGCTAAGACACTTTAGACGATTGAAACAATCACTCCAGACTTTTACACAGATATAAGAATTGTAGTGTAAGATTTGCTTTGCTTCTTTGCTTGCAGAACTTGTAGAAATTTGGTCAGCGTAATGGCTTGATCAAGTTCTGTGTTGAGTGAAGCTTCTGATGGCACTATTTATAGAGACGTCTGGGCATCGGTCATTTCGAATTTCGAAATAACCGTTGGAGGGAAACGACTATATGTCGTTGTCATCCTGACTTGCTCAGAGCTCTCGGCCAATCAGAATTGTGTATCTTCTGTCATCGGTCAGCTCAGCAGACTGTCTCTCCTTTTATGGTAAAGTCAACTGGACAGCATACTGTGTCGTCTGAACTTTGCCCAAAGGGGAAATACTTTGTCTGGAAGTTTTCCTTTGCCAGCTGCTGTCTTATACGTTTTGTCGAGACTACTCAGCAGCTTCATCTTGACGTTGTTCCCGAAGGTCTTCTAGATCCTTCCTTCTGCTGAGTTGCGTTCTGTTTAAAACGGCAATGTCTTGACACGCGCGGGCCGAGTTGTACTGAGTTGTTTGACTTGGGCCTTGACTTCCGTATTGGGCTTGGGCCATTTAATTCTTGTGTCTTATAAACAATTTTAACTCAACATTGAACAAACACATTAGTAGAATAAATCAAAGCATTTAAACTTAGTGTGTTTAGAATATGTATTTCAATTTTACTTAAACAATTTTGTCAAATCAAAATTATGTGGAAAGGTGTTTCAACAAACTCCCCCATTTTGATGTTGGCAAAACTATTCAGCGAGGAACTCAGTATGAGCTCCCCCATGATAGTTGACCTAGTATAATTTAGCAAACTCCCCCGTAAGGGTTGAGCTACTGACTTAGTTTTACTCAAAACATTAAAAGGTTTAAATGAGTAAGTCTAAGGTCAGTTTTTCAGATATAGGTTAGCTATTTCAACATATTCTATTTACTCAGTATTAAGCGGAAGGTTTAGTCATATAGAGCGCGCTGAGTAATTTGTTGTTCAATGAGTTCTTATTAGAATGTTTTATAAACACATAGGTCAATGTCAAACATGTTATCAGCATATCATTTAGTCAATAAATGTTACAAGTATCAAACATAGCTGATTTAATTGAAGATACATAATGACTCAGTACTTAATAACATATATCATAACTCAGGATTTGAATAAGAGATGCAAATATGATATATAGATAGAAGTCAGTAATTACACAGCAAAAAGTTTTATAGATAAGGCAAATAGAATTAGATTACAAGTGACTCAGTCTAAAACTGGGCTAGCCTATCTATTTCTTTTTCTTGTGTTGCGATGACTGACTTCGCTCATGCTGAGCTCTAGCTGCATGTTCTTTCTCCCCCGTTTTGTCAACTTCAGGGAGTCTGAAAGCATTAGTTAATACAGCGCGAGTCAGTTCTTGGGATAGCTCCTTAAGCTTCTCAGCGCTTTCATTTACGCCATCAAAAATGGCAACTCCATCAGCTGAGACCTCTTCGGGTACATTGAGATCAGCAGCACTGAGCATATTGACACAGAATGCTTGAGCTTTGCCTTGCCAGATAAGAGCTTCAGTAAGGCCAGCAAAGATTTGGTGAAAAGTCTTTAACAGAGCTGTGTCGTAATACTGACGTTGGATGTTGTTATGATGAATGTGATTGAAGGTCTGTTGTGCGAGAGTCATCATCTCGTTCTGTTTCATTGCGTCAGTATCCATCTCTTGCTTATTCAGATTAAGCAATCTTATAGCCTCACCAATTTGCTCTACTGAGCACTAACTGTACAACACCATTTGCTCGTTGGTCTTAAGTTGCTCAGTATGAAGCTGAGCAAAGAGCATTTTGATTTCAGAGGAAGTGGCATAGTCAGTGTTCACAGCTGACAATTTCTGGACTTGTTGATGGAGAGAGTCCAGGTGTTGCACGGTTGCCAGCTGGATCTCAGCCAACTTGGCAATTGAATCCTGCTTAGCTTGCTGTGCTTGGAAGGATAAGACGACGTTCAGCAGATCCCTGAGTCCCTTAACTTCGTTGAGAAGCTGAGTGACCTGGGAAAGCTGGGTGGTCTCAAGAATTGAAGATCCAGCAGCAGGAGAAGTGGAGTATTGAAGGTCTCTGATTAGTGCTTGCACTGAGTCAATGATCTTTTTGCCGGACTCAGTGGCATTCAGATGGCTTTGTGAACCTTCAGGGACATCAGTATGACCGGAAGGAAGAGGAGTGAAGGGAGTAACTTGGTCAGTGACTGGAATAGTATTCTCAATCTGCACTTGAGTTGTAGGAATAGTTGATTGATCGATAGAGAGTTGAGTTGCAGAAGTTGTAATGCGAATACTGTCTGTGCTGACGGCAGAGGTGTGTGGAGTCAGCACCATGCTTGAGGAAATAGCATGAAAAGTAGACGGCTCAACCTGACTGGTTGATGTTGCAGAAGCATTGGGGTCGGCATGTTCCTGTTGAGAAGAAACAGAGGCTTGTTTTTCTAATGCCGCCGATGTAGTGGAAGTGGATTGGCGTTTGAAAAACTTGAGTTGGACGGTAGAAGTGTCCTTAGTTGTCTTTGAGACGACAAAGTCAGGAAGAGTTGGTAGTTGCATAGGAGGTTCACTGACTAGCTTCTCACTGGCTTTGACCAACTTTCGCCTTCTACAAGGTGGAGTGACAGTATGATCAGGTTCTCCTGAGTGAGAAGGGGAAGATTCTTGTTGCTCAGTGTGAGGCAGGTCAGCTTGCTCTTCAGCTGGATCAACAGTGTGTTGGTCGAGTACTTGCTCAACTCCAGCAGCCAACTCAGTATCGGCATGCTCAACCTCAATCTCACTGGCTGTTTCCTCAAAGTCCTCAGCGTCATCCTGACCGCTGGCTTCTTCCTCTTCTTCTTCCTCTGAGCTATCACCATCAAGTTCTTCTTCAACTTGGGAGATAAAATGATCATCCAGTTGTACATCGTGCTCATCATGCTCAGCTACGGTACCTTGACACTGGGTGAAGTGAGAGTCACCCGGTACAACGAAGTCCGTAGGTATGGCGTTCAGTGGAGTCAGTGTTGAAGACTTCTGCTTCTTCTGAGGTTGCTCCACAGCTTCCTCAATTCCAGGCTCACCTTGCCTGCTTCTTTTCTCAGCGGACTTACCAGCTGACTTCTGCCTCTTTACTGGAGACTCAACATTTTTAGAAGGAGTCTCCGTAGTTTTCCTCTTACGGGAAGCTGGGGCCTTAGTCCTTCGCCCTTTCATAGGCACAGCAGTTCCCTCAGTTTGGCCAGCAGCAGCAGCAGCTTTACCTTTCTTCAAAGGATGTCTAAACTTCAAAGCCCTCAGTGAGGCAGCTGTTATTTCAGATCCTCGAGTATATTCCTCACCTTCGAGGTCAACCTTATGTTCAATAAGGATTCTTGTGATGAGTGATCCAAGCCGCATCGTGCGAGTTCTTCGAAGGAAACCAACAACAAGAAAGACCGGCATGTTGATGGGAGTGTACGTCAGCATGTGCCATATAAAGCACTGCTCGAAATTTGTTGCTGATGTAGTGCAGTTGATCTTCGGGTAGATGAAGTAGGTCAGCAAGTAGTGAGCCATCTTCTGTTGCTGACCCATTGATGAAGCTGAGACTTCTCCTGAGTGACCCTCAGGTTTGCAGAAGTTGTGTGCATAGTCAGTTTTATCCTGATCTCCCGATCTTCTCAGCCTTGCTCCCTCAGTCTTTAGTTTGAGAAGATTTCCTATGTAGAGAGGGTTGACGAAGATGGTTTTGCCTTTCACCTCAGTGCACAGGTAGTCAGTGTTGTCATTTGCAACTTTGAGGTTGTGGTAAAACTCCCTCACTAGGTCAGGATAGGTTTCATCCCTAACCGAAAACAGCTCCGTCCAGCCGTTTTGTGAAATCCATTCGCAGAAAGGTTGTTCGTTCTGTACGAAGTGTTCTGAGACCCATCTGGAGGGCTCAACTTTCCATTCTCGTACGTTCTCAAAGACCTTGGAGTAGGTCCTGACCCTCACAGTCTTTCCTTGACCAGAGGTTTGGCCAGTTTTTCCCTTGCTCGGTGTAGGAGAATTTCCAGTAGGTTCATCGGAGCTAGTCTTTTAGTGGACGGCACCGGAGACGTTGTAGGATACCTTAGTCATTTTCGAGGATGGAAAGGTTTAGAATGATTTTGAGAGAGAAAGAGTTTCTTTGCCTTAGAATTTGATTAAGCGTAAAGAATAAAAAATGGGGAATTACCCATTATTTATAGATGGAATGAGCGGTGTGGATTTAATCGAATCCATGTGTCAGTTTTGCCTTGGGATTGTGTACCGACAAAGATCCTGGCATTTATGACACATACGGCGAATACGTCATCCTAGGGCTATACGCGTGCTATTGCCTTTATGCAAGGGATCTAACACTCAGCGTTTAGAATGTCAAGCGTTTGATATTCTGAGTGGTCAGTATTGCTTTTACGGATGATTTTAAAGTTTAAGTTTAAACTAATTTACTCAGTGTGCAAGTTTACTCAGTATTTGATGTTCAGTCAGTTTCGATGAGTTACTCAGCAAACAATCAATCATTCAGCATAGTAATTCACTCAGCATTCATATTCATTTAGCACAGGAATTTACTGAAGAGGATTAAACATACCAATTGCTTCTCTCAGTATGCTGAACTGCTCACGGGCCAGTGGCTTCATGAAGATATCCGCAAGCTGTTCGTCCGTTGGGACAAAGGTCAGCTTGATCTCACCCTTGAGTACATGGTCTCTAATGAAGTGATGTCTGATGCTGACATGCTTCATTCTGCTGTGTTGAATTGGGTTCTTTGAAATATCAATTGCACTTTTGTTGTCACACTTGACTTCAATTGTCTTCGTTTGAACACCATAGTCTTTAAGCTGTTGCTTAATCCATAGGATTTGAGCAACACAATGACCAGCAGCAATGTACTCAGCTTCAGTGGTAGACAAGGCTACTGACGCCTGCTTTTTGCTGAACCAGGATACAAGACAGCTTCCTAAGAAGTGACATCCTCCAAAGGTGCTTTTACGTTCTAGCTTATCCCGTCCATAGTCGGCGTCAGTGTATCTGATGAGTGTAAAATCATGAGTATTTGGATACCATAAACCTGTGTTCACTGAGCTTTGCAAATATCTAAGGATTCTTTTTACAACAATGTAATGAGATTCCTTAGGGTTAGATTGATATCTAGCACAGTAGCATACTGAAAACTGAATGTCCGGTCTACTGGCTTGTAAGTAAAGTAGAGAGCCTATCATACCTCGATATAATTTGCTGTCTACTGACTTACCATTCTCGTCAGCGCAGAGGACAGTGTCAGTGCCCATAGGAGTGGATATTGGCTTGCATTTTTCCAAATCATATTTCTTTAATATCTTCTTGACATATTTGGCTTGACTGATGAAGATGCCATTCTTTCCTTGTTTAATTTGAAGACCGAGGAAGAAGTTGAGTTCTCCCATCATGGACATTTCAAACTCAGTCTACATTTGCTGGATAAACTCCTTGCACATTGATTCGTTAGTTGCACCAAATATTATATCATCAACATAAATTTGGGCCAGTAGGGTATCTTTACCCTTTTTCTTAATGAATAAGGTTGTATCAGCTTTACTCCCGACGTAATTTCTAGTCAGCAGGAAACTGGTCAGCCTCTCATACCAAGCACGTGGTGCTTGCTTGAGGCCGTACAGAGCCTTTTTGAGTTTATAAATGTGGTTAGGGAATTTATGATCCTCAAAACCTGGAGGTTGATTAACATAAACCTCCTCGTTTATAACTCCATTAAGAAATGCACTTTTGACATCCATTTGGAATAATTTAAAGTTCATGTAAGATGCATATGCACATAGAATTCTAATTGCCTCTAGCCTTGCCACTGGGGCAAAGGTCTCACCGTAGTCAATACCTTCTTGCTGACTGTAGCCTTGAGCTACAAGCCTTGCTTTGTTCCTGACTACATTCCCGAGTTCATCCATCTTGTTTCTGAAGACCCATCTTGTTCCAATGGTCTTTTGGCTCTTTGGATGAGGCACTAGCTCCCATACATCGTTTCTTCTGAATTGATCGAGCTCCTCTTGCATTGCGTTCATCCAGAATTCATCGTACTCAGCTTCAGCGAAATTCTTCGGTGCTTGAACTGAGACGAAAGCGACATTGCTGAGGTACTTCCTGAGTTGATTCCTCATCATCAGGGTATTCCCAGCAGAATCAAGGATTGCTTTTTTTGAGTGCCATTTTGGGATCCTTATCTCTTTAGGTAGATTTATGTCTTGTGCTGTTTCTGTTTCAACAATCTCTGCAGAAGTAGATAGGTCAGTAAAAGTAATCTTAGGTTCACTCTTACTCTTGGTCAGCCATTTCGTGAATGACTCAGTAGCTGGTTCTTGGTCAGCGGTGGTTACTGAGTGTGGATCATCTTCGGTCAGCGGCTGGTATCTACCTGCAGGGTCAGTTTCGTCGAACTCTACATGTACTGACTCTTCTAAAACTTGAGTTCGCTTATTAAAAACTCTGTATGCTTTGCTGTTTGTTGAGTAGCCCAAAAAGATAGCCTCATCATCTTTTGAATCAAACTTTGCTAAACTATCTTTGGTATTTAAAATAAAACATCTACAACCAAAGGCACGAAAGTATCCAATATTGGGCTTTCGTCCTTTCCAAAGTTCATAGGGGGTTTTCTTTAATATAGGTCTAACTAGAGCCCTATTAAGAATGTAGCATGCTGTGATAACAGCCTCTCCCCAAAAGTACTTTGGAAGCCTATGCTCATCCAGCATTGTCCTGGCTATTTCAACCAGAGTTCTGTTCTTCCTTTCTACAACCCCATTTTGCTGAGGTGTTCTAGGAGCAGAAAAATTGTGGTCAATGCCGCTGGCTTCACAGAATTCAACAAACTTTTGGTTTTTGAATTCTCCACCATTATCACTACGGATGTGAGCTAATTTTAGGTCTTTTTCATTTTCAATTTTTCTAACCAAATTTGAAAATGTCTCAAAGGTTTCATCCTTGCTGGTCAGCAAGATGACCCACGTATACCAAGAGAAGTCATCTACAATGACCAAGGAAAATCTTCTTCCACCCAGACTCAGCGGCTGGACTGGACCAAAGAGATCCAAGTGTAGTAACTCTAACGGCCGATTAGTTGAGACAATGTTTTTGCTATGAAAAGATTGTTTGGTTTGTTTTCCAGCTTGGCAAGCGTGGCATAATTTATCTTTTTCAAATTTAAGTTCAGGCAGTCCCTCAACCAATTGCTTTCTTGCTAGTTTGGCCAAGAGGTCCATGCTTACATGACCAAGTCTCCTGTGCCATAGCCAGGAATTTTCTTCCTTTGACACTAAGCACACAGTTTTTGAAAACTTTTTCTCTAAATCTAGCATAAAGACATTATCTATTCGAGGGGCAGTTAATATTAACTCATTTGTTTTACCCTCGTATATTTTACATCCAGTAGCATCAAATATAACTTTTCTCCCATTGTCACATAGCTGAGCTACGCTGAGTAAGTTATATTTGAGTCCGCTGACTAGGGAGACAGATTCAATAGTAGGATTACCTCCGATGGTTCCTGACCCTACTATCTTACCCTTCTTGTTGTCTCCAAAACTTACACTTCCTCCTCGTTTACGCTCAAACGTGATGAACTGAGTTTCATCACCCGTCATATGCCTTGAGCATGCGCTGTCAATATACCACATCTTTGACTTCTCGGCACATCTCAGGCTTACCTGCATTGTAACTAGTTACTTTTAGGTACCCAATTCTTTTTGGGTCTTTGCTTGTTAGGTGCAACAGGTAAAGCATCATATTTTATTTTATGGCGACATACATGGACAGTATGGCCATTCTTTCCACAGAAGTCACAGCTGACCTTCTGTTAAGGATGTTTCACTGACTTGTCAGCACCCCAGTGCTGAGCGTGCCAGCACACCTTAGTGGTGTGTCCTAACTTCCCACAAAAGTCACACTGGACTTTTCGCTGGGGATTCCATCTCTGCTGAGTACCTTGGTACTGAGTTCTCAGAGGAATGTTTCTTTTAATTTGAACCTTTAATTGGTTCTGGATAGTTGTGACTTCCTTTCTCAGTTTCTTTGAAACTGATTGGACTTCAGAGACAGACTCATGTATGATTTTCATGTTATCATGCAACGTTGAGTTGTCCTGAAGAAGGTATCTGAGGTCACTCAGTTTGACCTCTTCAACCTCATCACAGCGCCTGCTGAGTGCTCTAATTTTCTTATTACACTTTTTGATAAGTGTATAGAGATCACTCAGGGCATTACCCATTTCGTTTCTGAGCAGAGAAAGTGATATTACCTCATTTGATTGCTCCTCATCGTCAGTTTCAACGGAGGGGTCAGCATGATCAGAGACGCATGGCTCAGCAAGTTCGTCAGCCATGAAGCATATCTTCGCTGACTCGGTGGCCTCAGCTTCTGTTGATGAAGACTCATCACTGTCGCTCCAAGTAGCCACCATTGCCTTCTTGCCGCTCTTCTTGTCTTTCCTCAGTGTGGGGCAGCTTGACTTAATATGGCCGGTTTGATGGCACTCAAAGCATGTAATGGGCTTTGAGCTGTCCTTTTTGTATTTGCTGTCACTTGAGTCAGCCTTGTACTTATCAAACTTTCTGTAAGGCTTTTTAGAGTATTTGTCACTCTTCCTGAATAGCCTTTTCATCTTGCTTGTGAACATAGCCATCTCCTCATCATCAGTTGAACTCCCGTCAGTGGAGTCAGCTTTCATGACAAGGGATTTCTGCTTCTTATCCTCAGATTTTTCCTTCACCTCAAAGTTTTTCATGGATATCTCATGGGTCAGCAATGAACCAATGAGTTCGTCATATTTGTAGGTGGTTAAATCCTGATCTTCCTCAACTGCTGTCTTCTTTGCTTGCCAATCTTTAGGAAGACTCCTGAGTATCTTTTTGACTTGTTCTTCCTCAGTGAAGATTTTCCCAAGTCTCTTGAGCTCGTTAATGATGTTGGTAAACCTTGCATTCATGTCTGAAATGCCCTCATCATTGTTCATCTCGTACAGTCTCATCTGCTGATTCACCTTGGACTCCTTTACTTTGTTGGTTCCCTCGTAGGTGACTTCCAGCTTTTTCCAGATCTCTTGTGCCGACTCACAACCTGAGATTTTATTATATTCTGCAGCATCGAGCGCACAGTGAAGCATATTGATAGCCGAAGCGTGATTTTGAAGCTTCTTAAGATCATCCTCTGTCCATTTGGCCTCAGCTTTTACAACTGTTTGGCCAGACACAACCTCAATAGGTACAAATAGGCCTTGGACTATAGATAGCCAGGCACACATGTTTGTAGCCTGAATGAAGTTTTTCATCCTATTCTTCCAGAAGGTATAGTTTGACCCGAAGAATAGGGGAGGCCTAGTAATGGACAGCCCCTCAGGTAGTATTTGAGTTGTTTGGTTTCCAGGGAGAAACCGAGTGCTGTTTTCGCCCATGATAGGGATCAGCTCAAGGTTGTTAGACCTTTTAAAGTGAGCTTTTAAGCTCTGATACCACTTGTTGGTCCCTTGTAAGATTGCAAGTATAGTTCCAAGGGGGGGGGTTAGGAACTATTTAAACTTTTTCGCAATTAGGGCAGACTTTTTTTCTAAAGAAAAAAAGGTTTTAACAGCGGCGCTGAGTAAACAGCAAGATATTGGCTTAGTCAACTAGTGACTAGGTCAGTTTCTTAGCTTGAGTCGGGAGATAGCACTTAAAGTCTATTCCTGAGCTCAGATGTTTAACGCGCACCACTCAACTTGACCTCTTTACTTGGTCAAATTTTGGTTGTTTTAAGCAAGCAATATATATAAGGAGTTAAGGTAAGAAATACTTCACTCAGCAGATTTATCCAGGTTCGGCTTCTTCTAAGCCTACGTCCTGTCCCCGGAACACGTTCCGAGATTTCGAATCCTCTACTGAGCTCTTTAAAGGTAGAGCCTCAAACCTTTTACAATCTTAGCAACTGAGTATGACAAGAGTACCTTCCTCTATACCTCTACTCAATCCTAATCTCACGCTGAGTACTAAAACCGAGTACTCAGCCTCTCCTTTCTATCTCTAGAAATGATAAGTGTTTTGTCCTATACAAATATTTGCTAAGACACTTTAGACGATTGAAACAATCACTCCAGACTTTTACACAGATATAAGAATTGTAGTGTAAGATTTGCTTTGCTTCTTTGCTTGCAGAACTTGTAGAAATTTGGTCAGCGTAATGGCTTGATCAAGTTCTGTGTTGAGTGAAGCTTCTGATGGCACTATTTATAGAGACGTCTGGGCATCGGTCATTTCGAATTTCGAAATAACCGTTGGAGGGAAACGACTATATGTCGTTGTCATCCTGACTTGCTCAGAGCTCTCGGCCAATCAGAATTGTGTATCTTCTGTCATCGGTCAGCTCAGCAGACTGTCTCTCCTTTTATGGTAAAGTCAACTGGACAGCATACTGTGTCGTCTGAACTTTGCCCAAAGGGGAAATACTTTGTCTGGAAGTTTTCCTTTGCCAGCTGCTGTCTTATACGTTTTGTCGAGACTACTCAGCAGCTTCATCTTGACGTTGTTCCCGAAGGTCTTCTAGATCCTTCCTTCTGCTGAGTTGCGTTCTGTTTAAAACGGCAATGTCTTGACATGCGCGGGCCGAGTTGTACTGAGTTGTTTGACTTGGGCCTTGACTTCCGTATTGGGCTTGGGCCATTTAATTCTTGTGTCTTATAAACAATTTTAACTCAACATTGAACAAACACATTAGTAGAATAAATCAAAGCATTTAAACTTAGTGTGTTTAGAATATGTATTTCAATTTTACTTAAACAATTTTGTCAAATCAAAATTATGTGGAAAGGTGTTTCAACAGGCGTTATTGGAATCACCGTTACAAATTCTTCACCGGAATGTTGTATATGGATGAATTTCTTAATAGCCAATTAGGCATTTCTAATGACATGAGCCGCTATATGGAGCACCTAGGGTGGACAAAATTCGCCCAAATGCGATTTCCAATAATAGGCGACTGGATACTCGAATTCTTCTGTACCGTGCGTTTTACTACTAAACGACGAGTACGTCTCAGTTTTCGCCGAGAAGGCGAAATCTTCACTTTCGGCTATCCTGAGTTGCATGCTTGGTTTGGTTTTCCCCCGAGGGATACAATCAAACGTCATCCTGGACGAGACATGACATCCTCGGACATTTGGAGAATGCTCACTAGATTCTGGCGATTCAATTCAAAACTTGCCTATAATCACTCTTTTCGCTCCAACTCCATGCTGTATTTACACAAATTTCTGTGTCAAAGTTTGTTCGGGCGCACATTCAGTAGTGTAGTCCGTGACACTGATTTATATGTTCTTGGAGATATATTCCAGGGCAATGCAGTGGATTCTTCGAAACTTTTGATGGAAGGTCTTGTCGCCGCTTCTCGATCCAAAGATAAGAAGATTGGGTTCGTCAATATAATCTGTGGAATAATTCTCGGTTCAAAGGGTACTATTGATGTTCCCTGGAGTGATGATGAATTCTTCCCGATAATTGACTATGAATTTCTCGAGTGCGAAGGACTTGTGAAACGTGTCTTTCGAGCAGGGCCTCAATTTCTGTCTGCACCGGAACGTGAAACTTTCGTGCAGTTTCAAATTGATCGTATTAAGGCCAGAAATATCCCGTTAGATAGGGATGAATATGTAGAATAGTTTCTGTTTTTCATTTTATTTTTGTATATGTTTTGTTTTGTATTAATTACTGGTTTGTTTTCATTATTTGTACATATGTTACAATAATAAAGATCTTATTTCTTTCAATTCTTAATTTTTATCCATTTGATCCATTATCTATACTTAGCATATTTCATATGGATACATTCTAATTTTTCATAGTCAAATTAAGATAAAAAGGATTCACATGAATTAATATGGTTTTCTATTTTTCCACACGTATATTCACGTTTAATTCTATTTGTAACTCAATTTATTTTTAATGAATTAGGTTTACATTTAATCAATTCAATTCATGTATTAAATATGTATTAACATGCACTTAATATGCATTTAATATGGTTCTCTTAACTTATATGCATAAATGCACATTTAAGTTTCATTAATTCTTCATAATAAATTTATTTTAATTCAATTTATTAAGGTTAAACCTTTGGTTTTCCTTGCAATTAATGCCATTTATTTTAGTTTTAAGTGCAGGAACACTTAATATTAAGTTCAGGAACCATTCCACGACAAAAAAATGCACAAACCAAGTCAAAAGGCACCAAAATTGGCCATTTCAACCAATTCTCTACCGAGAATTAAGAAATTCTCGGTATGAGCAGCAAGTTTGGACCGATTTCAGGGCGAAAATTGCCTGAAAGTCGCGTGCTACGGCTGCAGCTATGCCATTCGCGGTCGCGACACGCGTAAAATTTGCCCTATTAAATCCGATTTTGCCACCAAATTTTGCCTATTCCTATTCCTATTCTACCTATACAACCCTATATAAACCTACCTCTTACACAAACTCACATCACCTCTATTTTTACCCAATCCCTTACTCTAAACTCTTCCCCAAAAAATCTACTTTTTGTCTTCCCAATTTATTCACTCCATTTTTTTTTTCCATTCAATCAATTCCAATTCACAACCCCCAACCTCATCTTCAAGCTTTGGTATTTCTCTCAACTTCTTCTTCTTCTTCTTCTTCTCAAACCCTAAAAACACCATGACCATGGTTAGGACAAAGCGTGTTGGTAATAAGCCCGCTGTTACGGAAGCTAATCGCCTTCGGGTTCAATGTGGAGCTTATTTTGACATCTATTCGGAGGAAGAAGCCGCTCGTTTCAAACATTTTTCTCAAGCCAACCGCCAATTTGTTGATATGCACTTCTTAGACTTCCATTCGGTAAGAACGTTGAATTTCTCTACTCGAATTGATGCCTTTATTGAAGCATTGGGTTGGTAAGAATTCGTTAATATACGTTTCCCGCGTATTAATGAATATGTGGTGGAATTTTTGGTCACTTTGTCCATGAACAAGAAGAAAACTTCACTTTCTTTTAGGAATAATGGTATCCCTTACACTATTGACCATGAAGCAATGGGAAATATGTTTGGTTTCCCTACTTCTGATTTTTACGATAAGCCTAAAATTTTTGATAATGATGCAGTTTGGCAAACTCTCTCGGATCAAGATTATTTTAATTCGAAAAACACTTCAAGCAAGTTGATTAAGGACAATTGTGTGTTCTTCTTTCATAAGTATTTAAGTTTCTCCTTGTTTGGTCATGTTGAGAGTTCAAAGGTTCAAGTTCGGGATTTGTATGTTTTGGATAGTTTGCTTAAAGGCTTGCGGATTGATAGCATTGGTATAATATTTGACAATTTATTCCGTGCTTCGAGGGCTAGTACCATTCAAATCCCTCTTTGTAATTTTATCACCGCAATTGTGTTGGGAGCTCGGGGTGAATTGGCCGACTATGACATGTCCACCTACCGTGGGTATGTTCCGCTTTTGGACATCTCGGCTCTTGAGCGCGCTCATTTATTGCTTCCCCAAGGACCTCCCGTCTTTATTTCCTATGCTACCCGTATTGCCCATCTTCGTGGCACTATGGGTGGTGGCGCTTCAAGTTCTCAATTTGTAGGTACCGAAGGCGGCGGAGATGCGGAAGGCGAGGAAGATGCACCACCGGCTCAAGCACAACCCCAAGCACCTCAAGCAGCGGATGATCCGGTAGATTTGCGGAGGATTTTGGACCAAATCAATTCCAACAATCGTCAAATGAATTTACGCATTGATGATTTGGTTGAAAGCAATATGGTGATGAATGACAACCTCAACCTTTTGAGGCGTGAGCATAGATCGACTCAGCATCGGATGCTTTCCTTTTTCCGACGCCGCAATGTGGAGACATCACCTACACCTCCCGATTCACCACCTCAAGCTTAGGTTGTTTTCCTTTCTGATAACATTGAGATATTATCCCGAGGACTTGGGGGGATATTCACCTAAGGAAACGCCGCGTATTGACGAGATCCACCTGGCGGATCACCGGATCTCCAAGGGCCCATTAAAAGAAACCCGCCGGCGAACCTATGAGGCGAATCTCCTTGGACACTCATTCGCCATTATAACGGCTGAGCCGACCTGGCCATAAAGACCATTAATGAGCTATCAATTAGCTAACCGCCAGCTTAAGGATAACTTGTAACCGCCATTAATGGAGCATTAATGGAGACTTTCTAGTTACTGAAGGTTACAACTTTCTAGCTATATATAGCCTACATCACTGGCTATCTAGGTACACACACATTCCCTTACCCTTTGTCAATTCAGTTTACCTTCTCGTCCTTCCTTACTGACTTTGGCATCGGAGCTTCCCCCCGTCGAACCCAACGACGCCCCCATAGGGACGGAAGTTGACCAGAATTTCTCTACTTGTCATCAATTGGTGCGGTGAAGGTGGAATCCTTAAATAAATAAAGGGTTTTCATTCACGACTAGAAGAAATATGACAAATGGAGATCATAACCCCTCCTCAGGGGTTGAAACACCGCCAATAACTAGTGCTGGCCGCACTGATCCGAATGCTCCCACAACACAAGCCGAAAGTAGTATGCCCCCGGACGCATTCATCAACATGTGTGCAGAAGCTATAGGGGAAAAGTTTGGCTCTGAAACAGGTGATCGCCTACGTTCGTTTATGACCATTCCTCTGGTTTGGAGCTTAGCGCCTTCATCTATGATATCTTCTTGGCCCCAGATGAATCTAGGACCAAACGCCCACAATTCTTCATTTCTCCGAGCCCACAATACAGAATCTATGGTAACTACTACGGCGGCGTTGGGAGAACGACCGATCAATCGAGAGTTATTCCCTGCTGGCGCAGGAGGAAGCCAAAGGAACAATCAAACTCTTACAGGCGGATCTACTAGCCATGGGATCAATCTGGGCGGATCAGATATCCCAAGGCGACCACGGTCAAATCTCTCCTTGGGTAGATCGGAAGGGCGAAAGCACAAAAAGCGTAGAAAAGAGAAAAGTAGGCGGTCCGAATCGCCTTCACCCCGAAAATCGAGATCCTCCCGCAAAGGCAGATCACCCCCACCTACTGGACGTAGACAGAGCAAAAGACCAGTAGACACGCCACCACCACCACCACCACACCACGAGAATGATGGACACATTCCTCCAGGAGGCTCTAGAGGGGGAAACGGTCAAGCTCCCCCGGGTGGAGGAGGTGGAGGTGGAGGAAGTGGCGGAGGTAGAAACGGAGGCGGACGTGGTGGACGATCACCTTCAGATCCATCTTCGGGATCTAGTTCATCATCTTCTCCAAGCAGATCTCCACGGAGGGGTCGCCCAAAGGCGGATCCGGAGAATTTTGACGACAGAGTTCGAGCTGCGGTGCTTCGCATGAATGAGGAGAATGCCAGGCATAATCCATTCGCCAATCGAGATTCGCCCTTCACGGCTTGGATTGAAGTAGAGGAAACTGATAGGCATTTTAAAATACCAAATCTCGCCATATACACGGGTGTTGACAACCCAGAGGCCCATGTTGGAAAATACCGAATATTGCTTCGCCTCAACCGTGCAACTGAACTAGTACTGTGCAAAATGTTTGTCACCACGTTAGGAGGTCCTGCTTATGGCTGGTTCCAATCACTACCACCCGGCTCGATAGATAGTTGGGACCAACTAAGCAGAGAGTTTTGTGCTAAATTCACTGGCTGTATCCCTCTAGTGGTCAAATCCAGGAAGCTTTTTTGAATTAAAGCAGAAGGCGAATGAATCCCTTCGAGATTATATAAACTCCTTCAACAAATTGTGTATACAAATTGTTGATATAGACATCTCCATGGCAGTGGAATCTCTGGTAAAAAATACCACTTGTAAGAGTTTACAGGAAGATCTAATTCGCAAGAAGCCCGCCAGCATAGCAGAATTAATGGAGCGTTGCAAGGACTTTATGGAGGTGGATGACATTCGCCGTGAATCAACATCTCCGCCTAGGAGGGACAAAAGCGAATCTCGTCATCGAGATAGGGAAAAGGACAAGCATCAGGATTCCTCTTCTAGAAGCAGGCGAAGAGGTTCTAAGAACAAATCGGCATTTGTCACCTCCTTCACACCTCTCAATGCTTCCAAAAGTGAAGTACTTATGTGGATTGAGAACAGTCAACACAAGCGGAGCATTTCATACCCCGAGCCAAAAGGAGGGGAGTATACCAATACTGGTAAAAATCCTAAAAATTATTGTAAGTATCACAGGAAAAATGGCCATGACACAGATGCATGCTGGGAGTTAGCTCGAGAAATAGAGCGTCTCATTGAGAGGGGCAAGTTGGATCGGTTCATCCAAAATGATGGCAAAAAGGGAGAGGGTGATAGATCTAGGGATGACTCAAAGAAGAAAGGAAATGGGACCATCAATGTCATAGCAGGCGAACCTGGGTATCAACCAATACTGAAAAAGGCAAAAACTACTGCTCTTGACAGGACATCGCTGAATCGCCCATTTGCAGATGCAGGACCGGAGATCTTTCCTCATGCAGATGCCTTGGTCATTACTATGATGATGGAAGGTTGGGAGATGAAAAGGGTGATGATTGACACTGGGAGCTCGTGCAATGTCATCACAATAGGAGCTTTCGCCAAACTCATGGTTGATCCAGTCCAAGTGGAACCAACTGTAGTGGATATCCTGGGGGTAACAGGACATACCATTCAGACAAAAGGCCAAGTAACGTTGTATTGTGAGTTGGCAGATGAAGATCAAGTCTGGAGAGGTGATCTAGAATTTTCTATCTTGGATGGTCAGTTAGCCTATAATATTATCCTCGGACGGCCCTTTATCTCCGAGGCAGCTGCCCTCATCTCTATACGCCACTTAACTCTTTACATCCCTACGACCAAGGGAGGCGTAATGATCAGAGGAAGCCAAAAGATGGCTCAGGAGACATATTCGGCATCGCTAATGATCCGCCCCCAATCTAAGGACGAAGATGAGGAGGAACTCGTCACAATGGCCTTGGGCGAGACTGAAATGTACCTCATGGCAGACGAAAAGCAGGTCCGAATGGCTAAAGGGCTCAAAGGTGAAGTTAAAGAAGCAATCACAAAAGTTCTCCATGAAGCGGAGGACGTCTTTGCATGGAAAGATGAGATCCTCCCAGGGATCAGTCCAGACGTGATCACTCACAAACTTAACATCGACAAAGATGCAGTTCCCGTAGCTCAGAAATGGAGAAACCATGGCCCTGAAAGGCAGAAGGTGATAGAAGAAGAGGTCACCAAGCTCCAACGGGCGGACGCCAATGAAGAGGTCCTTTATACACAATGATTGGCGAACGTCGTTTTGGTGAAGAAGGCAGGCGGATCCTACCGCATGTGCATTGACTTTACGGATCTCAACAAAGCTTGTCCCAAGGAAAATTATCCTCTGTCGTGTATTGACATACTCGTAGATGGAACCGCTGGACATGCTATGTATTCCTTCACGGACGTGAAGTCAAGTTATCATCAAATCCCCATGGAGCCTTCGGATAGAATCAAGACCTCGTTCGTGACTCACCAAGCCACTTATTGCTTCAAGGTCATGCCCTTTGGGCTCAAGAATGCAGGTGCCACCTATCAGCGGATGATGAACAAAATATTCGCAGAAAGCAAAGGTGACAACTACTCTGTCTATGTAGATGACATGATCATCAAAAGCACCACGGTGGAGAAGCATGCAGATGATGTAAGGGAGGTACTGGCCGTACTCTGACGCCACAATATTAAGCTAAACCCGGAAAAATGTACTTTTGGTGTAACATATGGAAAGTTCCTGGGATTCATGATTAGTGAAAAAGGAGTGAGCCCAAATCCCGACAAAGTTAAGGCTGTTCTGGAAATGCAGGCACCACGGAACATCAGGGAAGTGCAACGCCTCAACGGGCGAATCGTGGCCTTGGGCAGGTTTATTTCCTGTTCAGCTCACAGGTGTCAGCCCTTTTATGAAGTCATCAAGAAGCAAAAGGCATTCGAGTGGAATGAGGATTGTGAAAGGGCTTTCGAGAGGATCAAACGGTTTCTCACGGAACCGCCCATGATGAGTCGACCCCTAAAAGGTGAAAATCTCTACATGTATGTCTCAGTTACAGAGAAAGCTGTGTGCACAGTCATGATAAGAGAAGAGGATGGCCGGCAGTATCATATCTATTATGTGAGCAAAGTATTGAAGGACGCTGAAACCAGGTATTCTAAACTTGATAAAATGGCTCTGGCCGTCGTCACCACGGCAATCCGCCTTAGGCCATACTTCCAGGCCCACACTGTCATAGTTCGTACGAATATCCCCATGAGAAAGGTATTGCAAAAGCCGGACACTTCAGGGAGATTGATGGAATGGGCAATTCGTCTCGGAGAATTTGATGTGCGATATGAGAGCAGGACCGCCTTGAAAAGTCAGGTCTTGGCAGACTTTGTGAATGAATTCACAGAAGAAGGGGTGAATCTCCCTAAATCTCAAGTAGAGGAGTGGACGATGCACACGGATGGGGCTTCCTCTGCAGATGGAGCTGGCATATGTATCGTGATCAAGGGCCCCCATTACATAAAATTACGGTACGCCGCAAAGTTGGATTTCCATGCCACTAACAATGCCGTAGAATATGAGGCTCTAATATTAGGATTACGCCTGCTTAAAGAAATCACTCCCGAGCGGATCGTGATCTATAGTGACTCCAAATTGATGGTCAATCAGGTGATCAAAAATTATGAGGTGAAGGATGACGTTCTAGCCAAATACGTTACCGAGGTCAAAAAGTTGCTGGATCACCTCGAAGCTAAAGAAACCAAGTGGGAATTGGTCCATGTGCCCCGAGAATCAAACACTGAAGCCGATCACCTAGCGAAAATGGCTTCCAGTGAAGAGAGCTGGACAGACCCGCAATGTCCCTTCGAGGTTAAAGCAGCTTCGGCATTCGCCTCCGAAGAAGTATCCCTACTCACAACGGTAGAGGATGATTGGCGTACAGCCCTTCGCTAGTATTTGTCGGATGGAGCTCTACCCACAGATAAGAAGGAGGCCCGGCGGATCGTCAGAAAAACGGCCTATTTCTCCATGATCAACGATTGCCTCTATAGAAAGTCATTCAGCCATCCATGGTTAAAATGCATTCTGCCAGAAGAGGGACAACAAATCCTCAAGGAGCTGCACGAGGGATCATGTGGAGCCCATGAGGCATCCGCCACTATCTTAAAAAAATCCAGGTTAGCAGGGTTTTATTGGCCCACTACCGAGCTTGATGCATAAAAATTGGTGGAATCATGCCATAGTTGTCAGATTCATGCGAATGAATCACACACGGCCAAGCATCTCCAGAGGCCTATCATTGAAGGGCGACCCTTTTCCATCTGGGGAATTGACATCGTTGGACCGTTTCCTCCAACTCGTAAACAGCGGAAATACGTGGTAGTGGCAGTTGATCACTTTACCAAGTGGGTAGAAGCCGAAGCTGTCTCCTCCATCACGGCTGAACGAATGGTAGAATTTGTTAAAGACAATATCGTGGGAAGATATGGCATACCCCACACCATCACCACTGATAACGGAACACAGTTCAACTGTGATGAATTCAAAACTTTCTGTAAGAAATTGGGCATTTTGAACAGATTCGCCTCCGTTTATTATCCTCAATCCAACGGCATGACTGAAGTTACGAATCGGACGATCATAAAAGGAATAAAGAAAAGATTGGGGGAACATGATAAGAAGTGGGCGGATCAGTTGACAAGCATCTTATGGGCGTATCGCACCACTCCTAGAACGGCCACAGGAGAAACACCATTTGCCCTCTCTCATGGTGTAGAAGCTGTAATCCCAGTTGAAATACTGGTCCCAAGTGATAGAGTTGCATTCTATTGTGAGGAAGACAACAACCGTAGATTAATAGAGAGTCTTGATCGAGTGGAAGAACGAAGAGATAAGGCTTATGTACGTATGGCGGCATACAAGCAGTGGATCGCCGCTTACCATGACAAAAATGCCAAACCTGTAGAATTGAATGTGGGAGATCTTGTGCTCCGCAAGGCGGACAAGATCCAGTCTCGAGAAGGGAAGGGCAAGCTAGGGCTCACCTAGACGGGACCGTATCAAATAGTGGACAAGATTGGGTTCGCCACATTTAAGATTCAAGAGATGGAGGGGAACACATTACCACGCACGTGGAACCTCCAAAATCTCCGCAAATACTTTGTCAGAAAATAAGATGTACATACGGTCTTGAGTACTCTTTTTCCTTTAATAAGCTTTTTTCCCATGTGGTTTTTCTTATTAAAGGTTTTAACGAGGCTCACATGTAAGACCTACTTGCTGTAATAAGGCATTTCTCCTATCAATAAACATCAATTGTTCTATTGTCTATGTTCTTTTTAAAATTTTGTTGCAGCAATATAAATATTCCAGTCTTAAAAAGAAGGGGGGCATCCAACGCTCTCCACATTGAGAAGGTACTGCTATCTTGTAGCTACTTTTTCTCCTCAAAGATAAGAGGACAAGCCTCATGGGCG
The DNA here is from genome assembly GCF_963576675.1 of Euphorbia lathyris. Lineage (NCBI taxonomy): Eukaryota > Viridiplantae > Streptophyta > Magnoliopsida > Malpighiales > Euphorbiaceae > Euphorbia > Euphorbia lathyris. The sequence goes on along the minus strand of NC_088917.1, from coordinate 82,972,599 downwards.
GATCCATCTCTAAAGGATCCCCATTCGAGATAGAGTTAAGACGATCCTTGGACGCAAGGTCTTACACTCTCTTACTCCCTTTCCAAAGAGGGGTCTACAAAGTCCTCTAGGCGAATCACTTCACCTCAAAGATAGGTCGCAAGATGATCCCTGAAGGCAGCTTTACTTCCGCTAAAGGAATAAAACAGCTTCAAACCTTCACAAAGGTTCACACAATGGAGTATGGCTGGCCACCTACTCTAAAATAAATCCTAGACGCTTATATATTTACTTACGCAAATGTAAAGGTAAAACAAATAGCTACCATAAAGGATTAAACAAATTGTACTTAAGGTTTTTTATTTATTACAACTCAAGAATAAAAGACTAAGTAATAATGGGATCATCCTCCTTTGCACTCTTCTCGCTTACGGCACTTGCTTGAGAAGCTTCCTTCTCCACAGCCTCAGATATGCCTACAAAGGGTACCTCCTTCTCCACGGAAGATGTTGGACCAAGAGGAAAAGCGTTATCGATGATCGGTTCTTCACCCGCCTTGGGGGGCACTTCCTCAAGCTCCACTAGCTCGACGTTAGTGGGGGGTTTGCTTTCTTCCATGGGTCCCTTCATCCATCTCCGAACATAATCGCGGAGGTAGTCCTTAGCGTCTAGCATTTTGTTATATTTGGCTACATCATCTGGGTCTGGGATGGCGAACTGCGGGTCTGTGAAATCTGGGTCCAGGGAGAAGTACGCCATGAGCAGTTCGCCATAATAGAAAGCTTGCTCACCAGCCGTATACTCTGCCTCCCCTATAGCCACCTCATAGTTCTTAGCGTCTGTCGCAATCTTGTCCTTTAGCTTCTTGATCTCCGCGTCTTTAAGAGCCAAGGCGGACGCGGCTGAGGCAATGTTTGCATTAGCAGAGGCGATGTTCGCATTAGCATCCGCTACCTCTTTCTCCAACTTTTCAATGGTGGCCTTATCCGCCACACCTTGAAGGAGCTCAGCCTCCATAGCACGTATGCGAGTGTACATCTATCAAAGACAAACAGTTTCGTCAAAAGAAAAGAGCAAAGGAACAACGTTGTCTACAATAAGAAATCCTTTTTGGTCGGGGGGCTTACCGTGAGGAGCTCCGTTTTCCCCTTTCGCGCATGAGTAGAACCGGGGATCTAGTTCTGATTCCTTTGCACTTTGCCCAACTGGCCCAAAGCCTCATCTAGGTCGTTTATAACGGACTCATTCTCTAAAGATCCTTGGGCACCATACTTGGCGGACCAGTATCCGCCTAGATCGGGCTTCGCCATCTACACAAATATTCGAGGATCAAAACTCAGATCCTAAACTTGATGAACAGGGAAAAATAAAAAGGCGACCTACCTGTTCCATCTCCACTGCGGGCATTGTGGACTTCATGGCATCCACCATAAGCTTAGGGCCTCTAGCAGCTGTAGGCTTCCTCCTTTTTAGGGGCGGATCAACCACTGCTCCAGCGGGACGTTTCCCAGCATCCTTTTGAGGATTCGCCGCTTGATCTTTCCTACGTGCCTCAGCTTCTAGGAACTTCCTACGCTTCTCTGCAATAGAGTGATTGGCCTTAGATAAACCCCTGCCAAAGAACACAATAAAGTAATCAAGGTTCAAGAAGAAATAAAAGTTACCTTGATCAAATTGCGCAATCTTGGAGTAAATGAACTACTCCCCCTCTCGACGAATCAGCGGAATATCACTCATCATGAAGGCTAAAGCGTCCGCATATGTCCATGCATCCGCCTTGACCTTCTTCATGAGCTCCGCCACCACTTCATCGCTATTGGTCAATATTCGCATATCGCCCGTCATGTGTAAAGGCTTGGGATTCCAAGACGAGGGAAAATCCAGTGATTCGCCCTCTTTTATCTTCACATAGAAGAATTTCTCATCCCAACAGTGGACATTGGACATTTTGTCACTGAATGGCGAATACCTCCAAATTTTGCGAAAGTCAGATAAGACTCGGACTTCCGTTTTGAGGGTTTATGGAAAGCTCTAAAGACACGACCCGTATATACCACTCCTAAATTTGAGGCGAGGTAGCAGTCTAAAGCAATGTCCAACCAACCGTTGGGGTGTAGTTGGCTAGCAGTAATATCGAAGTAAGAGAGGATGTCCGCCATCATTTTTGGGAGAGGGAGTCGGAACCCTCTCTCTACATGACTACAATATATGGTTAGAAAACCGCTAGGCGGACAGGAGGGTCATTGATGGGCTGCAGCTAACTGAGTCTCGTAATTATCAATCCAAGGAAAGCGATTCGCCAGGTCCGCTAAATCTGCAGCACTCATACGAGACGGAGTAGACTCCGCTCGAGGATTCTTTTCCTAGGTTAGATGGAAGGAGAAGCCATTATTCCCGGAGAACACCAAGACTTAACGGCCGGAGCAGTACCAGAGTCAGAAGTAGAAAGAGTTTGACTTCTGGTTAAACGAGTTTGATAGCGATTACGCGCCGAGTTACACAACCCAGCTAAATCGGAGCTAATTGTGTCCTCGGAGGAAGATGAATTTTCCGATGACGAAGTAGTCCAACTAAAATCAACTACAACTTCAGGAGAAGGGGTCGAATTAAAGAGTTCAGAGGTTGATCTAGAAGATGATGAAGAACTCCTAAACATTCAGAACAATTAGAGTAAAGAAAGATGAACTTACATGAAATCGAAAAACTTTGAACTCTGAAATTCCCAGAAAAAGCTTCGAGCAAATGAAAATGAAGACGGAATGGGGAAAGGAGGGAGAGAAGGAAGAAGACGGCATCTTCTCTTTCCTAGAACAAAGCGCACATTACACGTGTCACTCTACGAGTGGTATCGAACAGAGTGCTCATTAATGTAGGTAATCATGACGGCGCGCAGAAGCTCAAAAGCCCTAAAGGACTTTAAGGGAACTTTGGGGGGGCTTCTGATAACATTGAGATATTATCCCGAGGACTTGGGGGGATATTCACCTAAGGAAACGCCGCGTATTGACGAGATCTGCCTGGCGGATCACCGGATCTCCAAGGGCCCATTAAAAGAAACCCGCCGGTGAACCTATGAGGCGAATCTCCTTGGACACTCATTCGCCATTATAACGGCTGAGCCGACCTGGCCATAAAGACCATTAATGAGCTATCAATTAGCTAACCGCGAGCTTAAGGATAACTTGTAACCGCCATTAATGGAGCATTAATGGAGACTTTCTAGTTACTGAAGGTTACAACTTTCTAGCTATATATAGCCTACATCACTGGCTATCCAGGTACACACACATTCCCTTACCCTTTGTCAATTCAGTTTACCTTCTCGTCCTTCCTTACTGACTTTGGCATCGGAGCTTCCCCCCGTCGAACCCAACGACGCCCCCACAGGGACGGAAGTTGACCAAAATTTCTCTACTTATCATCACTTTCATTTTATTTTTATCTTGTTGTATGTTTGGTACGATTTTCATTTTCTTATGTTTGGTACAATTTTCAATTTTTAATTTTATATTGAATGTTTAATTTGCTCAATTTCAATCTTTGTTTCGTATTCTATGTTTTCTCCATTATTTTTGCACCAATGAGGACATGGTCCAATTTAAGTGTGGGGGGAGACATTCATATATTAATTTCTACACAAATACGAACAAATGCAACGAATGATATTCATGCTAATGCAACACATATATATATTGCAAAACATTTTTCACAATAACTTAACATTATCATAAGTTAATATGATTGAATCTTAAGGTTATCATTATCGATAGAAACAATATTTCTATATGGGCAACATTATTTTTCAAAAAATTTCACAAATCTCCGATACGATTTTTAAAAATTGTCTCGAGTGAATGTATTTAAGTAATAAATTCTTTATTTTTAATCTCTATTTTATATCATGCAATTCATGATACAATAAATCTTATTTTAAATTTTCAATTAGGTTTATAGGCATTAAATTGAACTAACAATTTTAGCTCGGTTTGATTTCGTCTTACATTAACACCAATTGAAGTTTTTAAGGGAACTTTAGCCATAATACATGTTGAATTTTAAGTCAATATAGGATGAATGTGCTATTTTTCTTTTTCCCAAGTTATAATTTTATAATTCATATTAATCAATCAATTAGTTTCTTAACTTTTGGCCACAATTGAGACCAACCTTATCACAATCGAGGTATGAAAGGGAAGAAAATTAAGTACCGTTTACTTTTGGCCACGGTTGCGACCACCCTTATCACAATCGAGGTATGGAAGGAACGTTTAAAAAAATATAATAATAATAAGCGTGTATAAGTTTAAAGTAACGATTGCGTCCACCCATGGCATGGTCGGTACCTCTTAAACAAACACAGAGCAATAAAATACGTATAAAGGTTACGGTTGAAACCACCCTTATTTCGGGCGTAACCAAGCAAATAAAATCAAGTACTTATTTATTTTAATATATCTTATATATTAGTTTAGGTTTGGGAAAAGAAATTTAATGCTTTGAAATGCCTTGAGATGAAAAACTCAAAAACATGTGTGCTTATTTTGTCCTGAATGCTTCAATTCAAAATTGGAAATACAAGACGAATGATATATCGTATTTATACTAAGTTAGTTTGATATTTTGCGTATAAATTTGCCATGCGAAGTTAGTCTTTTCGGCTTAACTAGTTTAAAAAGGTAATACAAAGATATATGTTTTATTTTCATAAAGAGATTAGTTAAAGAATAAATTCAGAGAAATTTTGCTCGGGACTAGCAAAAGATTAAGTGTGGAGATTTGTTAAGCCCAAAATATACCTAAAATATCATCAATAATTACATCAATATTGCTACGAATTTGTGTTGTTCATACCTATTTAGAATACTTTTACTCTCGAATATGTTTCTTTCGTGCAAGGTACATAAATATTTGGTAAAATCCAAATAGGAGTAAAAAGAGCTCAAAAATAGAAGAAAAGCCCTACAAAAGGAGTCGAAGACGACGAAAATTAATAACGCCAAGTCGAAGACACGAACAAGAGCTGGAAAACCGAAAAAGCTCCGTGCCGCGACCGTGGCCCTCCCTATTCATGGTCGCGACACGCGTCCTTCAGCCTTTTCTCCCTTCGTCCGAAGTACAATTGATGCTCCCCCATTCTCGGTAGAGAATTTAATAATTCTCGGTACGAGCAGGAGATTTTGGAAGCCTAAGTTACACACTTTTGTTTTCGACGAAACGCGATCGTTCGAGTGGATAAAGACGTCCTTTCGCAGCGGACACGATCCTTCACAACGGACACGACACTTCAATCAAGACTCTTCAACGTCTATAAATAAAGAGTTGATGGAGAGTTGAAGATATGTAGAAAAAAGAGATTAGTATAGAATTTATGCAGAAATTCCGAATCAAGTGATTCAGAAGTTAGATTTAGATTCTGTAAAAAGCAATATGATGTACACACATTGTTTACAAATTAATAACAAATTCAGTAGCGTTTAGACATTGTTCCAGTTTAGTTTTCATTTTGGTAGTAGATCGACCCAGTCTCTATTACGAAGATTCAGCGAGAAAATTGAGTAGAGGATTCGCCCCTGAGCCTGACAAACTCTAACGAAACCCAAGGAAAGGATTGACAACCCGTTCACTTGCACGCCGTCGAAGAATTCAATGCTCCATGTTCTCTGTAAACTTGTATCAATTTATATTTCATCTAATAAAGTCCGTTCTATTCGATAGATTCTTCTGCAGCACTTTGGTAAATGAGCCGAAGTGGATTGATGCTGGTGTTTTCATTAAAACATATTTAATTCAAATCTTTACAAGGAAACTTTGTTGAACACTTAGGCAAATTATCATCTCGAAAGAGTTTTAATTTGATTAAGGGCAACTATCCCGAAAGGGTTTTGTCACGTTCAAAGCCAATTAATTAGAGGTTCCGTCATTTATTTCATCTTTATAATTCGTACAAAGTTTAAAGTTGTTTCTTTGCTTAATGCAAACAAATATACCTGTTTACTTTTCTAAAGTACTAAACGTTCCTGTTTTGCAAATTCAATCTTAAATCAGATATTTTCTAACATCTTCATATTCTAATCTAATTCTTATTCTAGCAATTTCCAAACCAAAACCGATTAAACGATTTTCCATATTATAAACCTTAAAAGTAAATTTAACCGATTCAAAATAAGTTTTGTTTGAAAAAACATTCCCTGTGGGATCGATATCTTTTATTACTACAAGCGTATACCGTGCACTTGCGGAAATCGCTCAACATGCTGCATCGAGCGTCTTGCACACGAATATTGACAGCTTTATGGGCTACATGCAAGTTCAGATGGCAGAAAAGCACAAGGCAAAGACCTCGTTCACAACTGAGTAGGGAACATACTGCTATAGGGTAATGTCGTTTGGTTTAAAGAATGTCGGGGCAACTTATCAACGAATGGCTACGGCACTGTTCCATGATATGATACACAAAGAGGTAGAAGTTTATGTGGACGACATGATGGTCAAGTCGGAGACGAGAGAGGGGCATTTCGCGACACTTGAGAAGTTTTTGGCCCGAATTGCAGAATTCAAGCTAAGGTTAAACCCGAAGAAATGCTTCTTTGGCGTTTCATCGGGGAAAATCTTAGGCTATGTGATCAGTAACAAGGGAATTGAGGTAGATCCCGACAAAGTGAAGGCCATACGAGAAATGCCGGCACCAAAGAATGAGAAGGAAGTGAGAGGATTTCTGGGGCAGGTTCAGTATATCAGTCGGTTCATAGCACGACTCACTGCGATCTGCGAGCCGATCTTTAAGCTGCTACAGAAAGATCAACCAACGGTTTGGAATGACAAGTGCCAGCAAGCATTGGAGAGTGTTCGGAACTATCTGTCTAATCCACCGATTTTAAGACCACCTAAACTCGGAAAACTGCTGCTCCTCTATGTAGCAATCGAGGAGCGATCTATTAGGGCAATGCTGGCCCAAGAAGGGGACACCGGTGTGGAGCACGCGGTGTATTATCTGAGTAAGAAGTTCTTGGAATACGAGCTTAAGTATAACATGATCGAAAAGACGTGTGTGGCAGTAGTATGGCTAACAAAGAAACTACGGTACTATTTTCAATCCTACAAGGTGATCATTATTTCTCGGATGGATCCCGTGAAGTATCTGTATCGAACTCCGTCTCTAACAGGGAAGCTAGCCCGATGGTTGTTGCTCTTGTCCGAATTTGACATCGAATATGTAACAAAGAAGGTTATTAAGGGGAGAGCCGTAGCAGAATTTCTGGCCAATCAGCCTCTGAACGCAAAAGAGGAGGAGATAAACTATGATTTCCCCGATGAGCACTTGAATGCAATAGAAGTCATACCATGGAAAATGTTCTTCGATGGAGCAGTTAACTCAAATAGAGCCAGGGTAGGAGTGCTACTTATCTCACCAGAAGGAGAAAGGGTCCCAATGGCAAAGAAGTTATCCTTCCCTCTCACCAATAATATGGCCGAGTATGAAGCGTGCATCTACGGGTTAGAGTCATTAGCAGCACTGGGAGCATCATACGTTGAAATATGGGGTGACTCAAAACTGATTATCGAACAAGCACATGGAAACTGGGAAGTAAGGGAAGAAAGGTTGCGTCCATACCTAGACCAGTTGGAGGGATTGGCGCAGAGATTCAGCGAGTGTCGTTTTTATCATATTCCTCGAGCACAGAATCAGGCAGCGGATGCTTTGGCCACTTTGGTGTCGGTATGGGATAATCCCCGGAATCTTGCCTCAAAGCCTTTGGTATTGAGGAGGTCTCACAAACCATGCTACGAAGATGTAATGCTGTTGGGGGCAGATGAAAAGCCTTGGTATTTCGATATCGTAAACTTCATGAAAAGTGGAACATACCCGGCAGAATCAGAATTTAGGGATCAGGCTGTGATCAGAAGGTTAGCTCAGCAATTTGTCATCCACAATGACTTGCTTTACAAAAGACACGCCGATGGTTTACAATTGAGGTGCTTGGATGAGGGAGAAGCCCGTGAGGCAATGGAGTCAGTACACTCAGGAATTTGTGGAGCCCATATGGGAGGAGCAGTATTGGCAAAGAAAATCGTGAGGCAAGGCTTCTATTGGCTCACCATGGAAAAAGATTATAACGAATATGCGAAGAAATGCCATGATTGTCAAATCCACGGAGATTATAATCACTTACCAGCTATGGAACTACACGTGCTAACACCCATTTGGCCGTTTGCGGCTTGCGGCATTGATATCATCGGGGAGGTGAGGCCTAATGCGTCGAACGGACACAAATTCATTGCAGTTGCCATTGATTACTTCACCAAGTGGGTAGAGGTAGAATCATTTAGCAAGTTGGGGTCTAAGCAGATGAGGAAGTTCATTGAAAAGCACTTGATCACCAGGTTCGGAGTGCCTCATCACATGATCACGGATAATGGAGTCCAGTTTCAGGGAGAGGTGAGAAGTCTCTTCCAAGAGTACGATATTGAGCATCATAGGTCTTCTCCGTATCGCCCACAAGCTAATGGTGCAGTAGAGGCGGCTAATAAGAACCTTAAAAGAATTCTTGTAAAGACAGTAGAATCACACAAGAATTGGCACGAATAGCTTCCGCTCGCTTTATGGGCTTATCGCACGACAGTTAGAACGTCAACTGGGGCAACGCCGTTCTCCTTGGTATATGGGGCCGAAGCCGTCCTCCCAATTGAGATTGAAAAGCGATCGTTAAGAATCGCAGTAGAAGCAGAGATTCCCGAGACGGAATGGGTGAAGAAGCGATATGAGCAGTTAGCATTGGTGGACGAGAAAAGGATGGAGGCCCTTTACCATGTGCAGTTATATCAGAGAAGGATGGCCCGAGCCTTCAACAAAAAGGTCAAGGCCAGCCCTATCAAAGAAGGGGACCTGGTGCTGAAATAGATCCGAGTGACGCACACCGACCCTAGGGGCAAGTTCATGCCAAACTAGGAAGGACCATTCCTCGTGAAGAAAATCTTGAGCAAAGGGGCGGTGAAGCTTACTACTATAGACGGCATGGAGTTCTCCGAACCTACCAATCTGGATAGGCTTAAGAAATACTTTTCGTAAAAAAAAAAAAAGAAATGAAAATTCCCGATAGGTTGAAAACCCGCAAAGGGCGACCTATACAACAATAAGGGACATCCCAATGGGTGAAAACCCGAAAAGGCACTCATTTGAAAATTCTGGGATAGTAAAAGGAGAGATGAAAAATCGCTGGGATCTGAAAACCGAAAAAAGGCGGGTCCTGGTAACAGTAGTTATATCTTGAGCAATTATGAAAATAATGTATAAGCGGCTAAGTATTTCTATTGTTTGTAAATAAATAAAGGCATGAATATATTTGAAGAGGATGATTGGAATCATTACGATGTACTGAATGCATTGTATTATGAATCATGAGTTATACATTTCCTACCTCTTTCACATAAAAAACCTACGTCCTATCCACCCCTCTCCCTATATACAAACTATACATCGGGGTAATACTAATGAAGAAACTGCAAATAATGAGCCTAATGAGGAGGAAAATCCCAGAAGTCCTCAAAGTCCCTCAAATGAGAAGCCCACTCTGCAGATAAGGCCTCCTCGGGAACCCGACGACCCTCCTCGGTGGCAAGGCGCCCCGCGGTCTCCACTCGCGTCCTCTCCTCTGCAGCAAGATGCCCATTGGTCTCAACTCGCACCCTCTCCGATGAATAAGTATGGAGGGCATCAGGGGGATCGAACGACATCCTCGAGGTAAAAATCGAAGGGGCTGTCTCGATGCCGGAGTAGGTGATGCGGATTCTGTGAAACCTCACTAAGGGATAAGTGTACCCCATCGTTATCAAGTAATAAATTTTTGGTTTAAGTCCAGGTTATCGTCCACATGATTTATTTCTGCAAGTATCAAGCTACTCGGTCTCGGATGTTATCTAGGCTTAGGGGGTTTTGAGTTTGGTTTGTTTAATTAATCTACTCCTAGGTTGAATTATGCTAATCCTAGCTAAGTTATCTAATTCTAACTAAGTTATCTAATCCTAGCTAAGTTATTCTACGCCTAACTAAGTTACTCTACCCCTAATTGATCTTTTACCAATGCAATTAACTGAATGAACATGAAGGGATACGATGATAACAATGATAGAATGTTTAAGCAATTGAATTGAAACTAAGTCACTTGTGTCTAAGGCGATTAACCCGACCTATCCTTCTAAAGTCCCTAGTTCGTGATTCCCTTGTAAGGCCGAAACTAGCTCTAAGGCTCAGTAATTTGGGCTTAATCTTCTATAGGGTCGTCAATCCTATAGGCACTGACTAGGTCAGATTCAGCTCGCAATATGTGCCAACCTAATTTTGGGATTATCGAATGAGTTAAACCAATCAGACAAAGCGTAAGACAAAGATTAAAACATCAAAACAATTGAATAAACAAAAACTATATTATATATCAAAGGTGGAAATATTGTCACGAAGTTACAATAAACCTAGAATTCATAGCATGTATCAGAGGCTAGACAAAATATAAAAGAAGAAAAATCCCTTTCAGGGAACCTGTCTACCAATGCAGGCGTCTTTCTAGGATTTAAGGATGGAGCTTGAGCAATCCTCGGTGAACGGAGCTTCGGAGGTGTCTTCAATGGAGGTTTGAAGGATATGGAGGAGGTGGAGAGGATTTCTCAAGGTGAAAGCTAAGAAAATTACAAAAGCAAAAGATATCTAATTTACATTGGAAAAACTTATTTATAGACGCGGTTCGGGCCCTTTTCTTGACCTAATTCGTGTCTTTATTGATGTAGGAAGTCGTGGGGTCCATCGTGGCTTCGTGGGGGCGGAATTGGTCTTTTTGACCAATTCCCGCAGGTCTGCTCGCCGAGCAGGGCGAGCTGCTCGGCGAGCAGGGCTACTCGCGACGAGCAGCGCCCTGCTCGGCGAGCAGGCCTCTGGTGGCCTGCTCGGCGAGCAGGCACAGCCTGCTCGGCGAGCAGGCACAGTGCCTGGGCAGTGCCTGGGCGGTGCCTGGGCAGTGCCTGGGCTGCTCGCCGAGCAGCGCCCGGGCTGCACGCCGATGCTCAATTCGCCGAGCGACTACCGGGGGTCCCCGAGACTCGATTTTTGCCTGAAATTGATCATGTTTTAACCTACACACGCTCATAAACTCCAAACAACATTAGTCCAAGGGCTAAATTGACCCGTGAATCGCTTATTTGAGCAAACGCTTCGTTTGGTGCGACTTTTGACGGATCAATTAGCTTCAACAGATAACGGAATTATAATATGCATGCCATTTTGGCCGTATTTGCCTAAATTGATCATAAAACGAGCCTAAACAATGAAAAGTAAATAAAACATTTCCAATTTCTAACTAACTCACACAAAAGCATTTAAATGCGAGAATTGCTCGCTTATTAACTAAATAACGCTAAAACCCGTCCTAAAACCGTACCCAAAGATAGGGTTTTTGACCCCTATCAAACCTCCTCACACTTAAAACTTTACTTGTCCCCAAGTAAACTAAAAAAAACTAAACCCGCAATCACAAGCAAGCTAGAAAACCTCCCGGTTTGACTAGGTGCTTGACACAATTTCGAGCATCTGTAATTGCATGCATTCGGAAATACAAAGTAGAGATACGATATCCAAAAGCCGCATTTCAATTATCATGGGTCATAGTTTTAAGCAAATGGACACATGTTCAATTAAACGAGCTTGAGGGGATCGCTAAGTAAAACACCTCACCATAGGTAGTTCACTCATTTCACACAATTTTTGGTGGCTAAGGTGTTTACTCTCGGCTTATGTTCTTGCTTAGGATTACGTTGATTTTGCACGTTCATCCGCGTTCCTCTACTATGCTATATGATTCCGATGATATCAAAAACAGCCTTTAATCGGGGTTGTAATGTGGTTAGAGGGTTAAAGGTACAACAAGGGTTATTAGTTCTAGCGCTACAAAAACAAAGTTTAAATGGCTTTAGCAAATATAAAGTGACTGAGCTTTTTATTCATCCCTTATTATTTTCTTTTTGGGATGTTTCCTTGAGACGTTTTTGATTTTTTTTTTTTTAAGAACTGGGGAATGAAGTTCTTCCCTTTTGTTCGTCCCTTTTCTTTTCTTTTTTTTCTTTTTCTGTTTTTCTCCTTTTTTTTTAGTTTTGGGATAGTGATGCTCATTCACTTCTTAGCCTTTTGGCTTGCTACTGTAATGCCATAAACAAAGATAAAGCGCTAGAAAACAAAGGCTCTAATTGAGCTTTGCAAAAAGAGATTGGGTTACATAGCAAACCAAGTTGTGGTTTGCAAAAACAGGTTAGAACGAAAGAAAAGTCTACAAACTACAAAAATATGGGCTCAAAGGGGCTTCCTAGAGTGGATGAAAAAGAGAAAATAAGGTAAAGAAAAGGGTTAATTCTAATGAGGCTGATTCATCGTTTATCATCTCAAACCATTGCATGTAGGTTCAACACAGTATTAGGTGCAAAATCTGTAATCTTCCACAAGTCAAAGCGTTCACACAAAAATGTCAAGAAAAAGAGCTTTTTGATGTTCGCTCTTAGGCACAAATTCAACTCACAATTCTTTGGGTTTCAATCTTGTGTTTACTAGTTTTCCCCAAACTCAAGTTTAATATCACATGCCTTCAATTCTTAAGTTATCTACCTAAGTAATGATTTTGGCATTTCTTCAAAAGTAGGGTCTAAATGCAAACTTTAGCTCATGCTTTTACAGATACAAGGATTGTGTCCTACACCTAAACTAGTTGTCATGCAATCTTAGGTTCGGTTCTCAGCCCTCAAGGGCAAATAACGAAGTTTAGATTCGAAGGAGGTTCACGGTTTTAGGTCCTAAACATGCAAAACCTAAATAAAATCCGGAAAACGCAAAACTAAACTAGACACGACGCAACAAAAATTTAAAAATTATACAATTTTTGTAAGTTTGTCTACCCCTCCTCCTCACACTAAAAATATGCAATAAGTTCCAACATTGCATCACAAACCATAAAGTACAAGTGCAAAAAGTTAGGGTGGAGAAGAAAACTTACGGATTTTATCGCAATCGCCAAAAGCTTGACGATTTGCGGTGGCAAATTTTTTTTTATTATTATTATTATTATTTATTTATTTCAGCTTCGTTCGGGAAAAAATCCCGAACCGTTGCTTATCTCGGCTGAGCAGCGGGCTGGGCGGCAGCGCCCAGCGGCGGGCTGGGCGCAGTGCCCAGCGGCAGGCTGGGCGCAGTGCCCAGCGGCGTGCTGGGCGCCAGCACCCAGCGGCGAGCTGGGCCTCCTAGGGCCATTTTTTTTTAATTTTCTTTTAAACCTGAAAACTTAAAAATAAAAAATAAAAATAAAATAAAATAAAATAAAACTAAACAACTAAAAAAAATATTTATTTATTTATTTTTTTAAACGAACACTTTTAAAAAAAACGTAAAAGAAAACTAAAAAGACTAAACTAAAAGATAAATGTATAATCTAAATAAAACAAACCTGAAAAGTTTTATTAAAACTTGGGTTGCCTCCCAAGAAGCGCTACGTTATAGTCGGTGAGCTCGACATAGAATTCCCGCCTAGGTGTATGCTTCTACTCGGGTTAGGAATTCAAATTCCTGAATAAATAATCCGTACCTGCAAAACGGATTATCAGTTTCAAAGATTTTTATTGAAAACAAATGATCAAATTTAAATAAATTATGAAAACGTTTAGTTTGCTCCCTTTTTGATTCTCTAGGTAGATCAAAGAGAATGAAAGTTTCTGGACTTGGAGCAAAACTGAACTCTTCTATCTTTGGATTCTTCTCTAGAGGCTCAATTTCAACTGATTCCTCAATTAATATTGAAACTTTTGGTTTCTCATAATTAGGGATCAGTTCTTCATTGTTAATGGGAGGAGATATTACCTTATCAACCTGACCTACCAAATTGGGTTCTTTATTTGATTCGTCCGCGGTTGAATCAACTAGGATCCCTTTTTGTATGCATAAATTTTTAATTGAGGCATACAAATCGTCAGTTTGATCTTCGTGAGTAGATAGAAAGTTAAGCAAATGCGTAATAGACTCCTTATTTCCATTGTTTCTAGCCATTTTCTCAAAAAAGAAGAATCATTAGAAATAACAATAAAAATTAAAAACAAATATTCACAAAAAGAAAAGTATAAACGATTATAAACAAAGGATAATAACAAGGAATGCCTAAACTAACAAATCGACCTTTGGTTCGATATTGCATAAGAAATAAATCCCCAGCAACGGCGCCAAAAACTTGATGATTGGCGGTTGTCGGGATTTATAGAATTAATCTACTCTCCCCGGCAACGGCGCCAAAAACTTGATGCGGATTCTGCGAAACCTCACTAAGGGATAAGTGTACCCCGTCGTTATCAAGCAATAAATTTCTGGTTTAAGTCCAGGTTATCGTCCACAGGATTTATTTCTGCAAGTATCAAGCTACTCGGTCTCGGATGTTATCTAGGCTTAGGGGGTTTTGAGTTTGGTTTGTTTAATTAATCTACTCCTAGGTTGAATTATGCTAATCCTAGCTAAGTTATCTAATTCTAACTAAGTTATCTAATCCTAGCTAAGTTATTCTACGCCTAACTAAGTTACTCTACCCCTAATTGATCTTTTACCAATGCAATTAACTGAATGAACATGAAGGGATACGATGATAACAATGATAGAATGTTTAAGCAATTGAATTGAAACTAAGTCACTTGTGTCTAAGGCGATTAACCCGACCTATCCTCCTAAAGTCCCTAGTTCGTGATTCCCTTGTAAGGCCGAAACTAGCTCTAAGGCTCAGTAATTTGGGCTTAATCTTCTATAGGGTCGTCAATCCTATAGGCACTGACTAGGTCAGATTCAGCTCGCAATATGTGCCAACCTAATTTTGGGATTATCGAATGAGTTAAACCAATCAGACAAAGCGTAAGACAAAGATTAAAACATCAAAACAATTGAATAAACAAAAACTATATTATATATCAAAGGTGGAAATATTGTCACGAAGTTACAATAAACCTAGAATTCATAGCATGTATCAGAGGCTAGACAGAATATAAAAGAAGAAAAATCCCTTTCAGGGAACCTGTCTACCAATGGAGGCGTCTTTCTAGGATTTAAGGATGGAGCTTGAGCAATCCTCGGTGAACGGAGCTTCGGAGGTGTCTTCAATGGAGGTTTGAAGGATATGGACGAGGTGGAGAGGATTTCTCAAGGTGAAAGCTAATAAAATTACAAAAGCAAAAGATATCTAATTTACATTGGAAAAACTCTATTTATAGACGCGGTTCGGGCCCTTTTCTTGACCTAATTCATGTCCTTATTGATGTAGGAAGTCGTGGGGTCCATCGTGGCTTCGTGGGGGCGGAATTGGTCTTTTTGACCAATTCCCGCAGGTCTGCTCGCTGAGCAGGGCGAGCTGCTCGGCGAGCAGGGCTACTCGCGCTGCTCGACGAGCAGGCCTCTGGCGGCCTGCTCGGCGAGCAGGCACAGTGCCTTGGCAGTGCCTGGGGAGTGCCTGGGCGGTGCCTGGGCAGTCCCTGGGCGGTGCCTGGGCAGTGCCTGGGCAGTCCCTGGGCGGTGCCTGGGCAGTGCTTGGGCTGCTCGCCGAGCAGCGCCCGGGCTGCGCGCCGATGCTCAATTCGCCGAGCGACTACCGGGGGTCTTCGAGACTCGATTTTTGCCTGAAATTGATCATGTTTTAACCTGCACACGCACATAAACTCCAAACAACATTAGTCCAAGGGCTAAATTGACCTGCCAATCGCTTATTTGAGCAAACGCTTCGTTTGGTGCGACTTTTGACGGATCAATTAGCTTCAACAGATAACGGAATTATAATATGCATGCCATTTTGGCCGTATTTGCCTAAATTGATCATAAAACGAGCCTAAACAACGAAAAGTATATAAAACGTTTCCAATTTCTAACTAACTCACACAAAAGCATTTAAATGCGAGAATTGCTCGCTTATTAACTAAATAACGCTAAAACCCGTCCTAAAACCGTACCCAAAGATATGGGTTTTTGACCCCTATCAGTAGGCCACGCCCGCCTCGCCATAATGAGCCGCCGGAAAATCTCTCCCTGGGATCGGGAAGGGGGTGCCAAGGCGAAGCTGCTCTGGTCGGGCAACGCCTGAGGACTCGCCCGCATAATAGGAAGGCTCGCTCGCAGGCGTCCGGGCCCGACCGCCGTCAAAAAAGTCAGATGTCCGAGCGCTCCTCAAGGAACCCTCCTGCATGTAAAGACACAATAAACATCCCTAACCACCTCGTAAATAAAGAATAAAAAAGTCAAACACTCACCGGGATCTCCTCACGACCAAAAACCGCAGCAACAGCCTCCGCTGAGAACACGTCTGCCCTAGGATCCACGTCCATCGCAACCTCAGGGGGGTCCGCCGGAGTCAATAACGTCGATAAATAGCGGGCGCGACCCCCTGCATGGTCCCACACATCTCGAGTAGAGGTGGCAATTTCTGACACGAAAACACGATTACAGAGCCAACCCGGCTGACACGACACGATTGACACGAAAATCATTTTTCTAGCATTTATAACATATAAAACCATATGGAACATAAATATGAGATAACACGATTTTGACACGAAACACGATAATTGCCAGTCTAATCTCGAGGGGCAAATCGGCGAGTCAAATCGCGACGAATGTCCGACAAGAGCATGGTCCTCACCGCAAACATCGAGGCAGGAATCTCGCCAGGTGTCCAATACGAGGCGCTAATCCCGGTGATACCCCGGTCGCCCAAGTACCATGCCCGCGCACAGGGATCTGTAAGTATGCACTGCTGCCCCTAGATGCGGGTAACGTAATCGTAATCGGGACCAAAGTCGAGGTCGTCCCATCTAAATCGAATCTGAAAAAAAAGAGAAAAGAGAAGAGTCAGGTGTGATCGAACGAAAATCGAGAATAGTTAGAAAGTATTCACCTGTCCTAAAGTCCGTGAGTCGATCCATGCTAAGAATCGCGCCACTGTCCGCCCCTCCTCAGCCTCCAACTCAAAATCACGCCACCGCGCCATGAGTGGAAGCCTAACCACACGCGACCGGCTCCTGTGGGTGCACGGAAGAATCCGCCTCTCGTACGCCTAAACCTGCTCATAGAAACGGATGTCAAAAGCAGAAATCGCGAAAAGAATAAGGAGACAAGCCAATGATAGATGACGTACCAGGAGGGCAAAGGTATAACCACTGAAATCCTTGCGCTTCCGGCAAGTCAAATCCAGGAACTTATACAGAAAAGCCAAGCCGGCTCCTGCCCAATCATAAGACGACACCGCATCCAAATCATGGAAGGTCTGGATAAGACCCGCATGTATCGTCATGCTCTTAGTGCGGAAGATCGTCTCGCCTAAGGCATATAGAAGAAAGCTGCGAACGGCCTGATCCGTGTCGTCTCGGCCGCAGAAGTCCCTGCGACTCAGTAATCCGTAGGTAGTAATAAACTTCGTCGGGGTGGACTTGACACCCGTATAGACTCTTGGTCCAATCAGAGCAGCTAACTCGGCACGATCAACCCGGGGATGCACCATGTCAAATAAGAGGGGAACCGGGATACCGCTACCCCGCAATCCGGTCAGCAAGGAGAAGTCGCGAGGTAAGATCGTCATCTCCCCGAACGAGAAGTGGAAAGTATGGGTGGAGTCTACCCATCTCTCACATAATGTGCGAAGGCCGAACCGGTCGCATACCCCGTTGGCACGAGGCATCGCCAGGATAAAAGGCTCGAAGCCCAACTCTCGTACCCGGGCTTTGGCCGCCGGGCTAAGCAAGGCATGCCAAGCATGGATATCCTCTGTGGTCCCGGAAATGCCAATAATCTGGAAGGAACGAAACGGGTAAGTTTAAATCTGACTTCTAAGATCACGTCTAATAAAGGTTTGTTAACCTAGTTATTCTTTCGGTTATGTTTAAATCTAACCTAGAGCTCTGTGTCAGTTAGGACCGTCACGTTGTGAGATTTCGTTCTTAGGGTCATTTGTATAAGATTTGATTGATTCATTATTCTTTGGTGTTCCACTCTCCCGCGTGTTTGCAAGGAGATTAATCCAATTCTAACATAGGTTAAAAGCATTTGATTTAGTCGTTTATGTTTTTTTACTATTCACGTGCACTATTCACGTTTTCACTATTCACATGCACTATTCACGTTTTTACTATTCACGTGTGCTATTCACGTTTTTTTCTTTGCTGTTAGCATACATTATTCATTGTTTTTACTATTCACGTTTGTACTATTCACGTGCACTATTCACGTTTTTGCGGTTAACATGCATCATTCATGTTTTTACTATTCAGGTGCACTATTCACGTTTTCACTATTCACGTGCACTATTCACGTGTTATTCACGTTTTTACTGTTGGCATGCATTGTTCGTATTTTTACTATCCATATGCATATAGGTCAAATTCTTTCAAAAAATAAATAAAGCATTGCTTACGTGCATAGAAATTCGCGTTTTCTAACTAAAGGTCTTCTAAACGGCTTAGAGGTTAGCATGCAAATGATGTTCAAAGTAGGGCTACTAAAGCCTAGAAGTTTAGTCAAAAGATAAAAGAGTAGAGGGGTACCTACCTGATTAATGTTGGTCCGGCTCAGATGAGAATCAGGATCCTGAAAGGGAGCCACTCCCGTCAAGTTCGCAAAACCCACTTCCATGCCCTTCGTGCCATCGTATCTATCCGAACCCATCACAAGAATGCTCAAAGGTTAGAGCTAGAGAGAGAAAGAAGAGAGAGAAGGTGTGAGGTTGAAATGAAACCCCACCCCCTTTTATAAGGGTAAAAAGGGACATGGATGTCATTGAAAAAAAGGTTGACGTGACATAAAGGTAAAAAGTAAACAATTAATTACCAAGTGCACAGACCTCCGATTTGCAGTCCTTTTCAGCCTGCGTTTCTACCAAGCAGTGGCCAACACCACAAAGATATGACTCCAGACAACAGTCGAAATTTTACAGAAGAGTGGCGCCAGTCAAAATACAGACAACAGTCAACAGAAAAATAATTTTTAGTCTGAAGTGTTCCAAACGAAAAGATAAGGACGTTCCTATCAAACAACTCAAATACCCGAGATGATAGCTCCAGTGAAAATACAGACGACAGTATCTTAGAATTCAGAATTGCTAGAAAGAACCTTTTTGCTTTTGAGCCATCTTACCTACGGTCCAAGACCGAGGTTGCTTTTGAGCCATCTTACCTACGGTCCACGACCGAGGTTGCTTTTGAGCCATCTTACCTACGGTCCACGACTGAGGTTGCTTTTGAGCCATCTTACCTACGATCCACGATCGAGGTAGCTTTTGAGCCATCTTACCTACGGTCCACGACCGAGGTAGCTTTTGAGCCATCCTACCTACGGTCCACGACCGAGGTTGCTTTTGAGCCTTCTTACCTTTGGTCCACGACCGAGGTTGCTTTTGAGCCATTTTTACCCGCGATCGATTTAGAGACTAGGGTCGCTAGAAAGAGCTGTTTACCCGCGGTCGATTTAGGCTAGGATCCTTAAGAAAAACGTCCACCGGCAGCCGATTCGAAGGCAAAGACGGAGAGGATCGAAGACGAAGTTGGAGCGGGCAGCGCAGAGATCATGTATTCTTCCTCCTACTCTATACGTGTCTTTTACTTTAATATATTTACATTGCATGTGTCGCGTTAGCAAAAAACGTTTTCAAAACACACACATCACTGTCAAAATAGGAAAGTAGGGGCAACTGTGGACACCGAGTCGGAGGACCTGTGACGAAAACCTGTACCAAGACGGTTGAAACGCGGTTTGTTCCGGGAGTTTTAAAGCAAAAAATATATAATAAAAAAACGAGAGGTCAGTAGGAGTTGCGGTCGTCGAGTGGACGGCTCGCGAGTGCTCAGCGACGTGGTGCGAGCGCCTAGCGGCAGTCGGCGCGTGCCCGACGACAGTTGGACGCGCGCCCGACAGCGCGGGGCGCACGCCCGACGTCCGTTGGGCGCGCGCGCCCGACAGCCGTTGGGCGAGCGCCCAACGACGTGGGGCGAGCGCCCAACATAGGTGGGGCGAGCGCCCAACGTAAGTAGGGCGGACGCCCAACATCCGTTGGGCGAACGCCCAACCTGTGTTGGGCGAGCGCCCAACGCCTGTTGGGCACGCACCCAACGCAAGTTGGGTGTCCGCCCAACATTTTGGGCGTAGCCCGACGCTCGCCGGGCTACGCCCAAATTTTTTTGGGATCCGTGCCTATAAAAGGCACGGATGGAGGAGGATTTTTGGAGCTTCTCACTCTAAAATATTTTTAGAGAGAGAAAGTTATTTTTTTGGGAAAAAACATTTTTTTTTCCTAAAAAATCCGAATTCCCTAAAAGTTAAAATTTTACTAAAAACACCGAAAAACACAAAAATCGTAACTCGTGGAATCAACCGACTTCAACTGTCAATACCGATCTTGAGGTATTATCCGAGGACTAGACTCGTTTTATTTTATTTAATTTATTTTCTTTATTTATTTATTTTTATGTTATAATTTTTATTTATTTAGTTAATTATTTATTTATCACGTTTTATTTAATCTTCCGTATTTATTTAATTTTTGTCTCGTATTAAATAAACGTTTGGTTTTGTTTTGAAATAAAAACCTCGTTTTAACATCCCAATACGAACCGTGATCCGATTCAAAGGTAGTTCGGGATTAAAAAACGTTGGAATTATAAGTTTTGGAAAATATTTCTAAATAACGTTTTAAAAGAAAACATCGTTTTAAGAGTCTCCGTTATAGACTATGATCCAATTTGGGTAGTTCGGAGGTCCAAAACGGGGTTTTGAAACGTACCTAAATCATTCCAACGGCGATTAAGGTACGAATCATGTAAATAAACTCGTTTTTGGGGAATGAGATTAGCTTAGAATTAGTGTATAGTCTAAAGCATAAAATCACACTGTGAATAAATCAATTCTTTCTTCTCCCACTCTCTCTCCTATGTACTTTTAATTTATGCAAAATGGGTGATTCTTTACTAAAATGGCTTTTAATGACATGCTCAAAACGGTTTTCAAAGCGAGAAAGAAAAGGTTTCAAATGAATTTTAAACTTAAAGAAATATGCGATTAGTCCGTTATCGCCTAACACGCTGAGTAGGAGGCCGGTGGTTCATAACCGGGCGATGTCGGGGTGCCTAGGAGCCTTTCTCCGGAAAGGAGCTAGCCTTCTCGGCTCGTACCTAAGTTTCCCGAACCCTCACCGGTCTCCCGTAAGGGATCGGTGTTCATTTTCCCATTCGTGGGTGGCAACTCTTCCATACTCCGAGCTCCGGTCCTGCCGAGCAGCTTGATTCCACGATTGGTTGCTTTCGGCGCCAATCACCGCTTACGTCGCCATGAGGTGTCCACCCCCCGGTCCGCCCGGGCGAGGCCGTTCAGCACCTTGTCTAACAACAGAGATCCGCCCAGGGGAAGATGTTGATTCTCCTCCTTGTGTACTCCTAGATCCGCCCCACGCGTATGTCCTGGGGATCCGCCCTCCTAGATACAACCTCCGTGGGTCTAATGTCTGAGGATCCGCCAGAGCGCGTGTGATCAGCGATCCTAGTTAGGATGTTCGCATCATTCTCTCCTTCTTTAAAAGAATTCGGCACTGATTTGTCTGTGTTGAACTCCAAAGGACCATCCGACTTCCACGGGCTAAGGTCACGGATGTTGAACGCTGGTGAGATTTTACCAAGCCAATTCGGCAATGCTATATGATAGGCATTGGCATTGATCTTCTTGGTGACCTTATATGGCCCGTATTTCGTAGGCCGAAGCTTACTGCTTGTGGCGTTGGCGAGTCTCTCTTTGCCCAAATATACCATAACCTCATCCCCAACTTCAAACTGTAGGTCCCTACGGTGCTCATCCGCCTTAGCCTTTAATTTCTGATTTCTCTTCTCAAGAGTCTCTCTCACCTCTTGGTGCATCTGTACATAATCCTTAGCTAGCTGGTTGGCAGTCACGTTTCCTTTAGGAAGATGGGGTATATCAAGGACGTGATTTGGGGTCTTTGTGTATACTACTTCAAATGGAGATCTCCCGGTCCCCGAATGTACAGAGCCGTTGTAGGCGAACTCAGCTTGGCTAAAACCACATCCCACATCCTGGGCTTATCTTTACATTTGTTGCGCAGTAAGTTTCCCAAAGTTCTATTGACCACCTCGGTCTGTCCGTCTGTTTGAGGGTGGGCGGTGGTACTAAACTTCAGAGACGTATCGAACAGAGCCCACAACGTTCGCCAGAAGTGACTGAGGAACTTCGTATCACGATCCGAGACAATGCTCTTAGGTACGCCATGTAGCCTGACAATCTCTTTGAAGAATAGCTTAGCCGTCGCTGAGGCATCATTAGTTTTACGACAAGGTATGAAGTGGGCCATCTTTGAAAACCGATCAACCACAACAAAGATGGAATCCATGCCTCTCTGAGTTCTGGGCAACCCTAGGACAAAGTCCATAGACAGATACTCCCATATGGTCTCTAGCACAGGCAAAGGTAACTGCAATCCAGTATTTGTGGTGCGTCCCTTGGCGGTGTGGCAAATATAGCATTGTTCTACCAAGTAGGCAACATCTCTCCTCATCTTAGGCCAGAAATAACGGGAACTCACTGCTTCATATGTCTTGTCTCGCCCAAAATGTCCTCCAAGGGATCCTCCATGTAGATCATGAATAACCTTCTCACGGATGAAAGTGCAGGGTAAGGAAAGTTGGTTGCCCCTCATGAGATACTCATCCATCAGGTGATACGCCCCATCCCCGTGCTGGTGTTGACACTTCTCCCAGATACTGCCAAAGTCAGGATCCACCAAGTATTCTCCTCTGATGTGTTCAAAACAATCGGTCTCCAGGTTGACTGTTTTTATTAGTGACACCCTTCGACTCAAGGCATCTGCCACCTTGTTCTGTTTTCCAGCCTTATGAATAAGCTTATAGGGGAACTTATCTATGAAGGCGGACCACCGGGCATGCATGGAGCTTCGAAGTTGCTTCTGACTTCCCAGGTACTTGAGAGCTTGATGGTCAGTGTAGAGGATGAATTCTTTCCCCACCAAGTAATGTTCCCAAACTTTCAACGCCCTCACTACAGCATAAAACTCTTGATCATACATGGCCCACTTTTTCCGTGCCTGACAAAGCTTCTCACTGAAATATGCAATGGGCTCTTTTCTTGCATCAAGACTCCACCAATCCCAACTCCACTAGCATCACACTCAACTTCAAACAGTTTATCAAAATTGGGATACGCCAGCACTGGCGTTGTACTCAACTTTTCCTTGATTTGGGCGAAGCTCTTCTCTTGGGCATCCACCCACTCAAACCCCCTTCCCTTCTTCAAACATTCCGTCAACGGGGCCACTATGGAACTGAAGTTCTTGATGAATCGGCGATAAAACGTTACTAACCCATGAAAACTCCTGATATCCCCCACATTCCTTGGAGTAGGCCATTCTCGGATGGCTCTTACCTTCTCCCCATCAACTTGGACCCCCTCGCCACTAACCATGAACCCAAGGAAAACCAGACTTTCCATGACAAAGTCACACTTCTTAGTGTTGGCGTATAACTGGTGTTTCCTTAATAGGTCAAACACTATCCGTAAGTGCTCCACATGCTCCACCAAGGTCTCGCTATGAATCAGGATGTCATCAAAATACACAACTACAAATTTTCCAATCACCGGGCGAAGTACCTGATTCATCAGCCTCATGAAAGTACTAGGGGCGTTAGTCATCCCAAATGGCATAACTAACCACTCATACAATCCATCTCTGGTTTTGAAAACGTATCCCATCTCAATGAGCTCTTCCACTTTCTGCCTCATGATGTCATTTTCCTTTGGACTCATTCGATAGTGGGGAAGGCTTGGCAAACTAGCCACGGGCACAAGATCAATATGATGCTGGATGTCCCTCAAAGGTGGTAACCCACTCGGTAGTTCGTTAGGGAACAGATCTTGATATTCGCCAAGTAGGCGGGTAACTTCATTCGGCATCTCCCTTTCGCCCCTTTGGGCGGATTCGTGATTCGCCTTAACCATTACCACATACACCATTTGGCTCTCTTCACATTCGCTGACAAACGATTTGTGTGTAGGACAGACTACCAAGGTAGACTTCTCGTCGGCCTTTGGCTCTCTCATCATTAGCGTAAGGACGAACTTCACCCCATTCTTCACAAATCTGTAAGTGTTATCTCTTCCTGCATGGATGGCATCGTTATCAAACTGCCAGGGTCGGCCCAACAATAGGTGGCAGGCATCCATATCGACCACATCACAACAGACTTCATCACTGTAATCACCAATCACAATAGGTACCCTGCATCTCTGGGTCACCCTAAGCTCACCCACGTTTTTGATCCATCCCACTCTATAGGGGTCAGGATGTGCCTCCGCCAATAACCCGAACTTCTGAACGGCGCTGCTGCTCACAATGTTCTCTTGGCTCCCACTATCTATTATCACATTGCATCGCCCACCTTTCACAAGGCATCGGGTCCTGAATAGGCGGTGCCTCTGATCTCCCTCTACCCGGCTGGAGACTAACAAACGCCGTACCACATGAATGGCGTATCTCTCTTCATCTACCTCATCATCATCTTCTCCTAAGGGTTCGCAAAATACTTCATCCCCTTCGTCATAGTCATCCTCATACCTCTCCACCATGTTGGCGCTCTTCCTCCTAGGACATTCGTTGGATCTATGGCCTGGCTCATTGCACCGAAAACATTTGAAAGGTGCTGGCCTCGCATATGGATTATTGCTCTTAGGTGGTATAGGTGCTTCCTTGTATGGCCTAGTATCTCCAACAGATCCCCTTCCCACATTGTTAACCTTGGCCCCACTGGCACTCGCCACCTGCTTGCCTTTTTCATAAGACCTCATGTTATCTCTTCCTCCAGGCGTATACTCAATAGTGGCGGATCTCCTGGATCTTCCGGTTAGTTGAGATTCAGCCTTGAGGGCTAAATTCCTGGCATCTTATACCCGAACCACCATCTGTGTGCCAATACGATCCTGGATGTTGTATCTCAACCCTTCTAGATACCTAGAGGTCTTTTGGCTTTCAGTTTCAGACAAGTTGGCTCTCACCGAAAGCCTCAAGAACTCTGAAGTATACTCATGGACACTTCGGGTCCCTTGAAAGCATCCCCTGTAGGAGCTGTAAATATACTGCTCATAATCCGGCGGTAAGAACCGCTCCCTCAACATCGCCTTCATCCGTAACCAAGATCTAATCGGATCTCTGCCTCCTCTACTTCTTTCTTCCCTCATTGATCCCACCAAACTGATGCGCCACCCTTCAGGCGATACGCCACCAGCCTCACCTTCCTCTTATCAGGAATCCCAGCATACTCAAAGAAACGTTCCACTTCCGATAACCAGTCTAAGAATCCCTATATATCCAGTTCGCCTCCAAAAGACGGTAAGTCTATTTTTAGCTTAAAGGCATGATCTCTATCAAAGTTTCCTAGACCTGGATATACTCTAGCAACCTCCACACGTCAGTTGTCAATAGGCCCAACATCCCTCATAGTTCTAACGGTATCATCATTCCCGATACCCTCAAAGTCATCATTATCACTATCAGCGTTATGCACAAGGACAAAGTTGGGTCTTCTTACCTCAGGATCCCTAGGATCCATTTGTGGAAGCTGTTGTTCAGGAACTCCTTCCTTTCTCTGGGTTGATCCTCCCGCGTTTGGTCGGATTAGAGCCCGAACCTCCAGTTTGAAGTTTTCTAGGGAGGTAGCCAGCTCCAGGAACCGTTGGTCGGTTTGCCTCTGCCGCTCATGGCTGGCCTGGATCTGCTCCGCGAGGTGCTCCCTCAGCTCCTCATACCTCCGGTCACTGGTTTCCATGGAATCTTGCGGTTGTCGGGGTTGAACCATTGCCAAAAGAAGTTTTGGGTCAGGAAATGATCGGCTCTGATACCAATTGATACAGATTGAAAGCGATAAATGAAGGTTTTAATCGTAAACCAACAAAGAGTTTCTTCTCTAGCTAAACTAGAAGGAGTGAATCCCAATAACAAGGTATAAACCTTGGTTCTCAAAGAGAATAATGTTTGATTGATAAAAGTTAGTTCATCCTTACAAAAATGGGGGTTTAAATACTTCCCCTAAAGAAAAGACCAAGGACAGGGACTACCCCTACTAGGGTTACAATAAGGCTAACAGTAAAAGGGTAAAATAGGTAATACGCCCCGACAATCAGTACAATGGTACAGGTACAGATTGTCAGGGTTGTTAGGGGAATTACTTCGGAAGGAAGTAAACAGAGATCCGCCCAGGGGAAGATGTTGATTCGCCTCCTTGTGTACTCCTAGATCCGCCCCGCGCGTATATCCTGGGGATCCGCCCTCCTAGATACAACCTCCGTGGGTCTGATGTCTGAGGATCCGCCAGAGCGCGTGTGATCAGCGATCCCAGTTAGGATGGCCGCATCATTTGTAGACCATGAAGGAGTGAATAAGAGCTCATGTGAGACTCGATTTTATCAGAACTAATCTGTCAGCCATAGATAGAGATTTCCCTTTCCAACTACTGAATTTAGCCAGGAACCTGTCTGTTAGGGTCTCCAGAACCCGTTTTTTGGGATACCGAGGAAAAGAGGTACCCCAAGGTAGATGAAAGGCAGCGAGGTGGCCCGGATGCCCAAGAGAGAAGATAAGCGATTGCGCCTACTGGCAATAACAGAGATGCCGAAATAGATTGCTGATTTATCCCAACTGACAGCCTGCCCAAAGATATTTTCATAGAGGGAAAAAAGGTTCCTGACGCATCTCATGTTGCTCATTGTAGCCTTACCGAAGAGGAGCATATCATCTGCATACAGAAGGTGTGTAGGGAAATTTGCATTATTCCCATAGTACATAGGCTTGAATTTACCCTCCCTTTCCAATTTAGTTATCCATCGAGTGAAAAAATCTTCCGCGATGCCAAAAAGGATAGGCGAAAGTGGATCCCCCTGCCTGACACCACAAGAACAACCAAAATAACCTTTCAAGCTAACCCCCAAGCATTATTGAAATTTTAGCCGACGACAGAATATTTAGAATCCAGTCCCTGAAAACCAGTGAGAAACCGAAGGCTTCCAACACAGCCAGTAAGAAATTCCAATCCAGCGTATCAAAAGCCTTTTTAATATCAATTTTAAGGGCCATGTTCCCTTCATAACATTTTTTCCCTAGCATATTGACCCCTTCGGAGGCAGCAGCAATGCATTGGTGGATATTCCTACCCTGAACAAACCCAAATTGGTTCACAGAAACAATTTTCACAGCAATAGTGGCTAATCTATCCGAAAGGATTTTGGCAATAGTTTTGTAACTAAAATTACCCATCACAATTCGATGAAATTGAGAGATGACAGTCGCCTCATCCAACTTAGGGATGAGAGCCATTAAATTAGAATTCATACCAGGAAGGATGTAACTAGAGTCGAAGAAACTGATGACCATGTTGCATACATCATGACCAATTATTTCCCAAAAGGAGTGATAGAAGATACCTCCGAATCCGTCCGGACCTGCAGCGCTGTCCCCTTTCAGATTAAACACTGTGTCTTTGATCTCAGCAAGTGAAGGGCGTTTAGTAAGCTCCTCGTTGTCTGCGGCTGTCACCAGGTTTGGGATTACCTCTGCAATTGGACTCATATCAGTAGGGGCGCTTTTGCCAGTGAAAAGGGATGAATAATAGTCAACCACATGACTTGTGATAATGCTCTCGTCATTGACACGGGCCCCCTCGATAGTTAAGGCATCAAGAGAGGACTGAATCTTCCTTAGTTTGGCGCAGCGGTGGAAGAAGGAGGAGTTACGGTCCCCTGCATTGAGCCACTTGATGCGGCTTTGCTGTTTGAACAAGAGTTCCTGTCTGTAGAGTTGCATATCAAGGTCCTCCTGCGTATGGCCTTGTTGAGCCTGTCTCTCCGGATTCAATCCCTATTCAGATATTTTGAGTTGGATATTGGCAAGCCGAGTTTGAGCCTGATCAATGTTCTCGCCAACTCTTCCAAAGACCATTCGGTTCCATTCCCGGAGAATCGGCCGCAGCAATTTTAGCTTGTAGCTGAGTAACTGAGCCAGGGGTAAGGAGATGTGTGAGTCAGCCCAGTGCTTTGCAATCACCTCCCTGATTTTGTTATGAGTCAACCACATTGACAGAAATCTAAACCGAGCCCATCTGGCGGGACCTGAGGTGGCACTGACAATCATGGGGCAGTGATCCGATCTGTGATGAGGAAGGGCGACACATGTTATACGATCCCACGAATCCACAAATTTCTCATTTACTAAGGCTCTGTCAAGCCGACATTCTACATGCTCACTTCCCTGGCGCCCATTAGACCAAGTGAATTGGTTGCCAGTGGTGTTTACTTCGACTAAACCTCCATTGTCAATGAAGTTCCTGAATTCAAGGCAGGAGCTTCTAGAGGGGCATCTACCTGTTTTTTCATGCGAACCTGTGATGGCATTAAAATCTCCTAACACAAGCCAATTACTGTCCGTGCCAATGCGCAGCAGATAGGACCAAAGATCGCGGCGGGCTAGCGCCGAAGTGCTTTCGTAGACAAAGGAGAGTAAATAGTTAGTGCCACTTACAGAGTAATTCACAGAGATGTGTTGGTCTTGGGACTCAATCAGAATCGGCATAGAGGGGATACCGATTTTAGCAAACAGCCAAATTGTGACGCGGATGTTTGATCAACTAACTGCAGATTAAGAGAGAGCCAGAATGTTTGAGGAATTTGATCAATCTGTACCATCGGTTCAGCCAAGCAGAGAATATCCGGATGATTTATGTTACAAAAAAGGCGGAGGGCCCGTTGAGTGCGGGGGTTACTGATTCCCCGGCAGTTCCAGAACATTACAATCATCTATAGCGGATTGGGGGCCTGCTCTGTCTCTTGACACGAGTACCGCTAAGTGACAGCGCAGAAGAAGGCTTTTTCTTTTTTGTATCCTTTTCAATCCATGGTGAATCCTCTAAATTACTTGCCTGAAGAGTCCCTGAATTCTTCCATAGTTTCCTGGCCCATTCCACATCTAGAGCCATCACTTGTTTTGGTATAGGGTTTGAGAGAGGCTGCCCGAGTTCCTCACCATCCGTAGACGGTCTGTATTCCTGGATCGGTAAATGTCGATACCCTTCAATGTCAGATTCTGGCATGCTCCCTTCATCACTGAGATCCCCCCATCTTCTAGTGTCTGTGTTGGTTTCCCTGTTGTCTGCAGATTCGTGAATCACTAATTGCAGGTCAAATTCATTTGTGATGGGAATAACCTCAATTGGAGTAGAGCAACTAGCTGAAGCCTTTGGGTCTTCCTTCCTGGGGTTAGGAACCTGCACATGTTGCTTTCCCTCCTTTTGGTGTGTCTTTGCAGGGAAATTAACACCATTACGACGGCATTGAGCACCTGAGTGACCTATATTAGAGCATGTAGAACAAAGTGCAGGCAAGTGTTCGTATTCAATGTAAACCCATTGTTTCCGAGAGTCTGTATCCACCCAGATTTTTGATTGAATATCCTTCAACAAATCAACATCAATTAAAATTCTAGCATAGTGTCCGAATTCCCCATTAACCGTATTGTGATCGAATCGGACAGGAACCCCAACCACACGAGCGATGCTAGCCAGAATGCGGGAGTCCCAAAATTCCTATGGAAGATTATAAAAACGAACCCATACCTGTGCAGAGGATGACTTGTGTGAATCTGGATTGAAGCCTGTCGTCCAGGGAGAGAACCGTATGATTCCTGATTTGAGGGAAATAGCTCCGAGGCTCCACACAGCTTGCAGAGCAGCTGCCGATGGCATAATGATATGGTAAAATCCCTTACCAAGAGATAAGAGTTTCCAATCCATATCCCGTTTCCACAATTGGTTCAGTTTTTGTTTTAACTCCGGGTGTTTCCATGGGCGTTCGCCCTTTGATAGCGAGATTCTTCCAATCACTGAGTGTTCGAAGGACTTTATCCTCTCCTCATAAATTGCTTGCTGGATTCGGATAGCCTTGAATCCTCCCTCCTCGGAAACTAAAGGGGGCGAAGGAGCTGGAATTGAAACAGGGGCGATCGATTTACAAACCACAGACGCGAAGGTCTTGGCCGGCGATTGGGGAGGGGGTTGCGAGTTTGTTGTCGGGATAGATGATTTAGCAAAGGCAGATCGCTCGAAGAGGTGAGCAATAGAATAGGAGGGATCCGCCATGGCTCAGGGGCGACGGCGGTCTTCGATCACCATATACGTTAGGTC
This sequence comes from Euphorbia lathyris, assembly GCF_963576675.1. NCBI lineage: Eukaryota > Viridiplantae > Streptophyta > Magnoliopsida > Malpighiales > Euphorbiaceae > Euphorbia > Euphorbia lathyris. Next base: position 82,942,350 of record NC_088917.1, on the reverse strand, counting down.
CGAAGAATATAACCTAAGCTCTGATACCAAACTGTCACACCCGACCCGAAACGGCATCGGGTATTAATGAAAAACCGGATAACGATTTCTACTAGATTAAATTTTATTCGGACTAAAAAAAATTTATTTAATTGTTTGGCTTGAACTCGATAATTCTATCAAGCTTCCTACGTATCCCGAATATTTTAAATCTTTAAATCGGGAATCAATGCCACGTAGTTCTACCTATTTTAGGTAGTTCTCTTAAATTAGGTAGTTCTCTTTAATTATTCACATTTGTTTGACTCATTAATCATTTAATTGTATATTTCACTTTATTACTATATAATTTTATTCTTGTTCACAATAAAATTATTGAGCATAAATTAATATTTAGTATCTCGAATTTATGATAATTCATATAATATAATCTTCTTAAAATGTAAATATATTTTATAAAAGATATACATAAATATTTTATCAAAACCGATAAACTTTTAAGTTCCCAAATCATTTTATCAAATCAACTCGTATCACAAATGAAATCAATTCACAAATAAATTTCGATGTTTTCGAATTAACAAAATAAAGAGGTTAATCAAATAAACTCTTTAACGAGTTCGTAACCAAATAAACGGGTTATCAAACCAATTTGTAACCAAATAAATATTTTACCAAACCAAATTGGTAATCGAACAAATAGTTTATCAAACCAAATTTGAAATCAACAAACTTAACATTATATCCATCCTAGAATTTCTCCCCTTACGTATCAATCCACACAATAGAACCGAGATATCTCATAATTTTGCCTATCCCGCATGGTCTTACTCAACACTTCTTTGCCATACCCGATAGTTCTTTGAACTGTGTACACAAGCCATGTCCCTCACTGAACATGGACTTCAAATATAAAACCACCGATCCGGATTACTCTAGATGGATATATATATAAAAAAAATTCATTATCATAATATTCTCAATTGAACTTTCTCAATCCAAAAAGCATTCACATCGAATTCATTTTCGTAAATCCAATTTCTAAAGTTAATACCACAAATATAAAATTTTACTTCAAATTCATCATTTTACAATCAAAATAAAAATTAAATACTTTAAATAATATAGTTCCATAAAAAGTATAAGTTCACAATCCATGAAAAAGAGATAGTAAATATTCTTGAATAGGGAGTTGAATTCAAAATCCATAAATAGTTAAAACCCATTAAAAATAATAATAAGTGTTAAAACTTAATTTCAAAATTCATCTCTTTCCTTTTTTTTTTTCAAGTTGATTATGTATCCAAACTTTGTTTTAATTTCAAAATTTAATCCTCCCCCCTTTTCTCCATTCAATTTAGTTATATATATATAGTTGATTATTTCATATGCATAATGACATATGGAACTAATACAATAACATAATGACTTATAGGTGTGCATGTATGACACCTAACCTTATGAATATGCATGCATGACACCTCTTTTCCAATTAGAAAATATGCATGATTTTTTTCTACATGCATCTTAATTCATATTGAAATTTACACCATTGTGTAATTATATATCATGCATTTTTATATATATTTTCTTTTAATTGTATCTAAATTTTAGAACAAATGGCATATATATAAATATATTTAGTTTATGTAACAATTTATATACATATTAATTGTAAAAAAATTATTACACATTTTACCTAAATAGCATATATTATATTCTTTGTATCATTATTATTAATATTTTAATAAAAAGTCCTAAACTTTTCCAATTTACACTTAAAAATAATTAAACTAACTTTAGTAATATATTTTTAACATCCAATTGAGTAATCAAAATATAGTACATTCTAATATCGAGCATTAAATTTTGAACACGGATGTGACAGTTTAGACCTTTAGAACGCTTTAGGGTGCCGTGGACTGTCAGATAGAAATGGCATCATTGTTTGAGACTCTTAGCAAGTATGTAGTTCATTGTTTCTCATATTTTCTTCGAGGGTAACCATGAGGCCGACACCGTGGCTACTTTTGATGGAGTTAGTACAAACTCTTTTTTATGCTTTTGTTTCTCCGCTTTAATAAATCTCGATTAAGTTCGGTTGTTGGTGTTTGGCTAGGGGTGCTAATTTGGTTGGATGCCCTGTTATTCCCGCTCCGTCCCTAGCTTCCTGTTAAAATAAAACAATTATCAAAATAGTTATGCTTATAGTGAGGGTCATTGACTAGTTTCCACATTTCCTATGGGGAATTCATAAGGAAATTCGGTTCTTTATCGGTATGCATCATTGTAAAGGCCATTTTCGGGTATTTAGTCTCTAAATATTAACGTCTCTATGTCCATGGAGATACGAAGAAGATTTCCTCACACATTATTGACTTCTTCTTTGAAATTTTTCATGCCCCTGTTGCTTTTGGAACATCCCAATGTTGATCAAAGATATGGTTCCCGTCTCGATTATTTTTACCTCTGCATAATGGAAAATGTGAATGAGCTAGTTTGACAATTATTTGACTTATCACATGAGGCCTTGCAAACATGTTTATCGATATACGAAAGCAGCTTTGTGTATTTTGGCATGTTGTAAGTGTGTTAATGACATAGTAAACATTTTATACATTTGTTTGTAATTAGCTTATAGCAGAATTTACCTGTTGTTCTTTGGTAAGCTGTTTCTAACGGTGTTAGTAACACGTGTGGCAAAGCCACGTTATACAGAAAGGGCGAAATTCGTCCCTTATTTTTTTTAAAATAAAAAATACCATTAAAATCAATCACCCTATAGTAGTTCCCTTATTTTTGAATTTACTAGATAACCTTTGTTTTTGTGTATTTACTACATAACTTTATTTTCTCTATAATTTATATATTTTGGCTACTGGTAGTAATTATTAGGTTAGTATTAATAAAGTAAAGTATAATCTAACCCAAAATTGTTTGTGTCATAATCATGTCTTCATCGGGTTAGTATCAATTTCACATATCGTGTTTCGTGTCACCTATAACTCCTTCAGTTACTTAACTATTATGTATTCTATTTTATGCAAGATCTTGTTAGCATTATAGCTAAAATAAGAAAAACATGTCAAATTTTTGTTATTATTCATTGGACATCTCGAATAAACATTGGTATCCATTAACGTTTCTATCTTTCCTTTAATATGTGCCAAAGATTTTTTAGAAAAATTAAAAACAACCTAACTTCCTCTAGTTTAAACATAATCTAGATAAGAGTTGGTAAGTTAGAAATAATATTCCCTATAATCTATACACTCTATCTCAATGATATTCAACTTGCAAAAACAATTTAAACAATAATTCCATGAAAAAATATAATATGATTTTTTATTAGATTAATGAAACAGTAGTTCAATACTGAGAAAGTTTAGAGTTAAACCGAAAATGAAAATTAAAATGAAAATGAAAATAAAAATAAAAATAAAAGGTCTTCTAAATTACGATGAATAAAAACAAGCATAAAAATAAAATTTAAGAGATAGAATCCAACTATTGGTATCCATTTAGCCGTTTGACCTTTTCTCTCATAATGTTTGAGTGACATCAATCTTTTAGAAACGGAATTTTAATTTCAATTCTATATGTTCTCTCTATACATCTTAATACAATACTCTGAATAGAATAAGTAGTGGAATTAGTAGAATCTATGTTGCTATTGACATTTTATATTTTGATAATTTAATTTGCGTGATGTAGAGACATGTCATATACTGTCTCCTACTACTTTAGAATCAATTTATAATTATTCATTTTAATTTTTTTATTCATGCATTTTATACTTTTCCCAATAAAAACTAGAATTGTTGTTTATTTGATCTTGAGTTTTATAGAACTGCAGCTGCATTCACTATAATTTTACTTAGTGAATACATCATTTGGCCCCTGAAAATGTCCAAAAAGTTTGATTAGCTACATGGGATAAATGTGTTGCACGCGCCCAAAAAATAGTAAGACGATCAAGGTTGCAGTATGCAACACATCTTCATCATGTATCTTACTATTTTTGCAACCGAGTGATTAATTGAATACATTTTGGACAAGTTCAGGGGCTAACTATTTCATGCCAGTTGAGGGGTATATTTGGTTACTTTGAAATTTCAGGTGGTCAATGAAGCTTTTTGGACAAGTTCAGGAGGCAAACGATGTATTAAACATTTTTTTAATATAAAACATATGTATTTTATTATTGTCTTATTGTTATATATGTATATTTATTTATTTTTGTTACATAGTTATTTTTTGAGAAGAACTTAAAATATTTTCTTGATGTGTACTTTTTTATATTTTTATATATTATATTAAAAATAGTGTTAAAAATAATTTTTTATAATAATCCAGGAATGGCAACATCTACAATGAGGAACATCCTCGGATCTCTGGCTACCTGCATTGTCCTTGGTGGCAAATTAGGCGACCTGACTGATTTTGTCGGGGTTGTACCTAGAATTCGATGGTGGAATTGGCACTCTCCATAACTTGGATGTTCGGCCCCATGTCATGTGATCTCCACCCATCTTTCTGGTTCATTAGATGCACACCCTCATCGTGGCTGGCACAAGGTCAACACCGACGCCTCTATCTTGCGATGCCCTGGTCCCGCATGCTGTGGCAGAATCTTCAGAACTCTAACAGTCTCTCAATTGGTTTTCTAATGTCGCCTTTGATTGCTACTATGACAGAACTTCAGGCTGCTATATTTGCTATTGAAATCGCTTTTGACAGAGGCTGGTGGAATTTGTGGCTTCAAAGTAATTCTGCCTACATAGTTTAGATCTTCAGAACCAAACGCTTTAGGGTGCCGTGGACTGTCAGATAGAAATGGCATCATTGTTTGAGACTCTTAGCAAGTATGTAGTTCATTGTTTCTCATATTTTCTTCGAGGGTAACCATGAGGCCGACACCTTGGCTACTTTTGGTGGAGTTAGTACAAACTCTTTTTTATGCTTTTGTTTCTCCGCTTTAATAAATCTCGATCAAGTTCGGTTGTCGGTGTTTGGCTAGGGGTGCTAATTTGGTTGGATGCCCTCTTATTCCCGCTCCGTCCCTAGCTTCCTATTAAAATAAAACAATTATCAAAATAGTTATGCATATAGTGCGGGTCATTGACTAGTTTTAATTCCACATTTCCTATGGGGAATTCATAAGGAAATTCGGTTCTTTTTGCATCATTGTAAAAGCCATATTCGGGTATTTAGTCTCTAAATATTAACGTCTCTATGTCCATGGAGATACGAAGAAGATTTCCTCACACATTATTGACTTCTTCTTTGAAATTTTTCATGCCCCTGTTGCTTTTGGAACATCCCAATGTTGATCAAAGATATGGTCCCCTCTCGATTATTTTTACCTCTGCATAATGGAAAATGTGAATGAGCTAGTTTGACAATTATTTGACTTATCACATTAGGCCTTGCAAACATGTTTATCGATATACGAAAGCAGCTTTGTGTATTTTGGCATGTTTTAAGTGTGTTAATGACATAGTAAATATTTTATACATTTGTTTGTAATTAGCTTATAGCAGAATTTACTTGTTGGTCTTTGGTAAGTTGTTTCTAACGGTGTTAGTAACACGTGTGGCAAAGCCACGTTATACAGAAAGGGCGAAATTCCTCCGTTATTTTTTTTAAAATAAAAATACCATTAAAATCAATCACCCTATAGTAGTTTCCTTATTTTTGAATTTACTAGATAACATTTGTTTTTGTGTATTTACTACTTAACTTTATTTTCTGTAAATTTATATATTTTGGCTACTGATAGTAATTATCAGGTTAGTATTAATAAAGTAAAGTATAATCTATCCCAAAATTGTTTGTGTCATAATCATGTCTTCATCAGGTTAGTATCAATTTCACATATCGTGTTTCGTGTCACCTATAATATTACTAATAGCTGTATTTAATGGCGATATTTAAACACATATAATGATATATATTAATATTTTTAAAAAATTTATGTCATTTTTGGATTAATAAGTTAACCTATAGCAACCAAAAGTCTGCTAATATCATGCTGTCAATAATATCTTACTTTATATAAACCAAAAGTATGTTGATATCATGGATTAATAGGTTAACCGTAACCCAATCCAAAAATTTACTTGTCAGTTTAATGTTAACCAAAAAATGACCTGTATGTAATAGTAAGCTAAATCCAATTATCAATGTACACTTCTAAAACCAAAGGGACGTGTTTTAATCTTATCCATTCATATAAAAACGGTACTATATATATATATACACACTACATTATGAAATAAATATAATTACAATTAAAAATAACTGTGAAAGAAACCAAGATAGAAGTTACAATATCCTTATTTAATTGCTTATAAATATATTTAATCCAAATCCTGAGAAATAGAAAAGAGACATGATGAAAAAAATATACACTTAGTTTTATTACAGAAGTAGAGATTTATTTAATAGTGTAATAATAAAACATGTTAGATTACATAGGTGATAGATGAATTCATTAACAATAGCAGTGACAATAAGGCTTTTGATTGTTCGGATGTTTGCAAAATCCACCACCTCTTAGACAACCAGAACAATAGTGTGTGCAATCTTTACCAGCTGAGCAACTTGGTCCATTGCTATTGCAGCACACAGCGTTTAGACCTATTTCACTCATCACAACATTTTGGTTCATAACCATCATAATTGCTAACACAATAAATATTCCAATCGCCTTCATTTTCACTTTTAATTATACTCAACTTCTTTTATTCATATCAATTTCACTTCTTCTAGCTTCTATTTATATACATTTCCATGTTAACTGCTTTAGTTAGTTGCAAATGAAACTAAATCCTTCAGTTACTTAACTATTATGTATTCTATTTTATGCAAGATCTTGTTAGCATTATAGCTAAAATAAGAAAAATATGTCAAATTTTTGTTATTATTCATTGGACATCTCGAATAAACATTGGTATCCATTAACGTTTCTATCTTTCCTTTAATATGTGCCAAAGATTTTTTAGAAAAATTAAAAACAACCTAACTTCCTCTAGTTTAAACATAATCTAGATAAGAGTTGGTAGTGTTAGAGACAATATTCCATATAATCTATACACTCTATCTCAATGATATTCAACTTGCAAAAACAATTTAAACAATAATTCCATGAAAAATTATAATATGATTTTTTATTAGATTAATGAAACAGTAGTTCAATACTGAGAAAGTTTAGAGTTACACCGAAAATGAAAATGAAAATGAAAATGAAAATGAAAATGAAAATAAAAATGAAAATGCAAAATCTTTTTATAGAACTGCAGCTGCATTCACTATAATTTTACTCAGTGAATACATCATTTGGTCTCTGAAAATGTCCAAAAAGTTTTATTAGCCGCTGAACTTTCAAAGTGTCCTAATAGCCCTCCCCCTTCCCCCATCCCTCCTCCCCCAACTTGTATAAAATGTTCAGTTAGCTCCCTAGATTTGCATCAAATGTATTTAACTAATCACCCGATTGTAAAAAAGTAAGCTATGTGGAAAATGTGTTGCACGCGCCCAAATAAAGTAAGATGATCAAGGTTGTGGCATGCAACACATCTCAATCATGTATCTTACTTTTTTTTTTGCAACCGAGTGATTAATTGAGTACATTTTTCGCAAGTTCAGGAGACTAACTGAATATTTCATGCAAGTTGAGGGGGCTATTTAGTCACTTTGAAATTTCAGGTGGTCAATTAAGCTTTTTGGACGAGTTCAGGGAACAAATGATGTATTAAGCATTTTTTTAATTTAAAACATATGTATTTATTATTGTCTTATTGTTATATATTTATTTATTTTTATTACATATTTATTTTTTGAGAAGAACTTAAATATATTTTCTTGATGTGTACTTTTTTATATCTATATTATATTAAAAATAGTGTCAAAAAAATAATGTTTTTTTATAATGATTTAGGAATGTCAACATCTTCTATGAGGAATATCCTCGGATCTCTGGCTACCTGCGTCACCTTTGGTTGTACCCAGAATTCGACAGTGGAATTGACTTTCTCCAGAACTTGGATCTTCGGCCCCCTCTCATGCAATCTCCACACATCATTCTGGTTCATTAGATGCACACCCTCTTCATGGCACAAGGTCAACAACGATGCCTCTATCTTGCGCTGCCATGGTCCCGCATGCAGTGGAAGAATCTTCAAAAACTCTAAAGGTCTCTCAACTGGTTCATTTGGTTTTCTCCTGCCGCCTCTGATCGCCACTATAATAGAACTTCAGGCTGATATATTTGCTATTGAAATGGCTTTTGACAGAGGCTGACAGAATTTGTGGCTTGAAAGTGATTTCTTTTACATAGTTTAGATCTTCATAACCAAATGCTTTAGGGTGTCGTGGACTGTTAGACAGAAATGGCACCATTGTTTGAGACTCTTTGCAAGTATCTAGTTCACTGTTTCTCATATTTTCTTCGAGGGTAACCATGTGGCCGACACTTTGGCTACTTTTTCTAGAGTTACTACAAACTCTTTTTTATGCTTTTGTTTCTCCTCTTTAATAATCTCGATCAAGTTCGGTTGTCGGTGTTTGGCTAGGGGTGCTAACCTGGTTGGATGCCCTGATATTCCCACCCCGTCCCTAGCTTCCAATTAAAACAAAACAATTATCAAAATAGTTATGCACATAGTGCGGGTCATCAACTAGTTATAATTCCATATTTTCGATGGGGAATGCATAATGAAATTTGGTTCTTTATCGGTATGCATCATTGAAAAAGCCATATTCGGGTATTTGGTCTTTAAATATTAACGTCTCTATCTCCATGGATACGGAGAAGATTTCCTCATATATTATTGACTTTTTCTTTGAAATTTTTCATGCAATGTATTTTCGATCAAAAATATGGTTCAACTCTCGATTATTTTTACCTCTACATAATGGAAAATGTGAATGAGCTAGTTTGATAATTATTTGACTTATCACATGAGGCATTGGAAACATGTTTAACGATATACAGAAGCAGCTTTTTGTATTTTGGCATGTTGTAAGTGTGTTAATGATGTAGTAAACATTTTATGCACTTGTTTGTAATTAGCTTATAGTAGAATTTACTTGTTAGTGTTTGGTAAGTTGTTTCTAACGGTGTTAGTAACACGAGTTGTGAAGCCATGTTATAGAGAATGGGGGACATTCCTCCCTTATTTTTTAAAATAAAAAATACCATTAAAATCAATTACTCTAGAGTAGTTCCCTTATTTTTGAATTTACTAAATAACTTTTTCTTTTGTGTATTTACTAGATAACTTTATTTTCTGTATAAGTTATATATTTGGCTAGAGGTGGTAACTATTGGGTTAGTATTAATTAAGTAAAGTCTAACTTAACCCAAAATTATTTGTATCATAATCATGTCTTCATCGGGTTAGTATCAATTTCACGTGTCTCGTTTCGCGTCACCTATAATTTTACTAAATAGCCATTTTTAATGGCGATATTTAAACACATATAATGATATATAGTAATATTTATAAAAAGTTTATGTCATTTTTGGATTAATAAGTTAACCTATAGCAACCAAAAGTCTGCTATACATGCTGTCAATAATATCATACTTTATATTAATCAAAAGTTTGCTAATATCATGGATTAATAAGTTAACCGTAACCCAACCCAAAAATTTATTTGTCCGTTCAATGTTAACCAAACAAATGACCTATATGTAATAGTAAGCTAAATCCAACTGTACAGTTCTCAAAACCAAAAAGACATGTCAAATGGGCATTCCCGCCCCCCCAATCCAAAAAAAAAAAAATAATTAGTCTAGAAAGAAGGGTTAATATGCAAAAATACCCCTAACGTTTTAGGTCATGAGCAATTTTTCCCCTAACATCTAAAATGGTGCAATTTTATCCCTAATGTGGGAAGGCAAGAGCAATTTTACCCCTAACGTTGATAAATTGGATCAATTTGATAAAATAATTCATCAAACTGTCTTCTCGGTCATGAATCTTGTCATCTACAACACATGCGTTATTTTATCAGTAACAAATCACAAATATATGTTGGGATGTGAAAAAAATAAGAAAAAAATATTAAAAATATACTGTCTTTTGTACGAATTAGACAAAAAAATTCAAAAATTTCACCGAATTTATAAATATTAATCTCTAATTTTATTAATAAATTACAAAAAACATTATATCATTTTTTAGAACAAATTGATATGCAATTGGTGCAAAATAAAGAAAAAAAAATGATTGTATTTTATAATAGTGTCTGAAATTGATCCAATTTATCAACGTTAGGGGTAAAATTGCTCTTGGCTACAAACATTAGGGGTAAAATTGCAACATTTTAGACGTTAGGGGTAAAATTGCTCCTGACCCAAAGCGTTAGAGGTATTTTTGCACCTTAACCCTAAAAATAAGCAGTATAGGTAGAGGAAGCAGATTGTTTTCAAGCTATGACAGATCGTAGATGTCAATTGCTACCTCGTAACCGTATCTACTTAGCATTAGAAGTTTTTTTTTTTATTTTAAAACATTTTGTATCGAATAGCAATTATGTAATAAAATATATTTTTTTAATTAATGCTATTTTGTCTAAAAAAAAATTATATAGAGTTTTGTCCCCCTCCCTCAAATCCTGGATCCGCCACTGTAAGGAAATCTGGCCCTATGCAGCTACATATATGCAGTTTTTCTACTAAATAGATTTCCTTCTTTTTTTTTTTTTTTTTTTTTGGAGAAAAATAGATTTCCTTCTTTAACTATATAGGTAATCACACACACCATATCAAAAAAAATATATATATACATTCTCATCAACCATACATTAGCAAAGGAGTGGACTAAGAAAAAATATATATATACATTCTTTATGCCAAACATAACGGTAAAAAAATCTAAAAAAAATAGACAGAAAAACCAAAGGGTTAACAGTGACAAAGGATAGACCTTATAATGTGTTTTTCAAAAGAAAAAAACTAAACAGTGTTTTAGATAAAAGGAGTGGACTAAGAAATTATTTACTCGATGAGGTTCGATTCCTAGTGTAAAATCTTAATTGAGAGAGGAGATACTTAAAATGTGCGTAACAACCTTGAACCGATAACCAGGGTTGGAATTGAGTCAAGCCGAGCCGAGCTCGAGCTCAACATTCTGTCTGTGAGCTGTTCGTGATCTTGTTCACGAGTTTTGCTCGCAACCAGCTCGTTAATTCAGTTCTTGAACTTTGCTAAAAACAACTCATTAATTATGTTCATTGATTATATTGATGTGAAATTTCTTAAACATAAAACTATAGAATTTTGAAATCTACAAAATCAAATTTACGTAAAACTACGTTATTTTACATTCCCCTTTATAAAAATATTATTAATAAAAAAATCGAAACAAACTTGCTTACGAGTGTGTTCATGAACATTATAATCGAGTTTGCTCATGTGCTTATTCATGAACGTATAATCGAGTCAGCTCGTGAGCTTTCGAGTCAAGCTTCACCGTGCTCAAGCTTGGCTCGTTTATAAATTGGATCGAACACGATTGAGCTTTTATTGAGCCACTAAATCGCTCATGAGCGACAAAACTCATCTACATCCCTATGCATAACTTTAATTTTGAAAAAAAGATTAATACATCCCTAGCCTTTTTGTACTTGTCCAAAAAATTTAATTAACCCTATACGTTTAAAATGTTCAATTTACCCACTAAACTTGTTTAAAGTGAGTTATTAAATGACGAAGTAAGTAGATATTTTGGAAAAGTTGGAATGTGTATACCCGAAGCAAATTCATGGGGCTAATAGATCACTTTAAAAAAGTTTAGGGGACTAATAGTTACCATTCAGATAATTAATGGATCACTTTAAACAAATTCAACGGGTAAATAAAACTTTTTTAAAATAAAGGAGGCAATTAAAAAAAATTAAGTAAGTACAGGGGCTAAAGCTATATTAAGCCTCTAAAACATTGTTTTCTACCGATATATCATAGGGAGAATTACTAAACTAGTCCTTTTTAAGAGGTTAGTTTACATTTCTAGCTCATTTCAAAAAAAATCCAAAACTAACATATTTCAACAAATTCTTCCATCTTTGCCCTCATTATTCCTAACAGAACTTCATCTCTCTAACGTATCAAACGTTGCGATAGGAAGAGGAGGAAGAACGAGAAGAGACGGCGAAACACTCAAAGAGGTGGAGAAGCGAAAGGCGGCAATAGGAAGAGGAGGAGAAGCGAACGGTGAGGAGAAAGAATGAGAAGCGAATGGCGGCGATAGGAAGAGGAGGCGAAGAAGGCGAACGGCGAACGGAAGAGGAGGAAGAAGGCGACCCCTTTTTCCGGCAATCTCGTCCCAATATATATTGTTTCTCTTCCTTTTTCATATTTTTTCTGGTCGTGCGAACCCCCAAAAAAGTGTCATTGTTATCTGAAAATGCATTTTGGTCAGACTATCAGTTTCATATTTTTTCCCGACAGTGTCGATATCTGTAGATATTAGTAGATATGTGTTGTCGATATCTGTAGATATTTGTCGATATCGACAAATATTGTAGATATTTGTAGATATGTGTTGTCGATATTTGTAGATATTTGTCGATATCGACAAATATTATAGATATCTACAGATATCTACAAATATCGATAAATATCTACAGATATCGAAACTATCGGGGGAAAATCTGAAACTGATATTCCAACCAAAATGCATTTTCAGATAACAATGTCACTGTTTTTGGGGTTCGCACGATTAGAAAAAACATGAAAAATGAAGAGAAACAATACATATTGGGACAAGATTGCCGGAAAAGGGTCGCCTTCTTCCTCCTCTTCTGTTCGCCGTTCGCCTTCTTCTCCTCCTCTTCCTATCGCCGCCATTCGCTTCTCCTTCTTTCTCTTCACCGTTCGCTTCTCCTCCTCTTCCTATCGCTGCCTTTCGCTTCTCCACCTCTTTGAGTGTGCCGCCGTCGCTTCTCGTTCTCCCTCCTCTTCCTATCGCAGCGTTTGATACGTTAGAGAGATGAAGTTCTGTTAAGGAAGAAGATGAGGACAAAGATGAAAGTTGTCTGTTGAAATATGTTAGTTTCCAAAAAAATTTTGAAAGAGGCTAGAAATGTAAACTAACCCCTTAAAAGGGGCTAGTTTAGTGATTCTCCCATATATCATATAAGCAATAAATATATCTAAAAAACAAGGGAGAATTACAAAACTAGCACTTTTTGAGGAGTTAATTTACATTTCTAGCTCCTTTTAAAAGACTAACCAAAACTAACACATTTCAACAAGTAACTTCCAAGTTTACCCTCGTCTTCTTCATAATAATAACGTTGTCTTTCCCCCTCTCACTGTTTTTCTCGCGCTCTCTATCTGTCTCTCTCTAAAGAACAAATCAATTTACAAAACGATTACGAACAACAATCAATCCAACCCACAGTTCATACAAGAAGATTTTATACATTCATATAAGTTGTTCATTGGTTTTTAGTTCCATTGAAAATATTTAAAGCCTAGTCCATTCATCGTTAAGATCTATTATTTTCTTTCTCTCCAACCCAATGTATATTGTTTATGTTGCTTTTTCATGTTATTGCTGGTCATGCGAATCCTCAAAAACAGTGGCATTGTTGTAGGAAGATGCATTTTGGTTTGGAACATCACTTTGAGATTTTTCCCCGACAGTGTCGATATCTGTCGATTTCTGATGAATATCGACAGATATTGAAGTATCGATATTTGTCGATATATCGATATTGCATTCGACATCGACATATACCGACCGAAGTTAAATGTCCATATTGTATTTGATATCGACTTATATCGACCGAAGTTTTATTCTTCAATGTCGATATTTGTCGACATATGTCGATATTGGTCGATAACAAATATAGTATCGAAATATATCGACCGAAGTTCCAAACAATCTATGTTGTGTTCTATTCTAAACCATAAGATTCAAACAAACAGAACAATATATTATAAAAAAAAGAGTACATAAAACATTAAAAACGAACAAAACACAAACAAAAAACGGTACATAAACATGAAGAACACAAACACGAAACACAAACAAACGGAAAAAAGTAAATAAACATTAAAAACACAAACATAAAACACAAACTAAACAATATATTCAGGACCCAAAAGGGCGTCAGCAAGCTCCTTCCTGGAGTTTTCCAACTGACGTTTGAGGTTCTTCACCTCCTTCTTCAGCATCTTCTTTTCATCCTCAACTGACTCCAGATGGTCAGTCAAGGATTCTGCAACAAAAGACATGGTTTTCGCCATGCCTATCATGAAACGAATGATTTCATCCGTTTCCCCATCACGGAAGGAATCACGGAAGGAAGAAATGAGTGTTTTGAACTCAAGAAGAGGAGGTTATGCAGGTGGCGCCCGAGTTCCAGAAGATGATCCTCTCTCCATTCTTAGCTCTAGATGGTAAAATGAAAGTTTACTACAATGAATAACTATGAACAGACAAATGGAATATTTATAGGAGAAAGCACCGAAATGTTCATGGGGAATCTCAACAACCAAGACTCATCTTTAATTGATAGAGTGATATTCGAAAAAGAGTGTTAGTCAAAGTGATCATTAACTGCATTTAATGCTCATTAACTAATCATTCGAAAAAAACGTCTCTTGATCTTCTGTCGATATCTGTCGATTTCTGATCAATATCGACAGATATCATGAGAGTGCATCGTAGCGATATTGGTCGATATATGTCGATCTTTGTCGATATCTATGTATTATCGACAGATATCGACATAGGATTTAGTCTTATGTGTCGGTATGTGACGATATGTGTCGATATCTAATGCAATATCAACTGATCTTATAGTTCCAAATGTGTATATCATGATATGTTTCGATAGCTTTCTTTAATTTACAAATAATATATAATTTACTTCTTTTTTTATGATAATGCAGAAATATGTCCACCCCGAATACTTGTCTTTGTATGCTTTCTTGGGATGGACAATGGAAAAAAGAAGGGGCCATGGACACAATGATATACGTTGGTGGTCAATCGAAGGTGCTCCATTTTTCAACGCCAACTGATTATCAAACTTTGAGAGATAGAATTCACGCTTCGCTGAATGTTTATGCAACCTCACATGACATACATATGGTAATGCACACAACATACGGTCCAAATAAACTTTTTGGAAGATTAGCAGACATAGTGGAGACAGTGATATTGCTGGATTCGTTGAGTTTTATCGATGGAATAAACCCGATGTGATGCCATTATATGTTTCTATGACACCACGAACATGCTCATCTCCATTCCTCTTGTGTCCACGATCATGCTGAAATTTATTATAGATATATCATCGGCAAACATATAATTAAGCTAATAAACAAGTTGAGCTAAAATGGGCTAACATAGGCTAAAATAAGAGAGATATCGACAATTAGGTCGTCGATATCTGTTGTCCTCTGGTGTGACTCTAGCAAGTATACTAGATACAAGTAATAAAGTGATAAGTCAAGTATCGTATCCACAGGGATTGAGATCAAAATGATATGAGAAAATCGTTGCTGAACAGAGTGTGTGGGTAAAGGTATCTTCTTAGTAGGATTGATTGTTTGAGTGTAATAGTTAAAACAACAGTGTGCTAAAGTTATGAAAGATATGACAAATAGAAGATAGTTTAAAGGATAGAACAGGCTAGGCATTGCCGAACAGGTTGTGTTAAGTCTTACAACATTCCAACGAATTAGTGATGATGCCAATGAAGCCAAAGTATCAGCTTTAATGCCCGCTTAAGTCAACTTTCGTGTGTTCTTAACTTCCTGAGATTTACTAGAACCTTTAGCGTCCTAAAGATACGTTCTTTCTCGCATTAAGATCGAAGCTGCATTTCTATTTAAGAAAACCTTCGACGCAACCATCTAACAGGTCTGCTTCGAGGTTGCAAGATTAATAGAGATATCGGTGAAGATGCAAGCAGTGTCCTAACATTCATCTATCACATGCATAAATGCCAAAGCACAGAAGTTAAACCCTCATCAATCACAACATTGGCAAAATACTACATATTCATTGAAAACGATATAAGACTTACATTACTGGCCCGGACTGGCCTTGCCTATTCAAAATGGATTACTCACTCATATCGAGCAGTGAGTAATCAGTTGTTCTTGATACATTCAGAGACTCCATTGGAGCTCTATTCCAAAGCTTTTTTTCTAAAATAACTTATCTATTCTATGAAAACTAAAACTATCCGAACTCCCTATCTTTCCTTCGCTACGCCTACTTAAAGGAGAAAGACAGGGACAAAATTGGTACATGAAAAGTACCCTTACAGAAATTAAGTCAACTAATACTAGACAAAAATAAATTGAAATGATTAGGAATCCTTTTTGACCCTTGAACACTCAAGGGCCGATACTTCATGTCATCTTGCTTCTTTGAGTAATGACACCTTAACACTTTTCCACCTGCTGCTCTGCCTCTGCCTCTGCCACCTCTGATCTGTCGATGTCCGTCATTGAGTATCCGGCGTTTAACCACTGGATCAAATAAAGGCTCCACTCCTTCTTGGTGGTAGCGAAACAAGCTGTTTCCAGTGAGTTTGGCTTTTATCAATGCTTACCTATAAAAAGACATTAATCAGTCCTTTATCTTGCAATATAATGTAAAAACACCCAAATTCTCATATAAATATTATGTTAAACTAAGTCAATTTCATGTCTAACAAATACCCCCAAATTGAACCTTTGCTTGTCCTCGAGCAACAAATTGTAAGAAAGAATACTGTAACAGAAAAGAGTTAGGAATGAAATTTTTCAGAGAAAGAAAAAGGGAAACAGAGATTGTTTTGCCCAATTAGGTAATTAACAGATGCGTGCTATGATTTTTTTCAAAGAGTTTAGAGCTTGCTTTAAACAGTGCGTCCTTTTACTCGAGAACTTCCTTAAAGCTTACAATTTAGACTTCTACTTTCACAAGAAGCTACCACTCGCCAAACATGCCTCGCTAAGGAATGGAATAATTCACTCACTCTCGCATGGCATTTATTTACCATAGGAAAAAGAATTTGATTTCACTCCTCAGCTCAGACACCACACCTTTAGGGTGTGAGTTTGCCTATTGGTCCTGAATCTATGGGTCAAAATTCTTTCAAGCATAGTCCAAAGGACTTGACAAAGGTTGTAATGTTAGGCTCGGTTTCAGGTTTGATAGTGAAAAGCTATTTCAGTGTATGAATTCTGTCTTTATGCAATTTATTTACCCATTTCCACATTCAAACAGCCTGTTTTCTTAAGACAACCTATCCTTTCTAATCTTATCAATCATTAAAGATCTTTCCATCCAAACACAAACTTCCCAGGTTCCTTTTTATCTTATCTTTATTATCTGCACAACTGCCTTTGCTGTGTAATTTTTAAAAGCACATAATTTCAATTTAAACAGTTGGTTTTGAAGCACAAGACAGAACTCAGGGTATTTGGGACTATCAGTGAAAGGACGAGGGTATTTTGCGTGGTATTCAGAAAGAACATGTTATGGCTCAAGTTGGGTATCCTAAAGTGTGAGTCCAAAGCACAGGTGGCTTTTTGTGTAGTGGAAGGGGGAACTAATGCCTTTTTCTTCCTATGCTTGTCAAAAAGAATCTCCATTTCAACAAGGCAAACCAAGGCAAATTCTCCCTAAAGATAGTGAGCGCTGGCCCTCTCAGAAAAGAATCAATGCATACTATAGATGCACTTTCAGGCTCGAGTTCTCACTATTTTTGGAGAAATGCAGTAAGACAAGGGTTACTAATTGTGAAAGAAGATTTAAAAAAATTGCAAAATTTTTGGAACTTCCCGATTCGGGGAGACAAAATTCAAACAAACAAGTAAAACCCAATAATTCCATCAAAACACACACAGTCTGCTTAGTGATTCCCTTTGAACATAAAACAATCGAATAGATAATGATTTAAACAAGGAGATGAGAATGAAGAAACTGAAATCACAGAAATCACAAAAGGACATGTGCATCAAAGATTCTCAAGGGATATTTGTTCTACATCAAATCACTAGTTAAACAACTGAATTTAGCATTTATCATGTTATGTCTGGATTTATTGTGATACACAACCCCCACCCCCAAATTAAAACAGAACATTGTCCTCAATGTTATAATGATGGCAGCAGATTGTAAATAATTTAAAGCATACAACACAGGCATAGCACAGTTGGATAGAGTAAGGGTGTTAGAGGTTACCAAATGCTAGGACAGCGACCATGTTGACAGATCAGGCGGGCTGGGAGAGAGAGGAGTTAACCTCTCTATCCGCAGCGGCAGGAATGCCCTCCCCTTTCGAGGAAGTTTCAGCATTAGCATTAGCAGTAGCAGGTGTTTCAGGCATTTTTCTTACCGGACTTTTGACAGAAGAACCGGATGGACTCTCCTTACCATGCTCCTCAATACAGATTGTTTTTAGCATGTCGATCGATACCTCATGGGACTCATACTTTTGCTCGAGTGCAAACATCATCTCACGGTTGGCTTGGTTTTGAGCACACAGGGCATTTAATCTGTCAAGGATGTCCTCGCTCGAGAGCTTTGCACCTTTCTTATAGAAGTTCAGATCCTTGGGCAGCTCGACCTGTTCAGAATCCGATGAGACCGACACAGTTGGCTCATTCTTTCTCTTCCGGCTCTCAACTTTCCTTGATGTCACAAAGTCTGACATCCAAACCCACTTCCCGTTCACCATTTTACCGAACAACATCTTCTGCAGGCTCTTTAGGTCAATCTGGTTTGGGTGGTTCACAATAGTGAGCCGAGAGTGGTCCTCAGGCTTAAAGACTCCGATAGATTCAGCAATTCTTGTGACAATGCTCCCGCAACAGATAAGCGATGAGTTCTTCTTAAAAAAAGCACTGATGTACTCCCCAAACCAGTAACCTAGGTTCATTCTTGGCCCAACTGCCATACTCCACAACGCTGTCAGATCTGAATGTGGCATGGTGGCTTGATTTTCTCGTGCGAAGATCGTGCCGGAAACCAACTTGTGCAAGTAGCGAACAGCAGAGTCGTCAATATTGGATGCCTTAAAGACACTCCCGTCATAATGCTGCTGACCTGTAAGAGAATTCCAGAAGGCAGTAGGGTCAAAGACATCAGGGGTCTTGGTGAACGCTTCCTTGTAGCTCTCGGACTCTAGGTCATCATCATCCGCAACACCTAACATTTGGTTGAACAGGTTCAGCGAAGGCCTCTGAGTGTGACCCATAAGCCGGAAATTGAACTTCCCTTCTTCTTCAGGATCGGTGATGTCAGTATCGTGCTTGAAAGTAGCCAGGAATTCGAGCGTCAACTCTTTGTACGCAGGTTCTTTCATCTCAAAGAAGCAGCCGAAATGGCCTGCCTCCATGAGCGTGCGTACGCGATCGTCAAGCTTTAGCTGCCTCAAAGTGTCCCAACAAACTGTTCGGATGGGTCCGAACTCAAGTTTAGCCAGATCTTCGTAGTACTTTTGCACCTCAGGATCTTTGAACTGGGAGAGTTTCTTTACGAGCTTTTCATCTGGAACAAAAGCTACAGTGCTGGGTTCCATCATCTTCCCTTTTGCCTTTTCTTTCCTGGTCGAACCCTCTACTTTTACGTGTTTTCCCGAACCACGGGTTCTCATGATGTGCTCTAATTTAAATAAGGTTTCTCAGTGATAAAGGGCACAGAGCATGTGATGTCTAAGTGAAAGGAACTAACAAAGGAAAAGAAAATACAGTGAGCGAATTACCGTAATGAAGTAGATCTCTTTAAGTAGGGAGAATAGAAACGTTTCGTTGTCAATTTGTCCTTATGAGGGCGGTCCAGAGGACGCCACCTGGAAAAATTAGACAAAAGGCGTGTTCGTTCGAATATGAATAGGGGTGACGAACGGTCATGATTTAAATTTCAAATTTATTGCTCCCTATCCGTTTGATTTCATCGAGGAAGACAGGCGAAATGAGTGCCTAGGGATATAGGATTAGACGTGTTTACTTTTTCTGACTTTTATTTCACCGCCCAACTTCCCATGGTAAACCACTCCCTTACTGAACAGGTACATTCGTAAAACTTCACCTTTAGGAAAGGGTGTGAGTTTTATGACTGTGCTTGTTCCTGATATACTCATTACGGATCAATGCTTGACATAAAGTGACGTTATTCTACAATTGATACTACTTAACAATATTAAAAAAATCAATTTAAATGCAAAGTTACTTGTGCTACAATTGGTGTTTGTAGCGAACACCCTTTTCGCTTCTACTGGCTTGGGGGATCCTGAAAGTGAACTGTGTCGATCTTCCTTGTGTGATCGCTCTCTAAATATGGTTTCAGTCTTTGCCCATTTACCTTAAAAGGTTCTTGACCTTCCCTGCTAATCTCAACTGCTCCATGACCAAACACCTTGCGCACCAGATAAGGTCCCGTCCATCTTGACTTTAGCTTCCCAGGAAACAACCTGAGTCTCGAGTTGTACAGGAGGACTCTCTGACCTTTGTGGAACGTCTTTGTCTGGATTTTCTTATCATGCCACACCTTTGTCTTGTCTTTGTAATTCACGGCATTCTCATATGAGAACAGCATGAATTCTTCCATGTCGCACAGTTGCATGCGTCTCTGTTCTCCAACAGCCTGTGTCTCAAAATTTAAGAACGTTAATGCCCAAAAGGCCCTGTGTTCCATTTCTACTAGCAGGTGACAAGATTTTCCGTATAACAATCTAAACGGAGACATTCCAATTGGTGTTTTATAGGCTGTTCTATATGCCCAAAGAGCATCGTCAAGCTTGTTTGCCCAGTCTTTCCTAGAATTGCCAACAGTTTTTTCTAAAATTCTTTTGATTTCACGATTGGAAATCTCTACCTGTCCACTTGTTTGTGGATGGTAAGGTGTGGCAATTCTGTGAGAGACTCCAAGCTTTCCCATCAGCTTCTCGAATTTGGCATTGCAAAAGTGGGTTCCTTGATCACTAATGATCGCTCGTGGGACACCGAATCTGGCGAACAGCCTTTTCAGGAATTTTACAACCACACGGGCGTCATTGGTGGGACTAGCCATTGCTTCAACCCACTTGCTCACATAATCTACAACCACTAAGATATATTTATTCCCAAAAGATGTAGGGAATGGACCCATAAAATCTATGCCCCAGATATCAAAAATCTCGCAAACAACTATATTGTTGAGGTGCATAGCAGTCCTAGCCGAGATGTTGCCTGTTCGTTGGCACTCATTGCAAGTGCTAACGAACATATGGGCATCTTTGAAAAGTGTTGGCCAGAAAAAACCTGATTGAAGAACCTTGGCTACAGTTCTGCTAGCGCTATGGTGTCCTCCAGCTTCACGGTCATGACAGTGGCTTAGAACATCATGTCCCTCTTCTTACGATATACATCTTCGAATAATTTGATCAGCGCACAACCTGAAAAGATAAGGGTCATCCCAAAAATAATATTTAATTTCAGAAAAAAACTTCCTCCTTTGATTCGTGGACAGGTTGTGTGGCTTAAGCGAACTTGCAAGGTAATTAGCAATATTGGCAAACCACGGCGCAGACTGTGCGGCATATAGATGCTCGTCTGGAAATCTTTCCAGAATCTCTGGTTGTTCCTGGCTACTTTGGTGAGAAATCCTTGACAAATGATCAGCCGCGACATTTTCAGTTCCCTTTTTATCCTTAATCTCGAGATCAAACTCTTAAAGTAATAATAGCCAGCGGATTAATCTCGGCTTAGCATCCTTTTTCGCGAACAAGTAGCGTAGCGCAGCGTGGTCTATGTGCACAACTACTTTGGATAACACCAAGTAAGGTCGAAATTTGTCGAAGGCATACACAACTGCAAGAAGCTCCTTCTCTGTAGTTGTGTAATTCTACTGGGCATCGTTTAGCGTCTTGCTTGCATAGTAAATTAGCCTAAACTTTTTCTCTATCCTTTGTCCAAGGACGGCCCCCACACAAGTATCGCTCGCGTCGCACATCATCTCAAAAGATTGCTCCCAGTCTGGTCCTGCCAGTATAGGCGAGTTGATCATCTTGGTCTTTAAGAGCTCAAACGCCTTCAAACAGTTTGCATCGAAAGAGAATTCGGCTTCCTTATGAAGTATGGCCAACAAGGGAAGCGCAATTTTTGAAAAATCTTTGATAAACCTGCGGTAAAACCCTGCGTGTCCCAGAAAACTTCGCACATCTTTTACATTGGCCGGAACAGCCAGCTTTTCGATTACTTCCACCTTTGCTTTGTCCACTTCCATCCCTTTTTCTGAAATTTTATGCCCGAGGACAATTCCTCCAGTGACCATGAAGTGGCACTTCTCCCAGTTCAAGACCAAGTGGGTCTCCTTGCATCGCACAAGCACTGCTTCGAGGTTGTTTAGACAGCTATCAAATGAGTTTCCGTAAACCGAGAAGTCATCCATGAATATTTCTACGGTCCGCTCCACCATATCATAAAAAATGGAAATCATACACCTTTGGAAAGTGGCTGGAGCGTTGCACAGCCCGAACGGCATTCTTCTGTAAGCATAAGTCCCATATGGACATGTGAACGTTGTCTTCTCTTGGTCCTCACTATGAATTGCGATTTGGTTGTATCCTGAATAACTGTCGAGAAAACAATAGAAGGCATATCCTGCTAACCGCTCTAACATCTGATCAATGAAGGGCAAAGGAAAATGATCCTTCCTCATGGCTTCATTGAGCTTTCTGTAATCAACACAAACTCTCCACCCGGTAATCGTTCTTGTAGGCACCAACTCATCTTTCTCGTTGAGGACTACTGTTGTTCCTCCCTTTTTTGGCACAATGTGAACAGGGCTTATCCACACACTATCAGATATTGGGTAAATAATGCCAGCATCGAGAAGCTTGATCACTTCCTTTTGCACAACCTCCTTCATGTGGGGATTTAGTCTGCGTTGCGATTGGACAGTTGGTTTGTGCTCCTTTTCCATCAAGATTCTGTGAACACAGACTACAGGACTGATTCCTTTTATGTCATCAATTTTCCATGCGATTGCATCCTTGTTTCTTCGCAAAACCACCATGAGTTGCGCCTTTTGATCAGGAGTTAACTTTGAGGATATGATGACCGGACTTCCGCTGGGTGGTTCAAGGAACGCATACTCAAGGTGTGCAGGCAACGGTTTCAATTCTGGTTTAGTCACCGGCACAGTTGGTATCTCCGGTGGTTCTTGATGAGTAGGAGCAGTAGGATCGAAAGGAGGTGCCGGTAGGTTGGATTCAATGGAACAACCTGTTCCTTCGCATATGTTCACCTCTTCTCCCAACAAAGTTTCTAGAGTGTCCTGTTCCTGCAAAGTAGACAAACTTTGAAAGTCATCCAAGAAACAGCATGTGTCATCATTATTATTTGCACGTCTCATTGCCTCGTTCATTTTAAAGATGACTTCTTCCCCATTAATCCTTAAAAATAATTGTCCCTCGCCTACGTCTATCAATGCTTTCCCCGTGGCTAAGAATGGTCTACCTAGGATGATAGGAACATGCAAGTCTTCATCAATGTCCATTATAATGAAATCAACGGGCAAAATAAATTTCCCTACTTTGACCAGCACATCTTCCACAACCCCCCTAGGATAGCATACTGAACGATCAGCTAATTGAATAGACATACGAGTAGGTTGGGGTTCTCCTAATCCAAGTTTAGCATATACAGAATAAGGCATTAGATTTATGCTAGCTCCTAGATCACATAGTGCATTTTCAATATTTAGCTTTCCAATTGAACAAGAAATAGAAAAACTCCCTGGATCTTTTAGCTTCTTAGGTAGCTGCTGCTTGTTTTGCAGTATTGATGAACAATCTCTGTTGAGTTGTATCATGGAAATGTTTTCCAACTTCTTTTTGTTCGACATGATGTCTTTGAGGAATTTGGCGTATGTCGGCATCTGTGCCAGTGCTTCTACGAAAGGAATGTTGATGTGTAACTTCCTTAAGGTATCCAACACTTTCGAATTCTGTTCTTCCAGCTTCTTGTTAATTAGACGCGTTGGATATGGCACAGGTGGAACATACGGCGGTGGTGGTTTATACATTCTTTCGCTTTCCTCTTGATCCGGCTTACTTGTCCAGGTTGTCTTCCTTGTTTCTTCATCAGTAGGAACAGCCTGTTCCTGCTCCCCTTCAGCTTCTTTGGACGTTCCTACACACTCAGCGTTCTTATCAGTCAAAACATTTGGTTGAGTTTCCTTACCAGACCTTAGGGTGATTGCCATGACGTCGCCCTTAGGATTTGGCTCTGTGTTGCTCGGCATTATTCCCTTTCCTTTTGACGTGGATGTAGCTATCTGGTGAACCTGTGTTTCCAGACTTTGTATTGATGCTTGTGTCTGTTTCATAAACTACATCATCATTGTTTTCATATCTGGATCTACGTCTTCTTTTGGTGGCATAGGTTGCTTGTATTGCTGCTGAGGTTGTCTTTGGTACTGTCCTCCTTGCTATTGTTGATACCTTGGCTGATCTTGATACCGTGGTTGCCCCAGTTGGTCTGGTTAGCCTTTCCATCCAAAATTTGGATGGTTCCTGGTTTCAGAGTTGTATGTGTTAGAATAGCGGTTAGGCTGGTTCCTTTGATTATACCCTACGTAGTCACATTCAGCCTGTGCGCTCTTTCCCTGCTTAACTCCGGGACAGTTGATATTGAAATGAAGACCTCCACAAAAATCGAAAATGTCATTGAATGGTGGTTCGTTGTGAATTGAGGACACGTTTATCTTGCCCAGTTGTCTGGCAAGCTGTTCTACCTGACTTGTCAATTTTGACACAACATCATCATTTCCCATCTTCTTCCCTTCACTTCTGGCTGAGTGCCAGTTGTAACTTGTGCTGACTACCTTCTCAATAAGGTCATACAAAGCCTGTGGCTCAAGATCTTCTGGATTACCGTTAGCAATGGATTCGATTTGAATTTTGTAAATGTTGGTCACACCATTGTAGAAATTTTGCACTTGCATCCACATAGGGATACCATGATTTGGCACCCTTCTCAATAACTCTTTATATCTCTCCCAGGCTTCTGCCAGCGACTCATCCTCTTCTTGTATGAACCGAGACACTTCATTTCTCAGTTTTATGGCTTGTCGTGGTGGGAAATATTTCATCAGAAAAGCTCGCGCCATCTCTTCCCAACTTGTGATTGTTCCTAGTTGTAAATTTCTTAGCCAGTTCTTCGCTTTATCCCTTAGGGAAAAAGGAAACAGCTTCAGTCTGATAACATCGTCAGAAACACCTCTGTTCGATCTGAATGTGTTGCACAACGTGTTGAATTCTTGAATATGCCCATTTGGATCTTCAGATTGAAACCCATTAAATTGTACTGAGGCCTGGATCATCTATATCATGGACCTCTTCACCTCGAACATGTTGTTCCCCTTGTTGGGTAACACGATACATGATGAATGTCCCTCTGTGGTTGGCCTCGAATAGTCTCTGATTCGCATAACATGAGGGTTGTTATTCTCTCCTTCTTCTTCTTGGTTTGGTTGAACTGGTTGTTCGGGTGGTACCCTTCCAGCCATTCTTCTCTCTCTTTGTCTTTCTCTCTGTCTAGCACGTCGAGCTCCCGCTCTGTTTCGTCTACACGTCCTCTCTAATTCGAGATCGATAGGAAAAATAGGAGGTCCAGCTCTACGTATAAACAGGTTAAGAACTCTTTGTTTCCTGCACGCCTTAGTAAACGGATTAAAAACACCCTGTTTCACAGAAATTTCAGATAAATTTTGTTGTTTAATCCCCGACAACGGCGCCAAAAACTTGTTGTCCTCTGGTGTGACTCTAGCAAGTATACTAGATACAAGTAATAAAGTGATAAGTCAAGTATCGTATCCACAGGGATTGAGATCAAAATGATATGAGAAAATCGTTGCTGAACAGAGTGTGTGGGTAAAGGTATCTTCTTAGTAGGATTGATTGTTTGAGTGTAATAGTTAAAACAACAGTGTGCTAAAGTTATGAAAGATATGACAAATAGAAGATAGTTTAAAGGATAGAACAGGCTAGGCACTGGCGAACAGGTTGTGTTAAGTCTTACAACATTCCAACGAATTAGTGATGATGCCAATGAAGCCAAAGCATCAGCTTTAATGCCCGCTTAAGTCAACTTTCGTGTGTTCTTAAGTTCCTGAGATTTACTAGAACCTTTAGCGTCCTAAAGATACGTTCTTTCTCGCATTAAGATCGAAGCTGCATTTCTATTTAAGAAAACCTTCGACGCAACCATCTAACAGGTCTGCTTCGAGGTTGCGAGATTAATAGAGATATCGGTGAAGATGCAAGCAGTGTCCTAACATTCATCTATCACATGCATAAATGCCAAAGCACAGAAGTTAAACCCTCATCAATCACAACATTGGCAAAATACTACACATTGATTGAAAACGATATAAGACTTACATTACTAGCCCGGACTGGCCTTGCCCATTCAAAATGGATTACTCACTCATATTGAGCAGTGAGTAATCAGTTGTTCTTGATACAATCAGAGACTCCATTGGAGCTCTATTCCAAAGCTTTTTTTCTAAAATAACTTATCTATTCTATGAAAACTAAAACTATCCGAACTCCCTATCTTTCCTTCGCTACGCCTACTTAAAGGAGAAAGACAGGGACAAAATTGGTACATGAAAAATACCCTTACAGAAATTAAGTCAACTAATACTAAACAAAAATAAATTCAAATGATTAGGAATCCTTTTTTACCCTTGAACACTCAAGGGTCGATACTTCATGTCATCTTGCTTCTTTGAGTAATGCCACCTTAACACTTTTCCACCTGTTGCTCTGCCTCTGCCTCTGCCACCTCTGATCTGTCGTTGTCCGTCATTGAGTATCCGGCGTTTAACCGCTGGATCAAATAAAGGCTCCACTCCTTCTTGGCGGTAGCGAAACAAGCTGTTTCCAGCGAGTTTGGCTTTTATCAATGCTTACCTATAAAAAGACATTAATCAGTCCTTTATCTTGCAATATAATGTAAAAACACTCAAATTCTCATATAAATATTATGTTAAACTAAGTCAATTTCATGCCTAACAATATCTATGTGATATCGACAATTAAGTTGTCAAAATCTATGTGCTATCGGAAATTAGGGTGTGGAAATCTATGTGCCATCGACAATTAGGCTGTCGATATCTATGTATTATCAACAATTAGGTTGTCGATAGTATATAGATATCGACACATTTCGACCAAAATGAAAGATTTCCTAACACCAGATAAACCCTAACACAAGAACAAGTAAACAAAACGAAACATTCCTTCTCAAACCCAATAAATGTACATACAATACAAGAACCCAGCAAATGTAAATACAATACAAGAGAGAATCGCAAATGTAAAGTCAAGTTATTTACCCTCTTTTTTGTCCTTCCTTCTGAATTTGATTCGTTGTCTGAGCTTCATGTTCTCGCCATGTCCACTCAAAGTTAGAGAGATTCGTTGGATGAAATATACAGATTCGCGTAATGAATCGCCGGTAAGTTAGAGAGAGAGATATCAGCGTGTTAGGTTAGAGAGATGGAAGATCGAAGTGTTAGAGAGCGGAGTGTTAGTGACGAGAGCAAACTTGGAATTTATTTAATGAAATATGTTAGTTTTGGTTAGTTTTTCAAAAGGAGTTAGAAAAGAAAACTAACAGCTTAAAAGCTGCTAGTTTTGTAATTCTCCCTTTAAAATATCTATCCTTTTTAGTAAAATAGCACGTAAATTTTTAACAATTGAAATAAATCTTACTTATCAATATCTCAATAACATTTATAGTACCTACTATTTGGAAGCCCTGCACGGTCGCACATCTTTCTCAAGGATGGAGACAAGGGTATAGGTCTTGAGGAGCCCATCCTCTCATCCACATGAACTACCCCTACCATGGACGGTTTCACTCCCGACTACCGAAATCACCCCTATCATGAATGGTTCCGACCCCTATTTTTGACAAATTAAGATTGATGGTGATTACTTAGCTTATTGAGTGTGTATTTAATCTCAAAACTATCCAATCTTATTTTTATAGAGTAGTCTAAATCTAGTTTAATTTTGAGAAGTTTTACATTAGTATGGAAAAATTATTTCTCGACCAATTAGATGATAACATGTATATATACATAAAAAAAAAGTTGAAAAAGTTCGATTTAACAAAAAAAAAATTTAAACACATGGATGTAAAATTGGCCCCAAAAGCTTCGCGAGTGATCTTGCACACCCTCAGGATCGCCCGTGCCGGATTCAGGTCATTGGTTTCTCTAATAGTGCAGAAAAATACCACTCATTTTTCTCAATTCCCCGGTCAAGTTTCATCCCGGCATTCCACCGGATCTTCTTAAATCCGACACGGTCTAACATCGGGACATAAGTCTCATTCAACTGTGTTCCGAAACAGAAGAAATGATCAAGCCAAAACAAACCTCCCGGCCTCAAAACTCTATAAACATCGTACATTGCAAACTCAAGCATTCCGTCAGGAATCCAATTGCTCAAAACATGCATCGAATGAACCAAATCAAGCGTATTTTCGAAGAACGGAAGCCTCTCCGAAACGCTGACGTGAATCGGAATCAATCCCCTTGAAGCAATGAAGTTATTGAATGGACCATCAATGTTCATTGTACTTGTTAAAATAGTAACATTCCTTTCTTTCATTCTAGCCGCAAACGTCCCCGTTCCGCCTCCGATATCAAGTCCAATTCGGATACTCCCATCTGGTTTTACTCGAAGAACTTGATCAATTCCGTAATCAAGTCCTCCGTTATCAAACATCCATCTTGTTTTCTCCCTTCCCGATAAATCAAAACAATCCTTACAATCAAAGTACCCGGGTTTCTCTTTCCTCTCTATTAAACACTTGTAACTCTTACAACTATAAGGTTCCCAAACAACGCTTGTTTCGGGCGGGGTTAACCAAAGAGACTCCGGCAAAGGGTGCGGCTCGACATACTTAACCGGAGATTTCGCACGACATCTCCTACGAGGAAGCGGCTCGCATCCTCTTAACATCAATTTCTGAGCAAAAACATCATCGTTAGGGCATTCTCCATGAACTTGATATGTCATGTATTGAATCAAATCATCTTGATACTTCAAACACCCCGCGCCAACGGAAGGATAGACCTCGTCGGACCCGGTTCTCGGAGAGTAACCGAGAGGGAGCTTGTGAGCTCCGATTGCTAGTAAAAGCTCACCGGATAACCGGAGATTATCATTCTTATCATCACTTAACTGAAATTTCTCGTACAATGATTGATGAGAAGTTTGTTGGATGTTACTAATCTCTATAAGCAGTGCTTCTACGAGTAAATTTGATGAGTTGAGCTTCTGATTGAGGTCGTTAATCAGTAACTGAGTTGCAGCGAGTTGGATTTTGGCGGAATTTAGGGTTTCTGGAGGAGTATAGAATGGATAATTGGGGAAAGGATTAATGTGGTTGAAATTGAAATTAGGGGTAGTGAAAATGAAGATTGTAAGAAGATTTGTTAGAACTATGAGTATAAGAATTTTGATTTTGTAGTATTTGGTAGTGTTTTGGTGGTGATGTGAGTGTTTTTCTTCTGCTTCACTTCCCATTTTTCAGTTGTTGATGGAAGTGTTGTTGGGGAAGAAATAGAAATTAAGTAGTGAAAAAGAGAGAAGAGAGAAGAAAGAAAGAAATAGAAATAGATACAAAATTTTATCAGAACGTTTTTTAAGATGGGAAGCACCAACTTATGAAATGATGTAAATTTAATTTTAACGTTAGATTTATTTTAGCCCTACGTTAAAGTAGTGACGGGTCCAAGATTCACTAAGAGATATATTTATCATGATTTATGGGTGTTAATTTGATTTTCTTTTTCCTTACATAAAAAATTTTAAAGCCTCGTTCATAGTTTCCATAGAATTTTCAGCGTTTTCCGATAACCAGTAGCAGTGGGTCCCAAACCCCATGAATCTGTCCCTATGCCGAAAATTTGAAAATGTTGGTTTATATTTAACTGCCACAACAGACATTCCCCACAAGTTTATTGAGTACATTTTTTTTGTTGGTTATTTGTAACTATATTAGGAGGGGCGGAGACATGAATGCCACATTAACCACCCCTACTATGGATGATTTCAGCACTTGTCTCCAGAAAATTAAAGTTGGAGAAAGTTAATTGGCTCATTGATTTTGTATTTAATTACAAAATGCAATTTGATTAATATATGATAGGAGATAAATTTCTCTAAATTTGTTCAAACGACTCAATCTCACTTTTGTAATCCTGAGACGTTTTACAGTGGTACCGAAAAACTAGTTTTGGACCTCTCAAATGATAACATATATATTTAGGCAAACAAAATTGAACGAGTTCGATTTTACAAAAAAAAAAAAAAAGAAAAAAGAATTCGCACGCATGTGTAAAATTGGCCACAGCGAAGCAATCCTGTATTCTCCACCATATATTAATAACATAGTAAACATTTTAAGCACGTTGACAAAAAAAATTGGTGATTAAATTGTATGTGGCATACTTAGTTGTTAGCATTTTAATATTTGTAACTGTGTTAGTAATAATATTAAATATCTTAGACGAAATTGATGTTTGGAATGTCGAATGTGACAGTTAAATAACAATCAACCCAACTTTTTCAAATTTTCGATAACGTGTATTTAAAATTGATTTTGCTTGACTATTTTATACGTTAGAACTAAATCTGCAATTCATCGAAAAACGTTATAGTAAAATTTGGCTCTAAGAAAATAGTTAGTGAAAGTTAGTGAAAATGGTAGAAAGTGTAATATATTCTTGGAGAGTGTGAATCGCCGGAATTGAAGATCAGAAAGTGAAATTCTGAACCCAAATTTGCACCATATTCGGATCTAGGCTATGCTGTAATTAATGGCATTGGGATGATTAAATAAGATACCAATAGGTTCTCGTTATTCTAAAACTAAGTTAAATTTTAATTCTTTATTCTATATAAAATTTAGATTTATAGGATTTTGAAGTCTCTTGTGAAAAATTATTTAAGTATTTATAGTTGTATTCAAGCCGAGCCAAGTCGAGTCGAACTATGGCCACCTCATGCTTGGTTCATCGGAAAATAGTCGAACTCGAGCTCAATATCATATTCACGAGTTGCTCGCGAGCAACTCGTTAATTTTGTTCATAAACCTTGATCGAGAATAGATCTTTCATTATATTTCTTTTATGTTTACTTGAAATTTTTTTAACACAAAACTGCGTAGTTTTGAAACCTACTAAATTAAAGTTTCACAAAAAAAAAATTATGTAATTTTATATTTTCTTTGATAAAAATATTATTATTAAGAAAATAATCGAACAAATTTGCTCATGAACCTATAAATGAGTTTGCTCTCAAACTTTCAAACCGAGTTGTTGTGCTCAAACTTAGCTCGTTCGCGAATCGAACAGAACACGATCAAGCTTTTAACAAGTAGAACGTTGAACTGCTCATGAAAGACTCGAGTCCTATAAGTATTACAGTGATTCAATTTCCTTGGTTTCAAAAAGATTTAGAGGATTAACTTTTACTAAGTGACATTTTTATGGTAATTTAACTACAAATAAATTTCTATATATTTTCTTTTACAAGTATAAGAGGTGTTTGGTTGTTCCTTTTCACGCCCATGTTTACATTTTCATTTCAAAATGAAGAGTTTTAAGTGTTTGATTAATGACCTCCTGTTTGCTTTTTACATCTGAAAAGTAGCATTTTACAAAAGCATTGAATCTCTGCTTTTTGGGAAAACAGTCTTTTCCAACAACAAACTGTAAACCGTAACAGCAAACAATAGGTAAAACAAAATGACTCTAAGGGCCCCTTTGTTTTACCTACTGTTTGCTGTTGCTGTTTGCTGTTACGGTTTGCTGTTGTTGTTTGCTGTTACGGTTAGCTGTTTGCTATTGGAAAAAGCTGCTTTTCCAAAAAGCAGAGATTCTTTGATTTTGTAAAAGGCTGCTTTTCAGGTGTAAAAAGCAAACATGAGGTCATTAACCAAACACTTAATACTGCTTTTCAAGTGTAAAAGGCAAACAGGAATGTCACTAACCAAACACCTAAAACTCTACATTTCGAACTGAAAAGGCAAACAGGAGCACCAAAATAAGCACCCAAACACCCTCTAAATACGGATTAAAATGTTAAAACAAATTGTCAGTTATAATTATATTGTGTAATCTATATATTTTACATGATTATATATAATATAAATATTACTCCCTCCATTCCATTATATAAGTCATTCTAGGGTATTTCACACAAATTAAGAAATATATTGGTTAACTAAAAAAAATTCTCTCTCATGTCACTATTGGGCAATAAGCATTGGAATATTAAAAAACACATGTATCATTACAAAAAATAATTCTCTCTCATGTCACTATTGGGCAATAAGCATTGGAATCCTAGAATGACTTATATTTAGGGAAAAAATCAATTTGCTAGAATGACCTATATAATGGAATAGAGGGAGTAAAAAACTTAGTGAAAATTTAAGTTGGTTTTAGATAAATGTAGCATGTAGATAAAAAAAAAAGGTTAGTAATATACATAATTTGTGATGACATTGATGTAAATTTATTTATTTTCCTTATTAAAATTTATGGTAAATAAACTAAGAAAAACTATGAAATGATTTTATAAATTTTATCAAAGAATTTTTTTTGTAATTTATAAGTAATAATATAATGGTATTAAGTATCCATTAACTAAGTACTTGTTATACAATACATTGAATTGATATCTTAAAGTTCTGCTCTTTTTGTAAATTTATTATTTCTTGTTATTGTTGTTAAAAGTCCAAAATAAAATATGATAATTATTAATTAAAATTCTAAATCCAAGAGCTAAACAGTACGAAATGTTACACCATTTAATCAATTCAAAAGATAATATGATTTACAGAAATAATTTAATTGAATTATATGATTGATATAATTATTATTTTTCTAAATTTTTAATATATGATTTTACGATTTTAATAAGAGAGTTCGAAGTTGAAGTTTTTTTTCAAAACTTAGTAGTAATATCAGCTATAGAATTTAGAAACTAAGGCCCATGGACCTTTTTGGGCTTGTCAGAGTAGGTCTTATTTGAAACCTCTCCCTGTTCTTTTTGCGATTATTTTTGGCTTAATGCATATTTGCACCCTTAAAGTTGGTAAGTTTTTTTTTTAACACAAACGAATCAATGAATTAATGAGCCGTAAATTGGCAAGAATGTAATACACTTGGTGAGATAAAACTCAGTAAAGAATTAAAGAATACCGGACAAGTATTAAAACGGGCCGACTTTGCAATAGCATGAGCCACCTCGTTAGCTTGTCGCCTAATCCATTTGACTGAGAATGCGTCGTTTGAACTTAGGATACTCTTGCAACATGAAATGAGGTCCCAAATTCTGAATCATCTCTCGATTCGATCTGAATCGCGTCAATAACCCGTTTAGTGTCAGTTTCAAAAATCACCTCCCTCAGTTGCTTCTCCTGAACCCACAACATCGCCCTCAACAGAGCCTCCGCCTCCACCTCATGTACCAACGGACAGCCCTGTATTTTTTCACTTCGACCCGCCACAAATCTGCCGTCTGCAGATCGAATAACAGCCCCGACCCCTGTGGAAACATCAGCATAGAAAACCGCAGCATCAACACAACAAGAAACCTGGTTATGCAAAGGTTTATGCCACATACTGTAATTCTGCGACTTCCCACGCTGAACTGCTGTATTTTTCAACAAACGGGCTCGATTCCAATCCTCCAGCGTCACCTTTGCTCTTAAGCAGATCCCCTCAACCGACGCCCTTTTGTGATTCCATAAGCACTCATTTCGCTCCCTCCACAAACTCCAAAGAAGCATTAGAAATTCTTCACCTTGTAGTTTGTTAAGACTATTAAGAACCAGATGAAACCAGTCCGAGATACTTTCCGCGCCATCCGCTTTTTCCTGAATCCGTCTCCAAAGACCCCGATTCCTCCAAATCTGTTGCACACATCCACACTCGATAAATGTGTGCCATTCGTCTTCCCAATTGCCATTACAAATCACACAGCACGGATCCAGCGGCACCCCTCTTTTTTGCAAATTAACCCGAACCGGTAAGCAATTCCGAGCCAGCTGCCAACAAAAATATCTGACCTTATGTGGGACATCCGCACTCCAAACTCGCTTCCATGGTCCCTCAACGTGATGTCTATCACTACCCTCAAGGTCAGTAGCCACCCGATAAGCACTTTTAACCGTGTACCGACCAGATGGGTGAGCAAGCCAAATCAACTTATCAGGACCAGCCGCCCGACTTGTTGGAATTTTCTGCATTTCTTGGATATCCCGCTCTTGGAACAGTTCAGTAAGTAATTCAATATCCCACTCCTTAGAATTAGGAATAAACAGATCACAAACCTTCAATTGTTCCAGCCCTACCAGCATTGGTGTTCGAATAACTCCATCTGCCTCATCCCTTAACCATTTATCCTTCCAAACATTAATTGAGAGACCATTGCCTATCTTCCACCTCACGCCCTCTTTAATGATCAATTGAGAACTCCAAATACTTCGCCAAATAAAACTAGGTGAGTGACCTAATGAGGCACTCAAGAAATCCCCTCTTGGGTAGTATTTAGCTTTGTAGATTCGACTAACAAGCGAAGTAGTGTCGGTAAACAACCGCCACCCTTGTTTTCCCAACATAGCAAGATTGAAGGCAGTGAAGTTACGAAAGCTGAGCCCCCCAAACTGCTTAGGAGCGCATAACCTCTCCCATTTCATCCAGTTTAACCCCTTCTCACCCGATTTTTTATTACCCCACCAGAAGGAGTTTAGCATTTTCTGTAGCTCCTCACTTGTTGAGATAGGAAGCAAGAAAACACTCATGAAATAGATAGGCATTGCCTCCCCGGCAGCTCTGATTAAGGTAGCCTTCCCTGCTTTGGAAATGCCTTTTCCTCTCCAATTTTGTAACCGCTGCCACAATTTATCTCTGAAGTGGGCAAAAATAGCTTTTTTAGATCTCCCTACTAGTGAGGGCAGCCCCAGATACCTCCCCGTATTGAGTGGATTCGACACCCCAAAAATACTAGACAAACCCGTAGCCAGATCTGGTGCTACATTCCTACTGAACATGATTCCCGATTTTCTGAAATTAATAGCTTGCCCAGATGCTTTCTCAAATTCTTCTAATAGCAACTTAACCTCCCTTACCTCCTCAATATTCGCTCCACAAAACAGAAATGCATCATCGGCAAATAACAGATGCGACACAGTCGGCGCCCCTCTAACAATACGACATCCATGAATTCGATTCCGACCTTCCCTATCTTTTAGCAAAGCAGACAGCCCCTCCATACAAATTAGAAAAAGATAGGGAGATAAAGGATCCCCTTGTCTTAAACCGCTCTTAGGTACGATAGGGCCAACTAACTGATCATTAACTTTAACCATATATTTCACCGTAGACACACAAAGCATAATCGTACTGACCCATTTCTCATCAAACCCCATTTTCAACATCATACCTCTAAGGTAATTCCAATCAATCCTATCATATGTAAAGTTGGTAAGTTTTATCTATTGACACCCTGAACTTTTTAAATAACCTATCACACACTTATAATTGACATTAAAAATCTATCATACACCTAAAGTTGGCTCATTCGGACCTCTTTGCAGAACGAACTAATACGCTTTTCTTTTTTCTATAGCACTCACATGCGACCTCGTTTGTCAAAGATGAGAGATCAACGATTTTGTGTGAAAGAGGTCCGAATGAACCAACTTTAAACTTTAGGTCTGTGATAGGTTTTTAAAACCAGCTATAAGTGTGTGATAGGTTATTTAAAAAGTTCAGGGTGCCAATAGGCAAAACTTGCCAACTTTAAGGGTGTAAATATGCATTTAGCTATTATTTTTAGGATCAAATACATCAATATCAGAAATAACTATAAAATTATAACTAAATCATATTATCTAATTTAATTCTTAATATATCATTATTTTCTATATATTACAAAA
This sequence comes from Euphorbia lathyris, assembly GCF_963576675.1. Lineage (NCBI taxonomy): Eukaryota > Viridiplantae > Streptophyta > Magnoliopsida > Malpighiales > Euphorbiaceae > Euphorbia > Euphorbia lathyris. The sequence continues at coordinate 82,906,385 of NC_088917.1, read as the reverse complement.
AAAAGTATGATTTTAACACTCTAATTTAAAAATTCTAGACCCAATTCATAAATCCTAAATCCTATAAAATATATCCTAGACATCTGATTTGACAGTTATTACACTATCACATCGGATATTTCAAACAAATTTGTTAATAAATGGAAGTAGTTTCGTGCAATTTGGCAGGTTTTTTATGGCTATTTTAATGATATAACAAACATTTTAGACAAAAATTTTGTCATTAACTTGTATATGACAGATTTAAATATTGGCATATCCGTAAGTTTTTTTATTGTATTAATAATAATTCAAATATTTTAGACATAATTGATATTCAAAACGTCTAATATGACAGTTAAATAACGAATCAAATAATAGTAAATCATTTTTTTTTTCAAATTTTCTTTTATATAGACATAAACAACAATATCAATTAATGAATATGTTATACATTGAATTGATTAGAAATGTTTACATGGACTCTGATGACCAAATCCACCGTTAAATTTAGATTGATTAAAATCTTACTGTGGAGATTTGAATGGTATCTTGAAGTTGTGCTATTCTTGTAAAATTTTCATTTCTTATTATTGTTGTTAAAAGTCCAATATGATAATTATTAATTAAAATTCTAAATCCTATTTAATTTCTAATACGATAATACGATCGATTTGTAAAGATAACTTTTTTTTGACAACCAATGAAGCATATATTAAGAATCAAGAAGAAGCATATTACAAATAAAATCAGGGGGTACAGAAAACCACTCACCCCGATTTAAAGGTAAAATACTACTTCTAGCTAACAAATGAGCAACCGAGTTTGCAGAACGACAGACAAAACGAATAGAGCAATTAAATGACTCGTTCAATAAAAAATGACAATCATTGGCTAAGGCGTTAAAAGGAGATGAAACCTCTAACGGGCGGGCCATAGACTGTACCACAATTAAAGAATCTGATTCAATGATTATATCCTTCCATCCGCGGTCTTTGATCCAACTGAGAGCTTCACGGACCGATAGCGCTTCAATGAACGATGCATCTTGATAATTCTGCAAGGTTCCATTTTTAGCTGCAACAAAGCGGCCTAACTCGTCCCGAACAATACACCCAAATCCAGCCACATTCTCGTCTGCAAAAGACGCACCATCCACATTCAGTTTTAGGAAGCCTGTTGGAGGACTCTGCCACACCGTCGGGCTTGGCACAACCGGACTGCCTGAAGGAGAAACCGGCGCCTGCGCTTTCTTCCAGACCTGTAGAAAGGAACCGACCGAATGGTACAGGATCGAGGCTTGTGAATCCTTCCGATTCCACACAATGTCATTTCTATAGCACCAAATAATCCACCATAAAACCGCTACAAGCTCAACAAGCTCCATCGGTTTAGAAAAGATCCAGCTCCAATAATCAAAAATGTTATGAAATTGGGTTCCCACATCCCCAATAGGCGAAATAGTCCAAATAGCTCGAGCCATAGTACATTTGAGAAAAATATGAAAAGAATCTTCCACCGCCCCATGACAGAGCTCGCATAAATCTGAGATAGGAACCCTTCGGGCTTTCAGCGCGACTTTAGAAGGGAAACAGTTAGCAAGAACCCGCCAAAGAAGGTTCTTAACTTTAGGGGGCACTTTAAGATTCCAAATTTTATTCCATACTGGAGAATCAATAAACCAACTTGTTCCAGCTCCAGACATAAGCTTTCGTTACCCACTTTTAACTGTATAATTGCCCCGTCGGTCATCCTTCCAATACCACACATCATGATCAACCCGATTAGATAAGGGGATACGGAGAATAAGTTCTGCATCCCGAGGAGCAAAAATGCCCGAAACTAACCCAACATCCCATGACCGCCGACCCTCCTCCATAAGATCAGCCGCCACTTCCACCCCTAAACCATCCAATTTTTCACTTTCAATATATGGAAAGTGATCGTCAGGGAGCCACGGGTCATCCCAAATCCGGACCTCACCACCCGCCCCTACAAACCTACGAATACCTGACCTTAACAACTCTTGAGCACCCATAATACTACGCCAGATGAAGCTAGGCCCATCAGATAACGATGCATCAATAAAAGAACTATTCGGATAATAAAGAGCCTTAAAAACACGAGCCACAAGAGATTCGGGATTTGAGCTAAGTCGCCAACCTTGTTTAGCCAATAAAGCTAAGTTGAAATTATGCAATTTTCTGAAGCCCATTCCACCAACTTTTTTAGGGCAACACAGCTTATCCCACGATTTCCAATGTAAACTACCTTTACCCGAACCATCTGATCCCCACCAAAAAGAATTCATCAACTTCTCTAGATCATCCCAGATATTCATAGGAAAAAGGAAGAGACTCATAGCATAAGTAGGAAGCACCTGCACCACTGATTTGATCATAATCTCCTTTCCTGCTCTTGATAGAAATCTGGCTTTCCAACTCTTCAATCTAGACCGCACCATGTCCTCAGCAAAGCCAAAAACCTGAGACCTATTCCTTCCCACCACCGAAGGTAGACCCAGGTACTTTTCCGGGAGGGCTACAGTGGAAACCCCCAAGATATTACTAGTTTCTGCACACACACCATCTGGGCAGTTTCGACTGAAAGATATAAATGATTTGGATAAATTTATTTTCTGACCAGAAGCACACTCATAGTCATTTAGAGCTTGTTTAATTGCTGAAGCTTCTGATCGATTGGCTCCGAAAAAGAAGTAACTATCATCAGCGAAGAACAGATGAGAGATTGCTGGCGCTTGGTCCGCAACAACACAACCCCGAATCCGACCCTTTGACTCCAGCCAAGATAAGTAGAGGGAAAGACCCTCCGCACAGATAATAAAAAGATATGGTGACAGCGGATCCCCTTGACGGAGTCCCCTCTGTGGAACAATAGGGCCCACTACATGCTTCCCATGGACAACTGATAGGGGTATTTTACCCCTATCTTTTAGCGTGATTTACGGGATGATTTCGGGTAAAATAAATAAGTTTAATTACAAAAATAGAGTGTTTTAATAAAATAACAAAATAAAAATAAATTCCTTACTTTCGGTTAATTTTCCTTATTTTTTATTAATATTAGAAAATAAAACGTCAAGCTAACTCGGCTCTCAAGATTTGTATTTCAGGTACGAGGAAGGAGTGAAAATCTACTCAAATACGCGGGGCGTAAAACATGGTGTCAGAAATAATTGCCTTATCCGCAGGCACCATGTGGAAATGACTCAGCATACGCGGGGCGTATGACACATGTCGGAAATGATTGGCCTAATCCTGAAAGTCAGACTGCATTGTCTCCCGGAGTCAACTCTCCATACGCGGGGCGTATCACCATTTACGCGGGGCGTAAAAGGTAGTTCTTCAACGTAAAAAGATCAGAGACTCATTTACGCGGGGCGTACTTCAGCTACGCAGGGCGTATTTGAGACAATTAGACATAGAATTGGTCCACATGCAGGAGATTTCTAACGGAATGGGCATTTACACGGGGCGTAGACCAATTTACGCGGGGCGTATCATGGGATTTCTGCACCAAATAATGTTGCTCCATACTTGTGCTTTGTGAAATTACAAACCTACCCTTGCTTGATGTCTATAAATAAGAAGCTCTTGAACTTCATTTGATACCAATTACATACTAGAGAGCTATACTATACTCTTTTCTTTCTTGTAATTTAGATTCAGATTTTGTAGTTAAACTCTCCCCCTCGAGAGCTTGTTCGGTTGTTCCAGCGTTCCATCGAAGTTCCACTCCATCATTCGTCACCAAGCTCGAGAATTCCACCTCCACGCCCTAGGAGACGGCTTTGAGTCCGGTTAGCTAGTTCCAAGGGCGGATTCTTCCTTTTTACTTGCTAATTAGCTTGTACTCTTCCTATGTACTAGGTTTGGTTGTATTTCATCTAAACACTTTCCATATTTATAATTTATGGTTTATAATCTCTATTTCCCTTTACGTGTTAATGTTTATTGCTTGTTTTGATATTGATAATTGATTATTGTGTAGGAGCACGCGATTACCGCCACCATCCGGGCTATCTTTAGGGAATTATATAGGTGTTGCCTTACCGGAAGCGACAAACCGGAAACCGTAGGAATTGACAAGCCACGGAACTTACGGGCCCTAATTTCTAGTTCCCCCGCATTAGACACGCCTTGATTAGGAATCACGTAGTCTAAGTACTTCACGGGTCGGTCTTACTACACTTGGTCGTCTTTGCAAGAGTAAACCATTATCCGTATACATTTAGAGTCATTATTTATCGTGGTTATAACTTGTCATACACACCCCGCTTCGTAGAGTTTTAGCTGCACGAATCTGAGTCGCCAATAGTTAGGAATAGTGTGTAGTTGTGTCTTACTTTACCCCAAAGTAATCACCGCTTAAATAACATACGAAACCGAGTCGTCTAATACTTGTAATTGTAAATCCCGTGGATTCGATACCCGGTCTTAACCGGATTATTACTTGATACGACGGGGTGCACTTGCCCCTAAATAGTCGTAGCGTCTAGTAAAGATAGAGCATTTATAAAGATCACATCCATAGTCATAGCACATTTGTTGGGGTTTTGTGTCCTATAGTCAATTGTTGCAGGATACAAACTTATTGTAAATGAATTGTTCTTTATATCATTTGTTTTAATGAGATATATGTTTTATAACTATATAAAGGCAATCCCTTTTAAGCACTAAATAAAGTCTAATAAAAGGAAATCTGTAAGTTTGTTTAAAGTGATTATAAAGTGTTCATACAAGCATGAAGTGAGACAAAACTTTATAATAAACTTAAAACCACCCCAAGTCAAGTGATATATTTAGGATTGATATATCACAGTTGAGACTTGTATGTAACAATGTCTTCTGTCCGACAGAAATCTGATCTCACAAGCTTCACATATATAGATATCTGGACAGTTACATAGATTCGGTGAAACGTTGTTCATCAGGATTGGGGATCCGACTTGAGATAACAGGATGGGTAGATTCATCCTTGTCAACTGTTCATCTCATTGGTATTAATAGGTATAACTAATCCTCAGACTCAAAGGAATGTTAATTGGTCATCCTGAATTACTGAATGTGAGACTTTGATCCTGTGGTCCCACGATCCTTAACAGAGATGACTCTGGGGTGTGAACTGCAAAGGTTGGGTGTCACAAGAAGTAATTTCAGGGTAGTTATACATTGGATTGAGCATTTATCACTCCCGATTAATGGGAGATACATCCAAGGATCGCTTGTGGAAGACTCGACTCTAAACCCTTGCAAGGTGATAGCTTAAGAGTAGAAATTCGGATTTCACTTAACCTATCTTTTTGAGTTGACTCGGCCAATAACAAGTAAAACGAACGTCTCGCTATATGTGACTTGACATTACCCATAGTCATAAGATTCAGTTCAAGGATGTAGTTGATAAAGGATCATATTATACCGTAACTAATACGGAAGGGTTAACGATAAAATCAACCTGTCTTCTTAACGGACTCTGGGGGAATGATTACAGACTTGCCAATAACATACTCAGTACATCATTCCGTTATGCAAGGATTAAATATAATTCTTGAAGAAATTAATTTAATAGTTGCATACGGCCAGAAGTAGTAAGGACCTAATGGATCACACATAAGACTTGGAACCAAAAGAGAGATGGATATGATTAATAGATGGAAGACCAATTGAGCCCAGTAAGGCCCAAATATATGGAGGGGGCCGAAATTTATATATAGAAATAAGGAATTGATTTTATTCCATTAATCCTAATTTGATTAGGATTATGAATTAAATTAATTAAGAGATAATTAAATTAGGAGTTTTAATTAGATTAATATACTCCTATTATTATCCAATTAGGTTATTTATTATTATCCTAAATATATTAGATATATAGTGAGATAATAATTAGGAATCCTATTCTGAATTGGATTCCTATTAAGTAACCTATTCCTATCTAACTAGGGTTTAGATACAAGCAACTATATATACCCCCTCCCTATAGGAATTTCGACTAAGCCTCTAACCTCCCCCTATAGTGATTTTCGAAATTGCTCATTAGAGAGAGAAAAAGAATTCCCATCCCCTAGTTCGTGGACAAGAATTCATACGGCATTCCATTGATTGATTAATCTTATTCATCCCTCTTTCTCCTTGATCTTGTGTTGGTTAATTAGAGGCAATCTATTTTGGTTGCATCTCATAAGGGTTGATTCTAACTTAATCTCACCGTGTTCACGAAAGAAGGAAAAACAATCAAAAGGGAGAAATTCGTTTTTCTTTGCCTACATCAGGTCAGTTCACTATTTCGAGGATTCCCGGAGATTGAACCGTCGGATCGTCGCGATTTTTGGACAGTAGCTTCTAGACATATTCTTCCACGTTTCCACCAAAGGGAGGTCTGGAAGGTCTGTTTCGGATAGGGGCAGATTGGTAAACAGTTTACATCTCCTTTGAAGTTGTGGGCACTTCGTTTGCAACGGTAGATTGATCATCGAAAGGTATTTCTTCTTATCCCTCTTTATATGAAATAACGATTAACGGATCCTATGGTTAAAAGGAAGTAGGCTAAAATTTTTATATTTCCGCTGCTATACCTTTCCTTCAACATTCACCGTAATACACATTTAGTCGTCGTAAGAAACTCTACCACCTAGACTTTACGCACATCAAGTTTTTGGCGCCGTTGCCGGGGATTTATAATCTCCTACAATATTAGACAAAAACGTTTCATTGTTAGTTTAAGCATTTGTAAATATCATTTTCTTTTTGTGAATAATTTATTTATTTTTTGTTGTTACTAATGATCTTTTCCGTGGTATGATGTCTCATAGTCGTCATCTATGGGACGACCTCATGGACGACGAATGTTCGCACCAACATTCAGCCTCGCAACTCGATGTGGTAATCTCTATGCTTAAAGATATTCAAGTGAGATTATCTAACAATGAGGCATATTGCAGGGATTTGGGAAATCAAATCGCTGGATTGGCATCTCGTATCGATTCAACCGCGGACGAATCAATTAGAGACGCCAATCCGGGTGGTCAAGATGTAAAGGTCGAGTTAATTGAGCCCTCTCAAGAGGAATCCCCAAATCATGTAGGTTGTCTCAACTGCGAGGAGCCGGAAAGCCTAATCGATAAGCCGGTTGTGTGCGGACCCATGGAAATGAACCTAAAGCTAGAAGAGTTCGAGGTTCCATCTGAATTTTTCACCCTTTTTGAACTACCAAAGGAGTCAAAAAGGGAGCAAACTAAACTCTTCAATAATTTCTTTAAATATAGTTTTTGGTTTTCATTAAATTTCTTTGAATCTAACAATCCGTTTTGTGGGTACGGATTGTTCATTCAAGAATTTGCATTTCTAACGCGAGAGGAAGCATACACCTAGGAGGAAATGCTAAGTCGAGCTCACCGACTATAACGTAGCGCTTCTTGGGAGGCAACCCAAACTTGAATAAGGGAGTTTTCTTTCCCAACTTTTATTTTCCGCATGTCATTTCTTTTAAAATAAAATAAAATAAAATAAAAACCCCCACTTTATCCAAAGGAGAATAAGCTACGCGGGGCGTACACACCTATACACCCCGCGCACCGTGCTTGTTATTTCTATTTTTGCGTGAGTTAATAACATTCACGCGGGGCGTATCCCTATTACGCCCCGCGTGCTCCACCTTTTCCATAATAAGATGGCTCAGAGCTCGGAACACGCGGGGCGTCCCTCTACGTGCGCCTCGTGTATCTGAGTCTCTGGCCCCGGTGCACTTAAAAAGCCTCTTCTACGCGGGGTGCCCCCAGGGATACGCCTCGCGTAGGATCTGACCTTAAGGGTCCCTTTTTCAGCTCATTCTTTATTTTTGTTTTTGTTTTGTTTTCTTTTTACGACGCCCTTGGAATAGGCGTCATTTTAATAACGCGGAGGGACGTGCAACCCCGCACTTTTAGTTTGGTTTGCACTAACAAAAACAAAAATAAAAATCAAATAATTATCAAAATAATTAAACAAATTTATTGACTCTTGAATTCTTCCAACACGCTACACCTCCCTCGGATATTAATTAAAGTTCCGTTATTTGTCGTTAAAAATAAAAACATCGGAACACAAAGGATGGTTTAATTGAGAAATTTTAGTCTTGGTTTTGAAGTTAGGGAATTTATGAAAAGCTTAGGCTAGTACTAAACAAAAGCATTGAGTCATAACTCACATGTCATCTCCATAATGAACTTTAAAAAGGCAATAAAAACGGGATAGTTGAGAATTTAGCAAAGACTTGATAGTACACAATTTAAACCCGAATCTTTGTGAAGTATTTTTGAGCCTAAAAGAGTTCGTACGAGAACTCTAATTCTTTCACAATTTTTCGAGAGCTTTGACTTCACTCGACTCATAGAATTTGCATCCAATTCCGGGTTAAGTACACTTATTTTTGGTAAAAAGGCAATAGATGATAAACTGAACCTACTTAGGCTAATTTTTTTTAATTTATTTTTCTTGTTTTCATTAAACATTAGGAAACCCCTTCGAGCCTATTAACCAATTTATTTTTATTAATACCCTTTTAACATTTAACCCTTTTTCCTCTTGTTCAAATACCGACAAAATCAAATTGCACCCGAATTACCCGAAACAAGTCACGGCCTTAGCAAATGAGCACCATAAGTTTTCAAAATATTGTTTTTGTGCCTCTATCAAAACAAAGGATATGATAAAAATAAAAAGGCATTCTCAAGCTCCACCCGAGCAATTTTGAAGTATATTTTAAAATTCGTCAAGGCCGAAATAAACAAAAATACAGTGTAATCACAAAACGGTATTTTTGAGCTCGAGTTTCCTTAAACTAACCACTAAAAAAGCCACCCACATTACAACCCCCCTCTCCGGGTTCATTTTTAATATTGCCTAACCATATTTTAGGAGGAAAAACCCGGATGAAAATGCAAATTCAACATGATCTTGAGTAAGTGCAAAGAAGAGTGATAAAACACCGACCCACCTAAAATGGAGCGTAAGAGCGAAATCCCTTGGTGAGGTACTATCGGGTTCTCAAAAGATAATCAACCCCCGTTAGTATTGCCTATTAAATCTTGATCATGGAGGTTTCAAACAAGTTTCGTACTCAATTGTTTGCGTAGGTACTTACCGAAACCTTTGCACAAAACCATAACTTTGAAATCACGCACTTGGCAAAACCAACCTTCGGTTTGTTTCTTAATTTTCTCAATCCCTTGTCTTTCGATTTCTTTTACTTGAGGACAAGTAAAACTTTAAAGTCCGAGGAGGTTTGATAGGGGTATTTTACCCCTATCTTTTAGCGTGATTTACGGGATGATTTCGGGTAAAATAAATAAGTTTAATTACAAAAATAGAGTGTTTTAATAAAATAACAAAATAAAAATAAATTCCTTAATTTCGGTTAATTTTCTTTATTTTTAATTAATATTAGAAAATAAAACGTCAAGCTAACTCGGCTCTCAAGATTTGTATTTCAGGTACGAGGAAGGAGTGAAAATCTACTCAAATACGCGGGGCGTATCATTATTTACGCGGGGCGTATCGACATTTACGCGGGGCGTAAAACATGGTGTCAGAAATAATTGCCTTATCCGCATGCACCATGTGGAAATGACTCAGCATACGCGGGGCGTATGACACCTTACACGGGGTGTATGACACATGTCGGAAATGATTGGCCTAATCCTGAAAGTCAGACTGCATTGTCTCTCGGAGTCAACTCTCCATACGCGGGGCGTATCACCATTTACGCGGGGCGTAAAAGGTAGTTCTTCAACGTAAAAAGATCAGAGACTCATTTACGCGGGGCGTACTTCAGCTACGCAGGACGTATTTGAGACAATTAGACATAGAATTGGTCCACATGCAGGAGATTTCTGACGGAATGGGCATTTACGTGGGGCGTAGACCAATTTACGCGGGGCGTATCATGGGATTTTTGCACCAAATAATGTTGCTCCATACTTGTGCTTTGTGAAATTACAAACCTACCCTTGCTTGATGTCTATAAATAAGAAGCTCTTGAACTTCATTTGATACCAATTACATACTAGAGAGCTATACTATACTCTTTTCTTTCTTGTAATTTAGATTCAGATTTTGTAGTTAAACTCTCCCCCTCGAGAGCTTGTTCGGTTGTTCCGGCGTTCCATCGAAGTTCCGCTCCATCATTCGTCACCAAGCTCGAGAGTTCCACCTCCACGACCTAGGAGACGGCTTTGAGTCCGGTTAGCTAGTTCCAAGGGCGGATTCTCCCTTTTTACTTGCTAATTAGCTTGTACTCTTCCTATGTACTAGGCTTGGTTGTATTTCATCTAAACACTTTCCATATTTATAATTTATGGTTTATAATCTCTATTTCCCTTTACGTGTTAATGTTTATTGCTTGTTTTGATATTGATAATTGATTATTGTGTAGGAGCACGCGATTACCGCCGCCATCCGGGCTATCTTTAGGGAATTATATAGGTGTTGCCTTACCGGAAGCGACAAACCGGAAACCGTAGGAATTGACAAGCCACGGAACTTACGGGCCCTAATTTCTAGTTCCCCCGCATTAGACACGCCTTGACTAGGAATCACGTAGTCTAAGTACTTCACGGGTCGGTCTTACTACACTTGGTCGTCTTTGCAAGAGTAAACCATTATCCGTATACATTTAGAGTCATTATTTATCGTGGTTATAACTTATCATACACACCCCGCTTCGTAGAGTTTTAGCTGCACGAATCTGAGTCGCCAATAGTTAGGAATAGTGTGTAGTTGTGTCTTACTTTACCCCAAAGTAATCACCGCTTAAATAACATACGAAACCGAGTCGTCTAATACTTGTAATTGTAAATCCCGTGGATTCGATACCCGGTCTTAACCGGATTATTACTTGATACGACGGGGTGCACTTGCCCCTAAGTAGTCGTAGCGTCTAGTAAAGATAGAGCATTTATAAAGATCACATCCATAGTCATAGCACATTCACCGTAATACACATTTAGTCGTCGTAAGAAACTCTACCACCTAGAATTTACGCACATCAACAGCCCTATATTTAACCTTTGTAACGCACTGCATTAATAGATTAACAAAGCTTGATGGGAAACCAAGTTTCAATAACATCTCCTGAAGAAATATCCATTCCATCCTATCATATGCTTTAGACATATCAAGCTTAAGAGCAGCCATACCACTTGAAACCCTTCTAGTCCTCTGATGGAGATAGTGATTCACCTCAAATGCCAGCATAACATTATCAGTGATTAGTCTGTCAGGGATAAAGGCACTCTGGGACGGAGATATAAGAACATGAAGGACTTTCTTTAACCGATTAGCTAAAACTTTAGAAACAATTTTGTAGATCACATTACAAAGAGCTATCGGTCTCAGATCAGAAACCATCTCAAGCTTCGATTTCTTAGGGATTAATACAATATTGGTTTCATGAATCTCATCAGGAAACACTCCAGACTTTAACCATAACAAACAAGCTTCAGTAACATGACCTCCTACTACATCCCAAAATTTCTGATAAAAACCAGGGTTAAAACCATCAGGTCCAGGGCTTTTATCAGGGTGCATTGAAAACAAGGCTTCTTTAATTTCCATAGCATTAAACTCACCACAGAGCATATCACAATTTTCCACAGACAACTTCGGCATCACATTTTCAATAATAGGCCCCAAAACACAATCATTCGAGGTAAAAACCTGAGTAAAGTAAGAAAGAATAACAGAATCCAAACCTGCACCCCAGCTGCGCCATTCGCCATCTGCATCACGAAGCCTCACAAAGCTATTCTCTTTCCTCCTATTATTAGCAGCTGCATGAAAAAATTTTGAATTCATATCACCGCCAGCCAGCCACAATTTTTTTGCTCTTTGCTTCCAATACAATTCCTGTTGGTACAGGATATTTTCCAGCTTTTCCCGAGCTTCTAAGAGTAACACCTGACCTGCCTCATCGACGCGATTCTGCAGTCTTTTAATCTCAGCTCGACACTCCACAAGTTTGGAAGAAAACCGACTGCGTAACTCGGCTCCCCACTGATACAGCACCTGCCCGCACTGCTCCTGCCGAACCAAAATGTCAGCCGAGGCATTCACATTCCAGGAGCTTACAATCCGTTCACGACAATCCGGTTCTTGAGTCCAAGCAGCTTCGAAACGGAACCGACGAACAAACACCCCTTCACTAGGGGTCAGACACAGCACAAGAGCTGAATGGTCAGAGACCGGAGCTTCCTCGTTAATAACTTTGGCCGAAGGAAACAATTGAAACCAGCTGGATGACGCTAAACCCCGATCCAACTTCTCTTCAACAAAATTATGATAGCCTCTGCTCTTTACCCAAGTAAACGCATGCCCAATCATAGGGACCTCGAACAGATTACATTGCTCAATCACATCAGAAAAACCATTAACCAAATAAGGTGGATGTCTGCGCCCACCACTCTTCTCACTCTGTAAAGCCATGTCATTAAAATCTCCAATAATTACCCAAGGCAAAGAATGATTACTACACAGATCCCAGATCATCTCCCAAGAAGCTGACCTTCTAGAACGCTCAGGAAAACCATAAAAACCGGTTAATCGATACTCCGAAAAACCCAGTAAAGAGACTTTGACATCAATAAAATTTCTAGAAGCCCGTAACAAACTGACTGATCCATTAATTTTCCAAAGTAAAGCCAAACCTCCACCTTGGTTAATAGGATCAATGAAAAAGATACCAGAATAAGAAAGACTACGCTTTATTACCTCAACTTTCTCACGGTTACATTTCACCTCCATCAGAAAAATAAAGTCAGGCTTGAACCTAGCAACTAGGTTCTTTAACATACGAACTGTTCGAGGGTTGCCTATACCTCGACAGTTCCAGCTTAACGTACTCATTCTCCTCGACGGGTCTGGTCTCCAGAGCCCGCCTGCTATAAGTTTTTTGATCCAGACACTATTGGTGTTGTATCCACCACCATATCAGAGGTTTTATCCTCAATCACCTCCTCTTTTCTTCTCCTCTTTGACTCCATTACAACAAGGCTATCCTTCTTATCTCCTTGCTTTGAGGCTGTCCCCTTATTATTTTCAAACAAGGAAACAGTATTCATCACTGTCTTTGTTCCAACTCCTTGTTTCATAATACCTCCAATAGAACTTTCTGGGGCCGCAATATTTTCCATCGGACGAGCAGTTTCAGACGGCTTTGTCAAGAGCCACTTCGACTGAGGTGGGGGCTGCAACCTGCGAGGCAGAGCACGTAATTCGACCGAGAATGGCCGTATGACAGTAGCCGGATCAGGCACATCAAGCAATTTCAGACAAAATCTCTCTGCATGCCCTAAACAACCACAGAAGAAACAGAATATAGGCAGACGTTCATATTTGAACGTAATGGTTTGCGGAGTCTCACCCGCTCGGCCGATAGGCATGGAAGCACACAAGCTTTTCCGAACATCAAGAGAAACCCTAACCCTCATATACGATCTGCCGACACCATTGAAGTTGTTCGGATCCGATTCAACGAAAATCCCTAAAGTATTGCCAATCAATACAGCCACCCTCTCTGACATAAAACCACTCGGCAAATTATGAACTTGGACCCACATCTCCGTATACATCAGTTCTTCATAAGTCCAAGGGCCTCCTTTTAAGATCCGTTCACGCTCCCATGGATGATATAGATCAAACCGAAACAGATTAGGACCCAATGGTTCCACCGTCAAACCTTTTGCCGGCTGCCAGATATCAGCCAAAACGCTCGACATTTTTTAGGTCCTTATAATCCTTTCCGTCAAAAAGCGCCCAAGAAAGCTCCAACGCTGAATCAGCGCCGTTTGTACCACATCATCTGCTTCAAGCACAAGCCCCAACTGCAGACTTCTTTCCACCCCATCAATCATGTTATGATTATTCGAAGTCGCCATTGAAATGAATACAAAGACTGGATTGGCAACCAGAAAGCAATTATAATAAAATTATCCGGTACGATACTCAAATCCTAACTCCAAAACTCCTCATACGGGAGAGATTCTTAAATCATATTGCTAAAAATAAAAATGGATTAATAACCAATTAACAATGAAAGAAACCCCTTTTATCACTTCTCTTAACCTAAATAGGCTTAATATTATTTTAGTTCTTTTATTGGTTCAATCTTGAACTCATATCATTATACTTTAATATTATTTTACTTCTGTTATTGGTTCAATCTTAAAATCAACTGGTTCAATCTTAAACTCAAGGTTGTTCAATCCAATAGAGTCATAGGTCTGCGATTACGATATAGACCGGCACTGGATCAGAACCGCGAGCGGCGAAGAGAACGGCAGTCGGGAACATGCACACAGATACGAAGAACACGGCGACAGGAAGAGATCCACGATCCAAAGAGAATGGAGCGGTGGTGAAATACCTTTGTGATTCCGGAACGGAACAGCGCAGATCTGCGAAACAAAGCGAGGAGACGGCGGCGAAGGGAACATTGCGGACGGGAGAACAGATCCGCGACACTAAACGAGGAGACGACAGCGAGGAGGGAGCGGCGGCGAAGAAAAACACAGCCCTAACAGCGGCGACGGACGGGAAAGCAGATCCACGAGTCTAGATGAGGGGACGTCGGCGAGAAAGGAGCGGCGGCGGCGGAGTTTTCCAAAACCCTATCAGAGCCATTCTTATCGCCTGGTTCGCCCAATCCTTTCCTTTGTTGTCCCTTTCCAATAACTCTCCCTTCACATATTTTTTTATTTTCTCAACTTATCATTTGTAAAGATAACTTGATTGACTATTATTGATACGATTATTATTTTTCTTACATTTATATTGTATAAATGATTCTATGAAATATATAAATAACATGATACATATCAAATCAATAATCCGAAATTGACAACTCTTTTCAAAACTTTGTAGTAAAATTAGATATGGGCTTTACAAACTAAGGCCCGTAGACATAGTCCGAAATTGACAACTCTTTTCAAAACTTTGTAGTAAAATTAGCGGTAAATTACACAATAGTCAAGATTAACCAATTATTTACGAGTGTCTCAAACTATTAAACGAATTTATTTAAATGTCAAATTTGGTGGTTATTTTTAAATCTGTATTTTTTTTCTATAATTAATTAACTGAAAATTTGACAAAAACAAAAATAAAGTTATGATATTATGATGTTTTAAGATTTAAAATCATATAATGATAAAATACATAAAAACGATTTTCATAATTGTAAATAAAAATTAAAATCTGATTTTATATGTAATTTCCTCTAAAATTAGATATGGGCTTTACAAACTCTTTTTAAAACTTTGATTATTTTAAAATTAGGAGTGTTAATTTCTAACACGATAATACGATTTGCAGAGATAACTCGATTGACTATTATTGATACGATTATTATTTTTCTTATATTTACATTTATAGTATTATATAAATGATTCTATGAAATATATAAATAATACAGGGTAAATTACACCCATGACCACTGAACTTTACCTATTTTCACATTATACCCATTGAACTTTACACTTTTTAACACCGGTGGCCATTTAACGTCTCAAAACGACCGTTGACGGCTAAAAATAAAAAATCCAAATCGTTAATGACATTCTAAGGAACTTTAATTCTTGAAAATTTTCATTTTGATGTCATTTGGGTGTTGTTTGGTTATGAGAGAGAAAGTGAATTTTTAGAGAGAGAAAGCTCCAAAAAAATGTAATTTTTGAAAATAAAAAATATGGTTTCATGGTAAATGTCATTCTGAACAACTTTAATTCTTGAATATTTTCATTTTGAGGTCGTTAACGGCCATTTTGAGAAGTTAGTTAAATTGAGTGGCTACGGTGTTAAAAAATGTAAAGTTCAGTGACTATACCGGGAAGAAATGAAGTTGAGTGACCATAATGTGAAAATGGGTAAAGTTCACTGGCCATGGGTGTAATTTACCCAAATAATACGTATCAAATCAATAATCCGAAATTGACAACTCTTTTCAAAACTTTGTAGTAATATTAGATATGGGCTTTACAAACTAAGGCCCGTAGACTTTTTGGGCTTGTCTAGATATGGACTTTTTGGGCTCTGATTTTTTTGACAGGTGCTAGGTATATAGGTCATGTTTGGCAGAACAGCAAATTGAGAATCAATTGACTCATATAGTTGAAAGTTTTTGTGATCAAAAGAGAAATAAATTATATTTTCTATGATGTTTTTGTAAAGGAAATATATATGATTTACAATTTTGTGGCTTGAGAAGCATTAAGAGTCGAGCATGAACATATATATTTAGGGTTTAAATGACAACATGTGAGCAACTCATAAATAGAATATTAAGCTTGAGGTTGAGCTCGTCATTATTCTGATGAGCCGAGCATGAACATATATATTTTCACTATTCTCATTCTATTTCATTACAAACTTTGATTTCATTATATATTTTATTTATATTACATTATATTATATTATAATGTAATAAAGGGGGCCTTAGTGTTTCTTAATATGTTCCGATTTAATGTTTAAAGTCTGAGACTTTTCTTTTTGTAATTTGCTACCATGAGCAGAAAATATAATGAATAACATAATAGTTCGTTGATTTTGAGGATGATTCGAAGAATACATTGTCAACAAAGGAAGAATGGTGTGTTATGAGGTATTGGGAGTGCATTGTGTGGATGCCTTTGAATGCCCTTGACCTATATCGGGAACGATCCTCTGAATACATTCTAACGGTTAATAAGTGTAGAGAGATAAAGAGGTAAGTAGAGAGAGATGGAGTTGCGGATCCCCCTACATGGATACCAAATGTTTGTATTTATTGGCTTTGGCATGAGGTGAAACGACTTTAGCACCCATCCAAATCCGACCCAGGAAGGTTCGAGTGCAGTTGGATTATACCTAGGCCGGGCGAGGTATTCCTAGCAGGCTTGAGTTCACCTCTTGATTGGACCTGAACGCTTTTGGCTCATTTGCCAAATTAGGAAGTTTACATCCCTATTTCTAAGCGCGAGGCACTTGATGTGAGTAGGGGTGAGCATCGGTTTGGTTCGGCTACTAATCGAAAACCGAACTTTCGGTTAACCGAACCGAAGTTTGTGCTATTTTCATAACCGAACCAAACCGAATAATATTGGTAACCGAATTTTATTTGACCGAAAATTTTCGGTTCGGTTCGGCTACCGACCGAATAACCGAAAACTCATCATATTTAATTTTTGTATATTTTTATTTAATTGGTTTTCAAATAATGCTCTTGTATAAAAGTTACAATTAAAGAAATTAAAGACTAATAAACCAAAATTTATATATATAAAGATAAAAGTATATTTTTTAGGGGTTGAATTTTATATTTTATAAGTTATTTATATATGTAAAAATAAAATTATATTTTTGTATATCTATATAATAAGTTCGGTTCGGTTATCGGTTGTACCGATATATTTTTTCAATAATATAACCGATAATCGATTACCAAACTAAGCTAAAATTAAAACCGAACCGAACCAAAATGTTAAAATAACCGAACCAAACTAAAATTTCGGTTCGGTTATCGGTTTGGTAATCGGTTACCGGTTATTTTGCTCACCTCTAGATGCAAGCTTGCAAGGAGGTGGAGTTGCGTGAGTTGGGATTGTTGTCTTGATGGTAGGAAATTTTTATCTATGCGTTGAGTGTTTGCTAATTTTTATCTTCCTTATCCAGATTATAGCGGGGGGAGTCTAAAGGGCTCCTGTTATACTAGTATGAGATGAGCGCTCTTAAGCAGCAGAAGAAGAATGTGAGTCTCCGGAAGAATGAGTTATCATGCTAGAAGAAGCAATTTGATCACGAGGCCAAGGATAAGAAAAATTTGTCTTCCTAATGCTTGTATCCAAGGTTGTAAAAACGATATGCGCTAGTCGGATGGATATGGCATCCAGGGATTAATCAGATATAAAAAAATAAAAAATATATAAATATAATTAATATATGGATTATACTCCGTTAAAGTAATAATATAAAATATTTAATATATATATATGTTATATTAATATCTTTAAACAATAAAAATGTGCTAATGGTATATTAATATCCTTAAAAATAAAATTTGATAGTTTTAGATATTTTCTTTTAGTTTTAAGTTATTTAATATTTTACTTAAAATTGAAAAAACTACATGTAATTTAAGAAATGATTTGTTTAAAAAAAAAAAGTTCACTAGGGACCACCTAGGTTCACCTGGAGCCGCTTGGGCTCAAAAATTAACAAATCGATTTACAATGTTAGTTTGAAAAAATCGGGGCAGTGTTTTAAAAATCCTCGTTTCTGGACCGATTTTTAAAACATTTCCTGCAATTAATGAAGGAGAAGAGCAACGTTGTGGCCACTGAGGTAGTGGTTGAGGCAGAGACTCACTTAGCCTATGAATCAGAAGAACTCGTGAAAGCAATGGAGGTCGCGTAATTTTTTGAGAAGAAGGCAGTTGGTTTGGAGGAAGCCAATTAACTGGATTTACAAGCTCAACATAGACACCGTCGTGGCGAGACAATCTCACATTGCTTTGGATTAGAATTGTGATGATGGTATTCTAGGATAAAGGATTACAGTATACTATGATCCATGTTTTCAATTAAAGGGATCATATACCTCCAATGAGTGTATAGTATATAATATTGGATTTGATACAAGTCTATCAAGACGTTATACATCTCCAATGAGTATATAAATTGATATGCATTTGACGTAGAATAAAAAAACAAAATATATGTGTTTTATAATGAAGTCTGAAATTGATCCAACTTACCAGTGTCTGTTATGGGTAAAAAAAAATTTGACCGCTAATAGTAGAATAAGATTGAACAATTTTATATGTTACCGGTAAAATTACTCCCAAGGTGTTAAAGTTAGGAGTATTTTTACAAACGGAGAGAGTAATTATGAAAAAAATATATAATTAAGAGGAGAATAATAAGATT
The DNA here is from genome assembly GCF_963576675.1 of Euphorbia lathyris. Taxonomy (NCBI): domain Eukaryota; kingdom Viridiplantae; phylum Streptophyta; class Magnoliopsida; order Malpighiales; family Euphorbiaceae; genus Euphorbia; species Euphorbia lathyris. The sequence continues at coordinate 82,887,454 of NC_088917.1, read as the reverse complement.
TAATTTTAGGGGGAAAAGAGGTTTAAATTCTAATGAATTTATGAAAATGATGGCTTAAATTAAAGTAATATAAAGATATTATATTAGGACCACATGCCATCAAGACTGAAATAGATCTCTTAACTAATAATAATCACTACTTGTTGAGATGCCCCATCTCATGAATCTCTAAATATCTTCTTTTTATCCATAGTTATCATTTCCAAAATTAAATTTTTTAATTCATCTATTATCTATAGGTATTATGATTCATTCAAAATAGACATAAATTAATGATTCTTAGGAGATAATTTCACTAAAAGGTAACATATAAGTGTGATCGAAGACTAATGCGCCGGATCTCATCAGAATTCCAAAGCTAAACGTGTATGGATGAGAGTAGTATTAAGATAGAGTGACCTCTTGAAAAGTCATCGTGTGTTACATCACAAAACTTCTTTCTTCAAAAAAAATGTAGGGTAATGATATTGAACTTTGCTTTTTTTAACGGTATGTCCACTGACTTCAAATTTGAACATAAAAATCACTCAACTTTACATTTTTTAACATCCGTGGCTGCTCAACGCTTCAAAAAGACCGTTGACGGTCTCGAAATAAAAAATTCCAAGAACTAATGATGTTCTACGCAATTTTAATTTTTGAAAATGTTTGTTTTGAGGTTATTAAGGTGATGTTTGGTTAGGAGAGAGAGTGAATTTTTAGAGAGAAAAAGTTCCAAAAAATGGTGGTTTTGGAAACTAAAAAATGGTTTAATGTTAAATGTTGTTCCAAACAACTTTAATTCTTGAATATATTCATTTTGAGGTCGTTAAATGTCAATTTAAGGAGTTAGTTAAATTTTAGTGGTTATGGGTGTTAAAAAATATAAAGTTGAGTGGTTTTTATGTTAAGTTTTGAAATTTACTGAAAATACTATTAAAAAATAAAGTTCAGTGGCCATAGATGTAATTTACTCAAAAAATGTAACATAAAAAATTCAGTTTTTATTTTGGTTCGTAAGGGTATTTGCACCTTTATGGGTGAGGCTATTGGTCACAAAAATTCTTTCCATTCCCAAAAATGAGGATCGAACCCTAACCATTAGTTAAGGGAGGAGGAGCCTTTACCACTCCACCACAACCTCATGGTTATAAAAATTCAGTTTTAACGTAAACTATCAAAATACTTGTTAGATAGGGAGAATGGACAAATTTAGCCAAATCGTTTTAAGGGAAGTGCATATTTAACCATGACATATGAAATGGTGTAAATTTAATCATTAACGTTTCTAAGAAGATTAATTTTAGTCATTTCGTACGTTAATGTGACCATTAAACAACAGTCAAACTAGTATTTTCAAATTTTCAGTAACGTATGGCTAAAATTGATCTTGCTTGGACACATTAGGGTTAAATTTGCATCATTTCGTACATTAAGGCTAAATCTGTACTTCTCTTAAAATGTTAGAACTAAATTTGGTCTTTATCCCTAGAATTTATATTCGTTTATCCGAGACGACTCTCTACATATGTTGTTTGGTTCATGGACGAACCAGGTGGGAGTTGGTGGGCATGTAACGATCCGTTCTGGAGTGGGTAGCGCTGGGATAGAAGGCTTGAGCAAGGAACGACCCAAAAGGACAACAATGGAAGCATGAATGAACTGAATCTCATATCAGAAATAGAGAGATTGATTGAGGCTTACTAAGGTATGTATTTAATATATGTAGACGCATTTTAAAATCGTGAGGTCTAATACCAAATAGATATTGTTCGCTCTAATCCAAGTCCAACACTTTAAGCCTCACGGTTTTAAAACGTGTTTACATGTATTGAATACACATCTTACTAATACACCTTAATCAATCTCTCTCCATTTCCGATATGGAATTCATATCATTTTTGCTCTCGTCCCCATCCTTCTAGGTCGCTCCTTATTTCTTATGTCTTCTATCCTGACATCATCCACTCCAGACACATCGTGATCTAGATAAATAATAATATAAATAGAATGAAATTCTATCCACAATGAGAGTAAAGTTATGTCATGATAAGTAGAGAATTATATATCCTTCCTAAGGTAATTTAGATAAGATGAAATTTCTCCACTATAAATAATGTTATGATTAGAAAAATATATTGATTACAATTATCTTTTCTTCTACTTTCAAATCTCTCTAATCATGTTTTTAGTTTATGTAATTATTGCTTCATCTCTTATAATTTGACATAAAATTTATGTCATCAATAATACTAAGATTATGTCATCAATAATACAATATTATAGTTAGAGATATAAACGAGGCGGATGGGGATTACATTTCCTCCCAAACCTATGGTATTTGATGAGGATAAAGATAAGGGTGCCTTCTATGGTTACTTTGTTTTTGACAAAGTACCATTACTTGGTGTGTTTTCACCATTGGATGATGAAGCATAAAATTAATCCAATAGTGAAAACACACAAAGTAAGACTGTAAAAAACAAAGTAACCATAGCCTTTACCTAAAGATAAGGGTTAATTTCAAATAAAACTCTGTGGTTTCACATTTTTTGCAGATTATATTTGTGGTTAGTAAAATTTACATTTTTCCAAATTTAGTTGATAACGAACTTAAAATGAAAAATTTCAAGAATTAAATTATATTTTAAGCAACTTTAATTCTTCAATTTTTTTAGGTTTGAGGTCATTTAGGTGTTGTTTTTCATGAGAGATAAAATTAATGTTTAGAGAGAGAAAACTCCAAAACAAACATGAGATAAATGAACTTGAGATTTTTTTATCCCTATCTCACCTCATTTATCCACTATAACAACCACTCTTTGCTTCCGTCCCCATCCCTAGAACTTAAACTGGAATAATTTTGTCCCTGCCCCACCGCACGGGAAATTCCCATCACCCGCGGGAATCCCAATGAGAGCATATCGAGGATGGGTACAGGTGGTGAGAAGATACATATCCTCAACCTCACCCTGTTCCTATTGACGGAGCACAAAACAATCACCATCCCACCCCGTAGGATTCTAATTAGGGATTTCCCATCCATCACAGGGTAGATCCCCAACGGGAACAAGAAATCCTCGTGTCAGTTACAATCCTAATTGTAATTGTTATCCTCCGCTATAAATTGTGAAAATTTTGTATTATATGACATGTGATCAAATTTCTCTCAACAGATCTACATATTAGTATATATCATTCAATACTTAGTGAATTTAAAAATAAGGTATCAAAAGATTTTCAGGGAAACATGCCAATTTAGCATCAACGTACAAAATAGCGACATTTTATTTTCAATTTGTGAAATAGATTAATTTAAGCCCAAGTTCCGTTACGCAGTGTCAAATTGGTATCATTTTACGTACGTTGAATTTAAAATGGTACTATATTTTCTTGCTTTAAAAAAAATGGTACTATATTTTATGTTAAGGTTAAATTCACACTTCCCAAAAATATTTTATGTTAAGGTTAAATTCACACTTCCCAAAAACCTTAAATCCATTTCGGTATCTTATCTTGCAAATTATAATTTCGGTCCTTACGAAAGAGAATAATTAAAGAGAGAACAAAATTGAATAATTAAATTTCTATAATTTGACATTATGACTATATAAAAAGTGTAATTACTCTTTTTTTCTTATATATAAAAATTACATAAAAAAACATATATGATTACATTAGATATGATGAGCATCAATTGGGCAATCTTGTGCCAATTTCTTGAGCTTCTCAATGATCATTACAAGCTTAGTGTTCAGCCTATTCACAAAGCATTTGGGAAGCCATCCAGCAGGATCTAACTGTAAATCATCACAAATTAATTAAATTTTAATTAAGTTAATCATTTCAATAATCCATTAATTAATTTACTCTAATTAACAAACCCACATGAGGGTAATCATCAAATTATTCAAAATAAACTTTTTTTTTTATCAATGTTTGCTAAATTTGAATAAAAGCATATTATTGTATAAAGAAAAGTCAGAATGCATTATTAGGGTAAATTACACTCATAGCCACTACACTTCGAAACGTAACATAAAAGCAACTCAATTTTACACTTTCTAACATTATGACTATTAAGCTTCAATCTGGGCCGATCCTGACAATTTAGGGGCTATAGGTAAAATAAACAATAAAGGACATTTAATATAAAATTTACTAATTAAAGTATAAAAGTTTGGCAAACCTTTTATTTTATTTTTTTTATCAATGGGCTTTCAGAAAAAATTAGACCATCATGTATGATTTTATCACTATCTATATTAAAAAAAAATTAACTTTCATATACACATATAACACTAAACTTTTTTTAGACCCCCTTCAACCCTGTGCCCTAGGCCGGTACACCTCGGACCTAGGTTCAGGCCGGCTCTGACTTTAATCAATGCCTCAAAATAATCATTGACGATCTCAAAATAATAAAAAAAAAAATCTAAGAATTAATAATACTGTAAGAAACTTTAATTCTTGAAATTTTTTGTTTTAAAGTTATTAGATATTGTTTGGTTATGAGAGAGAAAGTTGACTTTTAGAAAAAAAAAACTCAAAAAATAGTGATTTAAAAAAAACAAAAAATGTAGTTTCATTAGACAATTTTAATTCTTGAATATGTTTATTTTGAATCTGTTAACTGTCATTTTAAGGCATTAGTTAAAGTTTAGTGCCTATAATGTTAGAGAATATAAAATTGAGTGGCTTTTATGTTATATTTTGAAGTTTAGTGATCATATCGTAAAACTAAATAAAATACAATGACCATAGATGTAATTTACCCTGCATTATTAGTTAGATCCAGAAAGTTTTATATTTTTGTACTAGTTTTCTTTTATGTAATTGAGTCTTTTGTACTATTATGTACTTTAAAGGGTAATTTACATCTATGGCCCTCTAACTTCGTATGTACTTTCTTTATGGTCCTTCAACTTCCAAACTTGAAGTTATCATCCCTAAACTTTGCATTTTAGACCATCTCCAATCCAACATCAAATTGATGTTGGGAAGAAGATTTGCCAACCATCATCAAACCGTGTTTTCATTCTCATGAATACCATTTTTCTCCATTAAATTTGATGCTGCCTCATAAAATTTGATGCAACAAATGTATAAATATATTTATTGTATATCTTATTATATAATATTATTATTTGAATAAAATCTTGTATTTGGAGAGAGGAAATAAGAAAATGGGTTGGGGCAAAAACACTAGCAAGCAATGTCAAAACAGAGAGAGAAAATAAAGAAAATACGGTTTAATGTAGCAAAAAAGATAAAATGTGTTGGAGATGGTTTTACTAGCATCTAATTTGTTTTATCGCATTAAGCTCTTAATTACTAAATTAATTAGTGGTGACATCTAATTTAAAAAGACATTATTCTTTTCAGCTGTTTTTTAAATTATATTTTTTTTTTTTACAGTTTGAAATAGACTTTTTACAAATTTTCGCTAGTCATATTACTGATTAAAAGCTATTTTTAAACGGTAAAAGAATACAAATTATGAATGCATGTGAAATGAATAACACTCTGTTAATCGGGTCTTATGTTCAAGGTCGACTTATTTGTTTTTTTTGAAGAAAAGTTGACTTAACATACGAAAAAATGTGAAAGATCATGAACTTAATATATCTAAATAAAAAATACGAGTTGAAGAAATTGAAATGAGTCGCCTAAAATACGAAATTGTAAAATTTACCCCGCACAGTTTTCAAATTAATGTTAACCCAGCTAACGGAATCCATAAAAACGGGACTGTTAGTTGGACCCGAAACTGTTTTAAGTTGGAAATATCGAGAACAAAATTTTATCATTTCGTAAGTTACGAGTACCTGAACAACATAAGTGACCATACAAGAGTCATCTTCAAGCTTCTCTACAACCCAGCCAGACTGAAGCAATAATCCTCTTATTGAATTATTTTGTTTTGGCTGTAATCCTGCTGCTATCTCTTTTGGCAATGAAGCTACTGCTACCACCTACATTTTTTATTTTATTTTTATAACTATAATTCAAACCAAATAAAAAAAAGAAATTTTTTTAATTGAATTAAAAAAAATTACAAAAATAAACGATTGGATATCCATAAAATAAATGGATTCAGGATTTAATCTTTCGATGGGATAAAGAACCAATAATCCGAAACAATATAAAGTTTTTTTTTTAAGACTTAGTTAGCTTTTTCGTATTTGCCCTATATGTGCAAATAAAAATCGGGCAGATCTTTACTCGGAGTAGATGTGATTTAACTAATTTGCAAAAACAGTATCCATAGTTTAAAAGTTCGTAAATAAATGTCTTTGCTTTGTAAAATTTACAGTTAAATAATCTGAGTGAAATTTTCAATGAAATAATATTTTATGTTTAGTTAATTTACAAAGTAAATTTTTTTAGTTACTTCAAATCGCTCCCTTTTGGAATAAATAGTCACGACAATAAATTTTTTTGAATGACTGAGTTTTTAAACTGCATAAAGTCCCCTAAACTAGCTAAAATGCATAACTTTGCAAATTAACTAAAAATCACAAGTATTATTGACCGAAAAATTGATTAATAGATCCTTTAACTGCAAACTTTATAAAGCACAAGACTGTTTTCACAAATCAGCCAAATTGAAGAGTTCAGTTTTATACTTTTCTCAATGAAGAGAAAAGTACAAAAATAAATATCATGGTTTGACCGATTTGCAAAGATAATCTCCGTGGTTTAAAAATTTGCGAATAGAGGTTTATGTTTTGTAAAATTTGCAGATAAATGATCTGAGTAAATTTTCCAGTCAAACAATATTTCTGATTTAGTTAATTTGCAAATCTGACCTTGTACTTTAACAAATTTGCAAAGTCATTCTTTTTAGTTACTCCAAATCGCTCCCTTTTAATTTGTAAACTGCTTTGAACTTTTAAATCACAACACTGTTTTTACAAATCCGTCAAATCATATAATTTATTTTGTATTTTGCTAAATTAATGTTGTTTATATATACATACCAGAGTTCCATCTTCCATAGTTTCTCTCCTTTCATAAACTATGAATTCTCTGTTTCTAAACAATGGCTTGGAGTTTTCACCAAATCTCAGTCGAATTATGCTCAGATTATCTTCCAAGTCTTTTATGTATTTTGCTTCCACCAAATCTGAATCCCATTGCTGCACTTAAAACAAAATAAAAATTAGTTAGATATTGTCCGTTTTAGCCTCAAATATCAGGGCAGTTGGCCCGTCTCACTGTTTTAAAATTAATGAATTTCCCAGCTTTAAAACGCTTATATATGTTGGAAACGCTCTTTACTAATCACTCTATATAATGACTCGATTCAGAGTGAGTTGTGCCGGGTAAAATGTGTGAGCAAGAAGCCGCCGCCGTAAATAATGGTGATTGATAAAAATGAACTGAATCTCAAACCATAAACGGAGAGTAACTGGATCTTAGATTTCTAATGTATATAGATGTGTTTCAAAGCGGTTACTACATAGTGTTGACCAAATTATTACATCATATTTTCGTTTCTAATTTGGATTCAGGCAGGGGGCTTGGGGTGCCGGAGCACCCCTGGTCTTCGGGAACCACCCCTAAGCCCCCTGTCTCCACAAAAGGGGCCTGTTGTGATGAAAACATGCAACCCCGACCTTCGAAGTTCGTATTCGTCCCTAGATTCAGTTCTTTCTTTCGTCAATCGTCCATCTTTTAAAAATTCAAACTATTCCTCATTTTGGACTCTTTTGAAACTATTTTCGAAATAGTGATATTTTTAGTCCAATACTCCTATTTGAAAGACGGAGGAATGCATGAGCCGATAAGATAGAAACTCCATCTTTCAAACAGAAATACTGGACTAAAAATAGCACCACTTCAAAAATATTTCAATTTTTTTTTCTTTTACCGCAAATGTGTTATCTTGAAAAAAATTAGAATACTCCGGATCCGGTAAGGTACACCCGACCAATGTGTTATCTTCAATTTAACTAGTCGTCTGTATTATTCTCGGAGTACCGTACTCTCAAAGCCGCTCCTACTTAAACATTCAGTTAACCCGACGCAGTGTATGCCCAGCCCAAGGTCCAGGGTTAAACCCCAGGCCATATATATTTTATAAATATAGTTATAATACCCAGGCCTGAAGGGAACAAATAATATGATATTTTTGGTCTAAAATAGAGTCAAATTTCTATTTTAAAATTTTATTTGGGTAAATTACACTCATGGCCATTGAACTTTATCAATTTTCACGGTATGACCAATTAACTTCAAAATGTAAATAAAAGTCGCTGAACTTTACACTTTGTTACACATGTGGCCACTAAACTTTAACTAACACCTCAAAATAACCTTTAACGACATAAAAATGAAAATCAAGAATTAAAGTTGTTCAAAACAACATTTACCATGAGACTACATTTTTTATTTTCTAAAATCATCATTCACCTTTTTCTCTATAAAAATCCACTTTCTCTCTCCTCCAAACAACCCATAAATGACCTTAAAATGAAAATTTTCAAGAATTAAAGTTGCTTAGAATATCATTAATTCTTAAGATTTTTTATTATAAGGGCGTCAACAGTTATTTTGAAGCACGGATTGAAGTTTAGTGGCCAGGGGTGTAACAAAGTTTAAAGTTCAGTGGACATGGATGTAATTTACCTTCTTTTTTTAATTAAGGTCCCTCATCTCTTATTTCGCCTAGTACCAATAAAATGTCAGGACCAGCTCTGACCCGATGCTACCCATTCAGGACTAGATCGTTACAGTTCCGGTCCTAAAAAAACAAGAAACAGAGTAAAGTGATAAAAACTAGTAAAGTGATAAAAACTTACCCTAGCAGCATCAATGGCATTAGCAACAGTGATGAATTGTTGAGGAGAAACAGTAGTTAAAACCCATCTGCTACGAAAAGTATGAAACGGACCAGATCTACGTTTCGATATCTCTACACCGTTATCAATCGCTAGAACTTTCCATCCATCGCTTCCATTTCCAAATCTGTTTGAATCTGATGCTGATAACAGTTCTTGGATGCAATTTTCACTCGCAAAATGCACGTATCTTCTCAGTGAATCCTCACTAATTGACCTGTAAAATTGATAATCAATGGAACAGTGAGTTTTGATGAATTGAAACTGATTGAAATTCATGTGAAACTAATTGAAACTCATTGAAAGTCATTGAAATTCATGTGAAAGTGATTGAAACTCATTGAAATTCATTGAAATTCATGTGAAAGTGACTGAAATCATGTGGAACTGAATTGGAATCTTCTAATCGCCTAAATTAGGTATCGGATTCAATTTAATCGAGCTTATTGACCTTGACCTGATTAATGAGATGATGGAGATATATGCAAAAAGGGAAATAATTAGGCGACATTGATTGAAACTCATGCGAAACTAATTGAAACTCATGTGAAACTGATTAAAACTCATTTGAAACCGATTGAAACTCATGTGAAATGAATTGAAATCTTCTAGTGCTTAAATTTGGTCTCGAGTTCAATTTAACCGAGCTGATTACCTCAAACCGGTTAATGAGATGATGCATATATATATATGAAAAGGAAACTAATTAAAACATAGTTAATAACTTTATTCTATTTCATATTATGAGTTTCGCCTGTTGAAACTCATGTGAAACTCATGCGAAACTCATTGAAACTCATCTGAAACTTATGCGAAACTAATTGAAATGATGAGTTTCACCTGAGTCTAGATGAAAACTTTATTCTATTCCATATTAGTTTTGATGAGTTTCCTATGAGTTTCACAAAAGTCAAAACTCATTGAAACTCATGTGAAACTCAATTGAAATTATGAGTTTCATAAGAGTCTTGATGAAAACTTCTCTATTTCATAATAGTTTTGCTGAGTTTCACATGAGTTTCGCAAAAGGCGAAACTGATTGAAACTCATGCGAAACGAACTGAGACTCATGTAAAACTAACTGAAACTCATGTGAAACTCAATTAACATAATGAGTCTCATATGAGTCTCGATGAAAACTTTATTTTATTTCATACTAGTTTTGATGAGTTTCATGAGTTTCCCAAACGGCGAAACTGATTGAAACTCATGCAGAACTGATTGAAACTCATGTGAAACTCAATTGAAATGATGAGTTTCACAAAAGGTGAAACTAATTGAAACTCATGCGAAACTCATTGAAACTCGTATGAAACTCAATTGAAAATGATGAGCTTCATATGAGTCTTTGATGAAAACTTTATTCTATTTCATAACAGTTTTGATGAGTTTCATAGGGGTTTCGCAAAAGGCCAAACTGATTGAAACTCATATGAAACTGATTAAAACTTTATCACGGCAACTAACATTGCAAAACGCGAAACTCATTGAAACTAATTGAAATTCATTGAAACTCATGCGGAACTGATTGAAATTCATGCGAAACTCAATTGAAACATGAGTTTTGCAAAATGCGAACTCACTGAAACTGATTGAAACTCATACGAAACTCATACGAAACTCAATTGAAATCTTCCAATGGCTTAAATTAGTTCTCGAATTCAATTTAACCAAACCGAATAACCTGGAACCGAGTAATAAAATGATGCATATACATACATTAAAGGGAAATAATTACCATGATCGATTGCTGGGAGTAGGACTGTTCATCTGCGAGAGGTTTAATTTGGGGGAAAAGGGTTTGTTGTTGAATTAAATTGAAATGAAAAGAAGAAGATGATTGAAGATATAAATAAAGATAGGAGAAATGTAAAATAATGAGAAGTGGGCAATGTCATTGAAGCACATGGATTGACAGAAGAAGCTCCATGATTAGAACTGCACGTCTTTCTCTAGAGAGAGAAAGGGGAAGAGAGAGAAAAGAAGGGATTCTTTTCCTTAGAAAAAAGCAGAAGCAGGAAACCAAGAGAAGGTAGGGAAGATGATGCACATGGACTGTTGGTACTTTTTTTTTTTTTGGAACAATACATTTGAGGTCCCTGAAGTTTTTAATTTTTTGTTTATTAAGTCTCTAATATTTTAATTTGATATATTGAGGTTAATTACACTCGTGGTCCTCTAAGGATTAGAAATGGAATATAAAGGTTATAAAACTTAATTTTTTAATATTAAAATCATCTAATTTTTCTGTTGATTTCTACTATAATCCTTTTATCCAATCCTTTTATCCAGATTATGATAATAATAGTCACTGAAAAAGACACGTAGATGACATGTAATCCAAATTTTCCCACGAAAATTAAAAAAATATTGTTAGACCTTGATAGGTTCCGTTGATGTAAAAATCGAAAGGGAAAAGATGGGTTTGTTGACATATATTTTTTATTATTATTTTTAATCTATGTATAAAAATATAGCTTACGTGTCACTTTCAGTGATTGTATTGTCAGAATCTGGATAAAAGGATCATAGGAGAAATTAAATATAAAATTAGATGATTTTGATATCAAGGAATTAAGTTTTATAGCATTATTGGAACCGGAATATTCATATAGACCTTAATGATTAAATACTATATAATCATTAAGGTCCATATTATCAAAACCGTGGTTGGAGAACCTATTAGGAAAGTCACATTTGATTTGAGCATAAAACTAAGTTAATAGGCTAATGTTTATTTCATCTAAATTTTGCTATTTCTATTTTTAAATAGTTGGAAAGCAACTTTTTAACTAAATACAGGTTTTCTGAACTTGATTAAAAAAATGGATTATCTCTTTAAATTTTGAAATGATTGATTATGATGAGAATCGGATCCATGCTAAGAACGGGATTATATTTACGAATTTTAATCCTTTATTCGATAATCCTATGAAGCGTGCGAAGTTTAAAATGAAATAATTTAATCACTTTCGAGTTACACGAAGATGAAATTGATTCAAAAATTACCATATGAATTTCAACCATTTGGATTTATTGGGAAAATAAGATCAATTCAATATGAATTGATTTAATTATTTCAATGGTCAAAATGACAAATTCAACACAATGTGAACCTTATCAATTCCATATGAATTGACTTGGTTTTTCATTATTGGGTTTTCATTGTATGGAAACATTTATGTAGTATTTTGTTTTTATGGTTGACTAAGTTAATTCCCTAATTACCCTTGTACTATTGTTATTGTTTAAGGTACATAAGGGGCAATTCTAGTCATAGTTTATTTATGTTTTATGTATTTAAGGGTGAGCCCTTTCATTTGTAAAATGACCTTTGATTAAATAAGAAAAAGAGTTTGTGAGTGATTTCTCTTGTGTTCTTTGGGGCGCTACTTTGAACAGTTCGGAATTAAAATCCTTAATTGTTGGAGACTGGGATTGGGTCTTTATAACCTAGTTTTGTAAGGGTTCTTTTCTGTCCGACCCTGATTCGTTAGCTTTCCTAGGGATCAAATCTAGTTGTCGGGTTTTCGAGGCACTGTTCTTCGTGGGTTCGCATCAGTTTGGTATCAGAGCCGAGCTCTAACTTTTCAGGTTTTATCTATCCGTAAAATTCTTTGGCTTTTTTTTTTGTTTTGTTTTTTTATTTTGTTTTTCTGTGTCAAAAGTTAAAAAAAAATTACAAAAAAAGAAAAAAAAAAGAAAGAAAAAGATCATTAAGGCCTTAAATTTCATCATAGTCACGTTTAAAAAAAAAGAAATATATAAATGTAAAAACTTTGCCCAAATATATTGAAGTTGGTAATCTGATGAGTTAATTTCAATTTGTTTGTGCCAATTTGCTATTGATTATTTCCTAACGTCAATACTATATTTTGCTCATCGAGTTGTTTATCTGCGTTCCGTTTATTGTTTAACGTTTTTGCTTCTTAAGTTGTACGATTAAATTTTGGTTTTTGACTGTTGAGTTTTTAAAACTGAATTGGTTCTACTGAGTTCTTTAAAGAACACTGTAAGAGAAATCGAGCGGTAAAAGGCACAGAGTGATGAACATATCAGAGAGAATAGCAAAAAAAAATGAGCGAAACACCGAGTGAATCGTGAGTTTTTTTTTATTTTTTATTTTTACTTGATCTATTTGAATTTATTTTGGGCAATACTATGGCAAATGATCAAGTGTTATCAATGTTGAACCGCTTGATGGAACGTATGGACATCATGGAAGAAAATCAACGAGTTGTTCTAGAAACAAACCAACGCGATGTAATGTATCATAATGATGACAGTGAAAGATCAACTAGAAATCAAGGTGACTATGGTAGAGAAGAAATAGGTCTTGGGAATGTAAAATTCAAAATATCATCGTTTGGTGGAAGAGACGATCCTGAAGCTTATTTGAAGTGGGAGAAAAAAATGGAAATGATTTTCGACTATAACAATTTTTCAGAAAAGAAAAAGGTACAAAAAGCTATTACAAGATTTTCAGATTATGCCTTAATCTGGTGGGATCAATTTGTGACAACCAGAGAGAGGTGTAGAGAACCACCAATTGATTCTTGGAAAGAGCTAAAAGCCGTTATGAGAAAACGATTTGTTCCTAACCATTTCTATGTGGGTTTGTACAAACACATGCCGAGTGTAATGCAAGATTTCAATCGAGTCGAGAACTACTACAACAAACAAGACTTCATATCTCGATATGAGATTATTGCTAATAGTGATAAACGTACATGTGTAAGTGAAGAAATAACGGGTGAAAAGACTGGAAAAGATGTTGATGAGTCTGGCAGAGTGAAGGAAGAGTCTGGCAGAGCGAAGGAAGAGTCTGAGAGCACTGCATGCAATGATGAGGATGATGCTCTTGAAATTGAAGAACTAACAAAGAAAGATGAAACGCCGCCGAATAAAAAAATTGAAACAAGATCTCAAGTTGAGAATGATGTAGACAAGGTTGAGATTCAATATGTATCTGCATCTGACCAATGTTATGTTTCAGAGATACTGGTTGCAAGAGAAGATGAGGTGAAAATTGATGAACAACTGTGTGGAGTTGAAAAGACAAATTTTGTTGATTTCGTGGGTGTTGAAAAGATACGTGCTTATACTAACAAACTTGACACTTGTTTGTTTAGTATTCTAAATTCTAAATTGCAGGTGTTCATCCATGAACAACATTGCGATTCGAGGACGAATCGTCTTGAAGAGAGGGGGAATGATGAGAATCGGATCCATGCTAAGAACGGGATTATATTTACGAATTTTAATCCTTTATTCGATAATCCTATGAAGCGTGCGAAGTTTAAAATGAAATAATTTAATCACTTTCGAGTTACACGAAGATGAAATTGATTCAAAAATTACCATATGAATTTCAACCATTTGGATTTATTGGGAAAATAAGATCAATTCAATATGAATTGATTTAATTATTTCAATGGTCAAAATGACAAATTCAACACAATGTGAACCTTATCAATTCCATATGAATTGACTTGGTTTTTCATTATTGGGTTTTCATTGTATGGAAACATTTATGTAGTATTTTGTTTTTATGGTTGACTAAGTTAATTCCCTAATTACCCTTGTACTATTGTTATTGTTTAAGGTACATAAGGGGCAATTCTAGTCATAGTTTATTTATGTTTTATGTATTTAAGGGTGAGCCCTTTCATTTGTAAAATGACCTTTGATTAAATAAGAAAAAGAGTTTGTGAGTGATTTCTCTTGTGTTCTTTGGGGCGCTACTTTGAACAGTTCGGAATTAAAATCCTTAATTGTTGGAGACTGGGATTGGGTCTTTACAACCTAGTTTTGTAAGGGTTCTTTTCTGTCCGACCCTGATTCGTTAGCTTTCCTAGGGATCAAATCTAGTTGTCGGGTTTTCGAGGCACTGTTCTTCGTGGGTTCGCATCAGTTTGGTATCAGAACCGAGCTCTAACTTTTCAGGTTTTATCTATCCGTAAAATTCTTTGGCTTTTTTTTTGTTTTGTTTTTTTTATTTTGTTTTTCTGTGTCAAAAGTTAAAAAAAATTACAAAAAAAGAAAAAAAAAAGAAAGAAAAAGATCATTAAGGCCTTAAATTTCATCATAGTCACGTTTAAAAAAAAAGAAATATATAAATGTAAAAACTTTGCCCAAATATATTGAAGTTGGTAATCTGATGAGTTAATTTCAATTTGTTTGTGCCAATTTGCTATTGATTATTTCCTAACGTCAATACTATATTTTGCTCATCGAGTTGTTTATCTGCGTTCCGTTTATTGTTTAACGTTTTTGCTTCTTAAGTTGTACGATTAAATTTTGGTTTTTGACTGTTGAGTTTTTAAAACTGAATTGGTTCTACTGAGTTCTTTAAAGAACACTGTAAGAGAAATCGAGCGGTAAAAGGCACAGAGTGGTGAACATATCAGAGAGAATAGCAAAAAAAAATGAGCGAAACACCGAGTGAATCGTGAGTTTTTTTTTATTTTTTATTTTTACTTGATCTATTTGAATTTATTTTGGGCAATACTATGGCAAATGATCAAGTGTTATCAATGTTGAACCGCTTGATGGAACGTATGGACATCATGGAAGAAAATCAACGAGTTGTTCTAGAAACAAACCAACGCGATGTAATGTATCATAATGATAACAGTGAAAGATCAACTAGAAATCAAGGTGACTATGGTAGAGAAGAAATAGGTCTTGGGAATGTAAAATTCAAAATATCATCGTTTGGTGGAAGAGACGATCCTGAAGCTTATTTGAAGTGGGAGAAAAAAATGGAAATGATTTTCGACTATAACAATTTTTCAGAAAAGAAAAAGGTACAAAAAGCTATTACAAGATTTTCAGATTATGCCTTAATCTGGTGGGATCAATTTGTGACAACCAGAGAGAGGTGTAGAGAACCACCAATTGATTCTTGGAAAGAGCTAAAAGCCGTTATGAAAAAACGATTTGTTCCTAACCATTTCTATGTGGGTTTGTACAAACACATGCCGAGTGTAATGCAAGATTTCAATCGAGTCGAGAACTACTACAACAAACAAGACTTCATATCTCGATATGAGATTATTGCTAATAGCGATAAACGTACATGTGTAAGTGAAGAAATAACGGGTGAAAAGACTGGAAAAGATGTTAATGAGTCTGGCAGAGTGAAGGAAGAGTCTGGCAGAGCGAAGGAAGAGTCTGAGAGCACTGCATGCAATGATGAGGATGATGCTCTTGAAATTGAAGAACTAACAAAGAAAGATGAAACGCCGCCGAATAAAAAAATTGAAACAAGATCTCAAGTTGAGAATGATGTAGACAAGGTTGAGATTCAATATGTATCTGCATCTGACCAATGTTATGTTTCAGAGATACTGGTTGCAAGAGAAGATGAGGTGAAAATTGATGAACAACTGTGTGGAGTTGAAAAGACAAATTTTGTTGATTTCGTGGGTGTTGAAAAGATACGTGCTTATACTAACAAACTTGACACTTGTTTGTTTAGTATTCTAAATTCTAAATTGCAGGTGTTCATCCATGAACAACATTGCGATTCGAGGACGAATCGTCTTGAAGAGAGGGGGAATGATGAGAATCGGATCCATGCTAAGAACGGGATTATATTTACGAATTTTAATCCTTTATTCGATAATCCTATGAAGCGTGCGAAGTTTAAAATAAAATAATTTAATCACTTTCGAGTTACACGAAGATGAAATTGATTCAAAAATTACCATATGAATTTCAACCATTTGGATTTATTGGGAAAATAAGATCAATTCAATATGAATTGATTTAATTATTTCAATGGTCAAAATGACAAATTCAACACAATGTGAACCTTATCAATTCCATATGAATTGATTTGGTTTTTCATTATTGGGTTTTCATTGTATGGAAACATTTATGTAGTATTTTGTTTTTATGGTTGACTAAGTTAATTCCCTAATTACCCTTGTACTATTGTTATTGTTTAAGGTACATAAGGGGCAATTCTAGTCATAGTTTATTTATGTTTTATGTATTTAAGGGTGAGCCCTTTCATTTGTAAAAGGACCTTTGATTAAATAAGAAAAAGAGTTTGTGAGTGATTTCTCTTGTGTTCTTTGGGGCACTACTTTGAACAGTTCGGGATTAAAATCCTTAATTGTTGGAGACTGGGATTGGGTCTTTACAACCTAGTTTTGTAAGGGTTCTTTTCTGTCCGACCCTGATTCGTTAGCTTTCCTAGGGATCAAATCTAGTTGTCGGGTTTTCGAGGCACTGTTCCTCGTGGGTTCGCATCAGATTAACCTTTTGAACTTATTTAAAATGGCTTATTCATCTCATAACTTACTTAAAATAACATATTAACTATCTGAATTTGCTTAAAATGACTTATTAACCCTTGGACTTTATTAAATTGATATGCGTCTCAAATTGTGTAAAATTATGCAATTTTACATTTAATGTTGACAACAAAGAGCAAATTTATCCCTAACATTGTCAGGTTGAGTCATTTTGAAAAATAATTTATCAATTATCTCCTAAATCATGAATATTGTTGTATACACTTCGCATGTACATCATTTTATCACTAATTAATAACAGATGACAAACATAGAAATGGACATGGAAAATAAAATTATGTTGTATTTTGTATGAGTTAACCAAAAAAAATCTTAATATTTCATCGAATTTAAAAATATCAATATCCAATTTTATTATTAAGTCATAAAAAAATGTGAAATATGTTTTTTAGAACAAACTGATATGCAAGTAGTGCATAATAAGGAATAAAATATTTGTGTTATATAATAATGTTAAAAACTGATCCAACTTGCCAACGTTATGGATAAAATTGTTCTTGACTGCTAATATTATGAGTAAAATTGTATCATATTCAATATTATGGATAAAGTTGCTTCTAATTGTCAATGTCAGAGATATTTTTCCACTTTATTTCTTAATTATGGGATCAATGTGTTAAATTGAAAGATTATAGCCTCAATTAATAAAAATCCAAAAGCTCAAGTGGTTGAAGATGCTTTTCTTCTTCTTCTATATTCTAAAAGAAATGGCAGCAAACAAAGAAGAGAAAAATACTGAAATTAAAAACCTATATATATATATATATATATATATATATATATATATAGTTTAAATAAAAAAGAGTGTATTATCCAAATTTGTGCCTGGTTATGGGTGACAAAGACCCTACAAAAACAAACTGATGGGTTCTTACATCACATGCTATTGCCAACTTCTATCTCCAATACAAAACAACATAAGGATAAAAATAGGTCCCAAATTGTGTCTTAACTTCTTTAACTCTATTCAAATACTTTGTTTAGCATTTCTGCAATCTTTTTATGTTCTTTCATTACCAACTTAAAAATTTTGTTTCTCAAAAAAAAAAAAAAAATACAATCAAAGTTTTAGGGCCTATTTGGTTCAGCTGTTAGCTAATAGCTGTTGCTGTTGCGGTTGCTGTTAGCTGTTTACAGTTGCAGTAAGCTGTTAGCTGTTTAATTACTAGTGTTTGGTAAAATTATATTGAACTGTTGCTGTTCGGATTTAAAATGTCTAAAATGGACATTGTTTAAATTAATCAACGATGAAATTATAAAAGGAAAAATTTGAAAAAATGCACATAACGTTTACAACTAGAAATAATTTTACTCTTAATGTCTAAAATGGTGCAATTTTACCTCTAACATTGGCAAGTTTGATCGATTTCAGATATTATTAGAAAACATAAATATTTTATTTCTTATTTACACCAATTGCACATACCAGTAGTTCTAAAAAAGATATTTCATATTTTTTGTGATTTAATAATAAAATTGAAAATTAATATTTATAAATTCGATGAAATATCAGATTTTTTTTGTCCAATTTGCACAAAAGACCATATTGGGGTATTTTTGCACCTTATCCTATTATAAAATAAAAAATGTGTTACACAAATTAATAAAAAATAATCTATATAAAAAATAAAAAATTGATTGAACGCAACAAAATCTTGTTTTCCGGTAATTATGTTGTAGAAATATAAATAATGTTAAAGAATAAACATATTTTGTGGAAATAAGAAGGATAATTCTGTCAATAACAACTAACTGCAAACAGCTGTTTATGAAAAGCTCCAAATAGGAGCTTTTCGTGAAACGCTCCAAAATGCTGCAGTTTCCAGAAAAAATGCTAAACGCTGCGGTTATATAAACCTAACCAAACGTTATATTTCCTGCGGTTTGAAGTGAAACGCTAAACGCTACTCCGAAAAGCTGAAACAAACACCCTCTTAGTTTGTGATAAAATCATCCTTAAAAAGTTTGGAGTTTAATCCTAGTGTTTGTTATTGTTTATTAAAAAAAATTAAGGGCAAATTATAAATCTAGGCCAACTAAAGGGTCCATTTACATATCAAACTCACCTTACTTCCATCTCACTAAATTAGACACTTTCATCCATTTTGGACAAAATTATCCTTAGTTCTATTCGATCGATCGATCAATCTGCTCCTGCTCCAACTTCTTCTTCTTCCGCTTCGTCCGCTTCTTCTTCTTCTGGTTCTTCTTCTTCAATTTCTGATACCAATCGTTAGCGATTTTTGAGATTATTGAAGTATTATGTTTAATTTCTCATAGAAATTATATGTTTTTAGTTTATACGTCTGCTTTTCTCGCTGGTCTTGCCTCTTTCTTCATCTGTAACGATATTGTTTCAATTTTCTCTATTTTCCTCCATTATTATCGCATTTGTGACGAAATTTATCGCATTTCGTCACAAATACGACAACAGTTGTCGCAACTCGTCACAAATGGGACATCGCAACAATTCAATTGTTAGATTTTTTTCTTTCTCATTTTTTGAGCTTTCCATCCCAATTCTCTTCCGCATAAACTAATTCTTCAAATGTTGAACGAAAAATAATCTCTTCTCTCTATAAACCACCGTCTTTTCATCGGTTTAGGATAGCGAAGAAGACGTTGAGAGTCTGGGAAAGAAGGTGAATTGAAATAAGGGTATTCTTGTCCAAAGTGGATGAAAGTGTCTAATTTGGTGAGATGAACGCAAAGTGGGTCAAATATGTTAATGGACCCTTTCAAATGGGCTAGATTAGTAATTAGTCCAATTATTAATCCTTCCATTTTTACTTTATATACGGTCTAGTTCTCGTATTGTAATAAAATTATTAATCCTTCCACTTTTTGTAAGAGGAACATGAAAGGAGACACTAAAATGGGAACAACAGATCTTCTTCCTCACTATGTGTTTATAAATCACATGTAATGTTACCTATTAGAGACATAAATATTGATGCTATTTTTGGATTAAAAAGTTAACCTGAACATTCAAAAATTTGACCTAAAATCTTTTTAACTCTGAACCTATTAACATCATCGTTGTTCGTATATTATACATTTACAAGTCGCATAAAATTTTACTATCTTCATTTATTATAACATGTAAAAAGATAGGAAATTCGAGTCTTCCTCGTAAATAATAACTATATTTTTATTAACATATGAAAAAAAAACATGAAAATATAATAATAATAATAATAATAATAATACTTTAAAATATCTTCTCTTTTTCAAATTAAGAGGTTAATTTTATATTAACCTAAAAAATGGATCCATTTTATTTGTTTAATAAAACTCAACTTGCTAAATTCATATTGGATTTGTATCATGTTATCGTAAATAATTGCTACTCCTATACCAAATAATAAAAAAAAAATAGACAAATTTATGTTGTTTTGAGTGATTAAGAAATTTAAATCGAATTTCAAATTTCAGTTTTGATGTACACAGAAAAAACTTTAATTAGGAGAAGATCTAACGAACTAATATGATAAATTTATATATATAATTTTTTTTGTGAGATAAATAAATAAATATATATATATAATAATTGAATTCTATCCATTTCGCATTCCAAGTTCCTGCTACATTGTAAGTGTCTATTTCTCCTCTATATATAAAACACAAGAATTTGGACCTATTCCATTCATCTTCACATGCTTCTAAAGTTGTGCCATATATAGGATAAATTATACGTATAATCCTCAACTTTGCACTTACTTTTATTATAGTCTCTAAACTTTAAATCTAAAACATTATAACTTCTAAATTTTACACTTTACTAATATTATGACCCTTTTCAATATTGAATACATCAAAATGACCAAATATGATTTCAAAATTTAAAAAAAAAAATTAAGAATTAAAATTGTTTAAAACTATATTTTCCATGGCACCACTATTGGACTCTGTTCTTTATCGCTGAAAAAAACTGAACTGGACTGAATGCTACTGAATACTGAACTGAACTGAATTTCAGTAAATGCTACTGAACTTAACTGAATGTTACCGAACTTAACAATAATGATGATATTAGACTTTAAAATAATTTTAATGATAATATTGGACATTAATAAGCTTATAATAACAACAACAACAACAACAACAATAATAATAATAATAATAATAATAATGGTTCTAATAATAATAATAATAATAAATAAATAAATATATTATTAAAAATAAAACTAAATTGAATATCAAATAAAAGTTCGGCTCGATAAAAGTCTATGAAATTAAATAAAAATAAGTCTAATTTAAATTAAAAATACAAATTACATACAAACACAAACTTACATACAATTTAAAGCATGTGGAATTAAATACAAATTTTCATATGAATACAAACTCTTAACTTTTTATTACAATTACGGGGTAAGGTGCAAAAAATACTCCTAACGTTTTGGGTCAGGAGTAATTGTACCCCTAACGTCTAAAATTGTGCAATTTTATCCATAACATTGATAAATTGGGTAAATTTGAGAAATAATTCATCAAACTGTCTTCTCGGTCATGAATCTTGTCATCTACACATCACACGTGCGTCATTTTTTATTAAACGATGTATACTTTTAATAAACTACCATTTCTTGACTTTTATCTAATTTATAGATAATGATAAATTATAGATAAATAATAATAATAGTAATAAATAATGATAAATAATAATAATAATGATAATAATAATAATAAATTATATATAAATAATTATAATTATAATAAATAATGATAAATTATTGAATACTGAAATTGAATGCTGAAACTGAATGATGAACTGAACTGATTGTTACTAAAATTAAGTAATAAAGAACAGAGCCTTATTAATTTTCCAAATCAAAAAATATAAAGAATTGATGTTACTAATAATATCATTTACATTAATTATATAATGAAAAATTACCTGCTATTGGAGTGATCATATTGATCAATGTTAAAAAGATTATTATATTAGTAAAATGTAAAGTTCGGGACATAATGAAATAAATTATACTCATGGCTCTCAAACTTCCCATTTACTTTTATTGTGGCTCTTCAACTTCCAAACTGGATATTTCAACTTCCAAATTGGATATTACGCCCCTGGACTTTACACTTTACTAACATAAGAACATTTTACTGCTGACCAAGTCAAAACGAATGATTACAATCTTAAAATGTAAAAACCAAGAATTAAAGTTATTTGGAACCACAATTTTCCAAATCATTCGTAACTTTCTCTCTCTAAACAATCTCTCTCTTAATCAAACAACACTCGATTGACTTCAAAACTAAAAATTTCAAGATTCAAAGTTTCTTAAAATATCATTTCTATAAACTTTATCATGAAGGGTCGCATGCTATTGGAGAAGTCATTTTAATTAACGCTAAAAGGAGCCATAATGTTAGTACAATCAAAATTTATAGATGAAAGGAAGAGAAAAGTTCAGGATCATGGATATGATTTATATGGCCGTAATATTTGATAAGTTATAACTAAAGTGGGATAAATAACACACACATGGCCACTAAATTTTATTCATTTTAACATTATGGCTATTGAACTTTACACTTTTTAACACTGGTGACCACTCAACGCTTCAAAACGACTGTTGACGGTCTCAAAATAAAAAATTCCAAGAATTAATTATATTCTAAAGAACTTCCATTCTAAAAAATTTTCGTTTTGAGGTCATTTAGGTAGTGTTTGGTTAGCAGAGATAATGAATTTTTAGAGAGAGAAAACTCTAAAAAAAAATATGATTTTAGAAAATAAAAAAAAATGATTTTATAGTAATTGTCGTTCTGAACAACTTTAATTCTTGAATATTTTCATTTTGAGGTCGTTAACGGTCATTTTGAAGAGTTAATTAGAATTGAGTAGTCATTGTTGTTAAAAAGTGTAAACTTCAGTAACCATATTGTTAAATTCAGTGGCTACAATGCTAAAATGGGTAAAGTTCAGTGGTCATAAATGTAATTAGCCCAATAAAAGTGAATGCAAAGTTTAAGAACGATGGTTATAATTGAAGTTCAGTGCCCTTACTGTTAAGAATTACAGTTCAGTGGCTATACCGTTAAAAATTGAAGTTCAGTGATCACAATGTTAAAATAGATAAAGTTCAATCTATAAAGCACAGACTCTTCCCCAGGGTCACCGTGGCTGTGTCGGACTTGCCGGGGACTCGCCGGGACACGGCTGGACTCGGTGGGGACATGGGACACGGATGGTACTCGGCAGTGACACGATAGGGACACGGCGGGGACTCGGGGGGACACGGTGGGGACATGGCTTATTGTGAAAATATGTAAAAGTTAAGGGTTTTTTTAAATCTTTTAAAACCTATGGTTCAATTACAAAATTTGACAAAAAAAAAAACTTAAACTACATCTAATTCTCACTTGTATATCGCGATTATAAACGCTTAGAGCTCCTTTCTCTTCCTTCTTCGATTTGTTTTGTGATTGAGCAAGTTTTGTTTATATATTTTATATCTAATATATATATATAGAATTAATTATATAGAATTTGTCGTGTCCCGCCGCACCCCTATCTCATATTTTCTAAAAATACAGTTTGCCGTGTCCGTACCCGTGTCCGCACCCGAGTCGGTGCTTCATAGAGTTCAATTAACCCGCCATATATCCATAGCAAAAAGACACAAAAGTCCATTTATTTTTGAACTGGTCCAATAGAATGAAGAAAGTTGAGACAGATAGATACATAATTAACTGCTAAAAAGAGGTTCCTGAATTTACCTAATAATTATTATTGGAATTAGGAGTAAAAGCCACTTTATTTTTTAAAATAAAACATAAATTATTGAGAAAACAAAGAGGCTAAGATTGAGAAGTTTTGTCATGGAGGAAACCTTTAATTTTGAGGCTTTGGAAGGTCTCTCTGACAGCATCTTCAACAGGTGTGAAAACTAATCCAAGTTCAATTAATCTTTTGGCTGCATCTTTGCAACTTGTTAATCCTGGTTGTGTTTCTCCATTGAATCTGCACATATATGATTCTCAGTCAAGATCAAGAACATGTATTTTAACATTACCAAACAAAAATCTTAATTAGACAGATAAAATGTTATCTTTTTAGGGGGCGTTTGGTTTGGGGTCTTTAGGAATGGGAATGGGTGGGTTTCATTCCCTTTGTTCTTGTTTGTTTAAAAAAAAAAAACTCATTTCCTTTACCCATTTTAGGTTAAGCCATTACCCCCACTTTAGGTTAAGTCATTACCCCATGCTCTCTAGAGAATTGGATTCCCTTTACCTCATTCTCTTTCCTAAACATATCCAAACATATAGGGGAATTAATGCTTATTCCTTCCTTTTCCTTTAGTTTCCCTTTCTTGATTCCTTCTTACCCTTTGTGAACCAAACGCCCATGGAATGACAAGATTTATTGATGTGACGGATCACTAATAGGAATGTTTGTAAGCATTTTTTGATGATCGATAGATGCTCAATCAAGATTGTAAAAAACACTGAAAGCTAATCGAACAAACAAAGCCTTCGGAGTTAATCAAGATTAACCAGAGATTTAAATTTTTTGTATTTTCTTATATAAATGCAATTAAAATATGTATTATATTAGTTAAAAATATAAAATAATTTAATATAGAAAAATATATATATTTGTAATATATATCCTTAAAAACGTATAAAAAAACATTTCAACAACAGTAAAAAATAATGCTAATAAGTAATATAATTAACTGAAAACTATAAAACGGTGTTTTTAAAGATTTCAACCATATCATGAAAATAAGTAAAGAACATAATTAACCAAAAAAAATCTGAAAATAATTAACAGAAGTCGACAAACCTATGGAACAATGTTCAAAAGTGAATTATAATAGCAAAATAAAAATAATAATGGGAAAAAAACTTTATGTTTTGATAGCCACTCAGGCAGCCTCAAGGCGGCCAAAAAAATGACCAGAGGACCAAAAAACCCCAAAGAGCCAATACGGAGAAAATCGAAATAGATTCTCGATTTTGAGCGCCTAAGCAGTATAAACGGCCTTGTTCTTGAACACTATGCTCAACTGAGATTTTTGTGTTTTGAAGAAAAAATTAAAACTTCATACACAATTTTTTTAGAGTTTTCCAATGACGATTAGGTGCTTAAACCTCCCTAGCCCTCTCGGATCCGCCATCACCTATCGCTAAAATACTTAAATTATTTGAAGAGGTAAAATATAAATTTAGTCCTATGGTTATTGAGGAAAAGTAAATTTGTACAAAATAGTGTAATCTTAAACCTAACATTGTCAGACAATTCAGTTTTTTTTATTAACAAAAAATGCACAATTTCAACCATCTTGAATGGCCTAAACATAAACGTGAGCCTTAAAATTATATTATTTTATATGCGGATGCTAAAAAAATTGATCTCAATAAAATCAATTACGATAATAAAATTGGAATTGAGGACTCAATAGCAAAAACACGTAAAATGCAAGGGCTTAAAAATAATTTCCCAAGTGACCACCCTATGTTGATTCAAACAAGAACTCTAGCCAGGTTGTCCTGTTTCTTATTTGCAGGCATTACTAACTAAAAAATTATCTTAATTACTTGTCTAAATAATCATTACTCCAACAAAATCTAATTAATCCTAAGCTAACCATTAATTAAACAACTAATTATGGAATCAAATCAATCATAGCTTCTCTTCAAAGAAAGGGATTTGTGAATAAGATGTGTAATTAATAATTATACAAAGATAATTATTGGAGATCATTATAGGTTATTATGGCATAAATAGATGGGATAAGGTCTAAATCTCTCAAGTACGAATAGGTACTTAACGTTTCCAAACAAATGAAAAGATTTTAATAGACTGGTTTGACTGTTACTTGACCGTAACATCGGACTTTTCAAACATCAATTAATATAAAGATAAAGTGCAAAAATACCCCTAACGTTAAGTATCTAAAAAGATTTTAACAGACTGGTTTGACTGTTACTTGACCGTAACATCGGACTTTTCAAACATCAATTAATATAAGAATAAAGTGCAAAAATAGCCCTAACGTTTACCGTCAGAAGCAATTTTACCCCTAATGTTGGCAGCCAAAAACAATTTTACCTCTAATGTTGGCAAGTTGAGTCAATTTTAGACATTATTATAAAACACAGATATTTTGTTCCTTATTCTGCACAAATTGCATATCAGTTCGTTTTAAAAGAAAGATTTCATATTTTCTGTGATTTAATAATAGAATTGGAGATTAATATTTATAAATTCGACAAATATTTCGTATTTTTTTTGTCCAACTCGTACAATAGACAGCATTTTTTTAATTTTTCTTTTAAATTTTTTTCATATCTAATCATAAGTTTATGATTTGTTACTAATGAGTGATAAAAATGACTCAAATGTGAAGTACACATGACAAGATTCATGACCGAAAAGACAGTTTGATGAATTATTTTTCAAATTGACCCAACTTGACAATGTTAGAGATAAAATTGTTCTTGCCTGCCAACGTTAGGGGAAAAATTGCACCATTTTAGACGTTATGTGTAAAATTGCTTCTGGCTATAAACGTTAGGGGTATTTTTACACCTTATCCCATTAATATATTACTAACACAATTACAAATAACATGACAAAATTTCAACAACTAAAATAACAAAATAGTCAATACATTTAAAATATGTACTATATTAATAACAGCTAAAAAAACCCTGACAAAGAACCGAATATGTGGTGTCTTCTATGGTTACTTTGTTTTTAACAAAGTAAAGCTTACTTTGTTTTTTTCACCATTGGATAATGATGGACTTTAACAAAGTAAGTTCATCCAATGGTAGTAAAAACAAAGTAATGCTTACTTTGTCAAAAACAAAGTAAGCAAAGCCTAACCCCCGAAGATGTACGTTTTAAATAATGATTTGCAAGTACAAAAACGTGATATTATTTTTGGTAAAAAAGATCATATACAGTAATTTATAAAGTTAGTAAGAAAAATTTGACTAAAACCGTTTTCCAAATCATCAATCAACATTTCGTTATGCTACACAAGCAAAAGTCAACATGTAAATATGTTATGTAATCGAAATCAAACATGCTACGTTATCAAAGAAAAAAATACTACAAAAGAAACCATATAAGTTTTTTTTTTTTTTCCTAAATAATAGGCTAAAATTGAAGTAAATGTGGGGTAAATTACATCCATGGACTCTGAACTTTACTCTTACTTTCATTATAACCCTGAACTTTAAAACTAGACATTATAACCCTGAACTTTACATTTTATTAATATAATGATCATTTTTTACCATTGAACGAGATAATAGTAGGTAACCCTCGACAAAAACCTGATGGAAATGACAACTTTAATTCTTTGACTTTTTCATTTTGAAATCATCAAAAGTCATTATGTTAGTAAAATGCAAAGTTCAGGAGTTGTTATAATGTTCAATTTTGAAGTTCATGAACCATAATAAAAGTAAGAGCAAAGTTCAGAGGCTATAAATGTAATTTAACCAGCTAAATAATAAAACTAAATTTCAACTTTTAACCGGAATCAACGGGGAAAAACAGCAAATAATTTGGAAAAAAGTGTAAAAAATCTTTCATCCTAGAAAGGAAGCTTCGGTAAGAGCTCAAAAGAAGAATATAAATCTTAAAGCAAAGCTTTAATCAGAACCATTCAGTAAGCATCTATCTGTACAGGGCCACAGTGGTTGAATTCAGAACTCTTTATTCCATTAACATTAACATGAAATGGAGTTAGTGGAGCTTCAAACTTCAATGGACCATATTTGCACTACTTCAAAATGGACACATTCAAAATGGACACATTTAAGGGAAGAAGAAGATGAAGATTTGGACCCTACAAAGTTGGAGGAAAAAGGTAACTGAAATTGCAGAGTGGGTGGGAGAAGCTTTCACATTTGAGCCAGTAAAGTATGAGCCAGTAAACTGCCCATCCTCATGGTATTCTATTGGGATACGGATAAAGATAAAAGTTGAGATAGGGATAAGGATAAGTGGTTGGAATAAGGATAAAAATATGATAGTCGAGAATTATTATTCAATGTTTGGTATGCGGGATAGAGATAGGGATAAAATAATACATTTTAGTATTTTAACCTTATTTAAACTACATAACGTTAATTTGAGGGATAAGATGGATCTTTCCATCCTATTAAAATCGCAGGAATTTATCCCACCTCCTTATACCACCCCCCTCTTGGGTATAGGATTTGAGGGATAAGAGGCTTATCCCTCATCTGTCTCACTCTTCTATCTCCCAAATAAACACGGGATAACTTATCTCGTGTTTTTTTATCTCTATCCCACCTCCTATATTCCTTCTAACAAACACCTCGTAAGTAGATAATCACCAATTAAGGGGTTAAATGCAAATTTTCATGATTTTCTCAAAATATTCACTCCGACGACTTCAAAAACAAAAAAAAACACCGAAAAAATGATGTGGCTGTCACACTAGGAGTAGTCAATTTTCACCACTAACCAAAACGACACATGGCTGCCACCTAACTGGTACATGATGGTCACCTAGCTAGCTAAAACGACACGTTGTGGAAACTACGTGTCGTTTCGGTCAGTAGTGAAAGTTGACTAATACTGATGTGATCATATTTCTGGTATTCTTTTGCTCTTGAAGTGGCCGGAGTGACTTTGGGGGCCGGTGCACTACACGGTAAGCGAGGGTATGGGAAGAGGTCCCACTATTAGGATGTATTGGGGCAAGCCTTCCCTTGCCAATTTTTTTGGCAAAAGGCTGCTCCTAAGACTCAAATCTGTGACCTCTCAGTCACACATCGTTTACCGTTGCGCCAGTTACAACAAACGTTTATCATCGCAATAAAGTAGCCGGAGTGACTTTATTGAGACAAAATTTAAAATTCAATACTTATATTGGAACAAATTAAAGTTGAGTGTCTATTTTAAAACAACTATAATAATAAATTTAGCCCCAAATGTGGGAAGAAAAAGAAGAAGATTTGGACCCTACAAGGATGGTGAAGCTCTTAACCTGTTGGTTGAGAGTTTACCTATGACCTTAGAGGTCATGGGTTCGAATCACTAGGGTGGGTTGAGGGTTTTCTTTTCTCTTTAATGTAATCTTCCTTTGTTTAATATAAGTGCATTGCGCACAACTTTTTTTTAAGAAGGGTGGAGGAAAAAAGGTCACATCATTTGCATACACTGAAATTGCAGAATGGGAGGGGGAAGCTTTAACATTTGAGCCAGTAAGTATAGTAATTATATAATCAGGGTGAAATGCATCGTTAATCACTAAAATTTCATAATTGTTTTAAAATAGTCACTCAATTTCAATTTGTTTCAATAAAATCATTTAACTTTGAATTTTTATCTCAATTAAAGACATTCTGACCACTTCAAAAGCAAAAAAATACCAAAATGTGACGTGACTGATATATCATTAGTAGTCAACTCTCACCAATGACCGAAACCACACGTGTTAGCTAGGTGGCAACTATGTGTCGTTTCGGTCAGCTATACGGCAACCACGTGTTGTTTCGGTCATTGATGAGAGTTGACTACTCTTTGTACAACACGTGGTTGCCGTATAGCTAACCGAAACGACATATAGTTGCCACCTAGTTGACACGTGCGGTTTCGGTCATCGATGAGAGTTGACTACTACTGATGTATTGAGACAAATTAAAATCCTAAATTTAATGATTTTATTAAGAGAAATTAAAATTGAGTGGAAATTTTGGGAAAATTATAAAATTGCAATAGTACATTTAACCCCAATTAAGACAAGCCAACGTGACAACATAGTGCTTTTGATGGGTTTGATCATTGCAGATTTAAAACTAAAAAGCTAACCCCATTTTCCACCAATGCATCACATGAAATACGATCATTAGATTCATCTTATCTACGCTATCATATACCAAACCTAAGACTTCATTCCCACTGCATACTCTTCTACTAAAATCAAAACTAATATATGATTTTTCATCTAGAAAGTACCAATATGGATACTCCTACAGTTGCTCGAGTGCGATAAACGGTATTTTTTATAAATATGAGACAGGTATGGCAGAGATACGCCGTACATAACATTCATTAGTCATTATAAACAATAAATAACATCCATTAGTCATTAT
The DNA here is from genome assembly GCF_963576675.1 of Euphorbia lathyris. Taxonomy (NCBI): domain Eukaryota; kingdom Viridiplantae; phylum Streptophyta; class Magnoliopsida; order Malpighiales; family Euphorbiaceae; genus Euphorbia; species Euphorbia lathyris. The sequence goes on along the minus strand of NC_088917.1, from coordinate 82,857,198 downwards.
AAACAATAAATAACATCCATGATAAGTCACTAATTCATCAAAGAAAAAAATACATTTGATACCTCGAATCTATATCCCACGCACCCTCAAAATTTTTTAGAAGTGTCCCCCAAATGTATCCATTAAAAAAGAAAAGAAAAAAAGGGAACACTTATTTTGAAGTGTCGGGTGCATGTCCCCGGATTGTCAGAGTGTTTAGTGTATCCAACACTCGTACATTAACCTCCTAGAAGTTTCGGTGTTTCCTAGTTTTTATATATAATTATTCTTATTTTTAGATATCTTTCTGGATAAGTTAGGTTTTGGTTTATATGGTACCAGAGTTTTATATTCAATGTTGAATAATCCATGTATATTTGTCTCATGCTCTAGATAGTTCTGAGCATGACAGATCCGTGATTCACTGATTTACGAACAACGGACGTTTGAGGTCTCTGACAATCTATAGATGCTTAATATCTATGTTTTAAATGCTTTGGTAGAAAAAGCTAAACCTCTGTATAATACAACTACCATAGAGTTTTTTAACGTTTGCGAGTGGTGCTCAAGCTCCTCCCAATCCCCCGTGAATCAGTTAATGGTTCTGAGCGAGAAAGGAATGTGTTAATGTTTAGAGAGAGTTCCAAAAAAGATGATTTTCGAAAATCGAAAATGTAGTTCCATAAAAAATATGACATTGAACAACTTTAATTCTTAAAAATTTTCCTTTTCAGGTAATTAAAGATGGTTTTAATACCATTAATCCAAATGCGAAACCTCAATACTCGTTTTGACAAAAAGTAAACCACAGTCATTTATTTGAAAATTAATGAAACCACAAGGGTTTTATTTGAAATTTACCCTATAATAAACTGTCAAATCAGTTCTAGGTTATGATTCTTATCTCTATGTTGACTCAGTCTATGGTGCAGGGCCCACGTTAATCTTTCTTACAGGAGGTTACCAAACCCTTTACTTTTTCAGCCACTGAAACAAGAATGGTACCTTTAAGTAAACTTTTTCGTGTGTACGTGTGAGGGATAATTTACATCCAGAGCCTCTTAACTTTGCTTTTGCTTTTATTATGACCCTTTAAACTTCAAAACCAAAATCATACTCTTAAATTTTACACTTTACTAACAAAAAATCCATTTTGGTAAAAATCCATTTTACCGTTTATCAAGTTAAAAGGACCGACGATGATTTCAAAATGGAAAGGTCCAAGAATTAGAGTTATTTAGAACTACATTTCCTATCGAAGCTCCGTGTTCGATTTTTCAAATACTATATTTTCGAAGATTTCTCTCTCTAAAAGACCACTTTCCTTTTTCTAATCAAACAATGTCTAAATGATTTCAAAACTAATAATTTTAAGGATTAAGTTGTTTAAAATATTACTTCCATCAACTCAAAAATGGAAGGTTGTTCTACTAAAGTGGTCATCTTGATTAATGATAAAAAAAAATTATTATGTTAGTAAAAAATTATTATGTTAGTAAAGTGTAAAGTTCAAAAGTCATAATATCTAGTTTTAAAGTTTAATAACCATAATAAAGTAAGATAAAAGTTGAGAGGTCATAGTGTAATTTATCCCAAAATGATGGGTCATGGGAGCATTTTACCTGATAATTGATTTATTGCAAGACAGCAAGGCAGTGATATGTGAAAGGGCAACTACACCCATGGTCCCTAAACTTTGCAATTACTTTCATTATGACCCTTATAATATATGACCCTTGAACTTCACAGATTACTAACATAAATGGTTTTTCCACGTTGACCATAAGGATGTAAATGGAGCAGAGAATCCCGATATGAATCCCCATGGGATGGGGCGGGGATGGGATGGGGAAAGATATCCCTGCCCCGTTAATCCCTGATAGGGATCCAAGAATTAAAGTTGTTTTAGAACCATATTTCTCATAGAACCACCGTTTTAATTTTCCAAATTACAAGAGGTCACGAGTTCGAGTCTTAGGAGCGGCCTCTTGCCAAATAAATTGGCAAGGGAAGGCTTGCCCCAGTACACCCTTGTGGTGGGACCCCTCCCCGGACCCTCGCTCAGCGGGGACGCGTAGTGCGACCGGGCCGCCCTTTTTTTTTCTACAATTTTTGGATATTTCTCTCTCTAAACAACCACTTTTTCTCTTAATCAAACGAAACCTAATGATCTTAAAACCAACAAAAAAATCAAGAATTAAAATTGCTCACAATATCATATATTTCGACCAGTTCTATAATTGAGAGTTGCTATTAGAGTGATTATATTGATCACTGTTCAGAAGAGTCGTTATTTTAGTAAAATTAAGTGACTTTATGTTAGGCTTAATACATCCCAGTCCTCTGTACTTGTCCTAAAAAGTCAACTGCCCCCTAGACATTTAAAATGTTCAATTTACCCCTAAACTTGTTCAAAATAACAACCTATTGACCCCCTAAAATTCACGTAGCGGGGTAAGAAAAGATTTTGGAAAAGCTGCAATTTAAGCAAGTTCAATAGGCAATAGATCGCTTTAAGAAAGTTCATGGGCAAATAGATACCTTATAGAGAGTCAATTGGTTAATTTAAGCAGATTCGGGGAGTAAATAGAACTTTTTCAAAGTTCTGGAGCAGTTGACTTTGACTTTTTTAAACTAGTACAGAGGACTAAAAAGATATTAAGCGTTTTGAAGTTAAATTATCATACCATAGACATAAAAATAAGTAAAGTTCAATTATCATACCTTAAAGTAATTAGTGGGCTGACATGTGAATAGGAAACTGAGGGAAGAGCTTAGAAACTTTGTCAGCAAAATCACCAAACTGATAGACACCTAAATGATCAAACAACACCAAAACTTTCTTGATCCTAACAAAAAAAACACCTAAATGACCTCAAAATGAAAAAGTTGAAGAATTAAAGTTGCTTAAAATATCATCAATTCTTTGAATTTCCTACTTTGAGCTCGTCAACTGTCATTTTGAAGCGTTAATTGAAATTTAGCTGTCATAAATTAATGTTAGAAAGTGCAAAACTGAGTGACTTTTATGTTGAGTTTTGAAGTCCAGTAGCCACACCGTGAGAATGAGTAAAATTTACGTGAAATGATAGTACAAAGAGTAGTTAGTGGGCTGACCTGTGAACAGGAAACTGAGGGAAGAGCTTAGAAACTTTGTCAGCAAAATCACCAAACTGATAGATACCATTAGTGCAGAGATATCTACCAGAAGCAGTAGGAGTTTCAAAGATCAAAACTTGGGCTTTTGCTACATCTTTCACATGAACAGCACCTAACCAGTAGTTTTCTTCAGTGTCTTTTGATCCTAGCAACAATTGCTGTACCACAGCACAGCTTGCATTCAAACTAGGCTGCAATAATGCGCCTAGACATGTTGCAGGATGGATTGCTACTACACCTTTTACCATTCCCATAACGGTAAGCTATGTTGCACGGAAACTCTTTTTAGTAGTGGTTCAGCATTTCGTGTCTGTTTCATTTCTTTTATGTTCACATTTTCGTTTTCTAACTATAATTTTTTTGCTGGGAAACTCTGTTTTTAGTAGCATTTCAATGTTTCCTGATGAAAATGATACTCTAAGCTACTCTAATTTTGAACTTTTTGGTTTTTAGGTTATTTAGTTAAGAAAGACAAAGTTGTTGTTTAGAGATAGGAATCTCCGAATGGTAATTTTAAAAAACGAAAATGTGGTTCCATGTGAAGTGTAATTCTAACCAACTTTAATTTTTGAGGTTGTTTACTTTCATAAGGGATTTTTACGTTAGTAAAAAGTGATATCGTCCTAAAAATATCAGAATCCACGTGCCCTCATCCTAAATCCACATGACGTCTGGAGCAAAGAAAACCGTCGGAACAAACAAAACAGGAATGAACATCCTTCAAGAGACTTGAACTAATGCGATGCTCTCTGAATCCTCTTTGGATCAGGACCCTTCAATCACGTTTAGGATTAAGAACTCCCCATTCAGAAGAATTACTAACTACCTAAATCGAGTCCACCGGTTGGCAGCTCACACCTGTGCTCTGAGAATCTAAGGTAAGTTTCGAACTACCGACTAACGGTTTTACCCTTGAGTTCCCTATACATAGAATGCGACTTCATAGTCGAGACATACATAAAGGGCGGCCCGGTGCACTACGCGTCCCCGCTAAGTGAGGGTCCGGGGAGGGGTCCCACCACAAGAGTGTATTGGGGGCAAGCCTTCCCCTACCAATTTTTTGGCAAGAGACCGCTCCTAAGACTCGAACCCGTGACCTCTCGTCCTCTCGTCACACACAACAACGTTTACCATTACGCCAAGGCTCGCCATCAGTCGAGACATACATCTAATAATTTAATCTCAATTGCTTAGTCCTCTAATCCTATACTCTCCTAACCTAGGCATCGGAATGAAGTGACTTTTATCATACTTTTTGAAGTACAGTGGTCATACCGTGAAAACGAGTAAAGTTCAATTATCATACCATGAAATGATAGTGCAAAGAGTAGTTAGTGAGCTAACCTGTGAACAGGAAACTGAGGGAAGAGCTTAGCAACTTTGTCAGCAAAATCACCAAACTAATAGATACCATTAGTGCAGAGATATCTACCAGAAGCACTACGAGTTTCAAAAATCAAAACTTGAGCTTCGGCTACATCTTTCACATGAACAGCACCTAACCAGTAGTTTTCTTGAGTGTCTTTTGATCCTAGCAACAATTGCTGTAACACAGCACAACTAGCATTCAATCCAGGCTGCACTATTGTGCCTAGACATGTTGGGGGATGGATTGTTACTACACCTTTTACCACTCCCATAACAGTAAGCTATGTTGTACGGAAACTCTTTTTTAGTAGGAGTTCATCGTTTCGTGTCCGTTTCATTTCTGTTATGTTCACATTTTCGTTTCCTAGCTATAATTTGTTTGCACGGAAACTCTTTTTTTAGTAGCATTTCAACGTTTCCTGATGAAAATGATACTCTAAGCGACTCTAATTTTTAAACTCTTCTTTCACATGAACAGCACCTAACCAGTAATTTTCTAGAGTGTCTTTTGATCCTACCAAATTTAAAGAGAGACAAAGTTGTTGTTTAGAGGTAGGAATCTCCGAAAATAGTAATTTGAAAAAACGAAAATGTGGTTCCATGTGAAGTGTAGTTCTAACAACTTTAATTTTTGAGGTTGTTTACTTTCATAAGAGACTTTTATGTTAGTAAAAAGTGATATCGTCCTAAAAATATCAGAATCTACGTGCCCTCGCCCTAAATCCACATGACATCCAGAGCAAAGAAAACGGAACAAACAAAACAGCAATAAACATCCTTCAAGACACATGAACTAATGATTGCTCTCCGAATCCTCTTTGGAACACGAACCTTCAATCGGGCTTAGGATTAAGAACTCCCAATTTGGATGTATTACTAACTACCTAAATTGCGTAAGGTACGAACCACCAACTGACGGTTTTACCCTTGGGTTCCCTATAAATAGAATGCGACTTCATAGTCAAGGTACATACATACATCTAATAATTTAATCTCAATTGCTTAGTCCTCTAATCCTATACTCTCCTAACTTAGACATCGGAGTGAAGTGACTTTTATGCTACATTGAAGTGCAGTGATCATACCGTGAAATGAGTAAAGTTCAATTGTCATACCGTGAAACGATAGTAAAAAGAGTAGTTAGCGAGCTAACCTGTGAACAGGAAACTGAGGGAAGAGCTTAGAAACTTTGTCAGCAAAATCACCAAACTGATAGATACCATTAGTGCAGAGATATCTACCAGAAGCAGTAGGAGTTTCAAATATCAAAACTTGAGCTTCTGCTACATCTTTCACATGAACAGCACCTAACCAGTAGTTTTCTTGAGTGTCTTTTGATCCTAGCAACAATTGCTGTAACACAGCACAACTTGCATTCAAACTAGGCTGCAATAATGTGCCTAGACATGTTGCAGGATGGATTGTTACTACATCTATTCCATGCTTCTCTGCATATTCCCATGCTGCTTTCTCTGCTAGTGTCTTTGACACTGGATACCATTTCTGCCATAACAGACAACAAACACACATTTAAGTTAGACAAGTTTTACGATGAATCGGATGTAATGGATCCGAACAATGAAAAAGAAAAATATACCACTTTATGAAAACTGTACAATTATCTCATAAAAGCGTAAGATTCAATGAATCGAGATCATAATAGAATTTCTATTAAATTCCTGATTGGTTGGATTTTTATTCAAGTTCCTGAACAGGGATCGTAATAAAAATTCGGATAAATTACACTCATATAGCTCCTCAACTTTTCCCTTACTTCCGGGGAAAATTACACCCATGACCACTAAACTTTACTCATTTTCACGGTATGACTACGAAATTTTACTAATTTTCATGGTATGACCACTAAACTTCAAAACATAATATAAAAGTCACCAAACTTTACACTTTCTAACATTATGACCATTTTGAAGTAAGGGAAAAGTTAAGTGATTTTTATGTTACGTTTTGAAGTTTAGTGCTCATACCGAGAAAATGAGTAAAGTTCAGTAGCCATGGGTGTAACTTACCCTGTGCTTTCATTATGGCTCTTGAACTCAAATAGCAACTTCATTGTAGAGTTGAAGGAAATGATATTCTAAACAACTTTAGTTCTTGAACTTTTTGATATTGATGTAAGTTAGGTATTGTTAGGTTCGGAGAGAGAAAGTGGTTATTTAGAGTGAGAAAGCTTCCAAATTAGTGATTTAGAAAATCAAAAATTATAGTTTCATAGGAAATATGATTTTAAACAGCTTTAATTCTTGGACTTTTTCATTTTTGAGATTGTCATCAGTTCGTTTGACTTAGTCAACAAGTTAGTAAAATGCAAAGTTCATGAGTTATAATATCAAATTTTGGGTCCTGGTGCTGTGTTTTTGCTGTTGTTTTGGTTTTGGTTTATCTCGTGATGTTACCAAAAAAAAAATTGAAGTTCAGAAGTCATAATAAAAATGAATGCTTAGTTCAAGAGTCATGAGTGTATTTATTTACCCATAAATTTTCTCCTCAAGTTAACTCATTCAAGTTCATGATTGGTTGAAATTTTTGTAAATTTATCTAAAAATGGTATATATTTGTTTATAATTCGTGATTTTATAATTGTCAATTTATGATGAAGTCACATCGAATGTTTTTCGATCACACTATTATCAGAAGGATAATAGTTGATGTGAACGCTTACTCAAATCATCCTTCCCCATAAATGCTATGTAAATTTACTTAAAACAATGTGTCATGTAAATTGTTTTATTCTTCTCTCTAACAAAAGATATAAGTGATTTTATTGAAAATTTACTCAAACATGAGCTGCTCATGAGCCGCTCGGTGTTCAGTTCGATAAAAGCTTGACCGTGTTCTATTCAATTTATAAACAAACCGAGCTTGAGCACGATTTTGAGACTTGATTCGTAAAAATGAACCGAGCTTGAACACGGCAAAATTCAGGTGAAAAGTTCGCGAGTAGGCTCGATAATAAGTTCGTGAAAAAGCTCATAAACAAACTACATTATAATGTTCATGAAAAGATTCATGAGAAAGCTTTTAATAATATTATTTCAATTATTCTGTAACAGGAAAATGTAAAACTATAAAAGTAGCTTTCAGCAGCTTGTTTATGAATATAATTAATACTTTATTCGTGAGCAAAGTTTATAAACAGAATTAACGAGCAAAGTTCATAAACATTTATGATTTACTATTGAACAAAGCTTGTGAGCAAAATTAACAAGGTGCTCACGAAAAGTTAATTTCCTTAATGAGCCAATTTCGAATAGGATTTTTAACTCGAACCCAGCTCGAACATGATTTTTAACTTGAAACTCTGATCGAGCTCGTTAATTTTCTATCAAGCTGAGTATGAGTAAACCAAAGCTTCGGACTCTATCCGCAAACTGGACCCACCAGGCAATTTAAAGGCAAACTCAACACAAGTATAGAAAAGGTCTAATATATCACCAGCTCCCTCAAGTTGTCCAAAATAGTAGATTGGCTCCCAAGTGTCTCACTAGTTCCCTAAACTTACTTATTTTGTATCATCAGCTCCCTAAACTTCTACATAAAAGTATATTAGCTCTCTGAACTTTGCAACGGTCTCACCAACTCCCTAAACTTGCTTATTCTGTAAGCATTAAATACAAAAACTTATTAAACCTAAATTCTAAAAATACGTCTTCATCTATTCGAGGTAATTTTTTCGTTTCTCCTACCTTACAACCTATTATGAGAGTTAGTGTTGTAGGTTTCGAGAGTTAGTATTATGGTTTTTGTATTTAGTTGTTACAAAATAAGTAAGTTTGTGGAGCTGGTGAGACAATTGCAATGCTGAGGAGCTAATCTACTTTTATGGATAAAATTAGAGAGCTGATGATACGAAATAAGCAAGTTTAGTGAGCTGGTGAAACAATTGTAAAGTTCAGAGAGCCAATAAGTTTAAGGAGCGGATGATGTATTAGGCCTATAAAAAAAATTAACCATTCAAAGATCAAATTGACCATGAACCAAATTAATTTGAACTAAAAAAATTGACTGAAATAAACTTAAAAGTAGCAACTTTTTGACACCAAACAATCAATCATAAAGAACTGAACATCTACCAACTTCAAAAGAATCATCATCAATTCACTTTAATCCACAAATTAAAAGAAATAACACACCTGTTTCGACTTGCAGTAATCCAAATCCGTCCACGACATTTCATCAAACACCTTACCAGCAGGCCAATTCGGGTTAGGAACCATAGCCGAAATAGACGACGTAATCACCACGCGCCTCACTTTAAACTTCCGAGCAGCCTCCAGCACATTCACCGTACCCTGCACCGCCGGCAATAGAAGTTCCTTCTCCGGATCCTTAGGGTCCTCTAATGTACACGGAGACGCCACATGGAACAAACCCTGGCATCCTTCCACGGCCCTGCAAATTGCGTCGTAATCCAATAAGTCGGCTTCGAATACTCGGAGGTTAACGCCGGAGGGAGGGAGGAGGTGGAAGAGGTGAGAAGCGTCGGTGCCTGGGTAGATTGACACGTGGATTGTGGTGTAGCCATGATCTAGTAGGGTCCGAACTAGCCATGAGCCGATGAATCCGTTTGCTCCTGTCACACAAACTGATTCTTTCTTTTGGTCTGACATTGATTTCGTTTTTTTCTGTGCTTATTTGAAATTCTTTTTGACTTATCCACTTCCTAGTATATAATTTCAATTGTTTCGAAAAAATATAATTATATAATTTCAAACTTATCCATTAAAACGTGTGATTTGTTTGATATTTTTCATGATTATCAGCAGGTACGTAAACATGATTTATTGGTAGCAGGCGCAAACTATACCGGCAATGTAAAATAAAAAATAAATAGGATAAGGTTAAGATATGATAGCCAAAAACAATTTTATTATTCAACGTTTAAATTGTGTAATTTTACCTTTTAACATTGGTATATCAAAGAGTAAATTTAATCCTAATATTAATAAGTTTAGTCAATTTAATAAAGGTCTAATGCTTTCCCAGTCCTTTTAACTTGTTCAAATTGATCATTTTACTCTCTCAACTCATCGAATGTCCTATTTATCCCATTAACTCTATAAAAGTGGTATTTCTCACCCCCTTAACTTGTCCATTTATCCCCCAACTCATAGAATGTTCTATTTACCCCATTAACTCCATAATAGTGGTATTTTTCACACCTTACAATTCGTTATCGAAGTCTAAATTGATAACTTTTTTTAAACGTTAAACATATATTTATGTTATTTTGTAAGTGGAACCTAAATTGATACTTCCCCAAAAATTATAGGCCTATTTTGGTACATTATCCCTACATATATTATATTTAACTTGTTTATATTAATGTTATTGTTATTTGTATTTTTTATTCGTTTTTTCTCTTTTCAACTTTTCAACTTTATTTGTAATCAACACAAACTCGCCATCCAGTTATTGTTCTTGTAGGCACCAACTCGTCTTTCTCGTTGAGGACTACGGTTGTTCCTCCTTTCTTTGGTACAACGTGAACAGGGCTAGTCCACACACTGTCAGAGATCGGGTAAATAATACCGGCATCAAGAAGCTTGATCACCTTTTTTCGCACAACCTCCTTCATGTGGGGATTCAGTCTGCGTTGCGGCTGGACAGATGGCTTGTGCTCCTTTTCCATCAAGATTCGGTGGACGCATACTGTTGGACTGATACCTTTTATGTCATCTATTTTCCATGCGATTGCATCCTTGTTCCTTCGCAAAACGGCCATGAGTTGCGCCTTCTGATCCGGAGTTAACTTTGAGGATATGATGACTGGACTTCCGCTGGGTGGTTCAAGGAAAGCATACTCGAGGTGTGCAGGCAACGGTTTCAATTCTGGTTTAGACACCGGCATAGTTGGTATCTCCGGTGGTTCTTGATGAGTAGGAACAGTTGGATCGAAAGGAGGTGTTGGTAGGTTGGATTCAATGGAACAGCCTGTTCCTTCACATATGTTCACCTCTTCTCCCAATAAAGTCTCCAGAGTGTCCTGTTCCTGCAAAGTAGAAAGACTTTGAAAATCATCCAAGAAACAGCATGTGTCATCATTATTGTTTGCACGTCTCATTATCTCGTTCATTTTGAAAATGACTTCTTCCCCATTAATCCTCAAGAATAGTTGTCCCTCTCCTACGTTTATCAATGCTCTACCCGTGGCTAAAAATGGTCTACCTAGGATAATAGGAACATGCAAGTCTTCATCAATGTCCATTATAATGAAATCAACGGGCAAAATGAATTTTCCTACTTTGACTAGCACGTCTTCCACTACTCCCCTAAGATAACATACTGAACGATCGGCCAACTAAATGGACATACGAGTAGGTTGGGGTTCTCCTAATTCAAGTTTAGCATATACATAATAAGGCATCAGGTTTATGCTAGCTCCTAGGTCACATAGTGCATTTTCAATATTTAGCTTTCCAATTGAGCAAGGAATAGAAAAACTCCCTGGATCTTTTAGTTTCTTGGGTAGCTGCTGCTTGTTTTGGAGTATTGACGAACAATCTCTGTTGAGTTGGATCATGGAAATGTTTTCCAGCTTCTTTTTGTTAGACAAGATGTCTTTGAGGAATTTGGCGTATGTAGGCATCTGTGCCAACGCTTCTACGAAAGGAATGTTGATGTGCAACTTCCTTAAGGTATCCAATACTTTAGAATTCTGTTCTTCCAGCTTTTTATTGATCAATCGCGTTGGATATGGCACAGGTGGAACATACGGCTGTGGTGGCTTATACACTCTTTCACTTTCCCCTTGATCCGACTTACTGGTACAGGTTGTCTTTCTGGTTTCATACTCACTGGGAACAGCCTGTTCCTGCTCCTCTTCAGCTTCTTTGGACATTCCTGTGCATTCAGCATTTTCATCAGTCGAAATAATGGGTTGAGTTTGCTTACCTGACCTCAGGGTGATTGCCATGACATCGCCCTTTGGATTTGGCTCTGTGTTGCTCGGCATTATTCCCTTTCCTTTTGATGTAGATGCAGCTAACTGGTGAACCTGCGTTTCCAGACTTTTTATTGATGCTTGTGTCTGTTTCATGAACTGCATCATCATTGTTTTCATATCTGGCTCTACATCTTCTTTTGGTGGCACAGGCTGTTTGTAATGCTGCTGAGGTTGCCTTTGGTAGTGTCCTCCTTGCTGTTGTTGATATCTTGGTTGTTCCTGCTGGTTCGGCTGGCCTGTCCATCCAAAGTTCGGATGGTTTCTAGTGGCAGGATTATACGTGTTGGAATACGAGTTAGGTGGATTCCTCTGATTATACCCTGCGTAATCACATTCTGCCTGTGCGCCCTTTCCCTGCTTAACTCCGGGACAGTTGATACTGAAATGAAAACCTCCACAAAAATCACAAATGTCATTGAATGGTGGTTCGTTGTGAATTGACGACACATTCATCTTACCCAACTGTCTAGCAAGCTGTTCTACCTGACTTGTCAATTTTGACACAACATCTTCATTTCCCATCTTCTTCCCTTCACTTCTGGCGGAGTGCCAGTTGTACCTTGTGCTTACTACCTTCTCAATAAGGTCATACAAAGCCTGTGGCTCAAGATCTTCAGGGTTACCGTTGGCAATGGATTCAATCTGGATTTTGTAGATGTTTGTCACACCATTATAGAAATTCTGCACTTGCATCCACATATGGATACCATGATTTGGTACCCTTCTCAACAGCTCTTTGTATCTTTCCCGAGCTTTTGCTAGCGACTCATCCTCTTCTTGTACAAACCGCGACACTTCATTTCTCAGTTTTATGGCTTATCGAGGTGGGAAATATTTCATCAGAAAAGCTCGTGCCATTTCTTCCCAACTTGTGATTGTCCCTGGCTGTAAATTTCTTAGCCAGTTCTTTGCTTTATCCCTTAGGGAAAAAGGAAACAGCTTCAGTCTGATTACGTCGTCAGAAATGCCTCTGTTTGATCTGAATGTGTTGCACAACGTGATGAATTCTTGAATATGCCCATTTGGATCTTCAGATTGAAACCCATTAAATTGTACTGAGGCCTGGATCATCTGTATCATGGATCCCTTCACCTCGAACTGTTGGTCCCTTATAACGTAACAAGTTAGTTCCAAGGGGGGGATGGGAACTATTTAAAATTTTAGTACGTTAAGGCTGACTTCTTTTTCTTTGAAAAAAGGATTACACAGCGCGCTGAGTAAATTAAGACACTAGCTTAGTCAACTGGTGACTAAGTCAGCTTCTTTCTTTGAGTCAGGAGATAGCACTTGAGTCTATTCCTGAACTCAGATACGCAATACACCCAACTCAGCGTGACCTCTTTACTTGGTCAGTTTTGTTTAAGCAAGCAATATATATATTAAGGAGCTTAAGGTTAGAAAGATGTTACCCAGCAGATTTATCCAGGTTCGGCCTCCAAGCCTACGTCTTGTCCCCGGAACACATTCCGAGCTTTTGAATTCTCTACTGAGCTCTTTAACGGTAGAGCATCAAACCTTTTACAATTCAGAAGCTGAGTATAACAAGAGTACCTTCCTCTATACCTCTACTCACTCCTAATCTCTCACTTAGTACTATAACCGAGTACTTAGCCTCTCCTTTCTAATCTCTAGAAATGATAAAGATTTGTCCTAAACAACAATTGCTAAGACACCTTAGATGATTGAATAATCACTCTAGACTTTTACACGAAAGATATGGAATTTGGTGTAAGTATTTGCTTTGCTCTTTCTCACAGAACTTCAAGTGTGAATTTGGTCAGCGTAATGGCTAGTTGAAGATCTGCATAGAATGAAGCAACTGAAGGGCCCTATTTATAGAGACGTCTGAGGCATCAGTCATTTCGAATTTCGAAATAACCGTTGGAGGGAAACGGCTTACTGTCGTTGTCACTCAGTCCTGCTCAGAGCTCTTGGCCAATCAGATTCAAGTATCTTTTGTCTTCGGTCAGTGTTGAGCAGCTTTTAGTCAGTCCAACAGAATGTCTCTCCATTTAGGGTAAGGTCAACTAGACAGCTTTCTGTGTCTTCTGAACTTTACCCAAACTAGAAATACTTTGTCTGGAAGTTGTTCTTGCTCAGCTGCTGTCTTGTACACTTTGTCGATACAACTCAGCAGCTTCGTTCCGAAGTTGTCCAACAAAGGTCTTCTCGATCCTTCTTTCGCTGAGCTGCGTTTTGTACATAACGGCAGCGTTTTGCACACACGGGCCAAGTGATCTTGATCTGTTTGACTTGGGCTTTGACTTCCGTATTGGGCTTTAAGCCTTTTAGTCTTTATGTCTTATAAACAATTTAACTCAACATTGAACAAACACATTAGTGTAATAAATCAAAACATTTAAACTTAGTGTGTTTAGAATATATTTAAATTTACTTAAATAGTTTTGTCAAATCAAAATCATGTGGAAAGATGTTTCAACAAACTCCCCCATTTTGATGTTAGCAAAACTATTCAGCGAAGAACTCAGTGTTGAGCTCCCTCATGATAGTTGACCTTTTATAACTTAATAAACTCCCCCGTAAGGGTTGAGCTACTGACTTAGTTTTACTCTTGAACTTTTTAAGGTTTAATCGGGTGAGTCTAAGGTCAGTTTTCAGATATAGGTCAGTTCATGGAACATATTCTATTTTACTCAGTGTGAAGCGGAAGATTTAACATTTAGAGAGCGCTGAGTATTTTATTGTTCAATGGGTCTTATAAGACAGTGTTTAATAAATATCCAAGATAATGTCAAACAGTTTATCGGCATAGCATACAATCAACAAGTATTTTGAGCAGTAAACACAGTTGATGTATTAGAAGATACATAATAACATAATACTCAGCATCATATAAAATAACTCAGGTTTGGATAAAGGATGCAAGTATTGTATTGAAATAAAGCAGTCAACATATACAGCAAAAAGATAAGCAATAAGAAACATAGAAACTACAAAATAAAGTACAAGACTACTGAGTTAGCCTATTTCTATTTCTTCTTCTTATGCTTAGGCTGACTACTTCTAACAGCCTCCTGCTGAGTTCTAGCTTGTTCTTTCTCCCCCGTTTTGTCAGCATCGAGAGGAGGAGGAATTCTAAAGGAGTCGGTTAAGACCGCGGTGGTCAGTGCAGCGGACAACTCTTTAAGCTTGTCGGCACTTTCATTGATGTCGTCGAAGACAATAACGCCTTCATCCAAGACATCCTTAGGTATGCTGAGTTCAGCTGCGCTGAGCAGACTGAGTATGTAGGCTTGAGACTTACCCACCCAAGTAATTGTATCTGACAGTACAGCAAAAATTTGATGAAATGTCTTAAGCAGGGCTGAGTCATAATATTGACGTTGGATATTGGAGTGACGCACATGGGTGAAGGTCTGTTTAGTAGTGACCAGTATTTCATTTTGCTTCATTTGGTCAGTGTCCATTTATTGCTTATTCAAGTTCAGCAAACGAACGGCTTCGTTAATTTGCTCCACCGAGCATTGAGAGTAGGAAGCAAGCTGATTGTTGGTCTTGGTTTGCTCAGTATGAAGCTGTTCAAAAAGCATCTTAACTTCAGCAGAAGTGGCATATTGAGTGTTCGCAGCTGACAAGGTTTGGAATTGGCCTTGAAGAGTGTTGAGATGTTGAACCGTTGTCAGTTGGAGCTCAGCCAGCTTCGTTATTGAGTCCTGCTTGGGCTGTTGTGATTGAATCGAGATCATATCACTTAGCAAATCCTTCAGTCCTTTAACTTCATTTAGAAGATGGGTGACTTGGGACAGTTGAGTTGGCTCATTGAGGGTAGACCCAGCAGTAGGTTCAGCATTGTGATGAAGATCCTTGATTAATGACTGCACCGAGTTGATGAGTTGTCTACCAGACTCAGTGGCATGCAGATGGCTGAGTGATCCTTCATCAGTTTGCCTAGTTTCCTCAGTGTGACCAGTTGATGGAGGAGTCGAGTTTGTCGCAGTGATGACATGGTCAGTGACTGGAAGGGGGTTTTCAATCTGCACTTGGTTCTCTTAGAGAGGTGATTTATCGGCAGGAATGATTGTTGGTGCAGGTATGTAGGGTTGATAAAGATTGTTTTCTCCTTTACCACGGTTACTAGATAGTCCTGGTTATCGTCAGCAACCCGCAGATTATGGTAGAATTCCCTTACTAGGTCAGGGTAAGTTGGATCTCGGATTGAGAACAGCTCGGTCCACCCATTCTTCGATATCCATTCACAGAATGGTTGCTCGGTTTTTACGAAGGCCTCAGAGAACCATCTTGAGTGGTCTATCTTGCACTCTCTTACGTTTTCGTAGACCTTAGTGTAGGTTCTGACTTTGGTCGGCTTTCCTTTAGAGGAGGTGGCTTGGCCAGCTTTGCCTTTGCTCGGTGTGGTGGCCTTAGTCATTTCAGGCGGAGTAGAATGCCTAGAGGGTTCATCGGAACTGGTCTTAGAGTGACCGGCACCGGAAATGTTCAAGGAAACCTTAGTCATAGTTTCAGAGAGAGGTTTGGAAGTTTTGAGAGTTCTTAGAGAGAAAATGCTTATGCTAGAGAATTCGGTAAGTGTAAAGAAATAAAAATGGGGATTTGCCCATTATTTATAGCTGTGAAAGGTGGATCTTATCGAATCCATGTGTCAGTTTTGCCTTGGGATTGTCAACCGACAAGGATCCTGGCATTTATGACACATTCGGCGCATACGTCATCCTAAGTGGCTATTCGCGTGCTCTAGCATTAAGTGCAACGGGTCTCTTACTCGACGTTGGAATCCTAATCGTTCTAAATTCCGAGTTAGTCAGCTTTACATAAATGGATGGTTTAAGTGATTGGTTGCTCAGCTTGAGATAACCACTCAGTGCGCATATTTGCTCAGTATGTGATATTTTGTCATTTTGCATTTAAAACACTCAGCATACATCTATTCACTCAGCAAGTAATAGCATAAGTCTTTAAGCATGGTAATTCACTCAGCATGGATATATGTTAAGAGCTGGAATTTACTGAAGAGGATTAAACATACCAATGGCTTCTCTCAGTATGCTGAACTGCTCACGGGCCAGTGGCTTTGTGAAGATATCTGCAAGCTGCTCATCCATTGGGACAACGGTCAGCTTGATCTCACCTTTGAGTATATGGTCTCTAATGAAGTGATGTCTGTTGCTGACATGCTTCATTCTGCTGTGCTGGATTGGGTTCTTTGATAGATCAATTGCACTTTTGTTGTCACATCTGACTTCAATTGTCTTTGTTTGAACACCATAGTCTTCAAGCTGTTGCTTAATCCATAGGACTTGAGCAACACAGTGTCCAGCAGCAATGTACTCAGCTTCAATGGTAGACAAGGCTACTGACGCTTGCTTCTTGCTGAACCAGGATACAAGGCAGCTCCCTAGGAAGTGACATCCTCCAGAGGTGTTTTTTCGTTCTAGCTTGTCCCGTCCATAGTCAGCGTCAGTGTATCCAACGAGTGTAAAATCATGAGTGTTGGGATACCATAAACCTGCATTCACTGAGCTTTGCAAGTATCTAAGGATTCTTTTTACAGCAATGTAATGAGATTCATTAGGGTTAGATTGATATCTAGCACAGTAGCATACTGAGAACTGAATGTCCGGTCTACTTGCTGTTAAGTAAAGTAGAGAGCCTATCATACCTCGATATAATTTGCTGTCTACCGACTTACCATTTTCGTCAGCGCATAGGATAGTGTCAGTGCCCATAGGAGTGGATATTGGCTTGCAATTTTCAAGATCATATTTCTTCAATATCTCATTGGCATATTTAGCTTGACTGATGAAGATGCCATTTTTCCCTTGTTTGATTTGGAGTCCAAGGAAGAAGTTGAGTTCTCCCATCATTGACATTTCAAACTCAGTCTGCATTTGCTTGCTAAATTCATTGCACATTGACTCATTAGTGGCACCGAAAATAATATCATCAACATATATTTGAGCCAGCAGGGTTTCTTTACCCTTTCTCTTAATGAATAAGGTTGTATCAGCTTTGCCTCTGACATAATTTCTAGTCAGCAGGAAACTGGTCAGCCTCTCATACCAAGCACGTGGTGCTTGCTTGAGGCCGTACAAAGCCTTTTTGGGTCTATAAACGTGGTTTGGGAATTTAGGATCCTCAAACCCTGGAGGCTGATTAACATAAACTTCCTCGTTTATAACTCCATTAAGGAATGCACTCTTAACATCCATTTGAAACAGTTTAAAGTTCATATAACTTGCATAAGCGCATAAAATTCTAATAGCCTCTAGCATTGCCACTGGGGCAAAGGTCTCACCGTAGTCAATACCTTCTTACTGACTGTAGCCCTGAGCTACAAGTCTTGCTTTGTTCCTGACTACATTTCCTTGTTCATCCAGCTTGTTTCGGAAGATCCATCTTGTTCCAATGGTCTTCTGACTTCTTGGATGTGGCACTAATTCCCATACATCGTTTCTTCTGAATTGATCAAGTTCCTCTTGCATTACGCTCATCCAGAATTCATCGTGCTCAGCATCAGTGAAGTTCTTTGGTTCCTGAACTGAGACGAATGCTATGTTGCTGAGGTACTTCCTGAGTTGACTTCTCGTCATCAGGGTATTCCCAACTATGCCAAGGATGGCATTCTCTGAGTGTCCTCTTGGTATCTTGATCTCCTTTGACGAATTGATGTCTTGCGCTGGTAGGCATCTCCTGAGTTGATTTCTTGTCATCAGGGTATTCCCAGCATCATCAAGAATGGCACTCTCTGAGTGTCCTCTTGGTATCTTGATCTCCTTTGACGAATTGATGTCTTGCGCTGGTAGGTATCTCATGAGTTGATTTCTTGTCATCAGGGTATTCCCAACATCATCAAGAATGACACTCTCTGAGCGTCCTCTTGGTATTCTGATCTCCTTTGGAAGGTTAATGTCTTGTGCTAGTTGTGTTTCAACAGTTTCTGCAGGTTTAGATTGGTCAGTGAAAACAATTTGAGATTCACCTTTACCTTTGGTCAGCCCTTGAGGAAATGACTCAGCAGCAACTTCTTTGTCAGCAGGTGCTGAGTGTGGATCATCCTCAGTTAGCGGCTTGTATCTTCCTGCAGGGTTAGTTTCATCGAACTCAACATGTACTGACTCTTCTAAGACTTGAGTTCGCTTATTGAAAACTCTGTATGCTTTGCTGTTTGTTGAGTAGCCTAAAAATATAGCTTCATCAGCTTTTGAGTCAAACTTAGCTAGGCTATCTTTGGTATTCAATATAAAACATTTACAGCCAAAGGCACGAAAGTAACCAATATTGGGCTTTCGTCCTTTCCAAAGTTCGTAGGGTGTTTTCTTTAGTATAGGTCTAACAAGAGCCCTATTAAGAATATAGCACGCTGTGTTGACAGCTTCTCCCCAAAAGTACTTTGGAAGCCTATGCTCACTCAGCATTGTCCTGGCTATTTCAACCAAGGTTCTGTTCTTCCTTTCAACAACCCCATTTTGTTGAGGCGTTCTAGGAGTAGAGGAATTATGGTCAATGCCGTTGGTTTCACAGAATTCAACAAACTGTTGGTTCTTGAATTCTCCACCATTATCACTTCGGATGTGAGCTAACTTAAGGTCTTTATCATTTTCAAGTTTTCTTACCAAATTTGAAAATGTCTCAAAGGTTTCATCCTCGCTGCTGAGCAAGATGATCCAAGTGTACCGAGAAAAGTCATCTACAATGACCAAGGAAAATCTTCTTCCACCCAGGCTCAGCGGCTGGACTGGACCGAAGAGATCCAAGTGTAGTAACTCTAATGGACGCTTAGTTGAGACAATGTTTTTACTATGAAAGGATTGTTTAGTTTGTTTTCCAGCTTGGCAAGCGTGGCATAATTGATCTTTTTGAAATTTAAGTTCTGGCAGTCCCTCAACCAATTGCTTTCTTGCTAATTTGGCCAGGAGGTCCATGCTTACATGACCAAGTCTCCTGTGCCATAGCCAGGAATTTTCTTCCTTTGATACTAAGCATACAGTTTTTGAAAACTTTTTCTCTAAGTTCAGCATGAAGACATTATCAATGCGAGGGGTAGTTAAAATTAACTCATTAGTCTTACCCTCGAATATTTTACATCCAGTGTCATCAAATATAACTTTTCTCCCATTGTCACATAGCTGAGCTACACTGAGTAAGTTATATTTGAGTCTGCTGACTAGGGAGACAGACTCAATAGTAGGATTACCACCAATGGTTCCTGACCCTACTATCTTACCCTTTTTGTTGTCTCCAAAACTTACGCTTCCTCCTCGTTTACGCTCAAATGTGATGAACTGAGTTTCATCACCAGTCATATGCCTCGAGCATGCGCTGTCAATATACCACATTTTTTACTTCTCAGCACACCTCAGGCTTACCTGCAATGTAACTAGTTACTTTTAGGTACCCAATTCTTTTTGGGTCCTGGCTTGTTAGGTTCAACAGGTAAAGCATCATATTTTATTTTATGGCGACATACTTGGACAGTATGGCCATTCTTTCCACAGAAGTCACAGCTGACTTTCCGTCTAGGATATCTCACTGACTGGTCAGCACCCCAGTGCTGAGCATGCCAGCACACCTTTGTGGTGTGTCCTTTCTTCCCACAGAAGTCACACTGGACATTCCGCTGAGGATTCCATCTCTGCTGACCAGTACTTCGGTACTGAGTATTCAAAGGAATATTTCTTTTGTTTGGAACCTTTAGTTGGTTCTGAATAGATGTGACGTCCTTTCTCAGTTTCTTAGAATCTGATTGGACCTCAGAGACAAGCTTTTGCATAATTCCAATGTTACTATGCAAATCTGAGTTGTCCTGAAGAAGATATCGAAGGTCACTTAGTTTGACCTCCTCAACCTCGTCACAGCGCCTGCTGAGTGCTCTAACCTTTTTATTACACTTTTTGACAAGTGTGTAGAGGTCACTCAGGGCATTAACCATTTCATTTTTGAGCAAGGATAGTGACATTACCTCAGTTGAATGTTCCTCATCGTCAGATGCAATGGAAGGGTCAGCATGCTCAGAAACACATGGCTCAGCAAGTTCATCAGCCATGAAACAAATTTTTGCTGACTCAGTGGCATCAGCTTCAGATGATGATGAGTCATCACTATCACTCCAGGTTGCCACCATTGCCTTCTTGCCGTTCTTTCTTTCTTTCCTCAGCGAGGGACAGCTTGACTTGATATGGCCAGTTTGATGACATTCAAAGCAAGTTATGGGCTTCGAGCTGTCCTTCTTGTACTTGCTATCGCTGGAGTCAGCTTTGTACTTATCAAACTTCTTATAAGGCTTCTTAGAATATTTGTCATTCTTTTTGAACAGCCTTTTCATCTTTCTGGTAAACATAGCCATCTCTTCATCATCTGTTGAGCTCCCATCAGTGGAGTCAGCTTTCATGACAAGAGACTTTTGCTTCTTGTCATCAGAATTTTCCTTCACCTCGAAGTTCTTCATCGAGATCTCATGGGTCAGCAGTGAGCCGATGAGTTCATCATACTTGTAGGTGGTTAAGTCTTGAGCTTCCTCAACAGTAGTCTTCTTTGCTTGCCAGCTTTTAGGAAGACTCCTAAGAATCTTCTTGACTTGTTCTTCCTCAGTGAAGATCTTCCCAAGTCTCTTGAGCTCGTTGATGATGTTTGTGAATCTTGCATTCATGTCTGAGATCCCTTCATCATCGTTCATTTTGAACAGCTCATACAATCTCATATGCTGGTTCATCTTGGATTCTTTCACCTTGTTGGTTCCTTCGTAGGTGACCTCCAGCTTTTTCCAGATCTCCTGTGCTGACTCACAACCTGAAATCTTGTTGTATTCTGCAGCATCGAGCACACAGTGAAGCATGTTTATATCCGAAGCATGATTTTGTAGCTTCTTGAGATCATCTTCTGTCCATTTGGACTCAGCTTTAACAACCGTTTGGCCATCAACAGTTTCAACAGGAACAAATGGGCCTTGGACTATAGATAGCCATGCACTCATATTTGTAGCCTGAATGAAATTTTTCATCCTATTCTTCCAGAAGGTATAGTTAGACCCGAAGAATAAGGGAGGTCGAGTTATGGACAGACCCTCAGGTAGAATCTGAGTTGTCAGATTTCCTGGGAGAAACCGAGTGCTGTTTTCAGCCATAGTGGGGATCAGCTCAAGGTAGTTAAACCTTGTACAGTGAGCTTTTAGGCTCTGATACCACTTGTTGGTCCCTTATAACGTAACAAGTTAGTTCCAAGGGGGGGATAGGAACTATTTAAAATTTTAGTACGTTAAGGCTGACTTCTTTTTCTTTGAAAAAAGGATTACACAGCGCGCTGAGTAAATTAAGACACTAGCTTAGTCAACTGGTGACTAAGTCAGCTTCTTTCTTTGAGTCAGGAGATAGCACTTGAGTCTATTCCTGAACTCAGATACTCAATACACCCAACTCAGCGTGACCTCTTTACTTGGTCAGTTTTGTTTAAGCAAGCAATATATATATTAAGGAGCTTAAGGTTAGAAAGATGTTACTCAGCAGATTTATCCAGGTTCGGCCTCCAAGCCTACGTCCTGTCCCCGGAACACGTTCCGAGCTTTCGAATTCTCTACTGAGCTCTTTAACGGTAGAGCATCAAACCTTTTACAATTCAGAAGCTGAGTATAACAAGAGTACCTTCCTCTATACCTCTACTCACTCCTAATCTCTCACTTAGTACTATAACCGAGTACTCAGCCTCTCCTTTCTAATCTCTAGAAATGATAAAGATTTGTCCTAAACAACAATTTCTAAGACACCTTAGATGATTGAATAATCACTCTAGACTTTTACACGAAAGATATGGAATTTGGTGTAAGTATTTGCTTTGCTCTTTCTCACAGAACTTCAAGTGTGAATTTGGTCAGCGTAATGGCTAGTTGAAGATCTGCATAGGATGAAGCAACTGAAGGGCCCTATTTATAGAGACGTCTGAGGCATCAGTAATTTCGAATTTCGAAATAACCGTTGGAGGGAAACGGCTTCCTGTCGTTGTCACTCAGTCCTGCTCAGAGCTCTTGGCCAATCAGATTCAAGTATCTTCTGTCTTCGGTCAGTGCTGAGCAGCTTTTAGTCAGTCCAACAGAATGTCTCTCCATTTAGGGTAAGGTCAACTAGACAGCTTTTTGTGTCTTCTGAACTTTACCCAAACTAGAAATACTTTGTCTGGAAGTTGTTCTTGCTCAGCTGCTGTCTTGTACACTTTGTCGATACAACTCAGCAGCTTCGTTCCGAAGTTGTCCAATGAAGGTCTTCTCGATCCTTCTTTCGCTGAGCTGCGTTTTGTACATAACGGCAGCGTTTTGCACACACGGGCCGAGTGATCTTGATCTGTTTGACTTGGGCTTTGACTTCCGTATTGGGCTTTAAGCCTTTTAGTCTTTATGTCTTATAAACAATTTAACTCAACATTGAACAAACACATTAGTGTAATAAATCAAAACATTTAAACTTAGTGTGTTTAGAATATATTTAAATTTACTTAAATAATTTTTTCAAATCAAAATCATGTGGAAAGATGTTTCAACACGAACATGTTGTTCCCCTCGTTGGGCAACACGATACATGATGAATGTCCCTCTGTGGTTGGCCTCGAATAATCTCTGATTCGCATAACAGGAGGGTTATTATTCTCTCCTTCTTCTTCTTGGTTTGGTTGAACTGGTTGTTCGGGCGGCACCCTTCCAGCCATTCTTCTCTCTCTTTGTCGTTCTCTTTGTCGTGCACGTCGAGCTCCCGCTCTGTTTCGTCTACACGTTCTCTCTACTTCGAGATCGATAGGAAAAACAGGAGGTCCAGCTTTGCGCATAAACTGGTAAAGAACTTCTTTTTCCTGCACGCCTTAGCAAACAAATTAAAAACACCCTGTTTCACAGAAATTTCAGATAAATTTTGTTCAATCCCCGGCAACGGTGCCAAAAACTTGTTGTCCTCTAATGTGACTCTAGCAAGTGTACCAGATACAAGTAATAAAGTGATAAGTCAAGTATCGTATCCACAGGGATTGAGATCCAAAATTATATGAGAAAATCGTTGCTGAACAATGTGTGTGTGTAAAGGTATCTTCTTAGTAGGATTGATTGTTTGAGTGTGGTTAGTTAAGACAAAAGAGTGCTAAAGCTATGAAAGATATGACAAATAGATGACAGTTTAAAGGATAGAACAGGCTAGGCACTGCCGAACAGGTTGTGCAAGGTCGTACAACACTCCAACGAATTAGTGACAATACCATTGAAGTCAAAGTATCAGCTTTAATGCCCACTTAAGTCAACTTTCGTGTGTTCTTAAGTTCCTAAGATTTACTAGAGCCAATAGCGTCCTAAAGGAACTTTATTTCTTGCATTAAGATCAAAGCTGCATTTCCGTTAAGAAAACCTTTGACACAACCATCTAACATGTCTGCTTCGAGGTTGCGAAATTGATAGAGAAATCAGTGAAGATGCAAGTAGTGTCCTAACATTCATCTATCACATGCATACATGCCGAAGCACAAAAGTAAAAACCCTCATCAACACATCATTGGCAAAATACTACACATTCATTGAAAGAGTTGTAAAACTTACATCACCGGCCCGGACTGGCCGTGCCTATTCAAAATGGATTACTCACTCATATCGAGCAGTGAGCAATCAGAAGTTCTTGTTACATTCAGAAACTCCATTGGAGCTCTTCTCTAACCCCTAGAAATTGACTTTTCTGTTCTAGACAAATAAAATATCCGATGATGAACATCTCCCCCCATCTTTCCTTTGCTACACCTATTTAAAGGAGAAAGACCGGGGCCAAAATTGGTAACCGAAAGTACCCTTTCAAAAGTGTTACAGAAAATTAAGTCAACACTAACTACAACTAAACAAAATAGAAAATGATTATGGATCCTTTTGACCCTTGAACACTCAAGGGTCGAAACTTCTTGTCGTCATGTTACTTTAGGTAATGCCATCGAAACACTTTTCCACCTGCTGCCTCTGCCACGCCCACCTCTGATCTGTCGCTGTCCGTCATCAGAATATCCGGCGTTTGACCGCTGGATCATAGAAGGGCTCTACTCCTCTTTGACAGTTGCGAAACAAGCTGTTTCCAGCAAGTTTGGCTTTAATCTTTGCTTATCTATAAAAAACATTAATAAGCCTTTTATTCTTGCAATATAACATAAAAACACCCCAATTATTGTATGAATATTATGTTAAACTTAGTCAATTTCATGCCTAACAATAATCCACAGATCCTTCTACACATTGATCTCCCTACTATTACCGATTTGCCACTCCACCCCCTTAGAAAGGATTTCAATAAAATACCATATACTTCTCTAAACAAAATTAGGGTTAATGTCTAATTTGGAGGAATAAGTATCCCTGAAAAAATACCTCGCTTTAAAGATCCTACTAACCAATATATTTGATTGAGACACCAACTTCCACCCTTATTTTCCAAGAAGGGTTAAATTGAACTCATGCAAATCGTGAAAAGCCAGACCACCTTGCTCATTTCTCTTACAAAATTGAGACCAACCAAACTAGTGTATATACACTTTCCTTCCTTTTTTTTTGTACCCTACCAAAAAGACTTCATCATTTGTTTATTTGGAGCTCATCACAAATCCATTTAGAAAATAATGAGTACTCGTATAAAAAGTTGACAAAGCTTGAGAAGCAAATTTAAGGGATAAATTATATACGTGGTGTACAACCTTTACCCATTTTCATACTTTGGTATACAACTAAAAATTTGTCACACTAAACTGTACAAGCTTCAGGTGACATTCCACTAAAGTGTACATTCGGTTTTTGTGATCAATCAATGCTGGTCATCTATGCCACATCAGTATTTTATTGTGGAATTTAAAAAAGTGGGACCCACTTTTTATTGAATGACTTATATAGTCTTATTCCTTATAAATTACTAAAATACCACCGTCTTCTTCCTTCAACATCTCTCTCCCATTTCTCTCTCTACGTCTTCTCTCTCATTCCTCTCTCTACCATTTCTCTCTCACTCCTCTACCATTTATATGCATTTTAATCAATCCAAGCTGCAAAACAGAAAAAAGAAAACTGAGGGAAGCAATCCAAGACTACATCTCATTATTCTCAAGGTTTAATCTTTAATTTATGTCGTTTTCTTCTCATACTCTTCCTATCTCTCTCTCTCTCTCTTCATACATGCTTTCTTAATTATAACTAAATACAATTCTTAACTTTCCTATTTCCTTTTAGCAGAGTTTGACATTATCGAATGGGATTTTATTAACATGTCCCAACAAGAAGAAGATCTCATTTATAGAATGTACAGCCTTGTTAGGGACATGTAATTACTTATTAATTACCCTTAATCTTGAGAGAAACTTAGGATTAAAAAGTTAATTGATTATGGGGTAAATTACATACGTGGTGTACAACTTTTACCCCAAATCACACTTTGGTGTACAACCAAAATTTTATCACACTAAACCGTACGAACTTCAAGTGACCTCCCACTAAAGTGTACAACCGGTTTTTATGACCGGTCAACGCTGGTCAACTATGCACATCATCATTTTTCAGTTGTAAAATTAAAAAAAATGGGACCCACTCTTTATGGAATGACTAATATAACCTTATCCCTTATAAAATTACTAAAATACCCTCATCTTCTTCCTTCACCCATCTCCCTCATTTCTCTCTCTACATCTTCTCTCTCACTCCTCTCTCTACCATTGCTAAACCGTTATTTTCTAGATTAATAAGATTTTGAAACTTTTTTGTTTAATTGTTATACAAATTTGTGTAATTTCATAGTTTCTAAATCAATAATTGAAAAATCTCAATAAAAATACAGGAAAAAAGCAAAAAAGAAAAAACAGCATTCTAACATGTCCACTATCGAAATAATCAAAAAAATTTCTTTCTCATTTATAAAATATTTCAGTAAACATGAGTTTCTTTTATTGTTTTGTTTTATTTATTTATTAAATTAGACAATATTATAATAGTCAGAGAACTCCTCCTTCCCGTTTGGAATGGGGAAAATAACCCTAGCCTGCGCTTGATCCTTCTCCAGCGCTGTTCCTCCAGCGGAGGCTCTGCCTCCAGCGGTGTCTGCCCCTCTCATCTTCCACCAGCGCCGCCGTTGGCTCTGAAAGCTTCTTGAAAGGATTGATTGGTGGTTGCCCAAGCGTGGCCGTCGACGAATCACAATCTCGCGTACCTTCACCGGCATGCGATCTTCTTTCTGATCGGAGAAGGAGACCAAAAGTTAAGCTATGGATGCGATTTTGAGTAGCCTTTGGACCTACATCGCCGATCCGATCCCGTTGCTGCTTTCAGACTCATTGGAGAGGAGATCTCTGCCTTCTCAATTTTGAATTTATTTCACACTGATTCTTAATTAATTGAATAATAAAAGAAATTGAATTTAATTGACACAGATTACATTTGACCATATATTAAATTATTAATCCTCCTGATTTGGTTTCGACTTCTGATGTTGGAATTGTATATCAATTAAAGGAGGACTAAGAGATAAATGGTAGGGAGAGAAGTGAGAGAAGACATAAAGAGAGAAATGGAAGAGAGGGATTGAAGGTGCGGCGGCGGCATGTGGAAACCATTTGCAGAAGTGCTGTTGGTGCTGGCTGTTTGGTGAAGGGAGGAGAGATTGTGTGCTGTTTAGTTGAAGGAAGAAGATAAATGGTGTTTTAGTAATTTTATAAGGTTTAAGGTCATATTAGTAATTCCATAAAAAGTGGATCCCACTTTTTTTTAATTCTACAACTGAAAAATGCTGACGTGACATAGTTGACCAACTTTGACCGGTCACAAAAATCGGCTGTACACTTTAGTGAGAGGTCACTTGAAGTTCGTACGGTTTAGTGTGACAAAATTTTGGTTATACACCAGAGTGTGATTTGGGGTAAAGGTTGTACACCACGTATGTAATTTAGCCATTGATTATGGAAATTGGTGGAGTTTGTTCTTTCTCTCTCTAACTCACCCCCTCTATTTCGCAGGAAAACTATCGATGTTGAGCATCAAAACAATAACAAGCGAATGATGAGTTGTAACCACAAACTCCAATAGAAAAAGAACATGCCTCACCAACAAATTATCCAGTGAAAAATCTCAGATTTGTCTCCAATAGCTCAATCATCGATTCAGTAGCTGGAACTAACACCTTTGTTGTGCAAGATCCAACGTAGTTTATCAGACTCGAATTACCCAATTCACGTGTCACAACTAAATCGCTACTATCATTGCAGGTAATATTTGTAGAATATTGATTTGTTGGACTTATAGATGACGAGCTGGCACAATACGATCTTCTCTTACAACCTTAGATTCTTGGAGTCACTGTTGATGTTAAGAACTTTGTAATTCAATTCCTGGATTTTGATTTTTGCTGTTTCAGCACTGCAATTAAGTTGGAATATGTGGAGAGAGAGGAGTGAGAGAGAAGACGTAGAGAGAGAAATGGGAGAGAGGGATTGAAGGAAGAAGATGAGGGTATTGTAGTAATTTTATAAGATATAAGGCTATATTAGTCATTATAAAGAGTGAGTCCCACTTTTTTTAATTCTACAATGAAAATGCTGACGTGACATAGTTGACTAGCGTTGACCGGTCACAAAAACCGACGGTACACTTTAGTGGGAAGTCACTTGAAACTTGTAGAGTTTAGTGTGATAAATTTTTGGTGGTACACCAAAGTGTGAAAATGGGTAAATGTTGTATACCACGTATGTAATTTACCTCAAATTTATGTGAACCTCCCAACATTAGATAGAAAATGATAACACTAACTATCAAATCTCTTACGAATATTTATTTTAGATTTTCTAGTAAGAGAAGGGAGACTCGGATAACGATTATTTTGGTTCATCTGTTTCTTTTTGTTGTTGCTAGGTAGGGAGGTGTATCGGTTTAAAACTGAACCGAAAAAATCGAATACCGAATACCGTAATTACCATAATAATGCACACCGACACCGAACCAAATAACATATAAAACCGAAATATAACCGAACCAAATATTTGGTTCGGTTTTAAACCGAACAAACCAAATTTAGTTAAAAAATAAAAACAAAAATAAAAATCACTATATTTCATCATTAAATTTACCTCAACAATAAAATATTCGAAATACTTTCAAAATATATTCATATTAGCTTATTATCTCAACAAGAATAAACAAAATTAAACTGTAAATTCAAATATATGTGTATATATATAAAATAATATAAAATATGTGTAATTTGGTACGGTTCGGTTTTTTTACATTTTTTTATCAGACCGAACCATACCGAAACGAATATCGAAATGCACCAAAAAATAAAACCGACGCTGAACCGAATTGTCCAAATAACTGAACTGGAAAACCGAATGCAATCGTTCGGTTCGGTATGCGGTGTAAATCGTACCGATTCATATCCCTATTATTGAGTAGATATTAGTTGATTTTTCTACTAAAAAATAAATGTTTCAAAATTCTATCATAAATTTTTTTATCTTAGGTTTAGAATTAAAAATAAATGGGATAATGTACCAAAATAGGCCTAAGGTTTTTAAAAAAATATCAATTTAGGCTCAATGTTCAAAATAGCACCAATATAGGCTTAACGTTTACAACATAATATCAATTTAGACTTAACGTTTACAATATAGCATTAATTTAGGTCTCACATACAAAATAGCACCAATATAAATAATACGAATTTAAGCTTAACGTTTACAAAATATATCCAATTTAAGCTAAACGTCACAATTAAATTAACCATATTATATTTTTTTCCTATTAACTTTATATGTTATCTTTTTATTTAGTTCTATTTTCTTATTTATTATAATACAATTAATTAGTTTTATTGCCCATTAAAACCTTATATTTGTTTTTTATCAACCATTTCATGACTCCTAAATTCCATGACTATTAGTAGTATTGGAATCTTTTATGAAAAACGAATATAAGATTTTAATGGGAAAGAAAACTAATTAATTGTATTATAATAAATAAGAACTATCGCACGGATTCATCTTATCATATAAATATTAACAAAAATATAATATAATAATTACAATTAATGATATAAAGATGCTATATAAATTAAATATTATTATTTTATTTTCACATTACTTTAAATAATCTTTTTATAGATAAATATAATAATATAATTAAAATTAAAATATTATATATTATATTATATTTTTATCAGTAAAAAAGGAGGAAGTGGCACTTCAGCTCCATCGTTACTGTTGTATATTATATATAGATAGATATGCAGAGAATTAGAAAGATTTTAGGGATTAATTTAAATTTTGTAGAACTCTTAGATATAGTACGGATAAAATAATTTTTTTATACATAAATATAATAATATAATTAAAATTAATATATTATATATTATATAATATTTTTTATCAGTAAAAAATGAGGAAGTGACACCTCAGCTCCATCGTTACTGTTTTATATTATATATAAATATATAGATGTGCAGAGAATTAGAAAGATTTTAGGGATTAATTTAAATTTTGTAGAATTCTTAGATATAGTACGGATAAAATAATCTTTTTATACATAAATATAATAATATAATTAAAATTAATATATTATATATTATATAATATTTTTTATCAGTAAAAAATGAGGAAGTGACACCTTAGCTCAATCGTTACTGTTTTATATTATATATATATATAGATATAGATGTGCAGAGAATTAGAGAGATTTTAGGGATTAATTTAAATTTTGTAGAACTGTTAGATATAGTACGGATAAAATAATCTTTTTATATATAAATATAATTATATAATTAAAATTAATATATTATATATTATATAATATTTTTTATCAGTAAAAAATGAGGAAGTGACACATCAGCTCCATCGTTACTGTTTTATATTATATATAAATATATAGATGTGCAGAGAATTAGAGAGATTTTAAGGATTAATTTAAATTTTGTAGAACTCTTAGATATAGTACAGATAAAATAATCTTTTTATAGATAAATATAATAATATAATTAAAATTAATATATTATATTATTTTTTTTATCAGTAAAAAAGGAGGAAGTGACACATCAACTCCATCGTTACTGTTTTATATTATAATATATATATATATAGATATAGAACTAAATAAAAAGATAATATATAAAATTAATAGGGAAAGAATATAATATGATTAATTTAATTATGACGTTTAGTTTAAATTGTATATATTTTGTAAAACGTTAAGGTTAAATTCGTATTATTTTGTAAACGTTAAATCTATATTGGTGCTATTTTGTACGTGAGGCCTAAATTGATGATATATTGTAAACGTTAAACCTAAATTGATATTATGTTGTAAACGTTAAGCTTATATTAGTGCTATTTTGAACGTTGAACCTAAATTGGTACTTCCCTAAAAATCTTAGGCTTATTTTAGTACTTTATCCCAAAATAAATTAAAGAAAGAAAAAGAAAAAGAAAAAAACATTTAAACGACACGTCGTTACTGAGACGATAAAGAAAGGAATAAATCTTAGAGGAGAGAGTAGAATAGAGTAGAGCAGAGCAGAGCAGAGCAGAGCTTCCTTTCCCACAAATATGGGGTCCTTGCTTTCTGTACGATGATATATCCTCATATCCATCTCTTCAATTCATATTTATTGTATACAGGTAATCGATAATGAGTTCATCTTCTTTTCTGTGTTCAGAATCCAAGTTTTATAGGCGGGAATTAAGCTGAAAGGGAAGCATTTTTACAGATTCGGAAAAGAAGAAAATCTGGCCCCAATTTGAAGTAAATCCATGAAAACTTGTCCTTTACCATATCCATGTAGCAGTCATGGAGTTAATCCGTATTACTCTTCTTCGTCTTCGTCTTCTTCTCCTTTTTACTGTATCGTAATGGGAAAGAGCAAGAAGCCACGCCCTTCTTCTCCTAAGGTATTTTCCTAATTCTGTATTGTTTGTTTCTCTGATCTGAGATAAATCTTGTTGATTAGCAGCAATTCACTCTTCTGGACATTGATTAAGATTACTCTTAGAAGCTAAATTGAATTGAACGATGCATGTGGTAATTTTGAGATTCAATTGCATCATTGTTCAATTAATGGAGAAAACCTAGGGTTTGTTGATTAGCATCAGTTTGATCAGTTTGTCTTCTTTTATTCTCATAGATTTTTGCTTTAAGTTCAAATTTATTATATTGATAATTGGGATAAGGTACCAAAATAAAGTGTCTATCTAGCGCCAACATATAAAATAGTACCATTTAAACTTCAATATTTGTGAAATGGTACCAATTTAGGTTCGCGTAACTGAATTTGGGACTAAATTGGTACCATTTCACAAACAATGAGGCTAAAATTGTACATTGAGATGAGATTAGTACTTCCCCAAAAATCTTGAGGCTATTTTTCGTACCCTATCCTTTGATAATTAGGAATATTGCATGTTTGGTTCTACTGTTGTTTTCTAGTGTTAGTTGATGTTAGCTAATTTTCGTTCCAAAATAGCTATCAACAGTTGAATCTCAATCCTAACCAAACAATTTATATCTATGTTTTGGAGTAAAACAAACAAAAATGAGCTATACAAAGGAGAACCAAGCGGGTACTAAGTTTAGTTCTTACATTGTTGGTCAAATTAGTCTAGAGGTGAAATGTAGTATGATCTAGGAAGCACCTACAATTCTAGGAGGTCAACGTACAAATGTGACACTACGGGGACACACTGGGACACGCAGCCGACACTCCAGAATAAGTGTCCCTCTTTTTCTTTTCTTTTTTAATTGGGGACACTTCGGGGACACTACTGGAACATGGATTCTAACTTAATTAAGTAGAATATAGAGGTATTTTTTAAATAATTTTACAAAAAAGAGGGGTTGATATATACAAAAATAACATAAAACCCTAATAAAAAAGAAATCAGAATCTAATGAAAAGAATTATTAAATGTTTCTTTTTGATGAATTAATGACTTATTAAGGATGTTATTTATGGTTTATAATGACTAATGAATGTTATTTATGATATTTGTATAAATTTGGCGTGTCCTCGCCGTACCCATGTCTCATATTTTTTAAAAATGCCTTTTGACACACCCGCAATTGTACTGTATGAGAACCCATGTCCGTGCTTCATGTACTTCTTTATTTTTTTGCACACGTGTCAATCTCATATGTTGTCACGTGTTATTTTGGTTTGATTTGACCAAAAATGACAAATCGAGAGGATCAAATTAATATCCGAAGTTCATTTGTGGACAAATTCATCCCACAAACCAAGTTGAAGGATCAAATTCCCTTAATCACAGTATATTGATTTATGAAAGTTCTAATGCATTTATGATTCTATGTTTCCAAATTAGACAGTCATAGCAATCATTTCAATGATAGGATTCTGAAACACCTCCAAGGATTACAACAAATCTCAAGCAGAATTTGCAGTTTCTGAAGTTATGGAAGGTGAGTTTGTGTGCTGAGACATGTAAAAATGGCTGGCTGTATAAATTCCACTTTGATTTCTAATCCAATGAAGATCCTGCAGGAATTTCAAAAGAGGAAGTCTAGCACACCTAAGCCGGCTACGAGTTACAGGAGAAAGAAGGTGCAGAAGGAGGATATTCCAGACGATACAGAGCTCTATCGCGATCCGACCTTGTCTCTCTATTAGTAATACTCTTTTCAGGTTCCAAACACTTATGTTTGAACTATCTATATGTTAAGTCTATTTAGAAGTGTTTCTATATGATTTTCTAACCATAATTACAGTACAAATCAGATTATAGACAATGCAGTTCCTGTCTTGCTTGTTGATGGGTATAATGTATGTGGTTATTGGGCAAAATTGAAGAAGCATTTTATGAATGGAAGACTCGATGTTGCTCGACAAAAATTAGTCGATGAACTAATAACATTCAGTATGCTCAGAGGTTTGCTACTACTTCTCCATTTACTTGAATAAAGATGCATCTTTGTGTAGATTATTTAATCTCTTCTTTAAATCCAAAGTTGAGATGAGTTAGTCTATTATATGTATTTGTGTTGTAGATGTTTTCATTCATGAAAGTGTTAGGAATTTAAACTACACAACACCAAATTCTTCTTCCAAGATATAATGACAAACGCGGAATAAAAACATGAAATAAAGGAAATAAACAAACAAGAAAGAACACATAATTTTTAACGAGGTTCACCTAAAGATGGTTACTTCCGGAGCTACTGCATTAATCACTTTCACTATATGAGAATGAAGGAACAAGTATTACAATACTTAAATACTCGCTCGCTATAGAAAATCCAAGTACACTCCCACTCAATTTTGATCACACACACAATTTTACAGGTGTGTGCAGAGCGAGACTTCTTTCGATTAATTGACTTCTGAAATAGGAGCCACTATTAATAGGAAACAAAGAACCAAACCAATAGGCCAGATACCAATAATCTAATGTTTCGAATACTCCATCTTCAATTAATAAATTGTGAAGAATGAAGTAACCCTTCAACTTCTTGACTAGGTTCAAAGCATGTTCCTAAAACCAATAGTCTCTTTTAATTCTATACAAAAAAAATGTGCATTCTCCTATTTTCAAGAGAAAGGAGGGTGAAAATGTGTAATGAGTTCAGTTTTATATTAAGGTAGAAGCTAATATTTGATCCCTGGACTTCAATTTGGCCCTTTGAGAGTTCTATTGGCAATGTATTACATACAGGGTATGCAATTGGAGAAAAACGTTTGACTTAGTGCTAGTGTGTGTAATGCACTACTAATTAAACGAGTCTGTCTCCTTTCACTATTGATAAATATGATAATACATAATAATTTTAATGATAAATAAATAAATAAAGAGTGAGTATGAGTATTGTTGGAGATGACGTGTATTTTTATACTCTTAAAGAACTAAGAGTCAATTGTTTATATTTTTTTTAGAGATTGTACTAAGAGTCTCTGGGAGATGCTCTTATGCACCAAAAAAACCCAAACTCGTAAGCCAGCCAGTCAGCTTGACGAGCAAATTGTTATCCTTCATCAGGGAATGCAAGATGAGCGCTCCCACTGCATTAACTGTACACGGCTGATTCCAATAAAAAAATTACCTGGTCGCCCGAAAAAAAAAAGAATTTTTAAAAATTTCAATTTAATTAACTTTACTTTATATCAGCATTGTAAAGGTAAACAATTTCATGATGGAGACATACCTAGGGCATGGGAATGCTGGTGTATGTTGCATGCTGCTACTGCTATCGCTTGTTTGTTTGAACATACGCAGAAAGATGTTCAATATTGGACATTTTTTGAATTTTGTTCTTTACCGGAATTTGCCATGAAAAGCTGTTAAGAGAACTCTGCAAGGATTTTATTCAGGGTAAAATGCACCTATGGTCACTAAATTTTGGGCTTTGTTTCACAAAGCTTACTAAATTTCATTTTTCATTAAAGTTTATGCACTTTAATCTCAATAAAGTCATTCTGGCCAGTTTGTGTGTAAAAACTCACCGGAATATTGATGTGACACATAAGACAGTTGACTATATGCCAACTAAGCGCTACGCCGGACATGTCTTACTTTTGCGGCTCATGTAGTAGAAATGTGGCACATCCTAGGCCACAAAAAATTAACATCTATGTCCAAGGTGATGCCTAGTTGGTATATACTAGTCAACTGTAATCTATGCCACGTCAATATTCCGTAAGTTTTTATACACAAATTGGCCAGCCGGAATGACTACTGAAATCAAATATGAAGTTAGTGATTTATTGAAGGAAAATGAAGTTCGGTGGCCTCGTTAATAAGCCTATATCTAACGGTGAATGAGCAAATTCACTTGCTCATTAAGGTGCATGTGAAAATTCCTGTGTGAAACAGACCTCATAGTGACTGTCGGTGCAATTTGTCTGTTTTATTCAGTTTAACAGAAATAGTTTGCATGTATGCCACAAAAGCAAATAACATTTTTGTCTGACATGACGCTTAGTTGGCATATAGTAACCGTCTTCCGTGTCCTATCAATATTTCGGTGAGCTTTTGTAGACAAATTGATCAGAATGGCTTTATTAAAATCAAATATGAAGTGCAGTGGTCATACTTCAGTTAATTTCAGTGCAATTTTGCCTGTTTTATTCGGTTTAACAGAAATAGTTTGTATGTAGTGTGAGTGTTGTTTCTACATTTATTTATGTCTTTGTTTTCCATCTTATAATGTTTGCAGAGGTGAAAGTAGTAGTTGTCTTTGATGCCTTGCTGTCGGGGCTTCCCACTCACAAGGAAACTTTTAATTGGTAACACTTTATATGATCATAAGCTCAATTAACATTTTTTTCATTTCTCTGTCTGTTCATTAATTAAAAATGGAAGATCTTTATTTGTTTTTTACATTCTTAAAAAATTTGCTAACAACTTGATATTCTAGAATTTTCTGATCAATTTCGAGCTCACAAACACGCTTTTGGATTAATTTAACAAAGTTTATTGGGATAAATCGATCATGCAAGCTAAGTTGAAGGGCCAAATTGATAGTTTATTTCTAATTTGACTTTATGGTATTTGTAAATTTGCAGCATTGATTTGATTTTCTCAGGAGAATCAGATGCTGATTCATGGATCGAAAAAGAGGTGTGTTCTAATTTACAGCTATCATAATGCATGCAATAGCTTTGTTAAGATTGAACCAACGACTCAAGTATTGGGGGGCTTGATGCAAGGGAGTTAGTATTATTGATAAAACTTTTTTTTTAGCCGGTTTAATGGGTAAATTGTACCGACGGTTAGTGTTTTCTAGGGTCCGTTTCACAAATGTCACTAATTATTTTCTTTCAATAAAATCACTAAACTTCACATTTGATTTCAGTAAAGTCATTCCGGCCAATTTGTGTATAAAATCTCACCAGAATATTGGCTTGGCATGGAAGACAATTAATTATGTCATCTAAGCGCTACATCGAACAAGGATGTGACTTTTTAAATTCTTTTTGCTTCTTAGAATGTGTCACGTGGTTGCCACGTTAACCATAAAAGTCAGACATGTTCGCCATTGTGCTTAGTTGGCATATAGTCAATTTTCTTCTATGCCATGTCAAAATTCCAATGAGTGAATGACTTTATTGAAGTCAAATGTGAAGTTACATGATTTTATTGAAAGAAAATGAAGTTCAATAATCTTTGTGAAACAGACTCCAAACATTAAATTACCGTCGTGCAGTTACACGGGTTTAATACGTGTATTTTCTAGGCTTAATACATCATTTTATTTTATTAGTGGATGGCATTTTATGTTTCTAACAGGTTGTAGCATTGAGGGAGGATGGATGCCCTAAAGTATGGGTTGTGACATCAGATCATAATCAGCAACATGCAGCACATGGAGCGGTATGTAAATTTCTACATAGTTAATTATCATTTATGAATGTCTAGATGTTCAATTATCCCTTCATTCATTGCATGTTTTAAATTGAGAAAAAAAATATAAACTCTTTCTTAATTTTTTTTTGAAATAACATAATACATACACAACCCCTCCAAGTTGCCATAAAAGCCCGATTGTGCTCCTGAATTTTGAAACTGACTCATTAATTCCTTAAATTGCTTAAAGTGACTTATTGGTCCTCGAAGTTGTTCAAAGTGACTCACTGGCCTCTTGAACTTGCTTAAAATGACGTGCACTTGCCTGCCAAGTAGGAAATAAGGAGTTTAATCATGTCGTTTTAAGCAACTTCTAGGAACTAATTGGATATTTTTAAAATTGGAGGGGTCATTAGACTTTTTTTTTGAACAAGTTTGGAGGGCTAGGGATATTAAACCTAATTTTAGCCTGTAATGTAGTTGTTGGATGTTATGTGCCACAGGGGTTGAGCATATGCAAAACATATCTTGCATAATCACCAGCATAAGTTGTTGGATGGCTTAATAATCTCTAGCACCCTGTACTTATCAAAAAACGTCAATTGCCCCCCTATACTTTAAAAATGTTCAATTTACCCCTGACTTTGTTTAAAGTGACCTATTAACCCCCTAAAATCCAAGTGGTGGATTAAGGAAAGATTTTGGAAAAGTTGAAATGCGTGCACTTTAAGCAAGTTCAGAGGGTAAATAGAACTTTTTCAATGTACATGGAGGCAGTTGAGTTTTTTGGACAAGTACAGGAGCTAAAGATGTATTAAGCCTCTTTGGATTTCTCAAAGTTGATGTCTTTCAGATTTTTTATAGTCCATGTTGCCATTAGGGCAAAAAGTAAAATTCAGCCTCTGTATTTGACACAATATGCCAGTTTGATCCCTGTACTTAAGTTTTGACACATATGACCTCTGTAGTTTAGTTTTCCGGAAATTTGATCATTGACAGATGATTCCGTGTGTATCACATGTGCGGTTAAAAGGCGTACTATCAATTTTGTATTCTGCAATTGTGTAACAGTCATTTTAGATTCATCAATCAGGGGTAATATAACCAAAATTGAATTAGAGGGACTTAGATGATAAATTGTGCCAAGTACAGGGACTTAATGTACCAGAATTTATATACAGGGATCAAAATGACAAATTATGCCAAGTAGAGGAACTAAATTTTGAAATTTCCCTTGCCATTAGCTTCTAACTAGAAATTTCAAAGAATTATTAGTGTTTTATGGCATTGCATATTTCATGGCTGTTTTTATACTCTTGCAGGGAGCCTTTGTGTGGAGTTGTAAGGCTTTGGTTTCAGAAGTGAGCAAAATATCCTTTATTCTATTCAGTTTTTTTATGTTAAAAAGTCTCTATCATCACTCATTCTTAAGCCCTGTTTATTTGCCGGCAAATATTGGATAATATTTTTTTGCTTAAAAGTAAAAATATTTTTTGGTGTTTGGCTACAATACCGGAAAACGGGAACTAGTAGTGAGTAGTTGTTTTAATAAGGGTAAGAAGAAATGGATACATGGTTCTAAAAGGTTCAGGAAAAGTAAGGCTCCATTTGTTTGTCGGAAATGTTGCGTTCTAGAAAATATTGGGTTAGGTACAATTTTGTGTTGGAAAATAAAATATTTTCCGTTGTTTGGCTACAACACTGAAAAATCGAGAAGAAGTGGTGGGTGGCTACGTGGTTGAAAAGGGTAAGAAAGAATGGAGTAGGGTTTCAAAAGCTTAGGAAAATATTTTACAGTACAATATTTTCCGGCAAACAAACGGAGCCTAAGAGTAAAACATATTCCTCACTTTCTTCGTATATTTTTGTGTTGACTAATCTAAAATTTTTCGTTGACTTATTTTTCTAAACAAACACCAGAAAATCAGGAAAATATTTTCGTGCATAATATTTTCTGGCAAACAAACGGGGCCTTAATGCGTGATTGAATTTTGATATTGGCTTAATGTGGTTCATCTCTAGATTAAGGGGGCTCACAAGGAAGTGGAGATGATGCTTGAAGAACAAAGGTTTGCTGCATTTTGATGAATATTTTCTCTTTTGGAAATAGAAATAGATTAGAACATAAGAGTCACTGGTATATCCGGGACGGATCGGCCACAGGGAGTCTCACGAATCCCACGATGTATGGGGATATCCCGGACTCGAACCGGTTATCCCAATAAAATCGAGTGAAGGAACCAAGCTTTACTTGCTCTTCCAATATGATTCCTAAACTTCAAATCGTGACATACAAATTCTTAAATTTTACATTATTTAATATTAAATCCAAATCAAAGAAAATCCGTTAAAAAACGAAATAATGACATTCATGTCACTGTAAGTTATAGCCAAATACCTATTTCTGGGTTGTTATTTCGTTAATTTGAACTGATTTTCTTTGATTTGGATTTTAATCTTAAATAATGTAAAGTTCAGTGATATTTATGTCCCGGAATAAAGTTTAGGGACTATAATATTAGCAACGTTCTAGTTGAGGGGCGGTAAATGTATTTTACCCTTGAAACAAATGTAGAATTCTTTCAATACTAACTCCAGTGTTATTTGCTGGTTGTGAGGATTTAAATGGAACCATTTACTTCCTTCGCAATCATTATGGAGTCAGTGCATATTGTCAAGTTGGTCCCTTGAACTTTAATGATGACACATTCAATCCTTCTACTTCAACTAATTTGTCAGTTTGGTCCCTTGGCTTCAATTTGGGCAATTTGTCAATAAATGTTTAGTTAGAAAGGCGTGTCTATGTAATTATTTTGAAGGCACATTTATGGTGCGAGGATGAACTTGACAAATCACTCCAAATATAGGGACTTAATGTGCCAGAATTGAAGTTTTAGAGACCGAATTGACAAATTGCTTAATTTACAGGGATTGAATGTGCAAAATTACAAGAGCACATTTGTGTTTGATGCTAAGAAGGGTAAAACGTGTCTATGGTCACTAAAGTACGAGCTTTGTGCATTGGTGATCACTAAAGTAGTTTTTATCCAATAAAGTCAGTAAAGTAGCCATTTTTTGTCAATAAATCACTATGATCGGATCCAACGATTTGAATCACTGAAAAGCTGTTGTGGTTACCACTTCAACAACACCTCATAGTGTTCGACACATGTTTCCCCGTGGAAATAAAAAAAAAAAAAAAGAATTGGATCAGTTTGGAATACAAATCACCGGATTAGGATATTCAGTCATTTCATTTTTTTTAATTGCCATATAAGACGAAGAGCGCTTGATGCGCGGATTAGAAGGATTGAAGAGTGGCAAAGGGATGCAATAGTGAGGGGCAGGGGAAGGTCCAAGCAAACTTGGAAGAGGGTGATTGAGAGTGATATGAGTTTATTGGGGATTGAGAATTTATGTCGCTGACACGATTTGATTTTACGGTTTCGTATGACGGTTCATGTTAGCTGATCCCGAATCATTTCGGGACTAAGGTTTTGTTGTTTGCCATGTGACAACACGTGTCAAACATATTGTAAGACGTTAATGACATGCAGCCACATCAGCTTTTTGAGGGTCTACATCGTCGGATTCACCTGTAGTGACATTGTCGGATTCACCCATAGTGACATTATTGACACAAATCAAATTTGCTGCTTTAGTGACTTCGTTAGATCAAAAACTACTTTAGTAACTACGGTTCCACACAATCTTTATTTTAATGACCATTTTTTAATCTGCTAAGAATGGTGAATTAATGGTGAAGTGTTTTGTTAATATTGTCAGGTCAACTTCATTTCAAGGGAGATTGTTAAAGCACAATCTTGATTCTGAAGTTGTAGATGCTCTCAAAGATATGAGGAATAAGTTAGCTGAGATTGAGAATGAATCAAAAAGAAGGTGAACTAGTTCATTTTGAATCTTTCTTACTCTGTTTTTATTTTTGTCAATTTCTGACACAATAACATGATTTACCGAAACAACCCGTTTGGCACGATCTATTTGACACGGTTATCATCTTTATTGCATTTATATCATATATAATTATATAGAATATGCATATCTCATAACAGGATTACATCCATTTTGATACCCCTGCTAACACCGTTTTCAAGAGATAAGGTATCAAAATAGGCCTAAGGTTTTTGGAGAAGTACCAATTTAGGCTCAACGTTTATGAACAACAATAAAATTGATTTTTCGAGATGTTTTTGTTGCTAATTCGACACTAAAAGCTTTTATGCTGTCTCTTGGAGGAAAATCTAGTAAACACCGAGTTCTTACAAGGACTCACTATAGGGAAAAGGGGTTGAAGGACGAATCCAACGAAGGCACCCCCATTCTGACATAGGCCTCATGTAGACGAAGCAGATCGAAGTCAAATTCAACCTGATATAGGCCGAGAGAAGAAGATAGAGCATGCTCGGTTTCCATTTCACCTACAAAATAGACACGGAAAAAATTTCGTTAGTTTCTCCCCAAAACCACAGGAGTATGAATACAAGTACAAATACACTCTTCCTAAATGCGTCAGTACTTTCGGAAGGATGATTGGACTCCGCAACCATAACTTCTATGGATTCGAAGTCCGCTAAGTTTCCCGTAGTGTGGCCCTTCCTACTTCAAGATACCATCTAGCTTCCACCCGCAAAGATATGCGGTCTGCCACTTAGAGTAGTTGAACCGATCGTTGTCAAAAAAGCGTTGAATCAATTCATTTGTGACCAGTTTTGTGTTAAAGAAATTTCAAATCAATATAATTAATGAACATAATTAATGAGTTGTTTGAGAGAGAAGTTTATGAAATGAATTAACGAGCTGTTCACGAACAAAGCTTGTGAACAAGCTTGTGAACAGTTCACAAACAGAATGTTAAGCTCCAATTTGAACTCGTCAATTTTCTGATAAGAAACATGAGCAGGCCAAAACTTGGCTCAACTTGATTACAACCCGAAACTCAATTCTTGTTGAATCTTGTATAGCATCGGTCCATTATGGATCCCAAACATGTGTTCAAGTTCCCTCCACAATTCAGAATTGACATACTGAATGAAATCATTCTGCCACATTTTAACCATGCTATTGGTAATCAGACAGTCACAAGACAATTGGACTTTAGCCGTTGCCGATAATTTGGCTATCCTTCAATCGGAACCTCTGAATCTTATAAGATCATGTCGCCTTTCTTTCACGTGTAAAGCTCTAAGCATTGCTCGTTTTCATGAGATGTAATTATCTCCAGCCAATTTAAAATTGATTATGGTTAAACCAGGATTGTCCCCCTTCTTAAAATGCATAGGTATACGTTGTTGATTTGAATGATTTTCTCATTTTTTTGGATAAACACACAGTGTTCTTCATAAAAAAAAAAAGTTCTCTATATCGGTTCCTTCGTGTTTTCCTCACCGTTGTAAAAAATAAACTCCTAGATCACATTGAGAGCTCATATACTAGGTGAAAAACAATGAATTTTTATTAAAGGGTTAAGGTGCAAAAATACCCTTAACGTTTTGAGTCATGAGCAATTTTACCCCTAACGTCTAAAATGGTGCAATTTTACCCTTAATGTTAGAAACCAAGAGCAATTTTAACCCGAACGTTGATAAATTGGATCAATTTGAGAAATAATTCATCAAACTATCTTCTCGGTCATGAATCTTGTCATCTACACTTTACACATGCGTTATTTTATCAGTAACAAATCGCAAACATATGTTGGGATGTGAAAAAAATAAAAAAAATATACTGTCTTTTTGTACGAATTAAAAAAAATAATTCAAAAAATTCACCGAATTTATAAATATTAATCTCGAATTCTATTATTAAATTATAAAAAACATGAAATCCTTTTTTTAGAACGAATTGTCATGCAATTGGTGTAAAATAAAGAACAAAAATATCTGTATTTTATAATAGTGTCTCAAATTGACCCAATTTATCAATGTTAGGGGTAAAATTGCTGTAGGCTTCTAACATTAGGGGTAAAATTGCACCATTTTAGACGTTAAGAGTAAAATTGCTCCTAACCCAAAACGTTAGGGGTATTTTTGCACCTTAACCCCTTTATTAAATAATCACAATACAAACTCTCATCGTAAACCAGAAGAGTTACAAATTGTCTTATACATAATTGTAATTAATCATGTTACTGAATTGAAAATTGAATTTCATGCGTTTTCATATACTTTCACATTATCCTTTTATTCATAACAAATTCTATATAAGAAAAGAATTGAATTTTCTTACTATAAACTAATTCAATTCATTTGACAAATCATCCCTTATGCTTTGGAAATCATGACCTCCATAAATCAATTTCAGTTGAATTACCATACATTATGTCATTTATTTTCTATGTAAAAGAATATGATGCAAACATACCCCTAACGTTTAATATTTATAATGAGTATTTTACCGCTAACATTGATAAGTTGGGTCGATTTCAAACATGATTATAAAACACACATATTTTGTTCCAATTGCATTTCAGTTGGTCTAAAAAAAAGATTTCATATTTTTTGTGATTTAATCTTAGAATTGAAGATTAATATTTATAAATTCAGCAAAATATGTGAATTTTTTTGTTGTCAAACTCATACAAAATCCATTATATATTTTTTCAAAATGAGTGACAAAATAACGCACATATGAAGTGTAGATGACAAGATTCATGATCGAGAAAAAATTTTGATACATTATTATTTCTCAAAATTGGCCAAACTTGTCAATGTTAGGAGTGAAATTGCTCTTAACTATCAATGTTAAAGGTAAAATTGTACTATTTTAGACATTAAAAATAAAAGGGAAAATTACACAGAAATTCATGTTTTAAAAACTATTTACAATTATATCAAGTTATAATTTTGGATTATGTCAAACTAGTAAAATTAGTATTTTTAATATATTTTATGGATTAAAATTTATAAATTAGAAGTCTAGAATATATTTTCTAGGGTTTACAATTTATGAATTGGGGTGTAAATTTTTTAAATTATGATTTAAAATCATAATATATAGAGAATAATTACATATTAAGAATTAAGTTTGGTGATATGACTTAGTTGTAATTTTGTATTTGATTATGATATTCATATATTTGACCAAAAATAAAATTGTTCATATCCGTAAACATTAGATTTATTTTTTACACCTTATCTCTAAAAAAAAATTATGTTATTTTTTTTGCACGATTTGTGATTCTCATATCACAATCTACTTCGTCTTTTTTTTTTCAATTGAAACATCAAATCTGAATAAATAGAATTCAATTGCACTCTAAGGGTGTGTTTGGTGTGACGTAATACAATGTAATGTAATCAAAGTTGTAATGGAATGTAATGGAATATTGATTTCATTACCATGTTTGGTTGATAAATTAAAAAAAAATTGATGAAATGTAACTACCATTACAATACTTGTATTTTTGTTTAGTTAAATGTAATCATAAAATTTTATTTGTACAATTAAAATCAACGAAAAACGTGAAAAATGAGAAAAACATAATAAATATGAATTGCATGCGCTGTTTTTAAATTTTCATTTTTTTTT
Source organism: Euphorbia lathyris (assembly GCF_963576675.1). Classification (NCBI taxonomy): domain Eukaryota; kingdom Viridiplantae; phylum Streptophyta; class Magnoliopsida; order Malpighiales; family Euphorbiaceae; genus Euphorbia; species Euphorbia lathyris. The sequence goes on along the minus strand of NC_088917.1, from coordinate 82,812,893 downwards.
TCATTTTTCATGTTTTTTTTCTAGTTTTTTGTTTTATCATTTAATAATAAGAATGGTACATAATAAATATTAATATTAAAAATATAAGAGTTGGTCGTAATGAGGATTCATGTATATTCTTCATGTAATGGTTTTTACATCAATTTGTAAAGAAAAATTAGATGATGTATTTGTGATTCCATTACAACAAAAATAATATGATAATTCAAACATGGTAATGAGCTTCCATTGTAATGGGCATTCTATTACAACATTCATTACGGCGTACCAAACGGGGCCTAATGAATTTCAACACACTCTCTAATAGATGACATAAAACCATAATACTATTTTTTTTTTTTTGGTAAGAAAACCATAATACTATTTAAGTGGGCCTAAGCCCATATCATTGTTTTTTTTTGGTTAGTTGCTTTTTATAGCATCTCTAGTAAAAGGGTACCTTAAAGTTGAAAAATATTAGCCCATATTATGTTTACATAGAAGGAAACTAAACTAAACAAAAAAAACTGTTCCTAAATATATTAATAAATAAAGGCCTAATACACAAATAACCCTCTGAACTTATCTAAATGTTGCAACTGTCCCCTTCAACTTTCAATTGTAACAATTTACCCCTCAAACTTGTCCAATTGTAAAACATAACCCCAAATTGGAATTTTTTTTATCCAAGTACTTGAAGCAACCGTAAAAGCGTTTCCCGAATTCATATCACGCCATGAAATCTTCAATAGAGCTATTTCTCCACATAAACACATTTTCACCATCATAATATCCCAAAACTTTGAATCAAGAAATCACTAAAAAATGAATAGGAATAACAAAAAGAAGAAGAAAAAGTTGAAGAATTGAGGATTTGGTTACTTAAATACTGATTTTTTTGGGTCCAAAGATCTGATTATCACATTCCACGAGCGTTTGCAGCTTTTGTATTTCACGTGTTTCTTCAATTGCAGTCCGTGTCAACAATTTGGGGTTCTGTTTTATAATTGGACAAGTTTGAGGGGTTATGTTTTACAATTGGACAAGTTTAAGGGGTAAGTTGTTACAATTGAAAGTTGGAGGGGACAGTTGCAAAATTTGGACAAGTTTAGGGGGTTATTTGTGTATTAGGCCATAAATAAACTTTAGTTTGCCCAAGATAATAAAGTAATTAAAATAAGCTATAAACTAATCATAATAAGCTACAATTAATTCTAAATTAATTGAATACACAAATAAATAATAGGGTCAAATACATGAATATCATAATTAAGTATAAACTTACAATTAAATCATATCACCAAACTTAATTCTTAATATATCATTATTCTCTATATATTATGATTTTACACTATAATTTAAAAAATCTAGACTCCAATTCATAAATCACAAACCCTAAAAAATATATTCTAGATTTCTAATTTATAAATTCTAATCCTTAAAATATATTAAAATTAATGATTTTACTAGTTTGACATAATCCAAAATTATGACTTATAGTTGTAAATAGTTTTTAGAATATGAATTTCTGTGTAATTTTCCCTAAATAATAGATATGTTTATGTACTGGGCTGGGCCTGGCCAACCAGGTTTTACAATATCAAGCTCTGGCCAACCCACATTATCCTAATATATGTCATTACTTTTTATATATATATTATAAATAAAATATAATTTTAAACTCTAATTTATAAATTTTAGATCCCAATTTATAAATTCTAGACCCTAAAATATATATTTTAAATCCATAGTTTATAAGTGCTTAAAATATATTAAAAATAATGATTTATGTAGATTGATATAACTAAAATTACTACATGATATACTTATGGATAAATTTTTAAAAACTCATTCCCTTATATTTATATCGGACTCAAGCCGGATAGGGCCAAAGTAAGAAAATTGATTTCCAAGTCCAGCCCAAATTAATTAAGAATAATATGAAAATATAAATATGAACAATAAATTATTTATTTAATTAATTCAATAAAACTCAATAAAGATAATTTTATGTAATTAAAAATATTTAACAAAGCAATAAATTTCAAACAGAGGCAATACAAATATATATAATATAAGGATGGATTGGGTCGGGTTGAAATCATGCTTTTAAATCTCAAACCCAATCCATTCTATGTGCGGGTTAAGCAGATTCGGACTAGATCTAGACCAGATTAATTCTCAAATATATATAGCTAAACCTAAGCTATTAACGGACCAACCAACTCTTAAACTATAGGGCTGAGCGTGGATCTCGCAGATTCTTAAACCGGTCTGAATACCCGAAAAGAAGATCCAGAATTGGATTGAACTGTTGACTTTTTCTATAGGACCGAATTGCATTGTACCGTTGACTTAATTAGGTATAATTCTGAAGATTTTCAAATTCCTAATATTACTGAGTAAATATATTGCAGATTCTAGAACCAGACAGAATATCCGAAAAAAATACAGAACCAGATTGAACCGTTGACTTTTTCTGTTGGACCGAACCAAATGCGGATCTATTGTAAAAACAGCTTTTCTTGGTTTGCTCTTAAACATGTCTACCAAATAGTAAAATTCCCAACAAGAAAATTCTAGTAACTATATATAATCTTGTGAAGTTGCAATTGGAAGTGTAATGAAAGTTCTATAATTTTTTTATTATATTTAATTAGTACTTTTAATTAAGAATAAAAACAAACAATTATTGCATGAAATTAAAAAAATATTATTAGGTGGAATGAATGATCCAACAAAAATAAAATGAATAAGATGGATAACATCTTTCCATCAATTTAAGGGGACCATTTTAATAACTTGGAATTAAATGATCCTTTGACTAATAAATTAATGGAAGACTCATGATTTATCATAAATAGCTAGATGATGGTTGGAATGCAAATAAAATTAATGCAATCTCTCATGTTTTTTTTATTATCATGAAATTATGTCAAATAATTAGTTTTTACACATAATTATATAAATAATTAATTTATTCTTAAAGGTTCTTTTTAAAAAGTAATTAAACTTGGTTTGAATGGTTAAAGGCCTCAAGTCGTTTAAGTTAGATATCGAATTCGAGTCCTAACATATGTAGAAAGTTTTAATTGGGAGAGAATCAATCTAAAAGGTGTCTTATGAGTCTCGAATCGAAAAATCAAATAAACTATAATTTTTTTTTTTTTAAAACTTTACTTTCTATTTTTTTAATTATTAGCATGTCTTAATTAGAATTATTTACATGCAATATTAGACATATCTTTTACTATAAATAAGTATAAATTTCAGAAAATTATCGAATGTGCATTGATCATACAAAATGCCATATAAAAAAATAAAAACGAATTTGCATTGGTCATACAAAATGTCATATAAAAAAATAAAAACGAATTGCATACAAAAATAAAATAAAATATACATCTCAAAATAATTTAGGATAATTAATTTATTAATTATTGATTTTTTACATTAGCAATAATACATTATAAACAAAAGTTTATAAACAAAAGTTCGAGGTTTGTGAAGTTTTGCGGTTAAAGAATCAGTGAGTTAAATTTTCGATCAAACAATATTTTTATTTTAGTTAATTTACAAAATCAGACATTATATATGAAATAATTTACAAAGTGCGTCTTTTTAATTGCTCAAAAATAGCCAATTTAGAGATAAATAGTTACGATAATATAGTTTTTACCGGAATACCTGAGTTTTTAAATTGTACAGATCACAGACTACTATTTCCAAATGTTTAAACCATAAATTTCTCGTTAGAAATCGATTAATCCACATAATTTATTTTTATACTTTTTTTCTTAAATAAAATAATATTATTTTTTAATTTTTTCCTCTCATCTTTTTCTTCCTCCTTTCTAATTTTAACATTATATATATATATATATATATATATAAAATATTTTAAAAGAAAAATATAATATTTTTATTTTAATAAAATATTTTATTAACCACAATCACTAGTAATACAAATATTTTACACATACCAATACAACAACAATAAAGCCTTACTTCCAAAATGTTTGGAGATCAGCTAACATAAACCGTCATATAAAATCTTGAAATCAAATCGTATCAGCGACATAAATTCTTTCCATCCACTTCCCTCTATATTTTACATATTCCAATACTAAAAAAAACAATTATGAATTAATAATTTCAGTCTATATGTTTTATATATGGAGTTTTAGGTTAATCATTTAGAAGACTAGTATAACACCTTCAAAACCGACAAAAGTGTAATACTTTTTTGGTCAAAACATTTTATACCCTAACTCATAGGTTAAGGTCCTATCACTACACATGCATATAGCAGATAGATTTAACTCCCAACTCTAACCTCATTGATTGAGATGGAATATTTTTATACCATATATATATATATATAAAAGTTTAATTTGCTTGAAATTATATATAATTGGAAAATTTGGATATGAATAACCTCAAACCCTCATCGTCGAGCTGAATGGAATCTGCAAAATAAGCGACCTGTTGGTTTATCGACGTATGTACTTCTACGTTCAATTTAGTATTGTACTTATATCTAGAAAGAGTAAAGTATATATATACTAAGGTTTTTGGTGTACGTGTGAGATTTTCATAAATCTTGTATTTATAGGTTGTTAGGTGATAAGTCCTTAATTTACGTGTTTATGCATGCATATTCATATTTATATTAATGCATTTAGCTTAGTGTAGGATAGGTTTTGCAAAGATTTCACTTGTTTGTTCATGATTTCTCAGGATATAGACTTAAAATATATAAAAGCTCAATCTAGCTATATATGTAATAAGTTTAATTTGCTTAAATATATATGTGTGTGTGTATATATATATATATATATATATATATATATATATATATATATATATATATATATATATATATATATATATATATGTGGTAATTTGTAACATTATGGGCTTAACCGAACCAAGTGTAGGCCCATTAATTATCATGACATTAGGCCAGCCATCAAGAAGGACCTTTCTGGAGGACAAAGATGGAAAGAGAACTTCAGATATCAATACACATGCTCAACTCTGCTTATTATGGAATTATAGAGTCCGAACCTATGATATGTTGACACGTGTACAAAGGCACAAACCAAGAGGTAAACAGTTATCTATAAATAGCATGGAGATCATCACCACAGGTACACAACTCTTTATAATATATTCTTACTAAACTAAACTACTTTCAAGTTAGTATTTCCATCACTGACTTAAGCATCAGAGAGGATTTGTCGGACTCCGACCCCTGTCTGACTGTATTCTTCATTCTCAAGTGACTTGAAAGAAGCAATCAAGGTATAATTAGATATTCCGATATCACACACACACACACACACACACATATAGCCGCAAACCCTCCTCATCGACTCAATAACATCTGCAAAATAAGATAGTTGTCGGCTTACCAATGTAAGCACCCTGACGTTCAATTTAACACTACACTTAGATCTGTTGGAATTACTTATTAGAATTAGATCCATAATGTTGCACTTAAAATAATAATGCGAAAACTTATATGGATGTAAGGAGAATTACAGTGTCGTGGGAAGACGACTACACTAAAAGAGAATTTCGCACTACCAGTGGTGTAGTAGAAATCAAGCGATCGTCCTCCAAGATTAGCACGGCTCCAAGTGAGCCATGAATAAATGTTTTTATATATTATTTCTGATAAATATATGAACAAATGTTTGTCATCTTTTTCTTTCTTTTACATATATAATTAAATACTATAGAAGAAATATATTTACTCTCAACTTAATTTTTCAAAAGTAAACTTATATTTGTGTATTATATAAAACATGAAACCTACAATTAAAAAAAAATGAAACTTATGTATAATATAATATGATTATATCATACATCAACCTAAAACAAGTGAACTGGATATTAAACTGGATTTGTAGTTAGATACAAGTCATTTAATTTAATTAAATAATTCGTCGGATAAAAAAAACATAATAAATAAATTGTAATTGTTTTTGTTAAATTTAACCTAACAAGTTCATGGATTAATTTATCACCACACCAAAACATATAATATGATTACAATAACTTCCACATCAAACTATTATTATTTAAAAAGTTAAGCTTTTTAAATAGTAAGCTTTTAATTATTTTGATAAAAAAGAAAAAAAAATCAAAATTTGTGATCACCTTGGATCCCAGTTGACCACTAAATTCCGAGTTGTTCAAAATTAACAAATTCAGCACAAATCAAACCAGAAGCCTGGCTGATTTTTGGTTCGACCAATTGGTCCAATCCAAGTATAAACTAGCTATATATCATTTGATTTTTTTTTTCAACTGTAACCTAATAACCTCTATAAAAAGGTTTTTGGCAGTCGGGACAGAACCGACACTTGTGTGTGGAAGCCGGCTATATCAGGTATGTATACTGCCAAAGGTTTTTATAGCTCATTCTGCAACAACACTCCGGTTGAGTGGAACAAATTCCTTTGGAATGCATTTGTGCTGCCTAGGCGGTCTGTCACCTGCTGGTTAGTGATTCATAGGAAAATTGCGGTACAAACCAATTTACAGGTATGTGGTTTTTCACTTGCTTCGAGATGTGAATTGTGTAAATGCCATATTGAATCAATTGATCATCTTTTCGTCACGTGTCTTGTGTCGAATAGTCTATGGAATGTTGTCTTCTTTGTTTTCGGCATACACCGTAGTAGTATATTGACATTTGGGAATCTTTTCCGGGAGATTAGAGCTGTCCGTTTACATATTTCTATGAGAAAATGGTGGAATTTGGCTACTATAACTGCAGTTTTGTACATTTGGTACATCAGGAATATGACTATTTTTGAAAATGATCTCCATTCAATCCAGTTCCTTCAGAATCGGCTTCACTTTTACATTCAGGAACCAAAATGGATTGTCAATTTGCTGAGCCGTGCTAGGCCTCCGCCGGACCCTATTATTGTTCGCTGGTGTCCGCCACCGTCGGGTTGGATAAAGGTTAATACCGACGGCGCGGCAGACGGTGTGCCTAGTATCGTCAGATGGGATTTTCAGATATTCCCAAGGTTTTGTTATTGGCTGCTATGCTATTAACCTCTCTAGTTCCTATGCGCACATTGCCGAGCTGACTGCCATTATTTTTGCAGTCAAATCTGCCTGGGAACGGGGGTGGCACAATCTTTGGATTGAATCAGATTCTGCATATGCGGTTGATATGCTAAACAGTAAGTCTACCATGGCTCCCTAGAAAATTAAACAAGACTGGCTTCAGTGTTTATCTAGATTTTCGAATATGAATTGCAGAATCACTCATATCTATCGAGAGGGCAATCAGGAGGCGGATCAACTTGCCCATTTTAGCAAAACAGCTTCTGCTCTTACATGGTGGCATTCGGCTCCTCATTTTTGTAAATCTTTGACGACTTATGTAATGTTGCACATGTTCGTTTTCCTTAATTTTCTGTTTTGAACCTTTTTATTTCTTTTTCCTCCCTTTGTAATTTTCCCTTTTTTTATTAATAATATTTCGGGTTGATTTGGTGTGTTAGGGTGCTAACCTAGTTGGGATGTCTAGCCACTTAATCGCGTCCCAATCTTTCATGCAAAAAATAATAAGCTCTATAAACTAGCTATATATTATTTGCAAATTATCTTTTTTTTCAACTGTAACCTAATAAGCTCTAGATTCATCATTACCATGGTTTAATCTGATTATAATAATTTATGCATCAAACTCTAGGTAGTATTTAGAAGTTAAGTTTTTAATTATATAGGTATAAATAAAAAAAGAGTTAGTGAATTATGAAAGTAATAATAAGACAAAATTTTCAAAAAACAATAGTTTTTATTTTAATTTTTTATCCTTATATCTTTTCTAATTATTTTAAAAAAAAGGGGTTACCCAAAGTCCAGGTTGAATTGGAATATCAGATTATTAAAGATTAACAAATCCAACGTAATAAAAGAAAAAAACTACAGTTTCATCTTTTTCTTTCTTTTCTAAATTAAAGTCTTATATGTTTCTGTTGATCTACTCAGAAGAGAAAGAAAAAAGTTTGTCTTTTTTTTTCCTCTTCCCACCGGATTAGATTTTGTGTTTTTTTGTTAATTTCTTTTTAATCAGTGTTCATATATTTTTCGGATCTCTCTATTTGTCTGAATTGTATCTGCTTCCAATTATTCTTTTATTCATACCTTTTTCAGATTTAGCAAGAACATAAACGATTTATTTTATACATGGATCAATAGAAAGGACCTGAATGATGAAGATCGGATTGCAGTTGTTCTTCTACGGATTTGGATTTTCAGAAAATATATGTTTCATTGTTTTTCGTGTTTTTTCTACATTTTATAGGTTTTTTATTGCTCTTTGTAGCGGTCTCCCTTCGTGCATTTTGTAAGGTTTTATTCCTTGTGGATTTTTTTTTATTGTATTTGGACTTTTTTCATCTAATGAATATATAAGTATTTTGATAAAAAAAAAACAAATACAACATAATTCAGACTAGAAATCTGATCGGTTTCTAATTCGACTAGCCAGACTGTTCGACCGACCGGACTGGCCCGGTCTGAGTCTGACACCACTGCTTAAAATAGCACCCACATACAATATGCCATGTTTTTCTATAAAAAAAAACATATAAAAATAAGCATGTATGACATTGATAATACTGTACATATAGATTATTAAAGAAGAGTGCAGTGCAGTTAAGAATCAGGATTGTCAACTGATATTACAGAAGGATTATTGATTCACGAGACACCTGCTTCTTTTCTGTATAACATAAAATAAAAGTACAAATTTAAAATTAAAACCCTAAATATATATATATATATAGAGAACTGAACTACTCCACCTCTGAAATTTAAGAATAATTTCCAAAGCAATAAATGAAAAAGTCAGATGGTCAATTGAGGGTCCAGTAGTCCTGGTCTGGTCAAATCTTTGACTCTTTTTATTTTCATTAAATCTAACGGTGCTTGTGGACCCTCATATTGTTCCTATTTTTTATTATCATATGCCTTTGTCATCACATTACTTTGTCCCATATTTTGTCCCTTAACTTAACTATGTTTTATCACTTACACTACCTACTTCATCTAAACATTGGATGGATTTTATTAAACCTGACAATTTTTGTGTTCGTGTCGTGTCAGGTTTCGGGTTCGTGTCAACACCTGAAACACGAAAACGATACGAAAACTTTTCGTGTCACAAAATCAGAACACGAACACGACATGCTCTTGACACGGTAAACACGACACGACACGAATTTTTTATACAACCAATTAAATTGACACGACCTGACCTCCTAACACGAGCTAACATGCTCAACACGACCTGTCTAACACGAGACCTGGCAATTTTTGTGTCGTGTTCGTGTCGTGTCCGGTTTCAGGTTCGTGTTATAAGGGTATATTTGTAATTAAATTTCGGGTCAGTTTCGTGTTTTCGGGTTGACACGAACACGACACGAAAATTAACGTGTCATTTCGTGTCGTGTCAACTTTCGTGTAGTGTCATAAAACCCTAAACACTAACACTAAAAAAGCGTGTCGTGTTCGTGTCGTGTCATCGGGTCGTGTGTCGCTTTGCCGGGTCTAGATTTTATTACATTCCCTACCTCTCTGTATATAATTTATTAGTCCCCGCCTTTTTACCTAATACATTGTTTAGTTCTCATATTTTGGAAAACACATTATAAGGTCCATATCTTTTGTCAATATTAACAATTTGGTTCATTTGTCTATTTTTTTAGATTTTTAACCAAACATATCTTAGCTTTCAGGACAACTATAGTAGATACAAAATAGTCATGTTACTCTGTTCTTTTCTGGTTGTCTGTTTATGCCAATTATACCGGGTAAAAAGCTAAAAAAAATTAGACAGAATGACCAATGAGTTAATATTGATAAAAGATAGGGACCTTATAATATGTTTTTCATAAGAGACTAAACAGTGTGTTAGGTAAAAAGGAGAGGAATAATAAATTATTCACCCTATATAATATACATATAAAAATTCTTATTTATATATTATATACATTTTTTAGAAAATTTATATATTATATACTTAATTAGAATTCTATATTTTATATAGAAGTAGGAAAATAGAAAATATGGAATTCTACATTTTCTATAATCTCATTTTGATATACTAATATAATTATATATTATATACAAATTGATATGGTAAACTATATCGAATGGGCCTCCGGAAAAGCCCATAACCTATCCTTTGGACCGGTCCAGTTAGGGTCCCCAAAAGGATCCAATTGCGGAATGAAGCTTCATACCTCATAAACATGCTAAGCTCAATTAGAGAGGGAATTTAGCTCCAGACTAATAACATGCCGACACGTGTACATGAGAGGAAGCCCAGATTTCTATAAATAGAGGTTCAGCACAAGGAGAAAGGTACACATTCTTTCTACACTACATTACTCATAATTTCCATCTTAAGCTCATTATTCCCATATTGACTTAAGCTTCGGAGAGGATTCGCCGGCCGCCGGCTCCCTATCTGACAGTGTTTTGTTTTACAGGTCATAGAGTGTGGTGATTCGACATTACGACATCACAAATCTTAATAATTCTAAAATTATTTCTCAAAAAAAGAATAATAATTCTAAAATTATATTTCGAATAATTACTAATAAACTAATTACTATTTTTTTAATAATTAAAATAATTAGATTAGTAATATAAGAATTAATAACTAATTAATAAGAGAAACATTAATATGACATAAAAGAAATATTTTTTTTTGTCATACCACGAGGTAATCCTAGAGGATCCGCACCACCGCGACGGTACCTTTAAGCAATGTCCATATTCAGACTAATCCTCGTTTGCTGGTTGGTAGACACCTCAAATAAGAGAAATAATAAATATTAATGTGAATTTAGTAATATTAATAATGCATAATTAATATAGGAATAGAAATTTAATAGAATATTATTTAACATAAAATTTAGTTTTATTTTAAGAGAATTTCTTATTTAATTATTTCTATATATTTTTTTATTTTGAATTTTTTTATACCTATATAGAATATTTAATAGAATTCTGAAATAGAAATCTAATATTTAATACAATTTTAATATATTCTAATAAATATTAATACATTCAAACTATATTAATATTTAATATGAATATAATAATTATAAAAATATATATGTAATTTATATTAAATATAATTACAATAATGTAATTAACATTCTAATTAAAATAAGAAAATTGACTATTTAGTAATATTAAAATAGTTAATATTAATATATATATATAATTATGATATATTCTTTTAATAATTAAAATATAAGTTTAATAATAAATTATAATCTATTTATATATATATGTGCGCGCGCGCAAAAAAAAATTATGTGCAGTACATAGTTAGATTTTTTTTTTTTACTAATATCATTTGTCACATTATCAAGTTAACATGTCACATCATCAAATTAATATAATATGTTAATAAAAATCCATATTTTACATGTATCATGTTAGCAAAGTAAACAAGTCAACATGTTGTGTCATCGAATACGAACACTATTAGTCTTTTTTTTTTTTTTTTTTTTTTTTTTTGTAAATTGTGTAAAACACATCCATCTTTTGTAAACAGAAATACTACATTTCTCTTTTGTAAATTGATAAAATCACATAGATTATTTTTATATTTTTTTCTAAAAAAATAAGATAAATTTTGTTCGGGGTTTAGTCATAATTAGGTCTTCTCATTTCTCTATTCATGTATATTTAGTTCTAATCGTAACTATAATCTCTTCCTACAAACTCAAACTGCGTTACCAACCGAATTATAACGTAAAAAAACCCACAAATAGCAAATGCCATTAGTTTTCTATTTTTGCATGTAGTTAAACATGAAGTAGAAAACACCTAAAGTTGAAATGACAAGAAGTAAAAGTTTCACTGACAAGTCTTAGTGTGGGATATATAGAGAGTCGGCAAGGGAGAGTGAGAAGAAGATCAATGATAAGCTGTGGGTGATGGGGATTTGTAGTGTTTGTGGGGTTTAGGGTATGGCAGTAGTCAGTCATAGATTGAGATTGCTAACTAATTAATATTGGAATTATCAAACCAACTATTTTCTGCATTTATAGCACTACCAACTTCACCGATCTCTTTACCATTATAATATCAAACATTCTTATGTGGACGATTCTCATGCACACTCACATTATTTTATGTTACACTTGTATATATAAGAAGGATTGTAAATAAATCGAGCTGCTCATGAGTGGCTTAGTGTTCGGCTCGATAAAAGCTCGACTATATTCGATTCAATTTATAAACGAGATGAGGTCGAGCACAGCGAAACTCGGCTCGGAAACTCGCGGGCAGACTCGATTATAGGTTCATGAACAAGTTCGTAAGTAAACTCGATTATAATGGTCATGAACACGCTTGTGAGCAGAGCTTGATTTGATTATTATGTTAATAATAATATTTATATAAAGGGAAAATGTAAAACAACGTAGTTTTGTAGGTTTCAAAACAACGTAGTTTTGTGTTAAAGAAATTTCAAATCAATATAATTAATGAGTTGTTAGCAAAAAAAAAAATGAGCTGTTCACGAGCTCAGGAACAACTCGTGAACAACTCATGAACAGGACTCGGACTCGAGCTCGTTAATTTTCTGACAAGCTCAGCCTGAGCAGGCCAAAGCTTGGCTCGGCTCGATTATAGCCCCTAATGAAAATCATCAATCAAATCTTTGAATTAAATAAAAATTATTCCTCATCGAAAATCATTCGATTGAACAATTTCATACTCTCTTTGTCAAACTTATCTTAAACCAATACAAAGATCATTATAGTTCATGTCAAATAGTGATAGTTTCTAATTTTAGAATAGGATGAGGAATCAATTGATGTTTTTTACTTAGCTCAAGGACCTAATTTTATTGTTTTGATAGTTTAAGATCCTAATTGATTTTAAAGTTTTAATTTAGGGATCAAATGAATGTTATGTGATATAATGATAATTTAGTAATATATTTTTATATCATTTATTAAGAGTGTCAAAACGAATTGTCGAGTTATTATCGTATTGTATAACCTCTATATGTTAGAGATAATAATAAGAAGATTTAATATTTTTGTTGCTCTTTATACTTGGTTCAAAACTTCAACTGTCACTCTGAACTTTCAAAAGTATAAATGACTATTTATTTCTGTTCAATTACATTCAATAACTCTTTATTCTTGTACAATAACATTGGATAAACCCTCAATCTTGTCTAATTGTATTTAAGAACACTAAAACTTCATTTGCCCCGTGAATTCATAATTTGTGTATTTGATATTTTTTATATGTGATGAGAACTTTGACACGTGAACGAATGTGTTTCTAATTTTCCACATCTAAGAAATTATGTTGAGAAATAGTGATTTTAAGTTTTTGGATCAAGCCGCTCTTTGGTATCGGAGCCTATAATTTTCATTTACTAGTGGTATTTCAACTTATATAGTAGGATAGACATGTGTTTTACATCATTATTAAACTCTATCTATCAATTTAAACAAGACGAACTGGACGGTCGATCGGCTGATTGTGAACGGTAAATGGGACACAACATTACTTAAAGAGATGTTCTCAGATGCGGATAGACAGAGGATTTTGAAAATTCCGATATCATTACGAGATTGTGAGGATAAATTCAGTTGGCGGAGGGACAAAAAAGGTTTATACACAGTGAAGACGGCTTATTTTACCCTAATGGAGAACCAACCAAGGCCTACGGCGGAGGTTTGTAACGCTCCATGGAATCAGCTATGGCAAATAAATTGTCCCCCTAAGGTTAAAAATTTCCTTTGGCGTTGTGCCTGGAATATATTACTGTTGTCCTCAGATGTGACTCTAGCAAGTGTACTAGATACAAGTAATAAAGTGATAAGTCAAGTATCCTATCCACAGGGATTGAGATCAAAATGATATGAGAAAATTGTTGCAGAACAGAGTGTGTGTGTGTAAAGGTATCTTCTTAGTAGGATTGATTGTTTGAGTGTGGACAGTTAAGACAAAAGTGTGCTACAGTTATGAAGGATATGACAAATAGAAGACAGTTTAAAGGATAGAACAGGCTAGGCGCTGCCGAACAGGTTATGCAAGACCATACAACACTCCAATGAATTTATGACATTACCAATGAAGTCAAAGTATCAGCTTTAATGCCCACTTAAGTCAACTTTCGTGTGTTCTTAAGTTCCTAAGATTTACTAGAGCCAATAGCGTCCTAAAGGAACTTTCTCTCTTGCATTAAGATCAAAGCTGCATTTCCGTTAAGAAAACCTTTGACACAACCATCTAACATGTCTGCTTCGAGGTTGCGAGATTGATAGAGATATCAGTGAAGATGCAAGTAGTGTCCTAACATTCATCTATCACATGCATATATGCCGAAGCACAGAAATAAAGAACCTCATCAACACATCATTGGCAAAATACTAAACATTCATTGAAAGAGTTATAGAACTTACATAACCGGCCCAGACTGGCCGTGCCTATTCAAAATGGATTACTCACTCATATCGAGCAGTGAGCAATCAGAAGTTCTTGGTACATGCAGAAGCTCCATTGGAGCTTTACTCTAACGCCTAAAAAAATGACTTTTATGTTCTAACATAAAAATAAACTAACCGATGATGAACATTTTTCTCCCATATCTTTCCTTTGCTCCATCTATTTAAAGGAGAAAGACTAGGGCCAAAATTGGTACCCGAAAAGTACCCAAGAAAAAGAAAAGTACAGAAAAATAAGTCAACACTTTACTAAAACTAAAACATAGTAGAAAATAATCATTGATCTTTTTGACCCTTGAACACTCAAGGGTTGAAACTTCTTGTCTCATGTTGCTTTAGGAAATGCCACCTGAACACTTTTCCACCTGCTGCCTCTGCCTCTGCCTCTGCCACCTCTGATCTGTCACTGTCCGTCGTCGAGTATCCGACGTTTAACCGCTGGATCATAGAAAGGCTCCACTCCTCATTGGCAGTTGCGAAACAAGCTATTTCCAGCGAGTTTGGCTTTTATCAATGCTTATCTACAAAAAGACATTAATCAGTCCTTTTATCTTGCAATATAATGTAAAAACACCCGAATTCTCATATAAATATTATGTTAAACTTAGTCAATTTCATGCCTAACAAATACCCCCAAATTGAACCTTTGCTTGTCCTCAAGCAACAAATTGTAAGAATGAATACTGTAACAGAAGAGAGTTAGGAATGAAATTTTTCAGAGAATGATAAGGGGAACAGAGATTATTTTGCCCAATGAGGAAATTAACAGATGCGTGCTATTGTTAGACAAGGTGCCGAACGGCCTCGCCCGGGCGGACCGGGGGGTGGACACCTCATGGCGACGTAAGCGGTGATTGGCGCTGAAAGCAACCAATCGTGGAATCAAGCTGCTCGGCAGGACCGGAGCTCGGAGTATGGAAGAGTCGCCACCCACGAATGGGAAAATGAACACCGATCCCTTGCGGGAGACCGGTGAGGGTTCGGAAAACTTAGGTACGAGCTGAGAAGGCTAGCTCCTTTCCGGAGAAAGGCTACTAGGCACCCTGACATCGCCCGGTTATGAACCACCGGCCTCCTACTCAGCGTGTTAGGCGATAACGGACTAATCGCATATTTTTTTAAGTTTGAAATTCATTTGAAAACCTTTTCTTTCTCGTTTTGAAAACCGTTTTGAGCATATATTATTAAAAGCCATCTTAGTAAAGAATCACCCATTTTTCATAAATTTAAAGTACATAGGAGAGAGAGGGGGAGAAGGAAGAATTGATTTATTCACAGTGTGATTTAATGCTTTAGACTATACACTAACTCTAAGCTAATCTCACTCCCCGAAATGAGTTTATTTACATGGTTCGTACCTTAATCGCCGTTGGAACGATTTAGGTACGTTTCAAAACCCCGTTAATTTTTATGACATCGACTCGAATCGCCGTTGGAACGACTCGAGTGTTTGAAAATGCGGAATAAAAACTTTAACTCCAAAAACGTGATTAAACATACAAGTCCATTTATTTTTGTACAAAACTATTTGGATAAGAAAACGATTCAAAATTCCATTATGCACAATTTAAGAAACGGTTTTAATTACAAGGTTCACTTAATCCGTCGTTGGAACGAATTAAGGTTTTAAAACATGATATTTTGGAAACGGTTTAAAAATGACAAGAAAACGTTATTTACACTTTAGGAATATCTAGAAAAGCTTTAATTTAAACAAACAAATTAAACTCTCTTTTTTGTGGTTTATTTTCCTCTTTTTCACTCAATTATCCTTTATGTAAATAAAATGACAACAAGTAATGAATTAAATCTCAAATTTACCCTCATCAAATACATTTTGAAAGAGTATATATATAAGTAGGAAAATAGAGTAAATATACATAGATATACATATGTACAAAAAGTGAGTAATAATACCCACAAAAATAAAGTAGAGAAAATAATACACATTAATAAGTAAAAAATGCGGCTGGAGGTGTGCTTAGAGATGTAGGGGGCGTCTGGCTTTCTGGGTTCTCCCAGAATTTAGGGTTGGGTTCTTCCTTTTCTGCGGAGCTCTGGGCTATTCTTACTGGAATCAATCTTGCTAAAAGGCTGGGTGTTAAGAGGCTCTCTGTGGAGTCTGATAATTTGGAAGCAATCAAAATGATTTCTGAGAATCATTCTATGGGTCTTAATAGTCGCAACCTCATCAAAGCTATTATAAGGCTTTGCTCCTCCTTTGAGTTCGTAGAGTTCAGACATATTTTTAGAGAGCAGAATCGTGTTGCTGATCGCTTGGCGGCGGCGGGCCATGAAGGGACGTTAGGCGTTACTACCCTTCCTGTTTCCCCTAGTTTCATCTCTCATCTTCTCTTAGAAGATAGGATTGGGGTTAGCTTCCCTAGGCTAATTCCTGGGTAGTTTGTTGTTTTTCGTTTTTCTTTTCCTTTTCTACCAAAAAAAAAAAAAAAAAAAAGTAAAAAATAGTGATGAAAATACTACTAGGCATAATATATTTTTATTCTAACTAAAAACATGTAAAGGAAATGAATAAGGTTCATAAACAAGAAAATAGAATTTAACCCCCAAAATGGTTTATGATGAATATGTATAGAAAATAATCCCTAATAACCCCAAAATGATAAGTATGTATAGTTTAAATGAATTTAAAGGAAAATCTATATATATATATATATAATTTTATCAAGTTAAATTTGTGAAAAATAATATCTAAACATGTTGAATAAATATATACAAAATAATTAAAAATAGCTTGAAAGTATACGTTACATAAAGGACCAAAAGTCTCAAAGTTAAGAAAGAAGGACCGAAATAGCATTTTCTACATTCCAGCAGATTTACCGATGGAAAATCCGTCGGTAAACGGCTATAAGTGACGGAAAATGGAAAATTACAGAACTACTCCAACAGTTTCCGGATTTATTCAAAGGTTTTAGATTAGATCTATTCTATCATTTCGGATCCCCGAACTACCAAAATTGGATCATAGTCTATAACGGAGAATCCTAAAATGATGTTTTATTTTAAAACGTTATTTAGAAATATTTTCAAAACTTATAATTACCACGTTTTTAATTCCCGAACTACCTCTAAATCGGATCACGGTTCGTATTGGGATATTAAAACGAGGTTTTTATTTCAAAACAAAACCGAACGTTTATTTAATACGAGGCGAAAATTAAATAAATACGAAAAACTAAATAAAGCGTGATAAATAAATAAATAAATAAAATTATAACATAAAAATAAATAAATAAAGGAAATAAATTAAATAAAATAAAACGAGTCTAGTCCTCGGATAATACCTTAAGATCGATATCTGACAATCGAAGTCGGTTGATTCCGCGAATCGTGATTTTCCGTTGTTTTTTGTGTTTTCGATAAAATATTCAACTTTGGAAAAATTTGGATTTTTTTGGGAAAAAAATATTTTCTCCAAAAAATTGACTCTCTCTCTAAAAATGTCTAGAGTGAGAAAGCTTCAAAAATTTCCCTCCTCATTTGCATGGGGATCCGTGCCTTATATAGGCACGGATCCCGGAGACTTTGGGCGACGCCCAATTAAAATTGGGCGTCGCCCAAACCTAGTTGGGCGGACGCCCAACTTACGTTGGGCGAACGCCCAACATATGTTGGGCGGACGCCCAACTTTCGTTGGGCGAACGCCCAACTCTAGTTGGGCGCGCGCCCAACAGGCGTGGGGCGTTCGCCCAACGCGGGTGGGGCGTTCGCCCGACGCGGGTTGGGCGTTCGACCGACGCGGGTTGGGCGTTCGCCCGACGCGGGTTGGGCGTTCGCCCGACGCTGGTTGGGCGTTCGCCCAACGTCGTTGGGCGTCCGCCCAACGGACGTCGGGCGCTCGCCCCACCTACGCTGGGCGTTTGCCCCACGTCGTAGGGCGCTCGCCCAACGGCCGTCGGGGGCGCGCGCCCAGCGGACGTCAAGCGTGCGCCCCGCGCTGCCGGGCGCGCGTCCAACTGTCGTCGGACGCGCGTCGACTGCCGCTAGGCGTTCGCACCACGTTGCTGAGCACTCGCGAGCCGTCCACTGGACAACCGCGACTCCCACTAACTTCTTCTTTTTTTTTATTATGTATTTTTGTTTTAAAACTTTCGGAACCAACCGCTTCGACCGTCTTGTTACAGGTTTTCATCACAGGTCCTCCGACTCGGTGTCTACAGTTGCCCCTACTTTTCTATTTTGACAGTGATGTGTGTGTTTTGAAAACGTTTTTTGCTAACGCAACACATGCAATGTAAATATATTAAAGTAAAAGACACGCAAAGAGTAGGAGGAAGAATACCTGATCTCTCCGCAGCGCGCTCCAGCTTCGTCTTCGATCCTCTCCGTCTTTGCCTTCGAATCGGCTGTCGGCGGACGTTTTTCTTAAGGATCCTAGCCTCTATCGACCGCGGGTAAACAGCTCTTTCTAGCGACCCTAGCCTCTGAATCGATCGTGGGTAAAAATGGCTCAAAAGCAACCTCGGTCGTGGACCAAAGGTAAGAAGGCTCAAAAGCAACCTCGGTCGTGGACCGTAGGTAGGATGGCTCAAAAGCAACCTTGGTCGTGGACCGAAGGTAAGATGGCTCAAAAGCTACCTCGGTCATGGACCGTAGGTAAGACGGCTCAAAAGCAACCTTGATCGTGGATCGAAGGTAAGATGGCTCAAAAGCAACCTCGGTCATGGACCGTAGGTAAGATGGCTCAAAAGCAACCTCGGTCGTGGACCGTAGGTAAGATGGCTCAAAAGCTACCTCGGTCGTGGACCATAGGTAAGATGGCTCAAAAGCAACCTCGGTCGTGGACCGTAGGTAAGATGGCTCAAAAGCTACCTCGATCGTGGACCGTAGGTAAGATGGCTCAAAAGCTACCTCGGTCGTGGACCGTAGGTAAGATGGCTCAAAAGCAACCTTGATCGTGGATCGAAGGTAAGATGGCTCAAAAGCAACCTCGATCGTGGACCGTAGGTAAGATGGCTCAAAAGCAACCTCGGTCGTGGACCGTAGGTAAGATGGCTCAAAAGCAACCTCGGTCGTGGACCGTAGGTAAGATGGCTCAAAAGCAACCTCGGTCGTGGACCGTAGGTAAGATGGCTCAAAAGCAACCTCGGTCGTGGACCGTAGGTAAGATGGCTCAAAAGCAAAAAGGTTCTTTCTAGCGATTCTGAATTCTAAAACACTCGCATGTGTGTAGTGATGCATATAGATGGGTGAATGTAGCCTAGTCTATGGATGCGTGTAACCACCTATGTGTGTGTGTGCAGGTGATTGTGCGAATGTTAGAATGTATGTAAGCGTGGCCTATGCATTTTGCTTTATGCGGATGTATGGACATGTGTGTATGCAAACTATGTATGTGTGGATGAGATGGTTGAATTGATTCCCTTTTCATAGGTTGGGGAATTTTGGTAGCTTAAGATCGAGAAATGATATTTCAGGCCATACCCCAGGTGTGCAAGGATGAGGGCGAGGATAAGTTTGAAACCGAGGGTTGTAAGGATGGGGATTTGGTGTTGATGAGCTTGTGCCAAGGAGCTCTCGCCTTTAACCGAAGATTGACGCATTCGTTTCTTCCCTAATTTTTGCTTGAGCCGTCCTTTTCGGGTTTTCAACTCAACGGGATCTCTCTGATATTCTCTATCTCTCCTTTTGCATGAACCGCCCCTAGGGGTTTTCAATTCATCTTTTCTATATCTCACAGATTTTCTCTATCTCTCATTTTGCTTGGATCGCCTCTTTTGAGGTTTTCAATCCAACTCCTTTTTGTTCAATTTTTTTCTCTTTCTTGATTGTAAATGATACCAGATAGCACAAGGGGTTCATATCTACGGGCCGCTTCTATGCTGAGCATTTGACGATGAGTTCATGCCCGATGCCTTCGTTGATGCAGAAATTTCTGGAGTGAGATGGACAGTGATCTGATTGCATGGCCGTGCCCCTGATTGAAGTTACCGTCTTGGTGTAGATTAGAAGTTGATGTGAGCGCATGCCCCTGCCAACTCGAGGTGAGATTTCATGTGCACTAAGCTAGGGATACTGCCGTTATGGAGGAGAGACGCTTCGGTCAAAGTTTGACTCTTGAGAGGACAACAGAGGAGCAGAGGAACAAAACTTCATGGAGCATGAGAGATAAGCATAGTCTTTTTTTTCTCTTTTTTTTAGTTAGTTAGTTTTTTTCTTTTTATAGATTTTGGATTGGTTCATGCGTGTCGAGGCGACTTTAGTTGAGATGGGGTGTCTATTGATGCGGGCGTTTTCATTGCAAATGCAATTGTCTAGCTTAGATAAAGCACTTCGCAAAGATACATTGAATTGTTTACTGCTCAGTTTATCAACCACTGTTACCAAAGCATGCCCTTTCGGGTTTTCACATTTCAGTTATTTTAACTCTCTCCTTTTATCCCTGGAATTTTCAAATAAGCGCCCCATGGGGTTTTCACTTATTGGGGCGTCCCTTATTGTTGCATAGGCCGTCCTTTGCGGATTTTCAACCCATCGGGATTTTTTTTTTTTTTTTTAACTTTCATGAGAAAGATTCCTTGGTTCCGTAGTTCTAAACTTCGTCGCCGCCTTTGTCTTCATTTGACTGCGTATTTGATGAGAAAGATCCCTTGGTTCCTTTGAGATTGATCGTAGTTCTAAACTTCATCACCGTCTTTGTCTTCATTCGACTACGTATTTGATGAGAAAGATTCCTTGATTCCTTTGAGATTGATCGTAGTTCTAGACTTCGTCGCCGTCTTTGCCTTCATTCGACTACGTATTTGATTTTTCTTTGCCAAAGTAAGCTTTTCTCGTACATTTGATCACCCATTTGTTGGGCAATGTCAACTGCTCTTATCACCTTGACGCTCCTCGGCTAGTCACGTCTGCTTTTTACTTGAATAATTTTCTTTTACTTCCGATTGGCTGACTTTGCCCCTGGGCCTTTTTAGCATCATCCTTTTTCTTTTTTCCTTTTTAACTTTGAGTCATCATAGACCTAAACCCTTTCGTTGATCCTGGAATAGGGTCCTTTATCGCTGATAGGTCAATTGCGCTCGTCTTGTTCTGAGTGGTGCACCCATGTATTTGTGTCCCCTTTGGAGAAATTTTTGTCGGTGCCTTAGTGCTAGCACGGTTTCTGGGGCCTGTCGCTTGCTCCTCCTTCTTTTTTTTTTTTTTTTCGTTTTGGACTTTGTTGATTGTCGCTCGGTCTTCTTTTTGGCACAAGCCGGTGAGAACCCTTCGTTTGATGGGTCTACGCCCGACTTATCATCGTAGAGCCATGGAATCATTTCTCATGATTTATTTTGTTTTTTTTACTCTCTTAATTTTCTCTCTTCAGTGGTTAAGTACTGAGCAATAAGTATATTTTAGAGCTTACGTCCATGCCATGATAAGAAGCGGGAATATCTCAATTGGGTGAATGTCAAATGTAAATGCATATAATTAGGACAAAATTTGCGGAAACGAAATTTCATTGAATTCAAAAGGAGGTTAATAACATCTTGTGGAATAGAAGATAAAATAAAAGACAAGGATAAAGACTACAAGTGCAATCCTCTCTCTTATGCTACTTCAGGAAGCTTCAGATTCTTCCACTTCATAAGTGTCCTCAATCTCGAGAACTTCTTCTTTAGCTTATCCTGATCCATTGTAGACTTCACCGTTCAAGGAACCAGTCGAAGGCTTCATCTGCTGAGAAGGATCTGGATCACTTATCTTTCCAGCTTCAATGAGATCTTGGATTTCATGCTTCAACCTCGTGCAAGTACTTGTTTCGTGACCATATTTCTGGTGGAAGTGGCAGTAGCCCCTGCGTTTGACTAACTCAGTGGTTTGACCTCCCGTGGCTGGTAGAGGATGAAGTATGTCGTGCATTCGTAGACCCTCCAACACTTCCAATAAGGGTTGGGTGATGGAGGGCGAACAGCCCTGGCAATCTCATGTCCCCGATGGTGTGGAGCTTGTTGTGTTCTTGAAACATGGTGTGAGGCTACCCTTAGTGGAGTGAATGTTTGTGGGGTAGATTGCGATGTGAACTGGAACATAGGTTTCTCTACAGCAACTTTTGGGATTTCCGCAACTAGTGACTCACTCAGGACCTCCCGGACCAACCTTTTCAGCTCTATCTTGACTTCATCTGAAGCGAGGACATCAAGAAGAACTCGCTCGATTTCTGCTCTGAGATTGAAATCTCCTATCATCTCCTGGGAACTTTCAATCCCATCATTCCTAGCAGCCTCCAGATCATTAAGAGCACGTTTGAACTCGTCAGAAAAGATGTATTTGGCTAAAGCCCCTTGCACACGGCTCTCAAGATTGTGGTTTGAATTGCTGGACTGGGCCATGAGTTGGGTTTCTAATAAGGAAAGAGAAAGGATCGGTGAGTTGAGCTTTTTAGGCATTATGAATTTTGATGATGCGATGCACGTGTGATGCGAATGCCAGAGCTATCTACTTGTGCCTCCTATCGATGGATGTATGATTTATGCATGATTCGTGGTATGCGCTTTATTTCTTACAACATAAACACGATTTGACTGGAGCTAAACCCCTTCTTTTTTGTTACCAGAGTCGTCGGTAGCACTTCAGTCGTCTGTGCTAACTTACCTGTTTGGAAGTGCGGATGCCCGAAACCATTTCAACTGTTATGCACACATTAGCATGAACCCTACGAGTTTACTATACAATGCTTTACAAGATGTACGATGTTGAATGATGCTCGACACGACCGACGCTCGTGAGATTGAGACGACCCTCGTGATAAGTAAAATTCCCTAGGACACTAGGTAGATGAGAGTGTACCCCGATGATATCCGTGACGTGTAGATACATTCGAGGGGTAGCGACATGAGTGGAGGGAATGAAACACTTGGTATCTCGACACGGCTCACGATCTAAAAAGAACAACCTAAGCGACTATGTATGATGTGTATGTGAGGGATTGTCATCATCGGTTGTAATGATGTACTTCGAAGATATGGGGCGTTACACGGGCTGATGTGATGCTCACGGTACGTCCGAGACCTAAACAGACCATGACGGAGACATGCGGGGCACTTGTCCATAGTTTACTTGGTATCGATACTGATAGCAGGGAACCGTCTTTCTGGGAAATACAAGTTTCCTGAAACAGGCCGACATAGAGGGTGTGTCCTAAACTAGAAGCAAGCGGGACGAGACCACCATATATGGGGTGTGGGTCAATGGTTAGTTTAAACCCAAGACACAAATACGTAGACGTACCAACGGAACCTTGGCGTGCTATGCCGAAAGTGGTAACACACGGGGTGTGCCCCAAACAGGTTAATGCATAAGGAAGACGCGAGTGACATATGTGATGTGCGCCAATTGTCAGCTTCTCTCGGAAAGCAACTATTACAATGATGGGTATTATTTAACGAGACAATGAACACGGAATACCCGATACTCGAGGTCTGAATAGGATGCATATGTCCACATACGAAGTATGTGCCAATTATTAACTCCTACTTGGCTTACTAGTATCATGACAAAGTGGTTTGAAACATGGTGCATTTAGGAAGTACGATGACGTACATGGTATGCCTTAGAGGTAGCCAAAAGGCATGACAGGAGTCATACTTGATGCGCCCCCACGATTGACTTATACACAACTCACGAACGATGTGATGGCTTGATTTTGGGATTTCGACCGTCGCGGGGGAAATCCAACATGCTAGGTACGAGACACGAATAGGGTACGCATATGACACCCGTATTATCTGACCAACTTTGGGTATAGATGAAGCACAGAGACGACTCAAGAGGTACCTCCTAACAACATTGGAGGTGTCATCTATACACGATACCGACACGCAAGGTGCGGTCCAAGGATTAACTCAAGATAGAGACATAAATACCTCGATGAACTTGCGGACATCGGTGCGTTTGGTAGAATGAAAGGTGTCCTAATCCGATCGAGGTACCGACAAGACGAAAACGACGACTTACCTGGTATGTGTCAAAGGTCAATTTGCATCATAGCGCAAACCCAATGACAATATGTTTTATGAGAATCCTTAAGATCTTACGTGGATATTTATGACGTATTTGGTCCATCACTGATATTTGAGACACCAACAATGACACACAGGGTAGACGTCGATAGTTCGACTGGAACCTATCACTATGAACAATTTGAGGAGCAACAAAGGTGCAAACCAAGACCTTAGAGGTAAGTGCCAAGCGTTAGACTTAGACGCGGTACGAACAACTTAATACTACTGATACGAGCGAGACCCAAATAGCGACACATAGGGCATATGTCTCAGACTCGTAAATAAGGCAATTTGGAGTTTGAGGCGCATGGACAACGGTACCAATGATATAGGGGGAGCGTGTCGAGGATTTGACAATATAAACAAACTGCTGTTTGAGGCGTACTCAAGACATGAGGGACGACTTACGGGGCGTACGTCAAGAGTTTGATAGGAACCTCACGACATGAACGACTCAACGTGTCAAGGTATGAGTGGGACGCTAGAGACGGCCCATAGGGTACGTGCCTAAGGGTATGATTTGGACTCGACGACATAAATCCCTCTATATGACAGGTACGTACCAAAAGTTCAACTCGAACTTGACGATACAATTGACTCGACATTGGAGATGTAAGCGAGGTGCACGTGATGACATATATGAACTTGCCCCAGATTCGACTTGAACTCAATGACATGAATGACTCGACATTTGACCTGCGAACAGGACGTACCAAACCGCATATGGGTGTGTGTGCCACAAGCTTAACCCTGACTGGATGGTATAAACGACTCAGTCTTTGATATGTGAGTAAGGTGCGAGGGATGACACACAGAATGTGCGTCAAAGGTCAGTCCAGAATTGGATAGCCTAATGACATATTCGTGGACTATAAATATTTTCGATGACAAGGCGACATGTGGGGCACGTTTTGACAAGGCCCAACGTATGACTAAAGCGCAAGCGGTGACATACGGGATATGCACCGACAGCTGATACGTGGTCGAAGCCCCAATGTCACATGTTTGGAATACTGACGTGTTGCGATACATGGTGACACACCTGGTATGTCTCATATCGATTTGGCCATTTTGAAGATGTGACGGGGTGTCTCCAGAAGGCCAAGGATGCGCGAGTTACCTCAGTACAATGGCGTGTCGACATAGAAGGTACGACCGAGGGTACCAATGGGGTGTGACGATGACCTACTAGCCAAGAGGTTAGTACAATGACGCATAGATTCATTAGATGTGATGAGGCGACATATAAGGTGCCAATTAAAGTGCGGATGTGACGCGATGACTTCGTATGAAACGTGCGTCCGAGGGTCAACGTGAACCTGGGGTCCGGACAGTGGGACGATGTAAATACGAGGGGGCACTATGATGTCCCCGTGGCACACCTAAAGGTACAAATGGGAGGTGCAGACAACACCTGAGTTAAGGGATCGTTTTGGGGTTCAGGGTATTGCTCACAACTCTGAAATGCGGAGGTGCTATGTATGGACTACATCCCCAGATGCGAATGACAACAGGTAAGCGAGATTCGTGTGAAATAGTTGACTTGATCCTAAGGTACTGATCGTACCACCACGTAACTTTGGAGTATAGGTGCACGGTGCGCCGACATGCGGGGCATGTCTTAGCGTACGAAGGTCATGATGACAACTTACGAGATGAGAGGCACGGATGATATAACGACGTAATTCAGAATCACATGGGCATTGTGTATAGCATGGCGACATACGTGGGTATGTCTGGAGACACGAAAGGGAGGTGACGACGACCCAGGAGATCATGGCCCCATTTGAGTCCAAGGTACCGGTCATAATCTTGAGGTGTGTTGTCTAAGGCGTAGCGACATACATGGTATGTCTTGAGGCATAAGTAGGACGTGTATGAGACATGTGACAAATGGTTAATTCGAGTCTCGGGGGAACCGATGCCGTGACAATGTTTTTTTTTTTGAACTATCGATAAATTATCAGCGACGTGGTGACACACATAGTATGTCTCGAGTCGACCATGCGGAAAGTGAACGGAATTTGCCCCACGATGCGAATGTTATGACAAACGATGTATGACCACCAAGCAGTTTGGATCTGGTAAGGACGCATATCCAACGAACAATATTCCTAACCATGATAGAGGGAGGCGGAGTACATCGTGACACATGGGATATGTCTCCGGATAACTTAAACACGGTGGCAAAGACGCATGTGATATGCCACGATGCACAGGGTATACCCCCTAATGGTATAACAGGATGATAAAGATGTGTGCGGCGTATCCCGCACAAAGTATAACACGATGAAGACGTAGGGAATACCTCAGGGTCTAAAGGTGCTCCTCCGGACTAATATATGAGACACATCATAACACGCGGGGTAGACCTTTTGACGGGCATGCGAGACATGGTGAAGATGCGCGAGATACATTGTGATATATGGGGCATGTCTTCCGTTAGGCACCTAGCAAGGCGAGAACTCAGGTCATGATATACGGGGTATGGCTCTAGACTAGCGTATCTGATACGGAAGACGCATATGTGACCTATCGCGATGTACGATCTTGATAATACTCGGACATAGGCGATGCATGGCGGCGCATCGAGTACACGTCTTGACTAGCGTATAGCTGACGTGATGGAGACGCATGGGACACTTCACGATATGGAAGGTGGGACGAGGCAAGGACGTATGGGATGCGTCCCAGCTCAAATGGTATGCCTTTCGTTTAACGTATATAACATGGTGAACAAGCACCTGATATGCCATGACATACGGGGCATGCAACTCATGCCCCTCACTTGGCGCAAGGAATGAGGCAAAGATGTACAGGATGCGTTATGACACACATAGTACACCTTCTGACCGGTGCGTAATGACATGGTAGAGACACAAGGAATGGGTCATAATATACGAAGCACAATAGGGAAAAGACATATGGGATACGTCACGACATAACAGGTACGCCTCTTGATCGGTGTCTGAATGATTAATGGAAGATGCATGGGGTGCGTTACGTCTCTTAGAGTATGACAAAGTAAAGACGTAAGGAATACATCACCACATGACAGGTGGGACTCATGACGGGTGGACACGTGATGACACGACGCAGCAAGGATATAGCGGATACGTCACCAGGGAACAGTACGCCTCTTGACAGGGTAAGGACATATTGGAGGTGCAACATACAGGGTATGCCAAAACAAAGGCGTATGGGATACACCATGACATAAGGGTCGTACCTTCTGACTAGTGCCTACGATACTAGGGAAATTACGAGGTACGCTACCATACGTACAGTATGCTAAGGCGAAGACGCATAGGATACGTCACGACATAATGGGCATGCCTCCTCGCTAGCATACAAACAACACTGTGAAGACGCCCGAGATGTGCCAAGGACGCATAGGATGCGTCACAACACACAGGCACGACAAGGCAAAGACGTATGGGATACGTCACGACATAACTGGTATGCCTCCCGATGAACACGCGACGCTGGGGTCGACTCTTTCTCACATTCCTAACAAACACGTCCTAAGTCTAGAAAACCTAGAATGGCTGCACGCAGTTCGGTTAGCATGCGACACTCTATATGGTATGACTGTAATGATTTGTTAACCATAGGATGCATTATGACTTAAATCTGACTTGACTGATGTACAAACAGATAGAAATCCATACGAACAAACTAGTTAGCGAAAATCGTACATAATGCGTAATTAGATTGCAATGAGAAAACGTTAGATAACAATCACAATCATCACATCATCTCTCTTCCATCCTTATTCCTCCACACACTCGTTGGTCCAAGTCTCTTTCCTAGGATTTTGGTATGGGCTCACATCGTGGTCCAGAGGACGCGTGATGGCGTCGATTATTGCGGAAAAATAAATCATTCACCAAACAATACAATTCGTTTTAACGCATCAGCGTTCAGTGACTAAGATATCGACCAAATCGGATTGTCCTTTCGAATAACTCGTCTTTCGTTATTTCGCGAGATGCATTAGTTCGGGTTTTGACTCCCTTTTGAGCGTATCTTGGATTTTAGACGTGGTACGAGTTATTCTTCTGGTCCAATCGTTCGTTATTGACAATGATTCGTTCCCTTTTATTCGCGTGGGTTCGTGTCTCGATTTTTGGATTACAATGGGATCTTTTGGATCTATTGAGAGACGTAACCACGTGTTCGTTTAGTGATGAAATCACTTTTTATTTTTTTAGGGAACGAACTCATCGCGTAACGTGTTTGTTTCTAGCGTCAAGAATCCGCTTGCTCGTTTTAGCTACGTGAAAAGATGGCGAGTCTTATTTGAGCACGCGATAATCTTTCGGCTAATAACGACTCTTTATCTCTTCCAATTTACGGGATATATCATCCTAGCGTGGTTATAGGAAATCAACGTTTCGTTTAATCGCATGCTTATTCGAAGCAGGGATATTACTGTTCTTTTTCATTTAGGCACGGGTTAAGTAAACACACATGCCGGGCCATATTTCTTGCAGTTTTGGTAACAGTCGAAATGATCGAGCCATTAGTCAAACCCACAGTCTCGTCCATATGGTGCAATCATGCGGTTTCTTAATTTGTCTTTATGATTTTAAGCGGCGTATATACCAGTTCGAGGCACGTATTTAACGATATTGGTTCATTTTCTTTAACTACTCTCGGGATTGACATATATCGTAGATACAGAATGATTTTGGTCGTTTCATTTTCTTTTATTTTTTAGTCACTTTCGCGGATACATCCATTTCTCTTAAGAACAACACAAAGCGTAACGTAAAAGTTCTTTTTTATTCGGAAGGGACGGGCCAAGTTTATGAAACCCTTTACGTTACAACGGAGTTGTTCAAAACAGAAATATTCTTCGTTTTCGTTTTGTCATAATCTCGTTTTATCCCAACGTATTTAAAGAATGTGAATAACGGCTATCGTTAATATAGTCTTTTGAATCGAGATACGACTATCCTTAATATCAAATCGATTTGTACTAATACGCGCTTACGTCACAACGTGTTTCCTGAACATGTGCCTTCTTCGGGACACGGAAAGGGACCAGGCGGGTCGCACAAGTTCATTCACACGAGATGACTAAGTCGTCTTTAGTTCGAATCATTTCGATGCTTTGGGGTAGTTTATATATCGGTTTAAGAGTATATATTAACGCATCGTTTCATTTCCTTTACATACTTTAGGATTATACACGTATCATGGCAATTTGAAAACACGAACTGATTCATTCATCACATTAAAAATGGTAACGGGTAATCCTATGGCAACTTCTAAGGCTACTATATGCTGACACGGCTGACCGCGGGACCTCACAGGACCGCACAAATTCGCCCCTAACGAATGGATGGAGACCCTTTGGCGCCTTACTGTAAGGGGGAACTTACACTAGCCTCTTTCGAGCGACGAATGGACTCTCGCTAGAGGTTTCGCAGAAATTACCCAAAAGGTTTGCAATAATGCGTATGAATGCATACAAAAAGAAATAATACGATCCGTCCCGATTAAGGGCTTAATACACGCCTTCCGGAATCAAATTTCTCGCTTCCCCAGCAGAGTCGCCATTTGTTAGACAAGGTGCCGAACAGCCTCGCCCGGGCAGACCGGGGGTGGACACCTCATGGCGACGTAAGCGGTGATTGGCACCGAAAGCAACCAATCGTGGAATCAAGCTGCTCGGCAGGACCGGAGCTCGGAGTATGGAAGAGTCGCCACCCACGAATGGGAAAATGAACATCGATCCCTTGCGGGAGACCGGTGAGGGTTCGGGAAACTTAGGTACGAGCCGAGAAGGCTAGCTCCTTTCCGGAGAAAGGCTACTAGGCACCCTGACATCGCCCGGTTATGAACCACCGGCCTCCTACTCAGCATGTTAGGCGATAACGGACTAATCGCATATTTCTTTAAGTTTGAAATTCATTTGAAAACCTTTTCTTTCTCGTTTTGAAAACCGTTTTGAGCATATATTATTAAAAGCCATCTTAGTAAAGAATCACCCATTTTTCATAAATTTAAAGTACATAGGAGAGAGAGGGGGAGAAGGAAGAATTGATTTATTCACAGTGTGATTTAATGCTTTAGACTATACACTAACTCTAAGCTAATCTCACTCCTCGAAATGAGTTTATTTACATGGTCCGTACCTTAATCGCCGTTGGAACGATTTAGGTACGTTTCAAAACCCCGTTAATTTTTATGACATCGACTCGAATCGCCGTTGGAACGACTCGAGTGTTTGAAAATGCGGAATAAAAACTTTAACTCCAAAAACGTGATTAAGCATACAAGTCCATTTATTTTTGTACAAAACTATTTGGATAAGAAAACGATTCAAAATTCCATTATGCACAATTTAAGAAACGGTTTTAATTACAAGGTTCACTTAATCCGTCGTTGGAACGAATTAAGGTTTTAAAACGTGATATTTTGGAAACGGTTTAAAAATGACAAGAAAACGTTATTTACACTTTAGGAATATCTAGAAAAGCTTTAATTTAAACAAACAAATTAAACTCTCTTTTTTGTGGTTTATTTTCCCCTTTTTCACTCAATTATCCTTTATGTAAATAAAATGACAACAAGTAATGAATTAAATCTCAAATTTACCCTCATCAAATATATTTTGAAAAAGTATATATATAAGTAGGAAAATAGAGTAAATATACATAGATATACATATGTACAAAAAGTGAGTAATAATACCCACAAAAATAAAGTAGAGAAAATAATACACATTAATAAGTAAAAAATAGTGATGAAAATACTACTAGGTATAATATATTTTTATTCTAACTAAAAACATGTAAAGGAAATGAATAAGGTTCATAAACAAGAAAATAGAATTTAACCCCCAAAATGGTTTATGATGAATATGTATAGTAAATAATCCCTAATAACCCCAAAATGATAAGTATGTATAGTTTAAATGAATTTAAAGGAAAATCTATATATATATATAATTTTATCAAGTTAAATTTGTGAAAAATAATATCTAAACATGTTGAATAAATATATACAAAATAATTAAAAATAGCTTGAAAGTATACATTACATAATTATACATATATATATATATATAAATGACCAAAAGTCTCAAAGTTAAGAAAGAAGGACCGAAACAGCATTTTCTACATTCCAGCAGATTTACCGACGGAAAATCCGTCGGTAAACGGCTATTAGTGACGGAAAATGAAAAATTACAGAACGACTCCAACAGTTTCCGGATTTATTCAAAGGTTTTAGATTAGATCTATTCTATCATTTCGGATCCCCGAACTACCAAAATTGGATCATAGTCTATAACGGAGAATCCTAAAATGATGTTTTATTTTAAAACGTTATTTAGAAATATTTTCAAAACTTATAATTACCACGTTTTTAATTCCCGAACTACCTCTAAATCGGATCACGGTTCGTATTGGGATATTAAAACGAGGTTTTTATTTCAAAACAAAACCGAACGTTTATTTAATACGAGGCGAAAATTAAATAAATACGAAAAACTAAATAAAGCGTGATAAATAAATAAATAACTAAATAAATAAAATTATAACATAAAAATAAATAAATAAAAGAAATAAATTAAATAAAATAAAAAGAGTTAAGTCCTCGGATAATACCTTAAGATCGGTATCTGACAGTCGAAGTCGGTTGATTCCGCGAATCGTGATTTTCCGGTGTTTTTTGTGTTTTCGATAAAATATTCAACTTTGGAAAAATTTGGATTTTTTTGGAAAAAAATATTTTCTCCAAAAAATTGACTTTCTCTCTCTAAAAATATCTAGAGTGAGAAAGCTCCAAAAATTTTCCTCCTCATTTGCATGGGGATCCGTGCCTTATATAGGCACGGATCCCGGAGACTTTGGGCGACGCCCAACTTACGTTGGGCGGACGCCCAACTTACGTTGGGCGAACGCCCAACTCTCGTTGGGCACGCGCCCAACGCGGGTTGGGCGTTAGCCCGACGCTGGTTGGGCGTTCGCCCAACGTCGTTGGGCGTCCGCCCAACGGACATCGGATGCTCGCCCCACCTACGCTGGGCGTTTGCCCCACGTCGTAGGGCACTCGCCCAACGACCGTCGGGGGCGCGCGCCCAGCGGACGTCAAGCGTGCACCCCGCGCTGCCGGGCGCACGTCCAACTGTCGTCGGACGCGCGTCGACTGCCGCTAGGCATTCGCACCACGTCACTGAGCACTCGCGAGCCGTCCACTCGACAACCGCGACTCCCACTAACTTCTTTTTTTTATTATATATATTTTTTTTAAAACTTTCGGAACCAACCGCTTCGACCGTCTTGTTACAGGTTTTCGTCACAGGTCCTCCGACTTGGTGTCTACAGCTATGATTTTATCAAAGAGTTTAGAGCTTGTTTTAAACAGTGTGTCCTTTTACTCGAGAACTTCCTTAAAGCTTAAAATTTAGACTTCTACTTTCACAAGAAGTTACCAACTCGCCAGACATGCCTCGCTAAGGAATGGAATAATTCACTCACTCTCGTATGGCATTTATTTACCATAGGAAAAAGAATTCGATTTCACTCCTCAGATCAGTCACCACACCCTTAGGGTGTGAGTTTGCCTATTGGTCCTGAATCTATGGGTCAAAATTCTTCCAAGCATAGTCCAAAGGACTTGACAAGGGTTGTAATGTTAGGCGCAGGTTCTGGTTTGACAGTGAAAAGCTATTTCAGTGTATGAATTCTATCTTTATGCAACTTATTTAACCGACAAAGCTTTCAACAATCAAAGTGATTTACCCATTACCATATTCAAACAGCCTGTTTTCTTAAAACAACCTACCCTTTCTCTTCATATCAATCATTAATGATATTTCCTCCCAAACACAAACTTCCCAGGTTTCTTTCTATCTTATCTTTAGCATTATCTGCTCAACTGCCTTTGCTATGTAGTTTTAAAAGCACATGATTTCAATTTAAACAGTTGGTTTTGAAGCACAAGACAGAACTCAGGGTATTTAGGAATATCAGTGAAAGGACGGGGTCTCTTTGATTGGTTTTCAGAAAGAACAGGCTATGACTCAAGTTGGGTACCCTAAAACGTGAGTGCAAAGCACATGTGGCTTTTTGTGTAGTGGAAAGGGGAACTAATGCCTTTTTCTTCCTATGCTTGTCAAAAAGAATCTCCATTTCAACAGGGCAAACCAAGGCAAATTCTCCCTAAAGATAGTGAGCGCTGGCCCTCTCAGAAAAGAATCAATGCATACTATAGACGCACTCTCAGGCTCGAGTTCTCACTATTTTTGGGGAAATGCAGTAAGACACGGGTTACTAATTGTGAAAGAAGATTTAAAAATTGAAATTTTTTTGGAACTTCCCGATTCGGGGAGACAAAATTCAAACAAACAAGTGAAACTAAACAATTCCATCAAAACACGCACAGTCTGTTTAGTGATTACCATTGAACACAAAACAATCGAATAGATAATGATTAAACAAGGAGATGAGAGAATGAAGGAACGAAAATCATAGAAACCACAAAATCACAAAGGACATTTGCATTAAAGATTCTCAAGGGATATTTGTTTTACATCAAATCACTAGTTAAACAAACTGAATTTAAAGCATTTATCATGTTATGCCTGCATTTATTGTGATACACAACCCCCACCCCCAAATTAAAACAGAACATTGTCCTCAATGTTATAAGGATGGCAGCAGATTGTAGACAATTTAAAGCATAACAACACAGGCAGAGCACAGTTGGATAGAGTAAGGGTGTTAGAGGTTACCAAATGCTAGGACAGGGACAATGTTGACAGATTAGGCGGGCTGGGAAAGAGAGGAGTTAACCTCTCTATCCGCAGTGGCAGGAATGCCCTCCCCTTTCGAGGAAGTTTCAGCATTAGCATTAACATTAGCAGTAGCAGGTGTTTCAGGCATTTTTCTTACCGGACTCTTGATAGAAAAACCGGATGGACTCTCCTTGCCATGCTCCTCAAATACAGATGGTTTTGAGCATGTCGATCGATACCTCATGTGACTCATACTTTTGCTCGAGTGCAAATATCATCTCACGGTTGGCTTGGTTTTGAGCAATCATGGCATTGAACTTGTCAAGGATGTCCTCGCTCGAAGGTTTTGCACATTTCTTATAGAAGTTCATATCCTTTGGCAGCTCGACCTGTTTAGAATCCGATGAGACCGACACAGTTGGTTCACTTTTCCTCTTCCGGCTTTCAACTTTCCTTAATGTAACAAAGTCCGACATCCAAACCCACTTCCGGTTCACCATTTTACCAAACAACATCTTCTGTAGACTCTTGAGATCAATCTGGTCTGGGTGGTTCACAATAGTGAGCCGAGAGTGGTCTTCAGGCTTAAAAACTCCGATAGATTCAGCAATTCTAGTGACAATGCTCCCACAGCAGATGAGCGATGATTTCTTCTTACAAAAAGCACTGATGTACTCCCCAAACCAGTAACCTAAGTTCATTCTTGGCCCAATTGACATGCTCCACAAAGCTGTAAGGTCTACATGCGGCATAGTAGCTTGATTTTCTTGGGCAAAGATTGTGCCGGACACCAGCTTGTGCAAGTAACGAACAACATAGTCATCAATATTTGACGCCTTGGAGACGCTCCCGTCATAATGCTGCTGACCTGTAAGAGAATTCCAGAAGGCAGTAGGGTCAAAGACATCAGTAGCACCTAACATTTGGTTAAACAGGTTGAGCGAAGGCCTCTAAGCGTGATCCATAAGCCTGAAACTGAACTTGCCTTCTTCTTCAGGATCGGTGATCTCAGCATCGTGCTTGAAGGTAGCCAGGAATTCTAGCGTCAGTTCTTTGTACGCAGGCTCTTTCATCTCAAAGAAGCAGCCGAAATGGCCTGCCTCCATGAGCGTGCGCACGCGATCTTCAAGCTTTAGCCGCCTCAAGGTGTCCCAACAAACTGTTCTTATGGGCCCAAAATCAAGTTTAGCCAGATCTTCATAGTACTTTTGCACCTCAGGATCTTTGAACTGAGAGAGCTTTGTCACTAGCTTTTCATCCGGAACGAAAGCGACCGTGCTTGGTTCCGTCATCTTTCCCTTTGCTTTTTCCTTCTTGGTCGACCCCTCGACTTTCACGTGTTTTGCCGATCCTCTAGTTCTCATCTGTAAATCAAACTAAATAGGAACTTTTACACCGTGTTATGAGAGAAACAGAAATCTTGGTAAAGGTGAGGGAATATTGCGTAAAGAAAAATTTAGGGTAACCAGCAGTCTGCGTCCATTAAGTAGAAAGGAGGAGACAGATCTCTTGAACTACCGCCCTAAACACCGTCTCCTAATCTGCCACCTGGACGAAATAGATGATTACCCCAGGCGAAAAGACGCAAGGGTACAATAAATCTTGCATTTACGGTAAGCTATCTATATATTTTTCCGAGGGGACGATTAGGCTGAAATTACCGCCTAAAGACAGTTGATTTGACGCGTCCCATATCTTCTTTTTTATTTTTGAATTTATTCCCCCCCAAAACTATTACGACCTAACTCCACATCCCTCTAAAGGTTACACAAGCAAAACTAAAAACTTCACTCTTATTGACAAGGGTAGAAGTTTTACATTTTTCCTTGCAAAGATATTGATTAAAACCATGGTTAAAGCAAAAATCAGACAATGTAATTGTTATCAGGTTAATGACTTAACACATGATGAGGAAAAAAAAACTTGTTTGGAGGGGTACTTTCCTGCTGCAATTGGTGTTTGCAGCGAACACCCTGTGTCTCTGTTCATTGGTGCGGAGGATCCTGGAAGTGAACAGTGTCAATCTTCCTCTTGTGGTCATTCTCAAGATATGGTTTGAGACGCTGCCTGTTCACTTTGAAAGGAGCATCACCATTTTTGAAAATTTCCACCGCTCCATGCTCGAACACTCTGTGTACTGTGAATGGTCATGACCATCGTGACTTAAGCTTTCCTGGAAACAGTCGCAGTCTTGAGTTGAACAGAAGGACATTTTGACCTTCGTGAAAGACTTTTTCCTGGATCTTTTTATCGTGCCACTGCTTGGTCTTTTCCTTGTAATTGACTGCATTCTCATAGGAGAACAGCCTGAATTCTTCCATATCGCACAGTTGCATGCGTCTCTGTTCTCCAACAGCCTGTGTCTCAAAATTTAAGAATGTTAATGCCCAAAAGGCCCTGTGTTCCATTTCAACGGGTAGGTGACAAGATTTTCCATATAACAATCTAAACGGAGACATTCCAATTGGTGTTTTATAAGCTGTCCTATATGCCCAAAGAGCATCGTCAAGCTTGTTTGCCCAGTCTCTCCTAGAACTACCAACAGTTTTCTCTAAAATTCTTTTGATTTCACGATTGGAAATCTCCACCTGTCCACTCGTTTGTGGATGGTACGGTGTGGCAATTCTGTGAGAGACTCCAAGCTTGCCCATCAGCTTTTCAAATTTAGCATTGCAAAAGTGGGTTCCTTGATCACTAATGATCGCTCATGGGACACCGAATCTGGCGAACAGCCTTTTCAGGAACTTTACAACCACACGGGCGTCATTGGTAGGACTAGCCATTGCTTCAACCCACTTGCTCACATAATCTACAGCCACTAAGATATATTTATTCCCAAAAGATGTAGGGAATGGACCCATAAAATCTATGTCCCATATATCAAAAATTTCACAAACAACTATATTGTTGAGGGGCATGGCATTTCTAGCCGAGATGTTGCCTGTTCGTTGACACTCATTGCAAGTGCTAACAAACAAATGAGCATCTTTAAAAAGTGTTGGCCAAAAAAAACCTGATTGAAGAACCTTGGCTGCAGTTCTGCTAGCGCTATGGTGTCCTCCAGCTCCTCGGTCATGACAATAGCTCAGAACATCCTGTTGCTCCTTCTGAGATATACATCTTCGAATAATTTGATCAGCGCACAACCTGAAAAGATAGGGGTCTTCCCAAAAATAATATTTAATTTCAGAAAAAAACTTCCTCCTCTGATTCGTGGACAGGTTGTGCGGCTTGAGCGAACTCGCAAGGTAATTAGCAATATCGGCAAACCACGGCGCAGACTGTGCGGCATATAGATGTCCGTCTGGAAATCTTTCCAGAATCTCTGGTTGTTCCTGGCTGCCTTGGTGAGAAATCCTTGACAAATGATCAGACGCGACATTTTCAGTTCCCTTTTTATCCTTAATCTCGAGATCAAACTCTTGAAGCAATAATAGCCAGCGGATTAACCTCGGCTTAGCATCCTTTTTTGCGAACGAGTAGCGTAGCGCAGCATGGTCTGTGTGCACAACTACTTTGGATAACACCAAGTAAGGTCGAAATTTGTCGAAGGCATACACAACTGCAAGAAGCTCCTTCTCTGTAGTTGTGTAATTCTGTTGGGTATCGTTTAGTGTCTTGCTTGCATAGTAAATTAGCCTAAACTTTTTCTCTATCCTTTGCCCAAGAACGGCTCCCACACAAGTATCGCTTGCATCGCACATCATCTCAAAAGGTTGCTCCCAGTCAGGTCCCGCCAGTATGGGCGAGTTGATTAGCTTGCTCTTTAAAAGTTCAAACGCCTTCAAACAGCTTTCATCAAAAGAAAATTCCGCTTCCTTATGAAGTAATACTGACAAGGGTAGCGCAATCTTTGAAAAATCTATAATAAACCTGCGGTAAAACCCTGCGTGTCCCAAAAAACTTCGCACATCTTTTACATTGGCCGGAACAGCCAGCTTTTCGATTACTTCCACCTTTGCTTTGTCCACTTCCATCCCTTTTTCTGAAATTTTATGCCCGAGAACAATTCCGCCCGTAACCATGAAGTGGCATTTCTCCCAATTCAAGACCAAATGGGTCTCTTTGCAGCGCACAAGCACGACTTCGAGGTTGTTTAGACAGCTATCAAAAGAGTTTCCATAAACAGAGAAGTCGTCCATGAATATTTCTACGGTCCGCTCCACCATGTCATGAAAAATGGACATCATACACCTTTGGAAAGTGGCTGGAGCGTTGCATTCTTCTGTAAGCATAAGTCCCATACGGACATGTGAACGTTGTCTTCTCTTGATCCTCACTATGAATTGCGATCTGGTTGTATCCTGAATAACCGTCGAGAAAACAATAGAAGGCATATCCTGCTAACCGCTCTAACATCTGATCAATGAAGGGCAAAGGGAAATGATCCTTCCTTATGGCTTCATTGAGCTTTTTGTAATCAACACAAACACGCCATCCAGTTATCGTTCTTGTGGGCACCAACTCGTCTTTCTCATTAAGAACTACGGTTGTTCCTCCCTTCTTTGGCACAACGTGAACAGAGCTCATCCACACACTATCAGAGATTGGGTAAATAATGCCAGCATCAAGAAGCTTGATCACTTCTTTTCGCACAACCTCCTTCATGTGGGGATTTAGTCTGCGTTGCGGTTGGACAGACGGTTTGTGCTCCTTTTCCATCAAGATTCTGTGAACACAAATGGCTGGGCTGATCCCTTTGATGTCATCAATTTTCCATGCGATTGCATCCTTGTTTCTTCGCAAGACTGCCATGAGTTGCACCTTTTGATCAGGAGTTAACTTCGAGGATATAATGACTGGACTTCCGCTAGGTGTTTCAAGGAAAGCATACTCGAGGTGTGCAGGCAATGGTTTCAATTCTGGTTTCGACACCGGCACATTTGGTATCTCCGGTGGTTCTTGATGAGTAGGAACAACCGGATCGAAAGGAGGTGTCGGTAGGTTGGATTCAATGGAACAGCCTGTTCCTTCGCATAT
Organism: Euphorbia lathyris; assembly: GCF_963576675.1. Lineage (NCBI taxonomy): Eukaryota > Viridiplantae > Streptophyta > Magnoliopsida > Malpighiales > Euphorbiaceae > Euphorbia > Euphorbia lathyris. The sequence continues at coordinate 82,773,645 of NC_088917.1, read as the reverse complement.
GTTCACCTCTTCTCCCAATAAAGTCTCCAGCGTGTCCTGTTCCTGCAAAGTAGACAAAATTTGAAAATCATCCAGGAAACAACATGTGTCATCATTATTATTTGCACGTCTCATTGCCTCGTTCATCTTAAAGATGACTTCTTCCCCATTAATCCTTAAAAATAATTATCCCTCGCCTACGTCTATCAATGCTTTCCCCGTGGCTAAGAATGATCTACCTAGGATGATAGGAACATGCAAGTCTTCATCAATGTCCATTATAATGAAATCAACGGGCAAAATAAATTTCCATACTTTGACTAGCACATCTTCCACAACCCCCCTAGGATAGCATACTGAACGATCAGCTAATTGAATAGACATACGAGTAGGTTGGGGTTCTCCTAATCCAAGTTTTGCATATACAGAATAAGGCATCAGATTTATGCTAGCTCCTAGGTCACATAGTGCATTTTCAATATTTAGCTTTCCAATTGAACAAGGAATAGAAAAACTCCCTGGATCTTTGAGCTTTTTAGGTAGCTGGTGCTTGTTTTGGAGTATCGACGAACAATCTCTGTTGAGTTGGATCATCGAGATGTTCTCCAGCTTCTTTTTGTTAGACAGGATATCCTTGAGGAACTTTGCGTATGTCGGCATTTGTGCCAGTGCTTCCACGAAAGGAATGTTGATGTGCAACTTCCTTAAAGTGTCCAACACCGTAGAATTCTGTTCCTCCAGCTTTTTGTTGATCAGACGCATTGGATATGGCACATGTGGAACATACGGCGGTGGTGGCTTATACATTCTTTCACTTTCTTCTTGATCCGGCTTACTTATACAGGTTGTCTTCCTGGTTTCATCTTCACTGGGAACAGCCTGTTCCTGCTCCCTTTCAGCTTCTTTGGACGTTCCTGTGCATTCAACATCTACATCAGTCGAAATAATGGGTTGAGTTTGCTTACCTGACCTCAGGGTGATTGCCATGACATCGCCCTTTGGATTTGGCTCTGTGTTGCTTGGCATTATTCCCTTTCCTTTTGACGTAGATGCAGCTAACTGGTGAACCTGTGTTTCTAGACTTTTTATTGATGCTTGTGTCTGTTTCATGAACTGCATCATCATTGTTTTCATATCTGGCTCTACATCTTCCTTTGGTGGCACATGTTGTTTGTAATGCTGCTGAGGTTGCCTTTAGTAATGTCCTCCCTACTGTTGTTGATATCTCGGTTGTTCCTATTGGTTTGGCTGGCCTGTCCATCTAAAGTTCGGATGGTTTCTTGTGGCAGGATTATACGTGTTGGAATACGGGTTAGGTGGATTCCTCTGATTATACCCTGTGTAATCACATTCTGCCTGTGCGCTTGTTAGACAAGGTGCCGAAACGGCCTCGCCCGGGCGGACCGGGGGGTGGACACCTCATGGCGACGTAAGCGGTGATTGGCGTCGAAAGCAACCAATCGTGGAATCAAGCTGCTCGGTAGGACCGGAGCTCGGAGTATGGAAGAGTCGCCACCCACGAATGGGAAAATGAACACCGATCCCTTGCGGGAGACCGGTGAGGGTTCGGGAAACTTAGGCATGAGCCAAGAAGGAGAGCTCCTTACCGGAGAAGTGCTACTAGGCACCCCAACATCGCCCGGTTATGAACCACCAGCCTCCTACTCAGCGTGTTAGGCGATAACGGACTAATCGCATATTTCTTTAAGTTTAAAGTTCATTTGAAACCTTTTCTTTCTCGCTTTGAAAACCGTTTTGAGCATGTTATTGAAAGCCATTTTAGTAAAGAATCACCCATTTTGCATAAATCTAAAGTATACAAGAGAGAAAGGGGGAGAAGAAAGAATTGATTTATTTACAGTGTGTTTGTGCTTCATATTATACACTAACTCTAAACTAATCTCATTCCCCAAAACAAGTTTATTTACATGGTTCGTACCTTAATCGCCGTTGGAAAGATTTAGGTACGTTAAAAAACCCCGTTTAATGATTTTCACTCGAATCGCCGTTGGAACGACTCGAGCGTTTGAAAACGTTTGAGCCAACATTTTTAATCTAAAAGCGTGATTAGGCATACAAGTCAATTTATTTTGTTCAAAAAAACATTTAGTTAAGAAAACGATTGAAAACTCTATTATTTATAATGAAAACGATTTTAATTACAAGGTTCGCTTAATCCGTCGTTGGAACGAATTAAGGTTTTAACATGCGATGTTTTAGGAAATGGTTTAAAAAACGTCAAGAAAACATTATTTACACTTTAGGAATATCTAGAAAACTTAAGTTTAAATTAACAAATTAAACTCTCTTTGTGATTTATTTTCCCCTTTTTCCACTCAATTAACTCTTTACTTATCATGATTACAACAATAAACCAACTAAACCAAAATTTGTCAATTGAAAACCAATTTAAAACATATATCCCCAAATGCCAAAAGGATAAGGAAAAGAATATACATATATATATATATTTTAGATAAAAATAATGATATACCTATAACTTTAAAAACCAAGTAAAGAATACCATATAATATAGCTAAGTATATGTATAATAGTGAAAATAACACTAAGTATGATATATTATAATCAAAACATGTAAAAATAATGAACAAAGTTCATAAATAAGAAAAAAACATGTTTACCTCAAACTAGTTTTACATAATAAAAATAACTTCCATCCTAAATAATATCTAACATAGCTCAAATAAGCCAAAACTACATATATATACATATATACTACTTTATAAAACTAGACCAAAACAAATTAAATCTCAAAAATGAAGTAAGTAGCTACATAACACCTAATTAGTAGTTATGTAACTCAAAAATAATTTTAACCAATATATTACATAATTATATACATGTATATAAGAGATTCAATATAAAAGAAAATGAGAAAATGGATTTAAGAGGTGATTTTCGGTTTTCAGCAGATTACCGACGGAAAATCCGTCGCCAATCTGCTGTTAGTGACAGAAAATGTAGAATTACAGCAAAAGTCCAAAACATTTCCAGATTTATTCAAACACCTTAAATTAGATCTATTCTATCGTTTTGGATCTCCGAGCTACCCAAATTGGATCATAGCCTATAACGGAGATCCCTAAACGATGTTTTTTATTTAAAACGTTATTTAGAAAATTTTGAAAACTTATAATTACAACGTTTTTAATCCCGAACTACCTTTTGAATCGGATCACGGTTCGTATTGGGATATTAAAACGAGGTTTTTATTTCAAAAACAAAACCGAACGTTTATTTAATACGAGGCGAGAATTAAATAAATACGAAAAATTAAATAAAGCGTGATAAATAAATAAATAACTAAATAAATAAAATTATAACATAAAAATAAATAAATAAAGGAAATAAATTAAATAAAATAAAACGAGTCTAGTCCTCGGATAATACCTCAAGATCGGTATCTGACAGTCGAAGTCGGTTGATTACACGAGTTATGATTTTCCGGTTTTTTTTGTGTTTTTGATAAAATATTCAACTTTGGAAAATTTGGAATTTTTTTGGGAAAAAAAATATTTTCTCCAAAAAATTGACTTTCTCTCTCTAAAAATGTCTAGAGTGAGAAAGCTCCCAAAAATTCTCCTCCTCCCAGAATGCATGGGGATCCGTGCCTTAAATAGGCAACGGATCCCGGAAGCTTTGGGCGTCGCCCAAAGCCGGTTGGGCGAACGCCCAAATATCGTTGGGCGTAGGCCCAACCTCAGTTGGGCGTGCGCCCAACTGATGTTCGGCGTTCGCCCAACGAGCGTTGGGCGTCCGCCCAACGTTGCTGGGCGCTCGCCCAGCGGCTGTCGGGCGCGCTCGCCCAGCGGCCGTCGGGCGTGCGCCCCGCTTTGTCGGGCGCGCGCGCCCAATGGTCGTCGAGCGCGCGCTCCGCGCTGCCGGGCGTGCGCGTCGAGCGGACGTCGCGCGTGTGCTCCGCACCGCTGGGCGTGCACGTCCAGCGGACGTCGAGCGTGCGCCCCGTGCTGCCGAGCGTGCGTTCGACTGTCATCGGACACGCATCGGCTGCCGCTAGGCGCTCGCACCACGTCGCTGAGCACTCGCGAGCCGTCCACTTGACGACCGCGACTCCCATTAACCTTTCCTTTCTTTTTTTATTATATATTTTTTCTTCTCTTTTTTAAAATTTCCGGAACCAACCGCTTCGACCGCTTCGTTACAGGTTTTCGTCACAGGTCCTCCGACTCGGTGTCTACAGTTGCCCCTACTTTCCTATTTTGACAGTGATGTGTGTGTTTTGAAAACGTTTTTTGCTAACGCAACACATGCAATGTAAAACATATTAAAGTAAAAGACACGTAAAGAGTAGGAGGAAGAATACCTGATCTATGCGCTGCGCGCTCCAGCTTCATCTTCGATCCTCTTCGTCCTTGCCTTCGAATCGGCTGCTGGCGGATGTTCTTCTTAAGGACTCTAGCCTAAATTGACTGCGGGTAGAAAGCTCTTTCTAGCAACCCTAGTCTCTAAATCGATTATGGGTAAAAATGGCTCAAAAGCAACCCTGGTCCACGACCGCGAGTAAAAATGGCTCAAAAGCGACCCTGGTCTACGACCGCGAGTAAAATGGCTAAAAAGCAACATTGGTCCACGACCGCGGGTAAAATGGCTCAAAAGCAAGCCTGGTGTACGACCGTGGGTAAAATGGCTAAAAAGCAACCCTGGTCCACGACCGCGGGTAAAATGGCTAAAAAGCAACCCTGGTCCACGACCGCGGGTAAAATGGCTATCGTCTCGGGTATTCGAGTTGTTTGATAAGAGCGTTCTTATCTTTTCGCCTGGAACGATTTAGACTAATAAATATTTTTCTGTTTACTGTTGTCTGTATTTTGACTGGCACCACTGTTCTATAAAATTTGGCTATCGTCTGGAGTCATATCTTGATGTTATCGGTCACCGCCTGGGAGAAACGCAGGCTGAAGCGGACTGCAAATCGGAGGTTTGTGCACCTGGTAATTAATTACTTACTTTTTACCTTTATGTCACATCGTACCTTTTTCGCTATTTACAGGAATGCCATTCCCTTTTCTTATATAAGGTGGTGGGGTTTCATTTCAACCCCACACCTTCTCTCTCTTCTCTCTCTCTCTAACTTCTAATTTGGATCATTCTCGTGATGGATTTGGATAAATACGATGGTACGAAGGGGATGGATGCGGGTTTTGAGAACCTGACTACAGTGGCCCCTTTCCAGGATCCTGCTTCACATCTGAGCCGGACCCACGCTAACCAGGTAAGTACCCCTTACTCTTTTATTCTTTGACTAGACTTCTAGGCTTTAGTAGCCCTACTTTGAACATGATTTGCATGCTAACCTCTAAGCCGTTTAGAAGACCTTTAGTTAGAAAACGCGAATTTCTATGCGCGTGAGCAATGCTTTATTTATTTTTTGAAAGAATTTTGACTTATATGCACGTGGATAGTAAAAATACAAACAATGCATGCCAACAGTAAAAACGCGAATAACCCGTGAATAGTGCACGTGAATAGTGCATGTGAATAGTAAAAACGCAAAATGTGCACGTGAATAGTAAAAACACAAAACATGCATGTGAATAGTAAAAACGTGAATAGTGCACATGAATAGTAAAAAACGCAAAATGTGCACGTGAATAGTGAAAACGTGGATAGTAGAAACATGAATCATGCAAAAATGACTAAGTTAAACACTCTTAGCCTAAGTTAGAATTAGATTATGCTCCTTGCGAACACGCGGGAGAGTGGAACACCAAAGAATAACGAATTAATTAAATTCTATACAAATGATCCTATGAATGACACCTCACGGGGTAACGACCCTAACTGACTGGTAGTTCTAAGTTAGACCTAAGCATGACCGAAAGAACAACTAGGTTAACAGACTTTTATGCGTCGAAGCGAGGTTCTCGAGGAGTAATGATTTTAGCTGGGCCCGTTTCCTTACCCGTCCTGTTTTTTCCAGGTTCTTGAGATTTCTGGGACTACCGAGGGTATCCACCTCTGGCATGCCATGCTTAGCCCGGCTGCCAAAGCCCGGGTCCGAGAGTTGGGCTTCGAGCCCTTCATCCTGGCGCTGCCACGCGCCAACGGAGTATGTGATCGTTTCGGCCTGCGCGCCTTGTATGAGAGATGGGTAGACTCGATCCACACCTTTCACTTTTCGTTTGGGGAGATGACGATCTCGCCTCGTGACTTCTCCCTACTGACCGGGTTGCGGGGGAGCGGTACCCCGGTTCCCCTCTTCTTTGATATGGTGCATCCCCGGGTCGACCGCGATGAGCTAGCTGCTTTGATCGGACCGGGAGTCTATACAGGGGTCGGGTCCATCTTGGCGAAGTTTATCACCACATCAGGACTATTGAGTCGCAGGGACTCCTGCGGGCTAGATGACACCGATCAGGCTGTTCGCAGCTTTCTTCTGTATGCTTTGGGCGAGACGGTCTTCCGCACCAAGAGCGGGACGATACACGCGGGTCTCATCCAGGCCTTTCGTGATTTGGACGCAGTGTCGTCTTATGATTGGACAGGAGCCGGCTTGGCTTTTCTGTATAAGTTTTTGGATCTGACTTGCCGGAAGCGCAAAGACTTCGGTGGTTACACCTTTGCTCTCATGGTACATCTTTCATCCTTAACTTGTTTCTTTATTCTTTTCACAATTTCTGTTAGTAACCTTTGTTTCTGCGAGTAGGTTTGGGCCTATGAGAGGCAGATCCTTCCGTGCGAGCGTCGGCGTAGACTGCAGGTGGTTAGGCCTCCACTTATGGCTCGGTGGAGTGATTTCAGTCTAGGCACCGAGAAGAGGCGGACGGTGACGCGATTCTTAGCGTGGATCGACTCACAGACTTTGGGGGAGGTGAACATCTTCTAACTACGCTAGATTTTCGTTTGATCAGACTTGATTTTTCTCTTTTGTTTTCAGATTCGGTTTAGGTGGGATGACCTCGACTTCGGTCCCGATTACGCATACGTCACCCGCATCCAGGGGCAGTAGTGCGTACTTACCGGCCCCTGCGTGCGGGCATGGTACTTGGGCGACCGGGGCATCACCGGGGTTAGTGCCTCGCATTGGACACCGGGCGAGATCCCCGCCTCCATATTTGCGGTGCGGACCATGCCTCTGTCGGACATTCGTCGCGACCTGACCCGCCAGTTTGCCCCCCGAGACCTGTGGGACCACGTAGGGGGTCGTGCTCACTATTTATCGACCTTGTTGACCCCGGCGGACGCTCCCGAGGTGACGATGGAGGTGGATCCTAGGACGGACGTGTTTTCAGTCGAGGCTATCGCAGCGGTTTTTGGTAGGGAGGAGCTCCCGGTGAGTGCTTGACCCTTTTTCATTCTTTATTTGCGAGGTGGTTAGGGATACTCATTGTGTCTTCATATGCAGGAGGGTTCTTTGAGGAGTGCTCGGATGTCCGACTTCTTTGATGGTGCTCAGGATTGAACGCCCGCGGGCGAGCCCTCCTATTATGCGGACGAGTCCTCGGGCGTTGCCCGGCCGGAGTGGCCCCCCTTAGGTGTACCTATCCCCGACTTTGGGAGGGACTTCTCGACAGTTCATTATGACGAGTCCGGAGTGGCCTATGCCGGTATTGAGATAGCTCCTTCTGCTTTCACATCGAGGATACCGTTTGATCCCCTGGACGCCCTCCGCACTTCGAGGGAGACATGCACGGATTACGTGTGGTTAACTGGTTATTTCCGAGAGCGACTCAGCCTTCGTTGCGCCAGCCACCTGGTAAGTATCCTTATTTTATTTTAGTGTAGTGGAATGTATGCACATATGTATGTATGACTTCTTTTGTTGCCTTGTTTCAATGTTCTCTTTTTTTTTTCTTTTTTTTTTTTACAGAGCGATCTCCATGCAAATGAGCAGAGGAGGAGTGATTCGCAGCGGGAGGCCGATGCCAGGGTCGGCCAGGTCTATCGAGAGAGAAATGACCATTGGTCCGGGGTGATGCGAGCGGAGACCGAGGGGCGTCTTGCTGCTGAGGAGAGGACGCGAGCGGAGACCGCGGGGCGCCTTGCCGACGAGGAGAGACTTCGAGTTGTCGAGGAGGCCTTATCTGCGGAGCGGGCTTCCCGTCTGAGGGACTTTGAGGATTACTGGGATCTTCCTCCTTATTAGGCTCATTATTTATGGCTTTATGGCTTTTTATTAGAATTACCCCGATGTATAGCTTGTGTATAGGGAGAGGGGTAGATAGTACGTAGGCTTTTTATGTGAAAAGAGAGGTAAGAAATGTATAACTCATGATTCATATTACCATGCATTCAGTAGATTGTAATGATTCCAATCATCCTCTTCAAATATATTCATGCCTTTATTTATTTACAAACAATAGAAATACTCATCCGCTTATACATTATTTTTATGATTGCTCAAGATACAACTAGTGTTACCAGGACCTGCCTTTTTTCGGTTTTCAGATCCCAGCGATTTTTCATCTCTCCTTTTACTATCCCGGAATTTTCAAATGAGTGCCCTTTCGGGTTTTCACCCATTGGGATGTCCCTTATTGTTGCATAGGTCGCCCTTTGCGGGTTTTCAACCTATCGGGAATTTTCATTTCTTTTTTTTTTCTTTTTTTTTTTTTACGAAAAGTATTTCTTAAGCCTATCCAGATTGGTAGGTTCGGAGAACTCCATGCCGTCCATAGTAGTAAGCTTCACCGCCCCTTTGCTTAGTATTTTCTTCACGAGGAATGGCCCTTCCCAGTTTGGCCTGAACTTGCCCCTAGGGTCGGTGTGCGACATTCGGATCTGCTTCAGCACCAGGTTCCCTTCTTTGATAGGGCTGGCCTTGACCTTTTTGTTGAAGGCTCGGGCCATCCGTCTCTGATATAACTACACATGGTAAAGGGCCTCCATTCTTTTCTCGTCTACCAATGCTAACTGTTCATATCGCTTCTTCACCCATTCCGTCTCGGGAATTTCTGCTTCTACTGCGATGCTCAACGATTGCTTTTCAATCTCAATTGGGAGAACGACTTCTGCACCATATACCAAGGAGAACGGTGTTGCCCCGGTTGACGTTCTAACCGTCGTGCGATAAGCCCATAAAGCGAGCGGAAGCTGCTCGTGCCAATTCCGATGCGACTCCACTGTCTTTACAAGAATTCTTTTAAGGTTCTTATTAGCCGCCTCTACTGCACTATTAGCTTGTGGGCGATACGGAGAAGACCTATGATGCTCAATACCGTACTCTTGGAAGAGACTTCTCACCTCTCCCTGAAACTGGACCCCATTATCCGTGATCATATGATGAGGCACTCCGAACCTGGTGATTAGGTGTTTTTCAATGAACTTCCTCATCTGCTTAGACCCCAACTTGCTAAATGATTCTGCCTCTACCCACATGGTGAAGTAATCATTGGCGACTGCAATGAATTTGTGCCCGTTCGACGCATTAGGCCTCACCTCTCCGATGATATCAATGCCCCAAGCCGCAAACGGCCAAATGGGTGCTAACACGTGCAATTCCATAGCTGGTAAGTGATTATAATCTCCGTAGATTTGACAATCATGGCATTTCTTTGGATATTCGTTACAATCTCTTTCCATGGTGAGCCAATAAAAGCCCTGCCTTATGATTTTCTTTGCTAATACTGCCCCTCCCATATGGGCTCCACAAATTCCCGAGCGTACTGACTCCATTGCCTCACGGGCTTCTCCCTCATCCAAGCACCTCAATTGTAAACCATCAGCGTGTCTTTTGTAAAGCAAGTCATTGTGGATGACAAATTGCGGAGCTAACCTTCTGATCACAGCCTGATCCCTAAGTTCTGATTCTGCCGGGTATGCTCCATTTTTCATGAAGTTTACGATATCGAAATACCAAGGCTTTTCATCTGCTCCTAATAGCATTACATCTTCATAGCACGGTTTGTGGGACCTCTTCAGCGCTAAAGGCTTCGAGGCAAGGTTCCGAGGGTTATCCCATACTGACACCAAAGTGGCCAAAGCATTCGCTGCCTGATTCTGTGCTCGAGGAATGTGATAGAAACGACACTCGCTGAATCTCTGCGCCAATCCCTCCAACTGGTCTAGGTATGGACGCAACCTTTCTTCCCTTACTTCCTAGTTTCCCTGTGCTTGTTCGATAATCAGTTTTGAGTCGCCCCAGATTTCAACATATGATGCTCCCAGCGCTGCTAATGACTCCAACCCGTAGATGCACGCTTCATACTCGGCCATATTATTGGTGAGAGGGAAGGATAACTTCTTTGCCATTGGGATCCTTTCTCCTTCTGGTGAGATAAGTAGCACTCCTACCCCGGCTCCATCTGAGTTAACTGCTCCATCGAAGAACATTTTCCACGGTATAACTTCTATCGCGTTCAAGTGCTCATCGGGGAAATCATAGTTTATCTCTTCCTCTTCCGCATTTAGAGGCTGATTGGCCAGAAATTCTGCTACCGCTCTCCCCTTAATAACCTTCTTTGTTACATATTCGATATCAAATTCGGACAAGAGCAACAACCATCGGGCTAGCTTCCCTGTTAGAGACGGAGTTTGGTACAGATACTTCACGGGATCCATCCGGGAAATAATGATCACATTGTAGGATTGAAAATAGTGTCGTAGTTTTTTTGTTAGCCATACTACTGCCACGCACGTCTTTTCGGTCACGTTATACTTAAGCTCGTATTCCAGGAACTTCTTACTCAGATAATACACCGCGTGCTCCACACCGGTGTCCCCTTCTTGGGCCAGCATTGCCCCAATAGATCGCTCCTCGATTGCTACATAGAGGAGAAGCGGTTTTCCAAGTTTAGGCGGTCTTAAAACCGGTGGATTAGACAAATAGTTCCAGACACTCTCCAATGCTTGCTGGCACTTATCATTCCAAACTGTTGGCTGATCTTTCCGCAGTAATTTAAAGATCGGCTCGCAGATCGCAGTGAGTCATGCTATGAACCGACTGATATACTGGACCTGCCCCAGAAATCCTCTCACTTCTTTCTCATTTTTGGGTGCTGGCATTTCTTGTATGGCCTTTACTTTGTCGGGATCCACCTCAATTCCCTTGTTACTGATCACATAGCCTAAGATCTTCCCCGATGAAACGCCAAAGAAGCACTTCTTCGGGTTTAATCTTAGCTTGAATTCTGCGATTCGGGCCAAAAACTTCTCAAGTGCAGCGAAATGCCCCTCTCTCGTCTCCGACTTGACCATCATGTCGTCCACATAGACTTCCACCTCTTTGTGTATCATATCATGGAACAGTGCCGTAGCCATTCTTTGATAAGTTGCCCCGGCGTTTTTCAAACCAAACGGCATTACCCTATAGCAGTACGTTCCCCACTCAGTCGTGAACGAGGTCTTTGCCTTATGCTTCTCGGCCATCTGAACTTGCATGTAGCCCATGAAACCATCCACATTCGTGTGTAAGACACTGGATGCTGCACTGTTAATCAATACATCGATATGAGGCAACGCAAACTCATCTTTGGGGCACGCTTTGTTAAGATCTCTGTAATCAACGCACATTCTCACTTTTCCGTATTTCTTTACGATTGGTACTACATTTGCGACCCACGGAGGATAGTCAATTACTTCGATGAAACCTGCCTCTAACTGTTTCTTCACCTCCTCTCTGATCTTATCTGCCCATTCCGGCCTCATGCGACGGAGCTTCTGTTTCACGGGTTTAACATCGGGGTATGTTGGGATACGGTGAGTTACGATTGATTGATCAATTCCTGGCATGTCTTCGTATGTCCAAGCAAACACTATTTCATATTTTTTAATTATTCTCTCAAATTCTTTCCTCTCTTCAGTGGTTAATTCTTGAGCAATTTGTATAAGTTTAGGATTTTCATCCGTGCCAAGATTGAAAGTTGACATTTCTATTGCATTGATTTCAAATGTAGGCATGTTATATGAATGAGAATGCATGGAATGATCAGAATCAACATCAAGCAAGTAAGCAAAATCAGAATTCATTTCATTGATAGTATCGGCGAGTACATCGTCAGATTCAAATAAAGCAGTAATACAATTTTCATCATCGGGGTTCTCAGGTTTCTCATAAGCTTTGGAGGTACTGGGCTCGTCCACCGCTCCCACAGTTGCTTCAATAGTGATGACCTGCTCCTCAGCATTCAGATCTAACATCATGATCTCCTCGACGAAACAGCTTGCCTTTCCTTTGCCCCAATCGGTAACATCATTGAAGATCTCGAAGCCCGGCAGAATCTTTCCTTCGGTGCTAGTCCATGACTCAGGAGCCCCCGAATAAACCTTCTTGTGACCCTCATTCACAAAATACTTCTTTAGGCCCACTTTTCCTTCACCACCTGTGTTGGACAGACCTCCCTGCTCATACCCCAAACCCCTCCGGGTTTTCTGACTCTTGAAATTCGGAAACTCTGGCAATCCTTGATGGTGGGCTCCCAAGCCCATACCGGGGATGAAACCCCCTTTCATCATCTTCACCACATCGGTGGTCATGCTAGACTCGTAGATCCCAGAAACTTGGAATCCGGAGAAAAGCTGAGGCTCAATTCCCAATGCCGCCACTGAACTCAATTTCTCAGCTCTGATCGTCACTATCTCCTCCCCGAAGGGAAATTTGATCATCTGGTGGAGCGTGGAGGGCACACCTCCCAACTTATGGAACCATGGACGTCCCAACAACACGGCAAACGTCACCGGTATATCCAGCACAGTGAATTCAGTCTCCTCTTCATGCGGCCCTACCTTCAGCTTAGCCTTAAAAACTCCTTCAATGTGCCTATGGCTATCATCATAGGCCCTGATCACGGTTTCCGAAGCAGTCAAATCTCCTCCTTCTACTCCCAACTTGGACAAAAGTTTTAGTGGGCAAACATTAATGGCCGATCCATCATCGACCATCACACATCTAGTCTTTTTCCCGTTAATTTCAGCTCGGATGTACAAAGGCTTGTTGTGAGCCTTCCCCTCTTCTGGGACATCTTCGTCAGTGAACATGATTTCGGTCTTCTTCTGGGCCATAATTGCCCCTACTAATGCTGCCGGCTCAGTATCGGTAGAAATAACCAAATTCTGTAGCTCTTTCATCAGATTTTCACGGTGGTACTTGGAATGGCATAGGACTTCCCACACCATAGACTTAGCTTGTGTTTTCTTCAACTGCTCGAGGACCTGGTCATCTAGCTTGGGAGCCGATCCTTCCCCTATCTCAGTCTCACCCACGGGTGCCTTTCCCTCGGCCACTCGACCTGATCTTGTCATGACAGCAATTTCCGGCTCTTCATCAGATTCATCCCAAATATTGATAGGAATTCTCCGATCAGTATCCTCCTCATCCGAGGAACTTTCCCAAATGTCCACAATCATCAGATCCATTACGCGAGGAACGTTTGAATTCAAATAAAAGGGATCCGTTGATCCATACAAAGCCCAGCCTATTAAATCATCATAATCCCTGAGGGATACTCTGCTCATCCTCCTTGCCACCAACGGAATTACGCCTCTCTGTATGGACATGAGCTGCACCTTATCACTCATCGTTTCACGACACTGCTCGTAGCGGTGCCTCCACCTCCTAACATAATCCATGAATGGTTCCTCGGGGAATTTCCTGATCCTATCTAGATCTTCCAGGGATCCCGTCCATGGAACATACATCTCATATCTCGCCACAAAAGCATCCCTAAGCGGTATCCAATGACCCATTTCCTCCTCTGATAGGCCTTGGTGCCACAACAAGGCTTCTCCCATGAGGGTTTCCGGGAAATGTTCATGTAATTCACATTGAGGGAACCCGGCGTCATACATATGGTTGCGTAATAACCTTGCATGCTCAATAGGATCTCGGTATCCACCATACCTAGGCATTGCTAACACTGCTTCAGGTGTCTCATAGGAGGGCGAGTCCGGTGTTTGTTCCGCAAGCATCCATACTGTATACTCTTTGATAAACCTCTTCGTCATCGCGGCCCAATCGCGCTTAATATGCATTGGGAGAGACATATACCACATCAGTGGCTCTCCCATTAGTGAATTGCAAAACAGGCTAGTGATCTCTTCTTCCTTAAAACCCAAAGGCCCCCATGGCCGACAAGTAGAAGTGAAGATGTTCCATCGGATCCTTGTTGCCATTATACTTACTGACCCTCGGTAACGGACGCTTGATAGGTCCAATCTGCATCGCAAAGCGCTCTGCGGTCCTGTCCTTAGCTCTCTGGTACTTTTCTAGGAATAGATCAGACAGTCGTTCCCAATCATGCTTGCAGGAGTCGGGCAACGAGTGGAACCATCCCAAAGGCTCGCCTATCAGCGAATGGTGGAACCACTGAGCGATCTCGTCCACCCCAAAAGATTCAACAAACATATCGTGCATATACTCACGCAAGTGCACATCGGGATCTTCCCCTCCACTAATCAGACTTAATTTTGGCACAATAGTCCGAGACGACCCTTCTCCGGTCTCTTCAGCACTATCTTCGTCATACGGTGCTCCACCGTCCAACCCTTCATCCATCGGTTCACCCTCTTATTCTTTGCCAAGGAAGGACACATATAGGCCAGTTCCTACATTGCTCTTCTCATCGGAGTCCAACAACTCCTCTCCATTTTCCCCGAAGGATTCCACAACCCTGCTTTCTCTCAGCCCGACTCCGATCATACTCACCCTATGATTAGGTAGTGGATTACGCCTAGTGGAAGGGTTTGCCGATGAAGGGTCAGCTATCTTCTTCTCCTCAATCAAATCTTGGATCTCGTGCTTCAACCTCTCACAGTTCTCAATAGTATGCCCATAACTGCTGTGGAATTCGCAGTATCCCCTAGCTTGTATCTGCGGAGAAGGTGGTGCTTTGTTATAAGGAGTGAGGGCTTTCAACAATCCCTTTTTTTGCAATCGTTCGAAAACTTTTGCGTAGGTCTGATGAAATTTGGAAAACTGCCTCTTTTCGATAGCATTAAGATCAAGCACTTTCACTGTGGCCGATTCTGTACTCGCGCTTGGCCCTCCGACACTATATCCAGACTTTGTCCACTTGGTATAAGCTTTCTTCGGCTCACCATCCCACTCAACTGTCAAGGCGCAACTATACATCTGATTAAAATCGGTAAAAGGCATATACCGCAGCTCATTCTTAATATATGGCAACGTATTGCCAATTACCATTCGGATCTGATCCTACTCAAGCGGCTTTTGCTTCATAACTGCCGCCTTGGCTCTCCACCTCCTTACAAAATCGGAAAAAGATTCCCCGGCCTGCTGCTTAGTGCTCTCTAGCTCCTTCAGAGTAACCTCAAGCATAGTATTAAAACTATACTGAGCGATAAATGACTTTGCCAACTCCTTCCAATCTCTTTTCGTAACCATCGGCAACGCATGGAACCATATGAGGGTAGCCCCCTCCAGATAAGTGTTAAACAGACCCAGGACTTGATCCCCAGTCAGGATCGTGTGCTTCATTACTGCGACATACTGATTCATGTGGGCGGTAGGATCCCCAGTTCCATCGAACTTTTTCATGTCAGGGAGCCGGAATTTCAAAGGCAAAGCAGTTGCCGACAAACAATTCTTCAAGTTATAAAAGTCCTGACTTCCGGAGCTTCCCCCACGCAGATCCTGCACCTCCTGAGTGATATGCTGCTTCCACTCCTCTTCCTTAGCTTTTTCTTTCTCAAGCTGTTTCCGGATATAGTCCTGATAGTCATCCTCATTCCCAAAGCGGGGACCAGTGTCTGCCTCATTCTCAGCGCGCTTACTACCACTCTTGTTATCCTTCAACGCCAGCTCAGCTAGCTGGGCCAAAATTGCGGCCAACTAATCATTAATGTTGTTCACAGAGTTTTCCAATTCGGCCACCTTTTCATCGGTCGCAGACATACTGACAGAAGACTGAGTATACTCGGACGAAGATGATTCAGAAGCCACAACTGCCGATTCAGAACTGTCAATCTGTAGCTGATCAAACTGCCTGACTAGCCGATTACTCTCGTGAAACCACAACCGCTTAATGATGACGTCTGCGCGAACGATATCCATTAGTATGTATGCATGATTTTATATGCATGATTCGTGGTGTGTGCGTTTATTATTTACGAATATATAAGATAAGAAGAACAAACGTTAGTCTAATTACACGCATCACAACATCTCTCTTCCACCCTTATTCCTCCACACACTCGATGGTCCAAGTCTCTTTCCTAGGATTTTGGTTTGGGGTTCACATTGCGGTCCAGGGGACGTGTGATGCCGTCGATTATTGCGGAAATAGTAAATCATCCATCAGACAATACAGTTCGTTTTAACGTATCAACGTTTAGTTACTAAGATATCGACCAAATTGGATTGTCCTTTCGGAATAACTCGTCTTTTGTTATTTCACGAGACGCATTAGTTCGGGTTTTGACTCCCTTTCGAGCGTATCTCGGATTTAGACGTGGTACGAGTTATTTCTTTGAGTTCAATCGTTCGTTACCGACAACGATTCGTTCCCTTTTATTCGCGTGGGTTCGTGTCTCGATTTTTTGGATTACAACGGGATCTTTTGGATCTATCGAGAGACGTAACCACGTATTTGTTTAGTGAGAGTATCACTTTTTGGATTTTATTCTTAGGGAACGGAATTATCGCGTAACGTGTTTGTGTCTAGCGTTAAGATTCGCTTGCTCGTTTTAGCTACGTGAAAAGATGGCGAGTCTTATTCGAGCGCACGATAATCTCTCGGCTAGCAACAATTTTTTACTTCTTCCAATTTACGGGATATATCATCCTAGCGTGGTTATAGAAAATCAACGTTTCGTTGAATCACATGCTTATTCGAAGCAGGGATATTATCGTTCTTTTTCATTCAGGCACAAGTTAAGCAAGCACACATGTCGGGCCATATTTCTTGCAGTTTTGGTAACAGTCGAAATGATCGAGCCATTAGTCAAACCCACAGTCTCGTCCATATGGTGCAATCATGCGGTTTAGCTTAATTCGGCTTCGTGATTTTAAACGGCGTGTATACCAGTTCGAGGCACGTATTTAACGACATTGGTTCATTTTCTTTAACTACTCTCGGGATTGACACATATCGTAGATACAGAATGATTTTGGTCGTTTGTTTATTTTCCTTTTATTTTCTTAGTCACTTTTGCGGATACGTCCATTTCTCCTTAAAACAACGCAAGTTATAACGTAAGAGCTCATTTTTTATTCGAAAGGGACGGGTCACGTTTATGAAACTCTTTACGTTACGACAAGGTCGTTCGAAACAGAAATGTTCTTTGTTTTCGTTTTGTCATAATCTCGTTTTATCCCAACGTATTTAAAGAATGTGAATAACGGCTATCGTTAATATAGTCTTTTGAATCGAGATACGACTATCCTTAATATCAAATCGATTTGTACTAATACGTGCTTACGTCATAACGTGTTTCCTGAACATGTGCCTTCTTCGGGACACGGAAAGGGACCAGGCGGGTCGCACAAGTTCATTCATACGAGATGACTAAGTCGTCTTTAATTCGAATCGTTTCGATGCTTTGGGGCAGTTTATATATCGGTTTAAGAGTATATATTAACGTTCCGTTTCATTTTCTTTACATATTTTAGGATTAGACACGTATCATGGCAATTTGAAAACACGAATTGATTCATTTATCACACCAAAAATAGTAACGGGTAATCCTATGGCAACTTCTAAGGCTACTATATGCTGACACGGCTGACCGTGGGACCTCACAGGACCGCACAAATTCGCCCCTAACGAATGGATGGGGACCCTTTGGCGCCTTACTGTAATGGGGAACTTACACTAGCCTCTTTCGAGCGACGAATGGACTCTCGCTAGAGGTTTCGCGGAAATTACCCAAAAGGTTTGCAATAATGCGTATGAATGCATACGAAAAGAAATAATACGATCCGTCCCCGTTAAGGGCTTAATACACGCCATCCGGAATCAAATTTCTCGCGTCCCCAGCAGAGTCGCCACTTGTTAGACAAGGTGCCGAAACGGCCTCGCCCGGGCGGACCGGGGGGTGGACACCTCATGGCGACGTAAGCGGTGATTGGCACCGAAAGCAACCAATCGTGGAATCAAGCTGCTCGGAGCTCGGAGTATGGAAGAGTCGCCACCCACGAATGGGAAAATGAACACCCATCCCTTACGGGAGACCGGTGAGGGTTCGGGAAACTTAGGTACGAGCCGAGAAGGCTAGCTCCTTTCCGGAGAAGTGCTACAAGGCACCCCGACATCGCCCGGTTATGAACCACCGGCCTCCTACTCAGTGTGTTAGGCGATAACGGACTAATCGCATATTTCTTTAAGTTTAAAATTCATTTGAAACCTTTTCTTTCTCGCTTTGAAAACCGTTTTGAGCATGTTATTGAAAGCCATTTTAGTAAAGAATCACCCATTTTGCATAAATCTAAAGTATACAAGAGAGAAAGGGGGAGAAGAAAGAATTGATTTATTTACAGTGTGTTTGTGCTTCATATTATACACTAACTCTAAACTAATCTCATTCCCCAAAACAAGTTTATTTACATGGTTCGTACCTTAATCGCCGTTGGAGCGATTTAGGTACGTTTAAAAACCCCGTTTAATGATTTTCACTCGAATCGCCGTTGGAACGACTCGAGCGTTTGAAAACGTTTGAGCCAACATTTTTAATCTAAAAGCGTGATTAGGCATACAAGTCAATTTATTTTGTTCAAAAAAACATTTAGTTAAGAAAACGATTGAAAACTCTATTATTTATAATGAAAACGATTTTAATTACAAGGTTCGCTTAATCCGTCGTTGGAACGAATTAAGGTTTTAACATGCGATGTTTTAGGAAATGGTTTAAAAAACGTCAAGAAAACATTATTTACACTTTAGGAATATCTAGAAAACTTAAGTTTAAATAAACAAATTAAACTCTCTTTGTGATTTATTTTCCCCTTTTTCCACTCAATTAACTCTTTACTTATCATGATTACAACAATAAACTAACTAAACCAAAATTTGTCAATTGAAAACCAATTTAAAACATATATCCCCAAATGCCAAAAGGATAAGGAAAAGAATATACATATATATATATATTTTAGATAAAAATAATGATATACCTATAACTTTAAAAACCAAGTAAAGAATACCATATAATATAGCTAAGTATATGTATAATAGTGAAAATAACACTAAGTATGATATATTATAATCAAAACATGTAAAAATAATGAACAAAGTTCATAAATAAGAAAAAAACATGTTTACCTCAAACTAGTTTTACATAATAAAAATAACTTCCATCCTAAATAATATCTAACATAGCTCAAATAAGCCAAAACTACATATATATACATATATACTACTTTATAAAACTAGACCAAAACAAATTAAATCTCAAAAATGAAGTAAGTTGCTACATAACACCTAATTAGTAGTTATGTAACTCAAAAATAATTTTAACCAATATATTACATAATTATATACATGTATATAAGAGATTCAATATAAAAGAAAATGAGAAAATGGATTTAAGAGGTGATTTTCGGTTTCCAGCAGATTACCGACGGAAAATCCGTCGCCAATCTGCTGTTAGTGACAGAAAAGGTAGAATTACAGCAGCAGTCCAAAACTTTCCAGATTTATTCAAACACCTTAAATTAGATCTATTCTATCGTTTTGGATCTCCGAGCTACCCAAATTGGATCATAGCCTATAACGGAGATCCCTAAACGATGTTTTTTATTTAAAACGTTATTTAGAAAATTTTGAAAACTTATAATTACAACTTTTTAATCCCGAACTACCTTTTGAATCGGATCACGGTTCGTATTGGGATATTAAAACGAGGTTTTTATTTCAAAAACAAAACCGAACGTTTATTTAATACGAGGCGAGAATTAAATAAATACGAAAAATTAAATAAAGCGTGATAAATAAATAAATAACTAAATAAATAAAATTATAACATAAAAATAAATAAATAAAGGAAATAAATTAAATAAAATAAAACGAGTCTAGTCCTCGGATAATACCTCAAGATCGGTATCTTGCAGTCGAAGTCGGTTGATTCCACGAGTTATGATTTTCCGGTTTTTTTGTGTTTTTGATAAAATATTCAAATTTGGAAAATTTGGAATTTTTTTGGGAAAAAAAATATTTTCTCAAAAAAATTGACTTTCTCTCTCTAAAAATGTCTAGAGTGAGAAAGCTCCCAAAAATTCTCCTCCTCCCAAAATGCATGGGGATCCGTGCCTTAAATAGGCAATGGATCCCGGAAGCTTTGGGCGTCGCCCAAAGCCGGTTGGGCGAACGCCCAACTATCGTTGGGTGTACGCCCAACCTCAGTTGGGCGCGCGCCCAACCAACGTTGGGCGCGCGCGCCCAACTGATGTTGGGCGTTCGCCCAACGAGCGTTGGGCGTCCGCCCAACGTTGCTGGGCGCTCGCCCAGCGGCTGCCGGGGGCGCTCGCCCAACGGCCGTCGGGCGTGCGCCCTGCGCTGTCGGGTGCTCGCGCCCAACGGTCGTCGAGCGCGCGCTCCGCGCCGCCGGGCGTGCACGTCCAGCGGACGTCGAGCGTGCGCCCCGTGCTACCGGGCGTGCGTTCGACTGTCGTCGGACACGCGTCGGCTGCCGCTAGGCGCTCGCACCACGTCGCTGAGCACTCGCTAGCCGTCCACTTGACGACCGCGACTCCCATTAACCTTTCCTTTCTTTTTTTATTATATATTTTTTCTTCTCTTTTTTAAAATTTCCGGAACCAACCGCTTCGACCGCTTCGTTACAGGTTTTCGTCACAGGTCCTCCGACTCGGTGTCTACAGTTGCCCCTACTTTCCTATTTTGACAGTGATGTGTGTGTTTTGAAACGTTTTTTTTGCTAACGCAACACATGCAATGTAAAACATATTAAAGTAAAAGACACGTAAAGAGTAGGAGGAAGAATACCTGATCTATGCGCTGCGCGCTCCAGCTTCATCTTCGATCCTCTTCGTCCTTGCCTTCGAATCGGCTGCTGGCGGATGTTCTTCTTAAGGACTCTAGCCTAAATTGACTGCGGGTAGAAAGCTCTTTCTAGCAACCCTAGTCTCTAAATCGATTATGGGTAAAAATGGCTCAAAAGCAACCCTGGTCCACGACCGCGAGTAAAAATGGCTCAAAAGCGACCCTGGTCTACGACCGCGAGTAAAATGGCTAAAAAGCAACATTGGTCCACGACCGCGGGTAAAATGGCTCAAAAGCAAGCCTGGTGTACGACCGTGGGTAAAATGGCTAAAAAGCAACCCTGGTCCACGACCGCGGGTAAAATGGCTAAAAAGCAACCCTGGTCCACGACCGCGGGTAAAATGGCTCAAAAGCAACCCTGGTCCACGACCGCGGGTAAAATGGCTCAAAAGCAAAAGGTTCTCTCTAACAATTCTGAATTCTGAAGCGCTGTCATCGGTATCTTTACTGGAGCTATCGTCTCGGGTATTCGAGTTGTTTGATAAGAGCGTTCTTATCTTTTCGCCTGGAACGATTTAGACTAATAAATATTTTTCTGTTTACTGTTGTCTGTATTTTGACTGGCACCACTGTTCTATAAAATTTGGCTATCGTCTGGAGTCATATCTTGATGTTATCGGTCACCGCCTGGGAGAAACGCAGGCTGAAGCGGACTGCAAATCGGAGGTTTGTGCACCTGGTAATTAATTACTTACTTTTTACCTTTATGTCACATCGTACCTTTTTCGCTATTTACAAGAATGCCATTCCCTTTTCTTATATAAGGTGGTGGGGTTTCATTTCAACCCCACACCTTCTCTCTCTTCTCTCTCTCTCTAACTTCTAATTTGGATCATTCTCGTGATGGATTTGGATAAATACGATGGTACGAAGGGGATGGATGCGGGTTTTGAGAACCTGACTACAGTGGCCCCTTTCCAGGATCCTGCTTCACATCTGAGCCGGACCCACGCTAACCAGGTAAGTACCCCTTACTCTTTTATTCTTTGACTAGACTTCTAGGCTTTAGTAGCCCTACTTTGAACATGATTTGCATGCTAACCTCTAAGCCGTTTAGAAGACCTTTAGTTAGAAAACGCGAATTTCTATGCGCGTGAGCAATGCTTTATTTATTTTTTGAAAGAATTTTGACTTATATGCACGTGGATAGTAAAAATACAAACAATGCATGCCAACAGTAAAAACGCGAATAACCCGTGAATAGTGCACGTGAATAGTAAAAACGCAAAATGTGCACGTGAATAGTAAAAACACAAAACATGCATGTGAATAGTAAAAACGTGAATAGTGCACATGAATAGTAAAAAACGCAAAATGTGCACGTGAATAGTGAAAACGTGGATAGTAGAAACATGAATCATGCAAAAATGACTAAGTTAAACACTCTTAGCCTAAGTTAGAATTAGATTATGCTCCTTGCGAACACGCGGGAGAGTGGAACACCAAAGAATAACGAATTAATTAAATTCTATACAAATGATCCTATGAATGACACCTCACGGGGTAACGACCCTAACTGACTGGTAGTTCTAAGTTAGACCTAAGCATGACCGAAAGAACAACTAGGTTAACAGACTTTTATGCGTCGAAGCGAGGTTCTCGAGGAGTAATGATTTTAGCTGGGCCCGTTTCCTTACCCGTCCTGTTTTTTCCAGGTTCTTGAGATTTCTGGGACTACCGAGGGTATCCACCTCTGGCATGCCATGCTTAGCCCGGCTGCCAAAGCCCGGGTCCGAGAGTTGGGCTTCGAGCCCTTCATCCTGGCGCTGCCACGCGCCAACGGAGTATGTGATCGTTTCGGCCTGCGCGCCTTGTATGAGAGATGGGTAGACTCGATCCACACCTTTCACTTTTCATTTGGGGAGATGACGATCTCGCCTCGTGACTTCTCCCTACTGACCGGGTTGCGGGGGAGCGGTACCCCGGTTCCCCTCTTCTTTGATATGGTGCATCCCCGGGTCGACCGCGATGAGCTAGCTGCTTTGATCGGACCGGGAGTCTATACAGGGGTCGGGTCCATCTTGGCGAAGTTTATCACCACATCAGGACTATTGAGTCGCAGGGACTCCTGCGGGCTAGATGACACCGATCAGGCTGTTCGCAGCTTTCTTCTGTATGCTTTGGGCGAGACGGTCTTCCGCACCAAGAGCGGGACGATACACGCGGGTCTCATCCAGGCCTTTCGTGATTTGGACGCAGTGTCGTCTTATGATTGGACAGGAGCCGGCTTGGCTTTTCTGTATAAGTTTTTGGATCTGACTTGCCGGAAGCGCAAAGACTTCGGTGGTTACACCTTTGCTCTCATGGTACATCTTTCATCCTTAACTTGTTTCTTTATTCTTTTCACAATTTCTGTTAGTAACCTTTGTTTCTGCGAGTAGGTTTGGGCCTATGAGAGGCAGATCCTTCCGTGCGAGCGTCGGCGTAGACTGCGGGTGGTTAGGCCTCCACTTATGGCTCGGTGGAGTGATTTCAGTCTAGGCACCGAGAAGAGGCGGACGGTGACGCGATTCTTAGCGTGGATCGACTCACAGACTTTGGGGGAGGTGAACATCTTCTAACTACGCTAGATTTTCGTTTGATCAGACTTGATTTTTCTCTTTTGTTTTCAGATTCGGTTTAGGTGGGATGACCTCGACTTCGGTCCCGATTACGCATACGTCACCCGCATCCAGGGGCAGTAGTGCGTACTTACCGGCCCCTGCGTGCGGGCATGGTACTTGGGCGACCGGGGCATCACCGGGGTTAGTGCCTCGCATTGGACACCGGGCGAGATCCCCGCCTCCATATTTGCGGTGCGGACCATGCCTCTGTCGGACATTCGTCGCGACCTGACCCGCCAGTTTGCCCCCCGAGACCTGTGGGACCACGTAGGGGGTCGTGCTCACTATTTATCGACCTTGTTGACCCCGGCGGACGCTCCCGAGGTGACGATGGAGGTGGATCCTAGGACGGACGTGTTTTCAGTCGAGGCTATCGCAGCGGTTTTTGGTAGGGAGGAGCTCCCGGTGAGTGCTTGAACCTTTTTCATTCTTTATTTGCGAGGTGGTTAGGGATACTCATTGTGTCTTCATATGCAGGAGGGTTCTTTGAGGAGTGCTCGGATGTCCGACTTCTTTGATGGTGCTCAGGATTGAACGCCTGCGGGCGAGCCCTCCTATTATGCGGGCGAGTCCTCGGGCGTTGCCCGACCGGAGTGGCCCCCCTTAGGTGTACCTATCCCCGACTTTGGGAGGGACTTCTCGACAGTTCATTATGACGAGTCCGGAGTGGCCTATGCCGGTATTGAGATAGCTCCTTCTGCTTTCACATCGAGGATACCGTTTGATCCCCCGGACGCCCTCCGCACTTCGAGGGAGACATGCACGGATTACGTGTGGTTAACTGGTTATTTCCGAGAGCGACTCAGCCTTCGTTGCGCCAGCCACCTGGTAAGTATCCTTATTTTATTTTAGTGTAGTGGAATGTATGCACATATGTATGTATGACTTCTTTTGTTGCCTTGTTTCAATGTTCTCTTTTTTTTTTTTCTTTTTTTTTTTTACAGAGCGATCTCCATGCAAATGAGCAGAGGAGGAGTGATTCGCAGCGGGAGGCCGATGCCAGGGTCGGCCAGGTCTATCGGGAGAGAAATGACCATTGGTCCGGGGTGATGCGAGCGGAGACCGAGGGGCGTCTTGCTGCTGAGGAGAGGACGCGAGCGGAGACCGCGGGGCGCCTTGCCGACGAGGAGAGACTTCGAGTTATCGAGGAGGCCTTATCTGCGGAGCGGGCTTCCCGTCTGAGGGACTTTGAGGATTACTGGGATCTTCCTCCTTATTAGGCTCATTATTTATGGCTTTATGGCTTTTTATTAGAATTACCCCGATGTATAGCTTGTGTATAGGGAGAGGGGTGGATAGTACGTAAGCTTTTTATGTGAAAAGAGAGGTAAGAAATGTATAACTCATGATTCATATTACCATGCATTCAGTAGATTGTAATGATTCCAATCATCCTCTTCAAATATATTCATGCCTTTATTTATTTACAAACAATAGAAATACTCATCCGCTTATACATTATTTTTATGATTGCTCAAGATACAACTACTGTTACCAGGACCTGCCTTTTTTCGGTTTTCAGATCCCAGCGATTTTTCATCTCTCCTTTTACTATCCCGGAATTTTCAAATGAGTGCCCTTTCGGGTTTTCACCCATTGGGATGTCCCTTATTGTTGCATAGGTCGCCCTTTGCGGGTTTTCAACCTATCGGGAATTTTCATTTCTTTTTTTTTTCTTTTTTTTTTTTACGAAAAGTATTTCTTAAGCCTATCCAGATTGGTAGGTTCGGAGAACTCCATGCCGTCCATAGTAGTAAGCTTCACCGCCCCTTTGCTTAGTATTTTCTTCACGAGGAATGGCCCTTCCCAGTTTGGCCTGAACTTGCCCCTAGGGTCGGTGTGCGACATTCGGATCTGCTTCAGCACCAGGTTCCCTTCTTTGATAGGGCTGGCCTTGACCTTTTTGTTGAAGGCTCGGGCCATCCGTCTCTGATATAACTGCACATGGTAAAGGGCCTCCATTCTTTTCTCGTCTACCAATGCTAACTGTTCATATCGCTTCTTCACCCATTCCGTCTCGGGAATTTCTGCTTCTACTGCGATGCTCAACGATTGCTTTTCAATCTCAATTGGGAGAACGACTTCTGCACCATATACCAAGGAGAACGGCGTTGCCCCGGTTGACGTTCTAACCGTCGTGCGATAAGCCCATAAAGCGAGCGGAAGCTGCTCGTGCCAATTCCGATGCGACTCCACTGTCTTTACAAGAATTCTTTTAAGGTTCTTATTAGCCGCCTCTACTGCACTATTAGCTTGTGGGCGATACGGAGAAGACCTATGATGCTCAATACCGTACTCTTGGAAGAGACTTCTCACCTCTCCCTGAAACTGGACCCCATTATCCGTGATCATATGATGAGGCACTCCGAACCTGGTGATTAGGTGTTTTTCAATGAACTTCCTCATCTGCTTAGACCCCAACTTGCTAAATGATTCTGCCTCTACCCACATGGTGAAGTAATCATTGGCGACTGCAATGAATTTGTGCCCGTTCGACGCATTAGGCCTCACCTCTCCGATGATATCAATGCCCCAAGCCGCAAACGGCCAAATGGGTGCTAACACGTGCAATTCCATAGCTGGTAAGTGATTATAATCTCCGTAGATTTGACAATCATGGCATTTCTTTGGATATTCGTTACAATCTCTTTCCATGGTGAGCCAATAAAAGCCCTGCCTTATGATTTTCTTTGCTAATACTGCCCCTCCCATATGGGCTCCACAAATTCCCGAGCGTACTGACTCCATTGCCTCACGGGCTTCTCCCTCATCCAAGCACCTCAATTGTAAACCATCAGCGTGTCTTTTGTAAAGCAAGTCATTGTGGATGACAAATTGCGGAGCTAACCTTCTGATCACAGCCTGATCCCTAAGTTCTGATTCTGCCGGGTATGCTCCATTTTTCATGAAGTTTACGATATCGAAATACCAAGGCTTTTCATCTGCTCCTAATAGCATTACATCTTCATAGCACGGTTTGTGGGACCTCTTCAGCGCTAAAGGCTTCGAGGCAAGGTTCCGAGGGTTATCCCATACTGGCACCAAAGTGGCCAAAGCATTCGCTGCCTGATTCTGTGCTCGAGGAATGTGATAGAAACGACACTCGCTGAATCTCTGCGCCAATCCCTCCAACTGGTCTAGGTATGGACGCAACCTTTCTTCCCTTACTTCCTATTTTCCCTGTGCTTGTTCGATAATCAGTTTTGAGTCGCCCCAGATTTCAACATATGATGCTCCCAGCGCTGCTAATGACTCCAACCCGTAGATGCACGCTTCATACTCGGCCATATTATTGGTGAGAGGGAAGGATAACTTCTTTGCCATTGGGATCCTTTCTCCTTCTGGTGAGATAAGTAGCACTCCTACCCCGGCTCCATCTGAGTTAACTGCTCCATCGAAGAACATTTTCCACGGTATAACTTCTATCGCGTTCAAGTGCTCATCGGGGAAATCATAGTTTATCTCTTCCTCTTCCGCATTTAGAGGCTGATTGGCCAGAAATTCTGCTACCGCTCTCCCCTTAATAACCTTCTTTGTTACATATTCGATATCAAATTCGGACAAGAGCAACAACCATCGGGCTAGCTTCCCTGTTAGAGACGGAGTTTGGTACAGATACTTCACGGGATCCATCCGGGAAATAATGATCACATTGTAGGATTGAAAATAGTGTCGTAGTTTTTTTGTTAGCCATACTACTGCCACGCACGTCTTTTCGGTCACGTTATACTTAAGCTCGTATTCCAGGAACTTCTTACTCAGATAATACACCGCGTGCTCCACACCGGTGTCCCCTTCTTGGGCCAGCATTGCCCCAATAGATCGCTCCTCGATTGCTACATAGAGGAGAAGCGGTTTTCCAAGTTTAGGCGGTCTTAAAACCGGTGGATTAGACAAATAGTTCCAGACACTCTCCAATGCTTGCTGGCACTTATCATTCCAAACTGTTGGCTGATCTTTCCGCAGTAATTTAAAGATCGGCTCGCAGATCGCAGTGAGTCATGCTATGAACCGACTGATATACTGGACCTGCCCCAGAAATCCTCTCACTTCTTTCTCATTTTTGGGTGCTGGCATTTCTTGTATGGCCTTTACTTTGTCGGGATCCACCTCAATTCCCTTGTTACTGATCACATAGCCTAAGATCTTCCCCGATGAAACGCCAAAGAAGCACTTCTTCGGGTTCAATCTTAGCTTGAATTCTGCGATTCGGGCCAAAAACTTCTCAAGTGCAGCGAAATGCCCCTCTCTCGTCTCCGACTTGACCATCATGTCGTCCACATAGACTTCCACCTCTTTGTGTATCATATCATGGAACAGTGCCGTAGCCATTCTTTGATAAGTTGCCCCGGCGTTTTTCAAACCAAACGGCATTACCCTATAGCAGTACGTTCCCCACTCAGTCGTGAACGAGGTCTTTGCCTTATGCTTCTCGGCCATCTGAACTTGCATGTAGCCCATGAAACCATCCACATTCGTGTGTAAGACACTGGATGCTGCACTGTTAATCAATACATCGATATGAGGCAACGCAAACTCATCTTTGGGGCACGCTTTGTTAAGATCTCTGTAATCAACGCACATTCTCACTTTTCCGTCTTTCTTTACGATTGGTACTACATTTGCGACCCACGGAGGATAGTCAATTACTTCGATGAAACCTGCCTCTAACTGTTTCTTCACCTCCTCTCTGATCTTATCTGCCCATTCCGGCCTCATGCGACGGAGCTTCTGTTTCACGGGTTTAACATCGAGGTATGTTGGGATACGGTGAGTTACGATTGATTGATCAATTCCTGGCATGTCTTCGTATGTCCAAGCAAACACTATTTCATATTTTTTAATTATTCTCTCAAATTCTTTCCTCTCTTCAGTGGTTAATTCTTGAGCAATTTGTATAAGTTTAGGATTTTCATCCGTGCCAAGATTGAAAGTTGACATTTCTATTGCATTGATTTCAAATGTAGGCATGTTATATGAATGAGAATGCATGGAATGATCAGAATCAACATCAAGCAAGTAAGCAAAATCAGAATTCATTTCATTGATAGTATCGGCGAGTACATCGTCAGATTCAAATAAAGCAGTAATACAATTTTCATCATCGGGGTTCTCAGGTTTCTCATAAGCTTTGGAGGTACTGGGCTCGTCCACCGCTCCCACAGTTGCTTCAATAGTGATGACCTGCTCCTCAGCATTCAGATCTAACATCATGATCTCCTCGACGAAACAGCTTGCCTTTCCTTTGCCCCAATCGGTAACATCATTGAAGATCTCGAAGCCCGGCAGAATCTTTCCTTCGGTGCTAGTCCATGACTCAGGAGCCCCCGAATAAACCTTCCTGTGACCCTCATTCACAAAATACTTCTTTAGGCCCACTTTTCCTTCACCACCTGTGTTGGACAGACCTCCCTGCTCATACCCCAAACCCCTCCGGGTTTTCTGACTCTTGAAATTCGGAAACTCTGGCAATCCTTGATGGTGGGCTCCCAAGCCCATACCGGGGATGAAACCCCCTTTCATCATCTTCACCACATCGGTGGTCATGCTAGACTCGTAGATCCCAGAAACTTGGAATCCGGAGAAAAGCTGAGGCTCAATTCCCAATGCCGCCACTGAACTCAATTTCTCAGCTCTGATCGTCACTATCTCCTCCCCGAAGGGAAATTTGATCATCTGGTGGAGCGTGGAGGGCACACCTCCCAACTTGTGGAACCATGGACGTCCCAACAACACGGCAAACGTCACCGGTATATCCAGCACAGTGAATTCAGTCTCCTCTTCATGCGGCCCTACCTTCAGCTTAGCCTTAAAAACTCCTTCAATGTGCCTATGGCTATCATCATAGGCCCTGATCACGATTTCCGAAGCAGTCAAATCTCCTCCTTCTACTCCCAACTTGGACAAAAGTTTTAGTGGGCAAACATTAATGGCCGATCCATCATCGAACATCACACATCTAGTCTTTTTCCCGTTAATTTCAGCTCGGATGTACAAAGGCTTGTTGTGAGCCTTCCCCTCTTCTGGGAGATCTTCGTCAGTGAACATGATTTCGGTCTTCTTCTGGGCCATAATTGCCCCTACTAATGCTGCCGGCTCAGTATCGGTAGAAATAACCAAATTCTGTAGCTCTTTCATCAGATTTTCACGGTGGTACTTGGAATGGCATAGGACTTCCCACACCATAGACTTAGCTTGTGTTTTCTTCAACTGCTCGAGGACCTGGTCATCTAGCTTGGGAGCCGATCCTTCCCCTATCTCAGTCTCACCCACGGGTGCCTTTCCCTCGGCCACTCGACCTGATCTTGTCATGACAGCAATTTCCGGCTCTTCATCAGATTCATCCCAAATATTGATAGGAATTCTCCGATCAGTATCCTCCTCATCCGAGGAACTTTCCCAAATGTCCACAATCATCAGATCCATTACGCGAGGAACGTTTGAATTCAAATAAAAGGGATCCGTTGATCCATACAAAGCCCAGCCTATTAAATCATCATAATCCCTGAGGGATACTCTGCTCATCCTCCTTGCCACCAACGGAATTACGCCTCTCTGTATGCACATGAGCTGCACCTTATCACTCATCGTTTCACGACACTGCTCGTAGCGGTGCCTCCACCTCCTAACATAATCCATGAATGGTTCCTCGGGGAATTTCCTGATCCTATCTAGATCTTCCAGGGATCCCGTCCATGGAACATACATCTCATATCTCGCCACAAAAGCATCCCTAAGCAGTATCCAATGACCCATTTCCTCCTCTGATAGGCCTTGGTGCCACAACAAGGCTTCTCCCATGAGGGTTTCCGGGAAATGTTCATGTAATTCACATTGAGGGAACCCGGCGTCATACATATGGTTGCGTAATAACCTTGCATGCTCAATAGGATCTCGGTATCCACCATACCTAGGCATTGCTAACACTGCTTCAGGTGTCTCATAGGA
Organism: Euphorbia lathyris; assembly: GCF_963576675.1. NCBI lineage: Eukaryota > Viridiplantae > Streptophyta > Magnoliopsida > Malpighiales > Euphorbiaceae > Euphorbia > Euphorbia lathyris. Next base: position 82,743,182 of record NC_088917.1, on the reverse strand, counting down.
GGGCGAGTCCGGTGTTTGTTCCGCAAGCATCCATACTGTATACTCTTTGATAAACCTCTTCGTCATCGCGGCCCAATCGCGCTTAATATGCATTGGGAGAGACATATACCACATCAGTGGCTCTCCCATTAGTGAATTGCAAAACAGGCTAGTGATCTCTTCTTCCTTAAAACCCAAAGGCCCCCATGGCCGACAAGTAGAAGTGAAGATGTTCCATCGGATCCTTGTTGCCATTATACTTACTGACCCTCGGTAACGGACGCTTGATAGGTCCAATCTGCATCGCAAAGCGCTCTGCGGTCCTGTCCTTAGCTCTCTGGTACTTTTCTAGGAATAGATCAGACAGTCGTTCCCAATCATGCTTGCAGGAGTCGGGCAACGAGTGGAACCATCCCAAAGGCTCGCCTATCAGCGAATGGTGGAACCACTGAGCGATCTCGTCCACCCCAAAAGATTCAACAAACATATCATGCATATACTCATGCAAGTGCACATCGGGATCTTCCCCTCCACTAATCAGACTTAATTCTGGCACAATAGTCCGAGACGACCCTTCTCCGGTCTCTTCAGCACTATCTTCATCATACGGTGCTCCACCGTCCAACCCTTCATCCATCGGTTCACCCTCTTGTTCTTTTCCAAGGAAGGACACATATAGGCCAGTTCCTACATTGCTCTTCTCATCGGAGTCCAACAACTCCTCTCCATTTTCCCCGAAGGATTCCACAACCCTGCTTTCTCTCAGCCCGACTCCGATCATGCTCACCCTATGATTAGGCAGTGGATTACGCCTAGTGGAAGGGTTTGCCGATGAAGGGTCAGCTATCTTCTTCTCCTCAATCAAATCTTGGATCTCGTGCTTCAACCTCTCACAGTTCTCAATAGTATGCCCATAACTGCTGTGGAATTCGCAGTATCCCCTAGCTTGTATCTGCGGAGAAGGTGGTGCTTTGTTATAAGGAGTGAGGGCTTTCAACAATCCATTTTTTTGCAATCGTTCGAAAACTTTTGCGTAGGTCTGATGAAATTTGGAAAACTGCCTCTTTTCGATAGCATTAAGATCAAGCACTTTCACTGTGGCCGATTCTGTACTCGCGCTTGGCCCTCCGACACTATATCCAGACTTTGTCCACTTGGTATAAGCTTTCTTCGGCTCACCATCCCACTCAACTGTCAAGGCGCAACTATACATCTGATTAAAATCGGTAAAAGGCATATACCGCAGCTCATTCTTAATATATGGCAACGTATTGCCAATTACCATTCGGATCTGATCCTGCTCAAGCGGCTTTTGCTTCATAACTGCCGCCTTGGCTCTCCACCTCCTTACAAAATCGGAAAAAGATTCCCCGGCCTGCTGCTTAGTGCTCTCTAGCTCCTTCTGAGTAACCTCAAGCATAGTATTAAAACTATACTGAGCGATAAATGACTTTGCCAACTCCTTCCAATCTCTTTTCGTAACCATCGGCAACGCATGGAACCATATGAGGGTAGCCCCCTCCAGATAAGTGTTAAACAGACCCAGGACTTGATCCCCAGTCAGGATCGTGTGCTTCATTACTGCGACATACTGATTCATGTGGGCGGTAGGATCCCCAGTTCCATCGAACTTTTTCATGTCAGGGAGCCGGAATTTCAAAGGCAAAGCAGTTGCCGACAAACAATTCTTCAAGTTATAAAAGTCCTGACTTCCGGAGCTTCCCCCACGCAGATCCTGCACCTCCTGAGTGATATGCTGCTTCCACTCCTCTTCCTTAGCTTTCTCTTTCTCAAGCTGTTTCCGGATATAGTCCTGATAGTCATCCTCATTCCCAAAGCGGGGACCAGTGTCTGCCTCATTCTCAGCGCGCTTACTACCACTCTTGTTATCCTTCAACGCCAGCTCAGCTAGCTGGGCCAAAATTGCGGCCAACTAATCATTAATGTTGTTCACAGAGTTTTCCAATTCGGCCACCTTTTCATCGGTCGCAGACATACTGACAGAAGACTGAGTATACTCGGACGAAGATGATTCAGAAGCCACAACTGCCGATTCAGAACTGTCAATCTGTAGCTGATCAAACTGCCTGACTAGCCGATTACTCTCGTGAAACCACAACCGCTTAATGATGACGTCTGCGCGAACGATATCCATTAGTATGTATGCATGATTTTATATGCATGATTCGTGGTGTGTGCGTTTATTATTTACGAATATATAAGATAAGAAGAACAAACGTTAGTCTAATTACACGCATCACAACATCTCTCTTCCACCCTTATTCCTCCACACACTCGATGGTCCAAGTCTCTTTCCTAGGATTTTGGTTTGGGGTTCACATTGCGGTCCAGGGGACGTGTGATGCCGTCGATTATTGCGGAAATAGTAAATCATCCATCAGACAATACAGTTCGTTTTAACGTATCAACGTTTAGTTACTAAGATATCGACCAAATTGGATTGTCCTTTTGGAATAACTCGTCTTTTGTTATTTCACGAGACGCATTAGTTCGGGTTTTGACTCCCTTTCGAGCGTATCTCGGATTTAGACGTGGTACGAGTTATTTCTTTGAGTTCAATCGTTCGTTACCGACAACGATTCGTTCCCTTTTATTCGCGTGGGTTCGTGTCTCGAGTTTTTGGATTACAACGGGATCTTTTGGATCTATCGAGAGACGTAACCACGTATTTGTTTAGTGAGAGTATCACTTTTTGGATTTTATTCTTAGGGAACGGAATTATCACGTAACGTGTTTGTGTCTAGCGTTAAGATTCGCTTGCTCGTTTTAGCTACGTGAAAAGATGGCGAGTCTTATTCGAGCGCACGATAATCTCTCGGCTAGCAACAATTTTTTACTTCTTCCAATTTACGGGATATATCATCCTAGCGTGGTTATAGAAAATCAACGTTTCGTTGAATCACATGCTTATTCGAAGCAGGGATATTATCGTTCTTTTTCATTCAGGCACAAGTTAAGCAAGCACACATGTCGGGCCATATTTCTTGCAGTTTTGGTAACAGTCGAAATGATCGAGCCATTAGTCAAACCCACAGTCTCGTCCATATGGTGCAATCATGCGGTTTAGCTTAATTCGGCTTCGTGATTTTAAACGGCGTGTATACCAGTTCGAGGCACGTATTTAACGACATTGGTTCATTTTCTTTAACTACTCTCGGGATTGACACATATCGTAGATACAGAATGATTTTGGTCGTTTGTTTATTTTCCTTTTATTTTCTTAGTCACTTTTGCGGATACGTCCATTTCTCCTTAAAACAACGCAAGTTATAACGTAAGAGCTCATTTTTTATTCGAAAGGGACGGGTCACGTTTATGAAACTCTTTACGTTACGACAAGGTCGTTCGAAACAGAAATGTTCTTTGTTTTCGTTTTGTCATAATCTCGTTTTATCCCAACGTATTTAAAGAATGTGAATAACGGCTATCGTTAATATAGTCTTTTGAATCGAGATACGACTATCCTTAATATCAAATCGATTTGTACTAATACGTGCTTACGTCATAACGTGTTTCCTGAACATGTGCCTTCTTCGGGACACGGAAAGGGACCAGGCGGGTCGCACAAGTTCATTCATACGAGATGACTAAGTCGTCTTTAATTCGAATCGTTTCGATGCTTTGGGGCAGTTTATATATCGGTTTAAGAGTATATATTAACGTTCCGTTTCATTTTCTTTACGTATTTTAGGATTAGACACGTATCATGGCAATTTGAAAACACGAATTGATTCATTTATCACACCAAAAATAGTAACGGGTAATCCTATGGCAACTTCTAAGGCTACTATATGCTGACACGGCTGACCGTGGGACCTCACAGGACCGCACAAATTCGCCCCTAACGAATGGATGGGGACCCTTTGGCGCCTTACTGTAATGGGGAACTTACACTAGCCTCTTTCGAGCGACGAATGGACTCTCGCTAGAGGTTTCGCGGAAATTACCCAAAAGGTTTGCAATAATGCGTATGAATGCATACGAAAAGAAATAATACGATCCGTCCCCGTTAAGGGCTTAATACACGCCATCCGGAATCAAATTTCTCGCGTCCCCAGCAGAGTCGCCACTTGTTAGACAAGGTGCCGAAACGGCCTCGCCCGGGCGGACCGGGGGGTGGACACCTCATGGCGACGTAAGCGGTGATTGGCACCGAAAGCAACCAATCGTGGAATCAAGCTGCTCGGAGCTCGGAGTATGGAAGAGTCGCCACCCACGAATGGGAAAATGAACACCGATCCCTTACGGGAGACCGGTGAGGGTTCGGGAAACTTAGGTACGAGCCGAGAAGGCTAGCTCCTTTCCGGAGAAGTGCTACAAGGCACCCCGACATCGCCCGGTTATGAACCACCGGCCTCCTACTCAGTGTGTTAGGCGATAACGGACTAATCGCATATTTCTTTAAGTTTAAAATTCATTTGAAACCTTTTCTTTCTCGCTTTGAAAACCGTTTTGAGCATGTTATTGAAAGCCATTTTAGTAAAGAATCACCCATTTTGCATAAATCTAAAGTATACAAGAGAGAAAGGGGGAGAAGAAAGAATTGATTTATTTACAGTGTGTTTGTGCTTCATATTATACACTAACTCTAAACTAATCTCATTCCCCAAAACAAGTTTATTTACATGGTTCGTACCTTAATCGCCGTTGGAGCGATTTAGGTACGTTTAAAAACCCCGTTTAATGATTTTCACTCGAATCGCCGTTGGAACGACTCGAGCGTTTGAAAACGTTTGAGCCAACATTTTTAATCTAAAAGCGTGATTAGGCATACAAGTCAATTTATTTTGTTCAAAAAAACATTTAGTTAAGAAAACGATTGAAAACTCTATTATTTATAATGAAAACGATTTTAATTACAAGGTTCGCTTAATCCGTCGTTGGAACGAATTAAGGTTTTAACATGCGATGTTTTAGGAAATGGTTTAAAAAACGTCAAGAAAACATTATTTACACTTTAGGAATATCTAGAAAACTTAAGTTTAAATTAACAAATTAAACTCTCTTTGTGATTTATTTTCCCCTTTTTCCACTCAATTAACTCTTTACTTATCATGATTACAACAATAAACTAACTAAACCAAAATTTGTCAATTGAAAACCAATTTAAAACATATATCCCCAAATGCCAAAAGGATAAGGAAAAGAATATACATATATATATATTTTAGATAAAAATAATGATATACCTATAACTTTAAAAACCAAGTAAAGAATACCATATAATATAGCTAAGTATATGTATAATAGTGAAAATAACACTAAGTATGATATATTATAATCAAAACATGTAAAAATAATGAACAAAGTTCATAAATAAGAAAAAAACATGTTTACCTCAAACTAGCTTTACATAATAAAAATAACTTCCATCCTAAATAATATCTAACATAGCTCAAATAAGCCAAAACTACATATATATACATATATACTACTTTATAAAACTAGACCAAAACAAATTAAATCTCAAAAATGAAGTAAGTTGCTACATAACACCTAATTAGTAGTTATGTAACTCAAAAATAATTTTAACCAATATATTACATAATTATATACATGTATATAAGAGATTCAATATAAAAGAAAATGAGAAAATGGATTTAAGAGGTGATTTTCGGTTTCCAGCAGATTACCGACGGAAAATCCGTCGCCAATCTGCTGTTAGTGACAGAAAAGGTAGAATTACAGCAGCAGTCCAAAACTTTCCAGATTTATTCAAACACCTTAAATTAGATCTATTCTATCGTTTTGGATCTCCGAGCTACCCAAATTGGATCATAGCCTATAACGGAGATCCCTAAACGATGTTTTTTATTTAAAACGTTATTTAGAAAATTTTGAAAACTTATAATTACAACTTTTTAATCCCGAACTACCTTTTGAATCGGATCACGGTTCGTATTGGGATATTAAAACGAGGTTTTTATTTCAAAAACAAAACCGAACGTTTATTTAATACGAGGCGAGAATTAAATAAATACGAAAAATTAAATAAAGCGTGATAAATAAATAAATAAATAAATAAATAAAATTATAACATAAAAATAAATAAATAAAGGAAATAAATTAAATAAAATAAAACGAGTCTAGTCCTCGGATAATACCTCAAGATCGGTATCTTGCAGTCGAAGTCGGTTGATTCCACGAGTTATGATTTTCCGGTTTTTTTGTGTTTTTGATAAAATATTCAAATTTGGAAAATTTGAAATTTTTTTGGGAAAAAAAATATTTTCTCAAAAAAATTGACTTTCTCTCTCTAAAAATGTCTAGAGTGAGAAAGCTCCCAAAAATTCTCCTCCTCCCAAAATGCATGGGGATCTGTGCCTTAAATAGGCAATGGATCCCGGAAGCTTTGGGCGTCGCCCAAAGCCGGTTGGGCGAACGCCCAACTATCGTTGGGTGTACGCCCAACCTCAGTTGGGCGCGCGCCCAACCAACGTTGGGCGCGCGCGCCCAACTGATGTTGGGCGTTCGCCCAACGAGCGTTGGGCGTCCGCCCAACGTTGCTGGGCGCTCGCCCAGCGGCTGCCGGGGGCGCTCGCCCAACGGCCGTCGGGCGTGCACCCTGCGCTGTCGGGTGCTCGCGCCCAACGGTCGTCGAGCGCGCGCTCCGCGCCGCCGGGCGTGCACGTCCAGCGGACGTCGAGCGTGCGCCCCGTGCTACCGGGCGTGCGTTCGACTGTCGTCGGACACGCGTCGGCTGCCGCTAGGCGCTCGCACCACGTCGCTGAGCACTCGCAAGCCGTCCACTTGACGACCGCGACTCCCATTAACCTTTCCTTTCTTTTTTATTATATATTTTTTCTTCTCTTTTTTAAAATTTCCGGAACCAACCGCTTCGTTACAGGTTTTCGTCACAGGTCTTCCGACTCGGTGTCTACAGCGCTCTTTCCTTGCTTAACTCCGGGACAGTTGATACTGAAATGAAGACCTCCACAAAAATCTCAAATGTCATTGAATGGTGGTTCGTTGTGAATCGAAGACATTTATCTTGCCCAGTTGTCTAGCAAGCTGTTCTACCTGACTTGTCAATTTTGACACAACATCATCATTTCCCATCTTCTTCCCCTCACTTCTGGCTGAGTGCCAGTTGTAACTTGTGCTGACTACCTTCTCAATAAGATCATACAAAGCCTGTGGCTCAAGATCTTCTGGGTTACCGTTGGCTATGGATTCAATCTGGATTTTGTAGATTTTTGTCACACCATTATAGAAATTCTGCACTTGCATCCACATAGGGATACCATGATTTGGTACCCTTCTCAATAGCTCTTTGTATCTTTCCCAGGTTTCTGCTAGCGACTCATCCTCTTCTTGTACAAACCGCGAAACTTCATTTCTCAGTTTGATTGCTTGTCGAGGTGGGAAATATTTCATCAGAAAAGCTCGTGCCATTTCTTCCCAACTTGTGATTGTCCCTGGCTGTAAATTTCTTAGCCAGTTTTTCGCTTTATCCCTTAGGGAAAAAGGAAACAGCTTTAGTCTGATTACGTTGTCAGAAACACCTCTGTTTGATCTGAATGTGTTGCAGAGCGTGATGAATTCTTGAATATGCCCATTTGGATCTTCAGTTTGAAACCCATTAAATTGCACTGAGGCCTGTATCATCTGTATCATGGACCCCTTCACCTCGAACATGTTGTTCCCCTCGTTGGGTAACACGATACATGATGAATGTCCCTCTGTGGTTGGCCTCGAATAATCTCTGATTCGCATAACAGGAGGGTTGTTATTCTCTCCTTCTTCTTCTTGGTTTGGTTGAACTGGTTGTTCGGGTGGCACCCTTCCAGCCATTCTTCTCTCTCTTTGTCATTCTCTTTGTCGTGCACGTCGAGCTCCCGCTCTGTTTCGTCTACACATTCTCTCTAATTCGAGATCGATAGGAAAAACAGGAGGTCCAGCTCTGCGCATAAACTGGTAAAGAACTTCTTTTTACTGCACGCCTTAGCAAACAGATTAAAAACACCATGTTTCATAGAAATTTCAGATAAATTTTGTTGCTTTCAATCCCCGGCAACGGCGCCAAAAACTTGTTGTCCTCAAATGTGACTCTAGCAAGTGTACTAGATACAAGTAATAAAGTGATAAGTCAAGTATCGTATCCACAAGGATTGAGATCAAAATGATTTGAGAAAATTGTTGCAGAGCAGAGTGTGTGTGTAAAGGTATCTTCTTAGTAGGATTGATTGTTTGAGTGTGGACAGTTAAGACAAAAGTGTGCTACAGTTATGAAGGATATGACAAATAGAAGACAGTTTAAAGGATAAAACAGGCTAGGCGCTGCCGAACAGGTGGTGCAAGACCATACAACACTCCAATGAATTTATGACATTACCAATGAAGTCAAAGTATCAGCTTTAATGCCCACTTAAGTCAACTTTCGTGTGTTCTTAAGTTCCTAAGATTTACTAGAGCCAATAGCGTCCTAAAGGAACTTTCTCTCTTGCATTAAGATCAAAGCTGCATTTCCATTAAGAAAACCTTTGACACAACCATCTAACATGTCTGCTTCGAGGTTGCGAGATTGATAGAGATATCAGTGAAGATGCAAGTAGTGTCCTAACATTCATCTATCACATGCATATATGCTGAAGCACAGAAATAAAGAACCTCATCAACACATCATTGGCAAAATACTAAACATTCATTGAAAGAGTTATAGAACTTACATAACCGGCCCAGACTGGCCGTGCCTATTCAAAATGGATTACTCACTCATATCGAGCAGTGAGCAATCAGAAGTTCTTGGTACATGCAGAAGCTCCATTGGAGCTTTACTCTAACGCCTAAAAAAATGACTTTTCTGTTCTAACATAAAAATAAACTAACCGATGATGAACATTTTTCTCCCCTATCTTTCCTTTGCTCCATCTATTTAAAGGAGAAAGACTAGGGCCAAAATTGGTACCCGAAAAGTACCCAAGAAAAAGAAAAGTACAGAAAAATAAGTCAACACTTTACTAAAACTAAAACATAGTAGAAAATAATCATTGATCTTTTTGACCCTTGAACACTCAAGGGTCGAAACTTCTTGTCTCATGTTGCTTTAGGAAATGCCACCTGAACACTTTTCCACCTGCTGCCTCTGCCACCTCTGATCTGCCACTGTCCTTCATCGAGTATCCGGCGTTTAACCGCTGGATCATAGAAAGGCTCCACTCCTCCTTGGCAGTTGCGAAAAAAGCTGTTTCCAGCGAGTTTGGCTTTTATTAATGCTTATCTACAAAAAGACATTAATCAGTCCTTTTATCTTGCAATATAATGTAAAAACACCCAAATTCTCATATAAATATTATGTTAAACTTAGTCAATTTCATGCCTAACAATTACCAACACGGAAAAATCTTTATAATCGAAGAATTAATATCGAGGTATCTTGTCCCTTCTGTCAGCGTGCAGATGAAACAATTTCACATTTACTCCTTCATTGCCCAGTGACGAGTAAGATTTGGGAGGCCTCAACGTTGATTCAATGTAAACCGACCCAAAACATCAAATTTAGCGAATGGTGGACAGACTATATCGCGAGGGACTCAAACGAAACTATAGGAGAATGGGCGCACCTTCTATGGTTCATATGGTACTGGCGAAATCAACGTATTTGGAACCGGGCTTCATTACCTGATACAATGATGGCGGATCGGTCTGCGGCTATCCTCCGGGCCTGACGGAATGCTCAAAAACACGCAGCAGATTCTTATGGACATACACATCCGGCAACGGCAGTATGGCAGCCTCCCTTATCAGGCCTGAAAATCAACTTCGATGCCAGCGTTATCCCGGGTTTGGGACACTTTGGGTATGGGGCAGTAATACGGGATTGGTCTGGCTCATTTATTGCTGCTCGGTACAATTCAATGCAAGGAGAAGTGCTCCCGTCGGTGGCTGAAGCAATTTCATGCCGGGAAGCGTTAAGTTGGATCAAAGACCGTGGTGATGAAACAATATGGGTGGAGGGAGATGCTCAAGTAGTAATAAATGCGTTACGTGAGGATGATACGGAAGACATTTCGAGCTTTGGGCTGATAATTGAGGACTGTCGAGTGTTGGCAAACTCAATACCTCAATGTCAGTTTCAATTTGTACGACGATCTGCAAACCAAGTCGTTGACGAAGTTGCAAAGTTAGGAGCTAGTACCACATCCTTGATTGTAACTAATATTATCCCTCCCTCTATTGTAAGCCTTTTGGCACTTTTTTGAAGTATTAATACAAATCATTCTTTCATTCAAAAAAAATCTATCAATTTCAACTTCTTTTAAAAAAAATTTAAACTTTTTAATCAAATAGTTTGTTAACAATTTATATTTTTATATGATTATATACGATAAAAAAACAAATTGAATAAACAATATTAATTGTGTTAATGGAGTTGTCTTTGTAATAATGATGTTGTGTCTCAAAATGATAGCCCTAATATTTATGTATATATGTTAATTTTTATAGATTTTATTATGAAAAAAATTTCATATAATTTAATTTAATTTTTTTTCTAAAAGCATGTACAATATAAAGTATATAACTGAACCATAATATTAATTTTTTTAATATCTTTGAATAAAATTTTATAATTCTTTATTGAATATCAGAATAGTTTTATCGATTTCACATGAGGTGAAACCGGATGAAAGTCATATAAAATTACATTTAAAACTCTTGAAACTTAAGTATAATTTAATGAAATTCTGGAGTTGATGTTTCAAAATAGTTTTAATCAATTTTATACCAATTTCAACTAGTTTTACTTAGTTTCATATGAAGTGAAACTTCATTTAAACCCATTGAAACCCAAATTTAATTTGATGAAACATTGGAGTTAATAGGTTCAACCAGTTTAACATGATTTTTAGCAAATATCACCAAGTTTCACATGATGAAACTCATGTGAAACTATATTTAAACTTGTTGAAACTCAAGTATATATAATTTGATGAAACCTTGGAATAATTCTTTAGAATAGTTTCAATCACTTTTAAATGATTTTCAACTAGTTTCACATTTGTTCCAACCAATTCCACATAAGTTTCAGCCAGTTTCACATAAGGTGAAATCTATTGAAGAAACTCATGTGAAATTATATTTGAATATGTTGTGAAACTTAACTGTAATTTGACGAAACATTGGATTTAATTGAGTTTTACATAAGTTTCAGCTAGTATCGCCTAGTTTCACATGAGGCGAAACTGGATGAAACTCATGCGAAAATAAATTTGAACATGTTGAAACTCAAATGTAATTTGATGAAACCTTAGAGTTCATGTTTCATAATAGTTTCAGTCAATTTTACATGAGTTTCATTAAGTTTCACCTAGTTTCACATAAGGTGAAACTCATATGATAGTGAATTTCAACATGTTGAAACTTACGTGCAGTTTGATTAAACGAGTTACACACGCGTTTCAAATAATAATTGAATTCTAAATTTTACAATTAACATCATATTTTTTAAACAATCAAATGCTATAAAAAAATCAAGGGTAAATAATTTATTAGTCCCCTCCTTTTTACCTAACACACTGTTTAGTCCATCTATTTTGGAAAACACATTATAAGATCCATATCTTTTGTCAATATTGATACTTTGGCCCTTCTGTCTATTTTTTTAGATTTTTAACCGTTATATTTAACATAAACAAATAGACTGAAAATAATAGAGTAACATGGTCAATTTGTATCTATAATGAATGTCCTGAAAGCTAAGATACGCTCGGTTACAAAAAGGACCAAATAGTTAATATTGACAAAAGATAGGGACCTTATAATGTATTTTTTTAAAATAGAGGACTAAACAATGTCTTAGATAAAAAGAAGGAGACTAATAAATTATTTATCCAAAAATCAACAACACTTATTTTAGAATCTTTTTTTTCTTTGAGAAATTTATAAATAATGCAACATTTTAACTTCAATTTTATAAATGGTTTATTTGGAAAAAATGAAAAATTAAATCATATTTAAAAAAAATCAATCTAACTAGAAAAAAATAAGTAGAACAATTGACTAAAGTTATATGTTGATTTTACATATTCTTTTAAAAAAAATCAATCTAACTTGCTATCTATATCGACCACAGGCCCCGTTTGGTACGCCGTAATGAGCGTTGTAATGGAATGCCATTATAATGGTATCACAAATACATCACTCAATTTTTCTTATAAAATTATGTAATGAGCATTAGATAATGCATGCATCCTCATTACGACTAACTCTTGCATTTTCTATTATTAATACTTATTATTATGCACAAATTCTTATTAAACGGCAAAACAAAAAACTAGAAAAACATGAAAAATACAAAAAAAAAAAAACTGAAAAACACGAACAATGGAAAACTCGAAAAACGAAAAAAACGTGAAAACACGAATAACGAAAACACATAAAAAATATGGATCTTGCAATAGACTAAGATGCAATCTAATCCAATGAAAACGTAAACAAAAATTAAATTAATAACTAACATTCTTTACATCCACAAACATTATATATGCATATACACTCTTTGAATTGTTACCGTCTATTGAAATTGACCATTTTTATAGAAGATGAAAAAGTAAACAAAAATCAAATTAATAACTACGTTCGTAAATAAAAATAAAATTAATAACCACATTCTTTACATTTGACTAAACAAAATATAAATATTGCAATAGTCCATCATTTCATTTATTAGTGGTATTTCAAGGCACGTAGTATGACATGCATGTTCTTTATAAACTATGCATGTGTGATGCATCACAGAGTAGTGCTCTCGAGCTGTTATAATAATAACACTAAACTCTCTACATTTACAACTAAGGGATACGTGTACCCCGTTGTTATCAAGTAATAAATCTGGTTACGTCTAGGCATCAAATCCACGAGATTTATACCCAGAAGTATTAAATTACTCAGTTCTATACATTATATAGGCGGTGAATACTTTAGGTTGATTTGGGTAACAACTATAAACTACTTCTAAACTATGAGTGAGACATTTTTCATTCATTTCAAGCCCTTATAGGATAATACAGATGACGTTAAGTTACAAAACGTGATAAATAATATTTTAGAATATATATGAGTAACATTTTACTCTTGCAAAAACGATTATATGTAAACCGACCAACTCTGTGAACATCTTAAATCGTGGTTCCCTCTTAAGGCAACTCTAATTCTTAGGTTTAGAAAATAGAGCCCGTAAGTTCCATGGCTTGTCAATTCCTACGATTTTTGGATTGTCAATTTTATATGGCATCCTGGAATGATGACATCTTTGGTAATGCGCGTTGTGCTCTTTTCCTCTATATATGCCCCTCATTCCCTCCTGCTGAGAACCTAGGGACCACTCCATTTTTTGCGGGAAACTTCAGACCATGTGGTGTCTGATAGAGTAAGAATTAGAGGCCTTCCTATCAGCGTGTTTGTTGGTCTCCCATGCCTCTTTCAATTCTACTCAAATGGTTGCCATCTCCATTTCATATCCGGCCCTGAGAATATTCAGTGATCCTGGATGGAGCCCACATTGTAGAAGAGGTGTTTAGTAAATTTCTCCATGAACTTCCTCTATTTTGGATCCAAAGAACCAAAACAGGCTTCCATGCGTAGGCTAAACTTAGAAGTAATTTGAAAAGGCCCAAGCAGGTTGTCATTTGTATTTACAAGGGCTTTGTTCCTGAGTTGTTGGTTTGAGGACGAAGGAATTTTGAACAATGTAGGGATCACAAGGTTATTCAACTGAGTCATGTGGCTTTAGTCATTTCGATCGACGCTAATCACACCAATTTGATATGCCATAATTATAGCGAGCTTCTTGGGGTCTTTTTGGTGCTCGAGATAAGACAGAAAAGAATTAAGGCGGGGTTGGGACCAACAACACCATTCCGATGCCCAATACAACTGAAAGAGAATGGTACTGAAAAGTAGATAGCTGAAATAAGCAAGAAAAACGTCATCTTTTAGTGTACTGTGCACCTTTTACTTGTAGGAGGATTAGACTGTGTGTCCTAAAATTAGTTAGAGCTCCACGTGGCAACTGTTGAATGGAGGAAGCCCACTATCAACCTGAAACAATTGTACTAGCTTTAACTGTCGTTCCGTAAATCAATGTGCAAGATCCGAGTAGAATGTGCATGACCCCAAGTCGTTTATACTGATCCACATGTTATTTGGCGGTTTACGTTTAAGGAGACAAAACCTCATTGAACCATATGTAACATGATTAATTGTATGATATTATTAGTATATGATAAAGTTCTATTAACAAATAGAGTTATCGAAATTTAAACCCTTAATCACTTAATCCAAAAAACTCGATACTATATTAAAGAATCATATTACTATAGAAATTTAAATTAATAGGTGAAGATAACTATCCTCATTCGGATCAACGAGGTAATAAATGATGGAAATAGAAAAAGACAAAAGGCATTGAAGATAAGTTAGAATGAAAGATGAGTAGCATTAATTCCATCCAATTTTTGCTTAGAAAAGTCGCAGATGAGATGATAGTAATTGAGTGTGTTACATGAAGGGATTTACAATTGGCCATAAAAGATTTCTATCTATTATTACAATGGACGTGGTGTGCTCAAGCACCAAAGATTCATGGTGGCCTTATAATTAGGAAACTTATCCAATTTTCATAAACTATGATCTAACTAATTAATTCATATTAGTATCTCTTTCACATGATCTTTATCCTTTAATAGGCTTGCATGGTAGCTAATGAGATAACTTAACCTTTAGGGTAAAGTCCTAATGTGTATAATTAGGATATTATCATCTATCACCCTACTAGAAGTTAAGTATGGGTATAACAAATGCTTAATTTGGAACACGATGTCTTGAAATGATCTTTGAACAATAGTAAAAATATCAGCTACTTGATCTAACGTGTTGATGTGTTTCACATGAAGAAGTCATTTAGAAATACGATCTCGAATAAAGAAAAAGTCGACTCGAATGTGTTTGCTACGATTATGAAAGATAGGATTAACAGTCAAATATATCTGATAATATCACAAAGCAATCCTGAAGGCCGAGAGGTAAGAAGACCAAGCTCTTTGAGAACAATTTATAGTCAGCTAATCTCGGAAACACTAGTGGCGAGAGGATGGTTTTCGCTTCTGTGAAAGAACGAGTAGTAGACCGTTGCTTTTTGGAGCTCTAAGAGACAAGGGACCAACCAAAATAGATAGCATAACCAGTAGTTGATGTTCGATCATTTGCGATCTCGGCCTAGTCAGCATCAATGAAGCCATAAAGAAATAAAGGTGACTGCCGATGAAAATGTATACCATGATGTCGAGTCAGTTGAAGGTACCGAAGCAAACGCTTCTGTAATGACCCTAACCTAAATAATATATGTGTATTTGATTTATAGTACTTTTGGTTTTGTCATATATATATATAGTACCTATTAGTTAATTAGGTGATTATAGTTATTTTAATTATATTAGAGCTATATTTTAAATCCCTAAACTTAAGTCATTATATGTTTTTGAAAACCTACCTTCCTTCTAAGAGAAAACAGTTTTCTCCTAAATTCCTTGAAGAGCCGCCGTCAACCCACCTTTACTGCCGAAGACGAAATCGTTTTTCTTAATTTATTCTACCTGCTGTTCATCATTGGTCCGAGTAAGTTCATCACCTTAACCCAATATTTTACTCTTCAAATTCATTGTGCTATAAGGGATATTCCAAGTGGGGCTAGCAATTCTTTTTACCCAAATCACCTCTGCACATTAGAAACAGAGACAAATTATTCATGATTTTCATTTTTTTTGTCCTTGTTATCATCATGGACCCTTTACATTGATTATATTATATATTTTTTTTGAGACCATTGAACTTTTTGGGTAACATATATTGTGAAAACTAAACCACATTTCACACTCTTTATTTTCTTTCGCCTAAATTTTTTGGATATAATCAGTACAATATCAATTGCGTAATATTCTAATAGATGCCAATTGTTTTGATTTATACGTTTTTAACTCTGATGTTCATTGCTTCCCAATTAGAAATTTTGCTTATAGGTACTCAACTTTCTTTTAGAAAGTACATATTAATCTTCTTTCCTTAACATTTAGTGTCCGTGATAGTTTAGTTCCTATTCGAGTTTAGATTAATTCGTTCGGTTTTCCATCGTTCTTGTTCAATAGGAGGTTCAGAAGTTCCCTTGGATTGTTAATCGACAAGAATTCGTGATCTTAGGTGAAGCATTATTTCAAATCTCAGGTGAGTGGTAATTATAGTATGTGACACTATTTGATTGAAACCTCTGATTTTAAACTGTTTATCAAAATTGACATTTGATTGTATAATTTCTTTTAGAAAAACTTACATTTTGAACCTTACGTTTGCTAAATATCCTTAGTATTAGAGCCTATATTCTGGGAACAGGCCCTTATATTTGATTTGTTTTATTATCAGTTACAATGATAATATTAAAATTTGATTTGATATGATTTGAAGTTTCTGATACGCGATTTATCGCAGTTAGTACCTTTGTTTTATAAATCTGATAATTTATTCAATCAGTTATGATTTTCTGATTTATATATGTATACTATATGTTTTCAAACTGGTACAAGTGCTCAGTATATCTGTATCTGTTATCTGGCCTCTCACCGATCTTCATAACATTAGGTCCTTGCATTTGTCTTTGAGTCAGGTTGTCAGTCTGTCGTCAGTTGTGTCAGCATTAGAATCATGCATAAGTTCGGTGAAGGCAATTATCTGTTATCTGTATCTGTTATTGGTAGCGCTTACCATTTATCTAGCCATGGTGGTGTGCAATATCACCACTCTGTTACACTGTACCATGTGTTTTAAAGCTTTTGTCTTATTTTCTGATTATTCTAATATTTGATATTTTGAAAGGCTTCAGTATTATGTTTGACAATTGATTGTCAGCATTTTGGAATTGATTACCTTATATTGACTCTTCAGTTTAACTGATTTTGAAATACTATATTTTGAACTATATTTGTCATGATTTAAAAGTATCAGCTTGCCTGCCTGTTCCCTTTCTGTTGTGTGCTGTAGCTACTACTCACTGAGGTTTTCACTCGTATAGACGAAAATCTCATACCACGTTGAATCTTTCTTTTTTAGATTAAGGTCCCTGTTCGTGAGGTAACCCTTGGATTGATGTTGAAGGAGATTGCCTAATTAAATTAGCTTTATATTATCTTTGGAGAATTTTGATTATTGAGGTTTAGACTTGCACATTTGATTCTTTTAAGGTTTATTCATGTAATTGAGACGAGTTCGATATTCTGTTAGTAAATTTTGGAATTTCTATTAGTTCAGAATTAAGGCTAGCATAGATTAAAGTTAATTTAATTTATGCGCCGATCATGGCCTGAGTTGGGTCGTGACAGCTTCACAAGCTACCAATAAAAGAGAGTGGGGGCATGCATAATTTGGGCAAGTTTGTTAACATCAAAAGAAATTTCAAGTATTGTGAAGGAGAAAGATACTGTAAACTACCCAGAATAGTATGATATAGTCCGTGATTAGAAAAAGGTTCCCCTTTAGTAAGAATGAATTGATCCTTAATAGACATAAGAGTAGAAATACTCTTGCAAGTTGCCATTTTAGCTCGGGTCGGTAACTCATTAATGTATTTGGACTGATTAAAGAGTAAACGAGTGGACAATCAATGTGACTCCACACCTAAAAATAGCTCAAGCGATCTAGAAAACGAACATAAAAAATATTTTGTAATTTTGAAATCAACTCGAGGGTCAAATGAGCATTGAAGCCCATTAACAAAACGTCATCAATGTAAATGAGACAAAATATAATAACCCTGAGGTGGGTGATAGAAGTATAGAGTGATTCAAACTTAGAGCCAAAAAACCTAAGAGATCGTAATGTATAGTGAGCCTCTTGTGCCACATTCAAGAAGTCCGTTTCATACCATACAATCACTTTTATAGTTTACAAACATGACGAAGACATTGAGGATCAACAAATCCAAATGGCTAGTCTATATACACAATTTCTTCCAAGTTCTTGAAAAGAAACGCATTAGAGACATCTAGTTGAATAAATGACCAATTGAGAGAAATAGAGACATCAATAAGAAGTCACATCGTGGTTGGCTTAACAAATATGCTGTAAGTCTCAAAGTAATCAATACCAAATTGCTCGATTGAATCCCTTGGCCACCAAATGACCTTTTCGATCAATCAATAGAGCCATTTGCCTTATGTTTAATTCGAAACACCCAACAATAACCAATCGTACTCTATTGAGGATTGAAGTGGATAAAAACCCATGTGCCATTATTTATTAAGGCATCATGCTCGGTATACATGTCTTGACGCTATTTGGGAATGGTGTAAGAAGAGGCATATGTTGTTGGCGTGATAAGGGCTGCATGGACTAAAGCACGACGAGGCTTGGGGTTTCAAGGAACGCAGCTATTGGTGTATGCCCTACTCCCGAGACATTATAATCTTAACAATACCATTAATTGTAAGGAAATAATAGATTCAACTAGTTCATTTGTGTGAATTAACCTAATAGAGTATCATTGCTTAGTGATCTGCTCACGTTTGACAGGTTCATGACATGGGCAAGTGAAACCATGAGACAATAAGATACTAATCTAAATATCCCTAGTCTATTGTTATCATAGGAACGATAATAAACTAAACTGGTATGTGTTTTGGCTATTGATAGTGTTTCACTGGTTTATTTATCCAAAATTAGATAAAATACATCAAAAAAAAAAAAACACAAAAATTGTGTTTGAAAAAATCGATAGCTGAAAGCCACATTCTAAAGGTGTCATGTGTTGAAACACCTTTCCACATAATTTTGATTTGACAAAATTGTTTAAGTATAATTGAAATACATATTCTAAACACACTAAGTTTAAATGCTTTGATTTATTCTACTAATGTGTTTGTTCAATGTTGAGTTAAAATTGTTTATAAGACACAAGAATTAAAAGGCCCAAGCCCAATACGGAAGACAAGGCCCAAATCAAACAACTCAGTACAACTCGGCCCGCGTTTGTTAAAACGCTGTCGTTTTGGACAAAACGCAACTCAGCAAAGAGAAGGATCTAGAAGACCTTCGGGAACAACTTCAAGATGAAGCTGCTGAGTAGTCTCGACAAAGCGTACAAGACAGCAGCTGGCAATTGAAAACTTCCAGACAAAGTATTTCTACTTTGGGTAAAGTTCAGACGATGAGGAGAGACAGTCTGCTGAGCTGACCGATGACAGAAGATACACAAATCTGATTGGCCGAGAGCTCTGAGCAAGTCAGGATGACAACGACAGGAAGCCGTTTCCCTCCAATGGTTATTTCGAAATTCGAAATGACCGATGCCCAGACGTCTCTATAAATAGTGCCATCAGAAGCTTCACTCAATACAGAACTTGATCAAGCCATTACGCTGACCAAATTTCTACATAAGTTCTGCAAGAAAAGAAGCAAAGCAAAATCTTACACTACAATTCTTATATCTGTGTAAAAGTCTAGAGTGATTGTTTCAATCGTCTAAAGTGTCTCAGCAAATCTTTGTATAGGACAAAACACTTATCATTTCTAGAGATAGAAAGGAGAGGCTAAGTACTCGGTTATAGTACTCAGCGTGAGATTAGGATTGAGTAGAGGTATAGAGGAAGGTACTCTTGTTATACTCAGTTGCTAAGATTGTAAAAGGTTTGAGGCTCTATCAAAGCTGAGTACGATGAATTCTGGATGAACGCAATACAAGAGGAGCTCGATCAATTCAGAAGAAACGATGTATGGGAGCTAGTGCCTCATCCAAAGAGTCAAAAGACCATTGGAACAAGATGGGTCTTCAGAAACAAGATGGATGAACAAGGGAATGTAGTCAGGAACAAAGCAAGTCTTGTAGCTCAGGGCTACAGTCAGCAAGAAGGTATTGACTACGGTGAGACCTTTGCCCCAGTGGCAAGGCTAGAGGCAATTAGAATTCTATGTGCATATGCATCTTACATGAACTTTAAATTATTCCAAATGGATGTCAAAAGTGCATTTCTTAATGGAGTTATAAACGAGGAGGTTTATGTTAATCAACCTCCAGGATTTGAGGACCATAAATTCCCTAACCATGTTTATAAACTCAAAAAGGCTCTGTACGGCCTCAAGCAAGCACCACGTGCTTGGTATGAGAGGCTGACCAGTTTCCTGCTGACTAGAAATTACGTTAGGGGTAAAGCTGATACAACCTTATTCATTAAGAGAAAGGGTAAAGATACCCTGTTGGCCCAAATTTATGTTGATGATATAATATTTGGTGCAACTAACGAATCAATGTGCAAGGAGTTTAGCAAACAAATGCAGACTGAGTTTGAAATGTCCATGATGGGAGAACTCAACTTCTTCCTCGGTCTTCAAATTAAACAAGGAAAGAACGGCATCTTCATCAGTCAAGCCAAATATGCAAAGGAGATATTAAAGAAATATGACTTGGAAAATTGCAAGCCAATATCCACTCCTATGGGCACTGACACTGTCCTCTGCGCTGACGATAATGGTAAGTCAGTAGACAGCAAATTATATCGAGGTATGATAGGCTCTCTACTTTACTTAAAAGCCAGTAGACCGGACATTCAGTTTTCAGTATGCTACTGTGCTAGATATCAATCTAACCCTAAGGAATATCATTACATTGCTGTAAAAAGAATCCTTAGATACTTGCAAAGCTCAGTGAACGCAGGTTTATGGTATCCAAATACTCATGATTTTACACTCATCGGATACACTGACGCTGACTATGGACGGGATAAGATGGAACATAAAAGCACCTCTGGAGGATGTCACTTCTTAGGAAGTTGTCTTGTATCCTGGTTCAGCAAAAAGCAGGCGTCAGTAGCCTTGTCTACCACTGAAGCTGAGTACATTGCTGCTGGTCATTGTGCTGCTCAAGTCCTATGGATTAAGCAACAACTTGAAGACTATGGTGTTCAAACGAAGACAATTGAAGTCAAATGTGACAACAAAAGTGCAATTGATCTTTCAAAGAACCCGATTCAACACAGCAGAATGAAAAATGTCAGCATCAGACATCACTTCATTAGAGACAATGTACTCAAAGGTGAGATCAAGCTAACCTTTGTCCTAACGGACGAACATCTTGCGGATATCTTCACGAAGCCACTAGCTCGTGAGCAGTTCAGCATACTGAGAGAAGCAATTGGTATGTTTAATCCTCTTCAGTAAATTCCTGTGCTAAATGAATATGAATGCTGAGTGAATTATTATGCTGAATGATTGGTTTTGCTGAGTAACTCATAGAAATTGATTGAACATCAAATACTGAGTAAACTTGCACACTTAGTAAATTAGTTTAAACTTAAACTTAGAAATCATCCCTCTATGCAATACTGACCACTCAGAATATCAAACGATTAGTATTCTAAATGCTGAGTGTTATATCCGTTGGAATCATTGCAAAGCACGCGTATAGCCCTAGGATGACGTATACGCCGTATGTGTCATAAATGCCAGGATTATTGTCGGTTCAAATCCCGAGGCAAAACTGACATATGGATTCGATAAGATCCATTTCTCACCTCTATAAATAATGGGTAATTCCCCATTTTTATTCTTTATGCTTATCGAATACTCTGGCTAAGAAATTCCTTCTCTCTCAAAATCCCTCTAAGCTTTCCCATCCTCAACAATGACTAAGGTTTCCTACAACATCTCCGGTGCTGGCCACTCTAAACCCAGCTCCGATGACACTTCCAGGCAAACCTCTGTGCCGGAACCGACCAAAATAACCTCGCCGAGCAAAGGAAAAGCTGGCCAAATCTCTGGTCAGGGAAAATCTGTAAAAGTCAGGACCTACTCCAAGGTTTTTGAGAACGTCCGCGAATGGAAAGTTGAACCCTCGAGATGGGTATCAGAAAACTTCGTACAAAACGAACAACCTTTCTGCGAGTGGATTTCACAAAATGGCTGGACGGAGCTGTTTTCGGTTAGGGATGAAACCTATCCTGACCTGGTAAGGGAGTTTTACCACAACCTCCGCGTTGCAAATGACAACATTGACTATCTGTGCACAGTGGTTAAAGAGAAAACCATCTTCATCAACCCTCTCTACTTAGGAAATCTCCTCAAATTAAAAACTGAGGGAGCAAGGCTGAGAAGATCTGGAGATCAGGATGGCACTGGGTATGAACCAAACTTCTGCAAACCTGAGGGCCACTCAGGAGAAGTCTCATCTTCATCTATGGGTCAGCACCAGAAGATGGCTCATTACTTGCTGACCTACTTCATCTACCCGAAGATCAACTGCACTACATCAGTAACTAACTTCGAGCAATGCTTTATATGGCATATCCTCATCGACCATAAAGTTGATCTCGAAGGTGAGGAGAAGACTCGAGGAACTGAGATCACAGCTGTCTCGCTGAGAGCATTAAAGTTTGGACAGCCTTTGAAGAAAGGTAAAGCTGCTGCTACTGCTGGACAAGCTGAGGGAACTGCTCAGCCAAAGAAAGGGCGAAGGACTAAGGCCCCAGCTTCCCGCAAAAGGAAAACTACTGAGACTCCTTCCAAAAATGTTGAGTCTCCAGCAAAAAGGCAGAAGTCAGCTGGTAAGTCAGCTGAGAAACGAAGCAGGCAAGGTGAGCCTGGAACTGAGGACACTGCTGAGCAACCTCAGAAGAAGCAGAAACCTTCTACACTGACTCCCCTCAATGCCATACCTACAGACTTCGTTGTACCGGGTGACTCTCACTTCACCCAGTGTCAAGGTACAGAAGCTGAGCATGACGAATATGAGGTACAACTGGATGACCACTTCATCTCACAAGTTGAGGAAGAACTTGATGGTGATAGTACTGAGTCAGAAGAAGAAGATGAAGCCAGGGGTCAGGATGACGCTGAGGACTCTGAGGAGACAGCCAGTGAGCATGGAACTGAGCAGGCTAATACTGGGTTGGATGCTGCAGATGAGCAAGTACTTGACCAATAAAATGTTGATCAAGTCCAAGTACAAACTGACCAACCTACTGATGAGCAACACAAATCTTCTCCTTCTCACTCAAGAGATCTTACTCAGACTGTAACTCCACCCAATAGAAGGAGAAAGTTGGTTAAGGCCAGTGAAAATCCTGTCAGTGAAGATTTTGTGCCACCACCAACTCTTCCTGACTTTACCATTTCAAAGACAACTAAGGACCCCTCCTCAGTAAAGCTGAAATTTTTCAAACGCCAAGCAACCTCCACTACATCGGCGCCATTAGAAAAGCAAGCCTCTGTTTCTTCTCAACAGGAACATGCCGAACCAAATGCTTCTGCCACCTCAACCAGCCAGGTTGAGCCGCTTACTGTTCATGCTACTTCTTCAAGCATGGTGCTGACTCCACACACTTCTGTCGTCAGCACAGACAGTATTCGGATTACCACTTCTACAACTCAACTCTCTGCCGATCAATCAACTATACCTCAAACTCAAGTGCAGATTGAAAATGCTATTCCAGTCACTTACCAGGTCACTCCTTTCACTCCTCTTCCTTCCGGTCACACTGATGTCCCTGAAGGCTCTCAAACCTATGTGAATGCTACTGAGTCTGGCAAAAAGCTCATTGACTCAGTTCAAGCATTGATCAGAGACCTTCAACATTCCACTCCTCCTGCTGCTGGGTCTTCATCTATTGAGACTATTCAGCTCTCCCAGGTCACTCAGCTTCTCAACGAAGTTAAGGGACTCAAGGACTTGCTGAACGTCATCATATCCTTTCAAGCACAGCAAGCTAAGTAGGATTCAATAGCCAAGCTGGCTGAGATACAGCTGACCACCGTGCAACACTTGAACTCTCTACAAGAACAAGTTCAGAAATTGTCAGCTGTGAACACCGACTATGCCACCTCATCTGAAGTAAAGATGCTTTTTGCTCAGCTTCACACAGAGCAACTTAAGACAAATGAGCAAATGGTTTCTTACAATCAGTGCTCCGTTGAGCAAATAGGTGAGGCTATTCGCTTGCTTAATCTGAATAAGCAAGAAATGGATACCGACGCACTGAAACAGCACGAGATGCAGTCGATCATACAACAAACTTTCAACCACATTCGGCATAACAATATTCAACGTCAGTATTACGACACAGCCCTTTTGAAGACTTTTCACCAAATCTTTGCTGGTCTTACTGAAGCTCTCATCTGGCAAGGCAAAGCTCAAACGTTTAGCGTCAATATGCTCAGTGCTGCTGACCTCAACATACCCGAAGAGGTATCAACTGATGGAGTTGCAATTTTTGACGGTGTCAATGAAAGCGCTGAGAAACTTAAGGAGTTGTCCCAAGAACTGACTCGAGCTGCCTTAACTGATGCCTTCAGACTTCCTCCTCCTGATGCTGACAAAACGGGGGAGAAAGAACAAGCAGCTAGAGCTCAGCATGAGCGAAGTCAGTCGCAACATAAGAAAAATAAATAGATAGGCTAGCTTAGTATAGACTAGGTCAGATGAAATCTATATGCCTTATCTATAAGTTTTATTGTGTAAAGACTGACTACTATCAATATATCATATCTGCATTCTTATTCCTGAGTTATGATATATGTTAATACATGTTACTGTGTACTGAGTCATTACGTATCTTCAATTAAATCAGCTATGTTTTGTACTTATAAATCTTATTGACTGAATCAAATGCTGATAACATGTTTGACATTGTCCTATGTGCTTATAAAACATTGTTTGTTAAGAATCCATTGAACAACAAATTACTCAGCGCACTCTATATGATTAAACCTTCCGCTTTATACTGAGTAAATAGAATATGTTTAATAAGCTGACCTATATCTAAAAACTGACCTTAGACTTACTCAATTAAACCTTTAAATGTTTAGAGTAAAACTAAGTCAGTAGCTCAACCCTTACGGGGGAGTGTGCTAAATTATACTAGGTCAACTATCATGGGGGAGCTCTGCCAACATCAAAATGGGGGATTTTGTTGAAACACCTTTCCACATAATTTTGATTTGACAAAATTGTTTAAGTATAATTGAAATACATATTCTAAACACACTAAGTTTAAATGCTTTGATTTATTCTACTAATGTGTTTGTTCAATGTTGAGTTAAAATTGTTTATAAGACACAAGAATTAAAAGGCCCAAGCCCAATACGGAAGACAAGGCCCAAGTCAAACAACTCAGTACAACTCGGCCCGCGTTTGTTAAAACGAGGTCGTTTTGAACAAAACGCAACTCAGCAAAGAGAAGGATCTAGAAGACCTTCGGGAACAACTTCAAGATGAAGCTGCTGAGTAGTCTCGACAAAGCGTACAAGACAGCAGCTGGCAATTGAAAACTTCCAGACAAAGTATTTCTACTTTGGGTAAAGTTCAGACGACACAGTATGCTGTCTAGTTGACTTTACCATAAAAGGAGAGACAGCCTGCTGAGCTGACCGATGACAGAAGATACACAAATCTGATTGGCCGAGAGCTCTGAGCAAGTCAGGATGACAACGACAGGAAGCCGTTTCCCTCCAACGGTTATTTCGAAATTCGAAATGACCGATGCCCAGACGTCTCTATAAATAGTGCCATCAGAAGCTTCACTCAATACAGAACTTGATCAAGCCATTACGCTGACCAAATTTCTACACAAGTTCTGCAAGAAAAGAAGCAAAGCAAAATCTTACACTACAATTCTTATATATGTGTAAAAGTCTAGAGTGATTGTTTCAATCGTCTAAAGTGTCTTAGTAAATCTTTGTATAGGACAAAACACTTATCATTTCTAGAGATAGAAAGGAGAGGCTGAGTACTCGGTTATAGTACTCAGCGTGAGATTAGGATTGAGTAGAGGTATAGAGGAAGGTACTCTTGTTATACTCAGTTGCTAAGATTGTAAAAGGTTTGAGGCTCTACCTTTAAAGAGCTCAGTAGAGGATTCGAAATCTCGGAACGTGTTCCGGGGACAAGACGTAGGCTTAGAAGAAGCCGAACCTGGATAAATCTGCTGAGTGAAGTATTTCTTACCTTTAACTCCTTATATATATTGCTTGCTTAAAATAACCAAAAACTGGCCAAATAAAGAGGTCAAGTAGAGTTGTGCGCGTTGAACATCTGAGCTCAAGAATAAACTCTAAGTGCTATCTCCTGACTCAAGCTAAGAAACTGACCTAGTCACCAGTTGACTAAGCCAGTATCTTGCTGTTTACTCAGCGCCACTGTTAAAACCTTTTTCTTTAGAAAAAGAAGTCTGCCCTAATTGCAAAAAAGTTTAAATAGTTCCTAACCCCCCCTGGAACTATACTTGCAACCTTAGAAGGGACCAACATCATGCCCCTCACATGTCGAGCTAGCGCAACAAGTGCAGTGGGCGACATGTTGGATGACGTGTCATGTAGGCACCAATCGGCGTGCAACACATGGTAGGACGTGTTAGAATGTGGTTAGGCTCATAATTCCCATCGGCGGTGTGTGTGGGCCATATGTCGTCTTCCCGACCTCTCTTGAATCTGAAAGGTTTTTCGATAGGAGATTTGTTGGCTCTCTAGTCACGTTAGTCTTGTGTATTTTACGAACAAAAAATCATGTTTAAGAATCACATATCCTCTATTGAGATTGGAATACAGAATATTTCAAAATATAAACTTTAAATCGCAAAAGCACAATGTTTGTCCCGTTTTTAGACATGTTTTTCAACAAAACATATCCAAAAATGTGTTTTCATGCACATAAGAATTAACTCTAACATATAGATTAATTTACACATCCAAAAATCACAGATCAACTCCCACAAAACACGATATTTGTGACTATAATACAACTGAGTGATCTATAACATACTAAATCTGAACAGAAAACCCGAGTTATCGAGTTATCTTTCTCAAAGAGTGCATATAATCATTAAGATAACGGAAGAACGAAACTACGATCTCGTATTACCGATCACACGATTCCTATGTGAAAGTTGTTCGGGAGGAGAAGACATAATCCACAAACTAAAAGCACTTCTTGAGAGAGAGCAGCGCAGAGAGAGGGAGGACGGAGACAACTTTTATCTCTCTATGTATTGTTAGGCTAGGGTTTAATTTATATGGTTTAATTATCTTATATAGCTAATAATTAGGTTAAACTCTGATTACCCACCTAAACATGGATCTAGCTCATTCAAGTTAGAGGTGGATTAGTTTTGTAACAATCTGGTCCAATACTATGTAGATATTGTCCGCTTTAGTCCAAATCCAACACGTCAATTACTCTCTCCATTTGCGATGTAGGATTCAATCATTCATGCCTCCATTACCATTCCTTAGACCGCTCATTGCTCAGACCTTCTACTCCAGTACCATCCACTCCGAACCAAGTCGTTCCAAGTTTGGCTCGAACCGGATATTTCTTACAATATATAAAGCTAAGGGTTTGAGTTGACTAATTTGAGGGATAGACAAAAACAATAAATAACCATATGATAACAAATAAAACACAAGCAAATAGGGCCATTTCACGAGCTGAAAATGGAATAAAATTGTGGACACATTCTAATTTCCATTGAATTAATTTCCTTTTCATCTTTCAAAAAGTAAGAATTTGTTTTTTTCTATAAAGTAAAGATAGAAAAGACTAATGATGTTTTATTTTTTTTCCCTCTAATTATCCTCAAAATTATAATTAGAGGTTTTAATTTGAATTGGGACATATGATATGGGGAATGCCAACAATGACTTATCAATATATATTAACATTACAAGATTATTGGTTGGACGGTTAATAGATGGTCGGTGATTGGCCACAAAATTTGGATATAGTTTCTGATAATCCAACTTTGTTGGTGCAAATTGATTAATCATTCTATGGATAATACACCAAAATAACTCTAAAATTGGGCAAATTATTAGAAGCACCTGGTTCTCCATGTTAAATAGAGGATCTCTCGTACATATTTTGACACGTGTAGTATGGACCCATAGTTATTATAAGAGGTCTCACTATTTTAATTATTACGTGGGATCATCATGCACGTGTCCAAATATAAATTGGAGGTCCCCCGAGTGATATGGAAGACCGGGTACTTAATATAAGAACTCATAAAATTAATAGTTAGGAGCACTTCTATCTCTAAAATTGTGTAATTTTATCTCTTAACGTTGGTAACAAACAATAAATTTACCCTTAACGTCGACAATTTGGGTCAATTTGATAAATAATTCATCAAATTATCTTCTCAGTCATAAATCGTATCATCTATACTTCATATGTTCGTCGTTTTATTATTCATTAGTAATAGACCACAACCATATAAATAGATTAGAATTTTTTTTAAAAAAATTAAGAAATTATACTCTATTTCGTACGACTTGGATGAAAGAAATCCAAATATTTCGT
Source organism: Euphorbia lathyris (assembly GCF_963576675.1). Classification (NCBI taxonomy): domain Eukaryota; kingdom Viridiplantae; phylum Streptophyta; class Magnoliopsida; order Malpighiales; family Euphorbiaceae; genus Euphorbia; species Euphorbia lathyris. The sequence goes on along the minus strand of NC_088917.1, from coordinate 82,714,855 downwards.
GGAATTTAAAAAAATTAACCTCCAAAATATTAAATCACAAAAAATGTGAATTTTTTTTAGAACAAATGATAGGCAACTGGTACAGAATAAGGAACATAATATCTATGTTTTATAATGATTTCTGAAATTGATCCAACTTGTCAATGATAAGAGTAAATTTGCTATTGGCTGCCAACATTAGGGATAAAATTGCATCATTTTAGACATTAGAGGTAAATCGACTTTGACGTTTTCGGACAAGAATGAGGCAATGTTGATTGATGCAGATTCATTTCCTCTGATTGCATCAGTCAAATGTGATATCTCTAGAGTTGAGGCGCATACTTCTAAAGGAAAACTAAAGGAGGGCTCAACAAGCACTCAAGAAGCACGAAAGACGGGTAAAGTAACATGTTTAGGGCCATGTTTCTAGAGTGTGAGAAATCAAAGTTCGAGACCCAACAGTTTAGTAGGAGCCAATCACACTTTCTCATACCACTAGCCACGAAACCAACCAAAGACTGGTAGGTGGTACCACATAAAACGTTCTCGGTTCCTTGTTAGGAAATAGGCTACGCAGCGAAATATTTAAATTTTTTGTAACTATATATTTCTTTAACGAGGAACTGATTACATCGTTATTTGACAATAATATTTGAACATTTCAAAAAGCATAAGCGATTTACTTTTTGAAGCAGTCTACTATTGATGTAGCATACCACAGAAGCTTGAGCAAACAACAAACATGCTTTGATCAACTTTGATTAGCAATCAAGTATAGATTGCCTCTAACAACACTCCACTCGAACATTGAATTAAAGCAAAACCCGAACACGAACTATTTGATTTTTGGTGAAGTAATTGAGAAAGAATATTTAGTGCATTGTTGATGAACAATTCGACTGTGTATTTATAAGATTTTATTTTGTTAATTTGTCTCATAGCTAAATCAGATAGAAATTACAATATCTAATTATTTCTAACTCTAATGTAAATATATATTTAATAACATTTATATTTCCTATTAGAATTATAATTGACTTAATTAATTTATAAATAATTATAATTAAACAATTTAAACCTAATATATATACACAATATTTTGGCCCATCTTATTCTCCCTCATGTTGGAAAAATTCCAAAGTTGTAATTTTGCTATTGGTTGTCAATTCATAGTGTATGATCCAGTATGTTCTTACCACAAGTAGCCGTATACATTTATTGCAATTCTCTTAACGTTGAATTAGATAAAAAATTAACTACTTAATTTCTATTTATTAATTCTATCATAATTAATCCAACTAAATGTGTAAAGGAGTAAGTGCCCTAACTTAAAAAAGAAGTTTCTTACTTCCTTAGAAGCCATAAGAAGTCAAGTTGATTTTGACATTTTACATTTCCATGAATAACTGCAGTATAATACAATCCTTTATCAGTTATATCCAAATGAATAGTGACTATGGAAACTGCCAAGTCGCATATACAAAGACATTTGTTTACTTGCTTAGGTTGAATTCACTGAGAATAAACCAGTTAAATAAAATCTCCATTTCCACACTTAACCTACCACCTTGCAAGAGTTTAGAGTAATTCTACTACAAGTGGCCTAGGATATATATCTCGTCTATCGAGAGTGATGAATGCCAAATCTTTCATACAACTACCCTACAATTACTTCATGTGATCCCAGAAGTTGCTTGAGGCACACCCGAATGGATCGTGGGTGATAATAGAACCAAAACATCACACTACATAATAAAAAAGAATAATTCTTTGAGTATGAGGATTAGTTATACCTACTATCAGAAATGAGATAAGATAGGTGACATCTCACAGATTTATCCATCATGTTATCTCATATTGGATCTCCAATGCATATAAACCAATCCTACACATCCATGTAGCTGCGTAGATATCTTTATATCTAAAGGTTGTGAGATCAGCTCCCTGTTTCAAAAATAGGAAATACTATTATATGCAAGTCTCAACGACGTTATATCAATCCAATAATACAATGCTTGACTTGAGATGTTTAAGTTTATCATAATTTAATTAGATTCATAAAGTATAGTCTCACTTCAAGTATAAACATTTTAGGTTATGATTATAAACTATAAATTTCTTCTATCTCATTAATTATGGGATAAAAGAAAAAATGTCTTTATATAGGAGAAATTCACAGCACACTGGGAGTAATACTCTCGACCAATAAAAATCATTTTGAACACCACTACATGAGTATGATTGGTGTGAAAAAAATATACATATATCATGAATTTATTGGTCTAGAATATTTCTAAAGGATTACTCTAAAATTTTCCCTTTATGCAGTCAACTGCTATATTGAATGAATTAAATAACTCAAATAAACTATTGTCTTTAAGACACAACACTAACATCCCAACCCAACCGAAAACATGTCGCAACCGGTAATCAAAAAAGCCAACACCGACACATTAGATTTCGTCGTCTTTCGTATGCGATGAACATATGGTGAAAAAAAAAATCTCTAATGTAAGACAGAATATTTGAAGTGTAAGTTTAGCTGCGATGAGAGTAGGGAGGTAGAGACAATTACCCTAGATGGGAGAGTTGTTCAGGCCTCAGATTGCTTCCGGTATTTAGGGTCTATTATTCAAACGGATGGAGAAGTAGATGGACATGTTGCTCATACGATTAAATATGGTTGGTCGAAGTAGAAGAGTGCTACGAGTTTCCTTTGTGATCTCGGCATGCCTAATAGATTGAAGGGAAAATTCTACCACACGGTAATCAGACCAGCATTGTTATATGGTACAAAATGTTGGGCAGTAAAACACTGTTATATTCATAAGATGTCGGTGACGGAGATGCGTATGTTGAGATGGATGTGTGGTCATACGAGAAAGGATCGGGTGAGTAATGAAATAATTAGGACAAAAGTAGGGGTTACATCTATTGAGAATAAAATGAGAGAAAACAGGTGGTTTGGCCATGTAAAACGAAGAGCGCTTGATGCGCCGGTTAGGAGGACTTAAGAGTGGTAAATGGATGTAGGGGTGAGAGGTAGGGGAAGACCTAAACAAACTTGGAAGAGGGTGATCAAGAGTGATATGAGTTTATTGGGGATTGAGGAAAATATGGTAATGGATAGGACATAGTAGAGGGATAGAATTTGTGTCGCTGACACGGCTTGATTCACGGTTTTATACGATGATTCATGTTAGCCGTTCCTGAATCATTTCGGTACTAAAGCTTTGTTGTTGTTGTACTTCCATTTATTTGACTTGGTAAACTTATTGAATTATAAATTTTACATTACTTAGCTAAGCAAATAACCAAAAAAACCAATAAAAGGTTAAGAACCGCCAAAATGGTCAAGGCCACGAGAAGCTTGTGGCCATGGCGGATTAATGCCTCTCAACTAACCCAAATTTTGTCTATATATATCATATGGGTCCACATTTGGTGGGCCCCACATACTAGACTGGCTATAGAAAATGAGACCGCTTGTACTATGTGGAGAGAGATTGAGAAGTTGCTAGCAGTGAGGGTGGCTAAGGGTGGCGGTGGTGGCGGTTGTTATAATTTTTGGCCGTTTGTCAACTATTTTTAATGACAAAAGTGTATTTTTAGATATTTTTTTTGTAGACGGCGAATTGACTGGACTTGTATTCTCTCCTACAAATTCCACACTGCCATTTCCCAAACATCCTGTCTCTATACCAAATAAAGAACATCTCATATATATTTTCATATATATTTTGATACGTGTAATATAGATCCACAAATATTATAAGAAGTTCAACTATTTTAATTATTATATAGAATTACTATACACATATCCAAATGCGAATTAAGGATCTTCCGAACGACATGAAAGACCGAGTGCTTAATATAAGAACTCAGACCTAAATCCAAATTTAACCCAATTTTTTCTTTTAAAAGTGAATTGAAAATAATTTAAACAAAATTAAATTTACATCTACTTAATAATTAATAAAAAAATTTGAACTGTGTAATTTGATAGATATGGACTGTTAGATCATATTAACTGTTATTTAATTGTTACATCAGACTTTCCAAATAAATTTACCGATAAATCAAACCAGTTTCGTATATTTTTTGTTGGTTATTTGTAACTATATTTATATTACAATAAATATTTTAAACTAATTGATAAACTTTTTTGTCATTAACTTATATATGGTAGACTTAGTTGTTAACATTTTAACTATTTTTTTTGTAACCGTATTAGTGACATTAAATATCTTAGACGTAATTGATGTTTAGAAGATATGGTGCGAGAGTTAAATAACAGTTAAACCAATTTTTTGAGATATTGCTTGGAAATGTTAAGGTTACTAATATCGGAATATAAACTCGCCACGTGACATTTAAGAGACCCGAACCACCACTCGAGGAAACAGAATATGTGGCGCCTCTATAGCCAAACTGAGCAATATGACTCTATATTGAAGACTTCGACTAGGAACTCTAAAAAACACAGTCAAGGATCCATTTGTTATAGCAAGCACGACGAATCCCATGAATCATGAGTCTAGTGAGCTTGAGGAATAGCATGCCTCGATATACGGGCACACCTTCACCTATCAACAGGTGACACATAGCACACCCCGCTCTCAAACTCATAACAGTCTTCTAAAGTTCGATCACATTATAAATATAGTAAGCTCATTCATTCATTAAGCTTAAATTACCACTTTGATTTACCGTTGTTTTCATCCTCCAGTCCTACTTCAATCTGACTTAGACATCGGAGCGGGTTAGCCGGACAAAGGCTCCCCTTTAACCTTATTTCTATCCAATTGTAGGTTTTCAAGTTAGACTTTCAAAATTCAACCACATTAATTATATTTGAACTATTTCGTAATGGACCAGGGATATTAGTTCTCCGTTAATCTTTATAGAAGATTGTCCATCTTGTATCTGGGAGGACGTTTGTAATGATGCTTTAAGGCGTATTTAATATCAAGTCCAGATTTTCATCAAAAAAAAAAAAAAAAAAAAAAACTATTTCGTAAGTTATAATCAAATCTGCACTTCACATAAAACTTTAAAGTCATCCCAAACTTTAACTTACCTAACAGAAATTCAATTAATAAAAATTTTAATTGAACTAGTAAAAATTGAGGAGAACTGTACACATTAGTTTAAAATTGTAAATTCAATCATTTTCTTAACAATATCTATATTATTTTAACTATATATATATTGATAAAGCTGAAAATTCAGCCCCTAATTAGATATCAGTTTATATCTCACTTTATTTTTAAAATTATTTATCAAGATGACACTTATCACTATTTAATTTTTGTTTGATGACTAGAAACAGATTAATATATTTAGAAAATGACAATAGATATCCAATTTGCATAAACAATTAATGCATTATTATTTTTAAGAAAATGCATTATTGTTAATATAATGTCAAAATTTTGTTGCTGATTTAATTGTTTTCTGTTTTTTCATACCGTCTTTCTTTTGTCTTTTAAACTTATGGTCCAAAAACACCTTTTTTTTCAGCTTTTAATCCATAATTGTACTTCTTTTTCATTCTTGTGTCAATTTTCAAAATTATTTCCTTTTACAAATATTTCTTTTTCACACAATGAAAGATTTATTGTCTTTCCTATCATTCTTATACTTTTTCTACAATAATTGAGTATTTATTTTTAAGAAATTAGATAAATAATAAAATTTAATGTATTTATTAATTCCAAAATTAGATATGATGGATTTATAAATATTTTTTATCTATAAAATGAAATATATATATATATATATATATATATATATATATATATATATATATATATATATAGAGAGAGAGAGAGAGAGAGTTTGTTTGACATGAAGGAGTTTTGTTTTTCGTTTTGAAAGTTTGAAGAAGATGAATTAAATAAATTTAGTTCATGTAGGATCAATTCACAATGAACTCATTAAAAATGATTTTTGAATTAATTGAATATAACTCAATTGGTACATGTGCATTTCTATAATTAAGATATGAAGTCATGTGATACCGATTCGATAAAGATGAATGATTTTGTGTTAATCCTAAAAGATTAGAAACCTTGCTTTTAAGGAAGAATTTTGTGTTTGATTGATAAAATTTGTTCATTCTTATAAAAAAAAAAGTGTAGTTCGAATATCTCCCTAAAATGTGTATCAAAAGACCCAAACATCCTTACTAGGGTTACAAACATGAACTAAATATAAGGGTAAAATAAGAGGAAATATATTAATGGCAAAACAATAAATAAGTTGGGGCAACAATGTGGTAGGCTTGTCTTCTTTCATCGCTAAGTAGGGTCACACGACGTGTGCCCTATCTCACATCCCGTGTGGCCAGTTCTTCGGCCACACCTACACGAGTTTGGGGCTTCCACTCAACGTGTGTGAATTCTTCTCTTGGGCTGCCATCAATATGTTTGACACAATGTGTGACTAAGATAACATGTCATGTTAGTCTAAAAAGTTCCAGGAACTTAGCAAGCCTCCCACGTGGCGTGTGATGGATTGAGACGCAATGTGGCCTTTCCCATGTGAATTCTCTCCCCAACTAACATGTTCACACGATATGTGGTTAAGAGGACACGTCGTGTGAGTCCACCTTCACCATTGGGTTGATTGACTCACAAAGATGCCCTCATCATTCTCCCATTCTTCAAAAAAGTTGGACCCTGATTCTTTTTTAGTGAACTCAAGAAGTGCATCCAGTTTACACGGGCTTAGATCACGTATATTAAAGCACTGTTACATCTTACATGACCAATTTAGAAGTGCAAGGTAGGCATTGTCATTGATCCTCTTGGTGACTTTGTAAGGGCCATTTCATTGGTCGAAGTTTTCTCCTTGGTGCATTTGTTATTCGCTCCTTGCTTATATACACCATCACCTCATCCCCGACCTCAAACTGAAGGTCCCTCGGTGCATACCGACCTTTGTCTTTAGCTTCTTGTTTAGCTCCTCGGTGCATAATTCGGCTCTTACTTTCTACTGCTATGTCAAATGGTTGGTTTATCACTGAGCTTGATGTATCTAATGCCTTTCTCCATAACTCACTTGATGAAGTTGTCTACATGGAATAGCCCTCGGGCTTTATCGATTCCCAATTTCCTAACCATATTTGTCGGTTGAAGAAAACTTGTATGGTTTGAAACAAGTTCCTCACATATGGCACACATGTCTTTTTATAGCTCTCACTAGTCTTGGGTTCAAAAGCTCAACAACAAGTTCACATTATTATTTTTGAGCCAAGAATGTTGAATTACATTGCTTAGTCTCTGTGGGAATATTCTTGCTATAGGTAATGATTCTAAAGCTATCTCCCAGTTGGGCAAACAACTTCAGTTAAAATTTGCATTAAAAGATCTTGGTCGGTTTTCTTGCTTTCTTGGTTTAGAGGCTCCCTGATGTCCTTACTCTCAATCACTATAAATATATTCACAATCTCTTGGAAAAATCTACAATGACAGATGCTAAAGCTATCTCCACCCCTACTTGTACCTCTACTAAACTTAGTCTTGAAATTGGTGAAATGTTCTCAGATCCTAGCTTATATCAAAGCATTATGGGTGGTCTTCAATATATTACCATTACAAGGCTCGATTTTTCTATCTCAGTCAAGCAAAGAAAGTCAGCTCATGCAACAACCGACAATTGACCACTAGAAAGCAGTAAAACAAATTTTTCGCTACCTCCACTCAATACCAGCTAATAGACTTCGCATTCGACGTAGCCGATCTATTGATATCGTCGGGTTTTTTGATGCCGATTGGGGTGGTGACTCTTATGATTGAAAATCCACTTTGGTATATGTTGTATTTATTGGATCATTAAGAAGGGTCACACGACATGTAGCCTATCTCACACTCCATGTGGCCACTTCAGCCACGCCAATATGAGTTGGGGGCTTCCACTCAATGTGTGTGAATTCTTCTCTTGGGCTGCCATCGATTTGTTTCACACGGTGTGTGACTAAGATGACACGTCATGTTAGTCCAAAAAGTTCAAGGAACTTAGCCAGCCTCCCACGCAGCGTGTGATGGGTTGAGACATTGTGTGGCTCTTCCCTTATGGATTCTCTCCCCAACTAACCTGCTCACACGACGTGTGGTTAAGATGACACATCGTGTGTGTCCAGCTTCACCATTGGGTTGGTTGACTCACAAAGATTCCCTCATCATTTTTCCCTTCTTCAAGAAAATTAGACCCTAATTTATTGAACTCGATGATGCAAACTAACGAGGAACGGTGCCTTGAAAACCCAAAAACTAGATTTGATCACCAAGAAAGCTAAGGAATCAGGGTCGGACAGAAAAGACATCCCCGATCGGTAATAGGGGTCCTCGATCGAGGATCATATCTTTGATTGAGGATTGCCTTTTAGGCAGATCATCTGTTTTCATGTCAGAATCAGAAAACAAGGGAAAGAAGTGTAAAAATAAAGAAACATATAGCAAACAGTAGGGAGTAGGCTTTTAAAACCCTTCAGACATTACCTCTGAAACACTTTTCCAGTTTTGGTGTGGAGTAGGCCGATGTTGGCGTGATTGTGACTTGAGAAGCAACCCGGACCCATGCAGCAAGAATCCCAAGTGATCAGAATGTGGTATTATACTAAAGTAGACCGAAAACCACCAATTTGAAGTAGATTTGACCCAAAAGATCAATTCTGGAAGTGTAATGACTTCATAATTGACAAATTAGTGAAGAAGAGTTGTAGAAAACATGTTTCTTCAACTACTATCTTTGAAATAGTTTGTGTTTGAGTGTTTGAACCTCTCAAAATGATTCGTTTTGGTAAGATTTATGTAGAAAACCTCACAATTTCACTTACTTTCAAGTGGATTTCACTTGATTTCACTTAATTTCACTAAAATCTTTTGATTTTTCTTCTCAAAATGCTTCTGATTTCTATCCCCCCGTGTCTGGAAGTTTCCTATCCTTTTAGTAGTGGAGAGTGGATGAAAACTGTCATAAAACTGGCTAAAAACTGCCTAAAAACCGTCAAGGGTCGCCAATCCAAGACCCTCATCCCCGATCAGAGAACAGGTCTTCGATCGAAGATCATTTTTTACTTCAAGTATTCTTTTTAACTTTAGAAATCATAAATAAAAAAGGATTTGATAAAAACGAAGTAAAGCAAGCTAAATTACTCAAAAAATGGGGTTCAGGTCTTAGCTCGTATCTCGCACAACGCATCGTGTGAAGCCCACCTACACCAACTATTAGTTAGAATGTAACATATACTCCTCACCAGGGCCGGAAAAAGTCCGTTCTCACAACAATCCGCAAAAATTACATTATCGTTTACAAAAGTATGTCTTTCTTGGTTACATTAAAGTTCACAAAGGATATAGATGTTATGATTTACTTAGTGACAAAATTTTCACCTTAGGTCATGTTATTTTTAATGAACATGAGTTTCCATATTCGAAGTTAGTACACGAGGCTCAATCAAAATTGATTTCCAATCAATCACACTCCATTACTCTTCCATTTAGTTCCATTCGTGAGCCTTATTGCAATTCTACCAACAATCCATGTACCTACCTCATGTTGGAAATTAGGCTAAGGTATAGCAGCGTAAATATAAAATTTTTAACCTATTTCCATTTAACCACAAGATCCGTTAACCGTTATTTCATATAAAGAAGGATAAGAAGAAATACCTTTTAGAAGTTCTATCTACCGTTGCAAACGAAGTGCCCACAACTTCAAAAGAGATAGAAACTGTCTACCAATCTACCCCTATCTGAAACAGACCTTCCAGACCTCCGAACAACAATCCCTTCAGTGAAAACGTGGAAGAATATGTCTAGAATCTCCTGTCCAAAATTCGCGACGATCCGACGGTTCAATCTCCGGGAATCCGCGAAATCGTGAACTGACCTGATGTAGGATTAGTAAAATGAATTTCTCCCTTTTGTTTGTTTTTCTTCTTCGAGTTCCCAAACACGAAATAAAACACGGGAAGATTAATTTAGTATCAATCGTTGAATATCAACCAAAGTAGATTGCCTCTAATTAATCAACACAAGATCAAGGATAAAAGAAATAGATGAAAATCAATTGATCAAACGAAGCCGTAGAGAAATCTCGTCCTCGAACTAGGGGTGTCGAATTTTCTCTCTCTTGGACTAGGTGAATTTCGAAAATCACAAGTAGGGTATGTCTTGCTTGGATATCGAAAATCTCAAGGGAACGGGTATTTATAATCTCTTGTATCTAATCCCTAGTTAGATAGAATTAAGTTACTGAATAGGAATTCCATTCGGAATAGAATTCCTAATTATTATCTCACTATATATCTAATATATTAAGGATAATAATAGGAGTATTTTAATCTAATTAAAACTCCTAACTTATTTATCTCTTAATTAATTTAATTCAAAATCCTAATCTAATTAGGAATAAGAAAATCAAATTAATTATTCATGTATTCTATTACATGAATTTCGACCCCCTTATGTCCATGGGCCTTATTGGGCTCAATTGAGCTTCTATCAATTAATTAACATCTATCTCTCTTTTAGGTTCCAAGTCTTATGTGTGATCCATTAGGTTCTTATTGCTTCTAGCCGTATGCAACGTTATTAAATTAATTTTTAAAGAATTATATTTAATCTTTGCATAACGGAATGATGTACATAGTATGTGATTAGCAAGTCCGTAATCATTCCCCCAGAGCTATAAGAAGACAGGTTGATTTTGTCGTTAACCTTTCCGTATTAGTTACAGTATAATTCGATCCTTTATCAACTACATCCTTGAACTGAATCTTATGACTATGGGTGATGTCAAGTCACATATAGCGAGACGTTCGTTTTACTTGTACAGGCCGAGTTAACTCAAAAAGATAGGTTAAGTGAAATATGTATTTCTTACTCTTAAGCTATCACCTTGCAAGGATTTAGAGTCGAGTCTTCCACAAGCGATCCATGGATGTATCTCCCATTTATTGGGAGTGATAAATGCTCAATCCAATATATAACGACTCCGCAATTACTTCCTGTGATACCCAACGTCTACTGTTCACACCCCAGAGTCATCTCTGTTAAGGATCGTGTTACACCAGAGTCAAAGCATCACATTCTGTAATCCAGAATACCAATTAATATTCCTTTGAGTCTGAGGATTAGTTATACCTATTAATACCAATGAGATGAACAGGTGACAAGGATGAATCTACCCATCCTGTTATCTCAAATCGGATTCCCAACCCTAATGAACAACGTTTCATCGGATCTATGTAACTGTTCAGATATCTGTATATATGAAGCTTGTGAGATCAGCTTTCTGTCGGACAAAAGACATTGTTACATACAAGTCTCAACAGTGATATGTCAATCCCAAACATATCACTTGACTTGGGGTGGTTTTAAGTTTATCAGTTTACTATAAAGTTTTGTCTCACTTCATGCTTGTATGAACACTTTATAATCACTTTAAATAAACTTACGGATTTCCTTTTATTAGACTTTATTTAGTGCTTAAAATGGATTGCCTTTATATAGTTATAAAACATATATCTCATTAAACAAATGATATAAAGAACAATTCATTTACATTAAGTTTGTATCCTAGAACAATTGTCTATAGGACACTAAACCCCAACATACTCCCACTTGGACTAAAGCCAATTGTTTCTAAAACTTATCCTAGTAAAAGTTAAATGACGATCATGTAGTCTCTGGGTTAAAGGCCTTGTCAACGGATCTGCAACGTTGTCCTCTGTAGGTACTCTTTCTATTCTCACATCTCCTCTAGCCACAATCTCTCTAATGATGTGGTATCGCTTAAGGTAATGCTTGGATGCATTATGAGACCGTGGTTCCTTTGCTTGCGCAATGGCTCCATTGTTATCACAGTACAGTGTAATGGGTTTGACAATATCAGGCACCACACCTAGTTCTGTAATGAACATTCTAATCCAAACCGCTTCCTTTGCTGCTTCCGCAGCTGCGATATACTCTGACTCGGTCGTAGAGAAAGCTACGCTTCCCTGCTTGGAACTCTTCCAACTGACCGCGCCCCCATTCAAGATAAACAGGTATCCTGATTGGGATTTATAATCATTCTCATCTGTGAGATGACTTGCGTCTGAAAATCCTTCTATTTTCAGATCACCTTCTCCGTACACTAGGAACATATCTTTAGTTCTTCTCAAGTACTTAAGAATGTTCTTGACGGCAATCCAATGTTCGTCTCCCGGATTCCCTTGGTAACGACTCGTTACAGATAACGCAAACGCTACGTCAGGTCTAGTGCATAGCATAGCATACAAAATTGAACCGATTGCGCTGGCGTACGGGACTACAGCCATGCATCGTTTATCATCATCGGTTTTAGGACATTGATGATTGTTTAACTTTACTCCATGTAACATGGGTAAGTTACCTCGTTTCGATTCAAGCATGCTAAACCGATTTAGCACCTTTTCAATGTATGTAGCCTGTGAAAGACCAAGTAGTCTTCTCGATCTATCTCTATAGATCTTTATACCAAGTATATAAGCTGCTTCACCAAGGTCTTTCATTGAGAAGTTACCAGATAACCATACTTTCACTGACTGTAAGAGAGCAACGTCATTTCCCATTAATAATATATCGTCCACATATAGTATGAGAAATGCTATAGAGCTCCCACTTGCTTTCTTGTAAATGCAAGCTTCTTCGCAATTTTATTCAAAACCAAATTGTTTTATGGTTTCGTCAAAACGCTTATTCCAGCTTCTAGATGCTTGCTTGAGTCCATAAATGGATATCTGAAGTTTGCAAACTTTATTTGCATCCTTCGATATGAAACCTTCAGACTGCATCATATATACATCCTCAAGTAGGTTTCCGTTTAGGAAAGCTGTTTTCACATCCATTTGCCAAATCTCATAATCGTACTGAGCGGCAATTGCAAGCATGATTCTGATTGATTTGGACATAGCCACAGGAGAGAAAGTTTCGTCATAATCAATACCTTGCTTCTGACGATATCCTTTCGCTACTAACCTAGCTTTGTAGGTGCTAACCTTTCCATCCATGTCTGTCTTCTTTTTTGAAGATCCACCTGCACCCAATGGGTATTATCCCTTCGAGTGGATCAACCAAAGTCCACACTTGGTTAGTATACATGGAATCCATTTCAGAATCCATGGCCTCAAGCCATGCTTTAGAATCTGGACTAGTAAGAGCCTCTTCGTAGTTTTCGGGTTCGTCGTCTAACACGGGAACCTCATTATCATCTCCCACTAGAAAACCATATCTAACTGGGAGTTGACGAACTCTTTGTGATCTACGAATAGGTAGCACTGGAGTCTCATCTAATGGGACTCCTTCGGGTACCTCAACCGCCTCTGTTGTTTCAGTCGGTGTTTCTTCTTCTTGAACTTCGTCAAGTTCAATCATGCTTCCCTTTTGTGTTTCTTCGAGAAACTCTTTCTCTAAGAAGGTTGCGTGCTTGGATACGATTACTTTCTGATCATCTGGATGATAGAAGTAATATCCCATAGTTTCCTTAGGGTATCCAATGAAGAAACATTTATCAGATTTTGAATCTAGTTTGTCGGACACAATGCGTTTGACAAAGGCTGAACAACCCCATACTCTCATAAATGAAAACACGGGTTTCCTACCAACGAACAATTCATATGGTGTGGAACTAGCGGATTTAGTTGGTACTCGATTTAGGGTGAAGAGGGCAGTTTCTAAGGCATAGCCCCAGAACGTCTTTGGAAGTAAGGCCATGTTCATCATGGATCGTACCATATCTAATAGGGTACAGTTTCTCCTCTCGGACACACCATTGTGTTGTGGTGTATAGGGAGGTGTCCATTGTGAGCATATCCCACATTCAGTTAGATAATTCAGAAAATCATCTGAAAGATATTCTCCACCTCGATCAGATCGAAGCGTCTTTATTTTCTTTCCTAATTGATTTTCTACTTCATTCTTGAAGCATTTGAATTTCTCAAAAGCTTCTGACTTGTGCTTCATCAAGTAGATGTAACCATATCGGGTATGGTCATCTATGAAGCTTATGAAGAATCTGAATCCTCCTCTTGCTTGGACTGACATAGGACCACATACATCTGAATGAATGAGTCCTAGAGTGTTTGATACACGCTCACCTTTATTACTAAAGGATGTCTTTGTCATTTTACCTTTTAAACATGATTCGCATGTTTCCAATGATTCGGGATCAATTGAATTTATAAGCCCATCTTGATGTAGCTTAAGCATGCATCTCTTATTTATGTGGCCTAAACGACAATGCCACAAGTAAGTTGAATTATCTAGCTTATGTCTTTTGGTATCAATTGCAAAAGCAGGAATTTTGCTATCTAACACATAAATCCCATTTTGTGATATTCCTGAAAAATAGAAGATCGAATCTCTATAAAAATTGCAACGTTTGTCTTTTATTGAAATATGAAAACCGTCGTCAACGAGACGGCTAATAGAAATAATATTTCTAGATATTCCTGGAATATCCTTAGGCTGCATCCGGTATCAAATACCAAAAGATTCAGACTGTGAAATTTCAATATAAAACATACCAGATGTTGAAGTCCCGACTTCTTCCCCTTTTGAGGAAGGTTAGGTACACCAACAGTTTCTTTTCCAATGCCCGTCTTTACCACAGAAGTGGCACTCTCCTTTGGGCTTCTTCACTTCCTTTCCCTTAGTTTTGTTGGGCATGACTTTCTTACCTTTCTTGGTATATTTAGAATTGGGAGAATTCCCTTTCCTCTTCTTTAATCCCTCAATGAAAAGAGCCGGTATGGCTTTGTCTTTCTTCATATTGGGCTCAACTGACTTGAGCATGTTTGCAAACTCTTCAAGAGAGGTTTGCAAGTCATTCATCTGATAGTTCATAATGAACTGTGAATAACTCTCTGGGAGGGATTGAAGAATTAAGTCTACGCTTAATTCGTTATCCATCACAAATCCAATACTAGAAAGTTTGGTAATGTAGCCAATCATCTTGACACAATGTGTCATGACAGATGTGCCCTCTTGCATCCTACTATGATATAACAACTTGGATATCTCGTAGCGTTCGCACCTGGTTTGTTTCCCAAACAATTCCTTTAGGTGCATGATGATGGAATAGGCATCCATTTCCTCATGTTGCCTTTGTAATTCTGGTGTCATCGATGCAAGTATGATGCATTCGGCATGATCATCATCAGCCTTATGCTTCTGGTAAGCATCAATTTCCTCAATGGGAGCATCATCAGCAGGGAGAGGGGGTATTGATGTATCAAGTACATACCATATTTTATCGAACTTCAAAACAATTTTGAGGTTACGAAACCAGTTGGTGAAGTTTGAACCATTCAATTTGTTATCGGTAAGAATGTTTTACAGATTGGTTTTAGTCATGATTATAAGAGTGAGTTTAATTAAACCTGAGAGTGAGAAAGAGTAAACGTATGTCATTCATTTGCTTAAAGTATATCAATCTAAAATTATAGGCCTTTTAGTTTATTTTAGATTGCTCCCACTATTTTGCCAAATTAATAGCCCTCCATATTAATTCGAAGAATTTCACAAATCCTTTAGTGAGCTAGGATCCTAACTCCTGAGATTTCGCCTTGAGTGTACTCAACAAGCTAGTCTCATTCATTAGGTAGATTCATGTAATCAATCACATCTTTAATGTGATTCCTAGGTTATTGGGTTACTAACCACATTAGTAACTAATATGCTATTCATATTAATCCCAACCGTCTTGCCCATTAGTTTATGACAACATGAGTTTACTCATCCAATTATCATAATCTAATTTAAGTATTACCCCATATTCATGAAAAATGATTTTCGATAATTCAGGTGTTACCGAAAGGACCCCGAGCTTGAGTTTACTCAACAACCCAAAGGCCCTCAGCACGGCCGGCTGAATTATAATATTAGGGAGGGGCAACCGATTTTAATAACTTGTTTATTTACTTAACTTTTTAATGAGGGATTTTATTTTAGGTCTCATAATCTAACTTAGTCTTGATTTGCTTTAGCATACATCAGACACATACATTCACATACATTGGTGTTATGGACATATCATCTAAATTATTCCGTCAAGCCAGAGACAGAATAAAAGGGCAAACCTAAAGAAATACTAACTATTACATATTTCTCTTTAGGTCCTCCGTCTTCTCCATGGCGCCTTGAAATTACATATTAATTTCTATACTACTAAAGAAAACTTCAATTGAATTGAAGGGAATCCGATGAGAGGAGAAATTACAATAGATAGTAGAAAGGCAGGACTCGCAGGCCCTATTTCAAAAATACCAAAAGACTAAAGAGGGTCCAAATATGTCCATAACTCCAAACATGCATAGACTCAATTAAATAAATTTAATTGGTTGATTACATAACTATCTTATGTAATATTTATGTTAATCACATTAACATATCAAATTAACTTTCATCCAATTTTACTTCTAATAGTTTCGTATCTTTTATATTAATCTTTAGATTAATATAACTATACAAAACTTTAATTATGCACGTCCCAATTATTTTGATTTTAATTCATTTAACATTTTGATTTACAAATTGGTAAAACAAACTTTTAAACAAATTTTTATTCGATAATCAAAACAGAAAACTATCAATTTCTGAAACATATATATTTAAATATAAAAACGATTTTAAATATATATATATATCAGTTCTAAAACAGTTTTAAAACGATTTTCAAAAAATAGGAAAAAACTACTATAGATTTCCATTTTATCTTTAGAATTAATAAAACTGATTTTATCAATCTAACTATAAAACTAATAGATTTCGTTATAATAATTATCAACCAAAATAATTAGGATTATATGCATAATCTATTTTAATTAACAATTAATTAAAACTTATTTATCCTTAGAATTAATTAATCAAAATAATTTGTTAATTAATCCTAACTATAAATATTTATTCAATCCTATTGAAAAACTTCTAAATTTTCATATATGAAATAACGGATTTAACGATGGCTCTGATACCACTGTTGGAAATTAGGCTAAGGTATAGCAGCGGAAATATAAAAATTTTAACCTATTTCCATTTAACCACAAAATCCATTAACCGTTATTTCATATAAAGAAGGATAAGAAGAAATACCTTTTAGAAGTTCTATCTACCGTTGCAAATGAAGTGCCCACAACTTCAAAAGAGATAGAAACTGTCTACCAAACTTCCCCTATCCGAAACAGACATTCCAGATCTCCGAACGACAATCCCTTCGGTGGAAACGTGGAAGAATATGTCTAGAAGCTCCTATCCAAAACTCGCGACGATCCGACGGTTCAATCTCCGGGAATCCGCGAAATCGTGAACTGACCTGATGTAGGATTAGTAAAACGAATTTCTCCCTTTTGTTTGTTTTTCTTCTTCGAGTTCCCAAACACGAAATAAAACACGGGAAGATTAATTTAGTATCAACCGTTAAATAGCAACCAAAGTAGATTGCCTCTAATTAATCAACACAAGATCAAGGATAAAAGAAATAGATGAAAATCAATTGATCAAACGAAGCCGTAGAGAAATCTCGTCCTCGAACTAGGGGTGTCGAATTTTCTCTCTCTTGGACTAGGTGAATTTTGAAAATCACAAGTAGGGTATGGCTTGCTTGGATATCGAAAATCTCAAGGGAAGGGGTATTTATAATCTCTTGTATCTAATCCCTAGTTAGATAGAATTAGGTTACTGAATAGGAATTCCATTCGGAATAGAATTCCTAATTATTATCTCACTATATATCTGATATATTAATGATAATAATAATAACCTTATTGGATAATAATAGGAGTATTTAATCTAATTAAAACTCCTAACTTATTTATCTCTTAATTAATTTAATTCATAATCCTAATCTAATTAGGAATAACAAAATCAAATTAATTATTCATGTATTCTATTACATAAATTTCGACCCCCTTATGTCCATGGGTCTTATTGGGCTCAATTGGGCTTCTATCAATTAATTAACATCTATCTCTCTTTTAGGTTCCAAGTCTTATGTGTGATCCATTAGGTTCTTATTGCTTCTAGCCGTATGCAACGTTATTAAATTAATTTTCAAAGAATTATATTTAATCTTTGCATAACGGAATGATGTACAGAGTATGTGATTAGCAAGTCCGTAATCATTCCCCCAGAGCTATAAGAAGACAGGTTGATTCTGTCGTTAACCTTTCCGTATTAGTTACAGTATAATTCGATCCTTTATCAACTACATCCTTGAACTGAATCTGATGACTATGGGTGATGTCAAGTCACATATAGCGAGACGTTCGTTTTACTTGTACAGGCCGAGTCAACTCAAAAAGATAGGTTAAGTGAAATCTGTATTTCTTACTCTTAAGCTATCACCTTGTAAGGATTTAGAGTCGAGTCTTCCACAAGCGATCCATGGATGTATCTCCCATTTATCGGGAGTGATAAATGCTCAATCCAATATATAACGACTCCGCAATTACTTCCTGTGATACCCAACATCTACTGTTCACACCCCAGAGTCATCTCTGTTAAGGATCGTGTTACACTAGAGTCAAAGAATCACATTCCATAATCCAGAATACCAATTAATATTCCTTTTAGTCTGAGAATTAGTTATACCTATTAATACCAATGAGATGAACAGGTGACAAGGATGAATCTACCCATCCTGTTATCTCAAATCGGATCCCCAACCATAATGAACAACGTTTCATCGGATCTATGTAACTGTCCAGATATCTGTATATATGAAGCTTTTGAGATCAGCTTTCTGTCGGACAGAAGACATTGTTACATACAAGTCTCAACAGTGATATGTCAATCCCAAACATATCACTTGACTTGGGGTGGTTTTAAGTTTATCAGTTTACTATAAAGTTTTGTCTCACTTCATGCTTGTATGAACACTTTATAATCACTTTAAATAAACTTACGGATTTCCTTTTATTAGACTTTATTTAGTGCTTAAAAGGGATTGCCTTTATATAGTTATAAAACATATATCTCATTAAACAAATGATATAAAGAACAATTCATTTACATTAAGTTTGTATCCTAGAACAATTGTCTATAGGACACTAAACCCCAACACCTCAGCCTTAATGCGAACAACATACTCACAATCACTTATTCGAATACATGTCAACCTCACAACATACCCCCTCACCACCAACCAGACCACACATACAACAACCACCACTTCCTCATCAAACACCAACAAAATTCATACAATGGTTACTCGTAAACAAATGGGAAACCTCAAACTCATGCCCATCTAGAAACATAAAATAATTTCAACCCTAACTTGCTATTACAAAGTTGTACAAACCATTGAGTGGAAAGAGGAAATGAGGCATGAGTATAATGCGTTAATTGAAAATGGCAAGTGGGAGTTAGTTCCTTGCATGATTGCAACGAATGTTATAGGATGTCGATGGGTTTTCCACACTAAACTCAATCCTTATGGAGCGGTTGATCGATATAAAGCAAGACTTGTTTCTAAAGGGCTTCATCAATATCCCGATCTTGAATTTGTGGAAACTTATATTCCGGTAATAAAGTCTATCACAATTCGGCTCTTACTTTCTATTGCTATGTCAAATGGTTGGTTTATCACCGAGCTTGATGTATCTAATACCTTTATCCACAACTTATTTGATGAAGTTGTGTACATGGAATAACCCTCGGGCTTTATCGATTCTGAATTTCATAACCATATTTGACGGTTGAAGAAAAGCTTGTATGGTTTGAAACAAGTTCCTCACAAGTGACACAAATGTCTTTCTATAGCTCTCACTAGTCTTGGGTTGAAAAGCTCAAAAACAAATTCCTC
Source organism: Euphorbia lathyris (assembly GCF_963576675.1). NCBI lineage: Eukaryota > Viridiplantae > Streptophyta > Magnoliopsida > Malpighiales > Euphorbiaceae > Euphorbia > Euphorbia lathyris. The sequence goes on along the minus strand of NC_088917.1, from coordinate 82,695,040 downwards.
ACTTTATTATTTTTGATCCAATAATATTGAATTATATTGTTTACTCTATGTGGGCCATATTCTTATTACAGGTAATGATCCTAAACCCATCTCTCAGTTGGTTAAACAACTTCAGTTAAAATTTGTAGTTGTAAAAGATAAACTTTATCTCTCCACATATGTTACGGTTTTGGCAACGTCAAACTTTTGGCAACAAGGATGTTGTTGCCTAAAAAACATCTTTGGCAACGATAGGTAAGTCGTTGCAGAAATCTTTAGTAACGGAATGTATGTAACAAGCAGAACTCGTTACAAAAAATGAAAAGTCGTTGTGAAATATATTTTTGGCAACGACTTGCTGCGTTGCCAAAAATCAAATTTCTTATAGTGTATATTCACGATCTCTTGGAAAAATCTACAATGACAGATGCTAAAGTGCTCCTCACCCCTACTTGCACCTCTACTAAATTTAGTCCTGAAATTGGTGAAATATTCTCTGATCCTAACTTATATCAGAGCATTGTGGGTGGTCTTCAATATGTTCACATTACAAGGCCCAATTTTTCAATATGTTACCACTACAAGACCCGAATTTTCTTACTCAGCCAACAAAGAAAGCTAGTTCATGCAAGAACCGACAATTGACCACTAGAAAGCGGTAAACCGAATTCATCGTTAGCTCTGCTAAATACCAACTAATGGACTTTGCATTCGACATAGTCGATCCATTAATATTGTCGGGTTTTCTGACGCCAATTGGGGTGGTGACCCTTATGATCGAAAATCCACTTCAGAATATGTTGTATTTGTTGGGCCGAATCTAGTATCTTGGCATTCAAAGAAGCACCACACAATGTCTCGGTCATCTACATAGGCCGAATATCGAGCATTTGCCTCTCTTGCCTCTGAAGTTTTGCGGTTACACATGCTTATTGGGTACAACTCAGCTCAATCTACAAGTTTTCTACATTTCGTTGCTCTACGAGTTTTCTACATTTCATCGCTCAAGCAAACCGCAGACGTTCTCACAAAACCATCATCCAAAGCACAATTTTTAACTCTTTGTGGCAAGTTAAACGTTCATCCACTTTTAACTTGAAGGAACATATTAAAATCATTATTATTGAAACTATTATTACCGATATCTATAGTTAATATCTTTGATATCCTTACTTTGAATCACTCTTATAATTCAAATACTTTTTGTTGTATTCCTATCTTGTAAACTCTATTTAGCGACGGTTCAATCAATATACAACTCATCGAGAGATAAAACGGTTTTATTTGTAACATTAATGTAAATGTGAAGAAGAAAAATATACAAGTCTAAGTAAACATGACTATTAAGTCACGAGTCTATGTTTATGTCTTTTTCTTTCTTGAGCAAGTCAAGAATAAGATAATTATACAGAAAATTCCAGCTAATTTTTACTAATTCAAATTAACATTTCCACCAACGCGTTTCCGTCCATCATGGATCAAAAATTTCATATTAGTTTCTAAATAACTTATTATTGTAATAGATATGAAAAATTAAAATGTCAAACCACTAAAAACAAAATAAATAAATGAATTTTTGTCATATATATAAGTTCAATCCATGCATGTCATTGGTGCTACATATTTCTTTGGAATTCCAAAAGAAAAAGAAAAAAATATCCATTAGCATATGGAAGCAAATGGAACCTAATTTGTAATAGGAATCAAGCAAGTTGTATTAGGATTATATTTAATTACAGGGATAAGGTGTAAAAATACCTGTAACGTTTACAGCCAAGAGCAATTTTACCCTAACGTCAAAAATGATGTAATTTTACCCTTAACATTGGCAGTCAAGAGCAATTTTTTCCCCTAATATTGACAAGTTAGGTCAATTTAAGAAATAATTCATCAAATTGTTTTTCCCGGTCATGAATCTTGTCATCACTAATTATAGTAACATGTCACAAACATATGATTAAACAAGAAAAAAATAAAAAAATACTGTATTTTATACAAAATTGACAAAAAAATTCAAACATTTCGCTGAATTTAAAAATTTTAATTTTCAATTTTATTATTAAATCATAAAAAATATGATTTTTTTTAGAATTAAACACACGTGCAATTGATGCAAAATAATGAACAAAATATCTGCATTTTATAATAATATCTGAAATTGACTAAATTTATCAACATTAGTAGTAAAATTGTTTTTCACTGCCAACTTTAGGGGGTAAAATTGCACCATTTTAGACGTTAGGGATAAAATTGCTTATGACTGGAAATGTTATGGGGTACTTTTACACCTTATCCCTTAAATCTAATAAGTGACATATAATTAATATATATCATGCCACATCTAAACCCTAATCTAATATAATCAGTATTAGAGAAAATTTTCTCTCTCTCCTCCTTTCTCAAGTTTGCGTTTTTAGTTCGTGAATCAATCACAACTCCTCCTAGACTTGCTTAGTATAGTTGTTGTGGGATCAGCCTTCTGCTACTATTCAAAGATTTTGTGCTACAACCCATTAAACTGTTATATTCGAGTTCTTGACACGTATATTTTCCCGTTCATAAAAGAATACAGAATGGGATGAAAATAAAATATAATTGACTAAAATTATATAAGCAAAATAGAAAGAAATACATATTTAACTAACCTAATTTTAAGAGTTAAATTATTTACTAATTAATATTAAATGATAATGGGAAAAGTTGCCATTTTCATTGAAAAATATATCTCCAACTAACTCAAAATATAGGCCTAATACACAAATAACCCCCTGAATTTGTCCAAATGTTGCAACTGTCCCCTCCAACTTTCAATTGTAACAACTTACCCCTCAAACTTGTCCAATTGTAACAACTTACCCCTTAAACTTGTCCAATTGTAAAACACAACCCCAAATTGCTGACATGGACTGCAATTGAAGAAACACGTGAAATACAAAATCTGCTAGGCTCGTGGAGTATGATAATCAGATCTTTAACGTGATACGAATCCGGGGAAACTTTTTTACGGTTGCTTCAAATACGGGGTAAAAAAATTCCCAATTTGGGTTATATTTTACAATTGGACAAGTTTAAGGGGTAAGTTGTTACAATTGAAAGTTGAAGGGGGCAGTTGCAACATTTGGACAAGTTCAGGGGATTATTTGTGTATTAGGCCCAAAATATATAATTAGTATATGGCAAGTCTTAGTCTCCCATAATGCAAGAGTCAAGCAATACTGGATTCTTCTGGTTTCTTTTCTACCCATTTCAAACTCTTTAACGAAAATGACAAAACTCTAGAAAGTGTCAATTCCATATATACAAAATATCAATATTATATGAAGGATCTTATTTATTGGCTAAATACTTAATTTATTATGGAAATCCGTATAAATTAAGATAATTAATTATATTTTAAGAACAACTAAATCTAGCCGTCAAGAAATTTTTATCTTCTCCATTTAGGTTTTAGGTTTTGGATTTTTTTCCGGCTAAAAGATAAACATTTACTTTATGTTGTTTTGTTTTTTCTTTATTGAATAAATTTTTTATTGATCTACTATGGTAGATTTCGTAGTTTCTTTTTTATTTATAGTTTTCTTGTTCTTTCTTCTTTATGTATGGGTGTGACTTGTTTTCTGTGTATAGATGTTATTGTGTTTTCTTTAATGGAAAACAAAAAGGGTTTTGTCTATCATCATATAGATCCGACTCATTGAAAAATAGTTATTTCCGATGGAGTATTCCGATCGTCTAGAGGGTTTTCCAAAGGGTGTTTTGCATTCCCAATTGCTTCCTCTTATTCTTATATTGCTGAGTTGAATGCGGTAAATTTTGCGGTTGACCTAGCTTGGGAGAAGAACTGACACAGGCTTTGGATTGAATCAGACTCTTTGTTAGTGGTCAATAAATTAAAGTCACATTCTACCAACGTTCCTTGGTCCGTCCATCAAGACTGGTTGAAATGTCTACAACAGTGCTCGCAGATGATCGTCGTGATTACCCACATTTACAGAGAATGTAATCGGGTTGCTGATGTTTTAGCCCGCTTCGGCGTCTCCTCCTCCGGCATTACGTGGTGGCAATCGGCTCCGCACTTCTGCCACTCACTACTTTTTGATGATATCTGTAATGTTGGTCACTTTAGATTTCGATGATTTATTTGTTTTTTGTTTTTTATTGTTATTTGATTTTTTACTTTGTTTTTCCGTTTCCCCCCTGTGCTACATTATTTTATATTTTTTTAATAATATCGGGTTTTCAGTGCATGCTCTTGAGGTGTCAACCTAGTTGAGATTCCAGGATCATTGCTATTGTATCGTCCCAGCTTCTATTAAAAAAAACAGTTTGCTAATATTAAAGATGAGATTCAAACTTCTTTTATTCTTTTAAAAAAAATCCTTTCTGAATAATAATTATTTTATATTTTTTTAATAGTATCGGGTTTTCAGTGGATGCTCTTGAGGTGCCAACCTAGTTGAGATTCCAGGATCATTGCTATTGTATCGTCTCAGCTTCTATTAAAAAAACAGTTTACTAATATTAAAGATGAGATTCAAACTTCTTTGATTCTTTAAAAAAAATCCTTTCTGAATAATAATTTTTTAATTACTTACCACCTAATCTCTATAAATGAAACAATTTTTTTAGTACCTCTAATTGCAACTACATGCACTATTGTGAAAAGAGCATTTTATTTTTAACAAGAAATTCAAAGTTCAAATATTTTAAAAACTGATAATTTATTACTTTTCTTGGATTCTTAAGATGGACCCATGCATGATATTTTTAGTTTATATAATAAGACATTGTTTGGCTTTTACAAAACAAAAAATTGAGAGGAAAATTGAAAAGAAACAAGATTTGATTGTGATAAACAAATTGATACTAGTGTTGATGGGATTATTATGAAAAATAATATCTACGACCTTATAATATGTGATGGATATCCTCAACCTCTCAAATGTAGACATCAACTATATTGCAAACCCTATAAATATAAATTAAGCCTAGGTCTCTAATAACTAGTAATTGTACCAATCAAAGGATTATTAATCAACCTTTTTCTAATAATTGAAGTGAGATATAGAATTTAGAAAACAAAATTTATGTGTTTAGTCTTGCAATTAGGGGTGTTTTGGTTTTTTAGAAAATAAATAAATTAAAGTGAAAGTTTTTACAAAGCAAATCAATAGTGGAAAAAGAGTATCGAGCTATGACATGAGCAACCTCATTCACTAATCAGGAAATAAATGACACAAAAATGTCATGTCTATGGTGGAAGAGTTCCCTATGCTCTTGAATCACCTCACTGAACTTAGAGAAATCAGCTTTCTTTGGAAGGAAGCTATCGACTACGGTATTAGTATCACACTCAAAACAAAGCATCATTAACGTTGCATTTGAGAAAACGCAATAATGGTTTCCTCAACTGTTATGAAGAATAACAACCCCTCACCCACCATGAGCAATAAACAAATGACCAGCCTTCCACGCTTCCACAAAACGAGCAGAGTATTGAAGAGATACGAGGCAAGATAGAAATATTTCAAATTAAATTATTACGTGGTTGACTTATCGTTCAGAGGATAATGGTGGCATGATTGACTTTTTCAACAGTTACCAAAATGCTCCACTGAAAAAAACACATTGATAACTTCCTCAAAATTGAGATTATGAAAATCCAAACCTGAGCAAAAACGAGTCCGCATAGGAACAACCAATAAACAAATGATAGTCATGCTCCACATCGATATTGAGCAAGTGATAGGAACAATTAATCTCTTTGAGCTTAATCAAGACTGTTGTTAATGAACTAGGGCAGCTCTCATAAACTATTCGAGTTTGGCTCGGTCAAAGTTCGATTCCAATGAGCTCGGATCGAGTTCACGGTCTTCTTGAGACATTAACAAGATGAGTCTGAACTTCTTTAAATTTGACTTGAAAGTTTGAGAATAGGCTCAATTATTTATTAATTACTTATATTGCATTAATCTTTAGTTCAAAATAAATAATTAATAACCATGGTAAGAAAAAATTGAATAATTAGTCATTGAGTCTAACTTGGAACTATAGTTACAACTCACAAGGCCCATAAGAAAACATTTAGTAGTGGCTTTTGGAAGAAAATTAGCAATTCAAAGTGCAAATTACAAATCCTAAAACCTAATTAGCTTCTCCCTCCCCAACTTATTAATTTCTCTCTACTATGTCATCCATGTTAGCAGTACTAGCAACTATTCTTCATACGCAGCCACGCTAACAAATCCATTTATGATTTGTGAGTTTGTCTTCTCCGCTATCAGTAGTAGTTACTATTCTTAAAGCTCAGCCATGAAAGATGATAGTTTTTACTTTTTCTTTTCTTTTAAATCTTTTAAACTCATATGTAGTATGGTATAGAAATTTTATATTTGTCTTTTATGCTATTTATTCTATTAATGTATAATGAATCTAGTTCAACCTCGTTAAAACTCGGTAAAAGCTCGACTCAATCAAACTCGATCAAAAATTGGCAAATCTTTCGAAATAAAAAAATATTGAAATCATAATATTTTGTCAAGCTCAATGATATTCCTTCTTCAAATTTATTATGAAATCATAAGAAACGTAAAAAATTTTTTTTTTTTTTTTTGTGCAGAACTAACTGATATATAACTTATGCAAGATACGAGAACAAAATATATATAGTTTTTATTATGTCTAAAATTTAATCCAATTTAGTAATATTATAGGTAAATTTACACTATTTTAAACGTTTTAATTAAAATATTTATTGATTGAGTTGTAAAAGATACTTTTATATAACTTATCCTATAAATATATATAATTAAATCATAAATGCTCCTCCCTCTCCTAAGTTCAAGATTTCATAAATACATATTTATTTTTACATATTTATATGGCTTAATAGGCACCCAACTCCCTAAACTTGTACTTTTTTTCACCTGGCCCTCTCAACATAGGGGACAACCTCTCAACCCCCTTAACTCTCCAAAAACATCACATACAACCCCTTACACCTCTATGTTCGGTCAAAATATTGACCCGTGTAGAAAACGCGCTTGACTGTTGACCACACCAATGCCACGTGTCACTTATTTATTTTTTTTTTCCAAGTGATTTCACCTCGACGACCACTACCGCCAACCTTAGCACCTCGATAAGGCTGCAACGACAAACATCGACAACACCTCGCATACAATAATCACTTGGAAAAATTTAATAAAAAAATGACACGTGGCATTGGTGTGGTCAACAGTCAAGCACGTTTTCTACACGAGTCAATATTTTGACCGAACATAGGGGTGTAAGGAGCTGTATGTGATATTTTTGGAAAGTTGAGGGGGTTGACAAGTTGTCCCCTAAGTTGAGGGGGTCAGGTGAAAAAAAGTTACAAGTTTAGGGGGTTGGATGTCTATTAAACCTATTTATATTTATATAAATATGAATATAAATATAAAGTGTAATAATGATTAGCTAAATATTATAATTATACAATAAAATTTGATGAAAAAAGAAAAGTGAAGAAAAGAAACAACAAAAACAAAGAGATTGAAAGGCAAGTTATTGTCATGAATAGGCTAAGAGATGGTATCACGGGTATCCTTTGAGTTCTTGACTCAATCTATTCATAACTACTCAAAATATTTGCAAAATCCAGATCTAAACTATCCCCACATTTCCACCTCCCTCCCAATTACATTTCTACATCTTCCAACTCCTTCCTTTTTTCATTATCTTAATTAATATAATATTTATGTTGACCATAAAATTAATTAGCTAAACATATTGTTAATTATTGATATATTCTATATCATACATTAGATTTTTTAGCATCTAATTCACACTTGAACAAGCTAGAATAATCTAGGGAGAAAAGTGACATGTGCATCATTTCATATATTTCATATATAATATATAAGGTCTTAAATATTAATTCATATGATTGTTTTGATTACTTTTGAACAAGAAACAACTAAGTAGCTATAGCATTTGAAAAAAAAAAAAAAAACCTAAGTAGCTATAGGTTAGGAGAAATTGTGTTAGAAAATATATTTAACCCAACCACCATATTCTACACAAGATTGCATTATAAGTTAAACATGGTATAATTGTCTCCAAGAGATATGACATCAAGATATATGAGTTAATACATGTAGCCTAATAACAATTATTCCTCCCAAATAAGTAATTGTGGGTGTCACATGAACCAGTTAAAAGGAACTATTAGATTATACACAATCAACCCCCTACATCTTAAAGTGCAAACAATAGTTACGGCTGATATAATTATTTCAGATTGACAGTAGACTTCTTTTATTTAGAAGATAACACGTGAATTCAAGCTCCTCTTACACACCGTCACTTTATAAATAGAAAAAGCATGGTGCTGATTAAGGAAACATTCTCTTTGCATACTCAGATCACATACACTTCAATATTATTTCCTCCTTTGACTTTGCTGACTTAAATATCAGAGTGGGATCGCCCCAGTCCCTCCTTAATCCTTTTTGTGTCTTATCTTAGGGACAAGAAGAAAACTCCAGAAAGCATATCTAAGATTATCCCACATCAAATTGGTGCGGTGGACATGGAACAAAGAAACGTAATCATGACTTAGCTAAATAGCATCTTGATTCCTTCAACATCAAAGCCTTTACAATGGCCCAAAACTCTTGTGGATGCGAGTGGAAATCGAATTTGATTTCTACAAGTTGTCCTAGACTTAGTTTAACACATGGATAAATGTTTGAGCTCGTTGGAACCAGAAAAAAAGTTTATGGATGAGAACACCAAGTAACTCACCAACAATATAAGATCCGTGCAGGAAACAATGAACATCTTTACAACTCAACATGCGAAAAAATGACAAATGTAAGAGAAGAACTTAAGGAAGCTAGATAGGACAATAAACACTCAAACAAACATGATTTTATTGCTTGTTCTATCGAACAACATATCATCTGAAGTTGTCCTGTAGGAGAGACCTATCTCCGCATTCTCAACGGGAATATTCAAGAGGCCGATATGAAGGAAGAGAGCACATCGCACGCTTTCCATTTCTTACTCACAACAATATATATTTATATATTATATAAATATTTAAACTTAAAAAATTTAAAATATTATTTAGTATTTATTTTATATATATTTTTATAAATATTATTAAAAAGTTAATTTATCTTTGCAATTAAAACAAAGTTTACTTAGTATTTAAATTTGAAATATATAAATAAAATTTAAAAGTAGTAATAAATTTCATAATTTAAATTAATATATATATATATATATATATATATATATATATATATATATTATTTACGATGTCATCCGATTTCACTAATTTGAATCAACCGGTTGAATCCATTTACCCATGATCCAGTCGTCAATCGGATTCCGAATCCGATTTTTATAACGTTGGTTTTGATAACCCTCATTTATGGGTTATTATTATTGGTTTTATAATTTATTGGTTAAATTTAAATACTATATACAATTGACTTGTTTTATACATGTTATAAATTAAAAAAAAAAACATTTATATCTGAAATGGAACAGATAATAAAAACTTTATTAAATTTTATTTATCATCTTAAACTTTTACTCTAAATTGTTAAAAAAGTTTACCTAATCAATTGATATAGTTTGATTATTAATAATTCATTAGAACAACAAATAATAAGTAGTATATATATATATATATATATATATATATATATATATATATATATATATATATATATATATATATATATATATATATAATTTTGGACATATACTGAAAGTCAACACATATGCAAGTCCATGTATACATGTCTTACATGAGGCAGGACTCCAAAACTTATATGCACATTAATTGATTTTGTATTGTAATATTAGTAAAGTTGAAAAATGCTTATTAACGACTTCAAAATTAAATTTTCCAAGGTTTAAAGTTGTTTTAATCATTTTTAATATTTGAAAATTTTAATTTTGAAATAATTTATGCATTGTTTGGTGAGGAGATCAAGTGAATATTTAGAGAGAGAATGCTCAAAAAATGATGACTTTAGAAAAAAAAATGTGGTTCCACTGGAAATGTGATACTAAACAACTTTAATTCTTGGAAAGTTTGATTTTGAGGTAGGTAACGTTCATTTTTTGAGTTTCAAACTAAAAGATCATCGGTTTTCAAACAGTGAGAAATCTTAGTCATCTCTTAGTCCCACACAAAAAAAAAACACATGCATGCGTTTGCCGATTCATGTAACCACAAGGGATGTTTTTAGAATATACCCTAATTATATTAAATAAAGAATACAAGTTTTTCTCTATTTTTATGGGTAAATACATATTTGAAGACTCGCCAATCTTAAACTAAATTCCTCCATCTATAATATTATTTTGCTGATTTTTCTCTTCAAAGATCAGTTGTATTTGTTGTTGTGATTGTTGTTGTTGTGCTCAAGTTGCTGTTTGTGCAAAAGTTCATCCAATAAAAGTAAGTTTTAAGTTACCGAAGAAGTTCGTTCTACAATCGTCATTACGGTTTCTTCTAAACTTCAATCTCTTTTATTACTATGAACTTCATTATCTATTTTCTAAGGTGTGTTTTAATCTAATTATGGGCTAAAACCCCCTTAACTAAGACTAAAAACGGATCTTAACCTTAATTATATGGTAATTACGTTTAATCTATTTAAGCTATGGTTATCCTTTTTTAGAACTAATTATGATTTTTAATGCTTGTAGGTGATGGATCCAATTCCTACTTGAATATAATTAATCGTTTATATTGACCGTAATTAAATTGATTAATCGAAATTTATAAGTTGGACCTAATGACCATTTAGTGTGACTTATTGGTTTTCTAAGGTTTTTCATGAATCTTATTACAAATCTTAGATTTATTACTTGAGCCGGACCAAATGAAAGTAATAAATCGAAGGTTTGAAACTAAAAGAACTTAATTCTTCTTTGGATTAATTACTTGAGCCGGACCAAGGGAAAGTAATTAATCGAAAGTTTAGAACTAATTACTCGAGCGGTTTTTCTTGAATCTTAAGTAATCACTTTAGACGGACCAAGGTAAAATAGGTTAAAAATGTTTAGATTAATAAAGCTTAAAGCTTCTCTAGATTAATTACTTGAGCCGGACCAATGGAAAGTAATTAATCGAGAGTTTAGAGCTAACTCGTGAATCTATTAGTTAATAAGAAAAATCGTCATCTTAAAAAGGATAAAACAACTAATGGCTTGATAATAACACTTAACCCTTTAAAAGTAATCTATTAGTTAATAAGAAAAATCGTCATCTATTAGTTAACTCGTGAAAATTATACGTAAAACGCGCATCAATACTTATAATCATTGCTTATCTTTCATTAACACAAATAAAATAACTATTAAACCACTGCATTCACATTTTTCATTAGGTAATATTGATTTATTAAGTGATTAACACACAATTAATCATGTTGAAGATCATAAAACATGAATCAAACATCATAATCATATCAATCTAATGACCAACTATGAAGATTCGTTTCACGACATAAATACTTCTTTTAGGATATCCAACTAGAAACTCTGATTGTCAATCATAAAGAATAAATCTAAGAGACAAACATAAGCGTTTTCTGTTTTTTAGTATTACTGTAACTAACCTTGAAGAGGAACGTTTATTTTTCTTTATATACAACAAAGCCTTAGTCCCGAAATGATTCGGAGTCGGCTAACAAGAACCATCATATAAAACCGTGAAATCAAGTCGTGTCAGCGACACAAATTCTCTCCCTCCACTCTGTCCTATCCACTACCATATTTTCCTCAATCCCCAATAAACTCATATCACTCTCGATCACCATCTTCCAAGTTTGCTTAGGTTTTCCCCTACTCTTCACCACTACATCACTTTGCCACTCTTCAGTCCTCATAACCGGTGCATCAAACGATCTTCGTCTTACATGGCTAAACCACCTTAATCGGTTTTTCCTAATTTTATTCTCAATAAATATAACCTTTTTTCATTCTTTTTTTCATATGGAATGAAGAAATCATTTGTTTTCATTCAATCCGATCGGATCAACAGTTAAAAATAAAATGAATCTTAAGTACGTTTTTATGTTTTTATCATTTATATACTTTATAAAAGAAAATTCAAAGGAAGAAGAAATGTCCAAAACCACCGCATAGAGGTCCTCCAATTTGAGATGTCATTTTCCCCATCTTAAACACCTCAAGCCATATGTAGGCCCTAAAACCTGTAGATCTTTTTGCATTAAATCCCTTTTCAATTAAAAAAAAGAAAATTCAGAATATTAACTCCTGAGTCGTCTGTACATAGTATATAGTATTAAAAACTAAAAAAATAATTCAATTTTATCTTGTCTACAACTTGCACCTCTCAATTTTGTAACTATAAAGAGAGGAAGCAGAAGCCAAAAATGGAGTTCTAAATTATCAAAACCTTTCTTTGCTTAGTTCATGGCAGTTGCAGAAAACATGACAAACAACGAAAACACCAACATTAACACTGGTAGTAGTAGTAAAGATGATCACGAACATGACATGGTTATGCCTGGATTTAGATTTCATCCAACTGAAGAAGAGCTTGTTGAATTCTACCTTCGCCGTAAGGTTGAGGGCAAACGTTTTAACGTTGAACTCATTACTTTCTTAGATCTTTATCGTTATGACCCTTGGGAACTCCCTGGTATATATCTCTTTCTTTTATCTCCCTCCCTCTCTCTCTCTCTATATATATAGATATATCTATGGTTAATTCCCTCTCCTTTTAGGGTTTCTCTTCTCTTCTCTTCTCTTTCTTTTTTATTTTTGTATATCTACATGTGTTGTGTTGTGTTATGTTGTGTTGTGTTTTCTTCATCTGTTCCAGTTTTAAACTCGAACAGATGAGTTTTGTACTACAGTTTCTTCTAATCCTATGAGGTGTGGGGTGTTGAATTCGGAATCTCGAGTCTTGTACTAATGTTTCTTCCAATCCATTTGGGTTTGGGGTGTTGAACTCGGAACTTTTGTGTCTTGTACTAGAGTTTCTTCCAATCCTATGAGGTGTAGTGTGATGAATTCAGAATCTCCAGTCTTGTACTAATGTTTCTTCCAATCCTTTCGGGTTTCCGGTGTTGAACTCGGAACTTTTGTGTCTTGTACTAGAGTTTCTTCCATTCCTATGAGGTGTAAGGTGTTGAACTCAGAATCTCTGAGTCTTGTACAACAGTTTCTTCCAATCCTATGAGGTGTTGGGTATGAATTCGGCTTCTCGAGTCATGTTCCTATCCATTCGGGTATTGGGTGTTGAACTCTGAACTTTTGTGTCTTGTACTGGAGTTTCTTCTAATCCTATGAGGTGTAGGGTGTTGAACTCAGAATCTTGAGTCTTATACTACAGTTTCTTCCAATCCTATGTGGTGTTGGGTGATGAATTCGGCATCTCGAGTCTCGTCCTATTGTTTCTTCCAATCCATTGGGGTTCCGGGTGTTGAACTCTGAACTTGTACTACAGTTTCTTTCAATCCATTCGGGTGTGATGGAGTGTAGAACTCGCAATTTTCGAGTCTTGTATACTAATGTTTCATTCAGCTTTTGAGTATTGTAGTACGGTTTCTTCCAATCCTATTATGTGTCATGTGTTGAATTCGGAATCTCGAGTCTTGTAATAATGTTTCTTCCAATCCATTCGGGTTTGAGGTGTTGAACTCGGAACTTTCATGTCTTGTACTACAGTTTCTTTCAATCCATTCGGGTGTGATCCAGTGTAGAACTCGGAATTTTTGAGTCTTGTATACTAATGTTTGATTCCGGTGATCAAGTGTTAAACTAGGAATTTTTTACTATGTTACTACAGTTTCTTCTAATCCTTTTAGCGGTTTGGTGTTGAATTCAGAATCTCGAGTCTTGCACTAATATATCACTCAGGTGTCAAGTATTCAGCTAACATTCAGCTCAGATTTTTCTAGTCTTGTAGTAGTACAGTTTCTTTCAATCCATTCGGGAGTGATCGAGTGTTAAACTAAGCATTTTCGAGTTTTGAGTGTAGAATTCGGAATTTTTGCGTCACTTACTACGGTTTCTTCTAATCCTTTCAAGTGCCCCGCCTTGAATTCGGGTTTTGTACTAATGTTTCTTCCAATCCATTCGGGTTTTCGAGTGTTGAAGTTCGAATTTTCAAGTATTACATAAAGACTAATATTGTACTAATTCAATTATTCATGGTTTGCTATTTTTTTCCAGCTTTAGCTGCAATTGGGGAAAAAGAATGGTTCTTCTATGTTCCCAGAGACAGAAAATACCGAAACGGTGATCGTCCGAATCGGGTGACTACTTCCGGGTACTGGAAAGCAACCGGAGCTGACAGGATGATCAAGACTGAAACTTCAAGGTCAATTGGGTTAAAGAAAACCCTAGTTTTCTACTCTGGGAAAGCTCCTAAAGGTATTAGAACCAGCTGGATTATGAATGAATACCGCTTGCCTCAACATGAAACAGAAAAATATCAGAAGGTAATTCAAAAAAATCAAGTCTTTACTTTGTTTTTAATCCATTTGTGTAAAAACCCTAAACATTATTATGTATGCGTATGGTGTTATTTAATAGTTTTTCTTGCTTAATTTCCCATATCATAAAATATAGCAAAAAAATTGGACATCCAACTTCAATATCCATTTTCTTTAGGAAAAATTTTAGGGTACCCTGGAGAATTACTCAGACCAATCAATTCATGACGCATGTATATATATTTTTTCGGTCAACCAATCATTGCCTATGTAGTGGTATTTAAAACTATTTTGATTGGTCGGCTGTGTTCAAATTTTGAACTCAATTGGTTTAAAATGCAAGAAAGGGGAAGAAGAGTACCACTCTTCAAGACCTAACTCGGAATGGGACACTCTAACAATGAGATCAGCTACACAATTCGCAGACCTCTTGTATAATATATACTCACTAACCCTAGTTTTAAGAGTTGTAATATATTTTCTAAGCGTTTCTGTGTTTTGTATGGGTTTTAGTTTCGGTTTCTGTTTAGACTATGTCATGAAGGCTATGTTTTCGAAATAATGTTCCTCAAAATGGCTTATAACCTATATATATATATATATATATATATATATATATATATATAAAACATGACATTCATGCTTAGCCTCCAAACAGAATCGAAAACTGAAACGGATACGGATACAGATAGGGATACAGGTAGGGATACAAAATCCAGAAATGCTACTAAAGATGAGTGTCCATACAACATATTCTAAGTACTTTTTTGAAAAGTTTCTTGATTATTGAATTCAAATCAAGTACAAAACGGAAAAAAAGATGAGAAAATACTAGTTCAAGGAACAATATACTGACAGCTGAGAGAATTTAAAATCTTAGTTTTGGTATTTAAATTTGGATATTTAATATTCTTTATTTCTTCACATGAAAAGTCATAGCACAATGTATGAACTTTTAATTCTGTGACCCCATCAAACCAAAATGTCCCCCCAGTTATTTTCATTTTAGCCCTTAGATAAAACTCAAGTTTGTCAATATTAATATAAGATCTATGATTAGGTTTAACTATCAACTTGAACATTTAGTTCAATCCGTTCCATGACAAATTTCATCTAAATTTCATGCATTGTGCTCTTTCAGGCTGAGATATCACTCTGCAGAGTATACAAGAGAGCTGGAGTAGAAGATCACCCGTCTCTACCCCGAACACTTCCTTCACGAGCATCATCGTCGCGAGGGCCTCAATCCGAAAAGAAATTGCTTGCCAATATGGAAAGGTTTCACCCTTATGCAGGAGGACAATCACAGCAGCAACTAGAAATAGAGAAGATTAGTACTGACACAGATGGAAGTTGCACTAGCTCAGATGTAACGACTGCTATAGGATTATCGAAAACGAACTTATACAATCCAATTCGGGTTCCTCCAGTTGCAACTAGTACTACTAGTACTACTTCAATTGGATTAATCCAACCTACAATTGAAGAAGAAGAGATTTTTCTCAACCAATCTAGACAAGTTTGTTCTTTAATCCCTAATCACAATAATCTTTTCACACCTTCCTCTTCCGTCTCATCGAACCCCGTGGATGATCTTCATAGGCTAGTAAATTTTCAGCATGTTTGCCTTAATCAGCAACAGCAACAGCAACCGCAACAGCTACAATATTACACTCAGCAGCAGGCTTCTTCACAATTCTCTATCATGTCGCCTCAACCGCAGCAGCTTGCATTTAATGTCGTCCCAAACTCGTTGCCTACCGCCTTTTCGGAGAGATTGTGGGAGTGGAATCCAATGCCGGAAGCAAGTAGAGATCAGTACAATATTGACAGTCCATTCAAGTAATGAATTATATCATATGAAATGCATGTACATTTTATTATATGTTACTAAGCTAGGTAATAATGATGATCTATCTATATATATATATATATATATATACATATATATATATTTATGTAGGATCCTCTAATTATGAACTCTAATGTCATTACTTACTTTAATTTGAGGTTTGATTACTAATTTATGGTGTGTATTTTATACTAATATTTTGGAATTTTCATTTTTTTTAGTAATTTAATTTTCATCTATTTGGACATGGATTATGTAGGAGATTTAAAGGGTTAGAGCTTTTGCAGAAACTGTTTATGTCATGAAGAAGACTTGAACATACAAAATGACTGTAAATCTATAATTAAGTTGGTTAAAATAGTTGAGTTTCAACCTAGATTAAGAGTTCTTAGGTGCTTGAGCATAAAAGAGAATTTTGAAGTGGAAATGTTTTCTATATATATGGGTAGTGTTGTAAACCAGCTGAGCCGCTCATGTGTGGCTGGATGTTTTCGGTTCTATAGAAATTCAACCGTATTTGGTTCGATTTATAAATGACTCGAACTTGAACATGGAAAAACTCGGTTTGGAAACTTGCAAATTGACTCGGTAATACGCTCGTGAACAAGCTCATTTATAATGTTCATGAATAAACTCGTGAGCAAACTTGTTTCGATTATCTTTTTAATAATAGAATTTCTATAAAGAGGAAATATAAAATTGCATAGTTTTGTGTAAATTTTTATTTTGTAGGTTTCAAAACTAGTTAAGTTTGTGTTAAAAGAAATTCAAATGAACATTAATTAATGGACATAATTATTGAGTTGTTCGCAATCAAAAGATAATGAACAAAATTAGCGAGCTGCTCTTAAGCAAAGCTAGTAAGCAAATAAAACAAGATACTCAAAAGCAGCTTGCGAGCCGCTCACAAACAGAATGTTGAGCTCGAACTCATCAATTTTTTGATAAGTCAAGCATGAGCAGACCAAATGTCGGTTTGATTATAACCCCATATCAAGAAACCATTTGACCCAAAAAAAAAATTAAGTTGATAGGTAAAGTTTAATATAATAGTTTTTAGTATTATCTATCATACACTTGCACGTAAATGTCCCTTGAGATTGAAGAGTGCACAAAAAAAAAGTATACAATATTGAAAAACAAGAACGTCTGGACTGCATAGGTGCTCCAGATCTAAAATCCATGGGTTTCTCTTGTCCCTTTGGACTTTTTTTGCGCCCATAGGTGATTTTTAGCTGATGAGGTCCACTTAGTCTGTTTAGGCGATGTCTAAGCCACAATGAACATAAATGTTTACTATTTTTTTGTCTTATATAATTCATTTTTGAACAGAGTCGCATGGTTATTAGTGAATTATATTTATTATTTTTTAATATTTTGGTTTAATTGCGTTCTTTACTTGTTTTCATGATATGGTTTAAGACTTTAAGGATATTGTTTTATAACTTTTAGTGAATTATATCATTCGTGCACATTATATTTTATGTGTTTGAGTTCTTTCGATGTTGTTATTGTCGAAATATTAATATTTGTATATTTTTAAAGATATATGTTACAAATATACGTGTTTTCTATATTAAATCATTTTATATTATTTTTTAGATAGTATAATACATATTGTAATTGAATTTATATAACAATTTATTTATTAAGAAATAAAAATACAAATCTGATTAATTTCCAATTAATCTTCGAGAGTTTTGTTCGTTCGACTAGCGACTAGCATTTTTTATAACTTTGTAAGTACATCTTATGGTATACTAAAATTTTAATAACAAATAGATTTATTAGGTTTTAACTTAGGTTTAGTAAGAAGGTTTGATACCATATATATATATAATCATTTGATTTTTAAACTTAAATTGACAAATTAAAATTTAAAAATAACTTTTATTTATTATTCTTACATTTTCTCAACAAGTATATAATAAAAAAATGTTAAAATTAATTCAAACATGATTCATTATTGTGATATATATAGCTAGCTTAGATGTCATGTGATTCATATGTATTGTCTATTTCATTTCCTTAAAGTAATATATACATATTCAATAATATAACTATTATTTTTGGTATAAACGTTTGAGTGAAATGGTTCTTTTGACATTTTTTTAGTCCCTTAAAATTAAAGATTGAAAATTCAAATCTTGCAATATCATTAATATTTAAATTTCAACATATAATAGAGGACTTGTTTCAAGTTAAAAAAACATTATAATATGTTAAAAATAATATATAATAAAAATGTTACTCTTGGGAAATTACCTATCAATTTATGAATCTATGTTAAATAGTCATACGTATATAGTAAATTTGTTGACTTAAAAATCAAGAATTAAGTAATTACGAGAACGATGGGTTTTTTTTTTTTTAATTGAAGATGGAGGCAGGCGGAGGAGAATCCCACCGCCTGGCCCAGAAAATAAAAAAGAAAAGAAAATTGTTCATACAAAATTCAAAATCATAAAAAAGCAAAATAAAAGCTAACGAAACCGAAACTGAATGACATCATTACAATCATTAGAAATTCCATGCCTGCAAAATGACGGAGCTGAGTCCCACAAATGCAGAGTAGTAGAAGTGACACCGTAACGAGCAAGACAATCAGCGACTTTATTACCTTCACGAAAAATATGAGTGACCACTAACTGCAAACCAGAGCATAAAGATTTGCATTTCTTCCATTTAGGCCTTAAATGCCAGGGAACTGAGATGTTATTGTACCTAAAGAGGTTAACAACATACATGGAATCGACTTCCAACCATAGATTGAACCACCCACGCTCACAGGCATGTTCAATTGCGAACATAGCTCCCATAAGTTCTGCCTCATATGCAAAAGCAGATGAAATGGAAAAAGAAAATGAGCCAACTGGAATACCTCTACTATTACGGTAAATACCTCCAGCTCCTGCCATTCCAGGGGTGCCAAAAGATGAACCATCAGTGTTAATTTTTAGCCAATGAACCGGAGGGCGTTTCCAATGAATCTCTAAGATAGTTGGAGCTGAAGCAGGTCTGCGAACAATGAAGAGCTCCCTAGAAACATGAATATCTGTCAATGTGTTAAAAGCAGGACTCGTGCCCATTGCATTCGACTCCCGGATGTATTTCCATAGTAAACGAAGAGCATTATGAATGTTGGGGTTAATTCCTTGGAAAAAAGAATCATTTCGAGTCCTCCAGAGAATCCATACGCAATGAATAATAGCAGAATTCCAAAGAACCCCAGTTTGAGGACTAAAATGACAATGCAAAATACTGTCAAAAAGAGTTGAGAAATTACCATTTGTGCGAATATTCCGTCCAAAAAGACTTGAAATTGCATGCCAAAGAGTTGAAGCAAAAACACATGAGACAAACACGTGATCTAATGTTTCAAAGGAAGCAAAGCAAAGACTACATCTCGAAACCACTTGAATACCACGAGATATAAGACGATCCTGAGTTGGGAGACCACAATGCAGAAGCCTCCAAATCAGAATGGATCGAGATAGAGGAATATATGTCGTCCAAATAAAACTAGACCATATAACTGGAGTTTGTTGTTGTCTCAAGGAAGAATAACAATTTTTTACCGAAAATATACCATCCCGAGTAGACTTCCAAAAAGGAACATCAGTACTTTCCTGACCTGGAGAAATTGATGTAATTTCCAACTTTAAATAATCAGAAAAATAAGAAGGAAGAGACCAGTGGTCATTACTCCAGTAATTAGAAATAGAATCTGCAACAAGATTCTTACAATTACGGGGTAGATTAAGACGATCCGCAATGGGAGGATAAATCCAATTATCATACCAGAAATTAAGATGTGTATCTGCCCCAATCCACCATCCAATATCATCTCGAATACGAATAAAAGAGGCGCTAGTGGAGCTCCAAATTGTAGAGCTAATGGGAGAGCTCCAAATTGAGGAACCTGCGAGTAATAACCGTGATAGGAAAACATGTATTGGTAT
This sequence comes from Euphorbia lathyris, assembly GCF_963576675.1. Lineage (NCBI taxonomy): Eukaryota > Viridiplantae > Streptophyta > Magnoliopsida > Malpighiales > Euphorbiaceae > Euphorbia > Euphorbia lathyris. The sequence goes on along the minus strand of NC_088917.1, from coordinate 82,674,770 downwards.
AAAAATCCCAACTCAAGCGAGTCAATAAAGCCTGATTGAAAATCGATAAATTCTTTAGGCCAAGACCTCCTTCCTTCTTTGGTAAACAACAAATTTTCCATGGAACCGATATTAATTTTTTTTCATCAACAGAATCAGTCCAAAGAAAATTGCGAATAGCTTTTGAAATTTTGTCAATAAGGAGAGAAGGCCATCGATATACAGAAAATGAGTGGGTCAAGGAGCTCATAATCACAGAATCAACTAAAGCAAGACGTCCTGTCATTGAAAGCAGTTTGCGCTTCCAATTCGAGAATTTAGCAATAATACGGTCAGCTATTGGGCGTAGATATCTACTCCGAGGAGCTCCTATAAAAAGTGGCACCCCCAAATAAATAAAAGGAAGGGCCCCAATACGGATACCAACAACATCAGCAAGAGTCCTAGCCCGATGTTGTCCAATCCGCGAGCTAAAGATCACCGCTGACTTGTCCCAATTAACAGCTTGACCCAAGATAAGGCCATAATAATTGAATATGTGAGAAATTATGCGCATATTCTTAACCGAAGCTTTACAAAAAAAGAAGAATATCATCCGCATATAACAAATGAGAAGGAAACTGACAGTTTCGAGCATAAGAGATTTGATCTAATCTTTCATCAGAAGCAAGTTTGGAAATCCAACGGCTAAGAAAATCCTCCGCCAGACAGAAAAGAATAGGCGAAAGAGGATCCCCTTGTCTCACCCCACGAGAGCAACGAAAATAACCCTTAGCAGAGCCATTAATCATAATAGAAATCCTGGCAGAAATGAAAATATTTAGAAGCCAATCTCGAAATGGAAGAGAAAACCCATAAGCATCCAAAACCTCAAGAAGGAAATTCCAATCCATACAGTCAAAAGCCTTTTTAATATCAATTTTGGGAGACATATTTCCCCCAAAGCTAGACCGATTCAACACATTGACCCCCTCTGAGGCCATGACAATACAATGATGAATGTTACGTTGTTTAATAAAGCCAAACTGATTAGGCGTAGTAATTCTGGCAGCAATGGTTGACAAGCGGTCCGCTAAAATTTTTGTTATAATTTTGAAAATAAAATTACCAAGAACAATCGGGCGATATTGATCCACAGAACTGGCATCAGATGTTTTGGAAATTAACACCATAAGATTGGAAAAAAATCTAAATTTCCATCATAAAATTTTAATAAATTTATAGGTAAAAACTACTATTAAAATAGATTATATTATATATTATCTCAATTTGACATGATTATTTGGTGGTTGAGATTTGAGAAGGGATTAAACTAATTGACTTGAATGCAAAAGGTGTCACACCCGACCCTAAACGACCTCAATCGGCATCGGGCGTGAAATAGAAAGATCACAATCAACACTTAACAGTCCCCAAAATCCAAATATCATAAATATCATACTTTTCAAGAATTCCTCTTAGATATATTATAAAATAAATCCATATTTCTACTACATTCAAGTCCTAAAATTATTACCCAATACAATCAAATCTCCAAATAAGAGACAATGTCCTAACTAAAGACAAAACCGATGATTTGATACTTCAACCTTCTCTATCAACCAGTAACTTCTCTTATATCGTGTTCTTTCTCGCCTAAAAACATTAAAACATTTAAAAACATGAGACAGAAATCTCAGTAAGCAATTATCAACTACATAAAGTACTTATACTCAAAATAACTATATTTATAGTTTAATTTTCAAAATACATCATTTAAAATTCATATTCTTCAAAATGAACCTTTTTATGGATTAAACCATAATAAAATACTCAAAATAGTACCTTTAACCAAATATGCAATTTAAAATATCAAGATTGCTATCATTTCTCAAAATACCACACATAGTCAAAACGTAAATCACTGTACTAAAACACTTAATATAAAACTCATGTCCAAAATAGCTATATATATATATATATATATATATATATATATATATATATATTTGTTTAAAATCTCAACTATACAAAATAAATAGGTTCGCAATTAACCATTTACTCAAATCAACCGTAAATTAATAAATACTTCATAAATCGTATTTCGATAAATACTTCATAAACTGTATTTTAATAAAAGTTTCATCAATTGTATCTCAATGAATATTTCATCAACTGTATCTAAAAAAAAAATACTTCATAAACCGTATATCAATAAATACTTTATATACCGTATCCATCCGAGAGGTAATCCCCATATGTATCAATCCCCACAATATAATATAATCGAGATATCTCATAATTTGCCTATCCTGCATGGTCTTACTCAACACTTCTTTGCCATACCCGATAGGTCTTTCAACTGTGTACACAGGCCGTATTTCTCACTAAATACGGACTTTAATTAAAGCCATCTATCCGGATTACTCTTAATGGATACTAAAAACATTATAATTTCATAATATAACTTAAAATCAGAAATATATGTAAATATATAACTCATAAATCAACATCATAAAATTTCCAAGTACTTTTCTCAATCAATTTCCAAAATATTCAATCATAAATCATTATTGTACTAAAATCACCAATAAATAATTTAAAAATATACTTATCAATACTAACTTCAATTCCTTAAAAAATAACACATAAATATAGACCTTATTTCAATAAATCATAATTTCATCAAAATTGATACTTTAACAATCTCTAATTAAAAACTAAAATTTACTTTGAGAAGTAAATTTATAGGAAATCAATTAATATATACTTATCCATTTGTTCATAAATCAATTATCAATAAAATCTCTAAATACACTTCCTTTCTTTAAATTCAACTCTTCAAAATATCAAATCTTACACAAATATTAATCAAATATACCAAGTTCATCAAAACAAAACCCAAATCATGTATATATTAATATATATTATAGGTTAAAATTAACATGCAAATACATATATAATTACTTTAAACTTAACTTTAAGCTCATGTTAAAAACTAATCCATAGAAACTCCAATTAATCAAATGCATGTCAAAAATCACCACAAAAATTCAATTTTCTGGAAAATATAGAGTTATATATACATATATATACATAAAAACTCAAAAGGGTAGTTGATAATTACTTACTTTAGCACTAATTGAGAGAAAACCACATTAAACCTCAAATCTTCCTCTCTAATCTGCTTAGGACGAATCCATGATAGAAATCTCCAAATCCAAATCACACTGGCCACAATGTGTATTAGGATGTCTAGAACCTACTGTAAAAAAATCAGCTCGATCCAACGATTCAATCTCTAGATATCAAAGTATGATCAAACCTTGGTGATTTTAGGTGTTTGAGTGGAGAGAATTGAGATGGGAAGATGGAGATGAGTTTGTTAATCAATTTTCCAACTGATCAATGCACGAAATTTATATATTGAAATGTGAGATTTGTGTTCCCAATAAGGGAAAATCTCCCTTTTGATCCCTCTAAACTTTAACTCCTTTTAAAACTTACCCTAAACTTTTAATTTTACACTTAAAGCTTAAAATTAGCCTCCAAACTATATTCATAACACCCAATTAACTCTCCAATCAAGAAATAAATATGATGTAACCTAATATTAGAGTATAATAACTAAAATTAGGAACACGGATGTGACAAAAGGCGTTTTTGCTTTTGGTTTTTATATTGATCTATGAGTAAATTAGAGAATACTATCATCGTGAATCGATATTTTCCACATATTTGAGATAAAACAGAAAAGATAATTGAAGAGAGATCGGAAATCTGTGATCCATTCTGATTCCAAACTTAGCGGAGTATACAAAAGGTAAGAACTAAGTAATCAAGTACGAATCATAAAAAATGTATGTATGCACCGTAGTTATGCGACATCTTGTTCATTTATAGCGTGTCAAGGGTAAATCTGGTAATCAATTGAAGTGTGCAACCTATCTCGACTACATGTTATGTAACGATCCGGTCCGGAGTGTGTGGCGTTGGGATAGAAGGTCTGAGCAAAGAGCGACCCTAAGAGATGGCGATGGGAAGAAATGAACTTAATCCCACATCGGGAATGAAGAGTGACCGGAGCTTATTAGTTAAGTGAGAATCTAATACATGCAGACACGTTTTAAAACTGTTAGGCCCAAGGTGTTCGATTTGGGTCAAGAGAACAATATCTATATAATATTGGACCATGGTGTTACATGTTAACCTCTGGATAGTGAATGTTTCTTGTAATAAGGACGGTCTGTGTCTTACTAAAATATTCTTCCTTGATTCTAGATATGAATTTAGTGATCCGTTCCGGAATGATTTTAGAACTATTCTCCTAAAAATACGTATCTTTATTTCTTATATTACTACCTTTGAAATAAATGTGCAAAAAATATTGAAGTTGGGTTCTAATATTTTTTTGAAAATATTTTGAAGTTGGGTTCTAAATATTGAAGTCTGTTGAAGCCCAATTATCGGAATTCACTTCCAAATAGGTGGTCCAATAGGGATTTTGACCTAAAAAGAGTCTGTCGATTTTATAATTGAATCTCAGATTTAAGACCTAAATTTAAATTGATTATATATGATACCATATGAATGTAAGAAGTTAAAAACTATTCTCCTAAAAATACGTATCTTTATTTCTTATGTATGTAACTTCTTACATTCATATGGTATCATATATAATCAATTTAAATCAGTCGATCTTTTAAGTCTTAAATCTGAGATTCAATTATAAGATCGTCGGACTCTTTTTAGGTCAAAATCCCTATCGGACCACCTATTTAAAAGTGAATTCCAATAATTGGGCTTCAACACACTTCAATATTTAGAACCCAACTTCAAAATATTTTCAAAGAATATTAGAACCCAACTTCAATATTTTTTTGTACATTTATTTCAAAAGTAGTAATAAATTACGTATAGCTCAAGATATGCATGTGTGCATTAAACAACTTTAGCATATCATTACTGCTGCAGAGTCATTGAGTCATATATATATATATATATATATATATATATATATATATATATATATATATATATATATATATATATATATATATATATATAATGTACAGGATATAAGTTTTTTAATATTAAAAATGATAAGGTGCAAAAATACAAGTTCAGGAGTAATTTTACCTGTGACGTCTAAAATTGTGCAATTTTATTACTAATGCTGGCGGTCAAGAGCAATTTTATCCATAACTTTGGTAAGTTGGGTCAATTTCACATATCATTATAGAATAAAGATGTTTTGCTACTTATTCTGCACTAGTTACATATCCGTTAGTTCTAAAAAAATTCATATGTGATTTAATAATAGAATTGTAGATTAATATTTTTAAATTCGACGAAATATATCTCGTACAAAATGTAATATAATTTTTTAATTTTTTTTCAAGTCTATTAATGTGTTTGTGATTTGTTACTAATGATCAATAAAATGACGCACATATAAAATATAGATAATAAAAATATTGAGTGAGAAAATAGTTTGATGAATTATTTCTCAAATTGATGCAATTTGCCAATTGAAAAGGTAAAATTGCTCTTGTCTGTCAACGTTAGGGGTAAAATTGTATCATTTTAGACATTAGGGTAAAATTGCTCCTAACTGTCAACATAAAGGGTATTTTTACACCTTATCCATATTAAAAAATGGGAAAAAGTACGAAAAAAAAGTGTTTGTGGTTTGACTAATTTGCAAATAGAGACATGTGGTTTAAAAGTTTGCAAATAGAGATATGTGGTATGTTTTATTTACAAAACAAAATATTACAATTACACAGTTAAGTTCTTATTACAACCAACACATTTTTATTTAAAAAAAATTGTTCTTATATATCGACAATACACAACCCCCCAAAGAGCAACTCCCTAAATCGAAACAATAAATCATAGGGTGGATATTTTATGATTTTTTTACTAATTTTGATAATTTATGAACTAAATTGATATTTAAGTTTATTTTACACGGTTGTAATTTGATTTTAGGGTCTGTGTTTTGTAAATATATAAAATGGAATTTCAAAAAATTAGTAAATCTTCTTAACTGTCATCACAACTTAACATTGTAATTTCAAGTACTTTGTTTTGTAAAAAGAAAAACATACACCATATTTCTATCTGCAAACTTTTAAACTACAGACCTCCGTTTGTAAATTGGAACAAACCACAAGCTTTTTTTTTTTTTGTACTTTACCATAAAAAATATCAAATATTTTTATTAAATTTTACTTAACAATTTGATGTTATATATATTTCAAATAAAATTTAGTTTTGTATAGATAATTAAAATTAAATCAAGATAAATTTGAAAATAAAAATGATCAAAATTTTATAGAAGTTAAGTAAAAGGTCAATGATTTGTATTCTTTGACAACTTTAATAATCTCTACTTTTTTTTACATTGTCTTGTCTTCACCCCCCAAAAAAAAAAAATCTCTACTTTTTTTTCATACTATGATACGTTTTGTTAATTTTTTGTAGTTGAAATTTTGCTAAAAAATAATAAACGTGTGAAGAGTTTAACTAAAAAATAGATTATAATAAAAAAAAGGTAAATTTCAAATAAAACCCTTGTGGTTTCATTAATTTTCAGATAAAGGACTGTGGTTTACTTTTTGTCAAAACGGGGATTGAGATTTCACATTTTTAATAAAACAAGGATCTTTTGAATTAATGCTATTAAAATCATCTTTAACGACCTAAAAATGAAAATTTTCAAGAATTAAAGTTGTTCAATATCATATTTGCTATGGAACTACATTTTCGATTTTTGAAAATCATCTTTTTTGAAACTTTCTCTCTCTAAACATAAACTTTCTCTCTCTTTACCAAACATCATCTAAATAATCTCAAAATAAAAAAAGTTGAAGAATTAAAGTTGCTTAGAATATTAGTAGTTCTTAAAATATATCATTTTTTAAGTCGTCAATGGTGATTTTGTTGGATCAAATAAATAAACTTTCACAGGTAACAGAGGAAGAGTATAATTGATGGAAGAAAATTCTCTTTTAATTCTCTTTTCTTAGTACTTGTATTGATAGGTATTTATAGATTACAGACATGAATCTTGGTAAACAACATTAACTCTCTATAAATACAGTTACAGATACAGATACAGAAATGACTCTTGGATAATACACTGAACCAAATTAAAGACTATTAATTATAAGTTTATTATTTCAACACACCCTCTTAAACTTATAATTTTTTATCTCTTAGTAACACCAAGAACAGTTTGTAATCTGTTTAAATCTTCAAACTTCATCTCTTCACTCTAGCTGCCATCAACCCCATTATTATCTCCAACGTTTTCTTCAAAATTCATTGTTATCGATATGTTCACGGTAGCTTCCATCATCCCCATTAGTATCTCCATCATTTCCTTCTTCTTCATCTTCATCAGTACCATCACCATTATTATTATCACTGTCAACTGGTATTTTGGGGTTTGGATGTGGACCATAACTTGTAGTGCACCATCTTATATCTGACATTGACATAATATTACTCACGTCAATTCCCTGGACTTCTTCCACTCTCTCCTTTCTCTTTTTAACTTCCATGATTTCTTTTTCAGATGTGTTTGATGACAATTCTTTTATTTTTTGATCTCAACATTTTTACCATATGCTGGTGTTGAAACTTCCTTTTCCTTGACACTTTGTTCAACAAATGATTGAGAACAACTATCATTAGAGCCATTCTCGGTGTCACGTCCGTGTCTAAATTTCTAAAATTTATATTTTGATATTAGTATATATTATAATTATTAGGTGTGTGAAGTTAATTTGGTGCTATGGGAAAAGTTTGGAGTTAATTTGATGTTTTTATGTGTAAATTAAAAGTTAGGATAATTTTTAAAAGATTATACAAAGATGGAGGATCAAACGAGATATTTGTCAAATTTGATATATATATATATATATATATATATATATATATATATATATATATATATATATATATATATCAGATCTTATGCGGTGATCGTTATCATCAATTTTCTTTCTTTTTCTTTTTCTTTTATCATCAATTTCTCTGAACCGTTTCTCCACCGTTTCTTTGATTTACGGAGATTCGACCATCCGAATTACTCGAAATTCAAAACATAGCATCCTTATGGATAGATCTAAGTCCTAACCGAAGAGTTTTTGAGTTTCGACAGTGTATGGAGGGAAACGTCTTAGACAGAATTTAGAGGAGAATTGAACGTGTGTGTTTTCCTCAATTAGTGACCAAGGTAAGTAACTATCAACTATATTTTGAGTTTTATGTATATAGATATATATCTAATCAAAGAATTTTTAGAAATTGATATTTTAGGGTTTATACATTATTTTGTAAATTGGGGTTTTTCAAGATCTTGCTTTTATTGTGAAATTATGGTTCAAATGAAGCTATTGACTATGCTTCTATGTGAATTTCAGATTTTACTTGATTATGTTGATTTAAGGCTTAATTTGGTTGATTTACATATATACATATATGTTTTTGGTTTCAATGTATATATATATTGAATAAAATGAATTTGATGATTTCTTACGAATTGTTTTTGGATTGAGAAATCCGTTGCGGTTATTGTTGTTATTATTTTGGATTGAAGTCCAAATATGATTTTTATGAGTTGTGATATTTTGAAAGATAAAATGGTTTTGTCCATCTAGGATTGCCCGGGGTAGGAGTTGTATTTGTAAGACCATATCTAATGGCGGTATGGCCAGAGTGCACGGCTGGTAGTCCTAACGTTAGGCAAGGAACGAGATATAAATGAGATATCTCGATTATTGATGTTATGATAAGCTACACAGGTGGAATTCGAGGATGGATACACATACACAAATTTTATTTTATGAACTTAAGTTTTGAGTATATTTTATAAGGTTTTGATTAAATCTCTTTATAAATGTATATATATAGCTATGTTAAGTAAAGTTGATTTTTATAGCTGATAGTTTCTTACTGAGATTTTTGTCTCACGTTTTTAAATATTTTAATGTTTTTAAGTGAGAAAGTACAGGATATAGAGAAGGTTACCGACCGTTTAGGCGAGATTTGGAACTTGGCTGCTTATTGTTAGAATTATGGTTAGAACTTTGGTATTTCAATTGTAATATAATGGAGTTGGTAAATATATGTTGAGGTCCTCGAATGACTAATGTAGTAGGGATATGAATTAGTTTATAATATATATTGAAGAGGAAGGCCAAAATAAATAAATAAATATGATATTATGATATTTGGATAAATTGGAGACTCATAAGTTTTGATTATGATCTTTCTATTTCACATCCGATGCCGATTGAGGTCGTCTAGGGTCGGGTGTAACACTCGGTGCGTTCTGCACTTCTGTTATCCTTTGTTGCTTCTTCTATCAGCTTGCTTTGCTTCTTACCTGATGCTTTGATTTTTTCAAACCTCTTAGATACTTCAGAATTTTGCACCTTTTGCTTTTCACTAATTTTATTCTTTGGTTTTACTTCATCTTCATCATCCTCATCAATCTCTCTGTCTGAAGACTCTAAATTCTCATCAGCCCATAGAAATACCTCATCTAACAGATTGCCTATATATTTCTTATATGGATCAAGTGCAAATTTATCAAGTCCAAAATCTTCCTCTAAAATTCGACAAAGGCTGTTCGTTGTAACTTCCTCACAATTGGCTTTAATATAAGAATCTCTCTTCAATATGGCTGTGGTAATGCTGCTCTTAATTGAAACTTCTTTCTTCTTACTGACTGGATCAATTTCTGGCAAAAGACCCATCACAGGAGAATCTTCAATTTTCTCCTCATCATCAGATACATGTCCTTGTACCTTAATTTCTCCTAAATCCTTAGAATTCTCATCATCATCATTTTCTAAGGATTCCATCAGACATTGCATGATAAATTTCTTTTGTCCATCCAAAGCATATTTCTCCAATCCCAAATCCTTCTCCAACAACTTCCTGATCTCCTCGAAGGTCAAAGAATCTACTTGTTCTTTGATGTCATTGATGCAGCAACACATAGCTTTCCAAATCTGCGACTTGATCTCCCACGAATCAATCATGATTTCTCTTTTCATCATGATTCTCAATTTTCAGGAGAATTTTTGTCTGGCTCTGATACCAATTTGTTGGATCAAGTAAATAAACTTTCACAGGTAACAGAGGAAGAGTATAATTGATGGAAGAAAATTCTCTTTTACTTCTCTTTTCTTACTACTTGTATTGATAGGTATTTATAGATTACAGACATGACTCTTGGTAAACAACATTAACTCTCTATAAATGCAGTTACAGATACAGATACAGAAATGACTCTTGGATAATACACTGAACCAAATTAAAGACTATTAATTATAAGTTTATTATTTCAACAGATTTTAATAGTATCAATCGAAAAAGTTTTTATTTTGCTAAAGTTGAAAATCTCAGTTTTTACTTTGAAAAAAAAGTAAATCACAGTCCTTTATCTAAAAATTAATGAAACCACATTGGTTTTATTTGAAATTTATCCTAAAAAAGGAAATTACAGGGAAAAAAATATGGTTATGTTAAACTTTATTTTGAATTTTGTTATTAGGGAAGTTATCAATAATTAATTATTTTGAAGAAAATTAAATTATAGCGGTTACTTTTTATTTTCTGACATTTCTAAAATAAAAATGACCTGATATATACAAATAAAAATAATTATTTTGATTAAAACTAAAATATTATAATCTGATGTTTATGCAAAATACCATTAAAAAAAAGTCAGGAGTCTTTCATCCTTGCTACAACCATGAAACTTATTTAATGGGTAAATAAATTTAAAAGTAAATCTAAATTTTATTGTATTTTATATGTATCACTTTTTTTTTCATTTGATAGCAATATCAAAATTATTGAAAGAAATTAGTAATAATAGAGTAAGCATTTTTCTCAAAAAAAAAAAAAAAATTGAGTTAACATTGAGAATTTAAAAAACAGTACTTTTGAAGTTTGTGAATGAATTCCGGTCATGGTCTACAATTTGAAAGTGAAGCCTCTAATAGGTATAATGGATGTCTCTAACCTCTAAGGGACGTATAATAAACTCGGATCTATCAATAAATAAATCAATAGATATAGGCTTATTTTTGTAGCGCATATCTGTTGGGTATACATCCCAAGTCCCACATCGGAAAGATACAAGGGAGATGCATAGTTTATAAAGAAGTTCACCAACTACATTAGTATGAGGCCTTTTGGGAAGGATCCCAAAAACAAATCCGTGCGGGCTCGGCCCAAAGCGGACAATATCATACTAATGGTGGAGCTGTTGGTGAACTCGTGGGCCCTACAAATGGTATCAGAGCCGATGGTTCGGCTGGGAGAACATGCATGAGATCTAAGGAGATGTGGGAGGCGGCGTGTTTCGCGGGTTGGCGGCGGTACAAGATGATTAGACAGATTATCGCTGAAGGGGAGGCTTGTGATCCTTGGTCTGAGGGGAGGATTGTTGGGTATACATCCCAAGTCCCACATCGGAAAGATACAAGGGAGATGCATAGTTTATAAAGAAGTTCACCAACTACATTAGTATGAGGCCTTTTGGGAAGGATCCCAAAAACAAATCCATGCGGGCTCGGCCCAAAGCGGACAATATCATACTAATGGTGGAGCTGTTGGTGAACTCGTGGACCCTACAAAAGTGATCAGTCTTGGCTTCGTATCAACAATCTAGAAGATTATTACAGTGAAGAATCAATCTTTGTTGTTCCGACAATATATTTTATGAATTTTCTCTAATTTTTCTAATTTTTTCTGAGAGGTCCCAAAGCACTGTTTTTCCATTGACAGAGCGAGATGTGAACGACCTAAATTTTTTTTGAATCATTTTTCAAGAAACCAAAATGGCATTCCATGTAATCTATCATGAATAAGCATTTATTTGAGATATTTTCAAAAGAAAATTTCGATCTCCATGACTATTTCGTACCCACAACTCTATTTTTAATTAAAATAAACCTGCAACGACTATATTTTCTAAAATAGAGCCGAAGCGGCTGACACAAAAATTTATTTGCACCAAGACATAGAGAATGTATTTTGAGAATAGCTAAATAATTATCACGATTTTCTAGAATTTTATTAGCATTTATTTAACTTTTTATTAATAAAAATAGATTTTTATTGATAAAAATCATATTTCATTCTCAATCATTTTAAGAGTAGTAAAATCAGCATTCTTTGCATTGGAATCTATTTTAAAAATATACAGATAATTATCATAATTTTTTATAATTTTATTAGGTTTTATTTAACTTTTCATTAATAAAAATAGATTTTTATTAATAAAAGTCATATTTTCATTCATTCTAAAAATATTAAAATTTTCATTGGAATGTAGTTTGAAAATATCTAGATAATTGTCATAATTTTCTAGACTGTTTATTAGCTCTTTAGTTAGCTTTTTATTAGTAAAAATAGAATTTCATCAATAAAAGTCTTATTAGCATTCTCAATAATTTTAGGAATATTAAAATCAAGGGCAAAGTATGAAAAAAAATGTTCGTAGTTTGTCTTATTTGTAAATAGATGTCCGTGGTTTAATAGTTTGTAAATAGAGGTATGTGATATGTTTTTTTTTTACAAAATAAAGTATTTAAAATTAAACTTTAAGTAATTGATGATAATCAAGTGTAATTTTTAATTATTTTTTTCAACTACATTTATATATGACAAAACACAGATCTTAAAATCAAATTGCAACGGTGTAAAATGAACTTAAATATCAATTTAGTTCATAAACTATCAAATTAGTATGGCAGTCTCATTGCAGCGCCTATTATACCGATTTGTTTCTAGTAAATAGTGGAAACGCCGAGTAGCGATTCTCATTATTCTTCGAAAACAGATGTTCGTCCTACTAAAATCGAACCATACATTGTGCTTAGAAGAAAACACTCAATCTTGAACGTCGGCCGTAATATTCTAAAACCCTTCATATGAAAGCCAGAAAAATTGTTGGTGAACATAATTATTATTTTTTGGATACTATTTGCAATCAAATCTATCAAATTTTGCACTAATATAAGTTGATCCACATGTCCATCTAGACAGCTCCCAAAGAGACTTTCTTTAAGACTAAGTTTTCGTGCAATCAACGATTTATGAACTTTGGGAACTTGGGCCTAAATGTTAGATTTGGGCCCTAAGCTAACGTGTTTACAACTCTATTTTACACATCTTTAATATATAGGGGAAATTACACAGAAATTCATGTTTTAAAAACTATTTACAACTATATTAAGTCATAATTTTGGATTATATAAAACTAGTAAAACCAGTACTTTTAATATATTTTAAGGATTACAATTTATAAATTAGAAGTTTAGAATACATTTTCTAGGGTTTATGATTTATAAATTGGAGTATAAATTTTTTAAATTATAGTATAAAATCATAATATATAAAGAATAATGACATATTAAGAATTAAGTTTGGTGATATGACTTAGTTGTAATTTTGAATGTATTTGACCCTAATATATATTTGTATACTCTTTTGACTTTGTATTGTTCACGATGAAATGGGATGTAACAACTAACTAACTAAATAATTAATTAATCAATAGTGACCTTATATTTCATTTAAGAGGTTTAAAATAATTTACATCAATTTTGGAATTCCTAAAATTGAAAAATGGCAAGTGAAATATTATATTAATATATCTATATATTTGTGTTGTATCTAAATACAATAGTTTTGAATTTTTTTTTTTAATAAATGAATGGTTCATTTTGAGATTATTTGACTCATCAATATAGTAGTCGACTGTAAAATTGGAGGGAAAATATTTCTTGATATTATTAATCAACACAAGCACAGGAATATTTATAGACAGAGTATTTGGTTTATACAATCGTAGTGGTTAAAACTTCGTAAATAATACAACTCATATATCATGAGTACTTTACAAGTATAACTCGATCCCGAGTTCTCCTTATACAAGTATAACTCTATCCTGAGTACTTCGTATACAAGTATAAGTCTATCATCCCCCTTCAAGTTGTGCAAATCAGTCACGAGCTGTAAGCTTGTCACGTAAAAATTGAAAACGTCGTCGAGCTAATGGCTTAGTAAACACATTTGCAGTTTAATCTTCAGTGGAGATATAACGATCAACTAATGATTTTGAATGAACCCTGTCATGAACAAAGTAGAAATCAATTTCCAAATTTTATATTGAATTGTGGAAAACTAGATTAGCTGAAAGATAACTGCACTAAGATTGTCACACCATAGAATTGGCGGTTCCTTGATAGGAAACCTAATCTCCTTCAGTAACATCGGTAACCACTCGATTTTTGAAGTAATCGTAGCAATAGAACGATACTTAGCCTCTATAAAGGAGCGAGACATCGTTCTTTGTTTTCTTGAAGTCCGTGAAAGTAAATTGGGCCCCAAAAAGACCACATATCCACTAGTTGATTTTCGATCATCATTATCACCTCCCTAGTCGGAATCAGAAAAACAATGCAATCTACTAATAAGGCCTTTACAAATGCTCAAGCCGTAGCCCACACTGTCATTTAAATAACGTAAAATGCGTTTCACGGCTCCTCAATATACTTCAGTTGGTTTATGCATAAATTGTGACACTTTATTCACACCAAATGCTATGTCAAGATGTGTATGCGTAAAATACTGAAGACTACCCACAACACTCCTATAAAGGGTCGGATTATCAAACAAAGGTCCATCACCCAATTGTAGTTTATCGGCTGGATTAGTCTCCATATGAGCTTTATCAAGAATTGCTTCACAATATTTCAATTGTGCAACATTAAACCATCTGGCAATACGGACACCTCAATCCCCAAAAAATAATGCACCTTACCCAAATTCCGAATAGCAAAATTGTGTTCCAGAAAACCAACCAATTTCTGAATCAAAGATGGTGAGTTTCCCGTGACCAGAAGATCATCAATGTAAATTAGACAATAGATTTGCACCGTACCTTGTATATAACAATACAAGGAGCTATCAGTTTTGGAACCTCAAAAACCAAACAGACCAAGTTTGGAGGTCAACTTTTCATGCCACATCTACGGTGCCTGTTTGAGACCGTAAAGAGACTTAAGAAGTATACACACATTGTACGGTTGAGTAGGATCAATAAAACCAGCTGGTTGGCTCATGTAAATATCTTCATGTAGATCACCATGTAAAAATGCATTAAAAACATCCAATTACAACAATGTCCACCCAAACGAAACTACCAAAGATAATATAAGCCGAATAGTCATTGGTTTGACAATCAGACTAAACATTTTAGTATAATTAATACATGGTCGTTGATGATAACCTCTTGCAACCAAATGTTCTTTGTATTGATCAATTGTGCCATATGCCTCTGTCTTGAGTTTGAACAACCACTGATTATCAATAAATTAGCACTTGGTGAAAGTGGAACAAGTTCCCTAGTGCCATTCTTCATAAAAGCATTATACTCTTCAGCTATTGCATGTCTCCATTCAGTAATCTTGTATGCTTGCAGGTACGTAGAAGGTTTGGTGGAAACCGCAGCAGTCAATATCTTAGGTTTGAATGCCCCAACCTGAGAACGAGTAACCAACCGCTTGTTGGGATTTCGTAAAGCATCCAAAATGGGTGAAACTAACCCAATAGGAGATAGAGTGGCAGATTTTATAGATTGATATGATGCCAACAAGGATCCCAAATCGGCTTGTAAACTTACTGACGGTAACGGACTGGCGAACAGGGGTTGAGAGGTAAGAAATTGTTCTTGATACAATAAAGAACACTTTCGATGAATAAATCAATCTAGACTTTTACATAAGAAATAGGAGTTTGGTGTAAGAGTTGTTGGTCCCGTGTGATTAGTTCCAATGGGGGGTTAGGAACTAATATAACTTTTTCTTTTAATTATGCTGACTTAATTAATTCTTTGAATTTATTTAACTCAGTTTTGCTCAGCACGACCGAGAAACGTAAGATAGCTTTAGTCAGATGCTGACTAGAACTGTTTTACTAGTGAGTAAGGAATTGACACTTGAGGTCAGCTTCCAACTCAGCACCGAGATTACTCAGTATCAGTTTTTATAATTTATATCCTGAGCAATTTAATAAAGCAACACATACATATATATATATATATATATATATATATATATTGAGAGAGAGTTAGAAATTACTCAACAGACTTTTCCTGGTTCGGCATCTCCGCCTACGTCCAGTCCCCAGAATCCCTCCGGGCTTTTTCAATCCAATACTGAGCTCTTTAAAGGTAGAGCACAAACCATTTACAAGGCAGTTGAATATGCAAGAGTACCTTCCTCTATTCGTCTACTCAACTCCTACTGAGCGCTATAACCGAACACTCAGATTTCTCTCTACCACTGAGTACTCAGCACCACTCTCTCAATTTTACAATTGATACAAATTTGTTCTTTCTAGATGAAGAACACTTTAGATGAATACAGATTCAATCTAGCTTTTACACAGAAATAGAAGTTTGGTGTAAGATCTTTTTCTTGTTTGAATGTGCTTTGTATGTATGCGCTTTTTCTCTTGTATTTTTGGCAAAGGATCTAAGAAATGATCTTGTCCTTTTATAGTTGATTCTGAAGCTCTAATCATTTGAATCCGGAAGTATCCGTTGGATTCAAACGGATCTATTGCATCATTCCTTTGGTCAGCATTTCAGAATTGCAGGCCAATCCTGTCGTTTGAAATTAGCAGGCGTCAGGCTTGTCTTCTTCCGACAGGTTCGTCTTCTAGCGCCAGTTCGTCTTTTAGCTAACGGACAATTGATCCATGCATCTCGAAATTGACTTTGTGCGTAATTCCAAAGCTTCTGTTATTGCTGCAGACAATTGTCGGATCTTGTCTTCTAGCAAACGGATCATTCGCGCTGTCCAGACGAACACTCAGCTTGACTTTATTGACGTTGCTTTTGTTCTTTGTTTCTGAGTCATATTCTTACGCAGCTTCCGTGGTCAGCTTCGTCTGCAAGCTTTAGTTTAGAGGAAGACTTCTCTTCTTTGATACTAAGTTGCGTTCCACTCAGCTTCTTTGGTCAGCTTCATCTTCAAGTGTTTGTTCTGAAGATGACTTTTCTTCTATTATGCTGAGTTGCACTCTACTCAGCTTGTGCTGTGTCCTCATGCTGACTTCGTCCTGTCTTACTTTTTATTTCTGTTTTCATTTATACTTATACTCAATATTGAACAAACATATTAGTAAAATTAAATCAAAGCACTTAAATTTAATTGCCTCTTAATCATGGATTAACTTAAATAATTTTGTCAAATCAAAATCATGTGGAAAGGTGTTTCATCAAACTCCCCCATTTTGATGTTGGCAAAAATATTTAATTGTGGAACTCAGCATTGAGATTCCCCATGATTGAAATTCTTTTTATACTTCTGAAATTACTCCCCCGTAAGAGTTGCATCTATTGACTTAAATTAACTCTAAACCTTCTAAGATTTAATTGAGTAAAATTAAGACATGCCTATACTGACTTAGTTCAATTCTAGACCTTCCAAGATCTAATTCAGATGAGCCTAGGTCAGCTTTCAGAAGATTGTCAATACTTGGAACATATGTTTACTCAGTTTGATACATGGTCAGTTCAGGCATCAGAGTTATGAAAAGATGTATCAGAGATAATGTGTACTGAGTATATATTTTTTAATTTTGTTTGTTTGTTCATTTAAGACAGATCAGCACAAAGCACAATAAGTAAGTGAGCATCACATAAGATTTATCAGTTTGAATAAAAGATGCATAAGTGTATATAGATGGTCAGCATTAATAAAATAGAACACGCCAGATAAAACTACAAGTCAAGCACTAAGACTAGTCAATCTATTTCTTCCTGTTGACTTGAGCTTGGTTAGCTATTCCTTTGCCTTTGGCGGTTCGTTGTTGCTGACACTGAGTTGCGGAACCAGACGCCTCCCCCGTTTTCTGCTGAGTTCCAGCAGCTTGCTTTTCTTTCTCCCCCATTTTTCCATCATCAGATGAAGGAGGAATAAATGTCTCGCGAAGAATAGCACGAGTCAGTTTTGATGAGTACGCTTGGAGGTGACTCGTACTCTCCTGAAGACCGTCGAAGACTGCCATGCCATCGACCATAGTGTCAGCGGGGATCCGAATGTTAGCACTGAGCATACTTAAGAGATACTCTTGAGATTTGCCGATCCACATTATAGATTCCGTCAGCTTGGCATAAGATTGATGATACATTTTGAGCAACGCAGCATCATAGAACTCATGTTGAGCATTGGTATGCCGGACATGTTTAAATGTGGCTTGAGAGTACTGTAGGATCTCATTTGTCTTTACTTGGTCAGTGTCCATTTCTTCTTTACTCAATTTGAGTAGGTGAATAGCTTCACTAATTTGCTCAATGGAACACTGGGAGGAGAAGGAGATTAATTCACGAGCTCCGGTCAGCTCAGAGGTTAGCTGGGTGAAAAGCTGATTAACCTCAGCAGAGGTTGCATAGATGGAATTCGCAGCTGACAAGGTATTAAGTTGACCTTGAATGGAGTTCATATGATTTACCATGGTTAGCTGGAGTTCAGCCAGCTTTACTATAGATTCTTGCTTGGGTTGTTGAGATTGAAAGGATGTCATGACACTCAGTAAGTCCTTGAGACCCTTGATTTCAGTTAAAAGTTGAGTTACAGAAGAGAGTTGAGTTGGCTCAACATTGACAGACCCAGCAGCATCGGCATTAGATTGATGAATATCTTGAAGTAAGGCTTGAGCAGAGTCTATGATTCTTCGTCCAGACTCAGTAGCATGCAAGTAAGCATAAGATTCATCATGGTGTGGTTCAGAGGCCAGAAATGGAATAGTACCGGATGGAGGAGGAGTATTATGCTGTCCAGAAGCAGATATGCCAGCGTAGTCAGCGGCTGGACTTTTATTCACACCACCAGCAGGAACTAACTGGTTAACATTCTGCATTGAAGGATTTGGAAGAGGTAGATCAGCAGAGATGTTGACTTGCTCAGAGTCAGTCTGAAGCTGACTAGTTTCAGACGATTGAGGTAGTTCAGAGCGGACCTGAGCAGGATTTTCCTTTGCTAACTCTTTGTCTTGAGTAGCAGGAACTTTGAGCACTTGCTCGGCAGAAATAGGACCTTGAGGAGCTTTTGGATTGGCTTGTTCCTCAGCTTGAGAAACAAAGGCTTGCTTTTTCTTGATTTGGTCCAGAGTTGGTTCAACGACGGTGTTGAAGAATTGGAACTGGAGTGTGGTGAGGTCAGTGATTGGTTCCCTTAGTGGAGAGTCGTCTAGAAGATCGATGATGGGAGATTTCTGAGCTTTTCGTTTGAGTCGTTTGCCTATGCTGCCCTTTTTTGTTTGAGGTGAGGGATCAACAGCAATGGAGTCGAGAGACTCAGAAGAGGAATTCAGTCCAAGGTCAGCATTGAGACCTTCCACAACCTTGTCCTGCACAAACTGCTCAGTTTGAGTCTCAGTCTACTCAGCATCAACTGTTTGATTTTGCTTAGCAGCAATTTTCTCATTTGGCTCAGTAGAGCCTGTCTTATTAGTAGGAAACTGACCTTCAAGATCACCCAATTCTTCTTCTTGGTCAGCAGGAGTTTTCTCAAGATCAATCTCTTGACTTCTCATAAAGTGTGAGTCTTTGGAGATTACGAAATCAAGAGGAGGAGCATCAATTGGCTTTAACCCAGAATTTTTCTTCTTCTTTTTCAAAGGTTGCTCAGGGGTTTCCTCACTTTCATCCTCAGGCTCAGCTTGCCTTTTCTTCGCTGACTTAGGTTCCCATTTTTCTTGCTCAGCATCAGCTTTCTTCGTACTGGATATTATTCTTAGCTTTTTCGGAACTATGTTGATATCCATTGCTGACTGGTCAGCTTTACGCTTCGTGTCTTGCCTAGTACGGTCAGTAGGTTTTACCATCACTTTCTTCCCTTTCTTGGTTGGCACATCCTGTGCTTCTTCAACCGCGGCCCCCTTTCCTTTCTTGGGTAAGATGGGTTGGTCGTAGGCCAAATCGAATAGTATGCCAGCAGTAATTTCCGTACCCCAAACTTCAATTTCCTCTACCAAGCTCACCTTATAGTCCACGAGTATCCGGGTGATAAGCGATCCCAGCCTGAGTGTGCCGGTACTTCGTTGAAATGCGCCGATAAGAAAAACAGACATGTTGAGTGGCTTGTAGGTCAGCATGTGCCAGATAAAGCACTGTTCAAAGTTAGATGCGGAGGATTGGGAGTTGACCTTAGGAAATATAAAATTGGTCAGAATATAGTGGGCCATTTTCTGATTTTGACCCATACAGGTACTAGCAATTTCTCCTTTGTGACCAGGGGGTTTACAGAACTCAACAGGGTAGTCGATTTTGTTGGAGTCGTTTGTGCATCTGAGTTTGGCTCCTTCATTCTTCAGTTTGAGCAGTGTAGCGAGATAGGGAGGATTGATGAAGATTTCCTTTCCCTTGACCGTGGTAACCATGTAGTCACTTAAATTGGTGTAGAATTCCCTTACCAATTCTGGATAGGTGGCTTCACGAATAGAAAATAGCTCGGTCCAGCCATTTTTGGAGATCCATTCGCAAAAGGGTTGTTCAGCTTCTACAAACCCTTTAGAAAACCAGCGGGAATGATCGACCTTGCATCCCCTTACGCTATTGAAAACCAGAGAATAGGTTCTTTCCTTTGGTTTCTTGCCTTTCTCCTTTTTCTGTCTACTTGACGGAGTTGCCTGGACAGCTTGGGGGTTTTTGCTTGGAATTGAACCCTTAGTTTGGTCATGCTGACCATGTCCATGAGACTCAGTAGAAGTCTCGTTGTAGTCCTGCTGAGCAGGTGAAGGAGGATTTTCATCAGAGCGGTTGTCGTCGTAACCGGCACCGGAGATATTTTGTGAATCGTCAGACATGATTCTTTTGAGAGACTTTGAGAGGATTTTGGGATTTAAAAGAGAGAGAGAGAGATTTTGAATGCCAGAAATTTTGAGTGTAAAGAGAGACAAGTGGGAATTCGTCCACTATTTATAGAAATGCCGAGTTGATCTGATACGTTGGAGTGGCGGTTTGACCTCGAGATGATCAATCGATAATTATTCTGGCATTTATGACACAATCGGCGCATGTGTTTTCTAATTATTGCACTTACGTCATCCTAGGTGGCTATTCAATGTGCGTGCTAGCATTTATTGTTTTACAGGCTTTACTCAGCATCTAGAATACCAAACGTTTTTGTCTTTCTGAGTGCTCAGTTTTACGTAGAGGAAATATTCATGTGTTTAGTAACTCAGCTTAAGATAATCACTCAGTATGTGTGTCTACTCAGCATAGGGTGATATAATTCATATTTAGCTCAGCATGCAGTAGTTACTAATTTTGCACAAATCACTCAGCATGGTAATCACTCAACATTCAATTAGGCATAGAATTTTATTGAAGAGGATTAGACATACCGATAGCTTCCCTTAGTATGTTAAATTGCTCACGAGCCAAAGGCTTCGTAAAGATATCTGCAAGCTGTTCATCTGTTGGTACATAGGTCAGCTTTATCTCCCCTTTGAGTACGTGATCTCTAATGAAGTGATGTTGAATGCTAACATGCTTCATCCTGCTGTGTTGGATTCGATTTTTGGACAAGTCAATAGCACTCTTATTGTCACATTTGACTTCAATTGTGTCAGTTTGTACTCCATAATCCTCCAGCTGTTCCTTAATCCATAGGACCTGGGCCAGACAGCTTCCAGCAGCAATGTACTCAGCTTCAGTTGTTGACAGGGCCACTGATGATTGCTTCTTGCTGATCCAAGATACTAGACAGCTTCCAAGGAAGTGAAACCCTCCTGAAGTACTCTTACGCTCTAGCTTATCTCGTCCATAGTCAGCATCAGTGTATCCAATGAGTGTGAAGTCATTTGTATTTGGATACCATAAACCTGCATTAACTGAGCTCTGCAAATATCTAAAAATTCTTTTTACAGCTATAAGGTGAGATTCCCTGGGGTCAGCTTGGTATCTTGCGCAATAACATACTGAGTACTGAATATCAGGCCTACTAGCACTAAGATAAAGTAGAGAGCCAATTGTACCTCGATATGACTTACTGTCTACCGACTTACCTTTCTCGTCAGCACAAAGAATAGTGTCAGTACCCATTGGGGTAGATATGGGCTTACATTCTTCCATATCGAATTTCTTTGGCATACTTAGACTGACTTATGAAGATGCCATTCTTCCCTTACTTGATTTGTAGACTAAGGAAGAAGTTGAGTTCCCCCATCATTGACATCTCGAACTCAGTTTGCATCTGTTTACTAAATTCTTTGCACATAGATTCGTCAGTAGCACCAAAGATTATATCATCTACGTAAATTTGTGCCAGCAGGGTATTTTTACCCTTTTGCTTAATGAACAAGGTTGTGTCAGCTTTGCCTCTGACATAGTTCCTGGTCAGCAGGAAATTGGTCAACCTCTCGTACCAAGCACGTGGTGCCTGTTTCAGGCCGTACAGGGCCTTCTTGAGTTTATAAACGTGGTTTGGAAATTTTGTATCTTCAAACCCTGGAGGCTGACTAACATATACCTCCTCGTTTATAAATCCATTAAGAAAAGCACTTTTGACATCCATTTGATATAATTTGAAGTTCATGAAACTAGCATATGCACATAAAATTTGTATAGCCTCTAACTTAGCAACGGGAGCAAAGGTCTCACCATAGTCAATGCCCTCTTGCTGACTATAGCCTTGGGCTACAAGTCGGGCTTTGTTCCTGACTACATTGCCTTGCTCATCTAGTTTGTTTCTAAAGACCCACTTAGTTCCTATGGTCTTTTGATTCCTAGGTTTTGGTACTAAATCCCATACCTCATTTCTCTTGAATTGATCAAGCTCTTCTTGCATAGCATTGATCCAGAATTCGTCGTGCTCAGCATCAGTAAAATTCTTTGGCTCATGGACTGAGACGAATGCAACATTGCTAAGATATCTCCTGAGTTGATTTCTTGTCATTAGGTTGTTCTCAGTAGCATCAAGAATGGACTTCTCCAAGTGTCCTCTTGGAATTTTGATTTCTTTAGGTAATGTTGAGTTGTCAGCAGCTGGTGTTTCAACAATCTCTGCAGTTTTAGATTGGTCAGTAAAGGTAATTTCGGGTTCGCTTTTACCTTTGGTCAGCCCGTGTGGTGATGACTCGGCGGCTCCATTTTGGTCAGCGGAAGCTGAGCTTGGGTCATCTTCGGCAGACTGAGTTGTTTTTCCTGCAGGGTCAGTTTCGTCGAACTCAACATGTACAGACTCTTCTACAACCTGAGTTCGTTTATTATACACCCTATATGTTTTACTGTTAGTTGAGTACCCTAGAAAGATCGCTTCGTCAGCTTTAGCATCAAATTTAGCAAGGTTTTCTTTTGTATTGAGTATAAAACATTTACACCCAAAGGCACGAAAGTAGCCGATGTTGGGCTTTCGTCCTTTCCAAAGTTCATAAGGGGTTTTCTTGAGTATAGGTCTAACTAAAGCCCTATTGAGTATATAGCATGCTGTGTGGACAGCTTGACCCCAGAAATACTTTGGCAGCCTATTTTCACTCAGTATTGTCCTAGCAATTTCAACTATTGTTCTGTTCTTCCTTTCAACAACCCCATTTTGTTGAGCAGTCCTAGGAGCAGAAAAATTATGGTCAATGCCACTGACTTCACAAAATTCGTCAAACTGTTGGTTTTTGAATTCTCCACCATTATAACTTCTAATATGAGCTACTTTTAGGTCTTTGTCAGTTTCAAGTCTTTTGACTAATATGGAAAACATCTCAAATGTTTCATCCTTGCTACTCAGCAAGATGATCCAAGTATACCAAGAGAAATCGTCTACAATGACTAAGGAAAATTTCTTACCGCCCAAGCTGAGTGGCTGGACAGGTCCGAAAAAGGTCCAAATGTAGTAATTCCAATGGACGCTTGGTTGAGACAATGTTTTTATTTTGAAAAGACTTTTTCATTTGTTTACCTCGCTGACAAGCATTACATAATTGATCTTTTTCAAATCTCAGTTTGGGCAATCCCTCAACTAATTGCTTTCTTGCTAATTTGGCAAGGAGGTCCATGCTTACATGACCAAGTCTCCTATGCCATAGCCAGGAATTGTCTTCCTTTGACACTAAGCATATATTTTTTGAAAAATTATTTTCTAAACTCAACATGTACACATTGTCAACACGAGGGGCAATTAAAATCAAATCGTTTGTTTTTCCCTCGAGTATCCGACACTCAGTGGCATCAAATACATCCTTTCTACCACTGTCACACAGCTGAGCTACGCTCAATAGGTTATATTTGAGACCCCTGACTAAGGAGACTGACTCAATAGTAGGGTTACCTCCGATAGTTCCTGAACCTACTATCTTACCCTTCTTATTGTCTCCAAAGCTTACACTTCCACCTCGTTTATGTTCAAGTGTGATGAATTGAGTTTCATCACCAGTCATATGCCTCGAGTATGCGCTGTCAATATACCAAAGCTTTGACTTCTCCACGCACCTCAGGCTCACCTGCATTTTGAACTATTCATCTTTAGGTACCCAATTCTTTTTGGGTCCTTGTTTGTTAGCATGAACAGGTGAAGCATCATATTTTAATTTATGACGACATATGTTTATGGTGTGGCCATCTTTACCACAGAAGTCACAATAGGTTACCCTTTGAGGGTAATTTTGTTTCAGGTCAGCACGATTGTGCTGAGCATACCAACACACCTTTATAGTGTGTCCCCTTTTTCCACAACAGTCACATTGACTGTTCTGCTGAGTGTACTGTCGATGCTGACCAGTACCATGATACTCAGCATTGGGATAGAACCTTTTCTTAGCCGATGTGCTCAGCTGGTTCTGTATGGTTGTGATGTCCTTTCTCAGCTTCTTAGAGTCTGATTGGACTTCAGAGACAAATTTATGCATTATTTTTAAATTTTCATCCTGTCTAGTGTTGTCCTGAAGTAGATGTCGGAGATCACTCAGTTTGACCTCCTCAATCTCATCACATCACCTGCTGAGTGCCTTTATTTTCTTATTACACTTTTTACACAGTGTATATAAATCACTCAGGGCGTTGACCATTTCATTTCTAAGCAAAAGAAGAGATGTTACCTCATTGGAGTGATCTTCTTGGTCAGTGTCATCTGAGAGGTCAGCTTGCTCAGATCGGCAGTGGTCAGCAGCGTCGTCGGCCATGAAGCATAAATTGGCTATCTCATTACCATCAGCTTCTGATAAGGTTGACTCATCACTGTCACTCCATGTGGCCACCATAGCTTTTCTGCTACCTTTCTTTTCTTTCTTCAGATTTGGACAGCTTGATTTAATGTGCCCAGTTTGGTGGCATTCAAAGCACGTGACAGGCTTGGAGCTGTCCTTTTTGTATTTGTCGTTGGACTTAGCTTTGTACTTATCGCTTCTTCTGAATCGCCTTTTGCTGTTCTTGTCGTTCTTTCTGAACAGCTTCTTCATCTTTCTTGTGAACATGGCCATCTCCTCATCATCTGATGAGTCAGCTTCGGTTGAGTCAGCTTTCATGAAAAGTGATTTTTGTTTCTTGTCTTCTGACTTCTCTTTAGCTTCAAAGTTTTTTATAGAGATCTCATGAGTCAGCAGAGATCCGATCAGCTCACCATATTTGTATGTGGTCAAGTCATGAGCTTCCTCCACAGTTGTTTTCTTAGCTTGCCAGCTTTTAGGCAGACTTCTTAATATTTTCTTCACCTGCTCTTCTTCTGTGAAGATCTTGCCGAGTCATTTAAGCTCATTTATGATATTTGTGAACCTTGAGTTCATCTCTGAGATGTCTTCATTCTCATTCATCTCGAACAGCTCGTATAATCTCACATGTTGATTCACCTTTGATTCCTTGACCTTGCTGGTACCTTCATAGGTCACTTCCAGCTTCTTCCATATTTCCTATGCTGACTCAACCTAAAATTTTGTTGTACTCTGCAGCATCTAACGCACAGTGAAGCATATTGATAGCCGAAGCATTATTTTGTAATTTTCTAAGGTCATCTTCTGACCATTCAGTTTCACTTTTGACAACTTTTTCGCTGTCTACTGTTTTGTAAGGCACATATGGGCCTTGAACTATTGCAAGCCACGCACTCATGTTTGTAGCTTGAATAAAGTTTTTCATCCTATTTGTCCAAAATGTATAATTTGATCCGAAAACAAGGGAGGCCGACTAATTGATAATCAGTCAGGGAGTATCTATGTTGTTTGATTTCCAGGAAGGAAACGAGTGCTGTTCTCAGCCATTTATCGGGATCAGCTCAAGATAGTTATATCTTTGAGTAGTGAGCTACTGTGCTCTGATACCACTTGTTGGTCCCGTGTGATTAGTTCCAAGGGGGGGTTAGGAACTAATATAACTTTTTCTTTTAATTATGCTGATTTAATTAATTCTTTGAATTTATTTAACTCAGTTTTGGTCAGCACAGCCGAGAAACGTAAGACAGCTTTAGTCAGATGCTGACTAGAACTGTTTTACTAGTGAGTTGGGAATTGACACTTGAGGTCAGCTTCCAACTCAGCACCGAGATTACTCAGTATCAGCTTTTATAATTTATATCCTGAGCAATTTAATCAAGCAACACACACACACACACACACACACACACACATATATATATATATATATATATATATATATATATATATATATATATCGAGAGAGAGTTAGAAATTACTCAGCAGACTTATCCTGGTTCGGCCTCTCCGCCTACGTCTAGTCCCCAGAATCCCTTCGGGCTTTTTCAATCCAATACTGAGCTCTTTAAAGGTAGAGCACAAACCGTTTACAAGACAGTTGAATATGCAAGAGTTCCTTCCTCTATTCGTCTACTCAACTCCTACTGAGCGTTATAACCGAACACTCAGATTTCTCTCTACCACTGAGTACTTAAAACCGAGTACTCAGCACCACTCTCTCAATTTTACAATTGATACAAATCTGTTCTTTCTAGATGAAGAACACTTTAGATGAATACAGATTCAATCTAGCTTTTACACAGAAATAGAAGTTTGGTGTAAGATCTTTTTCTTGTTTGAATGTGCTTTGTATGTATGCGCTTTTTCTCTTGTATTTTTGGCAAAGGATCCAAGAAATGATCTTATCCTTTTATAGTTGATTCTGAATTTCTAATCATTTGAAATTAGCAGGCGTCAGGCTTGTCTTCTTCCGGCAGGTTCATCTTCTAGCGCCAGTTCGTCTTTTAGCTAACGGACAGTTGACCCATGCATCTCGAAATTGACTCTGTGCATAATTCCAAAGCTTCTGTTATTGGTCCAGACAGTTATCGGATCTTGTCTTCTAGCAAACGGATCATTCGCGCTGTCTAGACGAACACTCAGCTTGACTTTATTGACGTTGCTTTTGTTCTTTGTTTTTGAGTCATATTCTTACTCAGCTTCCGTGGTCAGCTTCGTCTGCAAGCTTTAGTTTAGAAGAAGACTTGTCTTCTTTGATACTGAGTTGCGTTCCACTCAGCTTCTTTGGTTAGCGTCATCTTCAAGCATTTGTTCTGAAGATGACTTTTCTTCTATTATGCTGAGTTGCACTCTACTCAGCTTGTGTTGTGTTCTCATGCTGACTTCGTCCTGTCTTACTTTTTATTTCTGTTTTCATTTATACTTATACTCAATATTGAACAAACATATTAGTACAATTAAATCAAACCACTTAAATTTAATCGCCTCTTAATCATGGATTAACTTAAATAATTTTGTCAAATCAAAATCATGTGGAAAAGTGTTTCAACAAGAGCTTGCTTTTTCTTTTCAGACAGAGCTTTTGTATTTTATCAAAGGTTGACTTGATGAAGATCTGCTTGTCTGTCTTGTGTATGATTCAAGTATTGAAGTGGCCTATTTATAGTGATGTTTGAGGCATCAATTATTTGAATCCCGACATAGCCATTGTGGGGAAACGTTCACCTTTCATCACTACTTGGTCAGCACTCAGTGCTGCAGGCCAATCATGTCTTCTGTCTTCGTCAGATGCCAGGTTTGTCTTCTTGTTGATGTCAGATGGTCCATGCTCTTTTTTGAAAAGTCTTCCAGATAGATTTCTGTGACTTCTGAATATTTCAGAAAATGGACAGACTTTGTCTTCCAAGTTGACCGATCATTGACGCTGACCTGACGATCACTCAGCTTGACTCAGCGGCTTCACCTTCAAGCTTTTAGGAGAAGACTTTTTCTTTGACAAAGCTGAGTTGCATTTTACTCAGCCCCGGCTGTGTGACTTTTATCAGCTGACTTGGTCTTGACTCTCTCTTATACATTTTTAGTTCCTATTCTTATAAATCAACTTACTCAACATTGAACAAACACATTAGTACAATTAAATTAAAGCACTTAAATTTAATTGTGTTGGAATATTTTTTATCATGGAGATTTACTTAAATAATTTTGTTAAATCAAAATCATGTGGAAAGGCGTTTCAACAAACTCCCCCATTTTGATGTTGGCAAAAATATTCAATAAGGAACTCAGTGTTGAGCTCTCCCATGATAGTTGACCTTTTCTAAACTTCTGAAGATTCTCCCCCTTAAGGGTTGAACCACTGACTTAGTTTTACTCTAAACCTTTTAAGATTTAATCATGTAAGTCTAAGGTCAGCTTCAGAGAGAGGTCAGTACTTGGAACATTTTGTCTTTACTCAGTTTTGAAGGTTGACTACCTTAAGTTCAGTTATTTGAAGTGGAAGTTGCACTGAGTAGAATGATTGGTGCTGAGTAGTTTTACTCAGTAGCCAAATACTTGTATGATTTTAATGTTCACAAGTTTTAATTTATTATGTTCAATGAGCAGTTATATGAGAAAGGTCAGCATATAGATCAACATAGCAGATTAAGCATTATATATGAAAGACATTGTGAGAAAAAGATGCTTCTTATAAATATCCAGCTCAACAACAAAACATGCCAATTACAAAACACAAGTTACAAGCGAATTCGATTTCTAGTTCTATCTCTTGATGTTGACTTGAACTTGGTTAGCTTTGGGTTTGGTTTGCTGGCTAGGCTTGGCTGTTCCTTGTTGCTGGGTTTGTTTGCTCGGGACAGCAGAAGTTGAGCCTGGATGATTCTACCGTTGAGTTCCTTCTGCTGGCTGCTTATTTTTCTCCCTATTTTGCCAGCATCAGGCTAAGGAGCAGAAGCATAGAATTGACCCTTTTGAACAGCACGAGTCAGGAGTTGAGAGTAATGTTGGAGTTGACTCGTACTTTCCTTCAGACCGTCAAAGACCTTTAAACCTCCTGCCATGTTGGATGCCAGAATGTTCATGTGGGAACTGATGACACTGAGTATGAACTCAAGTGATCTCCCCATCCAGGTAATAGAGTCAGTCATTCGGGCATAAGATTGATGATACATCTTGAGCATGGAAGCATCATAGATGTGGCGCTGAGCTGACTGATGTCTAACGTGCTCAAGGTTCAATCTGACACAGTGCAGGATGGCATTGGTCTTGACCTAGTCAGTTTCCATTTCCTCTCTGGTCAATCTGAGTAGGCGCACAGCCTCAGTGACTTGTTCGATCATGCATTGAGAAGAGGAGGAAACAAGGTCTCATGCTTCAGCGAGCTCTATGGTCAGTTGCTTAAAGTGCTGAGCTACTTCAGCAGAAGTGGCAACCGTTGAGTTGGCAGCAGATAGTGCAGTGATTTTGCCCTCAATAGAATCAATATGATGAATCATCATCACTTGAAGGTTGGCCAACTTAACAAGGAGTTCCTGCTTAAGCTGCTGAGAGACCATGGAGGTCAGGATACTCATCAGCTCCTTAAGACCCTTGACTTCGGTCAGAAGTTGTGTGATGGAGGAAATTTGAGTTGGCTCAGCAGAAGCGGATCCAGCAGCATCGGTTTGAGACTTATGGATTTCTTGTAAAAGAGCATGGGCTGAGTAGATGATCCTTCGACCCGTTTTGGAGGCATTGAGGAAGTTGAAAGGATCAGCGTCAGTATGAGTCTCAGAGGCCGTATGTTGGTTAGCAGTAGGTGTTTGGATAGTAGGGAGCTGAACAGAATGGGAAGTCCCAGCTTGAGGAGTTGAAGATTGAGCAATGGGAGCTTCCTGGTCATTGTTAAGTCCAGCAGCAGGAGCTGACTGGTGTACTAGCTGCTCAGTTGGAGTAGGAGGGGTTTGTTGAGCAGTAGTATTTACCTGCTCAGTGTCAACTTGAGGCTGAGTTGAGACTTGTGGATGAGTCAGCTCAGAGTTATCTTTAGCATGAGTGTTTTCCGTTACTTGCTCATTGAGTTGAGTAGTAGGAACTTCGATCACTTGCTCAGTAGAAGGTGGAGTAGCGGTGTCGGCAGAAGGTGGACCCTTTTGGATTGAGGTTTCGGCATGTTCCTGCATCTTAGAAACAGAGGCTTGATTTTCTGCACCCGCAGTTGGAGTGGGTTCAGTTACATTGGTGAAGAAGTTGAACTCCAATCCAGTCAGGTCAGTGATGGGGTCCCTAAGCGGTGAGTTGTCCAGGATGTCGATCAACTTAGGTTTGTGTGACTTCCGCTTAAACCTCTTCTCACTGCTAGTTTTGGGATTTTTGGATTTGGGTGAAGGGTCAGCAGTTGTGTGTTCATTGGACTCAGGAGAGGCGTATAGGCCAAAGTCCACATCAAGGTCCTCAACAACCTTGTTTTTCTCTGGAGACTCAGCTCCTTGTTCATCAGCGTGCTCAGCAGCAGCTGTGTTACTCGGCTCAGCAGATTTTTTCTGGTCAGCTTCAGCCTGTTCCTCAGTAAAGATGGGTTGTTCCTCCTGACCACGAGGAGTTTCCTCAAGATTGATTCCCTGAGCTCGCAGGAAGTGGGAATCCTTTGAAATGACGAAGTCAAGTGGAGTTGCATCCACAGGTGTCATCCCAAAGGTTTTCTTCCTCTTTAGGGATTGCTCAGGTTCACCTTCACTTTCATCTTCCGGTGCAGGTCTTTTCTTTTTTGGCTCACTGGGTTCAGATTTCTTCTTAGCTGACTCAGCAGGAGAAGGTTTGGTCAGCACAAACTTAATTTTCTTTGCAGCCTCAATAGTAGGCTTGGCTTTCCGCTCAGCAGAGGAGTCAGCTTTCCTCTTTTTCCCTTTAATGGGCAGCTCAGCTTGTTCTTCTTCTTCGACCTGAACATCCTTTCCCTTTTTGTTCTTGGGTTTGAATGGCTGACTGTGTGCTTAGTCAACCAAGATACCTGAGGTGATCTCAGTGCCTACTACGCTCGCTTCCCCCTTGAAGCTAATCTTGTGATCTTGAAGGATTTTGGTGATGAGGGAGCCCATCTTGAGAATCACAGTGCTTCATTGAAAAGCCCCAATTAGGAATATAGGCATGTTCAACGGCTTGTAGTTCAACATGTGCCAGATGAAGCACTGTTCAAAATTATATGCAGAGGAGGTGGAGTTGACCTTTGGGAAAAGGTAGTTGGTCAGGATATAGTGTGCTTGTCTTTGAGGCTGACTGAGGCACGTGGTTGAGACTTCTCCCACATGGTTTTCGGTTTGCAGAACTCAGCTACATACTCAGCTCGTTTGTAATCATTTGTCCTCCTCAACTCAGTTCCTTCCTCCTTTAAGTCTAACAAGACAACTAGGTACGAGGGGTTGATGATAATCTGCTTTTCGTTGACGTGAGTCACCATGAAGTCAACATCGTCATTAGCAACCATTAAGTTAGAGTAGAATTTTGTTACTAGCCTCGGATAGGTCAACCCATTGAGGGAGAAGAGTTTAGTCCATCCATTTTTGGAAATCCATTCGCAATAGGGTTTCTCAGCTTCAACAAAGCTCTTGGAGAACCAGCGTGAGGGAACGACGTCAAGGTTCTCTACATCGTCGAACGCATTGGTGAACTTTCTCTCCTTAGGTTTCTTGTTCTTTTTCTGCTTCTTTTTCTTCGATGGAGTTGAGTGTTCAGTGCGAGGGTTTTCATCGAGGATGCTGACCTCAGTCATTGGCTGGTCATACTGACCATGGGTTTGTTGTTGGGACTCGGAGGATGAGGTTTCTTGATACTCCTGCTCAGTTGGAGAGGAGGGATTAATATTGGAGCGGTTGTCCTCGTATTGGTCACTTGAACGGTTCTGGGAATTGTCAGACATGGTGTTATTGAGAAGTTCTTGAGAAATGCAGAAGTTTGGAATTTTGAGAGAGAGAGAGAGAGAGATCGAGTGCAAAATTATCAAGCGTAAAGGTGAATAGTGAGAAATTGTTCACTATTTATAGTAGAGAGAGGTTGATCTGATAGGTCAGGAAAATGGTGGGAATTTGAACCACTTAGGGTCATTCAATTCTGACATTAATGACATATTCGGCGCATGGTTTTCCTAATAATAACGCTTACATCATCCTAGTTAGCTACTTTAATACGCGTGCGAACCCTAATTGTGCAAGTTGTCTTACTCAGCAACGAATGTACTCAGCGATTGAAGTGCTGAGTGTATAAATCAGGTTTATAGTTTTGCGTAGTAAAGACGCTAATCAAGCATAGCAACTCAGCATGTTATAATCACTCAGTGTATGTGTTAACTCAGCATGTATTGATCACTCAGCATAAATATTCACTCAGCATATAGTAACTACTCAGCATACAATAATCACTCAGAATGTATTGCACTTAGAAATTTATTAAAGAGGATTAAACATACCGAAAGCTTCTCTCAATATGCTGAACTGCTCACGAGCCAGCAGCTTCGTGAAGATATCTGCAAGCTGTTCATCCATTGGAACATAGGTCAGCTTGATCTCACCTTTGAGTACATGATCTCTGATGAAGTGATGCCTAATGCCGACATGCTTCATCCTGTTGTGCTGGATTGGATTCTTTGATAAGTCAAGGCACTTTTGTTGTCACATTTGACTTTAATTGTTTTAGTTTGAACTCCATAATCGTTCAGTTGTTGCTTGATCCATAGGACTTAGGCAACACAGCTTCCAGCGGCAATGTACTCAGCTTCAGTGGTTGATAGGGCTACTGACGATTGTTTCTTACTGAACCAAGACACAAGACAGCTTCCAAGAAAGTGACATCCTCCTGAGGTGCTTTTCCTCTCAAGCTTGTCTCGTCCATAGTCAGCGTCAGTGTATCTAATGAGTGTGAAGTCATTAGTGTTAGGATACCATAAAACTGCATTCACTGAGCCTTGCAAATATCTAAGGATTCTTTTTACAGCTATGTAATGAGATTCCTTAGGGTTAGCTTGATATCTAGCACAGTAACATACTGAGTACTGAATGTCTGGCCTACTTGCCGTTAAATAGAGTAGAGAGACAATCATACCTTGGTACAATTTGCTGTCTACTGACTTACCTTTATCGTCAGCACAGAGCACAGTGTCAGTACCCTTTGGGGTAGATATTGACTTACAATTTTCCATTTCATATTTTTTCAATATCTCCTTGGCATACTTAGTCTGGCTGATAAAGATGCCATTTTTGCCTTGTTTGATTTGAAGTCTAAGGAAGAAGTTGAGTTCTCCCATCATTGACATCTCAAACTCAGTTTGCATCTGCTTACTAAATTCCTTGCACATAGACTCATTAATAGCACCAAAAATAATATCATCAACTTATATTTGTGCCAGCAGGGTGTCTTTACCCTTTTTCTTAATGAATAAGGTTGTGTCAGCTTTTCCTCTGACATAGTTTCTAGTCAGCTGGAAGCTAGTCAACCTTTCATACCAAGCACGTGGTGCTTGCTTCAGACCATACAAAGCCTTTTTGAGTTTATAAACATGGTTTGGGAACTTGTGTTGGGGTTTAGTATCCTATAGACAATTGTTCTAGGATACAAACTTAATGTAAATGAATTGTTCTTTATATCATTTGTTTTAATGAGATATATGTTTTATAACTATATAAAGGCAATCCCTTTTAAGTACTAAATAAAGTCTAATAAAAGGAAATCCGTAAGTTTGTTTAAAGTGATTATAAAGTGTTCATACAAGCATGAAGTGAGACAAAACTTTATAATAAACTAATAAACTTAAAACCACCCCAAGTCAAGTGATATGTTTAGGATTGATATATCACTGTTGAGACTTGTATGTAACAATGTCTTCTGTCCGACAGAAAGCTGATCTCACAAGCTTCATATATATAGATATCTAGACAGTTACATAGATCCGATGAAACGTCGTTCATTAGGATTGGGGATCCGATTTGAGATAACAGGATGGGTAGATTCATCCTTGTCACCTGTTCATCTCATTGGTATTAATAGGTATAACTAATCCTCGGACTCAAAGGAATGTTAATTGGTCATCTTGAATTACTGAATGTGAGACTTTGATCCTACTGTCCCACGATCCTTAACAGAGATGACTCTGGGGTGTGAACGGCAAAGGTTGGGTGTCACAGGAGGTAATGTCAGGGTAGTTATACATTGGATTGAGCATTTATCACTCCCGATTAATGGGAGATACATCCAAGGATCGCTTGTGGAAGACTCGACTCTAAATCCTTGCAAGGTGATAGCTTAAGAGTAAGAAATACAGATTTCACTTAACCTATCTATTTTGAGTTGACTCGGCCTATACAAGTAAAACGAACGTCTCGCTATATGTGACTTGACATCACCAATAGTCATAAGATTCAGTTCAAGGATGTAGTTGATAAAGGATCGAATTATACTGTAACTAATACGGAAGGGTTAACGACAGAATCAACCTGTCTTCTTAACGGACTCTAGGGGAATGATTACAGACTTGCCAATAACATACTCAGTACATCATTCTGTTATGCAAAGATTAAATATAATTCTTGAAGAAATTAATTTAATAGTTGCATACGGCCAGAAGTAGTAAGAACCTAATGGATCACACATAAGACTTGGAACCAAAAGAGAGATGGATGTCATTAATAGATGGAAGCCCAATTGAGCCCAGTAAGGCCCATTTAAATAGAAGGGGCCGAAATTTATATATAATTAGTAAGGAATTATTTTAATTCCATTAATCCAAATTTGATTAGGAATATGAATTAAATTAATTAAGAGATAATTAAGTTAGGAGTTTTAATTAGATTAATATACTCCTATTATTATCCAATTAGGTTATTTATTATTATCCTAGATATATTAGATATATAATGAGATAATAATTGGGAATCCTATTCCGAATGGAATTCCTATTAAGTAACCTATTTCTATCTAACTAGGGTTTAGATACAAGCGATTATATATACCCCCTCTATACATGAATTTCGAAAAAGCTCCCTAATCCCCCCTTTGTGATTTTCGAAATTTGCAAGTAAGAGAGAGAAAGAGAATTCGACTCCCCTAGTTCGTGGACAAGAATTCATACGGCTTCCATCGATCGATTAATTTCATCTATCTCCTTTTTCTTTGATCTTGTGTTGGTTAATTAGAGGCAATCTATTTTGGTTGCATCTCATACGGTTGATTCTTACTTAACCCCACCGTGTTTTACTTCGTGCTTGGGAACTCGGAGAAGAGTTGTGGGCGCTTCTTTAACAACGGTAGATTGTTCTTCAAAAGGTATTTCTTCTTATCCCTCTTTATATGAAATAACGATTAACGGATCCTATGGTTAAAAGGAAATAGGCTAAAAAATTTATATTTCCGCTGCTATACCTTAGCCTAATTTTCCTTCAACTTGGGATCCTCAAACCCTGGAGGTTGACTAACATACACCTCTTCATTTATAACTCCATTAAGAAATGCACTTTTTACATCCATTTGAAACAATTTAAAATTCATAAAGCTAGCATATGCACACAATATTCTTATAGCTTCTAATCTAGCCACAGGGGCAAAGGTCTCACCATAGTCAATACCTTCCTACTGACTATAGCCTTGAGCTACAAGTCTGGCTTTGTTCCTGACTACATTTCCTTGTTCATCTAGCTTATTTCGAAATACCCATCTTGTTCCTATAATCTTCTGACTTCTTGGATTGGGCACTAAATCCCATACTTCATTTCTTTTGAATTGATCAAGCTCCTCTTGCATTGCATTTATCCAGAATTCATCGTTCTCAGTTTCTGAGAAGTTTCTTAGTTCAAGAATTGACACGAAAGCCACGTTGCTGAGATGTCTCCTGAGTTGATTTTTGGTCATCAGGGTGTTCTCAGCGGCATCAAGAATGCTACTTTCAGAGTGTCCTCTTGGGACCTTGATCTCTTTTGGTAATTTAGTGTCCTCAGGGGTACGTGTGTCAACAATCTCTGCAGGTTTGTATTGGTTAGTGAAAATGATTTGAGGTTCGTTTTTACCTTTGGTCAGCCCCTGAGGTAGTGACTCAGCGGCTATATTTTGGTCAGCAGATGTTGAGCAGGGATCATCTTCAGTTTGTTGATCAGTTTCATCGAACTCAACATGTACAGACTCTTCTAAGACCTGAGTTCGTTTATTAAACACTCTATATACTTTGTTGTTTGTTGAGTAGCCTAAGAAGATAGCTTCATCAGCTTTTGAATCAAATTTAGCAAGGCTGTCCTTAGTATTTAGAATAAAACATTTACAACCGAAGGCACGAAAATATCCAATGTTGGGTTTTCGTCTTTTCCAAAGTTCGTAGGGGGTTTTCTTTAATATAGGCCTGACTAGAGCCCTATTGAGTATGTAGCATGCTGTGTTGACAACTTCACCCCAGAAGTATGTTAAGCCCAAAATATACCTAAAATATCATATATAAATACGTTAAATTTACATTGAAATCGTGCTAATTATATTCATTTGGAATACTTTTACGTCTTTATTTACTTCTTTGATGCAAGGTACTTAATTATTTGGTTAAATCCAAATAGGAGCTAAAATGGAGCTAAAATGGAGGAAAAACCTAAAAAACATATCGAGAATACGTATCAGTCAGAAGAACGCTCAAGGAGGACAAGAAGCAGTCAAGAGATGGGGAGACAAGTCCCTGTCGCGACTGAGATTTTCATAATCTCAGTCGCAACTTACGAAAGCCGTCACGAAAAAGAACGGAATCTTCAACTCGCCCCTGCACCCCTTGTCGCGACTGAGATTTTCAGAATCTCAGTCGCGACAGCGAAGCATTCTGCACATATTTCACATGTTTTAATCCGAGAAACGCGTCTATTCGTTTGGATAAAAGCGACCCTTCACCAACGGACACGACCCATCATTTACAACCCTTCAACAACTATAAATAAGTGATCCATTTCAGAAATTAATGTTGTTGGTTAAGTTAGAAAAGTTAGAGAAGAGAGTTATTATGTTGAGTTTCTGATTCAGAAAAGAATCAGAAAGTTAGATTTCATTTCTGTAAACAAACTTGATGTACACAAGTTGTTATTAGATTAGTTATAAACACAGTATTAGTTTAGTTTCAAAGGTTGATCAGAGACAAGTTTTCATTCTGGTAGCGGACTAACCAGTCTCTATTCCGAAGATTCAGCGAGAAGAATTAACGGCTGAAGCGCACAGGGTCCGACAAACCTACAGAGTTTGAGGGAAAGATTGACAATCCGGACCTCAAAGTTTTCGTCGCAATGCTTTCCATGTTTCTACTTCTCTGTTAACTTGTGAAGATTCACATTTCATTAATGATATATTTATTTTATTCAATACATTCTTTCTGTTGTTATTTTGATATTGTTCTGACAAAATCAAAATGATAAATTGGTGTTTTTATTAAAACGTTCTATTCCATCTTATTCTTATAAGAACTTTGTTGAACACTTGACAGAATTAGTTTTTACGGATGATATGATCGCTGATCGCGGCTTATCGGATATAAAATACTAATCTGATTAAGGTAGAAATCTGCTCCAACCAGAGAGATTTCTACGGTTCAAAGCCATTTAATTGAATAAATTCCTATATTATTACATGTCCATAATCTTACCAAAGTTAAAGTTGTTTTCTTTGCTTTATGAAAATAAGTTTTATACCT
Source organism: Euphorbia lathyris (assembly GCF_963576675.1). Lineage (NCBI taxonomy): Eukaryota > Viridiplantae > Streptophyta > Magnoliopsida > Malpighiales > Euphorbiaceae > Euphorbia > Euphorbia lathyris. Next base: position 82,636,897 of record NC_088917.1, on the reverse strand, counting down.
TCTATTTATTCCAATTACGGAAGTATCTGTCTTATAATCAAAATCTCAAGACGGAATTGTTCTCTAAACCCAATATAATATTCTTATCTAATCCTAATTTACCCGAACCAATTCAATCAATTAAACGATTTTCTTTTGTTAAACCTAAACACGTGAATAAAACTGAATCAAATAAGGTTTTAGTTAAAAAGCGTTCCCTGTGGGTTCGATATCTTTTATTACTACAAGCGTATACCATGCACTCGCGGAAATCGCTCAACAAGTTTTTGGCGCCGTTGCCGAGGAACGCCAAAAATTTTGACAAAATTTTAGATTTTTCGTGTTTTATTTCGAATCTAGGTTTAAACATACTTATTTTAACTTTTATAATTTATTAATTTTAATTTACTAATTTATTTATTTTTCAAATTCTGTTTTGTAGGTAGTTTCGGTTCGTACAAGATTTCAGGTTCATGCGCATTTCTCGAAGTTCAGGCATTGTACCAGACCCTATAGACCCAGAAATTGAGAAAACCATTAGGAAGAACAAGAAAAACAAAAATAAGACTCCAGTAAAAACATTTACCGAGCCAGAAAAAATGGCAGATCCACCAACACTTATGGATTACGCTAGGCCAGGTGTGGCCGGTGTGACCAATAGTATCATTAGACCCAGAATCACAGCAAACCAATTTGAAATTAAGCCAGCTTTGCTTAATATGTTGCAAAATAATGTAACATTTTACGGGTTACCTAACGAAAATCCTAACACCCATTTAACAAATTTCCTTGAAATTTGTGACACTTTTAAAATCCCAGATGGGACTGCAGAAGCAATCAAACTTCGCCTTTTTCCTTTCACTTTGAAGGATAGAGCCAAAGAATGGTTAACTTCTATGCCAGCCGTAACTTTTGCCACTTGGGAACAATTAGCCCAAGCATTTTTATCAAAATATTTTCCTTTAGCAAAAACCGCAAGAGTCATAAAGGAGTTAACATCTTTTTCTCAAAATGATAATAAGACTCTTTATGAAACTTGGTAACGTTTTAAAGAACTTCAACGTTTATGCCCACACCACCAATTACCCGCTGAACTTTTAATGCAAACATTTTACAATGGACTAAATCCTACAACTAGGGGTTCATTAGATGCTATGTCGGGGGGGCTATTTATGAAGAAAACATCAGCCTAAGCAAGAGAACTTTTGGAGGAAATGGCAATCAACAGCAGTATGTGGCCCGCGGAACGTGGACATATACCGGTGGCAAAACCATCATCCTCAACCACACCATCAGTTAAAGGTATAGTGGAACTTGATCCAGTCGCGATGTTACAAGCCCAATTTTCTACCTTATCGCACAAAATTGAAAGGTTTATGGCACCGTGTGATTCTAATGGTAATCCGATCCAAACGGATGTGGATTACGAAAACATGAGTGAGGTCGAACAGGTAAATTTTGTCCAAGGGCAAAACCAAACTAATAATCCTTATTCTAATACTTCTAATTCTGGATGGAGGAATCATCCTAACTTTAACTGGAAAGATAACAATAACAATAATGCAAGTGCTAATCAAAAATCGTACCACTAAAATCGACAAGTTTATAGATACTATCAGTGGAAAAATAAGTAATCACGACGATGGTTTTAAACGGATCGAAAATAAATTCGATCAGCTTATTAAAAACCACTCATCTAGCATCCATAATTTGGAGGTTCAAATTGGTCAACTTGCTAAATCAATTCCATCCTGAAAAGAGGGAAGTCTTCCCAGCCATACGGAAGAAAATCCGAAAGAGCAGGTAAAGGCTATCACTATTCGTTCAGGGAAAAATTATCAAGGGCCAGAAATGCCCATAGATGCAACATTACCAGGAACTGATTTGCCAAAGTCCAAAGAAGATATCTTAAACACAAATAGTTCACCATTCGACACAAGTACCAAAACTTTTGTACCCAAACCACCTTTTCCGCACAAAGTCCGAAATAAGGACTATGACAAACAACTTCTAACGTTTTTGGATAAACTTAAAAATTTGCACATCAATTTAACGTTTATGGATGCAATCACACAAATTCCTAACTATAGTAAGTTTTTAAAAGATTTAATTTGAAAGAAAATCAGTTGGGAAGGCATTTCATCCATTTCGTTAACTAAAGATTGTAGTTCAACCGTGTCAAGTAATTTGCCCACTAAACTCAAAGATCCCGGATGTTTTACTATTCCGTGTAAGTTGGGAGACATTGAATTCCCAAGTTGTCTTTGTGATTTAGGAGCAAGTATAAACTTAATGCCGTTATCTATTTTTAACAAGTTAGGTTTAGAAGAAGATATCAAACGTACTAATATGGTTTTGCAATTAGCGGATCAAACCACTAAGAGACCATATGGTATAATTGAAGATGTTTTAGTCAAAGTCGATAAATTTATTTTTCCTACCGATTTTGTTATATTAGACTTTGCATATGATGTAAATTGCCCTTTAATTTTCGGTAGACCGTTTATGAACACGGGACGAGCTCTAGTAGATGTGTCGGAAGGGAAAGTAGTTTTAAGGATAGGAGAATATAAGATCGAGTTTAATATGAACAAAGCGATGAAATACCCTATGGAGGAATTCGCTTGTATGAAACTTGATTTAGTCGAGGAATGTGTCAATGACGTTATTCAGAGTGAAGAAATAATTGAACCTATAATAGGTGAGGAATTAGAAGATAAGGACCCAGAGCCTTTGATTCGAGAAGATGGACCAGTTCCGCCTTCAATTGTAATACCCCCTAAATTAGAACTTAAAGAGTTACCCAGTCATTTGAGGTACGCTTTCTTAGGCGAAGGCGATTCTCTACCTATAATTATTTCTAACAAATTAACAAATGATCAAGAAGAAAAATTGAAAGAAGTTGTTAGAAATAGGATAGGAAGTATGTGATGGCAAATTTCAGACTTAAAAGGAATTAATCCTAGTATCGTAATGCACAGAATTCACTTAGAAGAGGATAAGCCACCTAAAGCGGATAGGCAAAGACGCTTAAATCCGAACATGAAAGAAGTAGTAAAAAATGAGATTACTAAACTTCTCGACAATGGAATTATTTATCCGATTTCGGATAGTGAATGGGTTAGTCCAATCCATTGTGTACCTAAAAAAGGAGGCATAACTGTTGTAAGAAATAATGAAGGTGAACTGATACCTACACGAACCACCACCGGTTGGAGGGTTTGTATAGACTATAGGAACCTAAACAAAGCAACTAGGAAAGATCATTTTCCTCTACTTTTCATTGATCAAATGATCGAAAGGATAGCCGGTCATGCATTTTACTGTTTCCTAGACGGTTATTCCGGATTCTTTCAAATTTACATTTACCCGGATGACCAAGATAAAACAACCTTCACGTGTCCTTACGGAACATTTGCATATAGGAGAATGCCTTTTGGTCTATGTAATGCACCAGCAACATTTCAACGATGTATGACAGCAATATTTAATGACTTCATTGAAGATATAATGGAAGTTTTCATGGATGATTTTTCAGTTTATGGAGATTCTTTCGATGCATGTTTACAGAACTTAGATAAAGTATTGTCTAGATATGAAGAAACGAATTTAGTATTAAATTGGGAAAAATGTCGTTTCATGGTAGACGAAGGAATTGTTTTAGGTCATAAGATATCTGAAAAAGGTTTAGAAGTGGACAGAGCAAAGACTTCAGTTATAGAAAAATTACCCCCACCAACCACTGTTAAGGGAGTAAGATCATTTTTAGGTCATGCAGGTTTTTACAGAAGGTTTATAAAGAACTTTTTTGTAATCTCCAAACCACTTACTAATTTGCTTATGAAAGATTCAACTTTTGATTTTAATGAGGATTGTTTACAAGCTTTCAATACCTTGAAAACGACTTTAGTCAGTACACCTATAATATCGAAACCCGATTGGAATCTACCTTTCGAAATTATGTGCGATGCGAGTGACTTAGCTGTAGGATGTGTATTAGGTCAAAGGAAGGATAAGAAACTTCATGTTATATATTATGCGAGTCACACATTGTCAGGTGCACAGTTAAATTACACCACAACTGAAAAAGAAATGTTAGCAGTAGTTTTTGCATGTGATAAGTTTCGATCTTACTTGTTAGGATCTAAAGTTATCATTTATACAGTTCATGCAGCTTTACGATATTTATTTGCTAAGAAAGATGCAAAACCGCGTCTTATTAGATGGGTTTTATTATTGCAAGAATTTGACATAGAGATTAAAGATAAAAAGGGAGTTGAAAACCTTATCGCCGACCATCTATCAAGACTTGAGGATGAAAACGGTCCCATCGGTGAAACATTAGGCATTCGAGATGATTTCCCTGATGAACATCTCATGCAAGTACAAAGTGTCATAGCTCCATGGTATGCGGATATAGCCAATTACTTAGTTGCACATGTTGTGCCAGATGGATTGAATCCTCAGCAAAAGAAGAAATTCTTTTCAGAGGTTAAGAGATATTTTTGGGAAGATCCATTTCTGTTCAAAACATGCGGCGATGGAATACTTAGGAGATGTGTTAGTGAGTTTGAATATGACTATAATGTTGGAATGTCATGCTAGCGCTTACGGAGGTCATAATAGCGTAAGCAAAACAGCAGCTAGAATACTTGAATGCGGATTCTTTTGGCCTACTTTGTTTAAAGATGTCCGTTCATTTATTGTCCGCTGTGATAAATGTCAAAGAACCGGGAATATAGGTAGGAAAGATGAGATGCCTCTCACGAACATGTTGGAAGTTGAAATCTTCGACGTATGGGGGATCGATTTCATGGGTCCTTTTCCTACTTCTTTTGGGAAAAATTATATATTAGTAGCAGTAGATTATGTTTCAAAGTGGGTTGAAGCAATTGCAACCCCGATAAATGATTCTAAAGTAGTTTTTAAGTTTATAAATGCAATATTCTGTCGATTTGGAGTTCCTAGAGTTATGATAAGCGACGGTGGTACTCATTTCGTAAATAGAAGTTTTGAGCTACTTATGAAAAAATACGGAGTACACCGCCGTATATCTACGCCGTACCATCCTCAAACGAATGGTCAAGCGGAAATTTCAAATAGAGAACTCAAATGGATACTTGAGAAAACAGTTTCGTCTTCTAGAAGAGACTGGGCACATAAACTTAACAATGCATTATGGGCATACCGTACTGCATTTAAAACACCTATTGGAATGACACCTTATAGATTAGTCTATGGTAAAGCTTGTCATTTGCCGGTTGAGTTAGAACATAAAGCATATTGGGCTATAAAAACCCTTAATTATGATTTGCAACGCGCAGGGAAAAAGCGTTTGTTCGACTTAAACGAGTTGGATGAATTACGCCATTTGTCCTACGAAAATGCAAGAATTTATAAGGAAAAAGTTAAAAAGTGGCATGATGCCAAAATCAAAATTAAAAACTTTAATGTTGGGGATAAAGTCTTACTTTTTAATTCGAGATTAAAGTTATTTCCAGGTAAGCTAAAATCTAGATGGACTGGACCATTTTTGGTTGTTAAAACATTTGATTACGGAACTTTGGAGCTAGAAAAGTCCAATGGCGATCGATTTAAGGTCAATGGAAATCGTTGCAAGATTTATTTCGACGGAGCTCCAATTCAAGCAATTGGATCCGTGGACTACTTCTATGAAAAATAATTTATTTAGTTTTCATGTTTTTAATTTATAGTTTTTCTTATTTTATGTTCGTAATTTTTATTTATTTTTTTCTTTTTTAATTAATTTATTTTTATTTTTATTTTATTTTTATTTTTAATTTTTAATTTTATTTACTTTAATTTTTATTTTTATTTTTATTTTGTGTACAAAAAAGTTTTGTCAACATTAAAATTTTAATCTAGTCATGTTTTGAAAATGATTTCATTAAGTGTTAAGTGTTATTGAGAAATTAAATATGCAGAAATCTCAGTCGAGATTTTCCATGTTTCCGGATTTAAAAATCTCAGTTGAGATTCCGAAAATCTCAGTTGAGATTTTCTGTCTTTTCCAATTTGAAATAACTGTAAGGGATTATAGCCATCTGATTTTAAAATTTCTGTCAGTTGAATAGAAGAGGTATCACTTTTGCATCTTTTCTTTTTAACAAACACAACCTTTCACTTACATGTCTTATATATTCCTGTAGGATCAGACTTATTCCATTTTCATTTCATCTTTCTGAATTTCCTTCTCAAATTCTCAATCCTACAGACTTCATTTTCTTCTCTCTCACAGACATTACTAAGTCTTTGAAAAATGTTCGAAAACACACTTCTGCTCAAAGCGAAAAAATTGATATTTCTGATCGTTATGGCGCATGGTTTCCAATCTATAATCATGACGAAGGGAAACGCTTTCTGCAGTTTAGATATGCTCAATTCTTTGGCATGATGTATATGGACGAGTTTCTGAACGAGGAACTCGGGATAAGCGAAGATGTAGATCGCTATCTGACTAATTTGGGATGGACCAAATTTGCTTCTATGAAATTTCCTATAATTGGGAATTGGGTTTTAGAGTTTTTATCCACCGTTCGATTCGTCAATAAGAGACGTGTTCATCTCAGTTTTCGTTGTGAGGGGCAGGTATTCACTTTTGGATATCCAGAACTTCATAATTGGTTTGGATTTCCACCCCGAGACACAACTCAACACCATCCTGGACGGGATATTACTTCTACAGACATATGGAGGATGTTAATAGGATTTTGGCGATTCAATCCACGTCTTGCCTTCAACAAATCCATAAATTCTAACTCCATGTTGTATCTACATAAATTCCTCTGCCATAGTCTTTTTTGTCGAGTCAGTAGCAATGTTGTGAAAGATACTGATCTTTATGTGTTAGGCGACGTTTTCCAAGGCAACTCAGTGAACTCCTCGAAGATTCTAATGGAGGGGTTAGTTGCTGCTTCCCGTTCGAAGAACCGGAAGATTGGGTTCGCCAATGTCATTTGTGGAATCATTCTAGGAGCCAAGGGAACCATTTCTGTCCCTTGGACTGATACGGAACCTTTCCCTATTCTTGACTACGAGTTCTTGGAGAACGAGGGGCTTGTCAAACGAGTTTTTCGTTCTGGTCCAACATTCCTTTCTGCACCAGAGAGGCAAGTCTTCATTCAAACGAAGATTAACAGGGCCAATGCACGTCATTTGTTAACTACTTAGGGATATAATTTGAGTTTCTGTTGTTTATTGTATATATGAGTGTTTATTTATGATTTAAGTTTTTATGAGTAAGATGATTTTATGTACATATATATGTTAAGGTATTGTTTATATTTTGTTTATAATTAATAAAAGTGAATTAATTCTTTATTTTATTTCTTAACCCTTGGTTTTTCCTTCAATTTAATGTTTCAGTTTTGTTTATCTCAGTTTCAGGGATTAATATTCACATTAATGTCACTTACTTATGAGAGGAATTGGTTTAGTCGTGTTAAAATTGTCAAAAACAGTCCCGTTTTTACCCAGAAATTTCAGAATCTCAGTTGAGATTCTGAAATCTCAGTTGAGACAGCAACAGGGCAACTTTCAGGAAAAATTCGACCCCCTTGCATAATTGCTGTCGCGACTGAGATTTTGAAAATCTCAGTCGCGACACGCGACTTTCAGGGACGGGATTAGGGGCGAATTTTGCATCTTTTCCTATTCCTACTCTAATTACTTACCTATTCATCCATCCTAATCAATACCTATTACTTACACCTATTTAAATCACCTATTTTTACACCAATCAATCATCTTTTCTCTTCCCAATACCAAGATTCACTCATCTTCCCCATAAATCTTTACCCTATTCATCTTCTTCTTCCCTAAATCACCACCATTATCTTTTACTCTTCCTTTCATCCTTTCATATTTTCTTCATCTCTTTCACCAAATTTCACAAACAAAATGCGTAGACAAAAGACCGTTGCTAACAAAACTAAGGCCACTGAAGTCAATCGATTACGGGTTCAATATGGAGCACCGTTCGATATTGCGAAGGAAGCCGAAGGACGCAAATTTCGCCGTTTTTCTAATAGCCTAGTTGAGTTCGTCGACATGCTTTTTCTTGACACCGACACGGTAAACACATTTTCTTTTACCGAACGTATTGATGAATATCTTGTTGAAACACCTTTCCACATGATTTTGATTTGACAAAATTATTTAAGTAAAATTAAACATATTCTAAACACACTAAGTTTAAATGCTTTGATTTATTACACTAATGTGTTTGTTCAATGTTGAGTTAAATTGTTTATAAGACATAAAGACTAAAAGGCTTAAAGCCCAATACGGAAGTCAAAGCCCAAGTCAAACAGATCAAGACCACTCGGCCCGTGTGTGCAAAACGCTGTCGTTGTGTACAAAACGCAGCTCAGCGAAAGAAGGATCAAGAAGATCTTCGTTGAACAACTTCGGAATGAAGCTGCTGAGTTGTATCGACAAGAAGTACAAGACAGCAGCTGAGCAAAAACAACTTCTAGACAAAGTATTTCTACTTTGGGTAGTTCAGAAGACACAGAAAGCTGTCTAGTTGACCTTACCATAAATGGACACTACAAGAAAAAACAGTTTACATACGACGTAATGTCGTCGGTAATAACAAGATTTTCGTAGGTAATATCGGTTACCGACGACATACAAACGAAACTCATGTCGTAGTCAGATTGCTTGTTGGGAAAATGGTTACCGACGACAAAATCATTGCCGTTTGCATTAGCGACGACATTGTCATTGGTAAGTTGTAAGTGACCAACCAAAAGAATTAACTGGTGTCGTTATTGGACACGACATATGTCATCGTTAAGTCGTCGCTAATATATATGTCGTCCGCATACTGTCGGAAATCTTCACGTGAATTTGGTACCAAATTAATTGGCGCGAAAAATAGGGACAACTTTATCGTCGATGGACAGTCGGTAAATAATATTTGGCACCAATTTGGGTAATTCGTTTGTAAGTCATCGGTAATTTAGGTGTTGCTATGTCGTTGCTAACATGTGTTGTCGGGAAATTGTTTGTATGTGGTGTCTAAATTCAATAATATGAAAGTCATTTGTAATATTGTCATTGGCAATAATAAATCATCAAATTTATATAATTTTTAAATACTTTTAAAACTAATAAATAATATCGCATACACCAAAATAATAAAAAATACTAATCAAGTCATCAAACTAATAAGATAATATATCCAAAATAATCACACAACATATCCAAAATTACTTTAATGTTCTAGAAAAAACGGACATATGCAGTCTAAGATTAATGTTCTCATAATTAATTGGCTAAAATCTTACACTATTCTACTTTAAAAATAAAATTCTTGTAGGCTAAAGTTCATATCCTAGAAACTTGGATCTCCCAGGTGCAAGAAGATCAAACCAGAGGCATGCAACACCTGCAAGTCCTTGAAATAGAGAGTATATAGTGAAAGGAATGCATATGCATTTCCAGATACACCATCTCCAAGCCCAGCTTTCTTAACTATTCCACTCTTCCATACCACTTCCCCTACTTCTATCGCCGCATCCCGAAATTCCCTATCATTTCTAAACACCTGCACAACCATCCCAGAGTTCTCATTCAACGCAAAATCAACGATGAACCAATCAAATATGATCAAATAGTGTGTTCAGTTACTTACTTCTGAAGCCTTGCAAAGGGTGATGGAGATGCCAGTGGCACCATGAGACCACTGCACCAATTTGTCCCTTTGATTTCCTTCACTCGACGGATAGTTTCCACTATGTGGGAACCTATTGCTCATCATGTACCTTAATGTTGCCTTAACATCATCTGCATCGTGATCCGAGACAGGGAAGGGAAGTAGAACTTGCAAGGTTCCAGCAAGGCCATTGCCTGCACCCTAGTACCTTGTTCCATATCATCTGTACATCAAGGGGCAAGCTGGAATATCAGATGCTCCTGCTCTCCCCCCAGCTAAAATCCAACTCTTCCATACATTAGTTCATATGACATTCCAAATCCACCTTCCTCTGGTCCTATTGGGAGGGCTCTGTCTTGTGCTACCTGCACAACATATAATATGTTAATTGCATTTTTCAAATAAGCAAAACTACAATCAACATAAGGCCACAGAACAACAATTGGGTTCCATAATAATCCAATCCAATAATTTAGAGCATGTAAAAAAAGGTAAAATCAAAATTTAGGTAAGTATAGAAGCCCAAAATATGAATTTTGATCATCACATGAAAATCTAAAGTTTAGAAACCACTTCAATTTCACTTCAATTTTTGTTGAAGTTTCAATGTTGTACATCACAACCCTACTGTAGAAACCATATTAAGTTGAGTTTATAAGTTTCCATTAAAAATAATATTGATAGAACATGAATATGTGATAAAATATGAATATGTGGAGTGCACATCTTCTGCAATTCATGCTTTAATATTGTTCAAGAAACTATATTGTTCAAGAAACCGAGCTCGTTCATTTTCTGCCAAACAGAGAGTTGTACGCGAGCAAAGTTCATGAACAGAATTTAACGATCTGTTCGTGAGCAAAGATCGTGAAAGCAGCTCATGGTCAGATAATTTTTTCTTAATGAACCGAGCTTGTACATGATATTAAGCTCTAACCGAGCTCGTCCATTTTCTGTTCAATTGAGAGTTGTTCGCATTATGAACCGATCTAACGAGTTGTTCATGAGCAAAGCTCTTGAACAAATAAACGAGCAACTCACAATTAGAATATTTTTCTCTCAATAAACCAAGCTCGTCAATTTTATACCGAACCGAGAGTTGTTCATGTCATGAACAGAATTAACAAGCTCTTCATGATCAAAGTTCTTGAACAAATAAACGAGCAGCTCACGATTAAATAATTTTTTTAATGAACTAAACTCGTCCATTTTTTGTTGAACCAAGAGTTGTTCGCAAGCAAAGTTAATGAACATAATTAACGACTTGTTTTTGAGCAAAACTCGTGAACAATAAACGGGCAGCTCACTGTCGGATCAATTTTCTAAATGAAACGAGTTTGTCCATTCTCTGTCGAACTCAGAGCTCTTCGCAAGCCAAGTTCATGAACAAAATTAACCAACTGCTCGTAAACAAAACTCGTGAACAAATAAACGAACTGCTCACGAACAACTCACGTTTTTCTTAATGAACTGAGCTCGAATAGACTATCAAGCTCAAACCGAACTCATCCATTTTCTACCGACCCAAACATAAACAAGCCAAAACTCAACTCGGCTCGATTACGGCCTAGTTTTCATTAAGATTAAGGTTAATTAGCATAATTAAATAATAATAATGTAAATACTTACCATCCCCCTTCAGAAGTTTGTACGTCTTCCAAGTATTTGACAACATTAGAAATAAACTTCTCAATCTCTTTCTTTCTATGACCAGGATATAGTTTCTTGAACAATATTAAAGCAACCAAGTTCCTAGCATCAATTTGGAAAAGGAACTTAAAGCAAACTTTAACCTCTATGCTTAACTCAATCTGTAAAACAACTTTACTTTGTAGTTGAGAGGTCAATCTAATCCCCAAAAAGTACATGGACTACCTATTGAGAAACTAAATGTACACATTGAGCAAGTTTAGAGACCAAAATAGGCAATTTATCCAACAAATTACCTTTGATAGGAAGTTGGGCAGCTTAAACAACATCAAGAACAGAGAAATAAGTCCAGAAAGAACAAGTACTTATAGTTCGGAAATGGATAAATGGAATTCTGAACTCATTTGCAATATCAGAAACAAATGCTAGAATTCCATCCATTATGATGCAGTTAACAGGAGGGCTACTTTCCAAAATGGTCCTTTTGAAAACTGGTCTAATAACCAAATCCATGGACTCCATTACATCTACCAATCGGACACCTAAAGAGTGATCTATAGGTAGAAATTCAGGTACGGTTTTGAGTTCAAAATCTGGATATTTCTGAAAACGGGTATGAAAATCTGTGAAACGGGTTAGAAGATCATAGTTATGAAGTGTGGTAATGAAGGTAACTTTAAGATTAGCAAGGCTTAGAATCTCAGCTAGTTTAAGCATGGAGTTTATATGGTCTTGGATTGGTAAAGGAAATATTACTACATGAGGAAGAAGATGAAGAAGAGCAGGCTCTTTCTCCATTTTTTTTTATTTGTTGCGTTGGGAATCTTATGTCCAACACTTGCACATTTATGTTAAGATTAAATGATTATATATTTTTGAGGTGTTAGAGAGAAGAGATGGTGGATAACAACTCTGTTTATTTTTTTATTCCAAAAAATTATAATGGTTGAAAATTACAGTAATAGATATCTAGGACTTGTAATTTGCATCCCTACCCTCAAAGATGTATTTATATGCTAGAAATAGGATATAATACTTTTAAAGTCTTTCCTAGTTTTGTTGACTAAGAAATCAATATTGTTCAAGAATGAGAATATACTTTGAATTAATACACAAGAATACAATTATATGATATCATACAGTAGAAAAGGATATACCTTGAATAGGAAATTGGCATAATAAGTCCAAAAAGAATAAGCACTAATTGTAGGAATGAAAGTTTAAAACCAGAGAGGCTTAAAAGTTCTGCCAGTTTAAGCATAGAATTCACATGGCTTTGTGCTGGGAAAAGGAAGATTATTAATACCTCCTCAAGATGTTTGGAAACATCAATTTGCTCCAGTTTTGCAAATTAAAATTCTTGTCCTCATCAATTTGCAATTGGCAAGGGGAAATGAAATAACATTAATTGACACTGACAGTACTATCTTGTTCAGGATATAGTTTCTTTCTATGACATCAAATATGACATGATTTCAGTCACTGATATGATACGTAGAGCAACCAAGTTCCTAGCATTACCACCATTGATCGTTGAAATGTTATACTGACCACACAAATAATTGCAACAATTATTGAGATACCTTTTGTGAATGAAGAACCAAAAATCTAGACATAAGCTAGTGAATAAATTGAAGAAGTTGATAAAAAGATATTATAGCAAAAGAAAGAAAATCTCATACAACTACCTGTTAGGGAAATCTGATCAAACATCATATCATGGAAGCACTGAAATTCTTGTGCAACTAGGCACACACACCATTGGCAAGTAGAAGTAGATAATTGTTTTTTGTATAGTTCGTAGGAAGAAAGCCAATAGGAGTCAATAAAAGCACATATAAGGAAAGAAGAGCACTTCAAGCCTCTGATTTTGGGAATCCAAAGAAAGAAAGCTGAACGTAGGTGTTCCAGCTAGTGAAAGCAACTAGGCACTAACCAATGAATCGATCCGCACACTTTATTCTATTGTTGAATCTGGGAATATACAATTGCTAACTGTAAACAATCACATGAATTGTTCCACCCATCTGAATGAGATGCAGGAATATACCCTAAACAATGAAAGAAGAAGTAGATCCATATACCTGCCATGACAATGAGAAGGCCCAAGATCTTCAATCTTCTGAGTGATAGCATAAATCAATTGCTTAAGAATCTCCAGAGTAATTGAATAGGACCTGACTAGAAGAGAACAGAAAAATAGAAATAAGCACAGAAGTTTGGAGCTAACCATTGTTGTCATTGGAAAGTATTGATGTAACCAACTTCCCATAAACTCAGACTTTGAACCTCGAAGGGTGTGTGGATTTAAATGAATTGAAAGGCTATTTCAACTTGGAACCACTAGAAGTTGAAGTTGCTGAAAAACTTGTAGGAAGCTCAATCACAAACTCAGTTAGAAACTTCTCTGTACGCATGATTGTCTGTCAAACATTTTGTGATAAGATGTGTTAATTGCAGGCTCTTTCTAAAAGGGGTATATATAGCATCTTCTTACCAGGAAATGAGGCTCCAACATGGTTCAATCGTTGAAACTAAGGGAGTATTGTGTTGTTGGAAGTGCCTGAGATTCATGCAGGTTCAGCAATCACTGGAGTTGTTACATATGCTACCTATGCTTGGAAAACCTCTAGCTCTTGCTTCTATGTACCTCTCGCTGCAATCACTAACAAAACCAAAAGTTTTAGGTGGACACATCAACCAAATGTCACTTTCTTTCTAAGAACTATTTGGCTAAACCAAGTCCATTAGAAGGAAATAAGAGAAAAACAGCATTCAAATAAAAAGAATTAATAGATAGTGCAATCTTCTACAGATGCAACCACAAATCCAAAACTGAAGTGCAATCTTCTTTCAGTTACTTCACTGAGATAATCTGTCAATAAAACCTAAAATTTGTAGCTTTACTCTCAAATCCCCCAACCTAAAATTTGTAATGATAATGACTAGAAATAGCAACATAAATGAAGGGTCCTGCTCAGATATGCGAAGTAGGCACACTAAATTGTAGAACATCTATAAAATTCCAACTACTTCCCACTAAAAACAGAGAATGCTCACTATTTCTAAGCTAAAATCATCACTAATTGAAAGATAATTTTCTTCCTGGTAAATGCAGTTCATAGCTAATATCTGAAAACTGCAGTTGCACACCTAAACCGCAAATTCGGTAATAACAAAGAAACAAAAGAACAGAGCGAACAGAAAGAACACGGATGGATGAAGAATAGGCATTCGCATAAACGGATCCAATTTCTCAAATTAATTGGGAAAGTCCAACGTCAAAACTCCAACCTGTATGTTCCCAAGCTTCCTTAGAGATTAATCACATTGCATTCTAGCAATTCTATAGAGTTCACTTTCTCATCACACTCTAACAAACATAATCCATACTAAAAACACTGTAAACAGGCAATGATAATCACTAAATCAACCGAAAAATTTTCATGCTTTTCCTAAACATTTTGGTGCAACATTCAAATTAGCAAGAGTGAAAGCCAAACAGGTTGAAAATCTAAGTCTGAAACCACTCTTTCTAATGTTTCACAATAAATCTGAGTAACTAGTATGGGAGATCATCTTCCTCTCTCCTACTTCAGACAATCCCAGCTCCAAACCAAACAGCCATATAACTATTTATTCTTGACAGACTTTGAACCTCTGCCAAATACCGCTGGTAACACATATCAGAACAGGGAATGAACATCACCAAATCAAACCAACAGAACAAACAACCCATAGATATCTCAAACCAAATAATCCCAACAAACACCCATCTCCAAGCAAAGAAACACAGCAAGCATCACAAACTCAAGCATCTCAACTGCAGCAACGGAGTGAAAATCACAAAACCCAAAAAAAAACGAGTCGGGAGAAAGAGAGAACAAAAGAGCTACAAACTTTAAAAACTCACCCTTGCATGCAGGTTTAGACCGATTGAACCTCCTTAGGAACTCGGAGATTCTCATCGGAGGCGAGAGCAGCCGCTGTTCTCGAATTGATCCGATGAGACCCAAAACGTCTGTAACAATCGGAAACCGTAAAAGACGGTTAAGAGAGAGAGCCAAGTAGAGAGTAAATGAGAGTGAAATCAGGGAGAAAAGGAATCGAAATCCATGGAGCCAGGAAGAGAATTGATCGCCATATCAACGGTATTCATATCACTGTCCACATCGCTAAGGTCTCTGTTTGCCCTAAATCAATTTTCTGTTAGACGATTTCTGAATTTGTTGAGGATGACGAGCTATCGGTCAGATTGAAAGAAGCTAAAAATTGAGGGAAATCGAACTAAAGATTGGGAGAATGTGAGAATGTGAGAAATCGAAGGTAGAAGATGAGAAATTCAGAACTAAGTGAGCGGCGTGTTGAGAGGGAATGTTCCCATCTCTTTTGATTAGGGTAAAATTGCAATTGTTGAGTGAAAATTTTTAGAGGGAAAGTTTGGCATATAAGCGGGAGATGAAAGGGGGAAATTTGGGGGACTTTTGGGGGCAAATTTAGGTATTTTGTTTTATTCTTTATTTTTTTATTAATATTTTGAGTGATAATTTAGTAATAAAAATTAAACTAGTTTTTTTTTTATAATTTTCAAATAAATATTTTGTTTGTATGTCGTTGGTATGTTCTTTATACTAAACGACATGTCATTTCCACATAATGTAACTTATGTCGTATGTAAGTCGTTTGTATTTTCTCGGTATTTTCTTCTATTGTGTTGATTGAATAATTTAGTATGTAACTTGTAAGTATGTTATCGCTATTATCAACGACATTTGTGTCGTTGGTAAAATGTCGTTGGTATGCTGTAATTTTCTTGTAGTGGGAGAGACATTCTGCCGGACTGACCGAAGACAGAAGATACTTAAATCTGATTGGCCAAGTGCACTGAGCAGGACTGAGTGACAACGACATGAAGCCGTTTTCCCTCCAACGGTTATTTCGAAATTCGAAATAACGGATGCCTCAAGTGTCACTATAAATAGGCCCTTCAGTTGCTTCATTCGATGCAGATCTTCAACTAGCCACGCTGACCAAATTTACACTTGAAGTTCTGTGAGAAAAGGCAAAGCAAATACTTACACCAAATTCTATATCTTTCGTGTAAAAGTCTAGAGTGATTATTCAATCATCTAAGGTGTCTTAGCAATTGTTGTTTAGGACAAATCTTTATCATTTCTAGAGATTAGAAAGGAGAGGCTGAGTACTCGGTTATAGTACTCAGCGAGAGATTAGGAGTGAGTAGAGGTATAGAGGAAGGTACTCTTGTTATACTCAGCTTCTAAATTGTAAAAGGTTTGATGCTCTACCGTTAAAGAGCTCAGTAGAGAATTCGAAAGCTCGGAACATGTTCCGGGGACAGGACGTAGGCTTAGAGGCCGAACCTGGATAAATCTGCCGAGTAACATCTTTCTAACCTTAATCTCCTTAATATATATATTGCTTGCTTAAACAAAACTGACCAAGTAAAGAGGTCACGCTGAGTTGTGTGTATTGAGTATCTGAGTTCAGGAATAGACTCAAGTGCTATCTCCTGACTCAAAGAAAGAAGCTGACTTAGTCACCAGTTGACTAAGCTAGTGTCTTAATTTACTCAGCGCGCTGTGTAATCCTTTTTCAAAGAAAAAGAAGTCAGCCTTAACGTATTAATTATTTAAATAGTTCCTATCCCCCCCCCCCTTGGAACTAACTTGTTACGTTATAAGGAACCAACAAGTGGTATCAGAGCCTAAAAGCTCACTGTACAAGGTTTAACTACCTTGAGCTGATCCCCACTATGGCTGAAAACAGCACTCGGTTTCTCCCAGGAAATCTGACAACTCAGATTCTACCTGAGGGTCTGTCCATAACTCGGCCTCCCTTATTCTTCGGGTCTAACTATACCTTCTGGAAGAATAGGATGAAAAATTTCATTCAGGCTACAAACATGAGTGCATGGCTATCTATAGTCCAAGGCCCGTTTGTTCCTGTTGAAACTGTTGATGGCCAAACGGTTGTTAAAGCTGAGTCCAAATGGACAGAAGATGATCTCAAAAAGCTACAAAATCATGCTTCGGCTATAAACATGCTTCACTGTGCGCTAGATGCTGCAGAATACAACAAGATTTCAGGTTGTGAGTCAGCGCAGCAGATCTGGAAGAAGCTGGAGGTCACCTACGAAGGAACCAACAAGGTGAAAGAATCCAAGGTGAATCAGCATATGAGATTGTACGAGCTGTTCAAAATGAACGATGATGAAGGGATCTCAGACATGAATGCAAGATTCACAAACATCATCAACGAGCTCAAGAGACTTGGAAAGATCTTCACTGAGGAAGAACAAGTCAAGAAGATTCTCAGGAGTCTTCCTAAAAGCTGGCAAGCAAAGAAGACCGCTGATGAGGAAGCTCAAGACTTAACCACCTATAAGTATGATGAACTCATCGGCTCACTGCTGGCCCATGAGATCTCGATGAAGAATTTCGAGGTGAAGGAAAAGTCTGAAGACAAGAAGCAAAAGTCTCTTGTCATGAAAGCTGACTCCACTGATGGGAGCTCAACAGACGATGAAGAGATGGCTATGTTTACCAGAAAGATGAAAAGGCTATTCAAAAAGAATGACAAATATTCTAAGAAGCCTTATAAGAAGTTTGACAAGTACAAAGCTGACCCCAGCGACAGCAAGTACAAGAAAGACAGCTCAAAGCCCATAACTTGCTTTGAATGTCATCAAACTAGCCATATCAAGTCAAGCTGGCCCTCGCTGAGGAAAGAAAGAAAGAACGGCAAGAAGGCAATGGTGGCAACCTGGAGTGATAGTGATGATTCATCATCATCTGAAGCTAATGCCATTGAGTCAGCAAAGATTTGTTTCATGGCTGACGATCTTGCTGAGCCATGTGTTTCTGAGCATGCTAACCCTTCCATTGCATCTGACGATGAGGAACATTCAACTGAGGTAATATCACTACCCTTGCTCAGAAATGAAATGATTAATGCCCTGAGTGACCTCTACACACTTGTCAAAAAGTGTAATAAAAAGGTTAGAGCACTCAGCAGGCGATGTGACGAAGTTGAGGAGGTCAAACTGAGTGACCTTCGATATCTTCTTCAGGACAACTCAGATTTGCATAGTAACATTGGAATTATGCAAAAGCTTGTCTCTGAGGTCCAATCAGATTCTAAGAAACTGAGAAAGGACATCACATCTATTCAGAACCAACTAAAGGTTCCAAACAAAAGAAATATTCCTCTGAATACACAGTACCGAAGTACTGGTCAGCAGAGATGGAATCCTCAGCGGAATGTCCAGTGTGACTTCTGTGGGAAGAAAGGACACACCATAAAGGTGTGCTGGCATGCTCAGCACTAGGGTGCTGACCAGTCAGTGAGATATCCTAAATGGAAAGTCAGCTGTGACTTCTGTGGAAAGAATGGTCATACTATCCAAGTATGTCGCCATAAAATAAAATATGATGCTTTACCTGTTGAACCTAACAAGCCAGGACCCAAAAAGAATTGGGTACCTAAAAGCAACTAGTTACATTGCAGGTAAGTCTGAGGTGTGCTGAGAAGTAAAAAATGTGGTATATTGACAGCGCATGCTCGAGGCATATGACTGGTGATGAAACTCAGTTCATCACATTTGAGCGTAAACGAGGAGGAAGCGTAAGTTTTGGAGACAACAAAAAGGGTAAGATAGTAGGGTCAGGAACCGTTGGAGGTAATCCTACTATTGAGTCTGTCTCCCTAGTCAGCGGACTCAAATATAACTTACTCAGCGTAGCTCAGCTATGTGATAATGGGAGAAAAGTTATATTTGATGACACTGGATGTAAAATATTCGAGGGTAAGACTAATGAGTTAATTTTAACTGCCCCTCGCATTGATAATGTCTTCATGCTGAACTTAGAGAAAAAGTTTTCAAAAACTGTATGCTTAGTATCAAAGGAAGAAAATTCCTGGCTATGGCACAGGAGACTTGGTCATGTAAGCATGGACCTCCTGGCCAAATTAGCAAGAAAGCAATTGGTTGAGGGACTGCCAGAACTTAAATTTGAAAAAGATCAATTATGCCACACTTGCCAAGCTGGAAAACAAACCAAACAATCCTTTCATAGTAAAAACATTGTCTCAACTAAGCATCCATTAGAGTTACTACACTTGGATCTCTTCGGTCCAATCCAGCCACTGAGCTTGGGTGGAAGAAGAATTTCCTTGGTCATTGTAGATGACTTTTCTCGGTACACTTGGATCATCTTGCTCAGCAGCAAGGATGAAACCTTTGGGAAATTTTCAAATCTGGTAAGAAAACTTGAAAATGATAAAGACCTTAAGTTAGCTCACATCCGAAGTGATAATGGTGGAGAATTCAAGAACCAACAGTTTGTTGAATTCTGTGAAACCAATGGCATTGACCATAATTTATCTGCTCCTAGAACGTCTCAACAAAATGGGGTTGTTGAAAGGAAGAACAGAACCTTAGTTGAAATAGCCAGGACAATGCTGAGTGAGCATAGGCTTCCAAAGTACTTTTGGGGAGAAGCTGTCAACACAGCGTGCTATATTCTTAATAGGGCTCTTGTTAGACCTATACTAAAGAAAACCCCCTACGAACTTTGGAAAGGACGAAAGCCCAATATTGGTTACTTTCGTGCCTTTGGCTGTAAATGTTTTATATTGAATACCAAAGATAGCCTAGCTAAGGTTGACTCAAAAGCTGATGAAGCTATCTTTTTAGGCTACTCAACAAACAGCAAAGCATACAGAGTTTTCAATAAGCGAACTCAAGTCTTAGAAGAGTCAGTACATGTTGAGTTCGATGAAACTAACCCTGCAGGAAGATACAAGCTGCTAACTGAAGATGATCCACACTCAGCACCTGCTGACAAAGAAGCTGCTGATGAGTCATTTCCTCAAGGGCTGACCAAAGGTAAAGGTGAATCTCAAATTGTTTTCACTGACCAATCTAAACCTGCAGAGATTATTGAAACACAACTAGCACCAGACATTAATCTACCAAAGGAGATCAGAATACCAAGAGGACACTCAGAGAGTGCCATTCTTGATGATGCTGAGAATACCCTGATGACAAGAAATCAACTCAGGAGATACCTACCAGCGCAAGACATCAATTCATCAAAGGAGATCAAGATACCAAGAGGACACTCGGAGAATGTCATCCTTGACACAGCTGGGAATACCCTGATGATGAGAAGTCAACTCAGGAAGTACCTCAGCAACGTAGCATTCGTCTCAGTTCAGGAACCAAAGAACTTCGCTGATGCTGAGCACGATGAATTCTGGATGAGCGCAATGCAAGAGGAACTTGATCAATTCAGAAGAAACGATGTATGGGAGTTAGTGCCACATCCAAGGAGTCAGAAGACCATTGGAACAAGATGGGTCTTCCGAAACAAGCTAGATGAACAAGGAAATGTAGTCAGGAACAAAGCAAGACTTGTAGCTCAGGGCTACAGTCAGCAAGAAGGTATTGACTACGGTGAGAACTTTGCCCCAGTGGCAAGGCTAGAGGCTATTAGAATTCTATGCGCTTATGCAAGTTATATGAACTTTAAACTGTTTCAAATGGATGTTAAGAGTGCATTCCTTAATGGAGTTATAAACGAGGAAGTTTATGTTAATCAGCCTCTAGGGTTTGAGGATCCTAAATTCCCAAACCATGTTTATAAACTCAAAAAGGCTTTGTACGGCCTCAAGCAAGCACCATGTGCTTGGTATGAGAGGCTGACCAGTTTCCTGCTGACTAGAAATTATGTCAGAGGCAAAGCTGATACAACCTTATTCATTAAGAGAAAGGGTAAAGACACCCTGCTGGCTCAAATATATGTTGATGATATTATTTTCGGTGCCACTAATGAGTCAATGTGCAAGGAATTTAGCAAGCAAATGCAGACTGAGTTTGAAATGTCAATGATGGGAGAACTCAACTTCTTCCTTGGACTTCAAATCAAACAAGGGAAAAATGGCATCTTCATCAATCAAGCTAAATATGCCAAGGAGATATTGAAGAAATATGATCTTGAAAATTGCAAGCCAATATCCACTCCTATGGGCACTAACACTGTCCTTTGTGCTGACGAGAATGGTAAGTCAGTAGATAGCAAATTGTATCGAGGTATGATAGGCTCTCTACTTTACTTAACAGCGAGTAGACCGGATATTCAGTTCTCAGTATGCTACTGTGCTAGATATCAATCTAACCCTAAGGAATCTCATTATATAGCTATAAAAAGAATCCTTAGATATTTGCAAAGCTCAGTGAACTCAGGTTTATGGTATCCCAACACTCATGATTTTACACTCATTGGATACACTGACGCTGACTATGGACGAGACAAGCTTGAACGAAAAAGCACCTCTGGAGGATGCCACTTCCTAGGAAGCTGTCTTGTATCCTGGTTCAGCAAGAAGCAGGTGTCAGTAGCCCTGTCTACCACTGAAGCTGAGTACATTGCTACTGGACACTGTGTTGCTCAAGTCCTATGGATTAAGCAACAGCTTGAAGACTATGGTGTTCAAACAAAGACAATTGAGGTCAAATGTGACAACAAAAGTGCAATTGATCTATCAAAGAACCCAATTCAGCACAGCAGGATGAAGCATGTCAGCATCAGACATCACTTCATTAGAGACCATGTACTCAAAGGTGAGATCAAGCTGACCTATGTCCCAACGGATGAGCAGCTTGCAGATATCTTCACGAAGCCACTGGCTCGTGAGCAGTTCAGCATACTGAGAGAAGCCATTGGTATGTTTAATCCTCTTCAGTAAATTCCAGTTCTTAATATATATTTATGCTGAGTGAATTACCATGCTGAATGCTGTTACTTGCTGAGTGGATAAATGTATGCTGTGTTTTATGATAAATGAATGAATATTACATGCTGAGCAAGTATGCACACTGAGTGGTCATCTCAAGCTGAGCAACCAATCACTTAAACTATCTGTTTGCGTAAAGCTGACTAACTCAGAATATAGAACAATTAGGATTCTAACGCCGAGTAAAAGACACTTTGCACTTATTGCTAAAGCACACGAATAGCCACCTAGGATGACATCTGCGCCGAATGTGTCATAAATGTCAGGATCCTTGTCGATTGAATATCCCAAGGACAAACTTGACACATGGATTCGATAAGATCCACCTCTCACCTCCATAAATAGTGGGCAAATCCCCACTTTGATTTCTTTACGCTTACAAAGTTTTCTAAATCTCATATTCTCTCTCTAAGAAATCCCAAACTTCTCTGCGAAAATGACTAAGGTCTCTCTCAACATCTCCGGTGTCGTTCACCCCCAAAACTCCTCCGATGCAATCCCTAAGTCTCCAACCCAGCATGAACAAACCAAGGCTATCACACCGAGTAAGAAAGATCAGACTGACCAAAGTAACTCTTCCAAGGCGAAGAAACCTAAGCAACGAACCTACACCAAGGTCTATGAGAACGTCAGGGAATATAAGATTGACTACTCAAGGTGGTTCTCAAAAGATTTTGTGGAAAAAGAGAAACCATTCTGTGAGTGGATTTCAAAGAATGGCTGGACTGAGCTGTTCTCCATAAGCTACAATACCTACCCTGACCTAGTAAGGGAATTCTACCACAACTTGTGTGTCGCTGATGATAACCAGGACCACTTAGCCACCAAGGTGAAGGACAAAACCATCTTCATCAATCCCACCTACCTAGCCAGCCTTCTGAAGCTTAAGAATGAAGGACCCATTCTTAGGAAGTCTGGAGATCAGGACATTACTGGGTACTCCACTACGTTCTGTAAACCGACTGGCCATTCTGGAGAAATCTCCAGTTCCTCAATGGGCCAGCACCAAAAGATGGCACACTACCTGCTGACCAATTATATCTTTCCAAAGATAAATTGCACAAGCTCAGCAACAAACTTTGAGCAATGCTTCATATGGCATATGCTGACATACAAGCCCATCAACGTGCCAGTATTCTTGATTGCCGGCTTTCAAAGGAGCACTGGCACTCTAAGGTTGGGTTCACTCATTACCAAAATCCTTCTTGATCACCGAGTAGACCTAACAAAGGAAACCAAAGCCAAAGGATCAGAGATTACTGCTGCTGCCCTATTTGCTTTAAAATTTAATCAACCAATCAAGAAAGCAAAAGGAGCTGCTGACCCAAACGCTGAGAAGACAGTAATTACAAAGGGCATTAGAACAAACGTTCCGGCTACCCACAAAAGGAAAGTTGTTGGGACTCCTTCAAAAGATGCTGAGTCTCCGGCTAAGAAGCTGAAGTCAGCTGCTCAACAAGGTCAGGAGAAACCTAAGTCAGCTGAGAAGAGAAGCATGCAAGATGAGCCTGATACAGAAGAAAGAATGGATGCTGATGAACAACCTCTGAAGAAGAAGAAGTCTTCAGAGCTGACCCATATTGATGCTGTCCCCACTGACTTCATTGTTCCTGGTGATTCTCACTTCACACAATGTCAGGGAACTGAAGCTGAGCATCAAAAAGATGATGTGCAACTGGATGATCAGTTCATCACACAGCTTGAAGAAAAGCTAGAAGAAAATGAAGAAGAAGAAGAAAGTGGTCAGGATGATACTGAGGAAACTGCCAGTGAAGAGGAAAATGCTGACCCAACTAATACTGAGTTGGCTGCAGATGAAGAACAAGAACAAACTGACCAGCTCAATGCTGATCAAGAAGCAATTTCTCCTCCTTACTCAGTAGAGTCTATCCCAGCTGACACTACACCTCCTCGAAGAAGAAGACTAGTAAAGGCAAGTCAGACAACTGTCATTGACCTTCCTGTCCAGAAGCCGACCAAAGACCCTTCTACACTTAAGCTAAAAATTTTCCGCAAACAAACTTCTTCTTCTCTGACAGCTTCTCTTGAAAAGCAAGCCTCTGTTTCTTCACTACCAGAACAAGCCGACTTGAATGCTTCTGCCAACCCTACAAGCCAAACCGAGCAAGTTCTCACTAATGTTGCTGCTCCAAGCACTGTGCTGACTCAGGAAATTCTTGCCCCTGTCAGCACTGAACCCATTCAGCCTACTTCTGCACCAACAATCATTCCTGCCGATCAATCATCTCTACAAGAGAACCAAGTGTAGATTGAAAACCCCCTTCCAGTCACTGACCGTGTCGTCCCGGAGAACAATTCGACTCCTCCATCAACTGGTCACACTGAGGAAACTAGGCAACCTGATGAAGGATCACTCAGCTATCTACATGCCACCGAGTTTGGTAGACAAATCATCAACTCGGTGCAGTCATTAATCCAAAATCTTCATCAACCTGCTGAACCTACTGCTGGGTCTACCAACAATGAGTCAACTCAGCTGTCCCAAGTCACTCAGCTTTTAAATGAAGTTAAAGGACTGAAGGATCTGCTAAGTGTTATGCTCTCCATTCAATCACAACAGCCCAAGCAGGACTCAATAACAAAGCTGGTTGAGCTCCAACTGACAATGGTACAACATCTCAACACTCTTCAGGGACAATTTCAGACATTGTCAGCTGCGAACACTCAATATGCAACTTCTGCTGAAGTTAAGATGCTCTTTGCCCAGCTTCATACTGAGCAAAACAAGACCAACGATCAGCTAGCTTCCTACTCTCAATGTTCGGTGGAGCAAATTAGCGAAGCCATTCGTTTGCTGAACTTGAATAAGCAAGAGATGGACACTGACCAAATGAAGTAGAATGAGATACTGGTCACTACCCAAAAGACTTTCACCCATGTGCGTCACTACAATATCCAGCGTCAATATTATGACTCAGCCTTGCTGAAGACATTTCATCAAGTTTTTGCTGCACTGTCAGATACAATTACTTGGGTGGGTAAGTCTCAAGCCTACATCCTGAGCATGCTCAGCGTAGCTGAACTCAGTATACCTCAAGAAGTCTTGGATGATGGCGTTGCTGTCTTCGACGGCATCAATGAAAGTGCCGACAAGCTTAAGGAGTTGTCCGCCTCACTGACCAACGCGGTCTTAACCGACTCCTTTAGGATTCCTCCTCCTCTTGATGCTGACAAAATGGGGGAGAAAGAACAAGCTAGAACTCAGCAGGAGGCTACTAGAAGTAGTCAGCCTAAGCATAAGAAGAAGAAATAGAAATAGGCTTATGTTCTTTTTTTTTTTTTGCTTATCATTTTGTTGTATATGCTGACTACTTTATTTCAATACAATACTTGCATCCTTTATCCAAACCTGAGTTATTTTATATGATGTTGTGTATTATGTTATTATGTTATTATGTATCTTCAAATACATCAACTGTGTTTACTGCTTAAAATACTTGTTGATTGTATGCTATGCTGATAAAATGTTTGACATTATTCTGGATGTTTATTAAACACTGTCTTATAAGACCCATTGAACAATAAAACACTCAGCGCTCTCTGAATGTTAAATCTTCCGCTTCACACTGAGTAAAATAGAATATGTTCCCTGAACTGACCTATATCTGAAAACTGACCTTAGACTTACTCGATTAAACCTTAAAATGTTACGAGTAAAACTAAGTCAGTAGCTCAACCCTGACGGGGGAGACTGCTAAGTAATATTAGGACAACTATCATGGGGGAGCTCAACACTGAGTTCTTCGCTGAATAGTTTTGCCAACATCAAAATGGGGGAGTTTGTTGAAACACCTTTCCACATGATTTTGATTTGACAAAATTATTTAAGTAAAATTAAACATATTCTAAAACACTAAGTTTAAATGCTTTGATTTATTACACTAATGTGTTTGTTCAATGTTGAGTTAAATTGTTTATAAGACATAAAGACTAAAAGGCTTAAAGCCCAATACGGAAGTCAAAGCCCAAGTCAAACAGATCAAGACCACTCGGCCCGTGTGTGCAAAACGTTGTCGTTGTGTACAAAACGTAGCTCAGCGAAAGAAGGATCGAGAAGATCTTCGTTGAACAACTTTGGAACGAAGCTGCTGAGTTGTATCGACAAGAAGTACAAGACAGCAGCTGAGCAAAAACAACTTCCAGACAAAGTATTTCTACTTTGGGTAAAGTTCAGAAGACAGAGAAAGCTGTCTAGTTGACCTTACCATAAATGGAGAGACATTCTGCCGGACTGACCGAAGATAGAAGATACTTAAATCTGATTGGCCAAGTGCACTGAGCAGGACTGAGTGACAACGATATGAAGCCGTTTTCCCTCCAACGGTTATTTCGAAATTCGAAATAACGGATGCCTCAAGTGTCACTATAAATAGGCCATTCAGTTGCTTCATTCGATGCAGATCTTCAACTAGCCATTACGCTGACCAAATTTACAGTTGAAGTTCTGTGAGAAAAAGCAAAGCAAATACTTACACCAAATTCTATATCTTTCGTGTAAAAGTCTAGAGTGATTATTCAATCATCTAAGGTGTCTTAGCAATTGTTGTTTAGGACAAATCTTTATCATTTCTAGAGATTAGAAAGGAGAGGCTGAGTACTCGGTTATAGTACTCAGCGAGAGATTAGGAGTGAGTAGAGGTATAGAGGAAGGTACTCTTGTTATACTCAGCTTCTAAATTGTAAAAGGTTTGATGCTCTACCGTTAAAGAGCTCAGTAGAGAATTCGAAAGCTCGGAACATGTTCCGGGGACAGGACGTAGGCTTAAAGGCCGAACCTGGATAAATCTGCCGAGTAACATCTTTCTAACCTTAATCTCCTTAATATATATATTGCTTGCTTAAACAAAACTGACCAAGTAAAGAGGTCACGCTGAGTTGTGTGTATTGAGTATCTGAGTTCAGGAATAGACTCAAGTGCTATCTCCTGACTCAAAGAAAGAAGCTGACTTAGTCACCAGTTGACTAAGCTAGTGTCTTAATTTACTCAGAGCGCTGTGTAATCCTTTTTCAAAGAAAAAGAAGTCAGCCTTAACGTATTAATTATTTAAATAGTTCCTATCCCCCCCTTGGAACTAACTTGTTACGTTATAAGGGACCAACATATCTATCCGTTCTTGGTTGGACAAGATTTTCTAGTATGCGTTTTCCTAGTATTAAATCGCATATTATTGAATTTTTGGTTACTCTAACCTATGACAAGAAGAAAGGAATTATCTCTTTTCGGAATAATGGAGTTCGTTTTGACGTTGGGTATGCGGCTATGAACCGATGGTTTGGACTTCCTACTCGGAATTTTTATTCCAAACCAAAGACTTTTAATTCACACATGGTTTGGCAATCTTTAACCGGTTTAGATGTTTTTAATCCAAAGAATACATCTAGTAAACTACTTAAGGATGATTGTATCTTCTTCTTTCATAAGTTTTTATCATTTTCCTTATTTGGTCGGGTTGAAAGTTCAAAGGTGCAAGTTCGTGATTTGTTTGTGTTGGATAGTATTTTTAAGGGTTTGACCATTGATAGTATTGAGATGATATTTACTAATTTAGTTCGAGCTTCCAAGTCCCACAATAAGCAAGTACCAATGGGTAATTTAATTACCGGCATTGTTTTGGGTGCTCGGGGTGAATTAGTGGATTATCAAAATATGCCTCATGTTGGTTTACCTTCCTTGGATCTCACGGCACTTCAAAGGGCCAATTTATTGAAGAACATGGGACCGCCCGCCTTTATCTCTTATGAAGCTCGTACAAGACGTGTTTTTGCTACCATGGGTAGTGAAGCTTCAAGTTCTCAAGGTTTGGGTGCCCAAGATGATGATGAGGAAGATGAAGAGGACTTTGATGACGAGGAGGAGGAGGAGGAGCATGTTGATGCCAATGCACAAGAGCAAGCAAATGAAGAACCAAATGTTGATGAACAAGTTGGATGGCAACATGTTTTGCAACAAATGAACGAGTTGGATGGCAACATGTTTTGCACCAATGAAGACATGGTCCAAATTAAGTGTGGGAGGAGATATTTCATATTCGTTTTAATTTTAAGTACGAATGAATGCAACGAATGAGAATGAATGCTATTTATTTAAATATAAATGCATATTGTTATTCAATTTTAAGTAAAATATAATATGTAACATTTTGCAAAATCAATTGCAACATTTTTTTATATGTGCAACATTTTTCAAAAATAATGGCAATTTTTCATAAACGTAAAATTTTTGTTAACTATATTTTTCATATGTTTCAAACACTTTAACTCTCAAAATAATGTTAAGCATATTTTAAGGTTATCATTATTGATAGAAATAATATTTCTATACGGGCAATATTTTTACAAATATTTTTACAAATCTCCGATACGATTTTATCAAAAACATCTCGAGTAAATGTATATAAGTAAAATTTCTTTAGTTTTAAATCTCTATTTTACATCATGAATTCATGATAAATATAAATCTTATATTCAATTTTCAATTAGGTTTATAGACATAAATCAAACTAACAACTTTAGCTTTTTAGCTCGATATTATTTTTCGTCTTACATTAAAAACCAATTGAAGGCTTTAAGGAAACTTTAGCCATAATACATGTTGAATTTCAAGTCAATATAGGATGAATGTGCTATTTTTCTTTTCCCAATTTATAATTTTTATTTTATAATTCGTGTTAATTAAATCAAGTAGTCGTATTCTTAACTTTTGGCCACGATTGAGACCAACCTTATCACAATCGAGGTATAAAAGGGAAGAACATTAAGTACCGTTTACTTTTGGCCACGATTGCGACCACCCTTATCACGGTTGAGGTATGAAAGGAACGTTAGAAATTAAAGCAAAATTAAACGTGTTTAAAGTTTTAAGTAACGATTGCGTCCACCCATGGCATGGTCGGTACCTCTTAAACGAACACAAAAGCAAATTAATTCATATAAAGTCACGGACGAGACCACCCTTATCA
The DNA here is from genome assembly GCF_963576675.1 of Euphorbia lathyris. Classification (NCBI taxonomy): domain Eukaryota; kingdom Viridiplantae; phylum Streptophyta; class Magnoliopsida; order Malpighiales; family Euphorbiaceae; genus Euphorbia; species Euphorbia lathyris. The sequence goes on along the minus strand of NC_088917.1, from coordinate 82,607,788 downwards.
CGGGCGTGACTAAGCAAATATATTAAACCCAAGTCCTTAATAAATCTATATTTGTAATAGTTTAGGTTTGGGAAAGGAAATTTTGTGCTTTTAATTGCCTTGAGACGAACGATTCGGAAACATGCGTGCTTACACCATCCCGAATACTTCAATATAAAAATTGAAATACAAGACGAATAATATATCTCTTTTACACTAGCTAGTTTGATACTTTGCGTATAAATTTACCATGAAAAGTTTATCTTTCGGTTTAACTAATTTAAAAAGGAAATTATGGATATATGTTCTATTTACAAAGAGATTGATTAAAGAATAAATTCAGTGAAATTTTGCTCGGGACTAGCAAAAGCTTAAGTGTGGGAGTTTGTTAAGCCCAAAATATACATAAAATATCATATATAAATACGTTAAATTTACATTGAAATCGTGCTAATTATATTCATTTGGAATACTTTTACGTCTTTATTTACTTCTTTGATGCAAGGTACTTAATTATTTGGTTAAATCCAAATAGGAGCTAAAACGGAGCTAAAATGGAGGAAAAACCTAAAAAACGTACCGAGAATACGTATCAGTCAGAAGAACGCTCAAGGAGGACAAGAAGCAGTCGAGAGACGGGGAGACAAGTCCCTGTCGCGACTGAGATTTTCATAATCTCAGTCGCGACTTACGAAAGCCATCATGAAAAAGAACGGAATCTTCAACTCGCCCCTGCACCCCTTGTCGCGACTGAGATTTTCAGAATTTCAGTCGTGACAGCGAAGCATTCTGCACATATTTCACATGTTTTAATCCGAGAAACGCGTCTGTTCGTTTGGATAAAAGCGACCCTTCACCAACGGACACGACCCATCATTTACAACCCTTCAACAACTATAAATAAGTGATCCATTTCAGAAATTAATGTTGTTGGTTAAGTTAGAAAAGTTAGAGAAGAGAGTTATTATGTTGAGTTTCTGATTCAGAAAAGAATCAGAAAGTTAGATTTCATTTCTGTAAACAAACTTGATGTAGACAAGTTGTTATTAGATTAGTTATAAACACAGTATTAGTTTAGTTTCAAAGGTTGATCAGAGACAAGTTTTCATTCTGGTAGCGGACTAACCAGTCTCTATTCCGAAGATTCAGCGAGAAGAATTAACGGCTGAAGCGCACAGGGTCCGACAAACCTACGGAGTTTGAGGGAAAGATTGACAACCCGGATCTCAAAGTTTTCGTCGCAATGCTTTCCATGTTTCTACTTCTCTGTTAACTTGTGAAGATTCACATTTCATTAATGATATATTTATTTTATTCAATACATTCTTTCTGTTGTTATTTTGATATTGTTCTGACAAAATGATTTTCAAAATGATAAATTGGTGTTTTTATTAAAACGTTCTATTCCATCTTATTCTTATAAGAACTTTGTTGAACACTTGACAGAATTAGTTTTTACGGATGATATGATCGCTGATCGCGGCTTATCGGATATAAAATACTAATCTGATTAAGGTAGAAATCTGCTCCAAACCAGAGAGATTTCTACGGTTCAAAGCCATTTAATTGAATAAATTCCTATATTATTACATGTCCATAATCTTACCAAAGTTAAAGTTGTTTTCTTTGCTTTATGAAATAAGTTTTATACCTTCTATTTATTTCAATTACGGAAGTATCTGTCTTATAATCAAAATCTCAAGACGGAATTGTTCTCTAAACCCAATATAATATTCTTATCTAATCCTAATTTACCCGAACCAATTCAATCAATTAAAAGATTTTCTTTTGTTAAACCTAAACACGTGAATAAAACTGAATCAAATAAGGTTTTAGTTAAAAAGTTTTCCCTGTGGGTTCGATATCTTTTATTACTACAAGCGTATACCGTGCACTTGCAGAAATCGCTCAACAAAGTACTTTGGAAGCCTATTCTCACTCAGCATTGTTCTGGCTATTTCAACCAAGGTTATATTCTTCCTCTCAACTACCCCATTTTGTTAAGGAGTTCTAAGAGCAGAAAAATTATGGTCAATGCCGCTGGCTTCACAGAATTCATCAAATTGTTGATTTTTGAATTCTCCACCATTATCACTTCGGATGTGAGCTAATTTTAGGTTTTTATCATTTTCAAGTTTTCTAACTAATGTTGAGAACATCTCAAAAGCTTCATCCTTGCTACTCAGCAGGATGACCCAAGTGTACCGAGAAAAGTCATCTACAATGACTAAGGAAAATCTCTTACCACCCAAGCTCAGCGGCTGGACTGGTCCGAAAAGATCCAAGTGTAGTAACTCTAATGGACGCTTGGTTGAGACTACATTTGTACTTTGAAAAGATTTCTTAGTTTGTTTTCCTTACTGACAAGCATTGCATAATTGATCATTCTCAAACCTGAGTTTGGGCAATCCCTCAACTAATTGCTTTATTGCTAATTTGGCAAGGAGGTCCATGCTTACATGACCAAGTCTCTTGTGCCATAGCCAGGAATTATCTTCCTTTGACACTAAGCATATATTCTTTGAAAACTTCTTTTCTAAGTTCAGCATGAAAACATTGTCAACACAATGTGCAGTTAAAATCAACTCATTTGTTTTGCCCTCGAGTATTTTACACTCAGTGGCATCAAATATAACCTTTCTACCGCTGTCACACAGCTGAGCTACACTCAGGAGGTTATATTCGAGTCCTCTAACTAGGGAGACTGACTCAATAGTAGGATTGCCTCCAACAGTTCCTGGCCCTACTATCTTACCCTTTTTTTTGTCTCCAAAACTTACATTTCCACCTCGTTTATGCACAAGTGTGATGAACTGAGTCTCATCACCAGTCATATGCCTTGAGCATGTGCTATCAATATACCATAGCTTTGACTTCTCAGCACACCTCAGGCTTACATGTAATGTAACTAGTTATCTTTAGGTACCCAAGTCTTTTTGGGTCCTTGTTTGTTAGGGTCAGCAGGTGATACATCATACTTAGTTTTATGACGACACACATTGATAGTGTGGCCATTCTTCCCATAGAAGTCACAATAGACCTTCCGTTAAGGATACTTTGCTTGCTGGTCAACACGTTGGTGCTGAGCATGCCAACACACCTTTATGGTGTGTCCTCTTTTTCCACAGAAGTTACATTGACCATTCTGCTGAGTGTTCCATCCCTGCTGACTAGTACCTGAGTACTTAGCGTTCTGATGATGATTTTTCTTAGTTGGAACCTTCAGCTGGTTCTGAATGGATGTGATGTCCTTTCTCAGTTTCTTAGAATCTGATTGAACCTCAGAGATAAACCTATGCATGATTTTTAGATTTTCATCCTGCCTGGTATTGTCCTGGAGAAGATGTCGAAGGTCACTGTTAAGCCCAAAATATACCTAAAATATCATCAATAATTACATCAATATTGTTACGAATTCGTGCTGTTTATATCTATTTAGAAAGCTTTTACTTTCGAATATGTTTCTTTCTTGCAAGGTACATAAATATTTGGTAAATTCCGAATATGAGTAAAAAGAGCTCAAAAATAGAAGAAAAGCCCTACAAAATGAGTCGAAGACGACGAAAATTCATAAACGCCAAGTCGAGGACACGAACGAGAGCTGGAAAACCAAAAATGCTCCGTGCCGCGACCGCGGCTTCCCCTTTTCACGGTCGCGACACGCGTCGCCAGCCATTTTTCCCCTTCGTTTGAAGACCACTTGATGCTCCCCCATTCTGGGTAGTGAATTTAATAATTCTCGGTACGAGCAGGAGATTTGGAAGCCTAGTTACACACTTTCATTTTCGACGGAACGCGATCGTTCGAATGGATAAGAACGTCCCTTCACAAGGTATACGTCTCTCCACAACGGATACGTCTCTTCACAACGGACACGACACTTCAATCAAGACTCTTCAACATCTATAAATAAAGAGTTGATGGAGAGTTAAAAGATATGTGTGATATGTATAGAAGAAAGAAATTAGTGTAGAATTTATGCAGAAATTCCGAATCAAGTGATTCAGAAGTTAGATTTAGATTCTGTAAAAAACAATATGATGTACACACATTGTTTACAAATTAATAACAAATTCAGTAACGTTTAGACATTGTTCCAGTTTAGTTTTCATTTTGATAGTAGACCGACCCAGTCTCTATTACGAAGATTCAACGAGAAGATTGAGTAGAGGATTCGCCCCTGAGCCTGACAAACTCGAACGAAACCCAAGGAAAGGATTGACAACCCGTTCACTTGCACGCCGTCGAAGAATTCAATGCTCCATGTTCTCTGTAAACTTGTATCAATTTATATTTCATCTAATAAAGTCCGTTCTATTCGATAGATTCTTATGCAACACTTTGGTAAATGAGCCGAAGTGGATTGATGCTGGTGTTTTCATTAAAACGTATTTAATTCAAATCTTTACAAGGAAACTTTGTTGAACACTTAAGAAAATTATCATCTCGAAAGAGTTTTAATTTGATTAAGGGCAACTATCCCGAGAGGGTTTTGTCGCGTTCAAAGCCAATTAATTAGAGGTTCCGTCATTTATTTCATCGTTATAATTCATACAAAGTTTAGAGTTGTTTCTTTGCTTAATGCAAACAAATATACCTGTTTACTTTTCTAAAGTACTAAAACGTTCCTGTCTTGCAAATTCATTCTTAAATCAGATATTTTCTAACATCTTCATATTCTAATCTAATTCTCATTCTAGCAATTTCAAAACCAAAACCGATTAAACGATTTTTTCCATATTATAAACCTAAAAGTAAATTTGACCGATTGTAAATAAGTTTTGTTAAGAAAGCGTTCCCTGTGGGATCGATATCTTTTATTACTACAAGCGTATACCGTGCACTTGCGGAAATCGCTCAACAAGTTTTTGGCGCCGTTGCCGGGGAAACGCCAAAATTTTTGACAAAATTTTAAATTTTTCGTGTTTTATTACGAATCTAGGTTTATTCATACTTATTCAAACTTTTATATTTTATTTATTTTCAATTACTAACTTATTTATTTTTCAAGTTCTGTTTTGTAGGTAGTTTCGGTTCGTGCGAAATTTCAAGTTCATGCGCAGTTCTCGAAGTTCGGGCACGTCACCAGATCCTATTGACCCAGAAATTGAAAGAACTCTTAAAAAGAACAAGAGAGAAAAGAAAAAGAAAAATAAAACCCCAATAAAAACTAGAATTACCGAGCCAGAAGTTATGGCAACACTTATGGATTACGCTAGGCCAGGAGTGGCCGGTGTAACAAACAGTATAGTTAGACCCCAAATTAATGCAAATCAGTTCGAAATTAAGCCAGTGTTGCTTAATATGTTGCAAAATAATGTAACATTTTACGGGTTACCTAACGAAAATCCTAATACCCATTTGACAAATTTCTTAGAAATTTGTGACACTTTTAAAATTACTAATGTAACTGCAGAAGCAATCAAACTTCGCCTTTTTCCTTTTACTTTGAAGGATCGAGCCAAAGAGTGGTTAACTTCTATGCCAGCCGCATCAATTGAGACTTGGGAGCAATTAGCCCAAGCATTTTTATCAAAAATTTTCCCTTTAGCAAAAACCGCAAGAGTCATTAAAGAGTTAACATCTTTTTCTCAAAATGATAATGAAACTCTTTATGAGGCTTGGGAACGTTTTAAAGAACTTCAACGTTTATGCCCACACCACCAATTGCTCGCTGAACTTTTAATGCAAACATTTTATAATGGACTAAATCCTACAACTAGAGGTTCATTGGACGCTATGTCTGGAGGGTTATTCATGAAGAAAACATCTGCCCAAGCAAGAGAACTTTTAGAGGAAATGACAATCAACAGCAGTATGTGGCCCGCGGAACGTGGACACCTACCATCAGCGAAACCATCATCCTCAACAACATCATCAGTTAAAGGTATAGTGAATCTTGATCCAGTAGCGATGTTGCAAGCCCAATTTTCTGCCTTGTCGCACAAAATTGATAGGTTTATGGCACCGTGTGATCCTAATGGTCAACCAATCCGAACAGATGTGGATTACGAAGGTATGAGTGAGATTGAACAGGTAAACTTTGTCCAAGGGCAAAACCAAACCAATAATCCTTATTCCAATACATATAATCCTGGATGGAGAAATCATCCTAACTTTAACTGGAGAGACAATAACAATAATAATGCTAATGCTAATCAAAATCGTACTATTAATTATCAAAATCAATCAAGAGATACGATTAGCACCTTATCTTCTAAAATCGACAAATTCATTGATGCGATGAGCGGAAAAATAAGTAATCACGACGATGGTTTTAAACGGATCGAAAATAAATTCGATCAGCTTATTAAAAACCAATCATCTAGCATCCATAATTTGGAGATTCAAATTGGACAACTCGCTAAATCAATTCCATCCCGCAAGGAGGGAAGTCTTCCAAGCCATATGGAAGAAAATCCCAAAGAGCATGTTAAGGCTATCACTCTTCGTTCAGGGAAAAACTACTTAGGCCCGGAAATGCCCGGAAATTCGACTTTACCTGGAACTGATTTACCAAAACCCAAAGAAGATACATTAAAACAAAAAGATGCACCGATTGACTCTAGTACAAAAACTTTTGTACCCAAACCACCTTTTCCACACAAAGTCCGCAACAAGGACTATGACAAACAACTTTTAACATTTTTAGACAAACTTAAGAATTTGCATATTAATTTAACATTTATGGATGCAATTACGCAAATTCCCAACTATGGAAAATTCCTCAAAGATTTAATTTCAAAGAAAATCAGTTGGGAAGGAATTTCATCCATTTCACTTACTGAAGATTGCAGTTCGATTGTGTCAAGCAATTTGCCCACAAAACTCAAAGATCCCGGATGTTTTATCATTCCGTGTAAATTGGGAGATATAGAATTCCCCAGTTGTCTTTGTGATTTAGGAGCAAGCATTAACTTGATGCCATTATCTATATTTAATAAGTTAGGCTTAGAAGAAGACATCAAACGTACCAATATGGTTTTACAATTAGCGGATCAAACCACTAAAAGACCATACGGTATAATTGAGGATGTTTTAGTTAAAGTTGACAAATTTATTTTTCCTACCGATTTCGTTATTTTAGATTTTGCTTATGATGTAAATTGTCCGCTAATCTTTGGTCGACCGTTCATGAACACGGGACGTGCTCTAGTTGATGTGTCGGAAGGGAAAGTAGTTTTACGAATAGGAGATGATAAGATTGAGTTTGACATGAATCAAGCGATGAAATATCCTATGGAGGATTTCGCTTGTATGAAACTTGATTTAATTGAAGAGTGTGTAAATGACATTGTTCAGAAAGAAGAAATAATAGAACCTATAATGAGTAAGGAACTAGAAGATAAGGACCCAGAACCTTTGATTCGAGAAGATGGACCAGTTCCGCCTTCGATTGTAGTTCCACCTAAATTAGAACTTAAAGAATTACCAAGTCATTTGAGGTACGCTTTCTTAGGCGAAGGCGATTCTCTACCTATTATTATCTCTAACAAATTGACACAAGTTCAAGAAGAGAAATTGAAAGAAGTTGTTAGAAATAGGATAGGAAGTATGGGTTGTCAAATTTCTGACTTAAAAGGTATTAATCCAAGTATTGTAATGCATAGAATTCACTTAGAAGAAGATAAGCCACCTAAAGCGGATAGGAAAAGACGCCTAAATCCGAACATGAAAGAAGTAGTAAAAAATGAGATTACTAAACTTATGGACAATGGAATCATCTACCCTATCTCGGATAGTGAATGGGTTAGTCCAATCCATTGTGTACCTAAAAAGGGAGGCATAACAGTTGTAAGGAATGAAGAAGGTGAATTAATACCTACACGAACCACCACTGGTTGGAGGGTTTGTATAGATTATAGAAATTTAAATAAAGCAACTAGGAAAGATCATTTTCCTCTTCCTTTCATTGATCAAATGATCGAAAGGATAGCTGGTCATGCTTTCTACTGTTTTCTTGATGGTTACTCCGGATTCTTTCAAATATACATTTACCCGGATGACCAAGATAAAACAACTTTCACATGTCCTTACGGAACATTTGCATATAGACGAATGCCCTTTGGTTTATGTAACGCACCTGCAACATTCCAACGTTGTATGACTACGATCTTTAATGATTTCATTGAAGATATCATGGAAGTTTTTATGGACGATTTTTCAGTTTATGGAGATTCTTTTGATTCATGCCTAGAAAACTTGGATAAAGTTCTGTCTAGGTGTGAAGAAACAAATTTGGTATTAAACTGGGAGAAATGTCATTTCATAGGTCACAAAATATCTGAAAAAGGATTAGAAGTAGATAGAGCAAAAACCTCAGTAATAGAGAAATTACCCCCTCCAACAACTGTAAAGGGAGTAAGATCATTCTTAGGACATGCTGGTTTTTACAGAAGATTTATTAAGAATTTTTCTGTAATTTCCAAACCACTTACTAATTTACTCATGAAAGATTCAACCTTTGATTTTAATGAAGAATGCGTTAAAGCTTTCGAAACATTGAAAACTGCTTTAGTCAGTGCACCTATTATTGCTAAACCTGATTGGGATTTACCCTTTGAAATCATGTGTGATGCAAGTGACTTAGCTGTCGGATGTGTTTTAGGACAAAGGAAGGATAAGAAACTTCATGTCATTTATTATGCAAGTCACACACTGTCTGGTGCACAATTAAACTACACCACAACAGAAAAAGAAATGTTAGTCGTAGTTTTTGCATGTGACAAGTTTAGGTCATACTTGTTAGGTTCGAAAGTTATTATTTATACCGATCATGCAGCATTAAGATATTTATTTGCTAAAAAGGATGCAAAACCACGTCTAATTAGATGGGTTTTATTATTACAAGAATTTGATATAGAAATTAAAGACAAAAAGGGAGTAGAAAACCTTGTCGCCGATCATCTATCGAGACTTGAAGATGAAAATGGTCCTATAGGTGAAACTATCGGTATACGAGATGATTTCCCTGATGAACATCTCTATGAAATGAAAAGTTTTATATCACCTTGGTATGCAGATATTGCTAATTATCTCGCAGCCAATATTGTTCCGGAAGGATTAAATTCCCACCAAAGGAAGAAATTTTTCTTCGATATTAAACAATACTTTTGGGAAGATCCTTTTCTGTTCAAAACTTGTGGTGACGGGATAATTAGGAGATGCGTTGGTGAAAATGAATTTGAATCCATTATGTCAGAATGTCATTCTAGCTCTTATGGAGGACATAATGGAGTTAACAAGACAGCAGCTAAAATATTTGAAAGTGGTTTCTTTTGGCCTACGATGTTTAAGGATGTCCTTTCATTTATTACTCGTTGTGATAAGTGCCAAAGAACAGGAAATCTAGGAAGGAAAGATGAGATGCCCCTCACAACCGTGTTAGAAGTTGAAGTCTTCGATATGTGGGGAATAGATTTCATGGGACCTTTTCCCCCTTCCAATGGTAAAACTTACATATTAGTTGCTGTCGATTATGTTTCAAAGTGGGTTGGAGCAATTGCAACTCCGACGAGTGATTCTAAGGTTGTTGTTAATTTTCTTGTCGATATATTTTGTAGATTTGGTTGTCCTAGAGTTATCGTTAGTGATGGTGGTGCTCATTTTATAAACAAGAGTTTTGAAACGCTTATGAAAAAATATGGAGTACGCCACCGTGTATCAACGCCGTACCATCCCCAGTCAAATGGTCAGGCGGAGATATCAAATAGAGAACTCAAATGGATTCTCGAGAAAACAGTTTCTTCCTCTAGAAAAGATTGGTCTTCTAAACTCAATAATGCGTTATGGGCATACCGTACTGCATTTAAAACACCAATAGGAATGACTCCGTACCGTTTAGTGTATGGTAAGGCATGTCATTTGCCAGTCGAATTAGAACATAAAGCCTATTGGGCTATTAGAGAACTTAATTTTGACTTACATCAAGCAGGTAAGAAACGTTTGCTCAATTTAAATGAGTTAGATGAGTTACATCATCTGTCTTACGAAAATGCAAAGATTTATAAAGAAAAAGTGAAAAAATGGCACGATGCCAAAATTAGAGTTAAACACTTTAATGTTGGGGATAAAGTGCTGTTATTTAATTCACGACTTCGTTTATTTCCAGGAAAACTTAAGTCCAGATGGTTAGGACCATATTTAGTCGTCAAAACATTCGATTATGGTTCTTTGGAACTAGAAGGTCCTAACGGAGTTCGATTCAAAGTTAATGGTAATCGATGTAAAATCTATTACGAAAATATTTCACAAATTGAAATTCCGCTCGTAACGAGATTATCTAACGTATAAATTACTCAGTTTTTCTTACACAATTTATTTTGTTTTATTGTTTTTATGTTTTTTGTTTATATTTTTTTTTATTATTATTTTATTTTACTTTATTTTTCCAAAATGTCATTTTTATGATTAGATTACTTTATGTTATGATTTAGTAACGTAAATATTTTTATTTCATGATTTTAGATTTAATTTTTAGGAAAATAGGATGATTTTATAGTTTAAGGCAATTCTCTGCCGAGAATACTTTGTTTCAGAATTGTCTATGTTGATTCGGATTTCTCTGGTCATACCGAGAATATTTAAATTCTCTACCGTGAATCAGGAGGTGGCTTTGATGCCTGATTTCCGCAAGGAAATCAGCGTGTCGCGACCGCGGCTTTGCCATTCGCGGTCGCGACACGCGTATTTCCTGCACTATCAGGCCCGAAACACTCTCACCCTTTCGACGAACCTCTTGGCAATTGAAACATTAAGTTTCTTCATTCCAGAAAGGTACAAATTATACCTTTTCCAAATTAAAACAATACCTCTTTTCATCCTAAACTCTTATAAATTAATCTTAGAGGATTCAGGTTCTGTTCCAATTCTTTTCATCTTAGTTAGAACCCTGATTTTCTTCACAAATACCGTTCTTTGCTAAAGTAACACTCACTTTTGCACTATGCCTACCAAATACAAACCATCTAGGCACAATGCTGCCTCAATCAACAAACGCCCAGACTTATCCAAGCGATATAGGGCGCCTTTTCCTATCTTCAATCACGATGAAGGTAGGCGTTATTGGAATCACCGTTACAAATTCTTCACCGGAATGTTGTATATGGATGAATTCCTTAACGACCAATTAGGCATTACTGATGACATGAGCCGCTATATGGAGCGCTTAGGGTGGACAAAATTCGCCCAAATGCGATTTCCAATAATAGGCGACTGGATACTCGAATTCTTCTGTACCGTTCGTTTTACTAATAAATGCCGAGTACGTCTTAGTTTTCGTCGAGAAGGTGAAATCTTCACTTTCGGCTATCCCGAGTTGCATGCTTGGTTTGGTTTTCCCCCGAGGGATACAATCAAACGTCATCCTGGATGAGACATGACATCCTCAGACATTTGGAGAATGCTTACAGGATTCTGGCGATTCAATTCAAAACTCGCCTATAATCACTCTTTTCGCTCCAACTCCATGCTGTATTTACATAAATTTTTTTGTCACGGTTTATTCGGGCGCACATTCAGTAGTGTGGTCCGTGACACAGATTTGTATGTTCTTGGAGATATTTTCCAGGGCAATGCAGTGGATTCTTCCAAAATTCTGATGGAGGGTCTTGTCGTCGCTTCTCGATCCAAAGATAAGAAGATTGGGTTCGGCAATATAATCTGTGGAATAATTCTCGGTTCAAAGGGTACTATTGATGTTCCTTGGAATGAAGATGAATTCTTCCCGACAATTGACTATGAATTTCTCGAGCGCGAAGGACTTGTGAAACGTGTCTTTCGAGCAGGGCCTCAATTTTTGTCTGCACCGGAACGTGAAACTTTCGTGCAGTTTCAAATTGATCGTATTAAGGCCAGAAATATCCCGTTAGATAGGGATGAATATGTAGAATAATTTCCGTTTTTTATTTTTGTACATATTTTGTTTTGTTTTAATTATTGCTTTGTTTTCATTATTTTGTACATATGATTATTTAATAAAGATTTTATCTCCTTCAATTCTTCATTTTATTATCTATACTTAGCATATTTTCATATGGATCTCTAATTTTTCTTACTCAAATTAAGATAAAAAAAGATTCACTTGAACTAAATATGTTTTTTTTCTATTTTTTCACACATTTATCCATGTTTAATTTTATTTTGTAACTCAATTTATTTTCAATGAATTAAGTTATCTTTTTATCATTTTAATTCATGTGTTAAATACGTATTAACATGCACTTATTATGCATTTAATATGGTTCTCTTAACTTATATGCATAAATGAACATTTAAGTTTCATTAATTACTCATAAATCATTTTATTATACTTTAATTCAATTTATTAAGGTAAAACCTTTGGTTTTCCTTGTCATTTATTTTTTTGAGTACAGGAACAATTAATATTAAGTTCAGGAACCATTTCAACAAAAAAAATGTACAAACCAAGTCAAAAGGAATCAAATTTGGCTATTTCAACCAATTCTCTACCGAGAATTAAGAAATTCTCGGTATGAGCAGCAAGTTTGGACCGATTTCAGGGCAAAAAATTGCCTGAAAGTCGCGTGCCGCGGCCGCGGCTTTGCCATTCGCGGTCGCGACACGCGTCCAAATTGCCCTATTAAATCCGATTTTGCCAATATTTTTGCCTATTCCTATTCTATTTCTACCTATTCACTTACCTAATCACCCTATATAACCCTACCTCTTACACAACACCTCACATCACCTCTATTTTTACCCAATCCCTTACTCTAAACTCTTCCCCAAAAAATCTACTTTTTATTTTCCCAATTTATTCACTCCAATTTCTATCCTATTTCCTATTTCCAATCACTTCCATTCCACAAACCCCCAACTCATCTTCAAGCTTTGGTCTTTCTTTTCACTTCTTCTTCTTCTTCTTTTTCTCATACCATAAGCCCCTAAACACCATCACCATAGTTAGGACAAAGCGTGTTGGTACCAAGCCCGCTGTTACGGAAGCTAATCGCCCCCGGATTCAATACGGAGCTTATTTTGACATCTATTCGGAGGAAGAAGCCTCTCGTTTCAAACATTTTTCACAAGCCGACCGCCAATTTGTGGATATGCACTTCTTAGACTTCCATTCGGTGCACTATGGGTGGTGGCGCTTCAAGTTCTCAATTTGTAGGTACCGAAGGCGGCGGAGATGCGGAAGGAGAGGAGGATGCACCACCGGCTCAAGCACAACCCCAAACACCTCAGGCGGAGGATGATCCGGTAGATTTGCAGAGGATTTTGAACCAAATCAATTCCAACAACCGTCAAATGAATTTACGCATTGATGATTTGGTTGAAAACAATATGGTGATGAATGACAACCTCAACCTTTTGAGGCGTGAACATCGATCGACTCGGCATCGGATGCTTTCCTTTTTCCGACGTCGCAATATGGAGACGTCACCTACACCTCCCGATTCACCACCTCATGCTTAGGTTGTTTTCCTTTCATTTTATTTTTCTCTTGTTTTATGTTTGATACATTCTCCTTTTATTATGTTTGGTACAATTTTTACTTTTATGTTGAATGTTTCATTTGATTAATTTTCATCTTTGTTCCGTATGCCTTATTTCGTATTCTATATTTTCTCCATTATTTTTGAACCAATGAGGACATGGTCCAATTTAAGTGTGGGAGGTGACATACATATATCAATTTCTACATAAATACGAAATACGAATAAATGCAACAAAGATATTATTTTGCAAAACAAAATAATAATTGCAACGAATGATATTCATGCAAATGCAACACATATATATATATTGCAAAATAATTTTCACAATAACTTAACATTTTCATATATTTTTAGAAAATTAATCATAAGTTTTTATGATTATTTTTTTTAGGTTATCATTATCAATAGAAATAATATTTCTATACGGGTAATATTTTTTCAAAATTTTTCACAAATCTCCGATACGATTTTAAGTAAAATTGTCTCGAGTGAATGTATTTAAGTAAATAAATTCTTTATTTCAATCTCTATTGTATATCATGTAATTCATGATAGAATAAATCTTATTTTAAATTTTCAATTAGGTTTATAGGCTTTTAATTAAACTAATAATTTTTTAGCTCGGTTTGATTTCGTCTTACATTAAAACCAATTGAAGTTTTTAAGGAAACTTTAGCCATAATACATGTTGAATTTTAAGTCAATATAGGATGAATGTGCTATTTTTCTTTTTCCCAAGTTACAATTTTATAATTCATGTTAATTAATCAATTAGTTGAATTCTTAACTTTTGGCCACGATTGAGACCAACCTTATCACAATCGAGGTATGAAAGGGAAGAAAATTAAGTACCGTTTACTTTTGGCCACGGTTGCAACCACCCTTATCACAATCGAGGTATGGAAGGAACGTTTAAAAAAAAAAACAAGCGTGTATAAGTTTAAAGTAACGATTGCGTCCACCCATGGCATGGTCGGTACCTCTTAAGCAAACACAAAGAAAAAAAAAGTAATAGTAAAAGCGTATAAGGTTACGGTTGAAACCACCCTTATTTCGGGCGTAACCAAGCAAATAAAATCAAGTACTTATTCATTTTGATATATCTCATATATTAGTTTAGGTTTGGGAAAGGAAATTTTAGTGCTTTGAAATGCCTTGAGATGAAAAACTCAATAACATGCGTGCTTACATTGTCCCGAATGCTTCAATACAAAAATTGGAAATACAAGACGAATGATATATCGTATTTATACTAAGTTAGTTTGATATTTTGCGTATAAATTTGCCATGCGAAGTTAGTCTTTTCGGCTTAACTAATTTAAAAGGTAATACAGAGATATATGTTTTATTTTCATAAAGAGATTAGTTAAAGAATAAATTCAGTGAAATTTTGCTCGGGACTAGCAAAAGATTAAGTGTGGAGATTTGTTAAGCCCAAAATATACCTAAAATATCATCAATAATTACATCAATATTGCTACGAATTCGTGCTGTTTATATCTATTTAGAAAGCTTTTACTTTCGAATATGTTTCTTTCTTGCAAGGTACATAAATATTTGGTAAATTCCGAATAGAAGTAAAAAGAGCTCAAAAATAGAAGAAAAGCCCTACAAAATGAGTCGAAGACGACGAAAATTAATAAACGCCAAGTCGAGGACACGAACGAGAGCTGTAAAACCAAAAATGCTCCGTGCCGCGACCACGGCTTCCCCTTTTCACGGTCGCGACACGCGTTGCCAGCCATTTTTCCCCTTCGTTTGAAGACCACTTGATGCTCCCCCATTCTCGGTAGTGAATTTAATAATTCTCGGTACGAGCAGGAGATTTGGAAGCCTAGTTACACACTTTCATTTTCGACGGAACGCGATCGTTCGAATGGATAAGAACGTCCCTTCACAAGGTATACGTCTCTCCACAACGGATACGTCTCTTCACAACGGACACGACACTTCAATCAAGACTCTTCAACATCTATAAATAAAGAGTTGATGGAGAGTTGAAAGATATGTGTGATATGTATAGAAGAAAGAAATTAGTGTAGAATTTATGCAGAAATTCCGAATCAAGTGATTCAGAAGTTAGATTTAGATTCTGTAAAAAACAATATGATGTACACACATTGTTTACAAATTAATAACAAATTCAGTAACGTTTAGACATTGTTCCAGTTTAGTTTTCATTTTGGTAGTAGACCGACCTAGTCTCTATTACGAAGATTCAACGAGAAGATTGAGTAGAGGATTCGCCCCTGAGCCTGACAAACTCGAACGAAACCCAAGGAAAGGATTGACAACCCGTTCACTTGCACGCCGTCGAAGAATTCAATGCTCCATGTTCTCTATAAACTTGTATCAATTTATATTTCATCTAATAAAGTCCGTTCTATTCGATAGATTCTTATGCAGCACTTTGGTAAATGAGCCGAAGTGGATTGATGCTGGTGTTTTCATTAAAACGTATTTAATTCAAATCTTTACAAGGAAACTTTGTTGAACACTTAAGCAAATTATCATCTCGAAAGAGTTTTAATTTGATTAAGGGCAACTATCCCAAGAGGGTTTTGTCGCGTTCAAAGCCAATTAATTAGAGGTTCCGTCATTTATTTCATCGTTATAATTCATACAAAGTTTAGAGTTGTTTCTTTGCTTAATGCAAACAAATATACCTGTTTACTTTTCTAAAGTACTAAACGTTCCTGTCTTGCAAATTCATTCTTAAATCAGATATTTTCTAACATCTTCATATTCTAATCTAATTCTCATTCTAGCAATTTCAAAACCAAAACCGATTAAACGATTTTTTCCATATTATAAACCTAAAAGTAAATTTGACCGATTGTAAATAAGTTTTGTTAAAAAAGCGTTCGCTGTGGGATCGATATCTTTTATTACTACAAGCGTATACCGTGCACTTGCGGAAATCGCTCAACTGTCACTGAGCTTGACCTCCTTAATCTCATCACATCGCTTGCTGAGTGCTCGTATTTTCTTATTACACTTTTTGATAAGTATATAGAGATCACTCAGGGCATTAATCATTTCATTTCTGAGCAAAGGTAGGGATATTACCTCGGTTGAGTGTTCCTCATGGTCAGATGCACCAGAGAGGTCAGCTTGCTCAGAACGACAGAGGTCAGCAGACTCGTCAGCCATAAAGCAGATGTTTGCTGACTCAGTGGCATCAGCTTCTGATGAGGTTGACTCATCACTATCGCTCCAGGTGGCCACCATTGCCTTTCTGCTGCCCTTCTTATCCTTTTTTAATGTAGGACAGCTTGATTTGATATGTCCAGCTTGATGACATTCGAAACAGGTAATAGGCTTTGAGCTGTCTTTCTTGTGTCTGTTGTCACTTGACTCAACTTTATATTTGTCACTCCTTTTGAATGGCCTCTTGCTGTATTTGTCATTTCTTCTAAACAGCTTTTTCATTTTTCTAGTGAACATGGCCATTTCCTCATCATCTGATGAGTCAGCGTCAGTTGAGTCAGCTTTCATGACAAGAGATTTTTGCTTCTTGTCTTCAGACTTTTCTTTCACTTCAAAATTCTTCATTGAAATCTCATGGGTCAGCAGAGATCCAATGAGCTCATCGTACTTGTAAGTGGTCAGGTCCTGAGCTTCTTCAACAGCCGTTTTCTTTACTTGCCAGCTTTTGGGGAGACTCCTCAGGATTTTCTTTACCTGTTCTTCCTCAGTGAAGTTCTTGCCGAGTCTCTTGAGCTCGTTGATAATGTTTGTGAATCTTGCATTCATATCTGAGATTCCTTCATCATCATTCATTTCGAACAGCTCATACAAATGCATGTGTTGATTCACTATGGATTCTTTAACCTTGTTGGTTCCTTCGTAGGTCACTTCCAGCTTCTTCCAGATTTCTTGTGCTGACTCACAACCTGAAATCTTGTTGTATTCTGCAGCATCTAAAGCACAGTGAAGCATGTTTATAGCTGAATCATTATTTTGCAATTTCTTAAGGTCATCCTCTGACCATTTAGCCTCGCTTTTGATAGTTTTTACACCGTCAATGATTTCATAGGGAACAAAAGGTCCTTGGACTATAGCCAGCCATGCACTCATATTTGTTGCATGAATGAAGTTTTTCATCCTGTTCTTCCAGAAGGTATAGTTAGCTCCGAAGAACAGTGGAGGCCTTGAAATAGACAATCCCTCAGGGAGTATCTGAGTTGTTTGATTTCCTGGAAGGAAACGAGTGCTATTCTCAGCCATTACAGGGATAAGCTCAAGATAGTTTTATCTTAATGAGTGAGCTGTTAGGCTTTGATACCACTTGTTGGTCCCGTATAACGTGATAGTATTAGTTCCAAGAGGGGGGGGGGGTTAGGAACTATTATAAACTTTTTGATAAAGCTGACTTATTTAGATATTTAAGATTTTAACTTAGAACTTAGGTCAACACCACTGAGTAGAATAGAGACAGCTTTAGTCAACTGCTGACTAGAGCTATTTCTACTGTGAGTCAGGAAGCAACACTTATGTCAATTTCCAACTCAGCACTCAACTTACACAACTCAGCATTCAGATTACTCAACACGGCATATACAAGTTATTGTTTTGTTGAGTAATATTTAGCAAGCAATAAATATATATCAAAAGATAAAGGGTTAGAAGTTACTCAGCATACTTATCCTGGTTCGGCCTCTCCGCCTACGTCCAGTCCCCGAAAATCCTTCCGAGCTTTTTGAATCCTCTACTGAGCTTTTTAAAGGTAGAGCACAAACCGTTTACAATAGCAACTGAGTATGCAAGAGTACCTTCCTCTATTCCTCTACTCAATCCTATCTCTACCACTAAGTACTATAACCGAGTACTCAGCGTTTCTCTACCACTAAGTACTATAACCGAGTACTCAGCCTCTCTTTTCTAACCTTTTACAAATGATAAGAAATTGTTCTTGATACAACAAAGAACACTTTAGATGAATAAATCAATCTAGACTTTTACACAAGAAATAGGAGTTTGGTGTAAGAGCTTGCTTTTTCTTTTCAGACAGAGCTTTTGTATTTTATTAAAGGTTGACTTGATGAAGATCCGCTTGTCTGTCTTGTGTATGATTCAAGTATTGAAGTGGCCTATTTATAGTGATGTTTGAGGCATCAATTATTTGAATCCCGACATAGCCGTTGTGGGGAAACGTTCACCTTTCGTCACTACTTGGTCAGCACTCAGTGTTGCAGGCCAATCATGTCTTCTGTCTTCCTCAGATGCCAGGTTTGTCTTCTTATTGATGTCGGATTGTCCATGCTCTTTTTCGAAAAGTCTTCCAGAAAGATTTCTGTGAGTTCTGAATATTTCAGAAAATGGACAGACTTTGTCTTCCAAGTTGACCGATCATTGACGCTGACCTGACGATCACTCAGCTTGACTCAGCGGCTTCGCCTTCAAGCTTTTAGGAGAAGACTTTTTCTTTGACAAAGCTGAGTTACATTTTACTCAGCTCCGGCTGTGTGACTTTTATCAGCTGACTTGGTCTTGACTCTCTCTTATACATTTTTAGTTCCTATTCTTATAAATCAACTTACTCAACATTGAACAAACACATTAGTACAGTTAAATCGAAGCACTTAAATTTAATTGTGTTGGAATATTTTTTATCATGGAGATTTACTTAAATAATTTTGTCAAATCAAAATCACGTGGAAAGGTGTTTCAACATGGGAGAAAGCTCTATAAGAAGGGCCAAGACACAAAGTCGTCTTGTGACATCGTTTTAGCCTGAGTCATGTAAGAAGTAATAAAATCTAACTCACGCTTCAAATTGCGCAATTGCTGACTAATATGCCTCGCCTGAGGCTGAGATCCCTGAGAAAAAATTTCATGAAGTATGTCCCAAGCTTCTTTAATAGTCTTCACGGCAATATAGTGTTAGATACGGATGAAAAAATCCATGAGAGTATCTTCAAGTCCATAGACTCCAAATCATTAAATTTTGCACTTGACTGAGTCGGAGGATCAGTATCAACATGATGTTGAATCTAATTGGCTCGAAGAACAAGGGAGATTTGAGTTTTCTAGATTAAGAAATTTATAGCGGTTAATTTTGTGTTTAGGCTATGAGTGGTAGATCCCGATTGAGTAGAAGTGAGGGGATTGTTGATGGCGCAACGTCTAGTGGTGTAAATATGAAATGTATATTACGATAAGTACGTTGTGACTATGGATGTGGTCTTTCTAAATGCTCTATGTCTACTAGACGTCACTACTTAGGGGAAAGTGTACCCCGTCGTATCAAGTAATAATCCGGTTAAGACCGGGTATCGAATCCACGGGGTTTATAACTGCAAGTATTAAACGACTGGGTTTTATACGTTATTTAAGCGGTGAATACTTTGGGGTTGATGTGGGAACCAACTACAAACTACTCCTAACTACGGGTGAGGCGAATTTATATAACAAAACTCTATGAAGTGACGTGGATGTGATAAGTTATCACCATGACAAATAACGACTTCTAATGTTTATACGGTTGGTGGTTTGCTCTTGCAATGACGACTACGTGTAGTGTGACCGACCCGTGAGGTACTTAGACTACGTGGTTCCTAGTCAAGGCGTGTCTAATGCTTGGGACCAGAAATTAGGGCCCGTAAGTTCCGTGGCTTGTCAATTCCTACGATTTCCGGAGCGTCACTTCCGGTAAGGCAACACCTATATGAATCCCTAAAGATAGCCCGAATGGCATCGGAAATCGCGTTCTCCTACACAATAGTCAATTATGAATATCAAAACAAGTAACAAACATCAACACATATATAGAAAAGAAGATTATGAATATAAATTATAAATATGGAGAGTGTAAATATGAATTACAACCAAGCCTAGTACATAGGATGAGATCAAGCTAATTAGCAAGTGTAAAGGGAAGAATCCACCCTCGGAACTAGCTAACCGGACTCAAAAGCCGTCTCTTAAGACTTGGATGGTGGAGCTCTCGAGCTTGGTGTGCGGAGATGGAGCGGAACTTCGATGGAATGCCGGGGTCAACGAACAAGCTCTCAAGATGGAAGAGTTTAGTTACACAAAGCCTAAAAACAAATCTAAAACTACAAGAACTTAAATTAAAAAGTTGTATATAAGGTGTAAGGTAGAAGGTCTAAGTATCTTTAAAATGAGTGCTAGACACTCTTATTTATAGATCAAGCTAGGGGCAAGATTGTAATTCCACAAGGTGCAAGCATGGAGGAACATAATTTTGTGCAGAAGCCCCATAATACGCCCCGCGTATGGTGGTGTACGCCCTGCGTGTATGCCCATTCCATCATAAATCTCCTGCATGTGGACCAATTCCAGATCTTTTTGTCTCAAACACGCCCTGCGTAGAATGGCATGCGCCTTGCGTGTTTGAGACTCTGACTTTTTATTGCTTGATTTGGTCCTTTTACGCCGTGCGTAGCTTGAGGCACGCCCTGCGTAAATGAGTCTCTGAACTTTTTGTATTGAAGAACTCCCTCACACGCCCCGTGTGTAAGGTGGTACGCCCCGCGTATGGATCGTTGACTCAGGGAGACCATGCAGTCTGACTTTTCAGGATTAGGCAATTATTTCTGACATGTGTTATACGCCTCGCGTAAGTTGGCATATGCCTCGCGTATGCTGACTCGATACCACGTGGTGTCTGTAGATAGGGCAATCATTTCTGACTTTATGTCTCACGCCCCGCGTATGGGATGATGGGCCCCGCGTATGGAGTGGATTTTCACTCCTTGCTCGTACCTGAAATACAAATCTAGAGAGTTGAGTTAGCTTTACGTTTTTATTTCTTAAACTAATCAAAAACAAAGAAAATTAACTAAACGCATGGAATTTATTTTTATTCCGTTATTTTATTAAAACACTCTATTTTTGTAATTAAACTTATTTATTTCTTCTAAAATTAACCCGTAAATCACGCTAAAAGATAGGGGTAAAATACCCCTATCAATTGTATTGGAACAAACCTGAATTAGAGGAAGAAGAGTTAGGTGAGGTGGTTCTTAGGCGAATTATGTAAGTGCACGGTTCCGCTTGTAGTAATAAAAAGATATCGTTCCCACAGAGAACGTTGATTGACTACTATAACAGATTAATTTATAAATTGGTTTTCTTTTTGTTTATAGAGAATGAATAATTAAATTTGTAAAATAGTTTTGTTTAAAATTAACAATAAAACTTAAGTTAGATTACTTTGGTTTCTATTCCATGGATAGCTCGGGATACAAATAAGGTTTTTGTAAATATAAACCTGCAAATACTTTTCAATCTTATTGCAGTTTGTATCAGATAGGAATATTTAATCCAATCTCTCGATCCAGGATTAAATAACTTGGATGTTTCTAAATAAATAATCCCAATTCCTCAACCTATCGTAGTGAATTGGAGTTAAGGATTAAAAACAAAACAAGTAGATGATGTGACACAATTATCCTTTTATAAACTGAATCTGTTCTAACTTCATAAAATGATAACTATTCTTATGTCTTTCTTATATGGATTTCCATAAAATATTCATATTAGCTGTAATAGAATGAAATGATGAACATAGAATAACTTGCATTGGATTGAATTTGTGTCTTTGATAAACAAGTATTTGACAGAGTTGATCATGTGTCAAAAGTAAAGAATACAGAGAATAAATACTGTAACAGATGGGAGTATAGGGGTTGTGAATCCTTTTACTGTCTCTGTAAGGATGTTAAGCCTCTGACCTTCTTCTTCTTTTGTATCTTGTATCTTATATCTTGATAGGGGTCGAAAACCCCTATCTTTAGGTACGGTTTTTAGGATAGTTTTGATTAGTTTTCATTCAATAAGCGAGCATTTCTCGCACTTTTATGCATGTGTGCGTGATTATTAGTTTTAGTATAAGTTTTATTTACTTTTGTAGTTTCTAGCCGTTTTCTGATTGTTTTCAGGCAAAATATTGCCAAAATAGCACACACGTGAACTATCACTTATTTATTTCAGCTAATTGATCCACCAAAGGTCGCACCAAATGGAGTTTTTACTCAAATCTAACGACTGGTGGGTCAATTTAGCCTTTAGACTAATGTCGCTTGGAGTTTATGTGTGTGTGCAGGTTAAACGAGATCAATTTCGGGTGAAAATTGCATCTCAAGGACCTCGGCAGTCGCTCGACGAATTGGGCATTTCCAGCCCGCCAAACTGGCCTCTGTAGGCCAGCTCGGTGAGCTAGCCTATGACTGATTCCCTGCCCCACGACTCCACGATTTCGCCTCCACTCTTCCACCTACATTGGGAAACAAGTTAGACTAGGTTTTAGACATGAAACTACAACTATAAATAGGACTTTGTAACATTATATTAGAGATCTCTTAACTTTGTAAAAAACCCTAGCCTCCATCCTTGAAGAATCCTCCTCCTTCCTCTGTCTGCCATTGAAGAACACCAACCTCCATGCTCTAGAGGATTATTCAAGGCTTCCATCCTTTAAGTCCTAGGAAGACATCTGCATTGGTCGACAGGTTCCCTGAAAGGGATTTCTTTCTCTTTTACATTCTGTTTGCCTCTGATCCATTCTATGAATCCTAGGCTAATTGTATCATCGTGACAATATTCTCCATCTTTAATATTAATTCAAGTTTTATTTTGTTCAATTGATTGTTATTATTATTCTGAGTCTTACGCTTTGCTTTTATGGATTAACTCATTCATAAATCCAAACATTAACTTGGCACATATTGCAAGCTGAATTTGACCTAGTCAGAGCCTATAAGATTGACAACCTTATGGAAGATTAAGCCCAAATTTCTGAGCCTTAGAGCTAGTTTCGCCCTTACAAGGGAATCACGCGCTAGGATCTATAGAAGGATAAGTAGGGTTAATCGCCTTAGGCACAAATGACTCGGATTAGTTTTACAATTGAATGATAAAATAGGATTGAAATTGGTATTATCGTATCACCCCATATCATTCCAGGTTAATTTACATTGTTAAGAATCACTTAGGAGTAGGTTTAACTTAATTAGGAGTAGCTTTAACTTAGAAACCTTCAATTTAAAACCCCACATAGCCTAGATAACATTAGAAGCCTAGTAGTTTGGTACTTGCGGTATAAATCCTGTGGATTCGATACCTAGACTTGTCCAGATTATTACTTGATAACGATGGGGTACACTTATCCCTTCGTGAGCCCATCGGATCGGCAACTCCGGGGGTGCATCATATCTCGAGGAAGTGTATTTCTCGATCTTGCTTCCTTCAATGTTGGGATAAAAGCTTTAAAAATTATTATATCTTGATAACTTCAGTTTATCTCTGAATTTCTCTCGAGAATTTCTACAGATTATCAATATGTATTGTTTTATCTTCTTTTATGTTGTATATTGAAACAGAGAGAGGAGCATCCTTCTTATAGTGGATGAAGGATTGTGCCCTTTCAAGATGATAACTCATCAAGTGTTGTTATGGAGAGTCACAGCCAGTGCTGAAGAAGAATGATGATTCAGATTGAAGGAGATGTCTTTGTGCTGAAGAATCATGTCTTTTTGTAGTAAAAACGTTGGTCACGAACGAGGCAGGGGTGTCACGTTCATGACTATGCTTTGCCATGCAAAGTTGATAGATTTTTCTGTCACAATCGCGACATATGATTTTCGTCATTAAGTGGAAATTCGAGCATGTCACGTTCAGAACAGGTAGGTCACGAATGTGACAGGTGATTTTGCCTTATTTCTGGCTTCTTTCTTTTATCTTTTGCTCGTTTATTGCTGATATTTTTTCATATTGAGTTTTTATCTATTTCAAACCTATCTCTATACAAGTGAAATCTTTCCAAAACCTATCATGAACAAACAAGTTAAATCTTTCCAAAACCTATCCTAAACTAAGCTAAATGCATTAATATAGACGTGAATATGCATGCGAAAATTCATAAACTTAGGACTTATCAGTGGTCGAATTCATGGTGGGAGATGAGCAAAACATTCTGAAGCTGAGAAATAGAAGAAAAAAGAATTGATTTGGTGTTTAAACTTTAATTGGCTCTAATACCATGTAAGATTGGAGGGCAAATATTTCTTGACATTATTAATGTTGTACGTGATTATTTATAGACAGAGTATTCGGTCTATACAATTGTGATGGCTAACACTTCCTAAATAATACAACTCTTATATCATGAGTACTTCTTATACAAGTATAACTATATCCTGAGTACTCCTTATACTCGTATAACTCTATCATTGAATATATAAAGGTATTTTTATCTTTTATTCCATAATTAATGAGATAGAAGAAATCCATAATTTATAATCATAACATAAAGTATTCATACAAGGTGAAGTGAGAATGTACTTTATGAGTCTAATTAAATGATAACAAACTTACACATCCAAATTCAAGTATTATATTATAGGATTGATATAATGATGTTGAGACTTGTATGTAATAGTGTCTCCTATTTGTGAAAGATGGAGTTGATCTCACAAGCTTTAGATAAAGAGATATGTGGGCAGTTACATACATGTGTATGTATGATTCATATGCACTAGAGATCCACCATGAGGTAATAAGATGGATAAATCTGTCAGATGTCACCTGTCTTATCTCATTTGTGATAGTATGTATAACTAATCCTCAGACTCAAAGAATCATCAAGAGTATTCTGGATCATGTAGTGTGATGCTTTGGTTCTTTATAGTGCATGATCCATTCGGGAGTGCCTTGGGAAGCTATTGCATATCTCATGAAGTAATCACAGGGTAGTTGTAAGATAGATTCGGCATTCATCACTCTCAGTAGATGAGAGATATATCATAGCCCACTCACCGTAGAATTACTCTAAACCCTTGCACTGTGGTAGGTTAAGAGTGAAAATGGAGACTTCATTTGACATATCTATTCGGAGTGAATTCAACATGGGCAAGTAAACAAATGTCTCTGTATGTGTGACTTGATAGTTTTCAGAGTCACGACATTTTGGATATGGTTGTTTATGGATCATATTAACTTGACTTCATATGGCTTCTAAGGAGGTAAGATACTTCCTTCTGTGCACTCACTCTGTTATAAGTTTAGTTTTATTAATTGTGATAGCATTAATACATAAAAATTAAGGAGTTAATTTGATATTCGATTCAGCATTAAGTAAACTACAATAAACGTATATGGCTAGTTTTGGTAAGAACCTAATAGGTGACACACTATAAATTGAGAACCAATGGTAAAATTATAATTTTGGTATTATTCCTATATAAGAGAGAGAAATAGGGGCCAAAATTCTTAGGTGTATATTAGGTTAATTTATTTAATTAATTTATGATTTAATTATATTTAGGTTATAATTATTGATAAATTGATTAAGTCAATTATAATCCTAATAGAAAGTTGTAGGCCCATAAAATAAATTTTATATTTTTAGCATATTGTAATTCTCATAGATAAATATAAAAACAAATTACAAATAAAGAAAAAAATTTTGAAAATTCATCCTTTCGGCGCTACTGGTCTCCAGCTCGGTGAGCTGGAACACAACAAGCCCCAAAGGGACTTTTGAGGGCCAGCTCGGCGAGCTGGCCTCCAGTTCAAGGGAAAGAAAGAGAAAAAAGGTCCAAAATGGCCCTCTTTTCAGTCGCACCAACCTTACTTCTACTGAGCATTTAGGGTATCAAATGGATGAATGTTTTCACCAGGTCAAATGTTACAAAAACTAGACATCCCATGGAGTCTAGGATGTGTTCGTGGGCCTAATTTGGTTCCATGTGAAGAGAGAAATAGATGTAGGAAGTTAGAGTACGTGTTTGCCATACCACTGTCACTTCAATTGACCAATCGGGGTATCAAATGGACGAACTTTTTATCAAGGTCAAACTTTTCAGAAACTAGATGTCCCGAGGAATCTGTGATATGCTCGTGGACCTAATTTGGGTCTGTATGCAAAGTGAAATAAACCTTGGAAGTAAGACTCATGCTTATAATATGTGAAATGGTTAGTTAAATTGGTTGATATTCCTACTCTTACTCTAACCAATTTAACTACCCACTTACTCTAAGCAATTTAACCACCCACTAGCAACTAACTAAACTAAAATTAAGGGTTAGTGGATGAAAATTAGGAATTTATTTATAATTAAACCTACTGTTTTTAACTATAAATAGAGTCTTTTCCATCCTCGTTTCAACACACAACACAACAACACAAGCCTCTCTTCTTACTCTCTTGAGTCTTTCCCTTTGGTCTTCTTTTTTTTCCTTAGTTTTTTTAGGTTCTCAGCTCAAAGCGAGCAAGTTTTAGCTTTCTTTCTTTAGTTCATCTATTCTAAATCCGATTTTAGAGTTTTCATCATTCGAAGTTCATAATTTTCACTTGTGTTCTTCTTTTGCATATTCTACCCATATTTCTTTGTGTCCTTGTTTAAATATTATAGAGTCTGTTTTAGTCCAAATTTTTTCTTTATTATCATTCCCAACATCCTAAATTTGATTCTAGGCTTTCATTTCGCTCAATTCCATGTCAGAAAAGTCATTTTATACACGTTTTGGTGTCTCGATTTTCTATTTCAGCTTTCAAAATTCAATTTTTATTATTTAGTTTTTATGATACCAAGTTAATTTAATCTTGAGTCATTTCTTTTGCTTGACGATCGGTTAGTTTCTCATCCAATTCCAATTCAAAATTATTCGTCAATCCCGATTCTAAACCTCAAATTCTCCAAACCTTCAATTCGCCCACAATCATCATCAAATCACTATTGGAAGTTCATGTTCAAGACGTACATATATTCGATCATTCGTTCAAATCACACTCACGCTCGTGGAATCTAATCAAGACACGTCAAGCTAGCCATTTATTGGCTTCAAGTTTGTCATTTCAATTTCATTTCAATTCTATTTGTAGCATTTCAATTCCGTTATTTCATTGTCGCATTCCAATTGATGTATCGTTCGTATTTTATTTTATGATTAACATCTACAATTGATTTAGCTATTTTTAAATTGAATTGTAATCACTTTCATTTTATTAATTTCTTGTAATCAAGTTATTCCTATCATTAAAATTGACTTTTCCTCAAAATCTTTGTCTTAATTTCGCATTTTATTTTTAGCAGCAATTATCGTTCTAATAAAGCTTCAATAGCAACACTAGGAACCCAAAGGGGAGATTTTCTCAGTCATTGTATTCCTCATCCTTCGTTTCATTTAGGAGTCAAGTTATTTCATGCATTTATTACGTAATTGTCTAAATTAATTGGAAATTAATTTTTCTAGCAGGTCTGCACTCAAATCCACACGTAACAAGATTGAGATTGGCAATATTACGAAAATATATGGCTAATAATTTTCGGCATACCCGATGGGACCTATGTTTTTACTAGCTACCAAAATTGCATTTAGGCTCGTTTATCACACCCATAAATTTTATTTACTCATTTCGTTTATTTTAAACTAACCATTTTTATTCATCGTACTCACGGAGGATGCCTCCGAAAAAACACTAGTATTTTTCATTCATTATTTTGTTTTTTTTAATCACATTATATATTTATTTTCATCACATTATATATTCATTTTTGTGTGAGACCATGTTTCCAAACAATTGATGCAGGTAAGCATCTCAATTTTCGATATGGGATTCAGTTCATTCCTGCCCTCATCGCCATTTCTTGACGCTGCTCCTTGCTCAGGCCTTCTACCCTAGTGCCACCCACTGCGGATTGGGTCATTATAGGCCAACTAGCTTCCATCTGGTTCATCCCCGAACCACACATCGTACATGGAGAGTCAGCTTCGATACCAATTGTAACAATCTAGCCAAATACCATGTAGATATTGTCCGCTTTGGTCCAAATCCAACACCTAGGCCGCACGGCTTTAAAACGCATCTATATGTATTAGATTCTCACCCTACTAATAAGCCATATTACTCTCTTTCCATTTCCGATATGAGATTTAGTTCATTCCTGCCTGATCCTCATACCTTTCGGTCACTCCTTGCTCAGGCCTTCTACTCTAGTGCCACCCACTCTGTACCGGGTCATTACATAGACTGTGTTTCCATACAATTGCTCTCGGTTCAATACGTTTCCACACTTGAACAAGTTGCGGATATTCTAAGGATAGATTTCGGTTACTATGTTCCAAGTTGACATTTATGCTTCCCATGCTCTAAGAGAGTGATAGAATAGTATAAGAATCAATTGTGGAACTATATATGCTATATAGGGTTTATAGTATATAGTGTTGTATATATACTTACTGTGTAATTGTTGTCCTCAGATGAGACTCTAGCAAGTGCACTAGATACAAGTAATAAAGTGATAAGTGAGTATCGTCTCCACAGGGATTGTGATTCAAATCAATATCGGAAATCGTTGCTAAACAGTGTGTGTTACAACAGTGTCTTCCTTTATGGTTGATTGTTTATATTGGTTGTTTAATGACTCAAGAAGAATGATAAAACAAGGAAATGAGGTTACTTTGCAAAGATTTTAGGGAATAGAACAGGCTCGACATAACCGAACACGGTGTGCTACGTCTTACAACATTCCATGAATAAAAGACAATGCCAATGAAGCCAAAGTATCAGTTTTGAAGTGAGTTTGAGTCAACTGTCGTGTGTTCTCAAACTCCTAAGATTTACTAACATCTTTAGCATCCTAAAGATATGTTCTTTCTAGCATTAAGAGCAAAACTGCATTTCTAGATGAGAAAACCATTGACACAAACTTCTAACTTGTCAGCTTCGAAGTTGGGAGATCAATAGAGATATCGGTGAAGATGAAAGCAGTGTCCTATCATTCATCTAACACATACATACATGCTTGAGCAAGAAAGTTAAATCCTCATTGACCACGACATTGGCAAAACACTAAATATTCATAAAAACGTTGTAAAGCTTACATCACCGGGCCAGCCAGGCCGTGCCCGTTCAAAATGTCTACTCACTCATATCGAGCAGTGAGCAGAAGAGGATTCCTGATACAGCTTGAGACTCCATGGGAGCTCTCTTCTTCCTTCTATTCTACTTCTAAAAAAAACAAAACTCAGAAAATATATTTTTTTCCAACTAAGTCAACTACCTACTACAATTAAAATAAACTAAAATGATTCACTTTTAGATTAACCCTTGAACACTCAAGGGGGTGAGACTTCAAATCATCTTGCATCTTTTAGCAATCCCATCGCCACACACTTTCACCTGCCGTCCTGCCACTTTCCTTTCACTGCCACCAACGATCTGTCGCTGTCCGTCATTGGATAATCCGGCGTTTGACCGCTGGATACAAAAAGGGCTCCACTCCTCGTTGGCATTAGCGAAACAAGCTGTTTCCAGCGAGTTTAGCATTTTTCTTTACTTATCTACACAAGGACATGAATTAGCTCTTATTCCTTACAAAATGATATAAAAATACCCGAATTCCCTTATAAATTATTTGTTAAACTTAATCAATTTCATGCCTAACAAATACCCCCAAATCGAACCTTTGCTTGTCCTCAAGCAACAAATTGTAAGAAGGAATCAGAAAAAGAGTTAGGAATGAAATTAGTTTAATGAATGAATGAGGAGTACAGAAACACAGAACGCTTGGCATAATTAGGAAATGAACAGATGCATGCTAAGGTTTCATTGAAGAGTAAAAGCTTGTTTTAAAAATTATGTCCTTTATGCTCAAGAAATTCCTCAAATCTTAAAATTTAGACTTCCTCTTTCACAAAGAGTTACCAACAGCTAGACATGCCTCACTAAGGAATGGAATAATTCACTCACTCTCGCATGGCATCTACTTGCCATAGGAAACCAAATGCGATTTCACTCCTCAGCTCAGACACCACACCCTTAGGGTGCGAGTTTGCCTATTGGTCCTGAATCTAAGGGTCAAAGTTCCTCCAGACATAGTCCAAAGGACTTTATAAAGGTTGTAATGTTAGGCTTAGGCTCTGGTTTGACAGTGAAAAGCTATTTCAGTGTATGAATTCTGTCTTTTGCACTTTATTTAACATACGCAGCCTATAATGATTGCTGTTTACACACACTTTATCTACACAACCTGTTCACTCATAACCCAGTACTCTTTTGAATATTAATAAAGGTTCCTTCCTCCCCACATTATATTTCCTAGTTCATTCAATCTTTTCCTTAAGCAATGTTTGCTCAATTGCTTATATTCGCATAACTTAAGCACATGTTTTTTATTTTAAACAATTGGCTATTCGAAGCAGAAGACAGAACTCATGGTATTTTAGAGTTATAAGTGAAGGGAGAGGGCTATCATTCGTGGTTTTTCAGAAAGAGCAGGTCATGGCTCGATTTGGTTATCCTAATAATTGGGGTGCATAGCACAGGTGCCTTTTGTGTAGCGGAGGGAATAACTAAATGCCTTTTTCCTCCTATGAAAGTCAGAACCAATCACCGTTTTAACAGGGCACCAAGGCAAATTCTCCCTAAAGATAGTGAGTGCTAGCCCACTCATAAAAATTTAATGCATACTATAGATGCATTATAAAGCTCAAGTTCTCACTATTTTTGGGGAAAATGCAGTAAGGCCATGATTACTAATTTTGACAGAGGAATTACAAATTTAAAAATTTTTGGAACTTCCTGAATTAAGGAACACGAAGTGCAAACAAGCAAGTAACACAGCATAACACCAAATAGCATGCACAGTCTGCTCTTCGATTCCTACATAACACCAAACAATTCCCTAGATGGAACATACACAAGCGGAGAGAAAACAGTGGAAACAAACAATAATTACCAAGGATATGCACAACAATTTTCAAGGGGTATTTGTTCTACATCAAATCACTAATTTAAACAAACCGATTAACAGCATTTATCATGTTATTTCCGCATAAATTGTGATGCACACAATCCCCACCCCCAAAAGAAAACAAAACATTGTCCTCAATGTTATTAATCACGACAGCAGATTGTAGATAAGGTGACAACAAAATAGGCGGAACAAAACATGATAGAGTAAGGGTGTTAGAGGTTACCAGATGCTAGGACAGCGAATATTGGGACAGATCAGGCGTGATAGGAAAGAGAGGAGTTAACCTCTCTATCCACAGGGGCAGGAATACCCTCCTCTTTCGAGGAGGCAGCAGCGTTAGCCTTAACATTAGCACTGGCAGGTGTTTCGGGCACTTGTCTTACCGGACTTTTCACAGAGAAACCAGAGGGACTTTCCTTGGCATGTCCCTCAATGCAAAGGCTCTTGAGCATATCGATCTCGCCTTGTTGCGACGCATACTTTTGCTCCATGGCGAGTATCATTTCGCAGTTGGCCATATTCTAGGCAAACAGGGCGTTGAATCGATCCATTACATCTTCGCAGGTCAGCTTTGCACATTTCTTGTAAAATTCCAAGTCCTTCGGCTTCTCGACTTGCTCGGAATCTGACGATACTGATACAGTAGGCTCGCTTTTCCTTTTTCGGCACTCTGTCTGCCGAGACGTAACAAAGTCAGACATCCAGACCCACTTCCCGTTCACAATTTTTCCGAATAACATCTTTTGGAGGCTCTTGAGATCAATTGGGTCTGGGTGATTCACAATCGTGAGACGAGATCGGTCTTCTGGTTTAAAGACCCCGATCGATTCCGTAATCCTGGTGACTATGCTCCCACAACAGATGATCGATGAGTTTTTCTTGCAAAAAGCGCTGATGTACTCTCCGAACCAGAATCCCAAATTCATTCTTGGACCAACTGCCATACTCCACAACGCGGTGAGATCTGCATGTGGCATGGTGGCTTGGTTTTCACGAGCGAAGATTGTACCGGAGATTAATTTGTGCAAATATCGAACAGCATAATCATCGATATTGGACGCCTTGGACGAACTACCGTCGTAATTTTTCTGTCCGGAAAGTGATTCCCAGAAAGACACAGGGTCGAAAACATCAGGCGTTGTGGTGAATGCCTCTTTATAGCTCTCGAATTCAAGGTCGTCATCATCGGCAGCACCTAACATCTAGTTAAACAGGTTAAGCGAAGGCCTCTGGGAGTGACCCATGAGTCTGAAGCTAAACTTTCCCTCTTCATTAGGATCGGTTATCTCCACATTGTGCTTAAAAGTGGCCAAGAACTCGAGTGTTAGTTCCCGATAGGCAGGTTCTGTCATCTTAAAGAAGCATTCAAAGTGTCCTGCCTTCATGAGAGTGCGAACCCGATCTTCGAGCCTTACCCGCTTTAGGGTTCCCCAACAAACTGTTCGGATGGGTCCGAACTGAAGTTTTTCTAACTCATCGTAGTACGCTTGTACAGTTGCGTCTTTGAACTGGGAGATCTTCTTGACCAGCTTCTCATCAGGGACAAAAGCCACAGTGCTTGGTTCCGTCATTTTTGCCTTTGCTTTTTCTTTCTTGGAAGATCCCTCTATTTTCACGTTTTTGCCCGAGCCTCGGGTTCTCATTTCGCTGTCCAGTTTAAGTAGGGTTTTCCAATGGTATAGGGCACAGATCATGAACTGGCCGTGCGAAAAGAAATCTCAAAGAAAAGAAATATGGTGAATGACGAACTGATATGAGATAAACCTTCTTTAAGTAGGGGAGAAGAGACGTCTTTTCGCCAATCCGTCATTAAGAGGTTGAATCTGATCATGCCACCTGGACAGATTGGCGAAAAGGCGCGTATTTCGAATTAGAACGAGGGGTAATGAACGGTCCCGATTTGAATTGAGAATTTATTGCCCCCTAGCCGTTCAATGTTATCGAGGAGAAAATAGGCGGTAAGAGTGCATATGTGTATAGGAGTGGACGTTTCCACCTACCGACCTACTTTCCTTGATAAAATCTTTCCCCACTAACCAGGTACAATTGTACTACCACACCCGTTTAAATGGGTATTGGGTTTTACAATTGTGCCTGACCAGAAGATAATCAAGAAGAAACACAAGTCAACAAATTTGACACAAAATTAAAATAAATAAAAGCAAAAGTAAAAAAAATCAATCATATGCAAAGTTACTTGTGCTACAATTGGTGTTTGTAGCGAACACCCTGTTCATGTACTTTTACTGACTGGGGGGATCCTGGAAGTGAACAGTATCGATCTTCCTTGTGTGATCATTCTCTAAATATGGTTTTAATCTTTGCCCGTTCACCTTAAAAGGATCACCCCCGTATTTGAAAATTTCAACAGCTCCATGTGCAAATACACGGTTTACAATGAATGGTCCTGACCATCTTGACTTGAGCTTTCCTGGAAATAGCCTCAATCGTGAATTGTACAGAAGGACGTTTTGTCCCTCATGAAACACCTTGTTCATGAGCTTTTTGTCGTGCCACTGCTTGGTCCTGGCTTTGTAATTCACCGCATTTTCGTATGAGAACAGTCTGAATTCCTCCATTTCGGTCAGTTGTAAACTTCTCTGTTCACCAACAGCCTGCGTCTCAAAATTTAAAAATGTCAACGCCCAAAATGCGCGGTGTTCCATTTCCACCGGCAAGTGACAAGATTTCCCGTATAACAACCGAAACGGAGACATTCCAATCGGTGTTTTATAAGCGGTACTGTAGACACCGAGTCGGAGGACCTGTGACGAAAACCTGTAACAAGACGGTCGAAGCGGTTGATTCCGGAAGTTTTAAAATAAAAATAAATAATAAAAAAGGAAGAAGTTAGTGGGAGTCGCGGTTGTCGAGTGGACGGCTCGCGAGTGCTCAGCGACGTGGTGCGAACGCCTAGCGGCAGCCGACGCGCGTCCGACGACAGTTGGACGCGTGTCCGGCAGCGCGGGGCGCACGCTTGGCATCCGCTGGGCACACGCGCCCGACGGCCGTTGGGCGAGCGCCCAACAACGTGGGGCAAACGCCCAACGTAGGTGGGCGGGCGCCCGACGTCCATTGGGCAAACGCCCGACATCCGTTGGGCGAACGCCAAACGACATTGGGCGAACGCCCAACGCCTGTTGGGCGTGCGCCCAACGAGAGTTGGGCGTTCGCCCAACATAAGTTGGGCATTCGCCCAACATAAGTTGGGCGTCCGCCCAACCTGCTTTGGGCGACGCCCAATCTTAATCGGGCGTCGCCCAAAGTCTCCGGGGATCCGTGCTTATAAAAGGCACGGATCCGCATGCATTTGAGGAGGAAAATAAAAAAACAAAAAGAGAATTTAATTTGTTTGTTTAAATTAAAGTTTTTCTAGATATTCCTAAAGTGTAAATAACGTTTTCTTGACGTTTTTTAAACCATTTCCAAAATATCACGTGTTGAAACCTTAATCCGTTCCAACGACGGATTAGGCGAACCTTGTAATTAAAATCGTTTTCATTGTAAATAATAGAGTTTTGAATCGTTTTCCTAACTAAATGGTTTGTACAAAATAAATGGACTTGTATGCCTAATCACGTTTTTGGAGTTAAAGTTTTTATTCCACATTTTCAAACACTCGAGTCGTTCCAACGGCGATTCGAGTCGATGTCATGTAAATTAACGGGGTTTTGAAACGTACCTAAATCGTTCCAACGGCGATTAAGGTACGAACCATGTAAATAAACTCATTTTGGGGAATGAGATTAGCTAAGAGTTAGTGTATAATATAAAGCATAAATCACGTTGTAAACAAATCAATTCTTTCTTCTCCCCCTTCTCTCTCCTATGTATTTTTAATTCATGTAAATGGGTGATTCTTTATTAAAGTGGCTTTTAATGACATGCTCAAAACGGTTTTCAAAGCGAGAAAGAAAAGGTTTCAAATGAATTTTAAGCTTAAAGAAATATGCGATTAGTCCGTTATCGCCTAACACGCTGAGTAGGAGGCCGGTGGTTCATAACCGGGCGATGTCGGGGTGCCTAGTAGCCTTTCTCCGGAAAGGAGCTAGCCTTCTCGGCTCGTACCTAAGTTTCTCGAACCCTCACCGGTCTCCCACAAGGGATCGGTGTTCATTTTCCCATTCGTGGGTGGCGACTCTTCCATACTCCGAGCTCCGGTCCTGCCGAGCAGCTTGATTCCACGATTGGTTGCTTTCGGCGCCAATCACCGCTTACGTCACCATGAGGTGTCCACCCCCCGGTCCGCCCGGGCGAGGCCGTTCGGCACCTTGTCTAACAAGTGGCGACTCTGCTAGGGAAGCGAGAAATTTGATTCCGGAAGGCGTGTATTAAGCCCTTAACGGGGACGGATCGTATTATTTCTTTTCGTATGCATTCATACGCATTATTGCAAACCTTTTGGGTAATTTCCGCGAAACCTCTAGCGAGAGTCCATTCGTCGCTCGAAAGAGACTAGTGTAAGTTCCCCCTTACAGTAAGGCGCCAAAGGGTCCCCATCCATTCGTTAGGGGCAAATTTGTGCGGTCCTGTGAGGTCCCACGGTCAGCCGTGTCAGCATATAGTAGCCTTAGAAGTTGCCATAGGATTACCCGTTACCATTTTTGATGTGATGAATGAATCAGTTCGTGTTTTCAAATTGCCATGATACGTGTTTAATCCTAAAGTATGTAAAGGAAATGAAACGATGTGTTAATATATACTCTTAAACCGATATATAAGCTACCCCAAAGCATCGAAATGATTCGAACTAAAGACGACTTAGTCATCTCGTGTGAGTGAACTTGTGCGACCCGCCTGGTCCCTTTCCGTGTCCCGAAGAAGGCACATGTTCAGGAAACACGTTGTGACGTAAGCACGTATTAGTACAAATCGATTTGATATTAAGGATAGTCGTATCTCGATTCAAAAGACTATATTAACGATAGCCGTTATTCACATTCTTTAAATACGTTGGGATAAAACGAGATTATGACAAAACGAAAATGAAGAACATTTCTGTTTTGAATAACTCCGTTGTAACGTAAAGGGTTTCATGAACTTGGCCCGTCCCTTCCGAATAAAAAATGAGCCCTTACGTTATACCTTGCGTTGTTCTAAGGAGAAATGGATGTATTCGCGAAAGTGACTAAGAAAATAAAAGAAAAGCAAAAATAAACAAACGACCAAAATCATTCTGTATCTACGATATATGTCAATCCCGAGAGTAGTTAAAGAAAATGAACCAATGTCGTTAAATACGTGCCTCGAACTGGTATATACGCCGTTTAAAATCACGCAGCCGAATTAAGCTAAACCGCGTGATTGCACCATATGGACGAGACTGTGGGTTTGACTAATGGCTCGATCATTTCGACCGTTACCAAAACTGCAAGAAATATGGCCCGACATGCGTTCTTGCTTAACTCGTGCCTGAATGAAAAAGAACGGCAATATCCCCGCTTCGAATAAGCATGCGATTCAACAAAACGTTGATTTTCTATAACCACGCTAGGATGGTATATCCCGTAAATTGGAAGAAGTAAAAAATTTGTTGCTAGCCGAGAGATTATCGTGCGCTCGAATAAGACTTGCCATCTTTTCACGTAGCTAAAACGAGCAAACGAATCTTAACGCTAAGAACAAACACGTTACGCGATAATTCCGTTCCCTAAGAATAAAATCCAAAAGTGATACTCTCACTAAACGAACACATGGTTACGTCTCTCGATAGATGCAAAAGATCCCGTTGTAATCCAAAAAATCGAGACACGAACCCACGCGAATAAAAGGGAATGAATCGTTGTCGGTAACAAACGATTGAACTCAAAGAAATAACTCGTACCGCGTCTAAATACGAGATACGCTCGAAAGGGAGTCAATACCCGAACTAATGCGTCTCGTGAAATAACAAAAGACGAGTTATTCCGAAAGGACAATCCAATTTGGTCGATATCTCAGTCACTAAACGTGGATACGTCAAAACGAATTGTATTGTCTGATGGATGATTTATTTTTCCGCAATAATCGACGGCATCACGCGTCCCCTGGACCGCAATGTGAGCCCCAAACCAAAATCCTAGGAAAGAGACTTGGACCATCGAGTGTGTGGAGGAATAAGGGTGGAAGAGAGATGTTGTGATACGTGTAATTAGACTAACGTTTGTTCTTCTTATCTTATATATTCGTAAATAATAAACGCACACACCACGAATCATGCATATAAAATCATGCATACATACTAATGTATATCGCTCGCGCAGACGTCATCATTAAGCGGCTGTGGTTCCATGAGAGTAGTCGGCTAGTCAAACAGTTCGACCAGTTGCAGATTGTTAGTTCCGAGCCGTCGCAGTCAGCAGTTGTGGCTTCCGAATCATCTTCGTCCGGGTATACTCATTCTTCAGTCAGTATGTCTGTGACCAATGAAAAGGAGGCCGAATTGGAGAATTCCGTGAACAACATTAATGATCAGTTGGCCGCAATTCTGGCCTAGCTAGCTGAGCTGGCCCTGAAGGATAACAAGAGCGGTAGCAAGCGTGCTGAGAACGAGGTGAACACTGGTCCCCGCTTTGGGAACGAGGATGACTATCACGATTATATCCAGAAACAGCTTGAGAAAGAGAAAGCCAAGGAAGAGGAATGGAAGCAGCACATTACTCATGAGGTGCAGGATCTGCGTGGGGGAAGCTCCGGAAGTCAGAACTTTTATAATTTGAAGAATTGTTTGTCAGCAACTGCTTTGCCTTTGAAGTTTCGGCTCCCTGACATGAAGAAGTTTGATGGAACTGGGGATCCTACGGCCCACATGAATCAATATGTTGCTGTGATGAAGCATACGATCCTGACTGAGGATCAAGTCCTGGGACTGTTTAATACCTATCTAGAGGGAGCTGCCCTCGTGTGGTTTCATGCATTGCCGATGGTTACGAAGAGAGATTGGAAGGAGTTAGCAAAGTCATTCATCGCTCAGTATAGTTTCAACACTATGCTTGAGGTTACGCTGAAAGAGCTGGAGAGCACTAAGCAGCAAACTGGCGAGTCTTTGTCCAATTTTGTAAGGAGGTGGAGAGCCAAGGCGGCAATCATGAAGCAGAAACCGCTTGAGCAGGATCAGATCCGAATGGTAGTTGGTAACACGTTGTCGTATATTAAGAATGAGCTGCGGTATATGCCTTTTACCGATTTCAATCAGATGTATAGTTGTGCCTTGACAGTTGAAGGGGATGGTGAGCCGAAGAAAGCTTATACCAAGTGGACAAAGTCTGGATATAGTGCCGGAGGGCCAAGTGCGAATACAGAATCGGCCGCAGTGAAAGTGCTTGACCTTAATGCTATCGAGAAGAGGCAGTTCGCCAAGTTTGATCAGACCTACGCAAAAGTTTTCGAATGGTTGCAGAAAAAAGGGTTGTTGAAAGCCCTCACTCATTATAACAAGACACCGCCTGCTCCGCAGATACAAGCTAGGGGATACTGCGAGTTCCACAGTAATTATGGGCACACTATTGAGAACTGCGAGAGACTGAAACACGAGATTCAGGATTTGATTGATGAAAAGAAGATAGCTGATCCTTCGTCGGTGAACCCTTCCACTAGGCGTAATCCATTGCCTAACCATAAGGTAAGCGTGATCGGGTCTGGGCTCGGAGCAAGATTAGTCATGGAATCCTTCGAGGAAAATGAAGAGGAGTTGTTGGACTCCGATGAGAAGAGTAATGTTGGAAATGGTTTATATGTGTCCTTCCTTGGCAAGGAGCAGGAGGGTGAACCGATGGATGAAGGATTAGACGGTGGAGCACCGTATGATGAAGATAGTGCTGAAGAGACCGGGGAAGGATCATCTCAAACTATTGTGCCAGAATTGAGTCTATTCAGTGGAGGAGAGAATCCCGATGTGCACTTGCGTGAGTATATGCATGATATGTTTGTTGAATCCTTCGGGGTGGACGAGATTGCTCAGTGGTTCCACCATTCGTTAATTGGCGAGCCTTTGGGATGGTTCCACTCGTTGCCTGACTCCTGCAAGCATGATTGGGAACAGTTGTCCGATTTATTCCTAGAGAAGTACAAGAAAGCTAAAGATAAGACTGCAGAGTGTTTTGCGCTCCAAATTGGACCTATTAAGCGTCCGTTGCCAGCTGTCAGTAAATACAACGGCAACAAAGATCCAATGGAGCACCTTCACTTCTACTTGTCGGCAATGGGGCCATTGGGTTTTAAGGAGGAAGAGATCACGAGTCTGTTTTGTAACTCGCTGATGGGTGAGCCGTTGATGTGGTATATGTCGCTCCCGATGCATGTCAAGAGCGATTGGGCGGCAATGACGAAGAGGTTTATCAAAGAGTATACAGTATGGATGCTTGCGGAACAAACACCGGACTCGCCCTCCTATGAGACACCTGAAGCAGTGTTAGCAATGCCTAGGTATGGTGGATATCGGGATCCTATTGAGCATGCGAAGTTATTCCGCAACCATATGTATGACGATGGGTTCCCTCAATGTGAATTACATGAACATTTCTCGGAAACTCTCATGAGAGAAGCCTTGTTGTGGCACCAAGGCCTATCAGAGGGAGAAATGGGTCATTGGATACCCCTTTGGGATGCGTTCGTGTCGAGGTATGAGATGTATGTTCCATGGACGGGATCCCTGGAAGATCTGGATAGGATCAGACAATTCCCAGAGGAACCGTTTGTGGATTACGCTAGGAGGTGGAGGTATCGCTACGAGCAGTGTCATGAAATGATGAGTGATAAGGTGCAGCTCATATGCATACAGAGAGGCGCTATTCCAATGGCGGCAAGAAGGATGAGCAGAGTGTCCCTCAGGGATTATGAGGAGTTGATAGGCTGGGCCATGTATGGATCGGCCGATCCCTTTTATTTAAACTCAAACGTCCCTCATGTAATGGATCTGATGGTTGTGGACATTTGGGGAAGTTCCTCAGACAAGGAGGATGTTGATCGTAGAATTCCCATCAATATTTGGGATGAATCTGATGATGAGCCGGAGATCGCCGTCATGACAAGATCAGGTCGGGTGGCCGAAGGGAAGGCACCAATGGTTGAGACAGAAATAGGGGAAGGATCGGCTCCCAAGCCGGAGGACCAAGTCCTCGAGCAGTTGAAGAAAACACAAGCTAAGTCTACGGTGTGGGAAGTCCTATGTCATTCCAAGTACCACCGTGAGAATCTGATGAAGGAGCTGCAGAATTTGGTCATTTCTACCGATACTGAGCCGACAGCGCTAGTAGGGGCAATCATGGCCCGGAAGAAGGCTGAAATCACTTTCACCGGTGAAGATCTCCCAGAAGAGGGGAAGGCTCACAACAAGCCTTTATACATCCGAGCTGAAATTAATAGGAAGAAAACCAGCTGTGTAATGGTTGATGATGGATCGGCCATTAATGTTTGCCCGCTGAAGCTCTTGTCCAAATTGGGAGTAGAAAGGGGAGATCTGACTGCCTCGAAAACCGTGATCAGGGCTTATGATGATAGCCGTAGGCACATCGAAGGAGTCTTTAAGGCCAAGATGAAGGTAGGGCCGCATGAGGAAGAAACTGAGTTCACTGTGCTGGATATACCGGTGATCTTTGCCGTGTTGTTGGGACGCCCATGGTTCCATAAGCTAGGAGGTGTGCCCTCCACGCTCCACCAAATGATCAAATTTCCCTTCGAGGAGGAGATAGTGACAATCAGAGCTGAGAAATTGAGTTCGGTGGCGGCATTGGGAATTGAGCCCCAGCTTTTCTCCGGATTCCAAGTTTCAGGGATATACGAGTCTAGCATGACCGTCGATGTGGTGAAGATGATGAAAGGGGGTTTTATCCCCGATATGGGCTTGGGAGCACACCATCAAGGGTTGCCAGAATCTCCGGACTTCAAGAGTCAGAAAACCCGGAGGGGTTTGGGATATGAGCTGGGAGGTCCGTCCAACACAGGTGGTGAAGGAAAGGTGGGCCTAAAGAAGTATTTTGTTAATGAGGGACACGGGAAGGTTTATTCTGGGACTCCCGAATCATGGACTAGCGCCGAAGGAAAGATTCTGCCAGGCTTTGAGATCTTCAATGATGTCACCAACTGGGGCAAAAGAGAGGCAAGCTGCTTCGTCGAGGAGATCATGATGTTAGATCTGAATGCCGAGGAGCAGGTCATCATAATGGAAGCCACTGTGGGAGCGGTGGATGAGCCCGGCACCTCCAAGGCCTATGAGGAACCCGAGAACCCCGATGATGTACTCGCCAACACTATCAATGAAATGAATTCTGATTTTGCTTACTTGCTTGATGTTGATTCTGATCATTCCATGCATTCTCATTCATATAACATGCCTACATTTGAAATCAATACAATAGAAATGTCAACTTTCAATCTTGGCACGGATGAAAATCCTAAACTTATACAAATTGCTCAAGAATTAACCACTGAAGAGAGGAAAGAATTTGAGAGAATAATTAAAAAATACGAAATAGTGTTTGCTTGGACGTACGAAGACATGCCAGGAATCGATCAATCAATCGTAACTCACCGTATTCCAACATACCTCGATGCTAAGCCCGTGAAACAGAAACTCCGACGCATGAGGCCGGAATGGGCAGATAAGATCAGAGAGGAAGTGAAGAAACAGTTAGAAGCAGGGTTCATCAAAGTAATCGACTACCCTCCGTGGGTGGCCAATGTAGTGCCAATCGCGAAGAAAGACGGTAAAGTGCGAATGTGCGTCGATTATAGAGATCTCAACAAGGCTTGCCCCAAAGATGAATTTGCGTTGCCTCACATCGATGTATTGATTGACAGTGCAGCATCCAGCGTCTTACACACGAATGTTGACGGTTTCATGGGCTACATGCAAGTTCAAATGGCAGAAAAGCACAAGGCAAAGACCTCGTTCACAACTGAGTGATGCCGTTTGGTTTGAAAAATGCCGGGGCAACTTATCACCGGATGGCTACGGCATTGTTCCACGATATGATACACAAGGAGGTGGAAGTCTATGTGGACGACATGATGGTCAAGTCGGAGACGAGAGAGGGGCATTTCGCTGCACTTGAGAAGTTTTTGGCCTGAATTGCAGAATTCAAGCTAAGGTTGAACCCGAAAAAGTGCTTCTTTGGCGTTTCATCGAGGAAGATCTTAGGCTATGTGATCAGTAACAAGGGGATTGAGGTGGATCCCGACAAAGTAAAGGCCATACAAGAAATGCCGGCGCCAAAGAATGAGAAAGAAGTGAGAGGATT
This sequence comes from Euphorbia lathyris, assembly GCF_963576675.1. Lineage (NCBI taxonomy): Eukaryota > Viridiplantae > Streptophyta > Magnoliopsida > Malpighiales > Euphorbiaceae > Euphorbia > Euphorbia lathyris. The sequence goes on along the minus strand of NC_088917.1, from coordinate 82,565,401 downwards.
CCTGGGGCAGTTTCAGTATATCAGTCGGTTTATAGCACGACTCACTGCGATCTGCGAGCCGATCTTTAAGTTGCTACGAAAAGATCAACCCACGGTTTGGAATGATAAGTGACAGCAAGCATTGGAGAGTGTCCGGAACTATTTGTCTAATCCACCGGTTTTAAGACCGCCCAAACTTGGAAAACCGCTTCTCCTCTATGTAGCGATCGAAGAGCGATCTATCGGGGCAATGCTGGCCTAGGAAGGGGACACTGGTGTGGAGCACGCGGTGTATTATCTGAGTAAGAAGTTCCTGGAACACGAGCTCAAGTATAACATGATCGAAAAGATGTGTGTGGCAGTAGTATGGCTAATAAAGAAACTACGGCACTATTTTCAATCTTACAAAGTGATCATTATTTCCCGGATGGATCCCGTAAAGTATCTGTACCAAACTCCGTCTCTAACAGGGAAGCTAGCCCGATGGTTGTTGCTCTTATCCGAATTTGATATCGAATATGTAACAAAGAAGGTCATTAAGGGGAGAGCCATAGCAGAATTTCTGGCCAATCAGCCTCTGAACGCAGAATAGGAAGAAATAAACTATGATTTCCCCAATGAGCACTTGAACGCGATAGAAGTTATACCGTGAAAAATGTTCTTCGACGGAGCGGTTAACTCAAATGGAGCCGGAGTATGAGTGCTACTTATCTCACCAGAAGGAGAAAGGGTCCCAATGGCAAAGAAGTTATCCTTCCCTCTCACCAATAATATGGCCGAATATGAAGCGTGCATCTATGGGTTGAAGTCGTTAGCAGCACTGGGAGCATCATATGTTGAAATCTGGGGCGACTCAAAACTGATTATCGAACAAGCACAGGGAAACTGGGAAGTAAGGGAGGAAAGGTTGCGTCCATACCTAGACCAGTTGGAGGGATTGACGCAGAGATTCAGCGAGTGTCGTTTTTATCACATTCCTCGAGCACAGAATCAGGCAACGGATGCTTTGGCCACTTTGGTGTCAGTATGGGATAACCCTCGAAATCTTGCCTCGAAGCCTTTGGTGCTGAGGAGGTCCCACAAATCGTGCTATGAAGACGTAATGCTATTGGGAGCAGATGAAAAGCCTTGGTATTTCGATATCGTAAACTTCATGAAAAGTGGGGCATACCCGGCGGAATCAGAACTTAGGGATCAGGCCGTGATCAGAAGGTTAGCTCAGCAATTTGTCATCCACAATGACTTGCTTTACAAAAGACACGCCGATGGTTTACAATTGAGGTGCTTGAATGAGGGAGAAGCCCGTGAGGCAATGGAGTCAGTACACTCGGGAATTTGTGGAGCCCATATGGGAGGAGCAGTATTGGCAAAGAAAATCGTAAGGCAAGGCTTCTATTGGCTCACCATGGAAAGAGATTGTAACGAATATGCGAAGAAATGCCATGATTGTCAAATCCACGGAGATTATAATCACTTACCAGCTATGGAACTGCACGTGTTAGCACCCATTTGGCCGTTTGCGACTTGGGGCATTGATATCATCGGGGAGGTGAGGCCTAATGCGTCGAACGGACACAAATTCATTGCAGTCGCCATCGATTACTTCACCAAGTGGGTAGAGGCAGAATCATTTAGCAAGTTGGGGTCTAAGCAGATGAGGAAGTTCATTGAAAAGCACTTAATCACCAGGTTCGGAGTGCCTCATCACATGATTACGGATAATGGGGTCCAGTTTCAGGGAGAGGTGAGAAGTCTCTTTCAAGAGTACGGTATTGAGCATCATAGGTCTTCTCCGTATCGCCCACAAGCTAATGGGGCAGTAGAGGCGGCTAATAAGAACCTTAAAAGGATTCTCGTAAAGACAGTAGAATCGCACCGGAATTGGCACGAACAGCTTCCACTCGCTTTATGGGCTTATCGCACGATAGTTAGAACGTCAACTGGGGCAACGCCGTTCTCCTTGGTATATGGTGCGGAAGTCGTTCTCCCAATCGAGGTTGAAAAGCGATCATTGAGAATCGCAGTAGAAGCAGAGATTCCCGAGACAGAATGGGTGAAGAAGCGATGTGAGCAGTTGGCATTGGTAGACGAGAAAAGGATGGAGGCTCTTTACCACGTGCAGTTATATCAGAAAAGGATGGCCCGAGCCTTCAACAAAAAGGTCAAGGCCAGCCCTATCAAAGAAGGGGACCTGGTGCTGAAGCAGATCCAAATGACGCACACCGACCCTAGGGACAAGTTCAGGCCAAACTGGGAAGGACCTTTCCTCGTGAAGAAAATCCTAAGCAAAGGGGCGGTGAAGCTTACTACTATGGACGGCATGGAGTTCTCCGAACCTACCAATCTGGATAGGCTTAAGAAATACTTTTCGTAAAAAAAAAAAAAAAAAGAAATGAAAATTCCCGATAGGTTGGAAACCCGCAAAGGGCGACCTATGCAACAATAAGGGACATCCCAATGGGTGAAAACCCGAAAGGGCACTCGTTTGAAAATTTCGGGATAATAAAAGGAGAGATGAAAAATCGCTGGGATCTGAAAACCGAAAAAAGGCGGGTCCTAGTAACAGTGGTTATATCTTGAGCAATTATGAAAATAATGTATAAGCGGCTAAGTATTTCTATTGTTTGTAAATAAATAAAGGCATGAATATATTTGAAGAGGATGATTGGAATCATTACAATCTATTGAATGCATTGTATTATGAATCATGAGTTATACATTTCCTACCTCTTTCACATAAAAAGCCTACGTCCTATCCACCCCTCTCCCTATATACAAGCTATACATCGGGGTAATTCTAATAAAAAGCTACAAAGCTATAAATAATGAGCCTAATAAGGAGGAAGATCCCAGTAATCCTCAAAGTCCCTCAGATGGGAAGCCCGCTCCGCAGATAAGGCCTCCTCGGCAACTCGAAGTCTCTCCTCGGCGGCAAGGCGCCCCGCGGTCTCCACTCGCGCCCTCTCCTCTGCAGCAAGATGCCCCTCGGTCTCTGCTCGCACCACCCCGGACTAATGATCATTTCTCTCCCGATAGACCTGGCCGACCCTGGCATCGGCATCCCGCTGCGACTCACTCCTCCTCTGCTCGTTTTCATGGAGATCGCTCTGTAAAAAAAAAAAAAAAAAAGAACATTGAAACAAGGCAACAACAGAAGTCATACATACATATGTGCATACATTTCACTACACTAAAATAAAATAAGAATACTCACCAGGTGACTGGTATAGCGCAGGTGGATCCGCTCTCTGAGATAACCGGATAACTCCACGTAGTCAGTGCACGTCTCCCTCGAAGTTTGGAGGGCGTCCGGGGGATCAAATGGTATCCTCGATGTGAAAGCAGGAGGAGCTATCTCAACACCGGCATAGGCCACTCCGGACTCGTCGTAGTGAACTGTCGAGAAGTCCCTCCCAAAGTCAGGGATAGGTACGCCTAAGGGGGGCCATTCCGACCGGGCGGCGCCTGAGGACTCACCCGCATAATAGGAGGGCTCGCCCGCAGGCGTTCGAGCCTGAGCACCGTTAAAGAAGTCGGACATCCGGGCACTCCTCAAAGAACCCTCCTGCATATGAAGACACAATGAGTACCCCTAACCACTTCGCAAATAAAGAATGAAAAGGGTCAAGCACTCACCGGGAGCTCCTTCCTACCAAAAACCGCCGCGACGGCCTCAGCTGAAAACACGTCCGTCCTAGGATCCACCTCCATCGCAACCTCGGGAGCGTCCGCCGGGGTCAACAAGGTCGATAAATAGTGAGCACGAGCCCCTGCGTGGTCCCACACGTCTCGAGGGGCAAACTGGCGGGTCAGGTCGTGACGAATGTCCGACAGAGGCATGGTCCTCACTGCAAACATGGACACTGGAATCTCGCCAGGTGTCCAGTGCGAGGAGCTAACCCCAGTAATGCCCCGATCGCCCAAGTACCATGCCCGCACGTAGGGGCCTGTAAGTACACACCGCTGCCCCTGGATGCGGGTAACATACGTGTAGTCAGGACCAAAGTCGAGGTCATCCCATCCGAATCGAATCTAAAAACGAAAAAAAAGAAAAGTCAGGTCTGATCAGACGAAAATCTAGCTTAGTTAGAAGATGTTCACCTGCCCCAAGGTCCGCGAGTCGATCCACGCTAGGAATCGCGCCACTGTCCGCCTCTCCTCGGCGCCTAAATCAAAATCACTCCACCGAGCCATAAGTGGAGGCCTAACCACCCGCGGCCTGCGCCGACGCGCGCATGGAAGAATCCGCCTCTCATAGGCCCAAACCTGCTCGCAGGAACGAAGGTTACTAACAGAAATCGCGAAAAGAATAAAGAAACAAGTTAAGGATGAAAGACGTACCAAGAGAGCAAAGGTGTAACCACCGAAGTCCTTGCGCTTCCGGCAAGTCAGATCCAAAAACTTGTACAGAAAAGCCAAGCCGGCTCCTGCCCAATCATAAGACGACACTGCATCCAAATCACGGAAGGCCTGAATAAGACCCGCATGTATCGTCCCGCTCTTGGAGTGGAAGATCATCTCGCCCAAGGCGTAAAGAAGAAAGCTGCGAACAGCCTGATCAGTGTCGTCTAGCCCGCAGGAGTCCCTGCGACTCAATAGTCCGGATGTGGTAATAAACTTCGCCAGAGAGGCCTTGACACCCGTGTAGACTCCGGGTCCAATCAAAGTAGATAACTCGGTGCGGTCGACCCAGGGACGCACCATGTCGAAGAGGAGGGGAACCGGGATACCGCTCCCCCGCAACCCGGTCAGCAGGGAGAAGTCACGGGGCGAGATCGTCATCTCCCCAAACAAAAAGTGGAAGGTGTGGGTCGAGTCTACCCATCTCTCACATAAGGCGCGAAGGCCGAATCGATCACACACTCTGTTGGCGTGAGGCAACGCCAGGATAAAAGGCTCAAAGCCCAACTCTCGAACCCGGGCTTTAGCCACCGGGCTCAGCATGGCATACCAGACATGAATCTCCTCAGTGGTCCCGGAAATACCAATGACCTGGAAGGAACAGAACGGGTAAGTTTAAATCTCGCTCCTAGGCTTGTGTCTAATAAAGGTTTGTTAACCTAGTTGTTCTTTCGGTCATGCTTAAGTCTAACCTAGAGACTCTTTGTCAATTAGGACCGTCATTTGGTGAAATTTTGTTCTTAGGGTCGTTTGTATAAGATTTGACTAGTTTATTATTCTTTGGTGTTCCACTCTCCCGCGTGTTGGCAAAGAGATTGATCTAATTTTAACATTCAATTCGGTCGTTTAGGCTCTTTCTACTATTCACGTGCACTATTCACGTTTTTATTATTTATGTGCACTATTCACGTTTTCACTATTCACGTTTTCACTATTCACGTGCACTATTCACGTTTTTACTATTCACGTGCGCTATTCACGTTTTTACTATTCACGTTTTCACTATTCATGTGCTATTCACGTTTCTACTGTTGACATGCATTGTTCGTGTTTTTACTATTCACATGCATATAATTCACATTCTTTCAAAAGATAAATAAAACGTTGCTTATGGGCATAGAAATTCGTGTTTTCTAGCTAAAAGTCTTCTAAACGACTTGGAGGTTGGCATGCAAATCATGTTCAAAGTAGGGCTACTAAAACCTAAAAGTCTAGTCAAAGGATAAAAGAGTAGAAGGGTACTTACCTGGTTAATGTGGGTCCGGCTCAGATGGGAATCAGGATCCTGAAAGGGGACCACTCTAGTCAGGTTCTCGAAGCCCGCATCCATGCCCTTCGTGCCATCGTATTTATCCGAATCCATCACAAGAATACTCAAAGATAAAAGCTAGAGAGAGAGAAGAGAGAGAAGGTGTAGGGTTGAAATGAAGCCCCACCACTTTATATAGGAAGAGGGAATGTCATTCCTGTAAATAATGAAAAAGGCACGATGTAACATAAAGGTGAAAAGTAAATAATTAATTACCAGGTGCACAGACCTCCGATTCACAGTCTGTTTCAGCCTGCGTTTCTGCCAGGAGGTGACCAATACCCCAAGAATATGACTCCAGATGACAGTCGAAATTTTACAGAACAGTGGCGCCAGTCAAAATACAGACAACAGTCAACAGAAAAATAATTCTTAGTCTGAAGTGTTCCAGACGAAAAGATAAGGACATTCCTATCAAACAACTCAAATACCCGAGATAATAGCTCCAGTAAAAATACAGACGACAGAGTTTTAGAATTCAGAATCGTTAGAAAGAACCTTTTTCCTTTTGAGCCATCTTACCTACGGTCCACGACCAAGGTTGCCTTTGAGCCATCTTACCTACGGTCCACGACCGAGGTAGCTTTTGAGCCATCTTACCTACGGTCCATGACCGAGGTTGCTTTTGAGCCATCTTACCTACGGTCCACGACCGAGGTTGCTTTTGAGCCATCTTACCTACGGTCCACGACCGAGGTTGCTTTTGAGTCATCTTACCTACGGTCCACGATCGAGGTTGCTTTTGAGCCATCTTACCTACGGTCCACGACTGAGGTTGCTTTTGAGCCATCTTACCTTTGATCCACGATCAAGGTTGCTTTTGAGCCGTCTTACCTGCGGTCCACGGCCGAGGTAGCTTTTGAGCCATCCTACCTACGGTCCACGACCGAGGTTGCTTTTTGAGCCTTCTTACCTTTGGTCCACGACCGAGGTTGCTTTTGAGCCATTTTTACCCACGATCGATTCAGAGGCTAGGGTCGCTAGAAAGAGCTGTTTACCCACGGTCGATAGAGGCTAGGATCCTTAAGGAAAACGTCCACCGACAGCCGATTCGAAGGCAAAGACGGAGGGGATCGAAGACGAAGCTGGAGCACGCAGCGCGAAGATCAGGTATTCTTCCTCCTACTCTATATGTGTCTTTTACTTTAATATATTTCCATTGCATGTGCCGTGTTAGCAAAAAACGTTTTCAAAACACACACATCACTGTCAAAATAGCAAAGGAGGGGCAACTGTAGACACCGAGTCGGAGGACCTGTGACGAAAACCTGTAACAAGACGGTCGAAGCGGTTGATTCCGGAAGTTTTAAAACAAAAATATATAATAAAAAAGGAAGAAGTTAGTGGGAGTCGCGGTTGTCGAGTGGACGGCTCGCAAGTGCTCAACGATGTGGTGCGAACGCCTAGCGGCAGCCGACGCACGTCCGACGACAGTTGGACGCGTGCCCAGCAGCGCGGGACGCACGCTTGACGTCTGTTGGGCGCGCGCGCCCGACGGCCGTTGGGTGAGCGCCCAACGACGTGGGGCAAACGCCCAACGTAGGTGGGGCGGGCGCCCGACGTCCGTTGGGCGGACGCCCGACATTCGTTGGGCGAACGCCCAACGATGTTGGACGAACGCCCAACCGGCGTTGGGCGAACGCCCAACGAGAGTTAGGCGTTCGCCCAACCAGGTTGGGCGTTCGCCCAACATAAGTTGGGCGTCCGCCCAACTAGGTTGGGCGTCCGCCCAACCTGCTTTGGGCGACGCCCAATCTTAATCGGGCGTCGCCCAAAGTCTCCGGGGATCCGTGCTTATAAAAGGCACGGATCCCCATGCATTTGAGGAGGAGGATTCTTGGAGCTTTCTCACTCTAGACATTTTTAGAGAGAAAGTTAATTTTTTTGGAGAAAATATTTTTTTTCCCAAAAAAATCCAAATTTTCCAAAGTTGAATATTTTATCGAAAACACAAAAAAACGCCGGAAATCATAACTCGTGGAATCAAACGACTTCGACTGTCAGATACCGATCTTAAGGTATTATCCGAGTACTAGACTCATTTTATTTTATTTAAATTATTTTTCTTTATTTATTTTTATGTTATAGTTTTTTTTTATTTATTTCGTTCTTATATTTATCACGTTTTATTTATTATTCCGTATTTATTTAATTTTCGTCACGTGTTAAATAAACGTTCGGTTTTGTTTTGAAATAAAAACCTCGTTTTAATATCCTAATACGAACCGGGATCCGATTCAAAGGTAGTTCGGGAATTAAAAAACGTTGTAATTATAAGTTTTCGAAAATATTTCTAAATAATGTTTTAAAAATAAAACGTCATTTTAGGGATCTCCGTTATAGACTATGATCCAATTTTGGTAGTTCGGGGACCCAAAACGATAGAATAGATCTAATCTAAAGCTTTTGAATAAATCTGGAAACTTCTGGACTGTTTCTGTAATTCTGCATTTTCTGTCGTTAACAGCAGATTGGCGACGGATTTTCCGTCAGTAATCTGCTGGAATCCGAAAATTCCATTTTTAACCCTATTTTCTCTTTTTTTTTTACATTTCTACTAGTATATATACGTATTTAATTATGTTATGTATTTGTAAAAATTATTTTTGAGTCCTATGACTATTAATTACGTATTATGTAGCTATATATTTCGTATTTGGGTTTAATTCATTTGGATTTGGTTTGGTAAGGTATGATATTCCTATATATATAGTTTTGGCACATTTAAGTTATATTAGCTATTATTTAGGGTGAAAACTATTTTCTATATGTTTATTACTTAAAACCATTTGGAACCCAATGTTATTCTTCCCATTTATGAGTTTGGTTCATTGTTTTTACTTGTTTTGAATTAGAATAAATAGGTATTATATGTAGTACTCTTTTTCATTTTCTTTATTATATCATATAGTATTTCTTACTCCTTTTTATCTATAGGTATATCCTTATTTTTAGATAAAATTATATATATATATATGTATTTCTATTTTATTTTTGTGTATATGTATATATTCCAAATGAGTTTCACTTGGTGAATTTTGGTTTAATTGGTTCATTAGTAGTGGAGGATAATTGAGTAAAAAATGGGAAAATAAAAAAACAAAAAGAGAATTTAATTTGTTTGTTTAAATTAAAGTTTTTCTAGATATTCCTAAAGTGTAAATAACGTTTTCTTGACGTTTTTTAAACCATTTCCAAAATATCACGTGTTGAAACCTTAATCCGTTCCAACGACGGATTAGGCGAACCTTGTAATTAAAATCGTTTTCATTGTAAATAATAGAGTTTTGAATCGTTTTCCTAACTAAATGGTTTGTACAAAATAAATGGACTTGTATGCCTAATCACGTTTTTGGAGTTAAAGTTTTTATTCCACATTTTCAAACACTCGAGTCGTTCCAACGGCGATTCGAGTCGATGTCATGTAAATTAACGGGGTTTTGAAACGTACCTAAATCGTTCCAACGACGATTAAGGTACGAACCATGTAAATAAACTCGTTTTGGGGAATGAGATTAGCTAAGAGTTAGTGTATAATATAAAGCATAAATCACGTTGTAAACAAATCAATTCTTTCTTCTCCCCCTTCTCTCTCCTATGTATTTTTAATTCATGTAAATGGGTGATTCTTTATTAAAGTGGCTTTTAATGACATGCTCAAAACGGTTTTCAAAGCGAGAAAGAAAAGGTTTCAAATGAATTTTAAACTTAAAGAAATATGCGATTAGTCCGTTATCGCCTAACATGCTGAGTAGGAGGCCGGTGGTCCATAACCGAGCGATGTCGGGGTGCCTAGTAGCCTTTCTCCGGAAAGGAGCTAGCCTTCTCGGCTCGTACCTAAGTTTCCCGAACCCTCACCGGTCTCCCGCAAGGGATCGGTGTTCATTTTCCCATTCGTGGGTGGCGACTCTTCCATACTCCGAGCTCCGGTCCTGTCGAGCAGCTTGATTCCACGATTGGTTGCTTTCGGCGCCAATCACCGCTTACGTCGCCATGAGGTGTCCACCCCCCGGTCCGCCCAGGCGAGGCCGTTCGGCACCTTGTCTAACAGGTACGATATGCCCATAGAGCATCATCGAGCTTGTTCGCCCAATCCTTCCGAGAGTTGCCAACAGTTTTCTCTAAGATTCTTTTTATTTCTCTATTAGAGATCTCCACCTGTCCACTGGTTTGTGGATGGTATGGTGTGGCAACCCTGTGTGAGACTCCAAGCTTTCCTATTAATTTTTCAAATTTTGCATTACAGAAGTGGGTCCCTTGATCACTGATGATCGCTCGCGGGACCCCGTATCTGGCAAACAGTCTTTTCAGAAATTTGACCACCACACGGGCGTCATTGGTGGGACTAGCTATTGCTTCAACCCATTTGCTCACATAATCCACATCCACTAAAATGTATTTATTCCCTTGGGAAGTTGGGAATGGTCCCATAAAATCTATGCCCCATATGTCAAAAATTTCGCACACAACTATGTTGTTTAGGGGCATAGCATTTCGAGCCGAAATGTTTCCAGTTCGTTGGCACTCATTGCAAGTTCCAACGAATGCATTAGCATCCTTAAAAAGAGTGGGCCAGAAGAAACCTGATTAGAGAACCTTTGTCGCGGTACGGCTTGCACTATGGTGTCCTCCGGCTTCACGGTTATGACAGTGGCTTAGAACATCCTGTCCTTCTTCTTGCGATATACATCTTCGAATGATTTGGTCCGCGCACAACCTGAAAAGGTAAGGGTCATCCTAAAAGTAATATTTGATTTCAGAGAAAAACTTCCTTTTTTGATTCGTGGATAGGTTGTGTGGTTTGAGCGAAGTTGCAAGGTAATTAGCTATATCGGCGAACCATGGCGCAGACTGTGCCGCATATAGATGCTCGTCAGGAAACCTTTCAACGATTTCTGCTTGTTCAACCCTGCCTTTGTAATCTATCCTTGACAAATGATCTGCTGCAACATTCTCCGTTCCCTTTTTATCCTTAATTTCCAGATCGAACTCCTGAAGTAATAGCAACCATCGGATCAGCCTTGGCTTAGCATCCTTTTTCGCGAACAAGTATCGCAACGCTGCGTGATCTGTGTGAACAATCACCCTGGATAAGACCAAATAGGGCCTGAATTTGTCGAAAGCATACACAACCGCCAGAAGTTCCTTCTCGGTAGTTGTATAGTTTTGCTAGGCCTCGTTCAATGTCTTGCTGGCATAATAGATAGGTCGAAACTTCTTCTCAACCCTCTGTCCAAGAACAGCTCCCACACAAGTGTCGCTTGCATCGCACATCATTTCAAAAGGTTGCTCCCAATCTGGTCCTGCCAGTATAGGTGAGTTGATCAGCTTAGTCTTCAAGAGCTCAAAGGCCTTCAAACAGTCTGCATTGAAAGAGAACTCGGCTTCCTTATGGAGTAGGGCTGACAATGGGAGTGCAATCTTTGAAAAATCTTTTATAAACCGGCGATAAAACCCTGCGTACCTCAAAAAACTTCTCACATCTTTGACGTTCGTAGGCACAGCCAGCTTCTCGATTACTTCCACTTTTTCCTTGTCCACTTCCATTCCTTTCTCATAAATTTTATGCCCTAGGACAATTCCTCCAGTGACCATGAAATGGCACTTTTCCCAGTTCAAGACTAAGTTAGTCTCCTTGCATCGCGCGAGCACCACTTCAAGGTTGTTCAGATAGCTATAAAATGAGCTTCCATAGACCGAGAAGTCATCCATAAATATTTCCACAGTCCGCTCCACCATGTCATGAAAAATAGACATCATACATCTCTGAAAAGTGGCAGGAGCGTTGCACAGTCCGAAAGGCATCCTTCTGTAAGCATAAGTCCCATACGGACATGTGAACGTGGTTTTCTCCTGGTCTTCGCAATGAATTGCGATTTGGTTATATCCTGAATACCCATCAAGAAAACAATAGAATGCGTAGCCTGCTAGTCTTTCTAACATCTGGTCAATGAAGGGTAAGGGGAAATGGTCCTTCCTTGTGGCTTCATTAAGCTTTCTGTAGTCGACACAAACTCTCCACCCTGTTATTGTTCTTGTGGGTACGAGCTCGTCCTTCTCATTTAGGACTACGGTTGTTCGTCCTTTCTTTGGCACAACGTGAACAGGGCTTGTCCACACACTATCAGATATTGGGTAGATAATGCCAGCATCGAGAAGCTTGATCACCTCCTTTCTCACAACCTCCTTCATGTGGGGATTGAGCCTTCGTTGCGGCGGAACAGTTGGTCTGTGGTCCTTTTCCATCAAGATTCTATGAACACAGACTGCAGGGCTAATTCCTTTGATGTCATCTATTTTCCATGCTATTGCACTCTTGTTTCTTCGCAAGACCGCCATTAGTTGCGCCTTTTGGTCAGGAGTTAATTTTGATGATATGATGACAGGACTTCCGCTGGGTGGTTCAAGGAAAGCGTACTCGAGATGTTCAGGCAACGGCTTCAATTCTGGCTTAGACACAGGCACAGTTGGTACCTCTGGTGGTTCTTGATGAGTTGGAACAGCAGGGTCTGAGGGAGGTGTTGGAAAGTTGCTTTCAATGGAACAGCCTGTTCCCTCGCATATGTTCACCTCTCTCCCCAATAAAGTTTCTAATGTGTCCTGTTCCTGCAAAGTAGTAAGACTCTGAAAATCATCTAAGAAACAGCATGTGTCATCATTATTATTCGCACGCCTCATTGCTTCATTCATTTTAAATATGACTTCCTCACCATTTATCCTTAAGAATAACTTTCCCTCTCCTACATCTATCAATGCTTTTCCTGGCGCTAGAAATGGTCTACCTAGGATAATAGGGACATGCAAATCTTTATCAATGTCCATTATAATGAAATCAACGGGCAAAATGAATTTTCCTACTTGGACTAACACGTCTTCCACTACTCCCCTAGGATAGCATACAGAACGATCAGCTAATTGAATTGACATACGAGTGGGCTGTGGTTCTCCTAACCCGAGTTGGGCATATACAGAATACGACATTAGGTTTATGCTAGGTCCTAGGTCGCAAAGTGCATTTTCAATAGTCAGCTTTCCAATTGAACAAGGAATCGAAAAACTCCCTAGATCTTTTAGCTTCTTTGGAAGCTGCTGCTTGTTTTGGAGTATGGACGAACAGTCTCTGTTGAGTTGTATCATGGAAATGTTCTCCAGTTTCTTCTTGTTCGATAAGATATCTTTGAGGAACTTTGCATATGTTGGCATCTGCGCCAGTGCTTCTACAAAAGGTATGTTGATATGTAGTTTCCTCAAAGTGTCCAACACTTTAGAATTCTGCTCCTCCAACTTCTTGTTGATTAGCCGCGTTGGATATGGCACAGGTGGGTCATACGGTTGTGGTGGTTTGCATGCTCTTTCCTCCTCTTGATCTGGCTTACTTGCTTGGTTAGCCTTCCTCGTTTCTTCATTACCAGGAACAGCTTGTTCCAGTTCCCATTCAGCTTCTTTCGATGTTCCTGTACGCTCAGCATCCTTGTTAGATAAAACTACTGGTTGAGTTTCCTTACCAGACCTTAAGGTGATTGCCATGACGTCGCCTTTAGGATTTGGCTCAGTATTGCTCGGCATTATCCCCTTTCCTTTTGATGTGGATGCGGCGATCTGGTGGACTTGTGTTTCCAGATTCTTGATTGATGCCTGCGTCTGTTTCATGAACTGCATCATCATTATTTTCATATCTGGTTCGACTTCTTCCTTTTGTGGCATAGGTTGCTTATAATGCTGCTGAGGTTGTCTTTGATAGTGTCCTCCTTGCTGTTGTTGATACCTCGGCTGATCTTGATACTGTGGTGGTCCCTGCTGGTCTGGTTGACCGGTCCATCCAAAATTTGGATGGTTCCTGGTTTCAGAGTTGTAGGTGTTAGAATAACGGTTGGGCTGATTCCTCTGATTGTACCCGGCAATGGCGCCAAAAACTTGTTGTCCTCAGATGAGACTCTAGCAAGTGCACTAGATACAAGTAATAAAGTGATAAGTGAGTATCGTCTCCACAGGGATTGTGATTCAAATCAATATCGGAAATCGTTGCTAAACAGTGTATGTTACAACAGTGTCTTCCTTTATGGTTGATTGTTTATATTGGTTGTTTAATGACTCAGGCAGAATGATAAAACAAGGAAATAAGGTTACTTTGCAAAGATTTTAGGGAATAGAACAGGCTCGGCATACACAGATAGGTCGAAACTTCTTCTCAACCCTCTGTCCAAGAACAGCTCCCACACAAGTGTCGCTTGCGTCGCACATCATTTCAAAAGGTTGCTCCCAATCTGGTCTTGCCAGTATAGGTGAGTTGATCAGCTTAGTCTTCAAGAGCTCAAATGCCTTCAAACAGTCTGCATTGAAAGAGAACTCGGCTTCCTTATGGAGTAGGGCTGACAATGGGAGTGCAATCGTTGAAAAATCTTTTATAAACCGGCGATAAAACCCTGCTTGCCCCAAAAAACTTCTCACATCTTTGATGTTCGTAGGCACAGCCAGCTTCTCGATTACTTCCACTTTTGCCTTGTCCACTTCCATTCCTTTCTCAGAAATTTTATGCCCTAGGACAATTCCTCCAATGACCATCAAATGGCACTTTTCCCAGTTCAAGACTAAGTTAGTCTCCTTGCATCGCGCGAGCACCGCTTCAAGGTTGTTCAGACAGCTATTAAATGAGCTTCCATAGACCGAGAAGTCATCCATTAATATTTCCATAGTCCGCTCCACCATGTCATGAAAAGTAGACATCATACATCTCTGAAAAGTGGCAGGAGTGTTGCACAGTCCGAAAGGCATCCTTCTATAAGCATAAGTCCCATACGGACATGTGAACGTGGTTTTCTCCTGGTCTTCGCAATGAATTGCGATTTGGTTATATCCTGAATACCCATCAAGAAAACAATAGAATGCGTAGCCTGCTAGTCTTTCTAACATCTGGTCAATGAAGGGTAAGGGGAAATGGTCCTTCCTTGTGGCTTCATTAAGCTTTCTGTAGTCGACACAAACTCTCCACCCTGTTATTGTTCTTGTGGGTACGAGCTCGTCCTTCTCATTTAGGACTACAGTTGTTCCTCTTTTCTTTGGCACAACGTGAACAGGGCTTGTCCACACACTATCAGATATTGGGTAGATAATGCCAGCATCGAGAAGCTTGATCACCTCCTTTCTCACAACCTCCTTCATATGGGGATTGAGCCTTCGTTGCGGCTGAACAGTTGGTCTGTGGTCCTTTTCCATCAAGATTCTATGAACACAGACTGCAGGGCTAATTCCTTTGATGTCATCTATTTTCCATGCTATTGCACTCTTGTTTCTTCGCAAGACCGCCATTAGTTGCGCCTTTTGGTCAAGAGTTAATTTTGATGATATGATGACAGGACTTCCACTGGGTGGTTCAAGGAAAACGTACTCGAGATGTTCAGGCAACGGCTTCAATTCTGGCTTAGACACAGGCACAGTTGGTACCTCTGGTGGTTCTTGATGAGTTGGAACAGCAAGGTCTGACGGAGGTGTCGGAAAGTTGCTTTCAATGGAACAGCCTGTTCCCTCGCATATGTTCACCTCTCTCCCCAATAAAGTTTCTAATGTGTCCTGTTCCTGCAAAGTAGTAAGACTCTGAAAATCATCTAAGAAACAGCATGTGTCATCATTATTATTCGCACGCCTCATTGCTTCACTCATTTTAAATATGACTTCCTCACCATTTATCCTTAAGAATAACTTTCCCTCTCCTACATCTATCAATGCTTTTCCTGGCGCTAGAAATGGTCTACCTAGGATAATAGGGACATGCAAATCTTCATCAATGTCCATTATAATGAAATCAACGGGCAAAATGAATTTTCCTACTTGGACTAACATGTCTTCCACTACTCCCCTAGGATAGCATATAGAACGATCAGCTAATTGAATTGACATACGAGTGGGTTGTGGTTCTCCTAACCCGAGTTGGGCATATACAGAATACGGCATTAGGTTTATGCTAGCTCCTAGGTCGCAAAGTGCATTTTCAATAGTCAGCTTTCCAATTGAACAAGGAATCGAAAAACTCCCTGGATCTTTTAGCTTCTTTGGAAGCTGCTGCTTGTTTTGGAGTATGGACGAACAGTCTCTATTGAGTTGTATCATGGAAATGTTCTCCAGTTTCTTCTTGTTCGATAAGATATCTTTGTAGAACTTTGCATATGTTGGCATATGCGCCAGTGCTTCTACAAAAGGTATGTTGATATGTAGTTTCCTCAAATTGTCCAACACTTTAGAATTCTGCTCCTCCAACTTCTTGTTGATTAGCCGCGTTGGATATGGCACAGGTGGGTCATACGGCTGTGGTGGTTTACATGCTCTTTCCTCCTCTTGATCTGGCTTACTTGCTTGGTTAGCCTTCCTCGTTTCTTCATTACCAGGAACAGCTTGTTCTAGTTCCCCTTCAGCTTCTTTGGATGTTCCTGCACGCGCAGCATCCTTGTTAGATAAAACTACTGGTTGAGTTTCCTTACCAGACCTTAAGGTGATTGCCATGACGTCGCCTTTAGGATTTGGCTCAGTATTGCTCGGCATTATCCCCTTTCCTTTTGATGTGGACGCGGCGATCTGGTGGACTTGTGTTTCCAGATTCTTGATTGATGCCTGCGTCTGTTTCATGAACTGCATCATCATTGTTTTCATATCTGGTTCGACTTCTTCCTTTTGTGGCATAGGTTGCTTATAATGCTGCTGAGGTTGTCTTTGATAGTGTCCTCCTTGCTGTTGTTGATACCTCGGCTGATCTTGATACTGTGGTGGTCCCTGCTGGTCTGGTTGACCGGTCCATCCAAAATTTGGATGGTTCCTGGTTTCAGAGTTGTAGGTGTTAGAATAACGGTTGGGCCGATTCCTCTGATTGTACCTTGCGTAGTCGCATTCAGCCCGTGTGCCTTTTCCTTGCTTAACTCCAGGACAGTTGATATTGAAATGAGCTCCTCCGCAAAAACCACAACTGTCATTGAATGGTGGTTCGCTAAATGACGGTTCATTATGAATGGACGAGACATTTATCTTTCCCAGCTGCCGAGTAAGCTGTTCTACTTGGCTTGTTAGTTTTGACACGACATCCTCGTTTCCTGTCCTTTTTCCTTCACTTCTTGATGAATGCCAGTTGTAATTCGTGCTGACCACTTTCTCTATTAGGTCATATAAAGCTTGTGGCTCTAGATCTTCTGGGTTACCATTCGCGATAGATTCGATCTGGATTTTGTAAACGTTGGTCGCGCCATTGTAAAAATTCTGCATTTGCATCCACATAGGGATACCATGATTTGGCACCCTTCTGAGCAGCTCCTTGTATCTTTCCCACGCTTCCGCCAGCGACTCATCTTCGTCCTGTATGAAGCGTGACACTTCATTTCGTAGCTTGATGGCTTGTCGAGGCAGAAAATACTTCATCAGAAAAGCTCTTGCCATCTCTTCCCAACTCGTGATCGTTCCAGGCTGTAAATTTCGCAGCCATGTTTTTGCTTTATCCCTCAGTGAAAAAGGAAACAGCTTCAATCTGATCACGTCATCAGAGACACCTCTGTTCGACCTGAATGTGTTGCACAAGGTGATGAATTCTTGAAGATGCCCATTAGGATCTTGAGATTGAAACCCATTAAATTGCACCGAAGCTTGGATCATTTGTATCATGGACCCTTTTACTTCGAACATGTTGTTTCCCTCGTTGGGCAATACGATACAAGATGAGTGTCCCTCGGTAGTTGGCCTAGAGTAGTCTCTGATTCTCATAACAGGAGGGTTATTATTTTCTCCTTCCTCTTCTTGGTTTGGTGGAACTTGCTGTTCTAGTCCTTCCCTTCCAGCCATTCTTCTCTCTCTTTGCCTTTCTCTCTGTCTAGCACGTCGAGCTCCCGCTCTGTTTCGTCTACACATTCTCTCTAATTCGAGATCGATAGGAAAAACAGGAGGTGCAGCTCTACGCATAAACGGAAAATGACTTCTTTGTTCCTGCACGCCTTAACACACAGATTAAAAACACCCTGTTTTACAGAAATTTCAACTATAAATTTGTTACTCTCAATCCCCGGCAACGGCGCCAAAAACTTGTTGTCCTCAGATGAGACTCTAGCAAGTGCACTAGATACAAGTAATAAAGTGATAAGTGAGTATCGTCTCCACAGGGATTGTGATTCAAATCAATATCGAAAATCGTTGTTAAACAGTGTGTGTTACAACAGTGTCTTCCTTTATGGTTGATTGTTTATATTGGTTGTTTAATGACTCAGGCAGAATGATAAAACAAGGAAATGAGGTTACTTTGCAAAGATTTTAGGGAATAGAACAGGCTCGGCATAACCGAACACGGTGTGCAACGTCTTACAACATTCCATGAATAAAAGACAATGCCAATGAAGCCAAAGTATCAGTTTTGAAGTGAGTTTGAGTCAACTGTCGTGTGTTCTCAAACTCCTAAGATTTACTAACATCTTTAGCGTCCTAAAGATACGTTCTTTCTAGCATTAAGAGCAAAACTGCATTTCTAGATGAGAAAACCCTTGACACAAACTTCTAACTTGTCAGCTTCGAAGTTGGGAGATCAATAGAGATATCGGTGAAGATGAAAGCAGTGTCCTATCATTCATCTAACACATACATACATACATGCTTGAGCAAGAAAGTTAAATCCTTATTGACCACGACATTGGCAAAACACTAAATATTCATAAAAACGTTGTAAAGCTTACATCACCGGGCCGGTCAGGCCGTGCCCGTTCAAAATGTCTACTCACTCATATCGAGCAGTGAGCAGAAGAGGATTCCTGATACAGCTTGAGACTCCATGGGAGCTCTCTTCTTCCTTCTATTCTACTTCTAAAAAAACAAAACTCAGAAAATATATTTTTTTCCAATCTTTTAATCTTTCTCTGCTTTTCCTATTTAAAGGGAAAAGACAGAGACTACACAAAATCGGTACAACTTTCGTACCCTTTTTCACAAACTAAGTCAACTACCTACTACAATTAAAATAAACTAAAATGATTCACTTTTAGATTAACCCTTGAACACTCAAGGGGGTGAGACTTCAAATCATCTTGCATCTTTTAGCAATTCCATCGCCACACACTTTCACCTGCCGTCCTGCCACTTTCCTTTTACTGCCGCCACCAACGATCTGTCGCTGTCCTTCATTGGATAATCCGGCGTTTGACCGCTGGATACAAGAAGGGCTCCACTCCTCGTTGGCATTAGCGAAACAAGCTGTTTCCAGCGAGTTTAGCATTTTTCTTTGCTTATCTGCACAAGGACATGAATTAGCTCTTATTCCTTACAAAATGATATAAAAATACCCGAATTCCCTTATAAATTATTTGTTAAACTTAGTCAATTTCATGCCTAACAGTAATAATAAAAACATACATTGCCTCCTACTTTCTTTAAATAGCACAACTGTAATCTTCCCATAAATAGCAACTTTCCTTTTTTGTGTATGAGTAATTAAATCAATGAGAAATCTAACCTAAATCTTTTGGATTCTTATGATTTATACTCATTCAATCTTACGATTTATACTTCTGTCCCCCAGATGTCATTTTCTTCATCTTTAACACCTCAAGCCATTAAATCCCTGAAACCTGCACATCTTTTTTGTATTAAATTACCAAAAAATATAAAAAATTAGAATATTAACTCTCTAAGTCTCTGTACATAGCATATAGTATCAAAAATAAAATAAAAAATTTAATTTATCTTGTCTAGAACTATAAAGAGAGGAACAGAAGCCAAAAATGGAGTTTTAAATGAAAAAAATGGAGTTTAGGGCAGTTGCAGGAAACATGAGCTTGACAAACAGCAATAACAGCAACATTAACATGAGTAGTAAAGATGATCACGAGCATGACATGGTTATGCCTGGATTTAGATTTCATCCAACTGAAGAAGAGCTTGTTGAGTTCTATCTTCGCCGTAAGGTTGAGGGCAAACGTTTCAACGTTGAACTCATTACTTTCTTAGATCTTTATCGTTTTGACCCTTGGGAACTTCCTGGTACATGTCTCTTTCTTTTTATTCTCTCTCTCTCTTTCTATATATATATATATATCTATCTATGGTTTCCTCTCCCTTTAGGGCATCTTTTGTCTTCTCTTTCTTTTTCCTTTAGTGTATATATATATACATGTGTTGTGATGTGATGTGTAGTGTTGTGTTTTCTTTATCTATTCCAGTGTTGAACTCGGAATCTCGAGTCTTGTACTACAGTTTCTTCCAATCCTATTAGGTGTTTGGTGTTGAATTCGGATCTCGAGTTTTGTACTAATGCTTTTTCCAATCCATTCGGGTTTCGGGGGTTGAACTCGACACTTTGGTGTGTCTTGTAGTACAGTTTCTTTCAATCCATTCGGGTGTGATCGAGTGTAGAACTCGGATTTTTCGAGTCTTGTATACTAATGTTTCAGTCTGTTATATATATATCTATGGTTCCCTCTCCTTTTAGGGCATCTCTTCTCTTCCTTTTTCCTTTTGTACATATATATACATATGTTGTGTTGTGTTGTGTTTTCTTTATCTATTCGATTGTTGAACTCGAAAATCTCGAGTCTTGTACTATAGTTTCTTCCAATCCTAGGAGTTGTTGAGTGTTCAATTCCTAATCTCGAGTCTTGTACTAATGTTTCTTCCAATCAATTCGGGGTTTCGGGGTTGAACTCGCAACTTTCGTGTCTTGTAGTACAGTTTCTTTCAATCCATTCGGGTGTGATTGAGTGTAGAACTCGGAATTTTCGAGTCTGGTATACTAATGTTTCATTCTGTTATATATCCCTTTCCCTTTTTCTTCTCTGTCTTTATATATACATATATATATATATATGGTTCCCTCTTCTTTTAGGGCATCTCTTCTCTTGCTTTTTCCTTTTTAATATTGTGTTATGTTATGTTATGTTGTGTTGTATTTTCTTTATCTATTCCATTGATGAACTCGGAATCTGGAGTCTTGTACTAATGTTTCTTCCAATCCATTCGGGTTTTCGAGTGTTGAGCTCAGAATTTTCGAGTATTAGATAAAGACTAGTTTTGTTCTGATTCAAACATTGATGTTTTGCTATTTTGTTTCAGCTTTAGCAGCAATTGGAGAGAAAGAATGGTTCTTCTATGTTCCTAGAGACAGAAAATATCGAAACGGTGACCGTCCAAATCGGGTGACTACTTCCGGGTACTGGAAAGCAACCGGAGCTGACAGGATGATCAAGACTGAAACTTCAAGGTCAATTGGGTTAAAGAAAACCCTAGTTTTCTACTTTGGAAAAGCTCCTAAAGGTATTAGATCTAGCTGGATCATGAATGAATACCGCTTACCTCAACACGAAACCTAAAAATACCAGAAGGTAATTTAACAACAACCTCTCTTTACTTTGTTCAATCCAAACCCTAAACATTGTTATGTATGCATATATTGTCATTTAATGTTATGGAACCAATTAAACTAAAAACTTAAACTGCCTAGTAGTAAAATATTCCAAATATTGGAATCCAACTTCCATATCCATTTTTGTAGTTCAAATTTTGAACTCAATTGGTTTAAAATGCAAGAAACCCTAACTCGGGACCGGACACTCTAGCTAGAAGATGAGCAACACTATGCGCAAACCTCTTGTGTGTATATATATATATATATATATATATATATATATATATATATATTCACTAACCCTAGTATTAAAAGTTGTAATATGCATTCTAAGCTATGGTGCATGGAAACTCTTCTTCAGTAGCTTTTCTGCCTTTCATGTCGGTTTCCGTTTCGGTTTTTTTTTCCGTTTCCATTACCATTTACTAGCTAATTCTTCTTAGAAATAACATTTCCGGTATCCATTTCTATTTCCCCCTATGTTGCGTGGATACAAAATGGCAATTGCGAAACGTTATTTCTAAAACATAAACATTCATGACTTAGCCTTCAAAAAAAAAATTATCCCCGCTCGTATCGGTTTCCCTTTCCGTTAATGGAAACTAAACTGAATCAGATAGGGCACAGATACAAAATGCTAATAAAGAGGAATGTGAGTTATCAAAATCTTGTTTGTTATTTAATTTGGTTATTTAATATTGCTTTTTGATTCACGGGAAAAGTTATAGCACAATGTATGAACTTTTAATTCTATGACCCCTCAATTATTTCATTTTAGCCCTAAAAATAAACTTCAATTTCATGCATTCTTCTCTTTCAGGCTGAGATATCACTCTGCAAAGTATACAAGAGAGGTGGACTAGCAGATCACCCGTCTCTTCCCCGGTCTCTTCTTTCGCGAGCATCATCGTCGCGAGGGGATAAGAAATCGCTTGCCAATAAAGAAAGATTTCACCCTTATGCAGGAGGAAAATCACAGCAACTAGAAATAGAGAAGATTAGTACTAAAACATATGGAAGGTGCCCTAGCTCAGATGTAATGACTGCTATAGGATTATCGAAAACGAACATATACAACCCGGTTCGGGTTCCTCCAATTGCAACTAGTACTACTTCAGGACAATCACAAATAGAGAAGATTAGTACTAAAACAAATGGACATTGCCCTAGCTCAGATGTAACGACTGCTATAGGATTATCGAAAACGAACTTATACAACCCTATTCGGGTTCCTCCAATTGCAAGTAGTACTACTACTACTTCAATTGGATTAATCCAACCTAGGGTTGAAGAGGAAGAAGAGATTTTTCTCAACCAATCTAGAGAATTTAGTTCTTTAATCCCTAATCACAATAATCTTTTCACACCGGGTTCGTCGAACCCCTGATGATCTTCATAGGCTAGTATTTCAGCATATTTGCCTTAACCAGCAACAGCAACAACAACAGCTACAATATTACAGCCAGCAGCAGCCTTCTTCACAATTCTCTATTATGTCTCCTCCGCCGCAGTCGCTCGTCGTACCGAACTCGTGCCTTTTCGGAGAGATTGTGGGAGTGGAATCAAATGCCGGAAGCAAGAGATCATCCGTACAATGTTTACAGTCCATTCAAGTAATCAATTACATCATATAAAATGCATTTACATTTAATTATATGTTACCAAGCTAGGTAATAATGATGATCTATATATAGGATCCTCTAGTTATCACCTCTAATAATGTCATTAGTTACTTTAATTTGAGGTTTAAGTACTAATATTGATTATTAATTTATGGTGTGTTTTTATATTTGTATTTTTGGAATTTTCCTATTTTAGTAATTTAATTGTCATCTATTTAAAGGATTAAAGCTATTGCAGAAACTGTTTATCTCATGAAGAAGACTTGAACATACACAATATCTGTAAGTCTATGTATAATTTGTATTATTTTAAGGTTATATATATATATATATATATATATATATATATATATATGTATGTGTGTATGTATTTCACCCCAAAAAAAAAAATCAAAATGTTTAATGAAATGGTTTCTTGAATTTTAACATATGATAGAGTGGGTATATGTTCTAGGGAATTTACAAAAAATAATATTTATAATTATGTTTTTTTTTTGAAGTATTTATAATTATGTTAAGTACTAATTTGAATTATATCAAACTAAGTAAATCATTATTTTTAATATATTTTAAGGACTAAAGTTTATAAATTAGGAATCTAAGATATATGATTTAAGATTTAATATTTATGAATTGAAATCTAGAATTTTTATATTAAAGAATAAAAGCATACATTATTTGTGATATATAAAAAAATATTGACATGTTAAAAATTAATTTTGATAATATGATTTAATTATAATTTTTTAACTAATTATGAATTTTCATGCAAAAAAAACTCGTTTTTTTAACTAAAAATAACTTTCATGTCTTAAAAAAATGATATATAATAAAAAAAATTTCATTGGTTTCATATTACATGTCATTTTAATATGATCAATACACATCAAGTCACCTTCTTGCTGCTATAAAACGTGGATTTGTGGAAATTAATTAGCATAATAAACTTATTATAAAATAAATAATCAATAAATAAGGGGCACCAAAGTCTTTTTCTTAATATTTTTTTTTTTGAATAATTTTTCTTAATATTCTTAATTTCTCTATAATTCGCTAGAAATATATGTAATAGAAACGGATGGATTATTTTTTTATCATTATATATCAATTTATGCTTCTAAGTTAAGTAGGCCCTTAATAGATAACAGTAATATATAAATAGTTAAATGGAGATTTAAGTAATTGGGATTAAACTAACCCACTTCAATGCAAAAGGTGTTTTGGTTTTTATATTGATTACAAGTAAATTTGCGAATAGTTGTTTGACGTGAGATTTTTTGATGCACGAGATAAGATAGAAAATGAGACTAAGGAGGTACCGGCAACCAGCAAACCACTCTAATGTTAAAATTAGAAGAGTATAGAAAATGTGAGCACTAAAAAATTAAATATGAATCATACAAAATGTATGTATATATGTACCTTAGATGTGCGACATCTCATTCTAAGCGTCACGGGTAAATCTGGTAGTCGGTTAGAGTGGCACCGTAGCCCCGCTATGGACACATATTAACCTCCAAATAGTGAATGTCTGTTATAATGACAGTTTGTTTCTTATCAATTCCAGAATGATTTCGGACCCCTATTCCGGAATGATTTCGGAATTCGTCTCTGATTGGTCCACATGTCTAGGCACTTTATACATTCTAATTTAGTTCGGTCAGAGGCTCTCCTAACGACATGTTTCCTTATTTAGGACATATATGGAACTCTTATATATAGAGGGAGTATGTCTATAAAAATTAGAACACAATTTCAATATTTTTTGCACATTTATTTCAAATGTAGTAATAAATTAATTATAGCTCAAGATATGCATGTCTGCATTAACTTTGGCATTAAAGTATTAAAGGATTATCTTGTGAGTGAAAACCTTATCACTACTCCAGGAGGAGAGTCACTGTATAAGAATATTTGGAAATAAAAAATAATACTCGTAGGTTTACTAGATTTTGATTTTTATGTCGTTGAATTTGATTTGGTGAGATTATATATACTTAGACGATAGCCCGTGCAATGTACGCAATCTGATCTCTTAGCATGTAACTATGTCTTTACTTAAAAAATCCGTGCAATGTACGGGATATAAGTTTTTTTATTATTAATAAAACATCAAATAGTTTTAGAAATATTTTTTTTGAAAAAGTTTTAGAAATTTTTACTTTAAATTTTTTTTATGTTATATATATTTCAAATTAAAAAAATTATTTTTATATTGATAATCGAAATTAAATCAAGATAAATTTGAAAATAAAAATTGATTCAAAAGTTTATAGAAGTTTAAGTACAGGTCAATGATATGTATTTTTGACAATTTTAATAATCTCTATTTTTAATTTTTTAATATTATGATATGTGTTCTTAATTTTTTCTAATTGAAATTTTGTTAAAAAATAATAACTGTATCAAGAGTTTTTTTTTTAAATAATGTCAAGTTTTATTAACTTAAATCAGATCAAAAAACATTACTAAGAAATGGTGGTGGACATGCCTGTCAGAGATTAATATAAGATATATGATTGAGCCTTAACTATTAGTTCGAGCTTTTAGTTCAATCGGTTCCATGATATGTAGGAGTAATTTTATTCTTAACATCTAAAATGATAT
This sequence comes from Euphorbia lathyris, assembly GCF_963576675.1. Taxonomy (NCBI): domain Eukaryota; kingdom Viridiplantae; phylum Streptophyta; class Magnoliopsida; order Malpighiales; family Euphorbiaceae; genus Euphorbia; species Euphorbia lathyris. The sequence goes on along the minus strand of NC_088917.1, from coordinate 82,540,131 downwards.
AATTTTACCCCTAAAGTTGGTAGCCAATAGCAATTTTACCTCCTAATGTTAGTAAGTAGGGTCGATTTCAGACATTATTATAAAATACGGATATGTTGTTTCTTATTCTGCATCAATTGCACGTATGTTGATTCTAACAAAAAAAGATTTCATATTTTTATGATTTAATAATAGAATTGAATATTAATATTTTTAAATTCGGCGAAATATTTGAATTTTTTTTATCAACTCGTACAAAACACAATATATTTTTAAATTTTTTTTCCACGTTTAATCATATGTTTGTGATTTATTACTAATGAATAATAAAATGATGCACATGTGAAGTGTAGATGACAATATTCATGACTGAGAAAATAGTTTGATGAATCATTACTCAAATTGACTAACTTGTCAACGTTATGTGTAAAATTGCTCTTGATTGCCAACTTTAGAAGATCAAGTTCCACCATTTTAAACGTTAGAGATAAAATTTACTTCTAACTATAAACATTAGAGGGTATTTTGTACCTTATCCCTAAAATAATATATGTAGGTGGATGACTAACCTTGTCTTATATTTATTATTGTTTGCCATAAAATCTAGCAAATTTTGCATCAAAGTTTACCTTTGTAAAGCACATATCAACTAATAACATGAAAATACATTTCACCAAACATATTTAAAAACTTTATGTATATATAAATCTCAACCTTCATATGTCACTAATGGACCATAATGAAGAACATTAAAGAGAATTTATTGTATTGCATTGAATAAAATAACTAATTAATCAATAATCACCATAAATTTCATTTAAGAGGTTTTAAATAATTAACTAAAAGTGAAAAAGGTCACGTGTGAGCGTACGATACTTTCGGGGGAATCTCACAACCCGCAAAAAAGAAGTGCATCATATCACCATGAGGCAAATGATTCATGCTGATAAAACCTTGAACAGCATATAGATGAATTGTACAGAGTCGTCACCCGATCTACTAGACCAGAAAAATCGGTGTAGTAGATAGAGCGTTTGACTACTATGCCCTTCAGAGATAGGTTTGGGACATTCACTTACTCATCTCTAATATGAAATCACTTTAAACTTTTATACTTGATTTATTTTATATGATACTATGATTGTTTCCCTTTTATAAATCCCCTATGATATATTTGTATCCCATTTGTTCTTACTTTTATTATAAATATGTAATTAATTAATTAATTGATCACTTTCTATTATATTTGCTTGAGATGTCGGACTCGATACTGCAAAACTCTTGTATAAACTCAAACTAGTCAAAGACCTCACGGATTATATAACATTATTTAACTATTTTGATAACTGGTTATTTAGCATATTATATGTGTTGTAATTTTTATTATTATTTTAAACGTTATTATTTTTTAAAACTATTTTCAATATAAGATATAAAAAAATAAGTATATTTATAACAATAACAAAATATTCATATTTTACAGATCTCGATTATTCATATAAACATATACTACCATGAATAGATCTTTCATAATATCAATATGCTTGAATTAACGGTATATCAATTGAGCAAGAATGCAGTAAATGCAGCCGCAACTCCTGTAAAACCTAAGATCAGAAGAACAATTGTAATTTGATTATAATTTGATTCTAAAAGTAGCATGAGACTGCTTATGAGATGTCTTTACATCACATACATATCGAATCAACCTACTTAAAAGATTATTGTACCTCATTTATTTCATTTGTGATTTTCAAACTAAAATATCATAATATAAAATGTCAATAACAACACAAATTCTACTAATTCCACTACTTGTTCTATTCGGAATTTTATACTTAGTTGTGCAGAGCGAACATATAAGATTGAAATTAAAATTCAAAAGTTAAGGCCTTATTTGTTTGTGGAATATTAGGTAAAAGAAATTGATGAAAATGAAATTTTTTGCAGTGTTTGGCTACAACACTGGAAAACGGGAAGGAGTGTGGGTGGTTATTGTTTTTAAAAGGGTAAGAAGAAATGGAATATGGTTCGCTTGGATTCATTCGGCAATACTCTATGAAGCACTCAAAATCACTTGAATCAACAATCGAAACTACTATTTCAGGAACTTTGTTTGGACTGTATGTAGTTTGCATGGCCATACATACGTCAAATGATGTTGATCAACACCTGCAGAAGTGTAGACTCTCTCTTGTAAAATCTCGAAGTTTATTTTTGTTAAAAGCCGAAGCAACTTTGATTCACCACCCTCGTATGTCATAGCTTTTTCCATGGTTTTTCATTGACCATTCCACATGATCACACACAAGAACTGGTCGGTTGACATACTGGTATTGTTAAAAAAACAAACACATTGTCAAACAATTTTAAAGATAAGAGCTCAAAAGAAATGTGCTTCACATTCTAACAATTGTAGAATAAATGATACAAGTGCGGAGTCGTAGTGTTCGCAGTTATGTGAACTGCGAACCCTATTTGCTAAGACAATAATTTTGCAATTTACGATTTTGCAAAGCAAAATCGTGAACTACGAAGTGACCGGGTACGATAAATACTACTATCATTCTATAAAGGTGCAAACTAACTTAAAATATGCAAAACTAACCTATACAAATGAATTTTGGGATGAAAAATCAATAAAATATTTTAATAAAAAGTTTGGATCTTGGATTGATGTATGAAATGGAAGGATTGCAAAGGATTAGAAGAAGAAAGAAAGATAGCAAGATCGAAAGAAAGAAAGAAAGAAGAGGAAATGGTTAAGTTGTTATACATATATATCAAGGGTATTTTGGACGAGTCTAATTTGAAATGTTCTAATATTATAAATGGTGTTGTAATGGATCTTAGACCTCTAAATTGGAAAAGTTTTATAATTTACCTTCTTGTTAAGTATATTTTTATTAAAAATATGTATCACAATCGTCAAATCTAGTGTTAAATCTGGTGTTACAGGTGTTATTGCCTAATGAAATAGAGACTAAATAGTTCTATAAAAAAATAGACTAAATAATTTATTAGTCCTCACTTTTTTTTACGTAATGCATGGTTTATTTTTCATATTTTAAAAAATATATTATAATATCTCTATCTTTTGCTAATATTAACTCTTTTGAATTTTGTCTATTTTTTTTATTTTTAACCGAACATATCTTCACTTTCAAGACAGTCATAGTACAATACAAGATAGACGTATTACTCTGTTATTTTCTGTCTATCTGTTTATGCCAAATATAGCGGTTAAAATTCTAAAAAAAAAAAATAGACAGAATGACTAAAAGGTTAACAGTGACAAAGGTTAGAGACCTTATAATGTGTTTTTCAAAATAGAGAGTTTAAACAGTGTGTTAGTTAAAAAGAACGAGACTAATAAATTATTTACCCAAAAAATATAAAAAATAATTGTAATAAAATGTAATAAAATTTATATAGCCTAGTATAAAGACTAAATGTTTCTATAAAAAAAATATAAAGAATAAATGTAGCCACTAAAGATCCAAAAATTCCCTTCTTAAAATGCTAAAAAAAATGATTTAATATTATAAAAAAATTAAGCAAACCTAATGATTATAAGTACAAAAATGTATAAAGTGTTAAATAAAACTATACAGAAGATAAAGTTAAAAAACGTTTCAATTGTATTTGTGATTTATGAATTGTTATATGAACTGAATATAATATTTTATAAAAATGCTTAATAAAATGATTAAATAATATTGATATAAATATGATTTGATTTGATTTGTTGAAATGAAAACAATGGGCTACCGAATTCGTTGATCTACGAACAAAAGTGACCAAATTATTATTAAGGTCGTTTAATAGACTCCTGCAATTATCTATTATGAGCTCCAGTGTCGAACAGACGCTAGTTTCTCACTGTAGGGCATATACTAGCATTTGTGAGTCCGATTCGAGCATAAAATTCCTCCACCCTTTCCTCTTCAGCCAGCTTAACGCCTCTCTACATGAGAGAGCCTCAATGAGTAATGGGTCTAACTCAAAATTCAAGGCACCATTCGTTGCAGCAATAAACTCGCCCCTGATGTCCCTTACCACGACACCGAAACCTCCAATTCCCTGACTCATAAATAAAGCACCATCAAAATTAACCTTGTACTTCCAATTGGAGGAGGTGACCAGCGTTCGACTCTCTGAGGATCTCGAGCAGACCCGCTGCTGGTACTGATATGCGCAGCCTGCCACTGTGTTAAGAACGTCGTTGCCTTTCCGTAGGTAATCCCTGCTGCCGTGTTGCTTTGCTGCCACACGACCTCGTTACAGTCGATCCAGATAGCCCAGCAGATTGCTGCAACTTGTTCTATAATGTTCCGCGGCTTGCCAGTTGAGACCTGTTACCAGAACTCAGGAAAAGATACAAAACTACTACTCATATCCCCGATAGGTGAGTAGTTCCATACGTAGCGAGCGTACCTTCATCCCACCAGGGCGTGGAATGGAGATTCCGCCCGAACCTTACATCACTGACATACTGCGTCTATCTGAACGTGCCTTCGCCTAAGAACTGAACATGTCGGCAAACAATCTGCCAATGTTCTCCATAAGAAATTACGAATTTTTGGAGGTACCTGCAGTCTCCAAACAGATTTCCAATCTACCCCAGCAATATAGTGACGCGGATCAGACACTTCCCACATATATAGCCTGCTGATATGCACTGCTAATAGAGAATCGGCCCGAAGTTGACCAGTGCCAGCCCCACGAATCCGCTACCTCTCGTAAACTAAGCTGGACTCTTGAAATTAAGGTAGCATCCCTCTCAGTAAACAGTCCTTGGACCAAGTTCATATCCCATCCCTGTTCACCTGGAATCCTCAAATCTAATACCATCTCGCATTCAAATCCCTCCATTCTGTCACTTTCCACAAACGGATTATCATCCGGTAACCAAGGTTCCTCCCATAAATTAATGTTTTCCCCTGTACCTACAATCCTCCACACCCCACTAGTGATTATATTATGGGCAGCCATGATACTCCTCCAAAGGATGCTTGGGTTATTGTGTATCCCTGCCTCAAAAAACGCAGAGTCAGAGTAATATCGAGCTTTATATACCCGTACTACTAAGGAGCTTGGATTTGAAAGTAGGCGCCACCCTTGTTTAGCTAATAAAGCTAAATTAAACTATGCATTTGCCGAAATCGTAAACCACCCTCCGACTTAGGAATGCACAATTTATCCCAGGCTTTCCAGTGGATACCAGAACCCTGATTTCCTGTCGAACGCCACTAGAAGGAGTTCATCAGCTTCTCCAGGTCATCACATAGAGATACATGAAGTAGGAATAGACTCATAGCATATGAGGGAATATATTGCATGACAAACTTAAGGAGAATTTCTTTACCTGCTCTTGACAGGAATTTGGCCTTCCACCTGTTCAGACGAGCCCGAATCCTATCCTCCACATAACGGAACACCTCAGATTTATTTCTTCCCACCAGAGATGGAAGCCCTAGATACTTGTCAGGTAATGCAAGCATAGAGATGTTAAATAGGGAGCTTAAGTCTGAGCATAAATCCTGATTGCAGTTCTTACTGAATGAAATAGAAGACTTATTAAAGTTCACCTGCTGACCGGAGGCTTTCTCATACATCAATAGACAGTGTTTGACGGCATTACACACCTCTACAGTACCTCTAAAGACAGATAACTATCATCTATAAAGAACAAATGAGAAATAGGCGGTGCTGAGCAGGCCACACGACAATCGTGTATTAAACACCTAGATTCCATGTGAGTTAACGAGGCTGAGAGACCTTCCACACAGATCAAGAACATGTAGGGGGAGATAGGGTCTCCCTGTTTGAGTCCTCGGCTTGGGATAATAGGACCGATAATATGCTCACCACTCACAACATGATATGAGGCTTGGGTGACACACTGCATTACAAGCTGTATCCATCTATCATCAAAGCCCATCGTTTCCATCATTGCACACAGAAAATTCCATTCCACCCTGTCATAGGCTTTAGCCATATCCAGCTTCAGAGAGATAAAGTTGTTCCGCCCCTGAGATTTCTTGTTTAAGAAGTGGTTAACCTCAAAAGCAAGCTTAATGTTATCCGATATTAGCCAACCCGGAATAAAATCACTCTGAGCATGAGAGATGATGAGATGAAGGACAGACTTTAGCCGGTTAGTAATCGTTTTCGACAGAATTTTATATATAACCTTACACAATGCTATGGGCCTGAGATCAGAGTCCTTTTCCGGTTTTGATTTCTTCGGGATCAGTATCAGATGAGTATCATGGATGTTTTTCGGAAGTTTACCTGAATTGAGCCACTGCAGTGCAGACACGAAGTAACTACATCCTGCCCCACCAAGTCCCAATAATGTTGATAAAAACATGGGTTGAAACCGTCAGGGCCCAGACTCTTATCCGGATGCATAGAGAAGACTGCGTTCTTAATCTCAGTGCTTGTGAAGGGTCTTAGGAGCCACTGATTATCAGTTGCCGATATTCGGGGCTGAATACTATTCAGAATAAAATCCGGGTCACTGCCAAAAGATGAGAAGATGTCCCTGAAGTAATCTGAAATAAACAATGGCAAACCAGAGGACCAGTCACCCATGAACAAGTGCTATCTTTCAAACTGAGTATAGTATTCTTCTTTCTACAACTGGAGGCCGCTGCGTGAAAGTATTTGGAGTTAAGGTCCCCTGCCTACAACCAGAGCCTCTTACTCCGTTGTTTCCAGAATACCTCTTTTCGTAACAATAACTCATCCAGTTTTTTCCTAGCCTCAAGAAACAGCTCTTGCAAATTCGGACTATGTCCAGACTTCAGCAGCCTAATATCCCTCTGACAGGCTGCTATCTCTCGGTGTGACGCCTCATGGAGCTGACGACCCCATGCATTTAGAGTCGCGCCGCAGTCATTCTATTTTTGGGTAATGTCCGCTGCTAGACCATGCTGCCACACTAGCCGAACAGTTATCTCACAATCTGTCTCGCCTATCCAACTATTTTCAAAATGGAACCGTCGGTGAGGGATAGACGCAGGAGCCAAAATCGATAGGTAGAGGGCCATATGATCACTGCTCACTCTATCTTCATTAGAAATTACAGCCCTAGGGAAAAGAGCTAACCAGGACCCAAAGGCCAATCCCCGATCCAACTTCTCTTCAATACAGGCTAGCGACCATCTGCTCTTCTCCCATGTAAACGGGTACCAAATCATCTGCACCTTAGATAATCCACTATCAGATATTTCTTTTTGAAAGCCACGCATTAGGGAATTCGGGTGCCTATTGCCCCCTCTCTTCTCAGACGGAATCAAAATGTCATTAAAGTCCCCAATAACCAACCAAGGCCAGGGGGGCATAGAGCTTAGTGATGTCAGTAGACGCCAGGACTCCACTCTTCGGGCCCTCTCCGGAAAGCCATAAAAATCGGTTAATCGATACTTCGGCAAACCAAGAACATAAAGTTTAACATCAATAGAGATAGGAGAGAATCTGAGCATATTAATTGAACCAGTATTCTTCCAAAGGAAAGCAAGGTCACCACCACAATTCACAGGGTCCACACAGAATAAACCAGCAAAATTAACTTTTCTTTTTATTGCTTCAACTTTAACACGATTACATTTAACTTCCATTAAAAAGATAAAATCTGGTTTTAGACGGGACACCAATTTTGTAAGTTGATGAACTGTATAGGCATTCCCGAGACCTCTACAGTTCCAAGATAAAACACTCATTGCCCCTGCGGGTCTGCTCTTTAGAACCCGCAAAATTCACTCCAACGTTCATACTAGCAGTAGTACCACTTAGGTTCATATTATAGGTCGTAGAACCATCTCCTCCTAGATGTTTCTACATGTTCTGACCCTCGACTCTCTTTCATTTGGCTTCTAAAATATCGACCTCCTCACTGTCAATTTCTGAAACTAAGGAAGCCCCTGCCCCCACTAACACTTCTGAAGCATGGCGGACCTTGCTTCTGTAGTTCTAGTGGCAGGCCTCCAGCCTGTCTCGTAACCTTGGTGATTTTTGGGATTTTGTAGGATGAGCTAGCGCTAACGTTAGCGTTAGTGATATCAGATAGCATGGGTGAGGCTGTTGTTTGTAACGGGTTCATTAGGAGGAAACGTGACTGGGGCTGACTGTATGTGTGTCTGTTTGGTGCTCGCATCCAGGTGTCGTACACTTTCTCTACCAATTCAGGTTCAGCTACTTCTAACAGGGTCGGGCAAAACTTGTCGGCATGTCCGATACAGCCACAATAAAAGCAGAAGGTAGGGAGCCTTTCATACTTGAATTGCACCCAGAAAATAGCCTTGCCTTCCTTGCATATTTTCATTTTCCTCTTAAGGGGCTGATAAACATTCAGTGATACCCGTATATGGAGGTAGGTTCTCCCAACACCGGTAAAGTTATTTGGATCTACTTCAATGAAAGTGCCCAGGAAGTTGCCAATGCTCTTTGCAACCAATTCTGACATAAAGCCTACAGGTAGATCATAGACTTGGACCCATAATTCTGTATCTGTTAGCTGTATCTCTCTAGGATTAGAGCCCTCTTCTAGTTTCTGAATGATAAGAATGTGTTGATCAAAAGTCCAGGGCCCCCCTCTCATGAGCCTATCTCTCTCCAGCGGATGATAAAATTCAAAACGGAACCGATTATGGCCCAACTCCTCAATATAGAGACCCTTGGACGGCATCCATATGTCCACCATAGTATTCTTCGTGAAAGGCACCTTCACAGCTCGGTCGGTCAAGAAGGCTCCCACGTTGCTCCAGGTCAGGGCAAATGGAGTTGCGACGACATCAGCAGCCTAAAGGGTGAGGCCAGTAGCATTCTTAGAGTCCAACGTGATGTGTTCGCATAGGTGAGTGATGGATTCCATTGGGTAGGCGGTGGCAAGGTGACGGCAGCGTTTAGGGTTCGCTCGACAAAAGTGAGATATTCTGATATTCTGATTCAAAATTAAGAAAATGGTAGTTCTACTAAAATATACATATTATTATCTTGAATAAATTATTTTATATAATTAACTATTTTGGGTTTTGGCTTATTAAATTATTTATTCGTTCTGTGAGTAATGCGAAAATATAAATTTATATAAATTCTTTCGAACTTTTAGAATTTAGTTAGATTAAGTAAACAAACGTAAATATTTAATAGGGAAAAAACTAATTGAATTAGAACGATTATGAACAGTTTATAAGTAAAATATAAAGATATAAGTGTAAATGGGTAATTGTTTTTCTAAAATTACTTGGCTTTGATTTTTAAATTGAAATTTATTAAAATACGTATATATTATCAAGCTAAATAGATAAATAAATTTTAGAAAATAAGTTTGTATTTTAGTCTCACAACGTCTATTATCTTATATCACGATCGTACCCGATCTCTTTTAGGGTCATATATATATAGTAATAGAAAGTATGAGCAAGAAGCGGTCTAAGGAGTCACGATAGGAGCATGAATGAACTGAATCTCATATTGAAAATGTAGATAGAGTGACTGTGTCTTATTAGTAAGATCTATGAATCCAAATACATGCAGACACGTTTTAAAACCGTAAGACATAAGGTGTTGGATTTAAACCAAAACATGCAATATCTATATGGTATTAGGTCAGGTTATTACAACTAGTATCAGAATCGATTCCCACATCTGATGTGTAGTTCGAGGACGAACTAGACGGGAGCTAGTGGGCATGTAACGATCCAGTCCGGAGTGGGTGGTCCCGAGATAGAAAGCCTGAGCAAAGAGCGGCCCTAAAAGATGACGATAGGACCAGGAATGAATTGAATCCACATATATCCCAATTCACATTTGGATAGGTGTTAGATTTATGAGTTCTTATATTAAGCATCTGGTCTTCTATGTCACTCGGAAGACCTCCAATTCACATTTGGACACGTGTAATGTGACCCCACGTAATAATTAAAATAATGGGATCTCTTATAATATATGTATATATGGAAGGTCTTCCATTTGATATGGAGAAACGGGTGCTTCTAATAATTTATCTAAATTTAGACCAAAAGAAATAATATCTATATAGTATTCGAACCAGCTGTTACATGTATATTTTAGGATGACAATAAGAGTTGACTTTAGCAATGATATAAAAGTTAATTTTGAAGGACAATTTAATTTTTGAAAAAATAAATTGTGATTTTTTTTATGATAATTTGCGATCAATATTAAAGTATCTCAAAGTAATTGATAAATAGTATTAAATATGAGTCACATGAATATGTGGGTTGCTATAAACTTTGGCACTTCCAATGAATTTTCACATTAAACATGCGTATAGCCATATTAGAATTTCCAAATATAAAATTGTTTAGCTGGCGTTTGCACTGTGTTTCTCAAACTCTATATAATTTGTACTTTTAAGAAAGAGAGGATGTGCAAAAATATAGTAACATTTGCGGATAGAAGTAACATTGACAATTTTACTTTTAATGTTAGTAAGTTGGATCAATGTTAAATATTATTATAAAACACAGATATTTTGATCTTTATTCTGTACCAATTGTACGTAAATTGATTCTAAAAAAATTCATATTTTTGTGATTTAATAATAGAATTGAAGGTTAATATTTTTAAATTCAATGTTGGTAAGTTGGATCAATGTTAAATATTATTATAAAACACATATATTTTGATCTTTATTCTGCACCAATTGTACGTAAATTGATTCTAAAAAAATTCATATTTTTTGTCATTTAATAATAGAATTGAAGGTTAATATTTTTAAATTCTGAAATATTTGAATTTTTTGTCCAACTCGTTCAAAATACAGTTTATTTTTTTAAAATTTAATTTTTCACATTTAATCACATGTTTGTGATCAGTTATTAATGAGTGATAAAATGATGCACATGTAAAGTACAGATGACAAGATTCATGATCGAGAAGGCAATTTGATTAATAATTTCTCCAATTGACTCAACTTGTCAATGTTAGCGGTAAAATTGCTATTGGCTGCCGATGTTAAAGGTAAAATTATACCATTTTAGACGTTATGGATAAAATTACTCCTGAGTATAAATATTGGGGTATTTTTGCACCTTATCCCTTTTAGAAAAAATAAGTTCACAGAAAAATGAATATTAAATTATTATTTTAAATAAAAAACATTTTTAACTTTCCATTTAATTTTAAAAATAGTCTTAATTTTTAATTTAATTTTAAAAATAGATCTAATTTTCCATTTTTATTGTATACTAGAAAAATACCCTTGCTTCGCTTTAGGAAAAAAACAACTTCACAAATTTTATATCTAAACTAAAATACAAAAGAAGTAAATATACACTTTTTCTAAGTTATTTAATCAATAAAATCGATAAAGTTAACTTGTTTATTCCAAATGAAATGATGGATCATACTATATAATAGAAGTACTTTAATTTTTATTAGAATATTTTTCAATAAATTATTTTTTTATCAATCAAATAACGTGTAACTTCATTTTTCTAATAGTACAAATTTACTATTTCGTAATTTTAATTTAAATATGTTCAAATATATGAGTCCTAAAACCAGAGCAAAATAAGATTTTAACTTCTATTTTTTTCTCATAAAAATCAAACGCCCCTATTTTAACTGAAAACCGATTCGATTTCTAAAGACCTCTATTTTTTTTTGGGAGAGAACGTTTTCTCCACGAAGCCTACTTTAACCAAATCAATGTCAAAGTTAAAAATTTGCTCTATCAAAATCGATACTTATTTTTTCAGCACAATTTGAATTAGGGTGCCTTCTATGCTTACTTTGTTTTTAACAAAGTAAGCCTTATTTGGTTATTTTCACCATTGGATGATTGAGCATAAAATTCATCCAATGATGAAAACACACAAAGTAAGACTTACTTTGTTAAAAACAAAGTAAACACAGCTTTTACCTTTGAATTATGAATTTCTATTTCTCTCATAACAATACAACAAAATAAAAATAAAAACATACCAAAATAAAAACAAATCAAAATAACATTTATTACTTTGCTTAGATTTTCAGGATGCGAATGATGTGGAAAGTAAGGGAATAATAAGGAAGAAGGATGTAGGCCATAGAAATCAGGAAAGTAATTAAGGGAAGAAGCCAAACGGTGACGTTTTGCTGCTAGTTATATGTGCAGCACCAAATTTGTTAAAAAGTTAGAATAACAAGGTTATAAGTGAACAAACTTTTTAGGGTAAATTTGGAAGAAATTGGAAAAAAATTGGAATTGGCACTATTCATGCTTTCTACTTTTATAAGTATATATAATCGGATAATCTAACCTGAGCCATGAGGCACAGGTTTATTTTAATAATTAATTACTTTTGTGTTGGCGGTAAGTAATTTATTACTTCTTTTTGGCTGGTAAATTACATTCATGGCCACTGAACTTTATTCATTTTTACACTATGACCTCTCAACTTCATTTCTTCCCGGTATGGCTAAACTTCACACTTTTTAATATCGTTGGCCACTCAATTTTAACTAACTTCTCAAAATGACGTTAACGATCGTTAACGATCTCAAAATGAAAATATTCAAGAATTAAAGTTGTTCAGAACGACATTTACCATGAAACCATATTTTTCATTTTCGAAAATCACATTTTTTGGAGCTTTCTCTCTCTAAAAATCCACTTTCTCTCTCCTAACCAAACAACACCTAAATAACCTCAAAACGAAAATTTTTAAGAATTAAAGTTCCTTAGAATATCATTAAGACTTATGGATTTTTTATTTTTCTTCAATGGTCATTTTGAGGCGTTAAGTAGCCACCAATATTAAAAAGTGTAAAGTTCAATGACCATACATGAAAGAAATGAAGTTGAGTGATCATAATGTGAAAATGGATAAATGATATTCACATTATGATCCATTGAATATTTTCATTTTGAGGTCGTTAACGATCGTTAACGGTCGTTCTGAACAACTTTAATTCTTGAATATTTTCATTTTGAGGTCGTTGACGATCATTTTGAGATGTTAGTTAAAATTGAGTGGCCAATAATGTTAAAAAGTGTGAAGTTCAATAGTCATACCGGAAAAAAATGAAATTAAGTGGTCGTAATGTGAAAATGAATAAAGTTCAGTGGCCATGGGTGTAATTTACCAGCCAAAAAGAAATAATAAATTACTTACCGCGAACACAAAAGTAATTAATGATTAAAATAAACCAGTGCCTCATGGCACAGGTTAGATTATCCGATATATAATTTACCAAATATTTATCAATTTTTCCTCATACTAAATTCTATTCAGAGTAATGTCAAACAGTTTCAGAATTGTTTTCCCACATATACCAAATCTTACTCTTTTTTTTTTTTTTTATATATAGAGAGGGGAAAGGATATCTCCAATCCAGGACCAAAGCCCAATCAAAGCCTCAAGGTTACAGAATGACTCACGGCTTTAAAACATGTCTGTATATCTTATTAATAACCTCAATCACTTCCTTTCCACTTTCGGTGTGGGATTCAGTTCATTCCTACCTCATCGTCATCCCTTTGGGCCGCTCCTTGCTCAGACCTTCTACCCCGGCGCCACCCACTCCGGACCGGATCGTTACAGGCCCACCAGCTTCCGTCTGGTTCGTCTCTGAACCACACATCGTACGTGGAGAGTCGGCTCTAATACCAATTGTAACACTCTGGGCCAATACCATGTAGATATTGTCCGCTTTGGTCCAATTCCAACACATTGGGCCTCACGGCTTTAAAATGCGTCTGCATGTATTGGATTCTCATCTTACTAATAAACCTCAATCACTCCCTCTCCACTTCCGATGTGGGATTCAGTTCATTCCTGCCCCCATCGTCATTCCTTTTGACTGCTCCTTACTTAGGCCTCCTACCCCGGCGCCACCCACTCCGGACCGGATCATTACATCAAATCTTGATCATTTTCGTTTATTAAAATAAATATGTGTTACACACACTTCAAATTCATTTATTAAAATAAATATGTGTTATACACGCTTCAAATTAAGAAACGTACGGAAATATATTAAAAGGTTATAATAATACATTATTGTTGTAATTTAAATATATTAGTGATTATAATAAAGATTATTATTGTACTCTGACTATTAAGTCAAACAGTTGATTAAAATGGATGCTTAACAATATCAAAGAGTTCCCCCTTAAATTTCAATCTATTTTTCTTTTGGGTAAATTTCAAAAACAACCCCTGTGGTTTCATGTTGTTCACAAAAAACCCCTATGGTTTGTTTTTACCAAAAAAAGGACCGTGTTATACGCCGTTACACGAAATAAGGAAAATGATTTAACAGTGTTAAATCTGATGACGTGGCAAGGGGCAAAATTGTCCGAATTAAAATAAAAAAAATAAAAATAACAAAAAAGAAAAAAGAAAATTAAAATCATTAAAAAAAAACCCAAATCTTCTTCTGGGCCTTCTTCTTCTTCGCCTCCTTCTTTATCGTCGACCGCCAGCAACGAACTCAAGGCCTTCTTCGCTCGTTTCACTTGGTCATCTCCGATCGGTTGTTGCTCCAGAGCGGCGACGACGATTTCAGCGAATTTCAAGCACTGGCGGACGGAATCAACGCCGCTGGAAATTTTCGATTCCAGATTTCTGGAATCGAAAAAAAAAAAGAAAGAAAAAAAGATTGAAGCTTCCTTACCAGAAAACCCAAATATTCCTCTTCCATCTCAAACAAACCATCTCTCAAAAAATATTGAAGCTTCCTTATCAGAAAACCCAAATATTTACAATTTTGCTGAAATCTGCAGAGCTACAAACAATTTCCCATCCAATCCTTTCTCTTTTTCCTCTTCATCCTCCTCTTGGCGCTGTCAAATTCGTCAGAAAGAAGTCATTCTCTTCCGTGGGAAATTCCACCACCGTGAACTAGTCGAACTGCCGGAGCTTCAGCAGCCGCTGTCCACCATCTGCAGAAGTCATCATAGCAGCTTGATCAAGCTTCTAGGTGCCGCAATTTCAGGAAATTATATTTATCTCGTGTATGATTAGCTAATCGTCTAAGAAATCGACAAAACCGTTCATAAAGTCTCCGCCAATCTTCCATTGTTAAAAGTAAATGCATCGTTCACCATCGAGAGGGGAGATCTGAAATTAAGGAGAAGGCACGCAGAGAAGATGAGTGAGCAATACGGTGCGTTAAGGGAGAAGCATTTGATGGCAGCCGGAAACGGGAAAGGATAGCTGCTGGAGACGCCGTACGGTGGAGGAGACGTCGTCCAGAAGAAGAAGAAGAATTTAATTTTCTTTTTGTTTTTTTGTTATTTATTTTAATTTTCTTTTTTCTTTTTTGTTATTTTTATTTTTTTATTTTAATTCGGACAATTTTGCCCCTTGCCACGTCATCAGATTTAACATTGTTAAGTCATTTTCCTTATTTCGTGTAGCGGCGTATAACACGGTCCTTTTTTTTGGTAAAAACAAACCACAGGGTTTTTTTGTGAACAACATGAAACCACAGGTGTTGTTTTTGGAATTTGCCCTTTTCTTTTTTAGTGAATCCTTTCCTAAAAAAAAAAAAAAAAAAAAAGTCTCAAAAGGATTATATCACAATATTAACTTTCACCCCAACATTATAAATATTATAATTTTATTTGATAAATTAAACAAATTAGACATCATTAAAAATGTATATATATAATGAAAATAATATAATTCAAGATTAAAGAGAATTTCATTAATAATATTTAAAATTGGTCTAATTTTCCATTGTAAAATTACATTATTTATAACATCAATACTCCTTTTAGGATTAATTCCAAAAAAAAAAATCATGTGCTTACACTTATTTACAGATGAATAACTGTGGTTTTTTAAAAAAAAAAAAAACAAACAAACAAACTATGGTTGTCACCATCAGAAATAATGACATGGCAAATGGAGTTCTTATGTTAAGGACTCGGTCTTCCATTTCACTCAGAGAACCCTCAATTCACATTTGGACACGTATATTGTGACTCCCTGTAATAATTAAAATAGTGGGACTCTTATAATATGTATGGATCTATATTACACGTGTCAAAAGATACATGGAAGGTCCTCTATTTGGCATGAAAAACCGGATGTTTCTAATAATTTACCTGCAAATGACCTTAAAAAGAGATTCAAGCACAATGGTCCCTTCCTTTTCAGCTTTATCTTATCTAAATTTATTTTTAACCTTTTTTACTTTTCAAAAGTCATAAGTATATTTCTTTTAGATAAATTTTAAATAAAATCCATGTGATTTCACTAATTTTCAGATAAAGGACTGTGGTTTACTTTTTATCAAAAAGAGGATTAAGGTTTCGCACTTGGATTAATACTATTAAAACCATTTTTAACGTCCTGAAAATGAAAATTTTCAAGAATTAAAGTTATTCAATGTCATATTTTTTATGGAACTACATTTTTTATTTTTGAAAATCATCTTTTTTGGAACTCTCTCTCTAAACATTAACTTTCTCTCTCTTTACCAAACATCATCTAAATAATCTTAAAATAAAAAAGTTGAAGAATTAAAATTGCTTAGAATATTAGTAGTTCTTAAAATATGTCATTTTTGAAGTCGTCAAGGGTAATTTTAATAGTATCAATTGAAAAAATCCTTATTTTGCTAAAGTTAAAAATCTCAGTCCTTACTTTGAAAAAAAAGTAAATCTGACAATTAGTGAAACCACAAAAATTTTATTTGAAATTTACCCTAAAAAAATATATGTTTTGACAAAGGACTAAAAAATATATTTATTTTTTTAGTTTAAATAGTTTGAAGCATTAAACTTTGACATCATTTATGCTTTATAATGACTAATAGATGTTACTTAGGAATAATGGTGAATGTGACATTTTTAGTAAAGTGCAAATTTGACCCTAACATATAAATTTGTCTAAATTTAACTTTAACATTTCCAAGCAAGATCGCCCTTAGCCTAAGTTACCGAAAATTTGAAAATACTGATTTGATTGATATTTTACAGTCACATCAGAACTTCAAGCCATCAATTACGTCTAAAATATTTAACGTGTCACAAATACAGTTACAAAAATCTATCAAAATGTGAACTAAGTCTACCACATACAAGTTGATTACAAAAAAAAAAAAAAATGCCAAAATGTTTACTAATATAATAACAAATACCACAAAAAATACGTTATCGAAAAGTTTGATATAACAGTTAACAATGAAACCAATCTTTTCAATTTTTCAGTAATATAGGACTAAATTGATCCTCCTTCGAAACGTTAGAATTAAATTTACATCATTTCATACATTAAGACTAAATCTGCACTTCTTCAAAACGCTAAGACCAAATTTTGTTCTTAATCCATGTTATTTAGTATGATATATATAAAAATTAGCATGTCCTATCGTATTTCTTAAAATGCCGTTAACCACACTGCACCTGTACGAGTACTCGGTGCTTCCTAGGAATAGAGCAATGCTCTTTAAGATGCTAGGAATTAAAAACCGCATTTTAATGCAAATCCAATATTGCATACCATTCTGTTATTGCACATTTCGAAGGGAGCTGGAAAATTTCCAGCAGGCAAAAATTATTGTGTTAAGTTAAGAAGCAACAGTCCGTTTATCCGACAAGTCTCGTTCAACCTTTCTGCGAAAAGATGGACTGTTCTTGTTGCTTCCATTGTTCTCGATTTTCTTCGCAACAGAACGTTGCAGAATCCGGATTGGAATTCCACCGAGATCAAAGACTTTGTCAAGAACCTAAGTTCCGTGTCTGAAAGTCGCGTCTTCCCTGTCGTGAAGGCAACGAAAGTTGGTGGACGAGCTTTTACTTGGGTGAAGTACTTGATCTCATTAATAAGTAACGATATTTTGACACTTAAACTTGAAACGTGATATTTCTTAAAGTTCTTTTTTCCACATTATATGGAAATAATTAATTATATTAAAAAAACAAAAAAAACAAAAAAATAAATCTTAAACTAAAATCTATTAAGTTCAAGTGTCAAAATATCGTTACTTATCAATGAGATAATGATTCGGTTAAGTTTGAATCCAAATTGGGTGAAATTTCACTAATTTGGGATAGATCAGGGGCCAAATGTAACCAAATAATAGGTCAGAGGCTAAATGGTAAAATTTTGGATAGATTAGAGGCCAAATAGTGCTTTAAGCCAAAAAATAATTTTAAAAATAGCTCTGATTTTCATTTTTACCTTAAATTTATTAAGGGTTCTATACATGAATACAATTGACTACAAATTTACAACTAAATCATATCATCAAACTTAATTCTCAATATGTCATTTTTTTCTATATAAACCATATTTTTACACTTAATTTAAAAAGTTTAAACCCCAATTCATAAATTCGAAACTCTTGACAATATATTCTTGACCCATAATGTATAAAGTTTGATCTTTAAAAATAATGATTTTAATAGCTTGATATATTTCAAAATTATGATTTGACATAATTATAAATAGTTTTTAAGAAGTGAATTTCTGTTTAAATTTCCCATTATTTTATTTTCTACACCAAATTCTATTTATCATAATAATGTCAAATTAGCCTTACTCTCATTTTCTCTTTTTTGTTTTTTTTTTTTTTGTAGGGAGAACTTTAGGGGAGAAAGGATATCTGTAGTCTACAACCAGAGTCCAGACAAAGCCTCAAGATCACAGAATGACTTACGAGAGGATGTACATATTATTCCACTTACAGGAATCTAACAACAGTAGAAGAAATCGAGTCTTACTAGTTAAAACACTTATATATTCATTATATGTTTTCATTGTATATTGGATTAACTTAGAATCTATCCGATTTAATTGTTCTGTTTGTTGACGTTGGTTGCTAGCAGAAGTTTCTCAATCCTAACCAATATGGTTGAACCACCAACATCTCTCCCATCACCATAGCCATCAATCCCTACACATAATGTGGTTTCCTCATTCTTCTCAAAGAGATTAACAAGCCTCAAGTCACTCTCCCTTTCCTCAAGAATAATGCCTTCACCTTCCTCAAACTTACAAACAAGGTTATGCTTAAGAGGCATTTTATCAAACACTTGGAGAGCATCACTTGCTACGTTGTTTTCCCCAACATCCTCACCTACAAGAACTCCTTCCTCCTCATCCACACATGAATCCACATTCTTATTCATAACATCATTATCAAATAACCTACAATGAGAATCTAAATCCACTTCAACACTACAAACAACATCACAAACATCCAATCTCTTCCTAGCAATAGAACTATCCACAACTTCAATATGAGAAATTGGAAGTTTAGGATTTACCTCTTCAATATGTAAAGCAGAAAAGATTGGTGATGGATCTTTAGGAGGAACTTCTATGGTGGATTGGGAATCATTTCGGTATCCTTGCTTGAGACTCTCCAAAGATGCCACAAGCTTCCTCGTTAGCTCGTTTAGCATCCGGAAATCCTCCCTAGAAGTCGCTTCATACCTTCTCACGATGACTTTGAGATTTTCCAATCCCTTGTTGGCGGTTACTTCGGATAGTAGAGATGAACTTGGTTGATCCATAGTCGAAAGAAGTCTCCGTTAAGGAAAACGATCGGCTTTGATACCAACTGATACAGATCGGTCTCGGGACGTGTTAGTTTTAATCGTAAACTAACAAAGATGTTCTTCTCTAGCTAAACTAGAAGGAGTGAATTCCGGATTTTATGGACTAAATCCATAGGAATATTAAAATCCTCATTGTTGAAGGTTTCAAGCCTTAACAAAAGCTTCTTGAAGAAGATGATTAATTTGATTGATAAAAAGTTAAACAATTACAAAAGAAAGAGATGTATTTATACCATCTCAAAACTCAAATGACAAATTACATAAAAGGCTAGCTTAACCTAATTAATTAAAGAGTATGGCTAGGGGTAGGATGGGGGTAATAATAAAGGGTGGCATAGGTGTAAATATAGGAGTGGTAGAATTGTAATTAAGGAGTGGTCCCCCCCCCTATCCATAGCATGAAGAATCGGATTTCCGCGTATCTCCTTCACGCTCCGCGCCCCTGAGGGGAGGCCCCGCGTATATGACCTCCTGAAACTGGTTCTCTCCGAAGGCTCGATCCACGCTCTGCGCACTGGACAACACGCTCCGCGTGGAATGCTCTAATGATCTCCCTTCCGCATGGTTTTCTTCCTTTCTTCTTAGCTCTGGATTCACGCTCTGCGTGTTCTGTCTCACGCTCCGCGTATGAGTGCAAGATGCCCTCATTAGTTATACACTCTTCAAACTAAAAAACATACGGAAATATATTTAAAGATTATAATAAAAGAAACAACTATTATTATACTTTAAATATATTAGAGAACTTTTGATTAAAATAGATGCTTAACAATACCAAAGAGTTTGCCCTAAATTTCAATCTATTTATTTATTTATTTTTAATAAATCCTTTCATAAAAAAAATCTTAATAGGATTACATTACAATATTAATTTTTACCCTTAACATCATAAATGATGGAATTTTATTTCTAACATTAATATAATTAATAATATAATTTTATCTTTAACATTGATTGATTAAACAAATTTCAGACATCACTAAAAATATGTATGTATAATGAAAATAACATAATTTAGGATTAAATAGAGAATTTCAATAATAATATCTATAATTGGTCCAATTTTCCATTTTATAATCCTTTTTAGGATTAAAAACAAAAAAAAAACTATATGATTACACTGATTTATAGATGGATGATTGTGAGTTTTTTTTTTTTTTATCAAACAGAAGAATATGATTGTTATCGGAAATAATGATGCGGCAAATAGCATTTTTACCCAAAATTATTTTTACAAGTTAGAAATATATTTTTTATGAATTAGTAATTTATAATATACAATGAATAATATATATATATATATATATATATATATATATATATATAAATTTAGCATTTCCCTCTTATATTTTTTTTTTAGAAATATCGTTTACTACACTTAGAACAGTATTGGACAAACTATAAAATAATATTCCCTTTTTTTATTCTTTTTTAAAACTTAAGAGACACGGATTCTAAATTAATTAAGTAGAATATAACAGTACTTTTTAATAACTTTACAAAAAATAAAGTTTGACGGATACAAAAAAAAATCCTAATAAAAATAAAGAAATCAAAGTCTAATGAAAATAATAAAATAGCCTAGTTTAACTTCTTTTTTATATATAATTTAAATAATTTGAAGTATTAAATGTTCATTTTTTATGAATTAATAACCTATTATGACATTTTTTATGGTTTATAATAGCTAATGAATGTAATTTATAATATACAACAACTAAACCTTAATTCCGAAATGATTCGGGATCAACTAATATGAACCGTCATACAAAATTTAGCATATCCCTCTCGTATTTTTTAGAAATGCCATTTACCACAGAAAATTATTAAGAGTACCCAGTTTTCCATATCAAATGAAGGACGACATGTGTAATATGAACCCACGCATATTATAAGAGGGTCCACTGTTTGAAATATTAGGTGGGACCATAATATACGTGTCCAAATGTGAATTGAGAGTCTTTCAAATAACGTGGAAGAACCGGTGCTTAATATAAGAACTCTTACCACACCCGCACCCCGCACCCGTATGAGTAGTTGCATCTGTGCTTCCTAGGAATAGATGAATGCTCTTTAAGATGCTAGGAATTAAAAGCCGCATGTTAATGCAAACCCAAAATTGCATACCATTCTGTTATTGCACATTTCTAAGGGAGCTGGAAAATTTCCAGCCGGCAAAAATTGTTGTGTTAAGTTAAGAAGCAACAGTCCTTTTATCCGACAAGTCTCGATCGACCTTTCTGCGAAAAGATGGACTGTTTTTGTTGCTTCCATTGTTCTCGATTTTCTTCGCAACAGACCGTTGCAGAATCCGGATTGGAATTCCACCGAGATCAAAGTCTTCCTTCAAAGACTTTGTCAAGAACCTAAGTTCCGTGTCTGAAAGCCGCGTCTTCCCTGTCGTGAAGGTGACAAAAGTTGGTGGACGGGCTTTTACTTGGGTGAAGTACTTGATCTTAGGTTGTGCAGCATGATCTTTCCATGAATGTCTGCTCATTACCTGGGAAAGTAAGCAATTACAGAGATTTTATGAACAATGCAATCCATGGGTTAAATGTACCATTGATCACTGAACTTTCATAATTGTCTCAAAATGGTCACTCAATTTTAATTTGTGTCAAAAATCATCGGGAAAGTGAGGGAGACTGCCATATCAGCAGTAGTAAACTTTCATCGTTCACCAAAACGACACGTAGCTGCCACTTAGTTGACCGACACGACACATGTAACTAGGTGGCAGCCAAGTGTCGTCTGTGTGACAGACATGTGTCATTTCAATCAGTGGTGAAAGTCAACTACTACTGATGTTGCAGCCAAACCACTTTTCCGATGCTTTTAAGTCACTCCGGCGACTTCAAGACCAAAACAACACCTGAAAAATGACGTGGCTGCCACATTAGCAATAATCAACTTTCACTATTGACCAAAACGACACGTGGATGCCACCTAGATGACCGAAACGACATGTGTGAACTAGGTGGCAGCCACGTGTTGTTTCGGACAGCTGTGGAAGTTAACTACCGCCAACGGGGAAGCCATGTCATATTTCCAATGTCTTTTTGCTCTTGGTCGCCGGAGTGACTTTATTGAGACAATATTCATAGTTAAGTGGTTTTATTGAGACAGGCAAATTAAAGTTGAGTGATGATTTTTGAGATAACCATAAAAGTTCAATGACCAATAGTGCATTTAACCCCACAATCCATTTAAAAGGCGGAGATAAACAGCTTAAGTTACAGACCTTTCGGATCCAACGGTTTAATTTAGCTGTAGGTAGTCTTAAACACCATTTTTCATATGTAGTCATGACCTCCCGCAGGACAGCTATGCGGCCCTTACCCTCTAAAGCTGAAGTAAAAATAACTGGAATTCCAGATATCTGCAACAAAGCAAAGTCACCAAATATATTCAAGGAAGAAGCTAAAAATTAGGCCTGTAATCAGCACAATTTATCATTTTGCCCCATGTACTTCAATCCAGTCACATTTGATCCGAATAATTTGCACGATTTGTCATTCTAGCCCCTCTACTTCAATTTCGGCAAATTTTGCTCGCTTTACTTACATTTTATATTGAAAGTGTACTAAATGCTTCGTTGCACAACTAGAAGATCAAAATTTTCGTGTTATGTGATTTGTATACTCCACATGATTATATAAATGCAACAAAAATGATAATCATATTGAAGTGTCAAAAATTTACAGCTCTGAGTTTAAGTACACGGTTTTTAACAGCAGGTTTAATAAATTGCTAGCGGAATTATGAAATAATAATCAAGGGATCACAAAATGACATATTGTGCCAAGTAGGGCAGAATACATCTATAGCCCCTCAACTTTGGCATTACTAACATGATAGTCCTGAACTTTAAAAACATCCATACAGTCATGAACTTTGACATATACTAACATAAAAGCCCAAATGATTGTTGATTAGTGTAAATACTGATTGACCACGTGAAATGTCGGTCAATCACAATCCTTACCAGTTGACTACATGAAATGTCGGTCAATCACACTCCTTTATGAGTCGATCACGTGAAATGTCGGGAAACCACACTCCCTATAGATATTTACATTGGTCAACAGTCATTTGGACTCTAACGTTAGTATATGTCAAAGTTCGGAGATCGTTTATGTCCGATTTTGAAATTCAAGGGTCATCATGTAAGTAACACCAAGTTGAGGAGCCATGGGTGCATTTTACACCGTACCAAGCACAAGGACCAAATTTTAGTTTAATGAAAGAAAAAAAATACAGGACATTACAAGAAATGAACAAACCTGTGGTATGACTGTCTGAATTTCTAGAGGAACAGCTTCCATAACCCTCTCTAATAACTGTGAATTCTTTCTCCCTCTAAGAAGATCCATTTTGTTCACAATAACAACCAATCCACGCCCTTCTTCCACAGCCCGTCTTGCTATAACCACTTCAGCATGTGTCATACTTCGTCTAGCTTTTGCAATCTAATAATCACCATATATGATGAGAAGAATCTCCTCCAAATTATAGTATTATAAGTTGCAGATTGGTTGTTAGAATAGCCATTTCAACCATTTCTATGACATGATATGTAGCTCTGATATTTTTGAAAGTGTGTAACGACCCGGTTCTAAGCGGGGATGGGGTGGAAGGCTAGAACAAGGAGCGGCCCTGAAGGATGGTGGAGTAGAAATCTCGATTTCATGACTAATTGCAAAGATATATTTTCTCACTAAAACCGTTAATAAATAAGAGAGATTTAAGTTGTTGTTTTTCTGCTTTATAATGTTTTGATATGTTAGGAGGGGTATATTCGGATGGAAAGACCACTAGAACTTTTCTTTTGAATATTTGCCAGGAAAATTTGGATGGTTTAGTGAAAAAAGTTTGTCTTTGCAAATGACAGAAACCTTAAGATATTGTGTTTGCGAACTTTCAAAACACAAGCACGTCTTTGCAAATGTGTAAAACCACTTTTTTTTGCATTTTGCCAGAAAAAAGAATGGACTTACTCAGATACATATATATAGGGCAAAGCCACAAAACTAAATCTTGTGGTTACGCACATTTGCAAAAATATTGTTGTGGTTTAAAAGTTTGCAAATACAAGTATGGGGTTCCTCTATTTTTCAAAGATAAAAAAAATTCACTAAAACTATCTTAATTTGCCTATGTAATAAACATTAAAAACAAACTTCAGCGGTGTTTCAGTCTCATTTGTACCCCTCCTAACATATAATAACATTTTAAAGAAGAAGAATAAGGCCTAATACATGTGTTAACGGCTGTACTTGGCTCAAAACTTCAAATGTCCCCCTGAACTTTCAAAAGTTCCAAATGATCCCTATTCTTGCCCAATTGCATTCAACAACCCCCTATTTCTCAATAAAATTTGTTGGATGCAGAAAGCGGGAGACATGCTCCGCCACGTATCAAAGTGCTCGCCACGAGTCAAAAAGAAAATGCCAAATAGATAAATAATTAGGAAATTTTGAAAGTTCAAAGGAAGTTGAATTTTTGGGGTTATCGGATGCAATTGGACAAGAATATGGGGTTATTGAATACAATTGGACAAGAATATGGGTTATTGGATGCAATTGCACAAGAATATGGAGTTATTGAACCAAGTAGAAGGGGCAACAAATGTATTAAGTCTAAAAATAACTAAAACTTCTTATTGTTTAGTGAAGATTTTGAGGAAAATGTATGTCTTTGTAAAAGGAGAAAACCTTGTAACCGTGTTTGCAAACCTTTAACCACAAGAACGTCTATATATATATATATATATATATATAAAGAGAGAGAGAGAGAAATTGAATAACTTTTTACTCAATTCAAACATTTCTTAGGTACCTATTTGTTGAAGTCAAGGGGCTATTTGTCCAAGTTAGTCAAGTTTAAGGTCATATTTATCCTAAAAGGATCATTTGAGCCTATTTTCCAACCCTGTCACAACTTCTAGCAATATTCACTATTTTTGTTCTCAACAAAATAGAACTGTTAGAATGCTTAAAGCTAAGAATAAGGTTATATGCATAAACATAAGACGCACCTCTTCTCCATCAAGCACTAAAGCAACTACATGAGCCCTCATTAGATTTTTCCTTGATTGCATTATGCTCAATGACGAAGGTCCTTTCTGCTGCCCCGTCCTC
Source organism: Euphorbia lathyris (assembly GCF_963576675.1). Lineage (NCBI taxonomy): Eukaryota > Viridiplantae > Streptophyta > Magnoliopsida > Malpighiales > Euphorbiaceae > Euphorbia > Euphorbia lathyris. The sequence continues at coordinate 82,514,475 of NC_088917.1, read as the reverse complement.
TGCAACCAACCTGCAGTGTCAACCTGAACACAAATTATACTGTATAAACAATCAATTTGAATGTACGAGCAAGTGTAAAAAGTCATATTTGGAGCCAATATTCTAAATGTACTAGATTTGATGATGACTAATTGTATATGCCGGATTCCACAATATTTACAAATTTTCACGACAACCATAACTCCTAGATAGACTGAAAAAACTTCATGACAATCTTGAACGCTGATAGAAACAGAAACAGAGAACAAATAGAGAAATAGAGAATTGTATTGATACTTAGCTGAAATTGACAGGAAAGGAAAGATAAAATGAGCTGTGAATGACCTCAAGCTCCCACAGGAAGATGAACTTCCCTCTCTGCTCAAAGAACAGAGCCAAACACACAAATGTTGCTTATTAACATAGTTTTTTCATACCATTTCTTACTCTCCCTACTGATATATTTATACTAACTACATCCCTCTCTTTTCACTAACTAACTCTCAAAGTTGAGGAGGCTGCGAAGGTATTAAGCCTTTATTTTTTAACACATTAAGCCTCTCTTGGACCATCTATGTTATGTGTGTGATTTAAACTCCATTTGAAATGATATTATATACTCAAGGATCTGGAAGACCTCAACAACCCAATTTAAAATAGTAACCCTTGGCTTCATGACTCCTTGGCATTTTAGACATAGTCTATTTATTCACACAAACAGACACCACATTTTTAAAATTAAAAGCGGGTAAGGAAACTTAGAAGCAAATATGTTTAAAATACGAAGCAACAGTTTAAGAATATCACTCTCTACTTGCACCAGATATCAGAACTTACCAAATATATAGTTCTCCCTTGAAATTGGAACTGGGCTCTAACAGAATCTCTAGTCAGACCAACTTCTGGACCTACCAGAACACGTTCTTCTTGTAATAGAGTATTCAGCAAGGTTGATTTTCCAACATTAGGACGACCTACAATAGCTAACTGTAGTGGCAAATTAGCTTCCTCCTCAACCTCTGCTGAGCTGTCATCGAGACTGGAAGCATTGTTATTTTGCTTATTACAACCATCTGGGATTAGTCAAATTGAAACGTAGGATTAGAAGAAGAAAATAAAAATTGCTCCAAATTAAGTCTGTAAAGAAAAATTGCAAGAATCATTTCTTGTAATCCCTAAGAAACCTATCGGATAGGACGATCTTTATGGTCTATATTTCAATCTTAGCTTAGGACACTAACTTATTCGGCCAAGAACTTGCAGTGGGCATAATCGTTTAGCCATATTCTATGGAAAAAAGCATTGCAGTAAAGAAAAAGCCACAAAAACTCTCTCTCTCACACACATAGTTGTTAAAGCACAAGGCGCGCTAAGGGGTCCTGGAGCCTAGGCTCAAGGCGCGCTTGAGGAACACGAGGTGCAGAAAAATATACATATATACACACACTCTAAAGCATAAACCAAAAAAAAAAAAACACTTGTGACCACATAAACAAGACAAAACCACATAAAAACATAATACTAAATGTCAAAAACACCAAGTTAAGTTCATACTTCATTGAGACATTAACGTAAAACAGTAAAAAAAAACACTACTGAAAACGGTATATGTTACTATTCTTATTTACATCTATTCTTATTTAGATTAAGGGTTAAGATTAAGTTTATTTAAGTTAGATTAGTTGTTGAGAATCAGCCATTTGTTTTACACAAAACAGTTGAAAAAAATAAAAATAAAAACCCCTACTGAAAACAGTATATGCTACTGAGACGCACCTTGACTCAGGCTCCAAAGCCCAGGTGAGGCGCACAAGGCGAGAGCCTTTTCAACTGGGCCTCACCCTTCGCAATCAAGGCTCACTACCTTGAGCCTTGTGTAAGGCGCGCCTTTAACAATTATGCTCGCTCTCGCTCTTCTCTTCTCTAGCACAGAAACTAACACAGTTTGCTAAGAAAAAAATGAAATCAGTACATCTGCCATCTACTTAATGGACTTTGGTTAATTCATTTTAATTCAGAGCTTTGACGACCATTAGTGTCATGAAAATTCTATAACATTCTATAAATCCACTAGCTAATAACTCAAATTAATAAAGTCCGGATGCGATGGAATATGAAATGATAGGGGGGAGTTTCATGAGAGACTTAAACTACAGAAAACTTTAGGACTTTGAAATAACTTCATTAAAGTTGTGCAACTAATTACAAATGAAAAATTGGTAGTTCAGTCTGGGAAAATAAAATCTTGCAACGAAAGAAAGTTATTACCGCTCAGGACTTTGAGCATGTAGTCCTCAATCGGAGGTCGAAGGGCATCATAAAGTGCTGTCATACCGAGCCCTGTCTCAGCAGACATGGCAATTGGATCACCAAATCCTAGTGTAAGTGCTTCTTCAGCAGCATCAGTAATGGAGCCAGTACCGTCACACAATGATTCACATTTATTCATTACTACTATAGGTTTTATCCCGGGTGCATGTTTGCGCAACCACTTTCCAACTTCAAAATCCAAAGGGTGCACTCCAGATCTAGTCACATACATATGACACCAAAAACAAGTAAGAAATAAATGGTTGACACTAAATTTGCCTCGAAAACAATGTCGATAGATATTTCATTCCATTAAAAACCAGATGCAGTCTATATATTTTAGCATGTGACTCGCTAGCTAAAGATTCACGTAGCCGAAAAGCTCAATTGAAATACAAAATGATAATTCATAATAGGAGAACACATGGTTTCTCACTTTTGCAGATATTTAGGATACATTTTTTGGATTTCTTAATGCAGTCACACCCCAGTTCATAAAAACATAGTTGTTAAAGGCGCACCTGAGGCAAGGCTCAGTGGTCAGCGCCTCTGTTTGTGTGAGGCGGGCGATGTCAGCCAGGCGCGTGCCTTGAGTTGGGCATGCCTTGAGTGGGGCGCGCCTAGGCACAATTGTAGGGTTTTTTAGGGGGGTTTCAGCTTCTAATCACCATAGAAAGTCTTTAGATGAAGAGAAAAAGAAATAAATTAAGAACGGAAAGGAAAGAGATGGCTGCAATTATAAAGGACAGAAAACGCAAAACACTTGGCAGCTTCTCCTCCATTGATGATGAATAGGGACTATAAAAACTAAAGAATTTAGTCTTGCTTGAGGAAAAGTAGTGTTTAGTTAAAGTTGAACTTTGGTCTTTAGATTTAACTTTTATTATGAATTATGATTATGTTTTAGTTGTTAATTCAAATTTATCTCGTCTCATGCATTTCTAAGATGTTTTAGAAATGTTAAGTGCTATTATTTATAATTTCACATCTTATTTTGTTTTGGTGCGCCTTGTGTCATTCATGCCCGCACCTGAGTCTTGCACCTTTCACAACTATGCACTAAACATCTTATCAAATTTCGGAACACAGAATATGAAATGTTAACTGACCTTACATCTATCAGGAATACAGCAAATTGAGTCCTTGCTAACACATTCGCGGTCATGCTAGCAGTTCTGTGAAGAATAGTCCCTGAAGTTGCTTCGGTTTCTAAGCCAGCTGAGTCCAATACTCGAAACCTCAGGTTACCCAATTTGGCAATACCTTCTCTGATGTCTCTAGTAACATGATCATCTGGTGTATTGTACACAAGAGCCTCTCTCCTCCGAATCAACCTACAGGAAGCCTCAAAAATCAGCTGAAATTGTCTACTACGACACGTATTCACTAAAAATCACGGAATAAGACTAACCGGTTGTAAAGAGCTGATTTTCCCACATTTGGGCGCCCAACAAGGATGACGGTTGGAAGTAAATTAATGTCAAGTTTAGTATAGTCAATTGGTAACTCAAGCACAACCTTTTCTTTTTTATCAATTGCGGCCTCACCAGAATCACTACAAATCATATCAGAATCCAACTGTGAAATCTCATTTGAGCAAAATGACCGAGTAAGCTGACACTTTGAAAGTAAGGTAGACAAGTTCCGTACAGGAGTGAAAAATCTGCTGTCATGTATAACATCAGCACTATCATACAGAAACCCTGTGAAAGTAACAGATACATTATAACACTAGTAAACACCAAAGCAGCTAGGGCTGTAATTGAGTCGACCCGAGCTTTGCTCGTCAGAAAATTGACAAGCTCGAGTTCGACCTCAACGAGCTTTGCTCGCGACCAGCTCGTTAATTTTGTTCATGAACTCCGCTAGCTGAGCGAGTTAATTATATTCATTTGAAATTTCTTTAACACAAAACTAAGATGTTTTACATTCGCCTTTATCGAAATACTATTATTATGAAAATAATAGAACCAAGCTTGATCACGAGTGTGTTCATGAACATATAACGAGTTTGCTCGCGAGGTTTCTAGTCGAGTTTCGCCGTGCTCAAACTCAACTTGTTTATAAATCGAGCCGAACGCCATGCTCTTCATAAAATTGACAAGCTCGAGCTCATCATCCTGTTCGTAAGCTGCTCGCGAGCTTATTCACGAACTTTGCTCATAAAACCGAATACGATCAAGCTTTATCGAGCAGAACGCCAAGGTTTGGCGTGCTCATGCTCAGCTCTTCAGAAAATTGAAGAGCTTGAGCTCATCACGAACAACTCCTTAATTTTGTTCATTTGAAGTTTTTTAATGTAAAACTACAACATAAAACTACATAGTTTTGAAAACGGCAAAACTACATTATTTTAATAAACATATAACGAAGCCTGCTGGCGACCTTCGTGTCGAACACTGTGTAGCTTTTACAGCCCTAGAAGTAGCGACAGAAAAATGTAGAAAAAGTTGAAAATACTTACCTAATGAAGTCTTCAAATGAGCAGGCAGTGTCAATGAATTTATGGAGCTAATGTTTTGAACTTTGTTGCTTATATGTAAAAATTGGGAACCATAATGTCTCCTTCGGAACAAGGTTCGAACCCATGAATGAGACATTCAGCAGATATACAGGTGCCGCCGCAACAATACTTTTCTGCTACCTCACTAGTTCTGTAAAATCTATAAAATGGAAAACAATAATCCAAGAGGAGATGTGAAAATAATTATAATTCATGGTATCATCTGAAAGGGAACTTTTAATCAAAGAAAAAAGAATATACAAAAGCTGAGCACAAAATCCTCACCGAAAACATTATTTAAATTTTACATAATTAGCAGGAATGGAAGGCATCGCGTCAATAGAGGCTGCAACGTCAATCGGATTTTGAGGAAGCGAAGGAGGTGGAGGTGGAGGTGGCGGTGGAGAAAAGAGGGAGAGAAGATGGCGGCGAGGGAAGTAGAGAACGGTGAAGAGAGAATTTTTACACAATTATTATTTAAATTTATTATCTATATTTTATAGTGTCGAAGCTTTAGGCGCCTACAAATTGTTTGGAATTCACTCTCTGTACCACTAGGAAAATTACAAAATTGGATCAAATTGGATGTCTATTTACATACTTAACCTATTTACTTAACCTACTATATATTTAGATTGTTTTTGTATGACTTTTTCAAAATATCCTCAATATTTACGGCGAAGCTGTCTCCTTCTCGTCTAACTTCGCAGATTCCAGCATATACGAAGCCTGCAAAGCTAATATTTAGTTTAATTGATGATTTTAATTAGCATATGCGAAGTCTGCTTGTGTTTTTAACAAAATTTGTTAAGTGGTATATAACAAAAAAATATCAAACAACAACGGATTCTAACATTAAAATCATAACATTATCAAAATTTACAACAAAATTGTCGCAATAACAACATTAAAATCATAAAATTTTCAAAATTTACAACAAGATTGCCACAATAAACTCCTAACAAATCTCTTCAAAGTGAGTACGTGGCGAATCTGGATGGAAATTTCTCTCTTTACAGGAAGTCCAGACTTTTTGGGATGAGAAATGGAAGTCCAGACTTTTTAGGATGGACGTTTCCCATGGTGCACACCAAGATTGGCACAATCTCTCCTAGCGAATCACTTTAAAGTGAATGTGTCAATCTTGAGGGAAGTTAATCCCTATACATGAAGGAAAGTCATCTCCTCTACACCCCAATACGCCGCCTTCCAAAAAGGGATGTTATGTATTCAACCACCTTCAGGAAAAATTAATCGTGTTAGGCAGGAAAAAGGACGATTTGGCTTCGCGAAGTGAGGATTACCGAAGCATGCGAATGTAAATGTGCAGAGAAGAGGATGATTTTACTTAATGAATCGATGTTTTCGCGAAGTCTGTGAAGGCTGAAACGTGACGATCTACGTCGCATATCGATGCTTTCGCGAAGTCTGCGAGTGAAATCATGAGTGAATTCTACTCGCAGACTTCGCGAAATAATCGATTTGCTAAGTAGATCGTCACGTTTCAGGCTCTTTCTCATCGCAGATCTTCGCGAAATCATCGACTACGCAAAGTGATTTTATGGAAAAGCGTAGAGAAAACAATAGATACTTACATTTTTCGCGCCTTTCACCCTTAAAAGCGACAATAACAATATGATAAACTGGAAAAAACGATGGAAATAACGTAGAATAACCATTTCTTTGATGGTAACAAGAAGAAAGAAACCAAGGAACGAGCAGGAACAGGAAGATGAAGAACCATGACTTCGTTTTCTAGGATTAGGAAGATGAAGAATCAAGAGATGAAGAGAGAAAGAAGAGAAATACATTGTGATATCGAGAAATGGTGCAGATTTCGTGCAATTTAAAGGAATATAGGAAGATCAAAAGTCTGGGAATCATTAATGGAAGAGCTGTCAACCGTTTCGCGTAACCAATGAGAAGGGGGAAGAGAAAAGGTTAGGGGTATTTTGGGAAAGTCACACAAAAACAGTCTAGATATGTAGTAGGTTGAGTAAATGGGTTAAATATGTAAACGGGTCTCCAATTTGACCCAGTTTTGTAATTTTTTTTTTAATGGAATAATGAAATTACAAATTCCACTAATTTGAAAGTTGATTTACATATTAAGATTAGTTCACTATTTTTTTATAAATGTAGAAACTTTCGCATTTAGATAAAAATACTTTCATCTTTCCCTTTTTTCATAAACAAAATGGAAGTAGCTACTCCTTTCTTTCTTTCTTTTCTTTCTTTTCATTTTCTATAACAATTTAGACAATAATAAAAAAAAAACAATATAATCCAAGAATAAAGTTTTGTTCATCCAACAATCTAATCAGGGCCGGCCCTGGTTTATAAAATGAGGGGTGCCCGTCCAGGACCTATAATATTAAAGGACCAAAAAAATATTTTTATATTATACATATAAACACGAGATGAATATAAAACATAAAAATTAATTGGTTTACTTGGTATGTGCAAGTGGTTTGTGATTCTAATTTAACTTGTGATTGGAGGTTCAAACCTCCTTCTCTCTATTTCTATTATTATCAAATATTTTTTTCTTTCCCATCCCATTTTATCACTGTTATTTTTTTTTCCTTAAATCAAAATTATCAATTTATGGATTCAATAAGAAAAATAACTATTTAATCTTTTCCAAATTTTTTTTATTATCCCAGTTCAATTTTTTTTTCTTAAATTTAACTGTCAATATATCTATTCAATATGAAAAATAATATATTTATAGCAAAAAGTATAATTAAACCCTGAACTTTAGCTGTTTTAAGGATTAATCTTCTGGTCATTTATTTTTTCACATTGGATCCTTGGTCATTGATTCTATTATGGATTAGGTCCTTATTTAACTTTTTCGTCAAGTTTGGACTGCATGCATTGTTAGGGCGATTTGGCTTCTTAACATAGACAAATAAAAATAAGAACTTCTTGACTAGGAGAGATAAAAATTAAAAACTAAAACGAAATTATAGAAATTAATTTCCAGTATATTCGCTATTACTGCACTATTGATTTTAGTACATAAATAATTCTTGTTAGTATACTCGCTACTACTGCACTACTAATTTAGCTTTTATGTAGAAAATATTACAATTTTAAATAACGTTTACGAGTTGGTGCAATTTCAAGCCTAGTTGATTAAAAATGAGTTTTTTCATTAACATGAAATGTGCAACTTCAAACCATATTGAGTGACCAGAACGGTGGAGGTTGGAGCGACGATAGAACAAGAAATTACACATAAAAAACCTCATTTTCGTCAATTAAGCTTCAAACTGTACCAATTGATAAACGTTAGGTTTAAAATTACATTATTTTATGTATGAATGCTAATTGCTCTCTCTTAATAACCATATTACTAAATTTGTACCTTATCCCTTGTAATAATAATAAAAAATCATCTGGCCTACATCTTAAAAAAAAAAATAGAATGTATATATGGGGCCTAAATTATCATCTCGCGCCTGGACCTCAAAAAGGTCAGGAACGACCCTGAATCTAATGAATTTTAATTCAAATTCATGTAAGTCTTATGTTAGATTTTACTTACATTCCAATTTCAATTTCATACAATATCAGATGTGTATGTCAAATTCAAATGAAATTAGCTTAGTTTCATGCATTTTGAATCCCTACTACTCATCGAAACTCACATTTTTGTTGAAAATATCGTAATGCAGTAGTTTTCTGCAATTCCCGACACTTGTCATATTTGTCGCATTGCATCACAACAACTGTAGACACTGGAATCAGAACCCTATGATGAAAACCTTTTAAGAGAGATTAACTGAGAAATCTCGTTCAAAATAAAAAACGATGTCCTTTGATCGATACACTCGATTCTCCAAATTAAACCTATTCGAAGTAGTATCCCTACAACTCATTTTCCCGCTTGCCTATGATGCAGACATATTTGATCTCTCCCACAAATGTGTAGGTCCATACCATCCATTCTTGCAAGCTTGAACATATTGGAACCCAGAATGACAATACCTTTAGTCCGCCAGTTACATTTTTCAACATCTTTACATTTCACTTCAAACAAAGACTTGTTTGATTTGTACACCTCCCATTCGAAGGAGTTTTCTATCGCATATTTCCCAAGTGAATCTTGAAATTCTACTTTGTTTAAGAATATATCATTTGGCCTTAAAGTAGACTTCCGCTTGATTGCTTTGATGCAATCAGAATCACCGCCGCAGAACATACCTTTGGAAGCCATCAAAATGGATTAGTCATCCTTTTCCTTTTAGCTTCATCGTCACTCTCATATACACTATCTTGGACCTGATCAGATTGTTTGGATGTTTCATGAATACCTTTTCCAAGATTTTGATTCTGATGGATATCTACCTCATTTTCCACATTATCAACATTCTCGTAACAATAATCATTATCATAATGCTCATCATAATGATCATGATTATCATAATTCTGATAATCATCATAATTCTGATAATTATCATCATTTCCACAATCATTATCATCATTAACATGCTTACGAGTCTCAATTTCGATAGTGGGATCATAACTTACTTCTGGTGGTTTGCTCGGCTTAACATGTCTGTCCTCATGACATCGCAGTACTTCCACATCTATTGTTTGCAGACTTAAAGTAACATACAATGGAATCAAATCGGTCGGATTCATTCGGCGATACTCTCTGAATCCCATAACATCATCATCGTCATTAATAGGTGCTACTCTTCCACGCACTTTATTTGGAGTGTATGTTGCTTGCATGGACATTTGTAGGTCGTATGATGTTGAATCAACACGTATGGCGATATAAACTCTCTCTTTTAACTTTTGCAAATCAATTTCTGTTGACAAAACCAGCAACTTCGATTTACCACCGACGTATGTCATCACATCTCTCACTGTGTTCCTTTGGCCGTTCCAAGCAAAAAAAAAAAAAAACCCGTACACTTCTCTTTGGTTGACATACTTCTACATTTATGAAACAAACACATAATCAAAACAATGTTGTCGCAAATGCTACAAGGAACAAGCAAATGCTAGGATTGTTGGGTTGGGGGGTCGATTTTCCACGTTGTGTGTAAAAAAAAATTACTAAATCGAATTTGTTCAAATTTTTTTCATATATATACGTGCTATAATCTGAATAGTCAAGAACCAATTTTTATAACCAATGTAAAACTTCTCAAAATTAAGCTACATTGTATTGAAGATTCTTAACATATACTCCCTCCATTCCATTATATAGGTCATTCTAGCAAATTAGTTTTTTCCCTAAATATAAGTCATTCTAGGATTCCAATGCTTATTGCCCAATAGTGACATGAGAGAGAATTATTTTTTGTATTGGTACATGTGTTTTTTAATATTCCAATGCTTATTGCCCAATAGTGACATGAGAGAGAATTTTTTTTAGTTAACCAATATATTTCTTAATTTGTGTGAAATACCCTAGAATGACTTATATAATGGAATGGAGGGAGTAAAAAAAATGTGTCTAATAGAAAAATTCGGATTTAGGGATAACCTAATAGGCTAAAAAATTGGGTAAATTCCAAAAAAAAAACCCTGTGGTTTCATGTTCTTCCAAAAAAACCCTTGTGGTTTGTTAATACAAAAAAAGGGACTGTGGTTTGCACCGTTACCCGAAAAACGGAAAATGACTTAACGGTGTTAAAAGTGCTGACGTGGTAAGGGGTAATTTTGGAAAATCGATTTTTTTTTTATTTTTTTATTTTTTCCCTCTCTCTCCTCCTTCTTCTTCTTCCTTCTTCCTTCTTCTTTCTTCTTCTCTCCTTCTTCTTCTTCCTTCTTCCTTCTTCTTCTCTCCTCCTTCTTCTTCTTCTTCTCTCCTTCTTCTTCTTTCTTTTTTTTTTTTTTTTTAAGTTTCCGGAAATGTGGAAAATTTCCGGAAATCTGGAAATTTCCAGAAATCCGGAAATTTTCCACTTTTATTGGTTAGCATGATTACCCAAGATCAAAATCGCTGGGTATATTCACCGAACTTCAAATCTGTGTCGTTTTGATTCTTCAAATCTGTGTCTTTTGTGTATATCTTGATGGCGGAAGGTCCAGGAGAGAGAGCGCAGGTATGGTTGCAAGAAATTTCCTTGGAGAATTTGCAAATTGAAAATTGGATAATTTCAAATCTCACTAAACCAATTTGATAAATAAAATCATCCAAAAGATATACACAAACTCAATGCTAATTCTTATCCATCAATTTATGGCATAAGATTGAAATAGGAAATGAAAGGTTAAAAGTCAGATACTTTGTAAAATCAAAAGCATACCTTTAAATTGGTGGTTCAAGCTGGCGAGAGGTGAAGAAAAGAATAGATCTTGATAAGCATTTCTAACTTATGTTAAACAAATGAAATAAAAAGCTTTATGACAGGCCTAAGGTTTTAAAAAATTATTTGATAGATATACAGTCAATTAGATGAAGACGAATTGGGTTCTTCTGCTCCGATTTGGGTTTTTCTTTTTTCAATTGAAATGGATCTATTAGAGAGATAAGTTAGTTTTGGAAAATTTTCAGATTTCTGGAAAATCCAGAAATCTGAAAATTTCCAGAAATCCGGAAATTTTCCAGATTTCTAGAAAATTTCAGAGTGTCCGAAATTAAAAAAAAAAGAATAGAGGAAAAAAAAGAAAAGGGAAGAAGAAAGAATGAAGAAGGAAGAAGAAGAAGGAGGAAGAAGAAGAGAGAAGAAGAAGAAGGAGAAGAAGAGGAGAAGGAGGAAGAAGAAGGAAGAAGAGAGAGAGAGAAAAAAAATAAAAAAAATTCGATTTTCCAATTTTACCCTTGTGTCACGTCAGCACTTTAATGGTGTTAAGCTATTTTCCGTTTTTCGGGTAACGGCGCAAACCACAGTCCTTTTTTTGTATTAACAAACCACAAGGGTTTTTTTGGAAGAACATGAAACCACAGTGGGTTTTTTTTTGAATTTACCCTAAAAAATTTAGAAATTTGGATTTAAAGAGCGCTTAACTGGCCAAAAAAATTAGAGTTTTGGATTTAGAGAGTGCCTAACAGACCGGATTTAGAGATGACCTAATATGCAAAAAAAAAAAAAATTAGAATTTTAGATTTGGAGATGGTCTAAGAGAACCTGAGCACCCGATCTAAATTTCTTGAAGATGGAGGGGTCGGAAGCACCACGACCTCAAATTTTATGGAGACAGAAGGCTGAAACTACTCGTAGTCATGATGGTTTCGGTGGTCGGAGAGACCGGACCCCGACCGCCTTGTATCGGCTTCTGAGTCCTGTTAAGTTTTTATTCAATTGAGTGAAATAGGATCGAAATGTAATTAAATAATAGTTTAGTGGATAAATACCAACAAAATTTAGATAAATTAAGTAAAACAGTGGTTTAAGTCTAGATCTGTTTATGGACTGGGCCGGGCTGGGCTCGGACTGGGTTTAATAGGGCTTTACATATAATTACTTTGTCCAAGTCCAACCTAGCCCATCTATATTTACACCGGGCTCGGGCCGGATTGGGCTCGAATATAAAAAGTAATTCCCAAGCCCAGCCCAGCCCGCCCATCTAATATGTTGATATTAAAAGAAAAAATCTAATGTATTTATTATTAGGCTTTATTGATACTAATTTTTTTAAGTTTTTTTCATTATATAATTTGTAAGAGTATTTTTTTTTTTTGTTACAATACAGACAGGAGGAGTGCACAACCTAATTATGGTATTGACTAAGATATATTATTATTAATTTATTCTTAATTTGTAATTTTCTATTTTTCTATCTATTACTCTAATAAAAACCCGACAACACAAAAAAAAAATATCTATTACTCTAATATACTATACATAATTAAAAAAAATATATAGTTAAAAATATTATAAAATCGGGCTGGACTGGACCGGTCTCATTTGAGATTTTGAGATGAATCTCAAACTCAACCCATTTTATGTGCAGGCTTGAACGGGTTTAAATCGGACCTGACCAAACATCGAATATAAATATTTAAGCCCATCTCATGACTGATTGGACGGACCAATGGACTCATAAACAGATGTACAGTAAAACCTCTATATAGGAATACTCTATATAAGAATAACCTCCAATTTGTTATAAAAAATTTCGGTCCCAACTTGGGCCGGTTATAAATAAGAATAACCTCCCAAATGTTAATTGTTATACATAATCCAAGTCCCACCTTTAGAAACTATACATCTATATAGGAATAATTATGTAAATAATGTATATATGTATTAAGGATTTAAACAAAATTTATTAAAAAATTTAAAAATTATTGAGATTAAATATGAGTTGGCACACAAATTCCAACTTTAACTATAAATTCTTACCATTTTCCTATAAAACTCTTTTCTTTATGTATTGGAAACCAAACTCAAAACTCTTCCAATTCTTTAGGTATTGGAAATAAAACTCGTAGACTTGATATGCTAAACATTAATTTGTTTTATTAATCTATTCTATTATACATTGTGTATATAAAAACTAAATCAATGTGTCAAACAACGTTGCATAATTACTTTTTGAATAATAAAAATTAGAGAGTTCTTATTGTTGTTAAATTTATAAACTTTAAGTGTTGATTTTTTTTTTTTTTTGGTATCAAACTCTATATAAGAATAACCTCCCAATTGTTATACAAATTATCCGATCCCAAATGTATTCCTATATAGAGGTTTTACTGTATTTAAGTCTAAAACTTTAAGCTAGTGAAAACCACACAAAAAAAGAAAATGTCAAGACCAACTTTTATTGGCTTTTTTCAAGTCAATTTTATTCGATTCATGAATTCAACTAAATAGACAAAATAAAGTCAAATCACCAAATAAATAAAATTAACTTATTTGTCACACCTACCAAGAATCAGTGATAGTTATTTCTACCACCATATAAAATAGTGGGTTACTAAATCCAGCCACTAATTTATACTTCTAGCCGCGTGAATAGATCGAACTATCCTTTGCACTAAATTTGAAAAAACTCAAAATCTCTCAAGAACCCTATACGATTTTTTCTCAAATCCGGACAAATTAGTGAACCGAATCATGGATGGTGACAAAAGCCGTAAAGAGAAAGCTAAAGTGGTAAGATTTACCGTTTTATTTCGTTGATTTTTACATCGAACTGAAATCTGTGGGGCTTTTTTTGAATTCACCGGAATCGCAGTCGGGCGTATGAGCATCACGCCGACCTGTGGTTCCGGCGTGAGACAATCACGCCGACCAGTGGTGCGGGCGTGATAGCCACATGCCCGCACCACTAGTCGGGCGTGATGCTCATACGCCCAAACCGCAGGTCGGGCGTGATGCGCTTACGTCCGACTAGTGGTCTTGGCGTGATTCCCTTACGCCCAAGGTTTTTTTTATAAAAATTTACATTATTTAGTGTAATTTAGTGTAATTTTATTAATTTAGTGTAATTTTATAATTTTAGTGTAATTTTATTAATTTAGTGTAATTTTATAATTTTAGTTTAATTTTAGTATAAATTTAGTATAATTTTAGCATAATTTTTACAATTTTATTAATTTAGTGTAATTTTATAAATTTAGTATAATTTTAGCATAATTTTATAACTTTAGTATAATTTATTATAATTTTATCATTTTAGTATAATTACAATTATTTACAATTTTATTAATTTAGTAGTATTTTAGCATAATTTTATAACTTTAGTATAATTTACATTATTTACAATTTTATTAATTTAGTGTAATTTATAATTTATATGTTACCATTTTTTATTAACTATATGTAATTTTTTTTGTAGACGGAGCGGCCTACTAGGGGTGGGAAATCCATCCCGTCATCTGCTCGTCGTTTAGATATGGACGGCGAGGATGATACACCACAACATACGAGATTGCGTGGTATTGATATATCCGGTCGTAGGCGTAGAGGGGCTGCGACGGGCCAGTTGAGGAGGGGACCGATTGTGGAGCAGCCCGATATTGATGGATCGGAGGGGCGACAGATTTTGATGACAGAGAGCCTGATAGCGATACTTTTGAGGACTACCTGGATGTGGCAGCTCGGGCAGTGCGACAGTCTACAGTTGCACGTGATCGCGAGGTTGAGGATAGCGATGAGCAGCCGACCCTAGGGAGACAGCCGACCCAGCGCGTAGGAGGTCGTTTTGCGAGTACATGTATTTTTTATAATTTTAGTATAATTTTAGTATATTTTAGTATAATTTTAGTATATTTTAGTATATTTTAGTATTTTAGTATAATTTTAGTATATTTTAGTATATTAGTATAATTTTAGTATCATTGTAGTATATTTTAGTATAATTTTAGTATAATTTAGTATAATTTTAGTATATTTTAGTATATTAGTATAATTTTAGTATTTTAGTATAATTTTAGTATAATTTTAGTATTTTTGTATAATTTTATTATATTTTAGTATATTAGTATAATTTTAGTATTTTAGTATAATTTTAGTATATTTTAGTATAATTTCAGTATAATTTAGTATAATTTTAGTATTTTAGTATAATTTTAGTATAATTTTAGTATAATTTTATAACTTTCAGGGACAAGCAAACGTCCCAAAGCTAGTGAGGACGAGAGCTGGCTAGTTATTGGACCGGTGGATGGTGGCCCCGTTGATGGTTCCGTGATTCCTAGTTTTCTAGGACATGTTGCCTCACGGATGCTGGGATGAGAGATTCGGTCGTTTCTGACATGCTACAACAGATCATCAGCATGCCGAGATTTGTGTCAGTGGTTTTCTGGTGCGTCACCCGAGGTAAGAATAATATAGTGTGTCAATATTTATTGTAATTTGTATTTTTAACTATAAACATAAAAAACATTCAGTAATTGTATAAATTGTATATGTGTCATTTTACAGCTGAATGAGATGATCGAGAAGACTGGTTGTCTCACTTTCCACATGCCATGTTTAAGAACCTCGACACTCCGCTGTTGACTGCGTTCGTGGAGCGGTGGCAGCCCGATACGAACTCCTTCCACATGCCGTTCGGGGAGATGACTATCCAACTGCATGATGTGTGGCAGATTCTTCGGATCCCGATCGACGGTCCGATGGTGTCCGAGTCTCCCACTACTGACGGGCTTCATGCCATGTGCATGATGATGTTTGGGGTGAATCAGGATCAGCTTCTATTGTCGGGCCGACATTTATGGGGTTGTGGAGGTGTATTTGTTCAGGCTGTACACGGGCTTGTCACCCAGGGTAGGGATGATGCTACTCGGGCCACAGCGTGGATGTGGCTTATGCTTGGATCCACTCTGTTTGTTGACAAGAGTGGAGATAGGATTAGGCCGGTCCATTTTGCTGAGGTTTACGGCGGTGTCAGCGGGGCAGCTAGACTATCATGGGGGTCTGCTACACTTGCCATATTGTACCGGCAGCTGGGGATAGCGAGCAGATGAGACTGTTCAGGTATATACGGATGTTTGACCCTACTGCAGGCATGAATATACGAGTATTTTCTGGTGTTCTGGCCGCATAGAGGAGCTCACTTGATCCCAGCTGACCATGCCCGTGCACTGAGATGGGAGGTCGGGTACCAGGCAAGACGACCACCCGACTAGATACCATACGCGGGCAGCTGGACCGTATGACGGCGGCAGAGGTATTTTATATGGACTGGTATATGCGATATTCGCATCCTCATCTCCTTCATGCACCACATGCTGGACCGGTACAGTATGCTCGCGCCAACAGCGAATTTGTAACTTTATTATTATTTAATATTATTATTTAGTATTAGTTTATATGTGTTTAATTTTTAATATTTATTTATTAATTTTTTTTTTTTGCAGTGGGTTAGCTGGTTGTGGCGTGTCACCCAACTAGCGGCTACCCACCGATCTGACGAGGATGCTCCACGCATTAAGAGGGAGATGGATGAGTTTATGGATGCGTGGCGTCGGGCGAACTAGATTATTATTTTTTTTTTTTTGTAGAACTTCATACATTTTAACACTTTTGATATTATATTTACTCTTTTATGTTTATAAATTTTTATGTTTATTGATTTTTATTTTAATGTTTATGTTTTTAAATTTTATTTGTTAAAGGATAATACGAGTTAAAATGCCGTAATTTTATTTCTAAACGGATAATTCGAGTTACCACAATTATGAACTATTTTTTTTTGTGATTTATTCATGCGGGCGTGAGGTAATCACGCCTCACCATGTGGTGAGGCGTGAGGCTATCACGCCTCACCGTAGGTACGAACGTGATAGTCCCACGCCTCACCGTGTGGTGAGGCGTGATTACCTCATGCCTCACCACAGGGTGAGGCGTGATTACCTCACGCCCGCGTGCCGGGAGAGGTTTTTTCCCCCAATTTCCCACCTCAAAGCCTGAAAGGGTACTTTCGTCCTTTCACGGGGCTAGAGGTGGGAAATTAGAGCTGGGTTTAACAACACCCTATAAAATATGATTATTGGCGTATTGCAATCAGATGGTAAATTACACCCTTGGCCCCTCAACTTTTTCCTTACTATTATTATGACTTATAAACTTTAAAATCTAGGGTTAAGGTACAAAAATACCCCTAACGTTTTGGGTCAGGAGCAATTTTACCCCTAACGTCTAAAATGGTACAATTTTACCCCTAATGTTTGTAGCCAAGAGCAATTGTACCCCTAACGTTGATAAATTGGATCAATTTCAGACACTATTATAAAATGCAGTCATTTTTTTCTTTATTTTGCACCAATTGCATATCAATTTGTTCTAAAAAATGATATAATGTTTTTTTTGTAATTTAATAATAAAATTGGAGATTAATATTTATAAATTCGGTGAATTTTTTGATTTTTTTTTGTCTAATTTGTACAAAAGACAGTATATTTTTAATATTTTTTCTTATTTTTTTCATATCCCAACATATGTTTGTGATTTATTACTGATAAAATAACGCATGTGTTTAGTGTAGATGACAAGATTCATGACCGAGAAGACAGTTTGATGAATCATTTCTCAAATTGGCCCAATTTATCAACGTTAGGGGTAAAATTGCTCTTGGCTTCCAATATTAGGGATAAAATTGCACCATTTTAGACGTTATAGGTAAAATTGCTCATAACCCAAAACGTTAAGGGTATTTTTGCACCTTAACCCTAAAATCTATAATTATGGCTCTTAAACTTTACATCTTACTAATATAATGATTCCTGAAACAATAATAGTTTTTTTTTACTATTACAATAAAGTTGAAAAAATAATATTATAAACAACTTTAATTCTTAGACTTAATATATTTATTATCTTATGTACTTGCTCCAAAACTTTAACTATCCCTGATTGATCCTTATTTTTATTATATTTTTTATTTAATTGCATTTAATAACTTTATTTATCAATAAATTTTGTTGGATGCAAAAAAAAAGGACAGTTAAAATTTTCGGATTATTGAATTTAATTGGATAATAATATAAAGTTATTGAATGTGATTGTGCAAGAGTGAAAGCTATTAAAAGTACTTAAATAAAAATAAAATATTATTTAAGACTCCACACTTTAACATCAAATAAACAGTAAATAATAATAATAATTGAATCAAACAGATCCTTAGTGAGAAATTAGGGATAAACAAATAATAGAATACAACTTCAGACCGGTATAAAGGAGTGTTTGGTTACTGCTTTTCGACCTCCTGTTTGACTTTTCATTTTGAAAATGAGAGTTTTAGGTGTTCGGTTAAACACCTCATGTTTGCCTTTTGTAGCCGAAAATTGGTTTTTTATAAAAAGCAGGGAATCCCTGCTTTTTGGAATAGCAGACTTTCCAAATAGCAAACCATAACAATAAACAGCAATATCAGGTAAAACAAATTACCCTAAGCAGATAACAGAATATGACTCTAGATCAGAACCAACCCGAAAACCGAACTGAAACCCACATAAGCACATGTAATAGAAAATCTAGTGTTTGACATCAACTGTTTTAGAAACACAATTCCCAATAAAATTAGACATAACAGAGAATCAGCATCTTAAAATCCAATCAAGAATCTTTAATAATGATTTTGTTTATAAATTATATTAATATACGTAAAGTGTATAGCTTATAAATTGAAAACAATAAAAAAATAGAAGTAAATTTAAGTACAGTACTGAACTGTTAAGCTAAAACTAAAATATATACTATGACTTCGATTCGGTTTTGTTCGGTTTCAAACTGAACCGAACCAAAAACCAAATTTTGTATATATTGAAAACCGAACCAAATTATAATTTGATTCAATTTGGTTCGATTTTTTCGGTTTTGCTTACTTCCAAACCAAGATTTCTAATATCAAATCAAAGTTCCCTACTTTACGCACAAACCAGAACTTAAACACCGCACTTTCTGCACGGAAGCATGCTTGCAGACTGAACCAAAAACCGAATTTTTTATATAGCAAACACTAATTGAACCGAATTATAATTTGATTCGATTTGGTTCAGTTTTTTCGGTTTTGCTCACTTCCAAACCAAAATTTCTAATATAAGATCAAAAGCTCCCAAATTTCTGCACAAACCACAACTTAAAAGCTCCCCAATTTCTGCACAAACCACAACTTAACACCACACTTTCCGCACAGAGCCTGCAACCATTTCGAAATTATCCGTTTGGTTCTCGTTTTTGTAGCTTCATTCTTACTGTTGTTTCACTCCAAAAGTAGATATAAAGTGTTTGGTTCAAACGAACAGCAAACAGTAATAATTGAATCAGACAGAATCTCAGTGAGAAATTGCAGATAAGCAGATAGAATACGACCCCAGATCGGGAAAGGACAAGCAGATATATGACTCAAAGGCCGGAACCGAACCGGAAACTGCATAAACATATGTAATAGAAAACTCTAAATCTAGAGTTTGACATCAACTATTTTAGAAACACAATTCCCAATAAAATTAGACACAACATAGAATCAGAATCTTAAAATCCAATCAAGAATCTTTCATAATAATTTTGTTTATAAATTATATTAATATAGCGTAAAGTGTATAATTTATAAACTGAAAATAATAAAAAATAGAAATAAACCTTAAATATAAGTAAATTACCGATCTGTAAAGGTAAAATTAATATATATACACATTATATCATCCCTTTGGTTTTATTCGGTTTCAAATTGAACCGAACCCAAATGAACCAAAAACCAAATCTAACCGAATTATAATTTGGTTCAATTTGGTTCGGTTTTGCTCACTTCTAAACCAAAATTTCTAATATCAGATCAAACGTGCACAAACCACAGCTTAGAACGCCACACTTTCTGCACAGAGCCTACAAGCATTTTAAAAATATCCGTTTGGTTCTCGTTTTTGTAGCCTCATTCGGTCTGTTGTTTCACCCCAAAGAGTAGTTATAAAGTGTTTGGTTCAAACGAACAGCAAACAGTAATAATTGAATCAAACAGAATCTCAATGAGAAATTGCAGATAAGCAGATAGAATACGACTCCAGACCGAGAAAGGACAAGCAGATAACAGAATATGACTCAAAGAACGGAACTGAACCGAACCAGAAACTGCATAAACATATGTAATAGAAAATCTAGAGTTTGACATCAACTATTTTTTAGAAACACAATTCCCAATAAAATTAGACATAAACAGAGAACCAGAATCTTAAAATCCAATCAGCAATCTTTTCCAAATTCATCAACTAGAATAGAATGGACAACTGGTTCTGTTTTTAACTTTTTACTTTTTTTTGAAGTTCTAAAACCTTGTCTGCTGCTTTGTTCAATTGATGTCATCATCTTCAGCTTCACCTGCATCTAAGTTTTAAACTCTAGCCCTCTTTCCGCTGCAACCCGGACATTTGTATTGCTTGATATGCTCAGCCTTGGCAGGAGTTATCTTCACACATTTCCCATGGAACCATCTCTCACAGATGTCACAGCAAATCCAGAATTCATCGGTGCCATAGCTTTCACCGCATGCCCCACAAGTAGCACCTTGCTCGTCATCTTCTTCTTCCTCTTCTCCACTTTCATCATCTTCTTTCGGTGGTGGAGACATCTTTACTGGCTTGATATGAGTTTCGATTTGGCGAGATTGCTTGAATGCCATAAACAAACAGAAAATAAAAATGATTAAACCGAGCAAAAGAATTAAAGAACAAGGGAATGAAATGCGACGTGTAATTTATTTACCATTTTCCCACTCGATTTGTTTTTGCTACTGTTGTTGTGAGTTAATGATTGATCTTTCACATGTTTTGCGTTTCCTGACACAACTTCAAATATCGTTGGGAGTTCATTTATCATCTGGAAAAGCCTCTTTCTGTCAATAAAATTCAAAGCACAGTCAGATAAGACATTTGTTCATTTTATTCAAAAGTCTAAAAGTGTTGGTAACTCGAACCATAAGTATTGACCGAACTTGACCCAATTCAGGCTTTTCACATAATCAAATAGAACATTTATAAGATCAATTAAGGATTACAGAAGAAAGAAGACAAGTGCAAGAACGAAACGTTTCATATTAGAACGAGGCAGATTGTTGTTATCTGAAAATCAGAACATGTCAATCCCATGAAAAAACTAATTAAGCAGTCAAAACAACTATCATATGAAGGAGATGTAACTAAATGTATCATAATAATACATAATCCATATGGTCGGCAAGGGGTGTAAATCTCTGACACGACAACACAATTTACAGAAACAACCCGACTGACAGGACTAGAATTATAATTACATTCTTGCATGTATATCGTATATCACAATATAGAACATATATATAACATAAGTTGCATAACACAATTTTGATGCGATAACCCGAAATGTCACCCCCTTCTATTCTAAAGGTTCATGCTTCAGTGGAGCAATTGTGCTATTAAAACCCGAATAACAGACTCCTGAAACAGGCCAAAGAACAAAAAAACTATGTAGATGTTGCAATCAAGAGAATCATAGACGAAGCATCATATTCTGAGTTCATATAGTGGCAAGCATCTAAACTGTCAAAGCGTCCCCAAAATTTACAGAAAACAAAAAAAAACAAAGAATTAAGAGAGCAGAGCAGAAAAGATAATGAATTATACGGTTTTGATCACGTGGACCTTAATGACCATGTAAAATTTGGTTATTCACCATTAGATCTAGGCTTATTAGAATCCTAAGGTAGAGATTCAAAACATCCTAAGGCTTAGATTTTATAAGCCTAGATCTAACGGTGAATGACCAAATTTTACTTGGTCATTAAGGACCATGTGACTAGAAAAGAAAACCTAAATGAGCATGCCTGAAACATAATCTCCTCTAGAAAAGATTAAGAACACTTTCAAGAAACATTCTAAAATAGCAGCATGAACCAAAATTTAGAAGCAAATGTTGATCATAAATTCACACCTCTATGACGTAATTGGAAACTCCAAACCAATACTACGAAAACTGCCAAAAGAGAATAGCAGAGCTATAAATGAAATAAGATAACAGGCCAGCAAGCTTATTAAACACACAGAACGTAGGGAATATATCACTATAAAGAAAAGAAAAAAACTCTGAAACTACCTACCTACCAAGGGATGACACGATCATTCACATGAAGTTCATGTACTATTCAGGCAACCATAGTTTTAAGTAATCCTCTTATATCTATACCATAAGATTGACCTAGAGTAAGTCAACGTCATAACAGCATACCTCTAGCTATTTGAGGATAAATTTGCTAAAGGATAAACTGAGATGGAGATAATGGCAAATTTGAGTACAATGATGAGATGTTCTACAGCTAGTTTTGCAGTTTCGGGATCTCAGAGAACCGTGAAACTTCTCCATATGGAAAGTAGATTATCTTGGAACAAGTTCAAAGAAGGCTCCACAGAACTGTAAAGGCTTAAATTTTGGTAAAAGATAAGCAGACCATATCTTTTGGTCATGTCTATTTCGTTTGGGAGCTTACCCAGTTAATGTCTTACATGAATGGTTAAGATTCGCAACTACTGCTATTGAACATAACAGATCTAACTATAATATATCGTATGATAAAATCAGCAATCATAGTTATCCTCTTATGAGGTTGCAGCACATTCTCAACAGTTGCATATCCATACTAACACAGGCTCCTGTCCTGAAACTCAACAGTACATCTTTCAGTAAACAAGATGCATAAATAGGTCGGCATTCATCAAATAAATATTTGATATAAAAAGTCCAAGGGACTCCACTGATTCACTGATGCAGGATGACTTCAACATGATGGCAATACGATAAGTAACTGCATAATGTTGTATTTAGTATTTTAACAAGAAATAATAACTGTAAACTTGAGGACATTAGGAGTATAATAACAAAGAGAAAAGCTACTCGTACCTTTCGTTCTTACCAAACCCGAAGCGCGCACCAAAATAGAATGCTACAGCCAGCAGCCATGAATCACTATGAACTGCAACAAGTGATAACCAGTCTTTCTCTTGCATTCCATCTCTAGCAAAATTTATACCTAGTGCTGGCTCAGGAAGCTCTGGAGGCACCTCCTCCACAGGCAGGTTGACTTCCCAAGTCTCATTTGGAAGTCCATAAAGACACAGATTCTCCTTATCTGTAAATGCAAACTTAAATGTTTCAGAAACAAGCTTTTTGAAATTCAAATAAATCCCAAACTCCCACCAAAGACATCTGAAATACATGAATTACGACTTGCAAGAAAATCCATACTATTGAATTTCAAAATGATAAAGGAAACAGATGACAATATTTCTGCTCAACTGATACGTTTAATATGACAATAGACAGTTCTAAATTCTAATGAGATGATAACTACAACAATACCATATAGTACAGAAGCCACTGTTTAAGGTAGTACTACTACACAAAACATGATAAGATCTCAACATATCCCCCCCCCCCCCCAAAAAAAAACAGAGGGAGAGATAGTTTATATAAAAATTGCCTATGTAACTCGTTGAGATAAAGGATTGGTTGTTATAATGTTGACTAGTTGTAATTGCAAAGACAAACGATAAAACCAGTATTTATATCCCCAAGATTCCATATCCAACCACATATCACAAATTTATATAAATAATTCAATTTTTAGTATTTACAGCATTCATAACACTTAGAAACATGCTTCATTGCATAACAATATATTTGCTACCAATCCTCCAAGTGGATTCATGTTGAGAGTGGATTCACGCACAAAATCGTTATTAAACTACCATCTCAAACAATGTTTCAATAATAGTATGCTCAAGTCGCACCAAAACGATACCCAGAGGCTCAAAAGAATTTAGACATTAATAGAAGAAAGCATAACCAAAACCTGCTATAAATAACAGCAGTCAGATGCTCAATATATGATCAACCAAATGTATGTTTTTACACGATCATATTATCACATATATTAATTTCCACTCTCACCCAAGCATTTTAGTTATACAAACTGCATAACCCAGGTCCCTTCAAGGCCAAACTAGTAGCTATGGGTTACAATCAAACACATGGTATGGATTAGCATGAATCTTTAAATCTTGTAGCTAAAAGTGTGACAGTTAGAGTCATGTTAGCAGTTGCAACAGCTAAAGGATGGGCTTGACATCAAATTGATGTTAATCAACTAAATGTACTTTTCCACGCTTATGCATGAAAGACTGTCACTCTCAGCCGAGTATCTAAGTTATATACAAACTGCACAAACCAGCTCACAAGTGCCAAACAAATGTTTTAGAATATAAAATGCAATTGATACTTAGTAGTAAAATCATATTTCACTTAACAGTTGGAATCTCCTAGGGCATAGAAAATAAAATGATAAGTATTAGCAGTAATAATACACTTATCATCCTATTGTTACAATAGTAAAGGTAAAGTCGTGATTTAATAATAACTTGTTCAAATAAAATATAATCTACACATATTAACAATACCAACAAAGTATACAAGTCCATATTCTCTATAATTCAGTCTGAAACTTCACTAAGCAAAAGCAGAAAATACTTCCATATTGATGTTCCATACCCTTGACTGATAATAATCTAGCATAACATTTCCCTTCATTTTCTTAAAACAATGATGAGACTAAATCACATCATACCTCTTAAACTCAAAAATGAATAAGTGACATGTTCACTGAACCAATTAGCTACAATAAAAAAGATATAACCTAACCTTTATTACAACTATGAACAACTCAACAAGTGTAGAATACAGCAGAAATTTCCACAAAAAGGAACAAATAGAACAAGCCAGCTTCAACAAATCAAACTGAAATGGGCGATAGATTTCTAAAATCAGGCAGCTCTCAACAGGAAAAACACCATCTTAAAAGAATTTCTGCAAGCTAACTCTTGCTCTGCTATGTTAACATTTATCACCTACTCAAACACAGATTCTCATATGTTGAAAGAGAGAAATGGAAGTACAGTTTAAGAAACACTACAACAGAAAAATTAAGGCTGAACAAATTCCTTTCCCAACATCTATGTTCGAGAACAACAAACCCACGAACCATGAATCATAAAAATCGCAGGAAAAAAAATTGCCCATAAGCTTAATTACTCAGTTCAAGAGTCAACGTAGTACTATCTGAGAAGAGTGTGTAGAAATTCGAAACAAATAGCAAGACGACCACAGAAAATCGAGCTTAAGGGGAAAAAAAAGGAAATTCAGAAATAAAACCAGAAACTCACCCGGGTCGCACTGTTGGTAAAACTTCTCAACATCTGCAACAAACAAACAAAGAAACCCATAAGCGCGAAGAAGAAGAAGAAAAAAAACAGGAGAAACCCAAAAACATACACGCGAATGAAGCAAAACCCAATTAAACAAATCCGCAGAATTACAATTCAGGCTGTAAAAACATGAAAAATGATAATATCGAACCAATAGTGAGAGCCTTGATCAATCCAGCGCGTCTGCCTTTGAAGTCGCTAAAAACTTCTTCTACGGTTCGAGGTACAGGTTGCGGTATGCTCTCCATTTCCCTTGTTCGTCTTCAAAATCAAAAGAATTCTAATTTTCCCTCTTTTTCCTCTCTCTCTCTCTCTCTCTCTCTATACAAGGATTATCTTATACATATATATAAACAAGATGGGGGGATTAGATGAAGAAGTATGTATAATGATAATGCTTCTGGTTGAGTGTAATTGAGAGTAATAATCGTATTAATTAGGGTTTTTTCTCTCTGTATCCAATGAATTTTAGGAAATGAATGAGAGAGGTATATTAGGGTTTGCTGTTTGGATTTTCTAATTTTACTCTAATTGGGGAAACTAGAAAAACAAAATATGAGAGAGAGAAAGAGCTTTTTCTAAACTTTATTGTTATTATCTATTTTTTATTTAAAAATAATCACAATTAATTTGGTGGTTTCAAAAAAAAAAAATATTTAATTTTGGATTGTCTCTAATTAATGATTAGGCGCAAATTTTGTTAACAATTCATATTTCTTTTAAGGAAATTCATATTCTTTTAGGCTAATTAATTTATTAGTCCCTCTATTTTGATAAAATACATTTTTTAATTTCTATATTTTAAAAAACACATGATAAACTCGATGAACTGTTTAGTCCCTAACGTTTTTCTCGGTAGTCCATGTCGTTAGACTTTCATGAAGATTTTGTTAGTCAATTTGGATTTGCGTTCTTCTTTTCCTTTATTTTCTTTTCCTTTAAACTCTAATGAATCTGAAATCAACTTTGAGTGTTCTTCTTCTTGATTTTCTTCTTAATCGTTCAAATTCGTAAGCATTGGGTCTGTTCTTTTTCTTATTCTCCATACAAATAGCTTCTTCTTATAAATTGGATTTCCTCTTCTAAAGTTTGAAGGTAAATAGTAAATGGTAATTTAGTCATTTCCGAAGTCATAAATAGTAAAAAATCTAACAAACAAACGGAAGGACTAAACAGTTCACTGAGAAAAAGGTTATGGACCTTATCATGTATTTTTGAAAATACAGGGACTAAACAGTGTGTTTTATCAAAATATAGGGACTAATAAATTAATTACCCTTCTTTTTAAGGAAATTCATTTTTTTTAATAAGCAGTAAAAAATACTTTTGATGTTAATGGGTAAGAGCAATTTTACCACTAACGTCTAAAATGGTGCAATTTTTTTCATAATATTTGGTAAGTTAGATTAATTTGAAAAATAATTCATCAAATTGTGTTTTCTCAACCATAAATCTTGTCATTTCCACTGTATAGGTAGGTCACTTTATCACTAATCAGTAATAGATCACAAATATATGGGTAGACGTGAATTTAAAAAAAAAATCATATTATGTTTAGCACGAGTTGGATAAAAAAATTCAAATATTTCATCAATTAATACAAAAATAAATCGATTTGGCCATTTTGCAAAAACAATCTACGTGGTTTAAAAGTTTACAAACATATATATGTGTTTTTTTTTTTTTTTTTTTTTTGCAGTTTACAAACTCATCCACTCATTCAAAAATTATTGTCATGAGTATTTACAACAAAAATAAATGATTTGAAGCAATTAAAAAAACCGACTTTGCAAATTATCCAAAACTCAGTTTAACTTTGCAAATTAATTAAACCACAAGTGTTATTTGGGTGAAAAATTTAATCACATGTCCTTTTACTACAAAATTAATAAAGTACATACTCTCGTTTGCAAACTTTTAAACCACGATGACTGATTTTGCAAATCAGCCAAACCACAAGGTTTATTTTTCTATTTTTTCTTTAAAATATTAATCTTTAATTCTATTACAACAACAACAACAACAAAGCTTTAGTCCCGAAATGATTCGGAGTCGGCTAACATAAACCATCATATAAAACCGTGAAATCAAGTCGTGTAAATTCTCTACATCCACTACCATATTTTTCTCAATCCCTAGTTAACTCATATCACTCTCGATCACCATCTTCCAAGTTTGCTTAGGTCTTTCCCTACCCCTCAGTATTAATATGCAATCGATGTAAAATACGGTGATAAAATATATATGTTTTTTTAATGATGTCTGAAATTGACATAATTGATCAACATTAGAGGTAAAATTACTCTGATTGCCAATATTAAAAATAAAATTGAATCATTTTAAATTTTAAAGATAAAATTGCTCTTGACTTTTAACGTTACGAGTGTTTTTATGTTTTATCTCTATTTTTTTAAGTGTTGAG
Source organism: Euphorbia lathyris (assembly GCF_963576675.1). Taxonomy (NCBI): domain Eukaryota; kingdom Viridiplantae; phylum Streptophyta; class Magnoliopsida; order Malpighiales; family Euphorbiaceae; genus Euphorbia; species Euphorbia lathyris. Next base: position 82,486,620 of record NC_088917.1, on the reverse strand, counting down.
AATTTGTTTTTACATTTCTTTTAATTAAAATTGAGCATATGTTTGTAATAAAAGTTGAATGATGAACTTCTTATAAATCCGGAGGTAAGGGTTAAATTTGTCATTAAAATATTATTATAGAATGTCATTTTTACTTTTATTATTATACAAAACGGTCAAATTTTATTTCATGGTAAAGAAATTAGATCAATTTTAATCGTATTTACTATATTCTAAAATAATATTTATGGAAATTAGCGATGATAGAGTTTTTTTCCTTAATAGATTATTGTTTTCTCAACTTGTCCACCAAGTTTGATTGAAATTTGAAATTTAAAAGTGTTTCGGTAGTTAGGGATATAAATGGGACAGAGATTTCCGTCTTTATCGGTGACCCGTCCTGATGAAGATTGGAATCTCAAATAAGGATTCCATGGGATGGGGATAAGATAATTTTTTCTCCCGTGATGGGATGGGTGAGGATTCCCGTCTTTGCCCCGTTAATCCCCGACTATTCCTTGTGGTAATTGATTTATTTGGATGATTCAAGTATATTTTAATTAAGTGATTGGTTATTTTTAATTTTTTGTGATTTGGAAAATTTGAGGGTGATTGTTAATACTTGATATTATTAGTCACTGTCTTAAACGTTTTTGTCCTTACTGATTTTTTTTAAATATAAACGGCGATTCCCTGCAGAGAATGGGGAATGAGGAATGTGGATAACGTTTTTGGAACATCTGTAAATGAGGAATTAATGAGGATCCCCACGGGAAGGGATTCCCCACGAGATGGGGAAGGGGATAAGTTTGCCCCCGTTTAGCTCGTGGGGACGGGATGAGGAATCCCCGACTAGTCGGGGATGAGGATGGAAAATGCATTCCCCAGCTCCGTCCTGCCCTATCTGATGTAGATTGAAATCGACTGAATGTTTTAATAGTAAACCAACAAAGAACCTGATCTTCTCAAGCTAAACTTGAAGGTTGAGCTAACCCAATGGATGTGAAATCCAAGCTCTCAATGGAGGCTATAAGTTTAATTCATCAAAAGTTGTGGAACATTACAAAGAGGAGAGTTTAAATACTCTCCCAAATAAAAAGGGAAAAGACCAAAAGCCCATGAATAGGGTTTTGGCCAAAACATGTGCACAATGGCAAAATAGGGAGATAGGATAATTCATGGCAAAAGAGTAATAAGAAGGTAATGGCAAAACAGTAAATAATGGTGGCAGAAAATGGTCCCCTCAAGGTAAGAACTTGGAGGAGAAGTATTCTCCTGGACAAGTACGCCCCGCGCCCTAGCATCTACGCCCCGCGTATATGTGCCTCTGAACTGGGAGATGCTGGTTCGTGCTCGTTACGCGCGGCGTCTTGTGGAACACGCCCCGCGTCATTAGGCTCCTGAGTCTTAAGGTTCGGTGGGTGGAGATCTACGCGTGGCGCCCAAGGTGTACGCCCCGCGTGTTTGACCTTCTGGGGAATTTCCACCTCGGGGTTGTCATCCACGTCCCGCGTACTACTGGTGGCGCCCCGCGTCCCCGCATTTCTTGATTCTCCTCCCATATCCACACTCTCCACGCCGTGCGCCTGGATAGACACGCCCCGCGTGCCCTCTGTTTTGGTTTGTTCTTCCTTTTCCTTCAAGGGATTCTCTCGATTAGCTCCTTGCTGCTCCGGGCTCGGGCTTAGGGATAAGATGCCCTCATCACTATCGATAGTCCATTCAACTTGTTTAAATATTTCGATAGCCTTCTTACCTTATTTAAGATGTACTCAATTAAATTCTCGGTTGCAAAGAAGTAAACTGTGTGTGAAAGGTGTATTGCAAGTGTATTGAAAAAGTAAAATAAATTGATATAGCAACACGTCGGACTTGGATTGACACGTAGGAAAAAAGAAAGAGGTTAATTAATTTTTTTACCATAAAATCCCTAACTTTGTGAATCATATAATAACACTGTTCACTTTTTGCTGTGTTTTAATAGTATTGGGAGGAAGAGTTGTTACAACTGGAGCAAAAAACGTAAAAAAGTTCTACCAAATTAACATGAGATATTGGATTTCATGGTGAATAAAAAATATTAATCTTTTTTCTTTTTGTTCTATTTGTCAGTCCAAGTCTGACGTATCGCTCGCGTTAACTTTTTCAAAACACGCACAATAAATTTTCCATATGCAGTTTATTCTTTTTGCAATCAAGAGATTAATTGACTATAGTTTAAACAATTTAAGAAGATATCGAAATATTTTAAACAAATTAAAAAAGCTATTGTAACACTTTGAAAGTTGAAAGAGCTAATCATGTTTTTTTTTATATAAGTTTAAGGGCGGATAATATATTATGTCGATTTTTTTTATAAAAGCAAAATTAAAAAATATTTTACTATATAATCAAATTCAGTTTTCATTTACTACAGTATAAAATTCAACTTTTTGAATTACACGTAGTAGATTTAATTATTCGCTTTTTTGGAAAGTTTTTAGAACTATATTAGTAATACTGTAAATATGTTAGACATAATTAATGTCTGAAAAGTCTAACTATATTAGTTTTTTTTATTAATTTACACGTGGCAGATTTAATTATTCGTTTTTTAAAAGGTTTTTGGAACTATATTAGTAACACTGTAAATATGTTAGACATAATTAATGTCTGAAAAGTCTAATTATATTAGTTTTTTTTATTATTAACTTACACGTGGTAGATTTTAATTATTCGTTTTTTTGGAAAGTTTTTGGAACTATATTAGTAACACTGTAAATATATTAGACATAATTAATGTCTGAAAAGTTTAATATGACAGTTGAATAATCATCAAGTAAGTTTGTTTAATTTTTTTTTTTTAACATGCTGACAAATTTGATCTTGATTGAAAATGGTATTGATAAATTTCTATCATTTCTTTTGTTTTTTAGAGGCAAATTTAAATATTATCCTAATAGAAAATTTAGTTCACTCTTACTATATTTAAAAAATATTTATAGAAATTAGCCATAGAGTTATCTTCGATTAGTCGGGGATGGGGATGTGAAATGCATTCCCCACCCCGTCCCGCCTCATTTACATCCCTATCGATAGTCCATTCAACTTGTTTAAAATATTTTGATAACCTTCTTACCTTATTTAAGATATGTACTTAATCAAATTCTCAGCTGCACGGAATTAAACTGTATGTGAAAGGTGTGTTGCACGCTTCTTGAAAAAGTAAAATAAATTGACACAGCGACACATCGAACTTGGCACGTAGGAAAAAAAGAAAGAGGTTAATTAATTTTTTTACCATAAAATTCCTAACTTTACGAATCATGTAATAACATTGTTCACTTTTAGTTGTGTTTTAATAGTATAATACAGTGGGGGAAGAGTTGTTACAACTGGAGCAAGAAACCTAAAAAATTTCTACCGAAATAATAGGAGATATTGGATTTCATGGTAAAAAAAATTAATTAATCTTTTTTCTTTTTTTTTACGTCAGTTCAAGTCAGATGTGTCGCTTACGTGTCAATTCGTTAATTTTTTTAAAACACACGCAACAAATTTTCCGCATGCAGTTTACTTTTTTTCTTTTGCAATCAATAGATTAATTTACTATAATTTAAATATAAGTAAGTTAAGGGGATATCGAGATATTTTAAATAAATTAAATGAGCTATCACTTTGAAAATCGAAGGAACTAATTATGTTTTTTTGAATAAGTTCAAGGGCGGAAAATATATTATGTCGATTTTTTTATATAAAAGAAAAATTAAAATAAATATTTTACTATATAATCAAATTCAATTATTTTTTACTACATTGTAAAATTCAACATTTTGAATTATTTTAAAAATTAATAATCATTAACTCATTTAATTTTTTTACTACAGTGTAAAATTCAACATTTTGAATTATTTTAAAAATTAATAATCATTAACTCATTTAATTTTTTTTCTGATTTACATGTAGCATTTTTAACAGATTTTTTTAGAACTATAATGGGAGTAAAATTGAAGTTTTTATATTACTTTGGAAATAAAATTAATTTTTTTCTTTAAAATTAAAGATCTAAAATTTTATTTTATTTATAGAAAGATCTAAATCTTAAAAAAATGTTAGATGATTTTATTATTATTTTTTTTATGAAAATACTTATAACTTCATTAAATTAAATCGCAATAAATATAATCATAAGGAATCAAATTTTAAAAGATCTACAAAGAGACTAAACCGACTATAAAGAGCAAAAAATGCAATGTTTTGAAAATCGGACCGGACCGGCCGGTCGAACCGCGAACCAGTCAAGTATCCGATCCGGTTTTACCTATATAGGTTTAAAAATATCAAACCGCATCAAACCGGGATTGGACCGTGAACCGGTGTTGAACCGGTGAACCGGATTGAACCCGATTTTTTGCCATTTTTTGAAAAAAAAAATACTGAATTAAATAAAAAAGTAAAAAATTATACAAAGAAGCTAAACAGCCTCGTTTTTTTCTTTTAGGCTGCGTTCTTCCATTTCCCCCCATAACTCGTGAACCCTAATTCTTCTTTTTCTTCTCCCACAGCCGATTCCCCGATCCTTGCTAATTCAAATTTATTTATGCTTTTCAAGTCCTAATTGTTGAACCTGCGTCTATGGTAGAGTCTCTCAACTCGCCGATTCCGTCAATCTGATCGCACAGGCTTCTATCGTCTATTAGAAGGTCTGTGATTCAATTTTTTTTTTTGCAATGAGTTGATCATATTCCATTTCTTTTATTCAGTTTGCGTAATTAGTTTTTACATTTAAAGAAGTGAGCTCTAGTTTGTTCTATTCTATGTGTTCAGTTGTAATCGGCAGATTATCTTTCTGGATCATGTCGAATGACCATTGTTCTTCTTCCTTGTAGATTCAACAAATTTGGTACTGATGGAGGGTCAGCTGCAAAGTCTTTGAAACCAAAATTGGAGTGAGTGAGAGATTGAACTTTTCCATTAGTAATTATTTGTTGTTTGTACTTGGTATCTGTTATTCTGAATATTTAACATTTGTGGTGATTGTTATTTACAGCTGAAGGTTGCTGTTGCTGCTGCTGTAGCATTGAAAGGGGTGGGCGGCCTTCTATTCATCATCGGTAGTTCTCTTAGAGCTTATCTTCTGGTTTGTATGATAGTCAATTCGTTTGAATATTGCAATGGCAATGCCTCCTACAGTCTAACTTAAGTTACTCCTTTCCTATGCAGCTTCTTCATCAGGCAATTGCTACTCCGATTATGATTCGTTCCTTGAGGTTAGTTGAATGATTGGTGTTAATTAATTTAATTTTAATTTTAAGTATTGTGTTAAACTATGAGTTTGATTTTAGATATGTGAATTTTTAATTAATGTGTTAAATTAAGGATTGATTATTGATGTGTGAATTTTTATATTATCGGTATGAATTTTGAATTTTTAAATAGTATGTTAACTTAAAGAACTGGTTATTTATATGTATGAAAATTTTAATTTTATGTTCAATGAAACAGGATTTTATTATATATATATATATATATTTTATTTTTTTTGTTATCCGGTTGAACTAGTCCGGTTGAACCGGTTGAACCTATTGAACATTGAACCAGTTGTCTCACTGATTCAACGTCCGGTCCGATTTTCAAAACATTGAAAAAATGCCATAAATACATAAAAAACACAAAACAATAATAAAACATATATTTATCGTAAATCGAAATCTGCAGAAAAGTAGATGTAATCAAATCTTCAGCATTTATGTCATTTCGAATATTTGGATCTGAGTCTTTTTTTTATGCAATCACGTAGATCTATTGATCCACAGATAAGATAAACCGTTTCCGCTCTTGCTAAATTCGAAAAAGATATAAATGAAAGAATAATAGAAAACAGATGCACACGGATGAATTGATAATTATTAATTTAATTGATATTATGGAAAAAGAAAATTAAAATAAAATAGGAAAAGACAAGTCAAACTATAGAAAGGCATAGGACAGTGTAGAAAAGCACAAAATTTTTAGTCGTTATTTTGTTAGAGAACTTTGTGATTTATTTAATATTAAATGGGTAGATGTAAGCATTCTCTTGCACAGTGGTAGATGCAAATTCAATATTTAAATACACAAATTCATAAATTCTAGTTTTGGTCAATAAATTTTTCTTATTTACTTTTTATTTGTTAATGCAAGTGGTCCAAATTTTGGTCAATATCTATCTATTCTAGATCATAAATTTAGTGGTGTTTTTTTTAAAAATAAATTTAGGTGGATGTTGTTTCAGCTTTTCGGAACAACGTTTAACATTTCACTTCAAACTGTAGAAAATATATTGTTTGGTTAAGTTTATATACCAACAACTTTTAGCTTTTTTTAGGGATAAGATGAAAAATTCTCTCAACGTTGACAACCAAGTGTAATTTTACCTTTTACATCTAAGATGGTGCTTTTTAGAAGTTTTTTGGAAAATGGGGGCTAATAAAAAGGTTATGCGAGCTCTTGACGTTGAAAAAGAACGGATGTTCGTGCCCCCTCCATGACTTGCCGTGGAGGTTACTGATAGGGGTATTTTACCCCTATCTTTTAGCGTGATTTACGGGATGATTTCGGGTAAAATAAATAAGTTTAATTACAAAAATAAAGTGTTTTTGATAAATAAAGAAATAAAAATAAATCTCGTACTTTTAGTTTATTTTCCTCGTTTTTGATTAGTTTAGGAAATAAAAACGTCAAGCTAACTTGGCTCTTAAGATTTGTATTTCAGCTACGAGAAAAGAGCAAAAAATCCACTCAATACGCGGGGCGTATTATCTTGTACGCGAGGCGTAAAACATTGTGCCAGAAATAATTGCCTTATCCGCAGGCACCATGTGGAACTAACTCAGCATACGCGGGGCGTATGACACACTACGCGGGGCGTATGACACATGTCGGCAATAATTGGCTTAATCCTGAAAGTCAGACTGCATTGTCTCCCAGAGTCAACTATACCTACGCGGGGCGTACCACTATTTACGCGGGGCGTAAAAGGCAGTTCTTCAACATAAAAAGATCAGAGACTCTTTTACGCGGGGCGTACTTCAGCTACGCACGGCGTAAAGGCACCAATTCAGGCAATAAAACTCCAGAGACTCAAACACGCGGGGCGTATAATCCTCTACGCAGGGCGTACTTGAGTCAACAAGACAACGAATTGGTCCACATGCAGAAGATTTCTGACGGAATGGGCATTTACGCGGGGCGTAGACCAATTTACGCGGGGCGTATCATGGGATTTCTGCACCAAATAATGTTGCTCCATACTTGTGCTTTGTGAAATTACAAACCTACCCTTGCTTGATGTCTATAAATAAGAAGCTCTTGAACTTCATTTGATACCAATTACATACTAGAGAGCTACACTATACTCTTTTCTTTCCTTGTAATTTAGATTCAGATTTTGTAAGTTAAACTCTCCCCCTCGAGAGCTTGTTCGTTGTTCCGGCGTTCCATTTACGTTCCGTTCCACCATTCATCACCAAGCTCGAGAGTTCCACCTCCACGACCTAGGAGACGGCTTTGAGTCCGGTTAGCTAGTTCCAAGGGCGGATTCTCCCTTTTTACTTGCTAATTAGCTTGTACTCTTCCTATGTACTAGGCTTGGTTGTATTTCATCTAATCACTTTCCATATTTATAATTTATGATTTATAATCTCTATTTCCCTTTACGTGTTAATGTTTATTGCTTGTTTTGATATTGATAATTGATTATTGTGTAGGAGAACGCGATTACCGCCGCCATTCGGGCTATCTTTAGGGAGTTATATAGGTGTTGCCTTACCGGAAGTGACAAACCGGAAACCGTAGGAATTGACAAGCCACGAAACTTACGGGCCCTAGTTTCTAATTCCCCCGTATTAGACACGCCTTGACTAGGAATCAAGTAGTCTAAGTGCTTCACGGGTCGGTTCTACTACACTTGGTCGTCTTTGCAAGAGTAAACTATTATCCGTATACATTTAGGGTCATTATTTATCATTGTTATAACTTATCACATTCACCCCACTTCATAGAGTTTTAGCTACATAAATCTGTGTCGCCAATAGTGAGGAATAGTGTGTAGTTGTGTCTTACTTAACCCCAAAGTAATTACCGCTTAAATAACATACGAAACCGAGTCGTCTAATACTTGTAATTATAAATCCCGTGGATTCGATACCCGGTCTTAACCGGATTATTACTTGATAATGACGGGGTACACTTGCCCCTAAGTAGTCGTAGTGTCTAGTAGAGTTAAGAGCAATTTATAAAGACCATATCCATAGACATAGCACATTCATCGCAATACATATTTAAATCGTCATTAGAAAGCTCTACCTAGGCGCCACGCCCATCAAGTTTTTGGCGCCGTTGACGGGGATTTATAATATACTACAATAATAGACAAAAACGTTTCATTGTTAGTTTAAGCATTCTTTTTGTATAAATTGTTTATATATACGTTTGCTAACACTATTCTTTCTTGTTGATAATTCTTTTATACTTGTTTTACTTTATGCACACCCGATCTAAAAGTGTTTCTCTCGTACCTATTGATCTCGAAATTGAACGTACTCTTTGTAGGTTACGTAGAGAAAGAATGGCAAACCCCAACGCCGAGGTCAACCAACCCAACGGAAACCCAAGGCTACACGTGAACAACATCCGTGGGGCCAATGATACGCATTCGATGATGGAGATCCTTGCGCCGCATCGTCCCCAAAATCATAACGGCATTGTCGCTCCCACGATCCCGGCCAACACATACGAGATCAAGGCCGGAATGATCCAACTGATACAACAATGCGGTCAATTCGGAGGGGAACTCCATGAGAACCCCAACGAACATTTGGATAAATTTCTTATGTGTGACGATACCTCTCGGCAAAATGGTGTTCCCGTTGAGGCTGTGAGACTGAAATTGTTTCCTTTTTCACTGACAGGACAGACGTTGGAATGGCTACACTCATTGGAGGCGGGATCCATCACGTCATGGGAAGAGCTCGAAAAGGAGTTCCTTTCCTACCATTTTCCGCCGTCCAAAACAGTCAAGTTACGGACCGATATCACATCCTTCAGGCAGTTGGAATGCGAGGCCCTTCACGCAGCTTGGGCTAGGTTCCGGAAGTTGCTCCGAAACTGCCCCCACTATGACATCCCAAAGCACGACTTGGTAAGCACTTTTTACCACGGGTTAACTCCCACTAACCGTGCGACTGTTGATTCCGCTGCAGGTGGGGATCTATTTCGGAAGTCAGCTAGTGAGGCCTACGAGCTCATTCATGAGCTCGCAAGGAACAATGTGCAATGGCAAGAGGATCGGCTTGCCGGCCCGTCGCGACACCAGACATTCGCTGTGGAGAAAGAGGCTCCGAAAAGCTCCATAGTTGAAATGAACAAGAAGCTTGACTCGTTGATCGCCCAATTAAGCCTCAATAAAAGTGTACAGGTCATGGTGTGCACTCACTGTGGTGGAGACCATGATGCATTTAATTGCCAAATCGGTAGCCCCTTCGCCGGAGATGCCGAAAATGTAAGTTATATAGGAGGTAACCAAAGGTATAATTCCCATCCGAACTCCTATTCTCACCACAATAATAATAATAATAACAACGGATGGAGGCCTCGGTACCAACACCCAAACTTATCATATGGTAACAATAATAACGTGTTGAGGCCCCCATCCGGCTTTGAGCAAGAATTTCGGGAAAACGGGCTCGGACAATCGCAAGCCGCGCCCGGCAATCGAAACGCTCCACCTTCCAACAATGTACACGACCAATCGGTCACGTCCTTGTTGAATGACATATTAACCCGTCTTTCCGATAGCGAAGTGTTTTGTAGGGATCTTAGCCGCCAGGTGGCCCACCTGAACCGTCAACAACAAGAAAGGCCACTAGGAACCCTCCCGGCAAACACTGAACAAAATCCGCGGGGTAAGAATAGGGAATTCGGACAAGCGATAACGCTCCTCAACAATAGGAGTTCGGACCCGTCAAGCTCCAACGCGGACGTCTTGCAATAAGCCGCCATACAAGAAAGTCGAGCTACTTCGACTCAAAACGTAGCATCAGTTTGAATCCCTCGAACCATTTGTCTATATGTATTCTAAACGTTATTTCTTTCTCTTTATTTTGCACTATGGTGATTTTATTTTCTTCTTCATCTTTTGCTTTATTTTATTTTCTCCCATTTTCTTTTATTTTCATAAAATCAAAAGAAAAACAAATCCCATATTAATCCAAAATCTTAAAATACGCGGGGCGTACAACCCATTGCGCCCCGCGTAGTTGTGTGTCTGCCCTTTTTACTTAATAAAGAACACACTACGCGCGGCGTACCTAAATTTACGCCCCGCGTACGCTTTCCCTAAAAAATAATAAAAACGAACTCTTTTTAATAAATGCCACGTGGAGGACACGCGGGGCGTACCACAGGTTACGCCGCGCGTATCCTCGGGGAGTTGTGAATCACAACTCCCCATGGCAATTCCCCATCCCTCAAACTTCCAATCACTCCTCTTCCCTATACACCTTTTCCACTTCCACACTCCACCTCCTCTTCCACCCAATCAAATTCCATCATTTCAAATTTAAACCTTTAACTTCCCTCCATAATAAATTTTCATTAACTACCCTCTTAATTACAAATTAATAAAAAAAATTTAAAAATCATAAAATAATTAAAAATCATTAAACACTCATAAATAAAAAAAAAAACCAGAAAATGAAACCACAAAAAAAATCCTTCATCTTTCGTCCGTTTACGCGGGGAGTAACCTCATTTACGCCCCGCGTCCCTTCCCTTTTTGTCATAAAAAGGGGCAGGAGGTCAGATACGCGTGGCGTAACCCAGTTTACGCCGCGCGTACCTCACCGATTTTTCATAAAATAAACATTAGAGGAAGGGATACGCGTGGCGTGGCCCCTTTACGCCCCGCGTACCCCTCTGGGAATCCGAGCTTTGCTTGGATTCCCCACTCTCCCCCCTATATATACCCCTTCTTTCTCCTTCTTCTTCCATCACTATTTTCCCAACTTTATCACACTCTTCTCCCATCTTCTCTCAACCCTCCTCCATTTATCACCATTGCCATGGCAAGAAAGAGAGTCGCCGACATACGCCCCCCACGGTCCACACGGGCCCGTTCCTCCCGTTCCGCACAAAACCAACAATCACCCCCACGGGAGGGAACTCCACTTCTTACCCACCTACACCGGGCCCCTTTTCATCTCCTAACTGAGGGGGAGGCCGAGCACTACCAGACACTGTCCGCTGCCCACTTTATGGAACTTTCGTACATAGAGCGGAACACCCTTGACCGTTTCGGTCTTGGCGAGGCCTTCGTAGAGCGCCTCCGTGCTCTCTCTTGGTACGATCATTTTCTGGCAAGACACCGCATTTACCCCTCCTTAGTTTTGGAGTTCTACACCACCCTCACCTCTAACAATGTCCCCGGTGCTGCCCTCTTCAATTTCCGCCTTCATAACCACCCCTTCACCATTGATACCCCATGGCTCCGCACTCACTTCACCAAACAAGCGGAAAACGGTATCTCCCATTGGCCCGAGGAGGTTTTCGCTCGTGATTGTTGGACTTCCATCACCGGGTCCGAGGATTATGACGTCTCCAACCTCCGCCCCTCTCTCATTCGTGATCCAATCCTCCAACTTCTCCACCGCTTCATCTCCGTCTACTTTTCGGGGAAGACGAAATCCACCAAGGTTAACAAGGACGAGCTTTTGGCACTTTATTGTTGTGTCAACAACTGTGCCTATGACCTCTCTTATCTTGTGGCCGTCCAACTCCACCACATTTCCACTCGGAAGCGGGGCAAGATCGGGCTCGGCCATCTAGTCACTCTTTTCGCCACTTCCGCTCTTGGCGAGGCTACCCTTGCTCGCCTCCCCAGCCTTTTGCCTAGGCCCGTGGAGAAAAATGCTTTTAAGTCCCTTAACCATTCCACTTCGGGCCCGGGAGAGACTTCGGGGGCTGCTCATGCCAACGAGGAAGGGGGTTCGGATTCAGATTTGGGCCTCAATTTCAGTCCTCCACCCAACCATGACTTCAATGCCATTTATGCTCGGTTGGATATCTTGGAGGATAACCAACGCCGGGACCGGGTTCATTATGACTCTCAATTCGCCACCCTCAACACCCACTTCGACTCCATCGAAGCCCAACAACAAGAGGATCGGGTTCACCTCGATGCTCGCTTTGATGCCCTCACCAACTCCTTCGCCTCATACTTCAACCTCCATGGCACTCCACCTCCACCTCCATCTCAACCATAATTCCATTTTCTTTGTGTTTTCATTTTCTTTTGTTTTGCTGTTTTGATGTTTCATGTACTATCTTTTTATTTTCTAATATATTAGTACTTTCCGTTTATGTTTCGTGCTGTTTATTTTTGCTGTTTGTAATAAAGCCACGCAGGGCGTACCCCATGGCACGCCCCGCGTCCCCTCGTTTTTATGTTTAAAAAAGGTTCAGAAGCTCAAACACGCGGGGCGCCCAATTCCTGCGCCCCGCGTATTTGAGTCTCTGCCCAGTAACACCACAAAACGTACTGGTTACGCGGGACGCCCCTCTGGGCACGCCTCGCGTAACCCCTGACCACTAAGGGTCCCCTTTTCTTTTCCTAGCTTTATTTTTGTTTTTGTTTTAGTTTCTTTTTTGCGACGCCCTTGGAATAGGCATCATTTTAAATAACGCGGAGGGACGTGCAACCCCGCACTTTTAAGTTTGGTTTGCACTAACAAAAATAAAAATAAAAATAAAATAAACAAAATAATTAAACTAATTTATTGACTCTTTTAAATTTTCCCGACATGCTATCCCTCCTTCGGAAATTAATTAAAGTTCCGTTATTTGTCATCAAAAATAAAAGTGTCGGAACATAAAGGAATGATTCGATGAAGAAATTTTAGTCTTGGTTTTGAAATTAGGGAATTTGTGCAAAGCTTAGGTTAGTACTAAACTAAGGCATTGAATATTAACCCAAATGTTATCTCCATAATGAACTTTGAAAAAGCAATAAAAACGGGATAGTTGAGAATTTAGCGAAAACTTGATAGTACACAATTTGAACCCGAATCTTTGTGAGGTATATTTGAGCCTAAAAGAGTTCGTACGAGAAACTCTAATTCTTTCACAATTTTTCGAGAGTTTTGACTTCACTCGACTCATATAATTTTCATCCAATACCGGGTTAAGTACACTTATTTTTGGTAAAAAGGCAATAGATGATAAACCGAACCCACTTAGGCTAATTTTTCTTAATTTAATTTTCTCGTTTTCATTAAACATTAGGAAACCCCTTCGAGCCTATTAACCCACTTTTTTTGTTAATACCCTTTTAACATTTAACCCTTTTTCCTCTTGTTCAAATACCGACACAACCAAGTTGCACCCGAATTACCCAAAATAAGTCACGGCCTTAGCAAATGAACACCATAAACTCTCAAAATATTGTTTTTGTGCCTCTATGAAAACAAAGGATACAATAAAAATAAAAAGGCATTCTCAAGCTCCACCTGAGCAATTTTGAAGTATATTTTGTAAAAATTCGCCAAGGCTGAAATATGATACGGTGCAATCACAAACGGTATTTTTGAACTCGAGTTCCTTTACACTAACCACTAAAGAAGCCACCCACATTACAACCCCCCTCCGGGTTCATTTTTAATATTGCCTAACCATATTTTAGGAGGAAAAACCCGGATGAAAATGCAAATTCAACATGATCTCGAGTAAGTGCAAAGAAGAGTGATAAAACACCGACCCACCTAAAATTGAGCGTAAGAGCGAAATCCCTTGGTGAGGTACTATCGGGTTCTCAAAAGATAATCAACCCCCGTTAGTATTGCCTATTAAATCTTGATCATGGAGGTTTCAAACAAGTTTCATACTCAATTGTTTGCGTAGGTACTTACCGAAACCTTTGCACAAAACCATAACTTTGAAATCACGCACTTGGCAAAACCAACCTTCGGTTTGTTTCTTAATTTTCTCAATCCCTTGTTTTTCGATTTCTTTTACTTGAGGACAAGTAAAACTTTAAAGTCCGAGTAGGTTTGATAGGGGTATTTTACCCCTATCTTTTAGCGTGATTTACGGGATGATTTCGGGTAAAATAAATAAGTTTAATTATAAAAATAAAGTGTTTTTGATAAATAAAGAAATAAAAATAAATCTCGTACTTTTAGTTTATTTTCCTCGTTTTTGATTAGTTTAGGAAATAAAAACGTCAAGCTAACTCGGCTCTCAAGATTTGTATTTCAGGTACGAGAAAAGAGCAAAAAATCCACTCAATACGCGGGGCGTATTATCCTGTACGCGAGGCGTAAAACATTGTGCCAGAAATAATTGCCTTATCCGCAGGCACCATGTGGAACTGACTCAGCATACGCGGGGCGTATGACACATGTCGGCAATAATTGGCCTAATCCTGAAAGTCAGACTGCATTATCTCCCAGAGTCAACTATACCTACGCGGGGCGTACCACTATTTACGCGGGGCGTAAAAGGTAGTTCTTCAACATAAAAAGATCAAAGACTCTTTTACGCGGGGCGTACTTTAGCTACACACGGCGTAAAGGCACCAATTCAGGCAATAAAACTCCAGAGACTCAAACACGCGGGGCGTATAATCCTCTACGCAGGGCGTACTTGAGTCAACAAGACAACGAATTGGTCCACATGCAGAAGATTTCTGACGGAATGGGCATTTACGCGAGGCGTAGACCAATTTACGCGGGACGTATCATGGGATTTCTGCACCAAATAATGTTGCTCCATACTTGTGCTTTGTGAAATTACAAACCTACCCTTGCTTGATGTCTATAAATAAGAAGCTCTTTAACTTCATTTGATACCAATTACATACTAGAGAGCTACACTATACTCTTTTCTTTCCTTGTAATTTAGATTTTGTAAGTTAAACTCTCCCCCTCGAGAGCTTGTTCGTTGTTCCGGCATTCCATTTACGTTCCGTTCCACCATTCATCACCAAGCTCGAGAGTTCCACCTCCACGACCTAGGAGACGGCTTTGAGTCCGGTTAGCTAGTTCCAAGGGCGGATTCTCCCTTTTTACTTGCTAATTAGCTTGTACTCTTCCTATGTACTAGGCTTGGTTGTATTTCATCTAATCACTTTCCATATTTATAATTTATGATTTATAATCTCTATTTCCCTTTACGTGTTAATGTTTATTGCTTGTTTTGATATTGATAATTGATTATTATATAGGAGAACGCGATTACCGCCGCCATTCGGGCTATCTTTAGGGAGTTATATAGGTGTTGCCTTACCGGAAGTGACAAACCGGAAACCGTAGGAATTGACAAGCCACGAAACTTACGGGCCCTAGTTTCTAATTCCCCCGCATTAGACACGCCTTGACTAGGAATCACGTAGTCTAAGTGCTTCACGGGTCGGTTCTACTACACTTGGTCGTCTTTGCAAGAGTAAACTATTATCCGTATACATTTAGGGTCATTATTTATCATTGTTATAACTTATCACATTCACCCCACTTCATAGAGTTTTAGCTACATAAATCTGTGTCGCCAATAGTGAGGAATAGTGTGTAGTTTTGTCTTACTTAACCCCAAAGTAATTACCGCTTAAATAACATACGAAACCGAGTCGTCTAATACTTGTAATTATAAATCCCATGGATTCGATACCCGGTCTTAACCGGATTATTACTTGATAACGACGGGGTACACTTGCCCCTAAGTAGTCGTAGTGTCTAGTAGAGTTAAGAGCAATTTATAAAGACCATATCCATAGACATAGCACATTCATCGCAATACATATTTAAATCGTCATTAGAAAGCTCTACCTAGGCGCCACGCCCATCAGTTACTTCGGTATTTATACCCAACATATGGAGATGGGGCTATGATTTCCCCTCATGTGAAGTATGAAGGATATTCTAGTGGATTTTGCCCTTTGTCGTTCCCAGATCTCCCCGAACTCTTGGGTGGAGATGGTTGCTTTTGCCAAAATTTCTCATGACTTCGATATCCAATTGAACGAGGCCATATTTTGAATCCTCCAAGTTAAGGGTAATGGATGACCTTATTATGGGATAAGAAACAGACCGCCTTCCTGACCAAGAAGAAGGATAGTTTTTAAGGGGTTCGAGATGAAGTGATTTCTGGTTGGGCCTAATAACGATGATCTAGATAGCCCTTATTCTGGAAGATTTCCCTCCCACGTGGATTGGAATCCCGTTCCTCAAGGACACCATGGGTGGAGGGAGGAGATGACACTAATTGAGGCTGACAAAGAGGTCGTGGATCAGTTCATTGAGTTTGATTTGGTTTGGGATTGTGCGGACATGACCTGGATGATGGAGTCAAAATGTCATGTTGTTTGAGGGGCCTGAATAGGGTATAATATCCCATCAACGCGCTTCGAGTATGCCGAGGTGAATTTTATGTGCTTTGTTTTCATTCTATTTTATTGCATTACATGTCTTTATTATGTCTAACCCAAATATTCACGCATGCATGTTAGAAAGAAGGGATAAGGAGGCGGATGCTAAAGTTGCTTTAAGAACTGCTACAATGCTCGAAGGTGGGTCCGCCACGGGAGGAAATGCTGCATCGAGGGATGTGCCTACTCTTACCCCATCACCATTGCGGAATCATCCTTTCTGCCTCTGATGACCTGTTATTGGGGAAAGGGTGTCATGGCACATTACGAGTTAGCATGCCTTCGTCTAGTTACGTGATGACTACTTTGGTTGTTGGACCTTTGGTCCCGAAATTTTCTCTTCTACAGCCAAAGGGGCTACCATTGAGACTAAAATTATAGGTTATGCTCCTGAAGAAGAGGTGCAGATTTGTATGATCAGAGCGGATATAGATGTTGGGCCACCTACTATGGAGGAAAGTGTGGAAGTTTCGGCTCGAGATGTTTTGGTGCCCCCCAAAGAAGTTCCTATGGTCATGATATCTAATCCGGACGCGGCTCTAGAGAATGCTGTTGGAGAAGGTTTGTTGGAGACAAAGTCAAATCGTCCAACTTCTCACAGGAAAGATGAGGTACCTATTTTTGGAGGGGCCCATATAGAGGGTGGGCCTGAAGCTTGTGTTCCTTTAGGGTAAGAGGAGTGAAAGGTTTCTAATGAGCATACGCTTATGGAGATTGAGGCCCATGTTCAGACTCGAGATGCTGAGATGAAGGTTCCCATACACAATAAAAGGTCATCAGCCTATGATGATGTTTCTTTCGACCCCACCAGAAAAAGTTTTAAAAAGGAAGGAGTCTCTAGCAGATGAAATGGAGGTGAGTATAAACGATTCGCCTCTATCGACTGAGGAGAAGGTTCAATTTCCGCAACTAGATATTGCATAGGTTAGTTATTTTATGTTTGCTTTACCTACTTTCGATGTTTCTCAAGTCTCTAACTCTTTTGTTGTTTAGCTTTGGGCTTGGCGACATGGGAGAGATCATGTTCATTGAGTGATCATGTTCATTGAGTGATCCATTATAGTACTTTTCCTGACAATCTTAATAACTTTGGCATTTCTCTCTCTTTTTTTTTATGATAAATTCAAATTCCATTATAAATTTCATATATTTTTTTTTGTGATTTGATAATAGAATTGAAGATTAATATTTATGATTTTTTTTTTATCCAACTCGTATAAAAGACAATATTTTTTTTAATTTTTTTTTATGTTTAACCATATGTTTATGATTTGTTACTAATAACTGATAAAATGACACAAATGTGAAGTGTAGATGACAATATTGATGATCAAGAAGACAATTTGATGAATTATTTTTTAAATTGACCAAACTTGTCAATGTTTGGGGTCAAATTGCACAATTTTAGACGTTTGGAGTAAAATTGCTCATGACTATAAACGATAAGAGTATTTTTGCACCTTATTCTATTTTTTTATTTTTCAAAATCACCATTTTCAGAGTTTTGTGTCTTTAAACATTCACTTTTTCTCTCATAACCAAACAACATCTAAATGACGCTAAAATTAAAAAGTTGAAGAACTAAAGTTTCTTATAATATCATCAATTCTTATTACCAAAAAATATCATTAATTTTTGGAAGTTTTCAATTTTGAAGTCGTCAACGACCGTTTTAACGTTGTTAACCTAAAAGATCATTGTTTTTAGCAAATCGAAAACCCCGACCATTTTTTAATTGAAAACAAACCTAATTTCCCGTTTGGACAAAAGAAAAACCACCACAAGCATATAATTTTTTTTAAAAAATATACATAACCACATAAAGGTTTTTTTTATTATTATTTACCCTAAAATAACCCATATTTTAGGGATTAGAAATTGTATTAAATAAAAAAAAGGTGCTTCGAAAAAAACAAGGGAAAATTTAAGCGTTAAAATACTTTGGGTCAATTGCATGAATATCATACTTAACTATAAAATTAGAAGCCATATCACTAAACTTAATTTTTAATATGTCATTATTTTCCATATATCATGATTTTACAACATAATTTAAACATTTTAGACTCCAATTCATAAATCATAAACCCTAAAAAATATATTATAAACTTTTAATTTATAAATTCTAATTCTTAAAATATATTAAAAGTACGGATTTTACTAATTTGACATAATCCAAAATTATAACTTGACATAGTTGTAAATAGTTTCTGAGAGATGAATTTCTGTGTAATTTTCGCAAATACATTTTTAGTAAAGCCCATCTTTATTCATAATATCTTTCTTAAATCCAATTAAGAAAGCTAAAGAAAATGGGTCATATATTTCTTAAATTCAATTAAGAAAAAGGTTAATCTTTAACTTTTGGCAGTTAAAATTAATTTTATCACTAACATTTAAATGAGTGCAATTCTATTAATAATGTTTAAAATAGTGCAATTTTATTTTTAACATCGACCGTAAAAAGCAATTTTACCCCTGACATTGGTGGCTCGTGTCAAGTTTAAACATTGTTAAAAAACACAAATATTATGTTTTCGTATTTTACATCAGTTGGTTGTAAAAAAAAACCTTTTTTATAATTTTATAATAGAACTAGAGATTAATATTTTTAAATTCGAAAAAAATAATTTTAATTTTTTATCCAACTTATTTATTTATATTGTGTTTAGATGTGTTTGTGATCTGTTATTAACGATATGAATAATAAAATGATGCAAATGTACAGTGAAAATGATAAAATTTATTACTGAAAATAATTCGATAAATTATTTTTCAAATTGACTATTTTAAACGTTATTAATAAAATTACTTTTTAACTATTAATATTCTTAGACTCTGTCCTTTAAAAAAAATAAAGAAAATTGGGGGAAAAAACAATTCAAGAAAAAATACTGGGAAAGAAAAATTAGTGTATGTATGACATTTCATAAGGAAAATATACAAACAAAGGGGGTCGAACGCAGGACCACAATAAAAAAAAATACAGATAAAAACGCCCACCGTGGGGCTCGAACCCACGACCACAAGGTTAAGAGCCTTGCGCTCTACCAACTGAGCTAGACGGGCTTACGTGTCGAATGTTAATATTGTTCCTATGTATCTGCTGTGTTAATTAGCGTTGTACTTTTTTTTGATGAAAACCCTTGTACTTACTAAATAGTACATGAACTTAATATTTTATGTTTGCCTGACTAGTACATTAATTTTGGAGATCTAAATAACATTACTGATTGGGGTCATTAAATACTAATAATAACATTTGTAGTTAGGAGTAATTTTATTCCTAACGTCTAAAATTGTGTAATTTTATCCATGACGTTGGAAGTTAAGAGCTATTTTATCCATAACGTTTTAGATATAATTCACCAAATTGTCTTATCGGTCATGAATCTTACCTAACATATATCAGTAATTAGTAACAGATCATAAAAATATGATTAGACGTGATTTTTTTTTTAAAAATATACTGTATTTTGTACGAGTTGGAAAAAAATTCAAATATTTCGTCGGATTTAAAATATTAATCTTCAATTTTATTATTAAATCACAAAAAAATATGAAATCTTTTTTTTAGAACCAACAGATATGCAATTGGTGCAGAATAAGGAACAAAATATCTGTGTTTTATAATGATGTCTGAAATTGACCAAACTTGCCAATATTAGGAGTAAAATTGCTCTTGGCTCTCAACTTTAGGTGTAAAACTGCACTATTTTAGACGTCACGGGTAAAATTGCTCTAGAAAATGTTAGGGGTATTTTTGCATCTTATTCCAATTCATAATATTATAAAAAATAAAATATTTACTATGTTGAATTTCAATTATTAGTCTAGAAATGCAAATTTATCCTAATAAAACTAATTTACAAATTGGACTCTGTTTAATAACTTAGTTGAGATTGAAAATTTGAGTTCCTGGGTCTATTTTTTTTACCTTGTTGTCAACTTGATAATGATGAAACGAAACTAGTTTGAGCTGATAACTTGATAAATAACAATCAGACTAGAGGAGCTACTGTTGTTGAAGTTTTTGATAAACTGTAATGAAAAATCGCTTCGAAATAAAGTTGAATCGAATCGAGTAGTATGATTCAAATCACGAATTGTAATATTCTGCTATAATTTAGATTTGCCTCTCGAAATAAAACTGAATCAAATCGTACAATTCGAATCGAGAATACTAAGATTCTAATAACAGTGGTACTGCTTTTCTGGTACAACTCAACATTTGCTTCAAAATTTTGGTTCATGCTGCTACTTTTAGAATGGTACTTCAAAGTGTTAATCTTTTCTAGAGGAGGTTATTAACGTAGATAAATAGTAAATTTGCATGTGACTCAAAAACACGAAACACAATTGATACTAGCTTAATAGGGTGATACAACTATGACACATATTTTGTTTTGTTAGATTATGATTGACTCATTTGACATTACTGGATAATTGACATGATATGAAGATTATTTTTTTTTTGATAGAAATTGAGACGAGACAGAACTTGGATGGGATGAGCACCCATGACCCAAGAACTGACAAACCATCAATATATAAATAAAAGAAATAATTGGGTGTTTGAACGAGAGAAGAGGAAGGAGAATAAACAAAAGAAGGGGGAAGGAGAAAAGATAGGAAAAGTTAAGAAAAACGCAATTGTGAAATACTACAAATGTCATCATTGATAAACCTGTGGCAAAAAGCAGGAGCTGAAGGCCACCAATTGATTACTGAGGAAGAGACTCCAAACTTTGTCAATGCATCAGCAACTCTATTTCCTTCCCTAAAGATGTGTGAAAGGAGAATGTTCATCTTAGAGCAAATGCTGAGATAATGCAACCACTCTTGTCGAATACTCCAAGGAACATCCATGGAACGATGTCTAAGCAGATTGAGTCTGACTCAACCCAAAGCTAATGCCAATTTTTCTCCAAGCAAGTTCAATTGCAAAAATATCGGCTCTCAATTCAGCCATATAAGCAAAAGAAGGAGGGGTAGAAAAAATAAAACAACATTTAGGAAAGCCTCGATAATTACAAAAAATACCTCCTGCTCCAGCCTCGACAGGAGTGCCAAAAGCAGAGCCGTCCACATTGATTTTAACCTAGTCTGGAAGAGGTTTAAGCCAATGATGGGATATACTTTTTCATTAAAGATGCAATTAACATAACAGTAAAATTCTTAGAAAACATGAAAAACAGTAAATTACAAAAACATGAAAAACGTGAAACAGTAAAAAAAAAAAAAAAAAAAAAAGTAAAAACGCAAAAAATTAATAGTTACTAAATATATGGAGAGCTTGATGGTGATCTAGCCCGAGTTCCCTAGACTTTGCTAGTTGCTTGCTCTTAAGGTATTATATTTATTTTTTATTTTTATATGGTCTTTAAGAGTTTCAATTCCGGATCACCACATATTGCATAATGTTAAAGGCTATGCTTACTTTATTTTTAACAAAATAAGTTTTACTTTGTGTGTTTTCACCATTAGATTAATTTTCTAATCCATCATCCAATGGTGAAAACACACCAAGTAATGGTACTTTGTCAAAAACAAAGTAATCATAAAAGGCACACATGTTTGAATATAAAATTGCATCAACATTAAATAAAGAAAATGCATAATAAAAATAGGAATAGCAAACAGAAAAATATCTTTAAGAATATAATTGGGATTAGCACGCAGATGACAAAATTGAGCCTCTTTATATATACATTTTAATTTTTTTTATTACAAATTGGAGGCTAAATGTAAAGAATAATGTCAAACATTCCAACTAGATTGACATCTCCTACGAACCCCCTAAATCTTGAAGAAGCGTGAATCAAACAAAACGCAGTAAATAATTTTTTTAAGGAGCCTTGAATTCGATAGCACTTTACATAGGAATAATTGACAAAATCGTTCTAAGCAAAAGAGGAGAGAGAAGATAGTTACGAAGAAAAATGACCTAAAGTAATACCAATATCACCTAAAATGGCAGAGGTCTACAAGCTTGTATGGAGTGGGCGGTATCCCAAGGTTTCAGCAGAGTTGAGTTCGAGATTGATGTGAAAGAAGTGGTAGATAACATCAAAAAGAAACGACGGGATCTTTCTGAGTATAAAGTAGCGATAGACGAAATTAGGCTTTTTATATTTCACCACCTAGATTGTTCGATGGCATTTATTCCAAGATTAGCGAATTGTGCAGCATATACTTTGGCACGTAATGTTCGTTCCTATGCTAATTCTTTCATTCATTTGGTTATTCCTGTCTTTCTCGACAATATCCTGATTCGGGATTTGTCTATTCTTTGATTTATAAAGTTACAGTTTCCTTCAAAAAAAATCAATAACACCTAGGGTCAAATACATGAATATCATAATTAAGTACAAAATTACAATTAAGTCATATTAACAAACTTAGTTCTTAATATGTCATTATTTTTTATATATTATGATTTTATACCATAATTTAAAAAATCTAGACTCCAATTCATAAATCATAAACCCTAGAAAATATATTATAGACTTCTAATTTATAAATTCTAATCCTTAAAATATATTAAAAGTACTGATTTTACTAATTTGATATTATCTAAAATTATGACTTGATATAATAGTTTTTAGAATATGAATTTCCGTGTAATTTTCACTAAATAATATATATTAAGAAAAAAAAGAAGAAATTTTTTGGGCTCAATGGGCCTGGGCCGATTTCCCAAGAATTAAGGGAAAATTACACAGAAACTCATATTTTAAAAACTATTTACAATTATGAAAATCGCTTTTATGTATTTTATCATTATATGATTTTAAATTTTAAAATATCAGAATATCATAATTTTATTTCTATTTTTGTCAAATTTTCAGTTATTCAGTTGCCGGAAATAAAAACAGTTTTAAAAAACCCACCAAATATGACATTTAAATAAATTTGTTTGACATTTAAATAAATTTGTTTAAGAGTCTGACACAGTTATAAATAATTTGTTAATTATCATCATGGTGTAATTTACTCAAGAATTAAGGCACAGTGCTGGGCCCGAGGATTGGATGTACTAGACAATTAACCTTTCAACTTAATTTACCAAAATGTAACAATTTTATATTAGGTTAAATGTATCATTTTGTTCCTAAACTTTTAATTATCTCAAAATAGTCATTCAATTTTAATTTATCTTAATAAATAATTCAATTTTAAATTTTATTTAAATAAAATTACTATATAAACTTCAAAAGCAAAAAGATACCGAAAATATGATGTGGCTTCCACGTCAGCACTAGCCAATTTTCACCGTTGATCGAAATGATATACCTGAACAAAACGACATGTGGCTGCCACCTAGTTGACACATATTTTTTTTATCAGCTAGGTGGGAGTCATTTATCGTTTCGGACAACGGTGAAAAGTTGACTACTGCTAATGGCAGTCATATGTATTTTTTCAGTGTCTTTTTGCTCTTGAAACTAATAGAGTGACTTTATTGAAATAAAATTTAAAATTAAGATTTTACTAAGGCAAATTGAAATTAAGTGATTATTTTAAAACAATCATAAAAATTTAATGACCAACGGTGCATTTAATCCATTCTACATAGACTAATTCCAACTATAGGTGCGAAATGCAAAATCATGTGAAATAAAGCAATTATTAGAGTTGTAATTAACAAAACTCACAAATTGAAATAAAATAATTTTTAAGATAATATTTGTAAACTGTAATACTAAAGCGAAACGAATCCAACTGGTTTTAGGTTCAAAAGAACAAAAAAGTTAAGATTCATATTTCATGTTTCACATGTTTATCGTTTTTCGTGGTTTTTTGTTTCTATTTTTTCCCGTATTTTTCTGTTTTAAATGTTTTTTTTTATCATGTTTGATATATTTTTTTGTGATGAAGTTCTTAGCCTAGTGGTTGAGAGTTTACCTATACCTTGGAAGGTCATGGATTCGAATCACATCCAGGTTTGGTGGAGATTTTTCTTTCTTTTTTAATTTTTTTTGAATATATATATATTATATATTTTTTTATTGTTTTTACATTATTTTCTCGGTTTCACGTTCCTTTTTTTTGCGTTTTTCGCATTTTAATGGAATAGAATCGAATTGTAAGATTGTGTTAAAATTCATAATATTATAAAAAATAAAATATTTACTATGTTGAACTCAAAATATTATCAAATATTATAGAAATACAATTTTAATATTAAAAAAGAAATCATATCAACCAACTACTTAAAATTCAAATATAATCCAAATCCAATCCTAATAAAACTAATTCATAAATTAGACTCTGTTTAATAACTTAGTGGAAATGATGAAGATTTTAAGTTTCTGACTTTGTTTTTTTTTTGCCCTATTGTCAACTTGATAATGATGGAATGAAACTAGTTTGAGTTGATAACTTGATAAATTACAATTAGACTAGAGGAGAGTGAGTTTAGTAGTTAGTGTTGTTGAAGTCTTCGATGAATTGTGATGAAGATCCGACTCGAAATAGAGCTGAATCGAATTGAATCGTGTTGTATTGAATTATTCAAATTGCGAATTGTAAGATTCTATCATAATTTAGATTAAGCTTATAAATCCGGCGCGAAATAGAACTGAATCGAATCATACGATTCAAATAGAGAATCGTAAGATTCTAATAAAAGTTGATGTCCTTCAATTTACAATATAGTCTTGATAGACCAAATGAGAGTCACCTGAGGAGGAATGAGCAAACTATTAGAGAGAGGTCGGTGTATGACGTTCCTTCTTCGATGCTTAAGTTAGTGATGTTACTAAAAGTGAAGCAAAAATGACTTAGAAAGAGATTGAAGTTAGAATGATTGTGTACCTTGTGCTTCTTTGGCAATTACTACTTATAGAAATGAGTGAAAGGTACCTACCAATGTATAGATCTCCACGTGTTGATGCCTTGTTGGCCCCCATATCCATACACTTTTGGACATGTCTCCATTTACCACAAGTTACAGTGCTTTTTTAATTAGGGATTAATAGAGTATATTTGGAATCCGATCATGTGATTGAGACGCGTGTCCTAACTGTTATGCTTTTCGTATAAAGCCTCTCATTGGTCCATGTGTACAGTTTCACTTAGCTTCTTATTTAATGTGATATCATATGTCCCTCCTTTTTAGAGTTCTTTATAGGAAGCTCTTTAGGGCTTTGCTTTTAGCTTGAATTGCCCGTATGCTTAAAGATGGGCCTGATTTTTTTTTTTGAAACCCACTACTTGTCATCTGTAACTGTTTTCTCTTCCTTAGGAGCTTTCTATCTCATGTCGTTTCGATAGTTGTAATTATTACCTATCCACCATTTTCCGAGAACACTTAATGGATAGGTAATGATTATTAACTTGCCACCCTTTGGGGGTCCTCCCGATTTGTGCATATAAGCCTTTGAAGTAAAGATCTCTGCTTTTTCTTTTCCTGAATCATCTTCTGCTCTTCTACCTTTGTAAGTTCTTTTGCTCTCTTTCTCTTCTCTATTTTGTTGCAGTTTTGTTAGTTTATAAGGATTTCGAAGAATTTTATCCCTCTCGAATATCCCCTTTTACTCCATACCATGACACATAAACCTTCCAAATCTCAGAAAAGCTTCTTCCTCCAAAACTTCTCAAAATTTTGTTGAGGAAGCACCTGAAAAGGTTAAGCATGCGAATTTAAATGTTTATTCCTAGTTTTCCACCTTAAATGTGAACAATTTGGTGAAGATTGTAGTTGTTTATCCATGGTTGGAACAAATGATTGTTAGTCTGCACACTGAAACTCAAAAAGCCTTTGATCCTCCTTAAGATACTTTGGGAATGTTCACACTATAGCTTTAATGGGATATGCATTTTCTCTTACCTCGAGGGGTTGTAGCTGCTTTGAAGGAATTTAATTTCTGCCCTTGTCAAATTTCTCCAAGCGCCTAGTTGGAGCTGCTTTCGTTTTCCAAGGTGTGTCAGACTTTAGTGTTAATATGATTGGGCACTGTTTCATGCATGCTGGCATTCTAATAATAAGAGATCTTAATGATGTACTGATCAATTAACCAAAATCGTCGAAACTTTTTGAATAAAAAGGTCCAAAGTGTGAAGAACTTCCAATCGAAGTGGTTTTGGATGAAACCGAATGCTTTTATTGAGCCAAACACCGAGCTACTCATGAACGGCTTGACTCATTTACAACCTTACTTATATTGCTCCAAGATTTTTCTTATCAAATTGAAGAAAATAAGAAAATAAAGACTTATCAAGGAATGAAGAAACATAAAATCAAAACACCAAGTTAGTAATGAAAAAAAGCACATGATACCATTATAAGAAACAAATACATTATCAATTAATTTCTCCCTCTCATTACTCTCAGTCCAGTACTTATAAATTATTCATACATTTACTACTTCTAATAATAATAAAAAAATCAAATAATGAAAAGAAATTCCACTTGCAAAAAGAAGCAAGAGAAATATTACCTTCAAATAATTATGTTTCAATTTTTACTCTTAGAATTAGGATTCCTCTATAATATTAATTTATGACCATTTTTCCTTCCATCACTATAGGCTATATATTGCTGACTCGCTTATTCTTAACAATAGGCTGAGAACAATTGGATTGGATTGCGAGCGTGCCAGAAAGTTTGTTAAAAACTTACAAAAATTAGAAATCCGACTTCTAGATCAAAAGATTGTGTGAAAGCTTAAAGGACATAAGAAAGCTTAAAGTTCGTCAATTATTTCTATGGATATCGAGATTAATTGAAGGAAACGATGCCGAAATTGAAATTGGGAATAAAAATGAATGCTTGAATAATTGGAATTGAGATTCTGAAATTGAAAGGATTACAAATATTGGAATTGAATTGAATTGAACTTGGAATTGACAATTGAAAGAAAGTATAGAACTAAGACAATTGAAAATTGAAAGAAATTAACAACAATTGTTGTAGAGATTTTTCTAAGACTTTTGAGTCATTGTTGAGATTTGTTGTTGGTTTGTTTGTTGATTGAGTTGGATCCCTTTTCCTGCTGCTAAAACTTGTATTTATAATGTAAAACTAAGTAGGTAACTGTAGTAAGTTCCACGTTTCAGCAAAGAAGTTCCATAACTAATTTCCCTCACTAACCCATGTTTCAGCTCCACTACTCCACTTTCCAACTTCCACGATATTTGTGCAACTCTACCATTGATTTAATTGGTTAATTACCCTCAGAATAATTGATAAATTACCAAATTGGTCCAATACTTCTAATTTCTCACATATTTTGACAAAAAAACATACAATTGGCAAAATAATACCAAATCCAAGCCAAATTAAATTGCCTAATTGCCCCCAACTCCATTAATTTTATCAATTTGAACCAAATTAAGTAGATTAATAACGAAATTGGCCTAAATTAAAATATGGGTGAAACACTAACATAACAAAGGTCACAAATAAAAAATAATACATATCTCTTCTCTAATTAAAGATATAACCAAGTGGAAAGCCTTTCTAAAAGTCATTTTAATTTGTAAAACTAAAACTCATCAATTAAAGAAGAAGTTAGACCCGAACTCTTAATAACAGAAATCGATAAAAAATTGTTGATGGAGGCTAATAAGATATGTAGCTATAACATCAAAATTAATGTCAGCTTTAGATTGAGAAGAGGGATTCATGGAAGAGATTAGAGAATAGATATGTATGATATACTAGAGCTTACACCAAAGATACTTGGAAAACATCCCACATCTGAAAATGAAGAGTTTGCATATGCTAAGAAGGAGCTATAAAGACAAGAATTTAGAGATGGAATAAGCATACATTTCTCGGCTTTTTGGCTACGATCAAGTGTAGTGTCTGTTTTTATCATTTTAATATCTGGTACGTGAACCATTGGCTCACATGATATTAAATTAGTTTTTTTAAGGGGAGAGTCTATCAAAGTAGCTTGCTACTCGGATTCTCGAATGTCACCCTTGTCTTGCACTAAAAATTTGGGCCTGGGGTACCCCTCTAATAAATAGTTAATTTTGGATCTCTACTCCGCAATCACTTATTGTAGAACAGTTATTAGGATGGTTGCAGCAAGTATGCAAATCTAAAGCTTTTTGATATTTTTTTCTCTAGTTTATGACCATTTATATTTTGGCCTAATACATCATCAGCTATTTGAACTTGTCCAAAAAAGTAGATTGACTTCTCGAACTTTGTTAGTGTCTTATTAGCTCATTGAACTTGCTTATTTTGTATCACCAGCTTCTTAAAATTGTCCATAAAAATAGATTAGCTCCCTAAACTTTGCACGTATCTCACCAACTCCCTAAACTTGTTTATTCAGTAACAACTAAATACAAAAACTTATTAAACCTAAATTCTAAAAATACTTCTTCATCTATTCGAGAGGTAATTTTTTTCACTTCTGCTACCTTTCAACCTATTATAAGAGTTAGTGTTGCAGGTTGGAGAGATTGAATGGATGAGGATCGAGAGTTAGTATTATGGTTTTTGTATTTAGTTGTTATAGAATAAGAAAGTTTGAGGAGTTGGTGAGACACTTGCAAAGTTTAGGGAGCTAATCTACTTTTATGGACAAACTTAGAGAGCTGGTGATACCAAATAAGCAAGTTTGAGGAGCAGGTGAGATACTTACAAAGTTCAGAGAGCCAATTTATTATTTTGAAGCTGATGATGTATTAGGCGTAACTAGAACTTTACTGATAATTCCACCAACTACTTTTTTATTCATGTAAAAGTAATATGTATCATGTACAGTTTTACTCTTGAAGACCTTATATAAATAGGCTGTTACACAAAACTCAACACTTTTGTTATATTTTATATTTGTTTCTATGTTTTATTTTTAAAACAATTTGCGGTATTTTATATATGAATACAAGGAAATCTGTTATTAATTGTCACATTTTATTTCTATATTTATATAAGTATTAGTAATAGATCTCCTGAATACGTAATTGATTGCATTTTAAGCAAGTTGGAGGACTATCAAAATACTTTGAAAGTTCAGGGGCCACTCAACCTTTTTGGATAAGTTTATAGAGACAACTGATGTATTAAGATTTTATTTTTTAATATACAGTAGCAATCCTATTCGGTATAATTGTGAAGCCTGGAGTTGTGAGCATATGTTATAAAATATGAGACAAAGAACCTCAAGAAACATACTTATCTAGACGGAGCCAATGAGTGATCAATATGGGCTATGACCTAGGTAGACCTAGGTAGATAGTCCTCTATTGTTAGGCCGATGCTCTTCATAAGATCTCCTCAAATGGGAGGGCTTATGTCATAATTTATTATTATGGGAGCTACGTTAATGTTTTTCTTTTATTTTTTTTTCCGCACGCTCTACTTTTGGAGCAAATAGATTTTGAGTAATGTAGATATCCATTTTTATCCGGGCCAATTTTTAAGTTTTTAATAAATTTCAGTCAAAATTTGAACAATTCATGAATTATCCAGAATATATGGTATTATCTCAAAAATAATTTATTGGGAAAAAATTGTGCTATTAAGACTAATTTGTCATGTGTCGGTATAAATCGGTAAAAATTTCGAAGTATATTCAAAATATGACTTAATAGAATTAAAGTACAATTTTAACCTATTATAAATTTTATTCGAGATATATTCCTCGTATTTTGAATAAAATTGATTTTGCTTGAATTCGAGTTACAATTTATTAATAAGATTCAGATGTCAATCAATCGAATTAACATTTCAATGCTTATTTATTTGTCGTAAACTATATTTAGAAATGCCTATAATCTGATTTGCGAATTATGATGTAACATCATATATTAAAGTTAAAGTTAATATTGACTTTGGTTACGATTTATATTATAATTAAACGTTTAGAATATAGTTGATTTCTAAATAACGAATTATGACCAATGAATTCAAAAATTGAAAAGTCAATAAATTAACGACAAATGAACGCATAAAAATGAATTTTGTTAATAAATAAGTGTTACGGTATTATTATAATTATCTTTCTAATTATGTCTATTTTCCAATAATTTTGACAGATCCGGAGGTCCGCTCGCCTACGTCAAAGATACCCAAAAATGCTCACTTTAAAATTGATGATAATTTTTATATCCCGAAAAGCAAGATCAAAATGCAGTACAAGTCCAAGTCCGACAAATCGGAAGTTCGGAGAATTATTCAAAGCACGGGTAATTATCAGTTCAAGTCCGATTCCAAAGCACGAGTAATTATCAGTTCAAATCCGATATATTCCCAAAGCACGAGTAACTATCAGTGCACGTCCAATAAATTCTAAAGCTCGGGATTTTATCCGTATAAGTCCAACAGAGTCTCAGAAATAATTCAAATTCAACCCAGATCCACATCAAGCTCGGGTCAGAAATAATTCAAATTCAGTCCGAGTACACATCAAAATTCGGGTCATAAATAATTCAATCCAGGTCCACGTCAAATTCGGGTCAGAATTCAGTCCAACAGCGTGAGTCCGCAAAAATATTCAATCCCAGGGACCAAGTAACATTTTTACCAAAAATCAATAATTCAACAGGGGTATCCAGAACCTTCCCTCTGCAACTCTCAGTGAAAATTGGGCGAACAGATTGACAAAACAACCCTCAAGGGCTCAAGGGCACAGTAGGGAATAAGAAAAAATCATGATCAATAATTCACAGGAATTACCTTACTATAAATAGAAAAAATCCATTACTGTAAAAGGGGTGAAGAAAAACACGGTAAAAGGAAGAGTTTTTGTAAAAACTACATCACTGTAATAGGAAAAGCTTTACTGTAATAGAGTGGAAAGAGCAAGAAGAAATTCATCCCCAACATTATAATAATCAATCAATCAATCAATCAATCAAAAGAGCAAGGTTTAACACATTTTCAATTTATTCGTATACATATACATATATATACACTACTATTATATTATTGCTTCTTCTCCTTTCATATTTTATCCCACAAACACATCGAGCAAGAACCGAAACCCAGATTCATTAGCGAACGAATTGGATTGAGGTTGGGAGCACCCTCCAGAGCCTATAATGGCTCTGGTTGCGTTCACGAAACCCGTTTGAGAGTCTCAAACTACTCTCCTCCCACACAAAACCAAGATCAGACAAGTAAAGGCAGAGACTAGAACAGGGGTGTGAAAATCACAAAGCCTAATAAGCACAGTGGAACACAGTAAAACCAAACTTCCATCTCAAACCCAAACAAACATAGCAAGCATTTATCACAATCCAAAGACACAGAACATTCCATACGCCTCTAAGAGTTCTTAGAACTCGCGGCAAACCCGAAGAGAGATCGAGGTCGAGGAAGAGAGAGAACAAAATAGTTACAAACCTCAAAACTCACATTTGCATGTAGATTTTAGACCGATTGAACCTCCTCGGGAACTCAGAGTTCCTCATCGGAGGCGAGAAATCGCGCCGTTCCAGGACTTTGTAGGATGAGACCCCAAAGGGTCTGTAACTAGGCGGAAACCATGTGAGATAGTTAGGAAAGTCTATAAGAGAGTGAGTGAGAGTGAAATCGGGGAGAAAGGAAATCGGAATCCATGGAGCCAAGGAGAGGACGCCGATCGCCATAGGAGAAGAGGCATGGCTGTGGCTGCGGAAGTTTGTGGATCTAAATCCCTAAAAATCCAAATATAAAATCGGTAGTTTCAATTTGACCCTGGACCTTATCAATTGTTCAAAATGAACCCCAGTTTTTTTATTTGTTTTCAATCAAATCCCTCAATCTAAATCAAAGAGGCCAAGGCAAGCCCACTTCCGCCGCCACTTCCATGTCCAAATTAAACACTCAGGCCCATCCTCCATAATTAGCTAATTTGATTAGTTTTCAATTTAGTTAAATAATTGATTTAATACCCACCATTCCCTTTTTGAATTCTTATTAGTTAGTTAAAATTAATCTTCATGGATTAATTCAATTTTTTTTTACATTTTAGCCCCAATTTAATCAACTTAGATCAATTTACTATGTCCTAGTTTTTTTTTCTTTTTAATATATAGTAGTTAGTTCAAACTCAATTTATACGTAATTTCAATTGATTGGTACATAGAATTAGAACATAATTACGTGTAGTTCTACAAAATAGATAAATCAATCCGAAATGTTATTTCGGATCAATAAAATTAACCAAATTAATTCGAATTGATGTAAAAACGTCATTCGAAGCCATAAACCAAGTTAATTCGAATCGATGTGAAAACGTCATTCGAATTCATAAACCAAATTAATTCGAATTGATGTGAAAACGTCATTCGAATCCATAAACCAAATTAATTCGGATTGATGTGAAAACGTCATTCGAATCCATAAGCTAAATTAATTCGGATCGATGTGAAAACGTCATTCGAATTCATAGCTAAATTAATTCGGATCGATGTGAAAACTCATTCGAATTTGTAAACAAAATGAATTCAGATTGATGTGGAAACGTCATTCGAATTCAAAACCAAATTAATTCGAATCGATGTGAAAACATCGTTCGAATTCATAACCAAATTAATTCGAATCAATGTGAAAACGTCATTCGAATTTATAAATCAAATTAATTCAAATTGATGTGAGAACGTCATTTGAATTTATAAATTAAATTAATTCGAATCGATGTGAAAACGTCATTCGAATTCATCAACCAAGTTAATTCTAATCGATGTGAAAACGTCATTAGAGTTCAATACTAAACCCAAAAACCCCAAAATCCACGAGTGCCTGGTTTATATCGACAATTCAAAGCAAAACAAATAGCAAACACATGATATCACAATAGTACCGACACGTCGGGCGGGGTAGGGTGAGAACATATCTCTTCCCTACACGTAACCGGAAAAACGAACCTTAAATCTCTCCGAAGACCATCCTTATCCCAAACCAAAACATACAGAGTCAATCCAAACAGATAGGGCGACCAATCACGCCCGCATATATGTATTTCCAAGTGATAATTGGTGGCGACTCGAAACCTTAAACACGAGAAAGGCAGATCGAGCCGGCCACGCACCCCGACCTGCGAAAAAACCGGAAGCCAGGGTGCGACAAGTAAATTATATAAAATCATTTGAAAGTCAATTTATGAGAAAACTAAACTGAAAAGGAAAATTAAATTGTATTTTTCCTTGCCATTTATAATCAGTATCTTTTTGATAATGCAATTATAGCTAACTCACTTCTTTTTTTATTTTTATTTTTCATTTTACAATTCACTTTCCCATTTGAATATAGGGCTGTATATGAATAATAGAACACTAGATTGGACCGAATATTTGAGAGAAAACAAATTCATAATTAGAACAAATGTATGACTCTTTTTGACCATATTTGACTCGATCAGCCAAAAAAAGGTTAATAGTTTAATCCAAATATAAATATTTTTTCTCGAATATTCAATATAATATATTATTTTAAAGATTCATATCCAACTACATTTTTTTTTGAATGAATGAATTGAATTAATGCTAAGAAACAATTGCCAAAAGGCTTACAATCGAACTAGGGGGTAAATTGGTTACTGTCACTACTGGGCTTGACAATCCTAATCTAGTAATCTCATGCGCGACCTGATTAGCCGCTCTACGCACAAAACGGAAAGACCTCTGCGGGATTGAACTAGCTAGCTTACGACAGTCAGAAAGAACAAGTCCGAGATGAGAATTATCTTCATCCATTTCCTGAAGTAACGCCTGGATAATAATCTGAGCATCCCCTTCCACACATACTTCCGCTTCTCCTCTGTTTTTGATCCAACTAAGCGCTTCCCTACACGAGATGGCTTCCACAATAGTTGGCGAGAAAAGGCCTAATACACGTCTGTATCTAGCCGCTACAAATCTCCCTTCGCTGTCACGTATACAAGCTCCAACCCCGATATAACCAGCGCTGCTAACAGCAGCATCGAAGTTTATCTTCACACCAGAAACATGACTGATCCACGATTCAGCAGCAGCTCGATTAACTGATATTGTCCTACTTTTGCCCATACTGTTTGCCGCTTTCCACGCACTCCAAATCTCCGAAACCCGAATTAACATTTGTTCAGGTTTGATACGTTTGCTGTCCCATAACCAGCTATTTCGACAGTACCAGACAAAGCACAAGGTTGTTGCCCATCGGCCTGCAATTTCTTGGTTGCTGTTATTTAGCGCCGCACTCCACCAACTTGTCGTATTAAGCTGATCAAGATTTCTGAGATTAAGCATCAGCGGCGATTGCCATACACGAGTAAGAGACGGGCATTGAAATAGAATGTGGATCAAAGATTCCGCATGATTCTGACAAAACGGACATTTAATATCAATATCAACTCGACGATTGTATAAGGTTACCTTGGTTGGAACAATATTCCATGCAGCACGCCACAAGAAGTTTTTCACCTTAGGGGGACAATCCATTTGCCAGAGCTTACTCCACGAAGCATTACACACCGAGTTCGGTGGTTTAGGAAATGCTTCAGCTAGAGTGTAGTAAGCTGTTTTAACACTGTAGATACCTTTCTTATCCCTCTTCCAACATAATCGGTCCTCTCATTCACAAGATGAGATAGGGATCTGAAGTATCGCTTGCCTGTCAACGACATCGAAGAGTTCCGTGAGTAACTCGACATTCCACTCGCCATCCTTGATAATTCTATCAACTGTCCAATTCTGATTCAATTCTGATTGAACCCCAGCCGTCACCCCTGATTCCGAATCAATCCATCTATCGCCCCATATACGAGTGCGCTGTCCATTGCCAATTCGCGATATTATTCCATTACGGAGCAGTTGTTGCGTCTGAAATATACTAGCCCAAATGAGACTCGGGTTTGCTCCCAAGCTCGCATCACAGAAGTTGGATCTAGGGAAATAGCGTGCTTTGAACAAGTGGCTAACCAATGAGAGAGGTTGATTCATAAATTTCCAAGCTTGTTTCCCCAGAAATGCCAGATTAAATTCGTGGAAACGCCTAAAATTAAGCCCCCCCATTCCTTCCTTGTACACATAGCCTCCCAGGCTTTCCATTTAATCCCTCTACCCCACCAGTATGCATTGAGAATGGTTTCCAACTTATTACAGATGGTCTTTGGCAGGAGAAAAACCTGAAAAACATAGGATGGGAGAGATTGAGCAACAGCTTTTATCAGAATTTCTTTACCGCTTTGTGATAACTGTCTGTTCTGCCAGCTTCTAACTCTTTTTATCATTCTATCCACAATATACCAAAAAGCCGATGTTTTATTGCGTCCAAGATATCCGCTATGGTTACTTTATTTAAAACAAAGTAACCATACTTTGTTTTTAAAGACCAATAGTATGGCGACACATGGTAAATTAATTTAAAATAAAATAAAATTATATTAAAAGTTGACCAGTGATAAAAGATTACCACTTAATAAAGAAAAATTAAAGCAACACAAGGTAGAATACAATTCTATGCCACCAAACCGCTTTACGGAAATTGACAATACTTTACGTAAAATCTATAAAATCTTTACAAAATTTTCGTAACATTTATATAATTTTACGTAAATTAATTATTTTTTAAATAATTAATAAAAAGTAATTTTAATTCTATCCACCAAATCACTTTACGTAAATTGACACTACTTTATGTAAAATCTATAAAACTTTTACAAATTTCCATAACATTTCTATAATTTTACTTAAAGTAATTACTTTTTGTTAAATTATTAATAAAAAATAATTTTAATTCTATCCACCAAATCACTTTACGTCAATTGACATTACTTTACGTAAAATCCGTAAAACCTTTACAAATTTGCGTAACATTTATTCAATTTTACGTAAAGTAATCATTTTACGCAAATATACCACACGCGTGCGCTCGCTCGTTCGTGCGACGCTTGTCCCGACTGGACTGGACCTAAATTTTATTTTTAATTCTCTTCACAATATCCGTTTTACTCCTTTGAAGTTTTCTTCAACAAATTATTTAGTAAAAAACGGATCCTGATTTTTCTCATGTTCTACCTCCACAAACTGCATGTTCTAACGTTCATATTTTTCCAATCTTATATATGCATTTAGTTTTCAGCTTTGTGATACACAGTTTTTATCTTTCTCTTCAAAAACTTTATGGGCAATTAATTACTCTTGCTCGATTTTGAGTGCACAAGTTCGAAGGTCTCTGTGTTAACCTTGGGGAGTGACCGGATTTCAGATTGCACCTCGATATGTCGAAATCGCTTTCAAGGCAGTGGCTACGCCACGACATAGTTGGATTTCTGTTTCAATTTCCGATTAGTTTTTCTGTAACCCTAATCTTTTCCTAGAGTTCCTTCCATCACTATAATATGTCACCAAGTTTTAGGGTAAACCCGAGGCTATATATTGATGTCTCGCTTATTCTTAACAATAGACAGTGAACAATAGAAAGAAACACATGCCTGGCATATCAGATGTCACAAAATCATTTGTATCTCTTCTCTAATTAATGATATGACCAAGTGGAAATCCTACTAAAAATCATTTTAATTTGTAAAACTAAAACTCATCAACTAAAACAGAAGTTGAAGAATTTAGAGATGGAATAAGCATACATTTCTTTAGCTAAGATCAAGTGTAATATCTTTTCTTATCAGTGTAATATCTGGTACGTGAGCCATTGGCTCACATGATATTAAATTAATTTTTTAAGGGAGAAGTATATCAAAGTAGCTTGCTACTCGGATTCTTGAACGTTGCTCTTGTGTTGCACTACTCTTTGGGTCTGGTCTAACCCTATAATAAATAGTTAATTTTGGATCTCTAGTCTATAATCATTTATTGTAGAACAATTTTTCGGATGGTGTTGCAATAAGTATGAAATCTAAAGCTTTTAGATATTTTTTTTTCTGTAGTTTATGACAGTCTATATCTTTAAGTATTATATTAGGGACTAAACAATGAGTTCAGTTACCAAGTCTTTCAATATGTACCAAGTCTTTAAATAGGTTACAATTCCACATGATATGTATTGAATTAAGTTTTCACCTATGCTACGATTTCAACTTAACTAAAACTTTATTGACAATTTCACCAACTGAGTTTTTATTATTATAAAATTGTTATGTATCATATATAGTTTACTTGACGACCTTATATAAATATGTTGTTATGGAATGCTCAACACTTTTGTTATATTTTATTTTAATACAATTTGCGGTATTTATATATGAATACAAACAAATCTGTTATTAATTGTTCCATCTTATTTCTATATTTCTATACGTATTAGTAATTGGTCTCCTGAACCTTTAATTGATCAATTGATTACAGTTCCGATAATCCGAATTTCAAATTCTAATTTTCTAATTAATAATATAATTTATTTAATTTAATATTTATAAAATTTTATTTAATTTTAATATTCTATTATAATATAGTTTCTAAAATAATTACTTACTTTTTCTAGATTTAGCTCATGGCCGATCAAGTTTTTTTGAACAAGTTCAGGGGTGGATGATGTATTAAGCTTTTATTTTTTATAGTAATAATCTAACATGGTGTAATTGTGAAGTCTGGAGTTGTGATCATATGCTATAAAATATGAGACAAAGAAGCTCAAGAAACATACTTACCTGGACGGGGTCAATGAGTGATCAATATGTCGGCTATGACCTAGGTAGATAGTCTCTATTGCATTTAGGACGATGCATCTTCCTAAGATCTTCCCAAGTGGGAGAACTTATGTCATAATTTATTATTGTGGGACCTAAGTTAATGTTTCTCTTCTACTTTTTTTCCGGCACGCTCTACTTTTGGAGCAAATAGATTTCGAGTAAACTATATAAAATCATTTGAATGTCAATTCATGGAAGACTAAATTGAAAGGGAAAATTAAATGGTGATTTTCCTTGCCATTTATAATCAATATCTTTTTTATAACGCAATTATAACTAACTTACTTCCTTTTTATTTTTATTTTTTATTTTAAAGTTCACTTTTCCATTTGAATATAGGGTTGGATATGAATCCTAGAATACTAGATTGGTCCGAATATTTGAGAGAAAAAAGTTCTTAATTAGAACAAATGTTTGACTCTTTTTGACCATATTTGACTTGATCAGCCAAAAAAAGTCAATAGTTTAATCCAAATACAAATATTTTTTCTCGAATATTCAATATAATATATTATTTTAAAAATTCATATCTAACCATATTTGAATATATGTTATTTCTCCTTTAAAACACTGAATGTCTGCTATGGTTACTTTATTTAAAACAAAGTAATCATACTTTGTTTTTAATGACCAATAGTATGAGACGTGGTAAATTAATTTAAAATAACATAAAATTATGTTAAAAGTTGATTGTAATAATAGGTTACCACTTAATAAAGAAAAATTAAAGCAACATAAGGTGAAATACAATTCTATCCACCAACTACTTTACGGAAATTGATAATACTTTACGTAAAATCTATAAAATCTTTACAAATTTCCATAACATTTGTATAGTTTTACATGAAGTAATTATTTATTTTATTTATTATTTTTTTAATTGAGCAGCCCCGGAAATTTTGATTTGGTTTATGAGGTGGTGCCGAGATTGGTTTCTGATGCTGAGAATGATTTGCTTATTCGTTGTCCGGATTTCTCTGAAGTCAGAAAGGCTGTTTTTGTGATGGATGGTTCTAGCTTTCCTGGTCCTGATGGGTTCACGAGGATTTTTTTCCAATATTTTTGGGATTTTGTTGGTAATGATGTTTATAAAGTTGTGAGGAATTTTTTTCTGAATGAGATGGTTCTTCCTGGATTATGCTATAGTATTATGACTTTAATTTCAAAAGTTGATGGTGCTATTACACTTGATCAGTATAGACCGATTGCTATGAGCAATTTTTGTTATAAATTAATCTACTAGATCTTGGCTGATAGGCTTGGTTCCGTTGCTTCGAATATTGTTTCTGCAAACCAATTTGGCTTTATTCCTAAGCGTAGTATTCATCAGTGCATTGCCATGGCTTCGGAGGGCACTGATATGTTTCAGAAAAAGTGTTTTGGTGGTAATATGGCTTTAAAGATGGATATTAAGAAGGCGTTTGACACTTTGGATTGGAATTTTCTTTTAGCGGTTTTGGATGCTTTTGGTTTCTCTTTTCAATTCGGGATTGGATTTTGAATATTTTATCGGCTTGTAGAATTTCTATTCCGAATAATGGTGTAATTAGTGGTTATTTTAAATGTTCAAGAGGGGTTAGACAGGGAGATCCTCTATCTGCTATTTTGTTTGGGATTGCTAAAGACTTTCTTAGCCGTTGGTTGCTTTATCTCAGGGATTCGGGGAGGTTAGCTCCGATTCAGTACACTGGTTTGAAGGTATTTCCTACTCATTACATTATGCGGATAATATCTTGCTTTTTTTTAAAGCTTCATCTGCTAATTTGGAGGTTATTAGGGTTGTTTCTGATATGCATGGTTCTTTGTCGGGTCAGAGGGTTAATTGGAATAAGTCAGAGTTATTTTTGGGTAGCTCGATTGCTTTTCAACGCAATACTCGTTTGGTGGCGATCATTGGTATTAGGCTTGGAGAGGTCCCATTTCGTTATTTGGGTGTTCCTCTTTTCTTTGGGGCCCCTCGCAAACAGGTTCTGAGAAGTTTGAAGGATAAGGTTTTGGCTAGATTTTTCAAATGGAAGGGTCATTGTCTGTCTATGGCAGGTCGGGTTGCTTTGATTAACTCTATTATTACTGGAAGTTTTATTCATTCATCTATTGTTTACAAATGGCCTGTGGCTTTGCTTAGGAGCATGATGGGTTGTATGTGGAATTTTGTTTGGTCTGGGTCGATTGACAATCGAAAATTAGTTTCGGTTCCTTGTAAATTGTGTTGTGATTCGATTGACTCTGGTGGGCTTGGGGTGAAGAATTTGATTTTTCTTAATCAGGCTTTGCTTGGTAAGATGGCTTGGGTTTAATTCAGGAGAAGTCATTATGTTTTAATTTATTAGATGCCGTTTTATGTCCAAGTCGGGTTCGATTTTAGATAATTGTTGTTGGTGGATT
This sequence comes from Euphorbia lathyris, assembly GCF_963576675.1. Classification (NCBI taxonomy): domain Eukaryota; kingdom Viridiplantae; phylum Streptophyta; class Magnoliopsida; order Malpighiales; family Euphorbiaceae; genus Euphorbia; species Euphorbia lathyris. The sequence goes on along the minus strand of NC_088917.1, from coordinate 82,446,243 downwards.
GGGCGGAGATCTGATCTTAATTTTTGGAAGGGTAGATGGATTCGGCCAACTGTTGCTTCCCAATTGGGTTTATCGGCCTTGTAGTAAAGGCGTGGCTTGGATATGGTGGATGGTTTTTTTTATCAATAATGCTTGGGTTGGTTTGCCGAATCTGCCGACAGAGGTGGAAGACGGTATCAAATGGGTTTGTAGAAGTTCTAAAATGGAGGATTTGTGTATTTGGGAGCCTGCGACTGGTGGTATTTTGATGGTAAAATTGTTTTATGATTGGATGCAGCCTCTTAGATTGAAATTGGATTGGTGTGGTTTCCTTTGGTGTCGGTTTATTCCCCCTGCGCATTCATTTATTTGTTGGAGGGATTTTTTGGGTTATCTTCATACTCATGAGAATTTGAGGAGGCGTGGTTTCTTGATTGTTTCTAGATGTCCGTTGTGTCTTTCTCATGAGGAGACAGCTGATCATATTTTACTAACATGTGTTTTTCCGCAAGAGGTTTTGCGAGGAGTTTCTGCTTTGTTTGGGAGGCGTATGGCTTTGGATGGTGATTTCCAAACATTGATTTTGGAAGCTGGTAAACAGAGGTTTAGTTCACAAATTGCTGAACTTTGGTCTGCGGCAATTGTTAGCACTGTGTGGGCTCTTTGGTTAGCAAAGAACAATCAAATTTTTAAAGATGAGAAATCGGTTATTTCTTTGGCTCTTCGGCATATTTGGAGCGCTATTCGTGAAGCGGCAAATCAGGGTCGTGGTTTTACTTAGAATTCTTCTGTCGAATTACAAATTCTTAGGGAATTGAGAATTGATAGAAGATTTCCTAAGGGACCTCGTATTATTCATGTGGTTTGGCAGTGTCCTCCGATTGATTGTACTAAGGTTAATACTGACGCTTTTGTTTTGGGTAGTCCGGATGCTGCGGGTTGTGGTGGTATTTTCCGATCCTCAAATGGTACGTTCCTTGGTGCTTTTGCTTTCTCGTTTGATGTTTCTTTTGCATTTTTAGCCGAGTTTAAGGCTTTCATTTATGCAAGTCGTACGACTTTTGACAAGGGTTGGCGTCACCTATGGTTAGAGAGTGAGTCGACTTATGTGGTTCAGTTGTTGCGTAGTAAGTCGTTTATTGTTCATTGGGTAGTTTGACAGAGTTGGATTGATTGTTTATCAAAATTAGATTCAATGCAATTTGTCATTTCTCACATTTATCGTAAAGGAAATGCGGTTGTTGATTTTCTTGCCTCTTTTGGTCGTATGGTTGATAGTTTGCATTTGTGGGATTTAATTCCAGATTTTTGTTGCTCGACTTTTTTGCATGATCTTGAAGGGCGTGGTTTTTATTGCTTCTCTTGACATGGTTTTGTTTTGAGCTTTTGTATTTGGTTCTTTGTAACTTTTCTTTTCTTCTTTAATAATATTGGTTCGGGTTTGCTGTGATTTTCAGAGGTGCCAGCATAGCTGGGATGTCTGTTTTTTGCACTTTCTCGTTAACCGGCCTTCAATCAAAAAGTTATTTTTTTTAAATTATTAATAAAAAGTAATTTTAATTCTATCCACCAAATCACTTTACGTAAATTGACACTACTTTACATAAAATCCATAAAACTTTTACAAATTTCCGTAATATTTGTACAATTTTACATAAAATAATTATTTTTTTTGTTAAATTATTAATCAAAAATAATTTTAATTCTATCCAGCAAATCACTTTACATAATTTGACACTACTTTACGTAAAATCCGTAAAACCTTTACAAAATTCCGTAACATTTGTACAATTTTAGGTAAAGTAATTATTTTTATTAAATTATTAATAAAAAATAATTTTAATTCTATCCACCAAATCATTTTACGTAAATTGACACTACTTTACGTAATCCATAAAACCTTTACAAACTTCTGTAACATTTGCATAATTTTACGTAAAGTAATTACTTTTTGTTAAATTATTAATAAAAAACATAATTTTAATTCTATCCACCAAATCACTTTACGTAAATTAACAGTACTTTACACAAAATCCGTAAAACATTTACAAATTTCCGTAACATTTTTACAATTTTATGTAAAGTATAATTTTAATTCTATCCACCAAACTATTTTAAGTAAATTGACATTACTTTACGTAAAATCCATAAAACCTTTATAAATTTCCGTAACATTTATACAATTTTACGTAAAGTAATTTTTTATTAAATTATTAATAAAAAATAATTTCAATTCTATCCACCAAATTACTTTACGTAAATTGACACTATTTTACGTAAAATCCGTAAAACCTTTATAAATTTCCGTGACATTTGTACAATTTTATGTAAAATAATTATTTTTTTGTTAAATTATTAATAAAAAATAATTTTAATCCTATCCACCAAACCACTTTAGGTAAATTGACACCACTTTACGTAAAATCCATATAACATTTACAAATTTTCGTAACATTTGTACCATTTTACATAAAGTAATTATTTTCAGTAAAATATTAATAAAAAATAAAATTATATTCACCAAACTACTTTAAGTAAATTGACACTACTTTACATAAAATCCATAAAACCTTTACAAATTTCAGTACCATTTGTATACTTTTACGCAAAGTAATTATTTTTTATTAAAATATTAATAAAAAATAATTTTAATTCTATCCACCAAATCACCTTACGTAAATTGACATTACGTTACGTAAAATCCATAAAACTTTTAGAAATTTCCGTATATTAAGTCTCACTTTACATAAAGTTACACTACTTTACATAAAATTTGTAAAACCACAACCTTTTCTAACATTTGTATACTTTTACGTAAAGTAATTATTTTTCGTTAAAATGTTAATAAAATTAATTTTATTTGTTAATTATTTTATATTTGATTTATAAATTTAGTAAATAACACTAAATGATATTCGTGAAGGTAAATATTTCACATGAAACTCGATTTTCGGAGAATTCAATAATATTTTAACGAAAAATAACAACTTTACGTAAATTCATTATTACTTTACATAGACTATGTCTATCAGTATGTGATTGACGTAAATTTGAAGCATATTACATGAACATGATATTTTCGTGAAATGAGAGATTTTGTTTTGTAAAATAACAACTTTACATATAGTAACTCCCACTTTATACAAATTGACACTACTTTACGTAAAATGTATAAAACCTTTACAAATTTTCGTAACATTTATATACTTTTACCTAAACTGCTTATTTTTCGTTGACATATTAATTAAAAAATATTTTTATTTGGTAATTTATTTATATTTTATTTTTAAATTTAGTAAATAACACTAAATAATTTTCATAAAAGACAAATATTTTACGTGAAACTCGAATTTTGGGGAATTGAGTAATATTTTAATAAAAAAATAACAACTTTACTTGAATGTAGTCTTACTTTACATAAACTATGTCTATCAGTACATGATTGACGTAAAGTTGAAACATATTACGTAAACCTCATGTTCTCGTGAAATTAGAGATTTTGTTTTGTAAAATAACAACTTTATATATATTAGATCTAACTTTACGTAAATTGACACTACTTTGCGTAAAATGCATAAGACCTTTACAAATTTTCATGACATTTATATCCTTTTATGTAAACTACTTATTTTTCTTTAAAATATTAATACAAAAATAAATTTATTTGTTAATTAATTTTTATTTTATTTATAAATGTAGTATATAATACAAAATGATTTTCCTAAAAGGCAAATTTTTTACGTGAAACTTCATTTTCGAGGAATTTAGTAATATTTTTTTTTTGTAAAATAACAACTATACTTAAGGGCTTGTTTGTTTGAGGGAAAATATTCTGTAGGAAAATATTTTCCCAATTTTCCTGTGTTTGTTTGGGCAGGAAAATAAGTCAAAGGAAAGTAAGTGGTAAGTCAATGGAAAATGAATGAAGAAATAAGGGAAAATGTTTTACCCTTTTCAAAAGGGTAAAACATTTTCTCCAAAGCATATACGTTTAGATAAAAATGGGAAAAACCTTAAAAAATGTAAAAATACAAAAAATATGAAACACGAAAAACATGAATAACGTGAAAACGTTACAAAACACGAGAATATGAAAAAAACCCGCAAAAAAGATGAAAAGGTGAACAAAACCAAAAAACACAAAAACGCAAAAAAGAAGCTGATAACATTGTGATATTATCCCAAAGATCAAAAGGGATATTCGCCAAGGACCTACCACAAGAGACCCGTGGGCGAACCTATGAGGTGAATCTCCATGAACCCTCGATTCGCCATTAGAAACAGCTGGCCGCCCCGGCAGTAAAGGCCATTAATAAGCTATCAATTAGCTAACCGCCAGCTTAAAGGTAACTAGTAACCGCCAGCTTAAAGGTAACCAGTAACCGCCATTAATGGGACATTAATGGAGACTTTCTAGTTACTGCAAGTTACAACTTCATGACTATATATATAGCCTATACATCAGGCTATCAAGGTACACATTCACTCATCCCTTGTCAATTCAGTTTGCTTTCTTGTTCCATATTACTGACTTTGGCATCGGAGTGTCCCCGGCCGATCCCAACGGCGCCTCACAGGGAAGTGCTCCGATCAAGGATTTTTCCCCGAGTTATCAATTGGTGCGGTGATCGTGGATCTCTAACAAACAGAAGATCACAAAATCTTGATTGTATAGAGTTTCACAAAGAACAAAACAATGGAGTCAACAGAATAGAAATCACAATCTCAAACTTTGGCTCAATTAGTACAACAAATCTATCCAAAGATACAGTTCTCCATATATTGGTGGGAAAGAGTTTTCTACATTAAATCTGGAATTTTATGATGAAAAAGATAAGTTTACTCCCCTTTCTTATTCCATTTTTAATTAAAGAAAATTGAGATCCTTCACTCTTATAAATTGCTATGAATATCATTACATGTTATTATGATAAATCTAATAAACTGTGAAAGATGAAGTCATAAACACAAATCTTTCATTAAATCTTGCATGCTTACTATGCCCTCATATTTTTATGCATGACAAGTGTAATATAATATTATCATTGAATTAGTACAAACGCATGTATAAGACCCATAATCTTGGGATTTACAAAAAAAAAATCATCCATTCAATGTGATTTTGTCATTCGATATTAAAATATCATAAAAGGGCTCATGTAATTGCAAATGATTTAGATCTGGTCGGTCTTTTGGATGAACATGCATATAACTATTAGAAGAAATTACAAAAAAATCATATTTGGTTTTTCCTTGTACAATTCACCATCTATATATGGCTTTTCTCCTATATAGTACTTTTAATATCAGAAATTCATATTTTTAAATATTGTTTTGTCAAAAATTCAAACAGTTATTTCATTCCATTTTTTACAAGGATGTGTCTATTCATATAAAAACTGTTTATTTGACATTGTTAGAATTTCTGTTACCAACACAAGAGACTTGAAAATATTGAGTCTATTTGTAATTATCCTGTAATTGTCCCTAACTATTAAGGCCATTATGGGCTGATGAATTACCAAATTGGATAAACAAAACTTTCATGTCCTGAGCTAACTACAAAATAGTGCAAGTGTCGGTTTCAGATCAGAACATTAATTTATGCAAAATTCTTAGGATATATATGAGAATTCCTTAAAGATTGGAGGATTGTATGTGAAGGTAGGTGAGAGTGGATTTTGAGTAATTTTCCTTACACTCCAAATTGGAGTAGAATCATGGTACATGTATTTTTCTTCCAAAATTGCCTTTTCTCTTTTATTTTATTCGTACAAATGAAATGATATAAGAGTAATTTTATATATAACTATATTATTAAATCATCACTTACCTTTCTTTAATTACATCTCATTCAAATGAGGCTTTAATGGTCTCTGAATGCCATTAATGTATGGATGCACAATATTAATTGCAAGTAAATAGCAACTATGTAAGATATCTTACCCAATATAGAATGTCATAACTTTTATGACGTTTAAAATAAATATGCTATCTTGGATATTAATGCGCATTGAAATACAAAAGGACATTATTCTTAAACCATTCTCATTATGGTTATTTATTAAGAATTCATTATGATATTCATGTGCAGTAGCAATCTTTATGGTTATGACCGTTATACGTGATATTATTACTAAAACAAGCACAATTAAAATTCTATTATGAATTTATTTGACATATAATATTTACTCGGTTTTATCCTTTGACTAAGTTCATTCTAGAGTCAGGGACCAACGTGAAGGAATTATTAAGTTGATTCCAAGATGAACTAAAAATTCCATAAAGAGACATTGCATTATACATGATATTTGCCGACAAAGTCAATGCAAACAGTCTTTTGCTATGAAGTATGTTCCGTGGATCAAGCCACTGATCCCCAAGGTAAGTGAATATAGATTTTATGCCTTACCACAATCTTTTAATAATGGACAGGGTATGCCCACTTCTGGAGTTCTTTCAGTGCTAACCCACAGGTACAATGGAATTGCTAATAATGCAACCAGTGCCAAACACTAGAATGAAAAATAAAGCTCAATCCAGAGAAGTGTATATTCAGAGTCACTTCAGAAAAATTCATTGACTATGTCATTAGCAAAAAAGGAGTTAGAACAAATCCAGATAAAGTAAAAAGCCCTGCGAGGAAAAAGGTGAAAAGAGCGCCTAAATAAAAGCCATGCGAGGAAAAAGGTGAAAAGAGCGCCTAAATGAAAGCCCCACTATAGGTGAGAAAGATCCAGAGGTTGAACAGGCGGATCATCGTACTAGAAAGATTGTCAACAAGCATATCCAGGTATAAAACAATTCCTAGCAGAACCACCCTTGATGAGCAGACCAATCTGAAGGGGAGACCTGCATTTGTATCAATCTGTCATGGATAAAGCTATGTGCACCGTGGTTATTCAAGAAGAATAAGGTCAGCAGTTCTCCATCTATTATGTTAGCAAAATGTTGAAGGATGCGGAGACAAGATATTCGAAGCTAGATAAAATGGCTCCCACGGTTGTGACAACATCCATCCGCGTTAAACCATAGCTCCAAGCATAACCTCAACATGATCGAGATAAAGATCAAGAGCCGGCTTCACCATCATGATTCAATATTGAACACACGGATGATGAGATTGAAAGACGAGTGCATACCGCTCTATATAGACAAGAGAACAATACAGAAAGGTACGCCATCAAGTTAACATGAATTCGCCATTCACAGCACGGATCTTGGGGTACGAAGCGGACAGAATGTTTAAAGCTTCCAACTTGCCACAATATAAAAGAAAAGATTCAATATAAGCGGGACATTACATATCCCGAACCCAAAGGAGGGGAGCATGTAACCGTTGGAAGAAACGCCAAAGCGTACTACAGGTTGGCCACCACACTGAAGCTTGCTGGGAGCTGGCAAACTAGATAGCTTTGTCCAGAATAACAAATAACAAGATGACAAGCAGAAGACAGATCCCAAAAATAAATTCAAAAGTGTCATTAATGTCATAGCAGATGGACCAGTGTATCAGCCACCAGTGGAAAAAGCAAAAATACCCGCTCTGGATAAAACATCCCTCCATTGCTCCTTTTGCAGAAACAGGTCCAGTAATCTCTCCACATACAGATGCGTTGACAATTGAAGGATGGGAGATGAAATGAAGCGAGTAATGGTAGACACGGGCAGTTCTTGCAATGTCATCACCATAGGTGCATTCGCCAAACTAGAGGTTGATCTGATCCAAATAGAAACAACCATTGTTGACATCATTAGAGTGACGGGTCACACTATCCAGACCAAGGGCCAGAGGTTGCAGCCCTAATTTCCATCCGTCGTCTGACAATGTACATTCTCACCAACAAAGGAGGAGTAATGATTAGCGGGAACCAAAAGGTGGCTAAAAGAGACTTATACTCGGCGTCACTATCAATCCGCCCACAATCCAAAGAGGACGAAGGTGAGAAATATTAACTTGTCACTACAGCTTTGGGCGACACAGAAACGCTCCTTATTGCTGATGGAAAGCGGGTGCGGATCGCCAAAGGATTAAAACTTGAGATCAAAGAGGATGTTAAAAAAGTTCTCATTGAGTCTGAAAGCGTATTTACATAGGAGAATAAGATCCCCACAGAAGTAAGCCCAGATGTGATCACTCATAAGTTAAACATCATTGAGGATGCGGTTCTAGTTGCTCAGAAAAGACGGAACCATGGGCCTAAAAATCAGTATTTTTACATATTCTTATATATGCATTAAACTGTTATAGTATCCTATATGTTATAATTTATTCTTTCTCGCCATACTTCTTATATTCATTTGCCTAGCTTTTAGTGCTGATATACGCCTAGTGGCTGGCGAATCATAAGTTCCACAAGTGGATCAATTACCTCAAAGATAGGACAATTGATCCCATCACGGGCGGATCCCCTTTCCATAAAGATAAGAAGCACAGACCCTCAGGAGCTTTCAAATGAGCTCAACTCTCTCCTCAAAGACAGGAAAAGGATTGACCACCATCAAAAGCGGGTTAAAATCGTCTCAAAGATGAGATCATTACACCCTCAACTTTCTCCTCAAAGATAGGAGAACACTCTCATGGGCGGATCCATCTTTAGATGATCACCATTCGAGAAAAAGTTAAAACATTCCTTGGACGCAAGGACTTTACACTCTCTCACTCCCTTCCCAAAGAAGGGTTCACAAGTCCTACGGGCGGATCGCTTCACCTCAAAGATAGGTAGCAAGTTGATCCCCTAGGCAGCTTTACTTCCTCTAGAAGGAATAGAACAACTTCTAACCTTCACAAAGGTTCACACATTGGGGTACGGCTGGCCACCTACCCTAAACAATCGGAGAAATCCTAAACCAGACTCTAAAAAGTTACTTGCTGAAAGATATAATGCATTAGTAAAAATAGTTCTGGAAAGAAAAGGGTTCATCTCTAAATAATGAAGCCTCGTCTTCATCCAAGTAATGAAGCCTCGTCTTCATCTCCAAACAATGAAGCCTCGTCTTCATCTAAGTAATGAAGCCTCGTCTTCATCTCCAAATAATGAAGCCTCGTCTTCATCCAAGTAATGAAGCCTCGTCTTCGTCTCCAAACAATGAAGCCTCGTCTTCATCAAAGTAATGAATTCACGTCTTCATCATAGAAATAACGAAGTCTCGCCTTCACAAATGCAAAGTAAAAACACTTTGGAAAATGAGTAAAGGCTAAAAAGGCAAGTGCCTAGAGTGCCAAAACCCTCCACAAAATGCACAAAAGTCCCTAAATGGCTGATCATTCTTACTGATCCCTAAGGGCGGGTCATTCTCCTCAATATGGAAGAACTGAAGAAAAGAAGTCCCTAAGGCGAATCATAATCCTATGCGGTAGGAACAAATGGTCCCATAAAGGGCGGGTTATTCCCTTTCTAAAGGAAATATAACTCTCAAGAAGCCCCTAGAGGATAACAATGGATACGGTTGGCCACCTATCCACAAGGAATCAAAAGCCCCTAAAAGTGCATCATATCCATATATGATCCCACATAGGGCGGATCTTGTTCATAAGATCTCGCATAAGGAAGCCCCAAAAGGCGCATCATTTCCATATATGATCCCCCATCTAGGGCGGGTCCACTTTCCTCCAAGATAGAAAAATAAAACACGGCGGATCAAGCCCTGATCACCGCCAGGATTAAAACATTTCTCAGACGTGAGATCTTTACATCCTTCAAAACTTGTCTCAAAAAGAGGAGTTTTCTATACCTATGGCAGATTGATCCACCTCAAAGATAGGAAGCAGATCAAACGCTTACGGTAGCTTGATTCCCTCAAAAGGAGTACCAAGCATACAAACCTTCACCAAGGTTCAAGCCTTCACAAAGGTTCAAGCCTTCACAAAGGTTCAAACCTTCATAAAAGGTTCACATTCTTAGATACGCCTTCTGGAGGAGCTTCATTCTCCTTAGTCGAGCTTACCACAGCAGGGACCGTGCTGTCAATCACAGCAGTATCAGCTTTGTCACTCGCCTCCTTAGACACATCATCAAAATCTCCTGATTCAAGGTGATAAAAGCACGCATGGGAGATCAAACGCCCTAAAGGGCATTCTCGGCATTTTAGGGGGGCTTCTGATAACATTGTGATATTATTCCAAAGATCAAAAGGGATATTCGCCAAGGACCTACCACAAGAGACCCGTGGGCGAACCTATGAGGCGAATCTCCATGAACCCTCGATTCGCCATTAGAAACAGCTGGCCGCCCCGGCAGTAAAGGCCATTAATAAGCTATCAATTAGCTAACCGCCAGCTTAAAGGTAACCAGTAACCGCCATTAATGGGACATTAATGGAGACTTTCTAGTTACTGCAAGTTACAACTTCATGGCTATATATATAGCCTATACATCAGGCTATCAAGGTACACATTCACTCATCCCTTGTCAATTCAGTTTGCTCTCTTGTTCCATATTACTGACTTTGGCATCAGAGTGTCCCCGGCCGATCCCAACGGCGCCTCACAGGGAAGTGCTCCGATCAAGGATTTTTCCCCGAGTTATCAGAAGCAAACACTTGAAAAAGCACAAAACATGAACAACGTAAAAAAGTGACAAAATACGAAATATACAAAAACGTGAAAAATACAAAAAAAAACAGGAAAATGTTAAAAAACACGAAAAACACGAAAACACAAAAAATGCTAAAACACGAAAATGCAATTCTATTCCATTCGATTCCATTCCGCGAACCAAACGACACCTTACAGTTTATGTGTGTTTTTTGTGCTTAATACATCTGAATCTCTTTTTTTGTGTGTTTTATATATACAATTGAAAGTAAAAAAAAATGCAGAAAATCTATATTTAGTGATTGGAAGTAATATTTTCCCTGCATAAAATTTTTCAGAACACAATATTTTCCGTCAAACAAAGAGGGCCTAAATTGCGTTCAACTTTATGCAAATTATATCTAAACATAGAAGATTTTTCAAATATTGACAAACAAAATTGTGATTAACTTGTACTTAATTGTTATAATTTTAACAGTTTTTTTGTAACTGTCTTAATAACACATTAAATATCTTGGACGTAGTTGATATTTGAAATGTTCGATTGTACAGTTAAATAATATTCGAACCAAAATTTTCTAAAATTTAGGTAACATATGACTATAATTGATCTTGCTTGGAAACGTTAGGGTTAGATTTGAACAATTTCGTAAGTTAGTGTTAAAATCGCACTTCACTAAAACTGTTAGGGTTAAATTTGAACCATTTTATACGTTTGTGATAAAATCGCACTTCACTAAAATTGTTAGGGTTAAATTTGAACCATTTCGTACATTAGTGTTAAAACTGCACTTCACTAAAATTGTTAGGGTTAAATTTGAACAATTTCGTTACGTTAGTGTTAAAACTACACTTCACTAAAATTATTATGGTTAAATTTGAACCATTTCATATGTTTGTTACTTCATTAAAATTGTTAGGATTAATATTGAACCTTTCATACGTTTTGTATTAAAACTGTACTTCACTATAATTCTTGGGATTAAATTTCAACAATTTCGTATCGTTAGTATTAAAATTCACTAGATCAAACAAAGACTGGTACTCATCTTGGACCCCTTTCCTCTATTCCTATTCGCCACATTATTTGATAACCCACTTAATGACTTAAATTAAAATATTAAGCACTTATTTAATTTAAGTGCGTTTGATAACAATTATTTTTCCACTACTTAAATTAGTAAATTAAGTTAAAAAACACTTATTTTAGTAAGTCAAATTTTTTAACTTAACATTTTAAGTTAAACATTATCAACTAATATTTTTATAATAATTATATCATTCAATATCTCCGACACTTATAATATTCGGCACTTAAAATTCAGTACTTATTTTTTGGCAAAAAGCATCCTGAGGCCCCTGATCTTTCATTGTTTTGTGCATTAAGCCCTCGATCTTTTATTTAGGCACATTGTGCCCCTGATCTTTCACCATTTGGTGCATTAAGCCCTCGATCTTTTATTTAGACACATTGAGCCCTTGATCTTTCATATATGGGTGTATTAGGTCCTTCCATAAATCAATTAATATATAGGTTTATTAAGGGCATGTTTGGTGTGACAATAAATGATATTCTAAAAATAACAAATTCTAAAATAAAAAATATATTATACAAATTAATAAAAATAATTTAAATAAAAAATAAAAAATTTATTGAACACAATAAAACCTTTTTTTCTATAATTATGTTCTAAAAATAAAAATAATGTTAAAACTGAAGCACATTTTGTGGAAATAAGAAGGGTAATTCTTATCAATAACAAATAACTACAAACAATTGTTCATGAAAAGAGTTTTTCGTGAAAAGCTCCAAAATGTTGCACATTTTGTGGAAATAAGAAGGGTAATTCTTATCAATAAACCTATATATTAATTGATTTATGAAAGGACCTAATACACTCATATATGAAAGATCAAGGGCTCAATGTGTCTAAATGAAAGATCGAGGGCTTAATGCACCAAATGATGAAAGATCGAGGGCTTAATGCACCAAATGATGAAAGATCAGGGGCTTAATGTGTCTAAATAAAAGATCGAGGACTTAATGCACCAAACAATGAAAGATCAGGGACCTCGGGATGCTTTTTGCCTTATTTTTTCAGCATTTAATTTTCTGTTTTATCGAACAGCACCTTAGTCTCCTCCATGCATCCTTATCATGAAATCTATGATTGCCAAGCGCGTCACCCAAAGTTCTCCAATCAGGCCTCTATTTTTCATAAAATTTCTGGACTAGTTCATACTCTTCTTCAGTCCACTTACGATTTTCATCCCTCTCAAACAAGACACACTACAACAAAAACTGCCTATAGAGGCAGTTTTTTTCGCTTGTAGGGGCGGTTTTAACCGCCCCTACAAGATCTAGGGGCGGTTTTATAAACCGTCCCAAATCTGTCGCCAAAGGGGACCGGAGCTACGAATTAGCGATGAAAATCATCATCGACGGGGTAGAGTTAAAATTAGCGACGAATTTGTAGAGGCGGTTTAAACCGCCCCTATAATGAAGTATGTCATTTCAATATCACTACCTCGATATTGCAACACTAATGCCATTTCAATATCAAAATAAAAACATAACACGAGATTCCCTCTTGTTTCTAAGTTGTCGATGCCCATCTGTCCTCATTGGAAACCTCGACACTAATGGCATTGCCTATGAGTGTCAATGCTGCAACATAACAACCTCTAGCAGCCAATATTGTGCTTCCTTTTGAATACTTGAAGCAAAATGCACTTGATGCATCATGGACATCATTCTAACTCGTGCCATTGGTCTACGGTTGCAAGTCCTGCAAGCACACAAAAGAAAATCACAAGCAATACACTTAAGAGTAGATTGGATGGTGGGGGTCGTTCCTTGGCAGGATTAGGATCATCATCATGAACTCTGATATACATTTCTTGTCCTAAATACCAATTACTCAACCTTTGAGATCTCAAATTCCACATTCCTGGATTATCCAGAAATGCATAAACTAGTAGCTTTGCCATAACCATAACCCATTAGCAACTGATGTACATGCACATTTAATCTCCATAAGCACAAAATAGTAATTAAAAACAAAAAATAAAAGAAACCTTGTAGCACGGGATTGCCAATCTCTCCTCATTCCATTCTTTCCTGATGCTCCAACCCATGAGTCAATTTCCACTACCTCTCCCCTGCAAGTTTCAATTTCATTATCAGATTTTTTCATCATGATATGTACTTAAATATGTGATTGTAGAATATTTACCAGATTGGATAATGATCAATCTGGACTTGCAATTTGGAGACAGCCCAGATGAGATTATTCCTCACCATTCCATGAGTAGCTCCAAATCCATTTCCTAGAAGACCCAATAACCATACATGATTCAATGCGGTTTCCTGCATAAGATTGATTGTACATTGGTTAGAGATAATAAGAACAAAAAAGAAATCATCTTGTGCTAAAGATGAAAAGGAAAATGCATAGAATAAAATGATGTTTAACCCGAAGAAGATTGAGAATGGTTTCAAGAGTAACAGTTTTATCAGGACCAACTTCATAGGATCTAATAACAACAGTAATCGACACCTTATTCGATTATAAGACATTGTCGATGAGGCTGAAGCAGATAAAGGATGAATTACATTAACTAAAAACAGAGAAAACAGCATAGTCAAATGCAAAATGTGCTGATTCAAAAGAGATTAACATAATTCCAGCGTTGCAAGAAGTCATAAACAACAAAGCAACAACTTAAAATGGCTTCCTCTTAAATTATCTTTGCCAAATAATTTAAACAATATGTCTACGGTCACTAATATTAGACAAATCAATTCCTACAACTTTATCCTTTCAAAAAATCATTTAGAGCTCTACCTCAATCAGTAGAAGCAGATTGCATAGGCTCATAATGCAAGATTTGATTCACAACAATCATAATGACACAAGTTTGAAATGAGATTCTAACTGCCAGTGGTATAATAACATAGATACATAGCATATCTCAAACAAGAACCAAACGTATGAAATTCGAAGCCAAATTGATCATATATAAAAATAGCCAAATTGATCCAAGCCATTTCTACTGCTTTACTGCTAGCTAAACATTAAGCAAAAAATTTAAAATTTCCATTCGAAACAATGTTTGCATGACTTTGTTAAACTTACATGTATTAAGATAGCAGAAACTTGTTCTCAGTGCTCTGCTGGAACCTCTAAAGGTGGCCCCTGAATATGTTTTCAACAATAAGATAAATGTTGACACCCAAGAAGGTAAACATTTAGAGATATAAGTTAGGCTGGCTATACATAATAATGAAATGAAATATGTGTTTAGTAAGAAAAACCTTTGAGGGAATTGTATCTTCTTCGAAAATTTTTAGACTTTCACTTCTCAGTTTGTGAACACCATTTGAACCATCTTCAAATAGAATAACAGAATCTTAGAAAATGAGAAAGAAAAGTATGGCGAAAAGGTATTTCTTGCCTATGAAAAACAAAAGAATAAACATAGAAAACAAAGACAATGAGTTGGACTTACCTTGCAACATCTACATCAATTTTCATTCATATACAACTTTGCTCCATCATGAATGCAGTAACCCAAAAGAAAAATTATGTTCTGATGACGATTTTTGATCAACGACTTCTCCACATAATCGTGTCATAATCGCATAATCGCATTACGTGATCTATATATTCTACATAATTATATATGATATAAAATAAAACCTATCAAAATGATAATCGTATCAAGATGGTTGTTTATGTAAATAGTTTTGTCGTGTCAGAAATCGAAAGTCCTATTTAGAAATGGCCTTAGAATCAAATCGAACAAAGGAAAGAACCAAATCACATGAACTTTGAATGAAAATTACAGAATATCCATAGAACCATCAAGCCGAATAAAAAACAGGTGTATATCTATCAATTAAAATTTTCTGCTATATCCTAATTAACCATAGTTTCAATCAGAAACTGCCTGAAACTTCTTGAAAAAATTCATCTATTGATTTTTCATAGCAGAATAACTCAACTATATCATTATCAATGTTTTTCTAATTCTGAAATAAAATTTAATCCTACTTTCAAGTTTCAAAGTTAAACAATTATACCTGTCTTGAATTTTCATCAGTATTCAACATAAGGAAGTTTTCCGGCTTCAAATCTCTGTGCATAACTCCCATGCCTACACAGATCAGCCGCTGCCCTTTCTGAATAATGCCCTTTCGCAATAATCCAATCAAACAAAATCAAAATTGCACTTATCTTATACCCCAAATACATATCAATTTCACTAAATTAATTAGATTACTGACCTGTAGCCGGTGAGATGGTGCATGATCTGAACCTCACGGCGGATATCCTCCAGGTCTTCCTTGTGAACGAGTCTCCGAGTAGCAATCGATTTGCAGGCGAATTGCTGTTTAGTCTCCTTATGAGTAACAAGATAAGTTACACCAAATTGACCGCGACCTAACTCACGGCCGAAACTGTAGCTGGCCTTGACGTCCTCCATCGGACGACCAAGGACACGGCCGACGCCATTCAAAGAATGTGGTGGAGCATGAAGAACTCGAAATGAAAAATTACCAAATGTAAATACATCAATTTTTGAAGATATTGAAATGAAGAACTCGAAATCGAGCTTACCAGTCAGAAGAAAATAGAAGAGGATTCAAGGGAAGATCAAATCGGCGGACATGCAATTAGAACCCTCAAAATCAAGTAGTTGAAGGCGGCGATAGAATTTTTGAAGTGAACGAAAGAGACAATGAATGAAGGGAAATGACCAAAAGGTTTTCCTGATTATTGGTCCAGAGGTTTACTTTGAGGCTATTTTCAGATCCGCCTCAATATTAGAGATGGGCCTTTCTATGTAAGCCTATTCCGGCGCTTATTAGTTTAGCCCCTAAAAAAGGGCTGGTAAAGCCCATTTTTGTTGTAGTGACATGGGCTCGTTGATAGACACTCGCAAGGCCTCCATGGTAGAGCTGCCCCTATTTCCTTCCAACAATTTCTAATATGGGGGTACTTCTTACACTTCAAAAACATATTTAACCTTCTTCACTTAATTCATGCTTATCCATGTAGTTTAAAACAACCACTTTAACTGTCTCATCTTCCACTGGCTCAACCTCCTCCTTCTAGTGGCAGATACAACCTAAAAAATATATGTTATATATTAAGCAAGACGTAAACATTTAACAAAAGAATGAGGTAGTATAATTGGTATAAAGAGAAGTGAAGAGTTTCTACCTAACCAAAAGGTCTGAAGTTCAATCCAAGTATTATATTTTACTACTCTCTAATAATTGTTTTCCATTATTATTATTATCTTATTTGATTATTTTTGCCATCATCTATACTATATACTAAATCCATAAATAAATTGCTGACGTGACATTTTCTCGGATTATCAAATTGTTAAAGTGGTTTTTTCTCGGTTTTTTGTATTTATTTTTACTTTTACACTTTTTCTCAGTTTTTTATATTTATTTTTGACAAATTAACTGATAAATAGGCAAATTACAAATAATGTCTTCATCAATGGTGGTTTAGAAAGGTATATTTCTTTTCAATTGAAATCATTCCTCATTAACCTAATTAACTTACCTTTTCTTTTCCAGTTTCGTACATGGGGTTTTCTTCCCATGAAAATTTTCTGTTGATCGATTTTCTTTTGTTTGTCTTGGGATTCTGACATGGGATTTGTGTTTGATGGTTGATCAGTTATTGCTTTAAACTTGATTTCATCTGTGTGGATGAGTTTCAATAGATTTTTAGTTGCAAGAGGTAAATTGATTAACTTTTTCTTTTATACTGCTTTTTTTTATCACATAATTTTTCTTGCTTACAAATTTGTCATAGTGAATCGTGTTCTTCTATGTTTTTTTTGTTTTCCTGTTCTCTATTGAGTTAATTATCCGTTCATTATTTGTTTCCAGTATGCTGGTGGGATGCGAAACGCTCTCTATCATTAGACCAACTTTGGCGTCAGACCTTTCTGGCATGGGTACCTTCTCAGTTTCCTTCTTATTTACTTTCCTTTATGTATGCAATTTATGCTGTAAACCTGATTATTATTGGTATTGGCTTTAAGGAAAGACACAATTTGAGATCATCTCAGCATTTTCTGATATATTTAATTTAATCTTAAGGTCATGCATATTTGAAGAAACTTTGACTCTCATTTGGTTATGCAATTAAGTGAATTTTTTTTCCTGATGTAAAAGTTTCATTAGCTCTTTTTGATGAATGAGAACATGAGGTGCAGTTGCAATTTTTGGTTGTTATTGACTCAAATGTAGTAAGAGTAATTTACTAAAAGAGCCTAATGTATGAGATAAGAATTAAATTACATATTAAAGTTGTATGAGCCTTTTCATCTAATGAAAACAAAATGAGGATTCAACCAAACAGTTTCAGTAAGTGTTTTCAAATTAAGAAAAATTTATATACTTTTTTTCTGCTTCTGATACACTATGGTGAATTGTTCCTCATTTTCATGTTGCACTGTTTGTATGGTAGGAGTCGTATATGTATACGGCCTACCTAGGAGATTAATAATTAACTTATTAAAAATTGAAAAAAAAACTAATATGGTAGGAGTCAGATATGTTTTTGGCCTACATATGAGTTGTTAATATCAGCTCTTGATTAATATCTAATATGGTAGGAGTCAGATATGTATACAGCCTATGAGCTGTTGATTCGGTTCGATTGTATACATATGTAAAGAGCTGCTGAACTGAGTCAGGTATGTATACGACCTTTTCATCGAATGAAAATAGAATGAGGATCCAACCAATAAGTTTCACTAAGTGTCTTAGTAATTGATTGTTCTTAATGAAAAATTCACCTTTTCTTCTTCCTCTAGCTCTTGATTTTCTCTCTTCTTAGCATTATTCTTTTTGGGAGACCCGAAAGCCCTCTTAACTGCAGCTAACCAGTTAGTTCCTCTAATCTTCCCCATACCAAAAAATCACACAAACAAAACTATAATTTCTTGTTAAATAGCAGTGATGTTATATTGCTATATTATGATCAGATAGAGAAGTTAATAGCTTTAAATGCAAACTGAAGATAGAATAAATGAAATGAAATGAAAGGGAAAAGGTGAAATACTTTAGGATGTTGGAGAACAAGCATATAGTATAGTCCATGAATAAGGTAATAAGCCCTGCATTTTTTATTATTAATATACTGCTATATGTATTATTATAATATGTTGTGTTGTGTATGTATTAAAAAGGGAAAAAAGAAAGAATTCTGACCCTGTTCTGCCTTACTTTATCAATTTGTGGCTCACTTAAACTTTAATGATTCCTTTGTTCACTAACAAGCTAGATAAGCAAAGGACTACCTCCATAATAAGATTTCGGACCCTCAGAGCATCAACATTATTTTATATATTCATTGTTACTGCCACTGCTAATATAGAATTTGCTAAAGAAAAATAGATTTTTTTTTTTATGATAAAGTATATACTTTATTTGAACTGAATTACTATTATTAACTGATTTTTAATTAGTTTTAGATTATTTAATTGTAGAGACATAGAAAATCCTTTCAATTCTCTTCAATATTTTTATTAATTCAATATCAATAAGCTAGTGAAAGTATCCACTGTTACATTCTGATCTCGATAACTCTTCTTAAAATCATTGTGGTGGTTTTTATATAAATTTTCATTGTTACATTTTGATCTGGATACATTTTTCATTGCGGTGGTTATAGATTGAATATTGCTGGGCAAGACTAAAAACTTCCATGAATTAATGGCTGCTGCAGCTGAAGAAAGGGATGCTGTTGATGGTGAAGAATAGAGTTGAAGTGGGACTGATTGAACCTGTTTTCGATAAGCTGATAGTTCACAAACACATTTTATTAAGTTTGCTTCATATTAATTTTGCGGTGAAGCAGGACCCTTCTTTAGCAAAGGAGTAATTGGTATAGTGAAATTGGATACGATAGCTCTTAATCATTTCACTCTAGCTATATTATTGTCTATTGCAAGGGTTAGGACGTTCAGCGAAAATTCCATAGACATTTTGAGAGCAACATTGCTTACAGCTTTTTGCGATTACAGGTTTTCTAGGCAAGGTGCAGTACATTGCCTATGTTTGCTAAATACTACTTTAATAACAATAATGTCCGTTGTAGAATAATTTGTCAATGCTTCTCATTGGAATTGAATGATTCTCATTTGTTGTTAATGTGTTCAATTCAAATTATTGCTAATTGAATGGTTGATTTCGAGTTATTTCAATTGTTTGTATGAATGGAGAATCATTTTAGATGTTGATTTTAGGTCATCGGAATGTTGAGTGGTTGTTTGCACCTACATTCTTCATTGAAAAAAAAAGTCACCAATATGCAAATTAGCAATTTAGCGTTCTTTTTTTAATTAACTCTAATTTAAATGAAATATAGGAAATGAAAAATTGTGAAATTTATTCATTTTGATCTTGATTTTTTTTTTTTTGTATTTGAATTCATCCATTCTCTTTGATTCTAATTGTTTTGTTTTTGTTTTCTAAAGGTTTAAGTCATTTGGCTTGAATTTGTGAAAAAAAAATTATATTTTCCATCCCAAAATAATAACAATAATAATTGAAAACTATTAAAAAGAAACTTTCCTTCTTAAAAAAAACTTACCGTGCAAAGCACGGGTATAGAGCTAGTTTTATTAACTAATTTCTTATTTTTTTCCATCATTATCTATTTTTAATTTTTTCCTTAAATCATAATGTCAATCTTATTTTCTAATTTTATTGTTTTTTTCTAGAAATTTTTCAAATTTGAGCTTGAAACTTAAATTTCTAAAGTTGAAGTTATTGAAATTTTGAATTTAGTTTTGCAATTGTTTTGAATATTTGTGATACTTTTTTTAATATTTGTGCTAGTTGTTGATATTTAATAAATTTAGTGATGCCGGTAGTTCATCCCAATATGTTATCGATAATATCTTATATGTAAAAATATTTTGAATATTTTTTCAATAGTATTTAGATTTTATATATGTATGATTTTATATTAAAAAATTTATACATGTAAGCCTAAAATTAGCCCCCTACTTTAGATTCCTGCCTCCTTCTTCTTCTCTACTTTGTTGCTACAATTTGCAGCAACAATATGTTCACGCATTTGCTTCCTCTTCTTCCTTGAAAGCTCAACATTCTCTAGAATATTTTCAGTTGAATCCATGTTTACAACAGTTAATTCATCACCAAAAATGAGCGGTTAACCATAATTTTTTACCCAAATGAATAAAGTTGATTGGTTAGTGATGAAATTCATTATTGTCCATATAATAAATATTAATAAAATTAAGATAAAACAATAATTAAAAAAAATGGAAAAAATCCAACACATTCAAATGTGTTGGATACATATTTAATTTAGGAAAAAGTACAAAAATAAACCTTGTGGTTACACCTGTTTTCGAACAACACCCATGTGGTTTAAAAGTTTGCAAAATGACATTGATGTTCATTTCGTTAGCAAACACATACCAAATTGACTAATGATGTTAAAAGTCAAAGGGAAAAGAGTTAATTTAGTCACTATATTTATTTATTTTATAAATTAATCCATCTTATTATCTAATTATTATAAACAAACCCCAAAATAAAAATAATAATCAATTACACCATCTTCTCCATCTTATTTTAATTTTTTATTTTTCTTCTCATTTCTCTCTCCTCTTTTTCTCTCTCTTGTCTCTCTCCTCTTTCTTAATTTCTTTCTAAAATCAATTGAATTTTGCTAATCCATGAGGATCAGAACCTTTTGCAATTTCATTAGGATAGGAACTGATTGATCAATTTAATACTCAATTAATGCTTAACATTGTGAAGTGATTCAAAAACAAAGAAGTACACACGAACTGAAAATCTTCCGCTTCCCATGCCTCACTCACCCAATCTAAATCCTCTAGAAAATAATGCATACAAAATTAGGAGAGCAAGCATACAGAGAAGAAAGCGAATTAAAAGAAGGGAAAAGAAAATGGAGACCTGAATAGAGAAGGGAAGCTTGAAGAAACTCATGATCTTGATCGTCAGGGACATTGTTAGAACGACCACCGTCAAAAGAGCTTCCATCTGAAGATTTACAAGAGACTAAAATGGGCTTCCGATGACCACGATTCTCGAATTGTAGATTGCTTTTAAGACCAAACTGAAATTGAACTGGCAAGTGTCCACCATTAGAATTCAGAATCAAACCATTCCTATAATTCCATTCATCCCTTGAAACCTTGAAACCGAAAACTGTACGGAAATGGAATTGAACACCCATCATCATCATATGAAGGAAGAAGAAGCTAACAGAGAGAAAGAGAAAGACTGATCTTAGTATGGCCTTGGATTAATTGAGTATTAAATTGATCAATCAGTTCATATCCTAGTGAAATTGCAAAAGGTTCAGATCCTGATGGATTAGTAAAATTCAATTGATTTTAGAAAGAAATTAAGAAAGAGAGGAGAGACAATTGATTTTAGAAAGAAATTAAGAAAGAGAGGAGAGACAAGAGAGAGAAAAAGAGGAGAGAGAAAGGAGAAGAAAAATAAAAAATTAAAATGAGATGGAAAAGATGATATAATTGATTTTTATTTTTTATTTTGGGGTTTGTTTGTGATAATTAGATAATAAGGGAGGTTAATTTATAAAATAAATAAATATAAGGACTAAATTAACTCTTTTCCCTTTGACTTTTAACACCGTTAGTCAATTTGGTATGTGTTTGCTAACGGGATGAACCTCAATGTACCATTTTGCAAACTTTTAAACCACATGAATGTTGTTCGAAAACAGGTGTAACCACAATGTTTATTTTTGTACTTTTCCCTTTAATTTATATTAATAAATTGAATTTGAACAAAAAGAGAAAATGAACAAGTCAAAAGCATTAAATATATAATTGATATAATGTATGACATTGTCAGAATTTGTAGCTCAATTATTTTGAGCTATACAATTCACATGTATCAAGCCATTTTTTTTTATAAGAAATACAAATTCATTAAATAAGTAGATCAGATACATCATTTAAAACAGCAGAAAAGAAAGGACTAGGAAGATCTTCATAGTGAAGTTCCTTAAGACTACAATGTTGGGCCTTAAAAGCAAGAATGTGGGCTGGTGTGTTGGCCTGCCTTCTTTCATGAGTCAAACTGAATATGTCCAGGCCAATTGAACCATCCCGAAGATCATCTAGAATAGTTCCTAACCAATTAGTACAAACAGATCGACCATTGAAGAGGTTCACAGCTTCTAGAGAATCCGATGCCACGGTTACGCCCTTTAGACCTGCAGTTTGAACAGCGGAGATACTATTTGCTATAGCTTGGAGTTCTGCATGAAGAGCACTCAGACAAAGACCCAGTGATCCACCACCAGCCAAAAGAACACTACTCCTAGTATCCCGAATTAGGAATCTGAAGGCGCTTTGGTTGGTGACCGGATCGAAAGCTGCATCGCAATTGACTTTAAAGACCCCAGGTGGAGGTGGCTGCCATGGAACTTTTAACGGTTGTAATGATTGGGCTTCGATGGTGATTGTGTCCTTGTTGTTTTGTTGTCTTTCCATCCCAAGCCTGATATCTGAAACACAGTTCATTGCTTTTGCTACCCCTAGTAGCTTGTCCCCGTGAGCTATATACGGTTTCATTCGTACTAAAGAACCCATATGACACAGCAGACTACCGCCATATCTTCCCTGGTTGCCTGTAGTGATAAGTTGGAAAACCAGTCTAGAGTTGAGAAGCCAGCAACTTTATAAGGTTTGAAATGGAGGTTAGATCTTTTCCAATAACCTTTAGATATGTGACAATTCCTAAACAGATGGAGTAAAGACTCAGGGGATCTTCCACACAACCTACACTCTAGAGTCACTGAAACTTTCTTTTTGCATAATGTCTCTGCACATGGGAGTATGTTGTTCAACATACACCATGTGTTGTGGAGGATTTTTGGCGGTAGTTGGAGTTGCCATAAATATTTCCATATTGAGTCAGCGTTGTTTGAAGATGATTCTCTCCCTCCTAATTTCGGACAGAACATCGTTGCCACTTCGTAGCCTGTTTTCACCATATAATCTCCCTTCTTAGAATGCTTCCAAAAGATCGAATCTATCAATCTCCCTTGGCTCATAGGAAGGCATAGGATAGCAGAGGCAATGTTGTTGTCAAAACAGTAAGAGATTAGCTCCGTCTTCCATGTGAGTATGTCATTATTGATTAGGCTTGAAACCCATTTGGTAGGTGGATCATGAAGTGTCTGAAGTGGACGATTGTATGGTACGTTAGGGATCCATTTATGAGTGAGGATTTCAATTGATTGACCATTCCCTACCCTCCAACAACTACCCTCCTCAATGATGTGACGAGCCTGAAGAAGACTCCTCCACACAAAACTAGGGCAGAAACCAATCTTGGCTGAAAGTACCTCAGACCGGGGGAAGTATTTGTATTTGAACACTTGGGCACATAGGGACTTCTGATTTTGGATGATACGCCATAGTTGTTTTGCCAATAGTGCCAAGTTGAAGGCATATAAATTTCGAAAACCTAGTCCTCCCTCCCTTTTGGATAAACAAAGGTGGTCCCATCGAACCCAATGGATCTTCCGTGTTTCTGAAGTATTGTTCCACCAAAATCTAGCCATGATTTGTTGAATCTCACTGCGGAATGACTTTGGTAGCAACATGCAGCTCATGATGTATTGTGGAATGGCTTGAGCTACTGACTTAATAAAGACCTCTTTTCCCCCTCTTGATAACCATTTCTCCTGCCACCCGCAGACCCGCTTCCATATTCTTTCCTTGAGGAAACTGAAAATGGCTTTTTTTGATTTTCCCATGATAGTCGGGATGCCTAGGTATTTGGAGAATTGTCGGACTTCCCTGACCCCAAGACACGAAGTTAGGATCCTTCTTCTGTCAGCATCAACATTGGAACTAAAGCACATCTCTGTTTTGTCAAAGTTGATTCGTTGACCCGAAGCTTGCTCGTATTGTTTTAGAAGTCTTTTGAGGTTTTCACACTCCGTCAATGAGGCTCGGCAGAAAATAATGGAATCATCTGCAAAGAATAAGTGTGAAATGGACATGCTATTTCTGCTTACTCTGATCCCGTGGATTGATCGGTTAACCTCAGATCTCCTTATCAATGCTGAAAGCCCTTCTGCGCAAATAAGAAACAAATAGGGTGACAGAGGATCTCCTTGACGAAGTCCCTTGGTTGGCTTGACATAGCCTTTCTGAGCCCCATTTACTAGGAAAGAAAAGGATACTGAAGTTAAATAGTTCTGAATCACGTTAATCCATAGTGTTGGGAATCGCATGACCGTCATCATCTCCTTGAGAAAAGACCACTCTACCCTGTCATATGCTTTGCTCATATCTAACTTTAGAGCACAAGCCCCGTGCTTCCCCTTAATTTTGTACTTCATAGATTGGAATAACTCAAAGGTGATCAGTGCATTATCTGTGATAAGTCGGCCTAGAACAAAGGCACTCTGTGTTTAGTGGATAATTGACCCTAAAGAACCCTTGAGCCGATTAGCTAGAGTTTTTGTTACCAGTTTATATACTACGTTGCATAAGCTAATAGGCCTTAGGTCCTTAAGGTTATTGAGGTTCTTTGTTTTTGGGATAAGGGTTATCAATGTGTGATTCATGCCTAGAGGGATATGCATTCCATTGAGAATATTTAGTACCATTTTGACTGTCTCCTCACCCACAATATCCCAAAAAGCTGTGTAAAACTTACCTGGCATGCCATCAGGTCCTGGGGCCTTGGATCCATCCATTTGTTTGAGAGCTCTCACTACCTCCTCCATTTCAAAAGGTCGTGACAGGTTACGAATATCTTCCTCAGACAAAACTAGGTCCACTGACCTTAAGATGTCATTTGGTACAGAAGGTTGGGATGTAGTAAAAAGCTCTTTGTAATACTCGATCACTAACTGTGCTATTTCTTCATTACTTTCCTTCCAATCCCCATTCTGATCTTAAAGCTTGCGAATGGTGTTAGCTTTTCTCCGAGAGTTGGCCTTAGAATGAAAGAATTTGGTGTTCCTATCACCGCTCTAGAGCTAGTTAATCCGAGCCCTCTGTTTCCACATTATTTCCTCTGCTTCCTGGAGCTTTTCAAGTTCACTTGTTAAGTGGGTTATCCTGTCCGTATTCTGTGTTGTCACTGGACTGTTTTCTTCCTCTTCAATTAGGCGTTAAAGACATTTTATTCTAGATCCCAAATGGCCGAACTGTTGTTTGTTCCAAACGCTAAGGTTGCGAGCACATGATTCCAGTCGGTCACACACTAATATTGTGTTGTTGTGATGACAGTCATTCCACGCCCTTTGGACTACCTCTCGACACCCCGGATCCCTTAGCCACATCTCCTCGAATTGAAATAATCGCTCTCAGCCCAACTTATGACCCTCAGTTGCTACTAGAATAGGAGAGTGATCAGAAGCCATCCTTGCCAGGTGTTGTACAACAACATTAGGGAATATCATCTCCTATTCCACTTGACAGACAGCCCTATCTAAGCATTCTCTTATTAATTCCCCATTCTTTCGGCCATTAGTCCAAGTGAATGGCGAACCTGTGTACTTAAGATCAAAGAGGTCACATTCAGCTAAACAGTTGCGAAAAGCCTCCATGCTCCTATAATCTGGATCCTTGCCCCCGTCCTTCTCCTTTGAGTACATTAGTTCATTGAAATCACCTATACACAGTCATGGTAGTGTCTCTCTTGAGTGGAGCTCTTTCAGAAGTTGCCATGTGAGATGTTTTCGTGATGTTTCCGACCATCCATATATATCGGTGCCTTTCCAACCTATAAGTACACCATTCTCCTTCTCGATGGCAAAGTCTATACAATGCTGACTGAATCCTAATATCCGGAGCTTTATTTCCTTCTTCCATAATAACAGCAGGCCACCTGATCTTCCTATTGAATCCACATCAAAGACTTCAAATCCTTGGAACCTGCGTTTTACTCCCTGTAACTCTTCCCGTCTTAGTCTCGTTTCCATGAGGAATATCACCTCTGGGCAGTTGCGTCTCACTATGTGAGACAGTGCACGGACCATCCTTGGGTTGCCCAGCCCCCAGACGTTCCAACTTAGGAGATTCATAATGCTGGGCGGGGTCGCTTAGCAACCTCCGCCTTTTCAAACATAGTGTCAATCTCAGAATTGTGGCGTGACTTCTTGCCCGTAGTCTCTGAGCTTGGTGTTGAATCTTCATTGTGTACCTTTCTTTTTCCAGTTGCCTTGTTAGGGGCATTGGTGTCCCCATTTGCATTTTCTGATGTGATTCTGTTACTTGGTCATTGGTCAGCAGCTTGGGTTTTTAAGATATTTGTTGAGGTAGACTTTTGGGGTTTGTGCTGATGGTATGGAAGAGGTTCCTTTGGTGATGAATGTGGCGGTCGTATTTTGTTTGTATGAAATTTCTTTGTAGGGGAAGGGTAAATAGAGAATAGGTTAGTGGATTGTATTTGGACTTCATGCAAATTAATGTCTCTATCCACTGACATATCATTAATTACACCAGATGAGAGTGCTGCTTTGATTAGCTGATCATTGACATTTGGGTAAGATGTAGCTGTTTTAGTTGAAAAATATGTTTGACAAGGGGGCTTACTTGATGGGAAAATCTTTGAATCGGCGGAGTCCAGCTTTGGGTGTCCATCTGCCACAATTTCAGAATTTTGTTTTTGATAATCATTAAGGCCTTGTCCCCATTTTATGCCTGCCCTTTCCTCCTCTAGTTTATTTTCCTTTGAAAAATGAGGGATATGGACCCCTTCTTCGAGACTTATTTTCTCAATAGGACCCACACGCACCTGTGGGGTTAGAACCAAACCTTCTTCCATCGCCAGCCTTGCCGCAACATCGCCAGAAACAACCTCTAATTCATGGCGTTTGCCTTCATCCGTCTCCATATCTTGCACCTCATCAACATCTACGGTACAACCATTGACTTCATGTTCTATTGCTACAGTTTTTGATGCTCTAATCAGCTGTCTACATGCTCCTTTCTGCTCTTCCGTATTGTCTGTAATCATCTTGCTCGAATTAGCGTCTACCTGTACTGATCTCAGCTTCATCGGTGTTGCCCGTAGGGATTGATTATATGGCCAGTCGACCTCGTTGAAGTCGTCCGGAACTTCATAACACTCTTCATGCACATGTCCAAGCTTACCACACCAGTAACAATAATTGGGGATTTTTTCATATTTAAAAGAGACCCAGTGAACCTCTCCTCTGCCATTCTTTATTTTGACACCGCGAAGGAGAGGTTTTCTGATATCAATATTGACCCGAGCTCGTACGAAATTGCACCAGGATCCGATTGCTTCCGAATCAATTTCCAAGACATCCCCTGCACTTCTGGCTACCTTTTCAATAGAGTCTGCGTCTCTCCTGTTTAGAGGCAAGTTTAGAATGTCTACCCAGCATGCACAATAGTTCATCTCCCCGCATATCTCCTATAAGGACCACGTTGCGTTTGAAATGCCATGGGCCTTCTCGGAGGACCCTCTTATTGTCCCGCTTTGACTCGAACTCGCACAGGAACATGCTGTTGCCGAGTTCTTTCAACTGAATTTTTTTAACCCACCAGGCTACCATGAAGGCTTGGGCCATTCCTCTGATGTTGGGAGGTTTATTGGACAACACTCTTCCAAAGATGCTAGGTTTGATTGGGATTGCAAATTCTTGTTTCTGTTCTGCACATAGGTCGATTATGTTTTCTTCAGAATCTGTAAGCTTCACTTTGGCCATTTGCATTTCTAGGGAGGGATCCATTTGCACTTTTAGAGTTTGTGAATGCAGGAGGTGATGGGTGGAGGGAAGTGGAGGAGATGGTGGGTGGAGGGAAGTGGAGTGGAGGATAAGGGAATGAATCAGTAAATTGAAAATGGAGGGAGAAGACCACATGGGCAGCAGCCTAACACTCAACTAGAAGGCTAGATGAGGGAAGGAGAAAGAGACCACACGGGCATAATAGAGTTCACGTTTCACATGTATCAAGTCAATTGGCTGAAATTATAGTAGTACATGTTTGAATAAAATATTCGTTCACATTAGAGTGTTTTACACGACTTTTAGGACTCTATAAATATGTTTTTGTTTCATTTTGTAATCCAATTCAATATTATGGAATTCAATTAAGTTCATTTTCATTTTGAGTTCGGTACTATATTTACATTTCTTCCAAACTCTCTACCAATATTATTTATGCTTTACATTTTTAATCAATTGCGTCCGCTAAATTAGTCGCAATACCTCCAACAAGTGGCATCAGAGGTTAATTGGTCAAGCGACTAAATAAAAAAATTTCCATTTTCTCCAAATGACCAAATCCAGCAAAAATATTATTTCTCTCCATGGCGGTCACCAACTCAACACTCGTTGTCCCAATTTTCAAAGGTGAAAATTATGATTTTTGGAGCATCAAATTCAGAACGATACTGCGTGCTTCGAATTTGTGGGATATTGTAGAACAAGGAATTCTACAAAATTCTCCATCAACAGAAGCAGAAACAACTCCAAAATCAGCCAGCACCGCCAAGCCGGTTCTAGACCAACAAAAGGAATTGACCCGGAAGGATGCAGATGCACTAGCAAAAATTCACAATGCTGTTGCAGACTCAATTTTTTCAAGAATCATGAATGCCACAACGGCTAAACAAGCTTGGGAATATTGAGAGATGAATTTCAAGGGATTGCCAAAGTTCGCAACATCAAGCTCCAAACTCTTCGAAGAGACTTTGAGAATCTTAAAATGAAAGATGGCGAAGGTATCAAAATCTACTCGTCAAGAGTTAATGAAGTTGTGAACCAGCTACGAGCTTATGGAGAAGATATTAGTGATCAAAGAGTTATGCAAAAACTCTTGATTACACTGACTGAAAAATTTGATTCAGTCGTCAGCATTATCAAATCTAATGACCTTTTCTAAACATCAGTCACCGCTCTACAAGCTCATGAAGAAAGAATATCCAGACGAGCAGAAATTCATTCCAAGGGAGCTTTGCAGTCCAGACACAAAAATAAATCCTTTTCTTTCAGATCAAAAAATAAATCCGATGGAAAAGGAAGCCAAAGTTCGGGAAATAATTGGAGATCCAAAGATGGAGACAAGAAAGGGAAATTTCCTCCTTGTGGCATATGTCAACTGACCACTTGGAGAAAAATTGCTGGAAGAAAGGAAAACCCTAATGCCCTCAATCACCATTTGGGATTTTGCCTAACCAAGCATTGGCCTAAAAGTATTGAGGTAGATTTAGTATTGTTGATCAGAATTACTATTTTCTGATGGAGAATCATCGTCTTGAGTTAACCTTTAAATTCACATAACATCCACTTATCGATTCATAGGAGTTAGCACATGGATCCTGAATCCTAGTCATCCATTCATTCATTAAATATATTCATTGTTTAAATTGCTTTGCTAATGTTATTGTTTTATTAGTAGTTAAAGTTACAATCTCAAAACACTTAATTCAATCCTTAGATAATATAGAATTCTAGTACGAGTAAGGCATTAGATACTAGTCTCTGTGGGATCGATAATGTTCTTCGGAATACTACTTGATATGATAGAGTTCACTTGCTCGTTCTTTTTCTCTGCAAAGCCATCGCTGCTGTACCTATGGTTTGGCCAGAATGTGTCGCACCAGCTACATAGATTTGATTCTAGTGATTACAAGCAGTAGATCCTATTCAGTAAATGATGAAGTAGAGGGAGTTCACTTTTCAACTCATCGTTCTCATTTAAAGGATTATGGTTACTCCACAAAAGGTGAAAGGTATTTTTCTCTAACCTTAATCATATACATTATATGCTTGAAAACAGGCGATCACCCATTGTCATATCCGATCGGCCATTTTGGGCAGACTCATGCAAATTTTCTCTTTATTCTGACTGTAATGGAATCTCTTTGAGCCGATTAGAGTTGTCTGGCACCATTCAAAATTCATCATTTACAAGCTTACATGGCCCTTGGAGTTAATCTAGTCTTCCTACAAGCTGTTATCCCATTATAAAATAAAAATATGAACGCGTTCTGCTTCGGCGGTCATGAGATGTTCCCCCTAATTGAGAACTTCTTGTTTTATTCATTTTAGTCCCTAATTGAGAACTTTTCATTTTATTCATTCTAGTCCTTATTTTGGAACTTTATATTTTATTCACTTTGGTCCTTAATTTCAAGTTTTCCTCTTTCTTTCAATTAGGTCACCGAATAAACTTTTTAAGTTTATTCAGTTTAGTCCTTTGTCCATTTTTACATCATAACTAATTGTATAACTATGTTATTTGCTTCTAACCTTTTATTTTGGTTGATATGAGTATCGAGAAACATTGTTTTGGTGTGGATTGAAGACCCGGGAATGCCCGAATGTAATTGTATTTAATTTGTACCTATTTCATTGCTTCTGGGGTTTTAATATTTTGTTGTTTATTTTCTTTTGTATATAAATGTGCAATATGACATAAAAAATGATTTTTTTCAAACAAATCATATTCAAAACGAATTTAAAAAGCTTAAAAGAGTTATTAATAGCCTGGTTGTAGTTAGAAATGCTAAGTAAGAGGCCGTTGGGTTCATCGGGCGATTTTGGAGGTGCTTAATTTTTCCTTTCGAGGAGATATTAGCCTTCCCCAAGCGTACCTAACTTCTCGAACCCACTTGCTTCCTGTAAAAAATTTCAGTAACATTCTCGGACCTAAAATCCGGGTGGCGACTCTTTTTCCGACACTGGCCCTGCCGAGCTAGTCGTTTTCTCTAGTGGACCTCGAGTCCAAACAGTACCGTAATAGTCATGACGGACCTCCCGCGGGTGAAAGCCTATCGAGGTAGGCTTCGGCTACATCTGTCTATCTTATAAATCGTTTACCTAGCTCGGTGCTTAATTTTGGTGTTCCTTTCCATAAGTTGTTTCACAAAATGCCTGATTATACTCAACTACATATCTTTGGTTGCTTGTGATATCCTTGGTTACATCCTTACTCTAAACACAAATTAGCACCACCCTCTACCAAATGTGTATTTTTAGGGTACAGTAAAGTGCACAAAGGTTATAAACGTTATGATCCAATTTCTGAGAAATTCTTCCTTTCACGCCATGTTCTTTTTTATGAGCAGGTATTCCCGTTTGAATCATTATTGAAGTGTAAGGCTCTGGACATCCATAACTTACAACCGACCTTGTTACCAACACCAACTATCACATATCCATTCTTATCTAGCCCCAATCTTCCCAAACCTCAACCACCAACTCGTACCCGACAAATAACACCATAGAAGCTTGATTTTACACCCACAACCACAAACCCAAAATAGAAATTCATACCTGTTAGTCGCTCCACCACCAACACCGCATCATCATCTTTTCCAACTGACACTTCTCCTGACCAACCCGAAGCTGAATCAACCACTCCCCGTCGTCAATCCAATGTTTCACTAGATTTGTCAAATACTGCCACCACTTCTCCCATTGCCGCAACACTTCAAGGCAATCCTTAACGACATCGCATTGTCACTCGGTCTCAACATGGCATTTTCAAGCCAAAGTAGTTTCTCACTACCACAGAGCCAAGTCCATACTTACAAGCCTCAGAACATGAGGAATGGCGGAAGGCAATGACTGAGGAATACAATGCCTTAATTTCTAATGGCATATGGACATTAGTTCGGTTACCCGCTGATGTGAACCTAATTGAGTGTCGTTGGCTATTCAAGGTCAAAACCAAGGCAGATGGAAGTATTGATAGGCATAAAGAACGATTAGTAGCAAAGGGATTTCATCAGCGACCTGGGATTGACTATGTTGAGACTTTCAGCGTAGTTGTTAAACCAACCGCAATTCGATTGATTCTGGCATTGGCTTCTTCCGCTGGCTGGTTCATTTTCCAATTAGATGTCTCCAATGCCTTCTTGCATGGAGAGTTACATGAAGATGTTTATATGGTTCAACCCTCCGGTTTTGTCGACCCAAACAAAACCCAGCATGTGTGCAAACTTCGGAAATCATTGTATAGCTTAAAACAATCACCCCACATGTGGAATAAGAAGCTGAGGTCTAAATTAATACTCTTTGGTTTTTGTGGCTCCAAGACAGACAGTTCTCTCTACTATTTTGTTAAAGGTACTGTTCGGATTTATTGCTTGATTTATGTGTGGATGATTTGTTAATCAGAGGCACTTCTGCTTCCATGCTGAGCAAATTAGTTCACTTTCTTGAGAGAAATTTTGTCATCCGGAATTTGGACCGTGCACATTACTTTCTCGACATCAAACTCGACTGGTCTCTTAAATGTGTCTTTCTCCACCAGTCGAAATACTGCAAATCTGTAATTGCCAAAGTAAAAATGCAGGAGTCACAACCAGTATTTAGTTCGACTACTCCATCTGAGAAATTTTGTCTGGGCAATAGCAATTTGTTTGGTGATCTGTCTCTATATCATAGTATAGTTGGGAGCTTGCAATATTTGACTTTTACCCGACTTGATATTTCCTTTGCTGTCAACAAAGTATCTCAATTCATGCATGCTCCAACTGACATACATTGGGGGGCGATCAAGCGAATCTTGAGGTACTTGAATGGGAGTGCTGCCCATGGGATCCAATTTACGAAACATCCTCTCACACATCTTTATTGTTTTTCTGATGCCGATTGGGGTGGTGATAAGGATGATAGAAAGTCAACGGGCGGCTATGCACTTTTCTGGGGCAACTCTATTGTATCATGGTCTTCAAGAAAACAACGCACAATATCTCGCTTGTCTACAAAGGCCGAATATAGATCCATACCTACGGCCACTTCAGAACTCAGTTGGGTTGGCATGCTTCTTCGTGAAATTGGGTTTGTAACGCCCGTATATACATATATATATATATATATGTATATATATATATATATATATTAGTTATATGCAACTAGACTCATGCATTGTGTTATATGTTTTAATATATTATATAAGTATATATATATATATATATATATTATATATTTTTATCTTTTTAAAACTTATCATGTGAAGGAGCAGTTATACCCTAAAAAAGAAAAAGAAAAACAAAAGAAAGCGAAAACTATATGTTCTTTTGAAAAGTGCGGCCGCAAAATCTCCCAATACTCAGGTTTGCAAATCCTTCAACAAATCACTTTGTTTTTATGTAATTTTGAGTATGCATCCTTACTAACCATTATATATATAATTATTAATAGATTTTGTCTTTAATGGGTAGAATCTTTTCACCTTAAATTGTCTATGCCGAAAGAGTATATGGGATTTACCAATTTGACATGTTTGTTTCCATTGTTTATTTTTTTACAACTTTCTTTTGAAAGATGGGTTCATCTCCACTCACAACAATTAATCTCATCTTTGATATTGAGTTTTCTATGCTGGGTTTAAAAAAATTGTTTTTCTAACGTCGAACAGATACCTTTTATTTCTGCAGTTATCACATTTACCCTTAAACGTATTATCAGGTGCAAATTAAAATGATAATTGAACCATGATACTAGTATGACATAATTAAATAATGTCAGTAGATGTAGTTTTTATAAATGTCTAACTCTGAGCGCGAAAAAAAAAATTAGGACTCCACGATCAAGCAGAGGTTAGGCCAGAGGTAGAATTTGCTGGATAGTTAAACTTGCAATTGGTGGAGGTGAGTAGTTAATTAAATATACAGTACATTTCTTATATGTTTGTTGCCATGTTGATTGGTTGAGATTAATTGTCTATTGGTTCGATCTTCGTGTTTGATATGTGCAAGTGGTTAATTAAATATATAGTATGTGTGTTTCTATGTTTCGGTGTAATAATTGCTTATTGATTTGATATTTATTTATGATGATTGCGGTAACGTGAATGAATTGATTTCAGTATTGATGGTTGTAAAAACATGAATGAAGTTTATACCGAACTTATTGGGGATAGAATGGAAATCGTTTATGATACAGTTGATAAACTTTGGATAATATGAAGGACTGAAAAATTATAAGAATAAGAGCTTATCTAGGATAGTATATTCAATGGTTGTGATTGAAATGAGAAAAATGAATATTGTGATCACGTGAAATATAAACACCGGGTATTTGTTACGATAGGGTGTTAAGGTACCGGGTATTTGTTACGACAGGGTACCTAGAGATAAGAGACGGGATACCGGGTATTTGTTACGACAGGGTATCCCATGATATGATTTTATTGGCCAAGCAACCATTGGGTATTACTAGACTAGAGTAAGCAGGGCCCTTAAATAAAAATACTATTAAATTTTAAATTGATAAACTTGTTGCTTGATAACCCGTAAATTAAGTGCACGAAACTATTGTATGCGCATGTTGTTGAACTGTGTATTTAAATAACTATTTTACTGAGTCGACAGCTCACCCCTTGCCACCACCACTTTTCAGGAATTTAAGGATTGATGATGTTTGTTTGGATCGGTCGGCGTGTGGAATCGTTATTTACAAATTTATGATTTGATTAGTTTATTTTATTTTCATTTTTCTTTTAGCCTAGGATTTCCGATGCTAATCTAGGATTGTTAAAAATTTGGTGTATACCTTGGCATGGTGAAGGTTTATCAATATGAACAAGAATTCTCAATTCTTTATGTATTTATTCCTTCTAGTCATTGGCAGACAAACATGCAAATATTAATTTTGCAAATGATTATTTTAATATCATTTTAAAACTTCACTAAGATATTTGAATTGCGATTTTTTTTTTACTATATACAGGACCAAACGATTTTATAATCGTATAGTAGAAGTCAAGTTTTTTTTTTTTTTATATATAAGTATTTGGTTTAACTTTATATTTATTTATTTATTTATATAAATTATGGCTTGATGAAAAAAAAAGGGTGTTACAGGGTTCCCATTATCTACTTCACCGATTCTATGGTGCGACAACTTAAGTGCTGTATACTTGACGGCCAATCCGTTTTTTCACAACTCCAGTAAGCATTTGGAGATCGACTTCTACTTTGTACGTGACAAAGTCCGGTCCAAAGCATTGGTGGTTCGGTATATCAGTACTGTTGATCAAACAACAGATGTATTCACCAAACCATTAGCCCGAGGCCGTTTTCAGTTCATACGAGACAAGCTGACCATGTGCGCACACCCTGCTCAGGTTGAGGGCGGGTAATAGGCCGAATATAATCCTAGTTCAGTTAGGAATGCATTACTAGTTATACACGTATTCCTATTGTTATAGAATTAGGATTCTATACTATCTAGGAATCCTATGGTAGCTAGGCTTGTGTATTTGTATATTGATAACATCGTGATATTATCTCAAGGATCAAAAGGGATATTCGCCTAAAAGAACACCACGTGTTGGCCACCTGATACGGGAATTCCGCGGCGTATCGAAGTAAAGAGATCCGACGGGCGGATCACTTGGAACTCGCCAAGAGAGACCCGCTGGCGAACCTGTGAGGCGAATCTCCATAAGCTCTCAATCCGCCATGAGAACGGCTGAGCCGACCTTGTAATAAAGACCATTAATGAGCTATCAATTAGCTAACCGCCAACTTAAGGATAACCAGTAACCGCCATTAATGGGGCATTAATGGAGACTTTCTAGTTATTGGAAGTTACAACTTCATGACTATATTTAGCCTACATCTCAGGCTATCCAGGTACACATTCACTTACCCTTTGTTAGTTCAGTTTGTTCTCTTGTTCTATCTTACTGACTTTGGCATCGGAGCTTCCCCCCGTCGAACCCAACAACGCCCCCACAGGGACAGAAGCTGATCAGAATTTCCCCACCTGTCATCAATTGGTGCGGTGAACGTGGAATCCTTAATCAAATAAAGGGTTTTTCGTTCACTTTAAAGGAACATGGCAAATGGGGAGCCGGACCCTACATCAGGGGAAGAAACACCATTAGTAACACCATCAAGTCAACCTGTAACTAGTGCTGGTCGCGCTGTTTCGAATCCACCCACAACACAAGCTGAAAGTAGTGTGCCACCAGACGCATTCATCCACATGTGTGCTGAAGCAATAGGAAGGGAGTTTGGCCCTGAGATGGGTAATCGCCTACGGTCATTCATGATCATTCCTCCATTTTGGAGCATGACGCCCACGTCTACGGTATCTTCATGGCCCCAGGCGACAATAGGATCAAACTGTTGGGGTTTTGTGTCCTATAGTCAATTGTTGCAGGATACAAACTTATTGTAAATGAATTGTTCTTTATATCATTTGTTTTAATGAGATATATGTTTTATAACTATATAAAGGCAATCCCTTTTAAGCACTAAATAAAGTCTAATAAAAGGAAATCCGTAAGTTTGTTTAAAGTGATTATAAAGTGTTCATACAAGCATGAAGTGAGATAAAACTTTATAATAAACTAATAAACTTAAAACCACCCCAAGTCAAGTGATATATTTAGGATTGATATATCACAGTTGAGACTTGTATGTAACAATGTCTTCTGTCCGACAGAAAGCTGATCTCACAAGCTTCACATATATAGATATCTGGACAGTTACATAGATCCGGTGAAACGTTGTTCATTAGGATTGGGGATCCGACTTGAGATAACAGGATGGGTAGATTCATCCTTGTCAACTGTTCATCTCATTGGTATTAATAGGTATAACTAATCCTCAGACTCAAAGGAATGTTAATTGGTCATCCTGAATTACTGAATGTGAGACTTTGATCCTGTGGTCCCACGATCCTTAACAGAGATGACTCTGGGGTGTGAAGTGCAAAGGTTGGGTGTCACAGGAAGTAATTTCAGGGTAGTTATACATTGGATTGAGCATTTATCACTCCCGATTAATGGGAGATACATCCAAGGATCGCTTGTGGAAGACTCGACTCTAAACCCTTGGAAGGTGATAGCTTAAGAGTAGAAGTTCGGATTTCACTTAACCTATCTTTTTGAGTTGACTCGGCCAATAACAAGTAAAACGAATGTCTCGCTATATGTGACTTGACATTACCCATAGTCATAAGATTCAGGTCAAGGATATAGTTGATAAAGGATCGTATTATACCGTAACTAATACGGAAGGGTTAACGACAGAATCAACCTGTCTTCTTAACGGACTCTAGGGGAATGATTACGGACTTGCCAATAACATACTCTGTACATCATTCCGTTATGCAAGGGATTAAATATAATTCTTGAAGAAATTAATTTAATAGGTTGCATACGGCCAGAAGTAGTAAGGACCTAATGGATCACACATAAGACTTGGAACCAAAAAGAGAGATGGATATGATTAATAGATGGAAGCCCAATTAAGCCCAGTAAGGCCCAAATACTAGGAGGGGGGCCGAAATTTATATATGTTAGTAAGGAATTAATTTTATTCCATTAATCCTAATTAGATTAGGATTATGAATTAAATCAATTAAGAGATAATTAAGTTAGGAGTTTTAATTAGATTAATATACTCCTATTATTATCCAATTAGGTTATTTATTATTATCCTAATTATATTAGATATATAGTGAGATAATAATTAGGAATCATTTTCCGAATTGGATTCCTATTAAGTAACCTATTCCTATCTAACTAGGGTTTAGATACAAGCTAATATATATACCCCTCCCTATAGTGAATTTCGACTAAGCCTATATCCCTCCCCACTTGTGATTTTCGAAATTGCTTAAGAGAGAGAGAAAAGAATTCTATTCCCAAGTTCGTGAACAAGAATTCATACGGCATTCCATCGATTGATTAATCTTATTCATCCCTCTTTCTCTTTGATCTTGTGTTAGTTTATTAGAGGCAATCTATTTTGGTTGCATCTCATAAGGGTTGATTCTAACTTAATCTCACCGTGTTCACGAAAGAAGGAAAAACAATCAAAAGGGAGAAATTCGTTTTTCTTCGCCTACATCAGGTCAGTTCACTATTTCGAGGATTCCCGGAGATTAAACCGTCGGATCGTCGCGATTTTTGGACAGTAGCTTCTAGACACATTCTTCCACGTTTCCACCGAAGGGATTGTCGTTCGGAGGTCTGGAAGGTCTGTTTCGGATAGGGGCAGATTGGTAAATAGTTTACATCTTCTTTGAAGTTGTGGGCACTTCGTTTGCAACGGTAGATTGATCATCGAAAGGTATTTCTTCTTATCCCTCTTTATATGAAATAACGATTAACGGATCCTATGGTTAAAAGGAAGTAGGCTAAATTTTTTATATTTCCGCTGCTATACCTTAGCCTTAATTTCCTTCAGTGGTATCAGAGCCATCGTTAAATCCGTTATTTCATATATGAAAATATAGAAGTTTTCAATAGGATTGAATAAATATTTATGGTTAGGATTAATTGACAAATAGTATTGATTGATTACTTCTAAAATAAATAAAGTTTTGATTAATTGTTAATTAAAACTGATTATGCTTATGTTCCTAATTATTTCGGTTGATAATCATTATAACAAAATCTATTAGTTTTATAGTTAGGTTGATAAAATTAGTTTTATTAATTCTAAATGATAAAACGGAAATCTATTGTAGATTATCCTATTTCTGAAAACCGTTTTAAAATTGTTTTAGAATGTTTTCAGAAATTAATAGTTTTCTGTTTTGATTATCGAATGAATAATTCGTTTAAATGTTTGCTTTTACCAATATGTAAATCAAAGTGTTAAATGAATTAAAATCAAAATAAATGGGACGAGCATAATCAACGTTTTATATGGTTATATTAATCTAAGGATTAATATAAAGATACAAAACGATTAGAAGTAAAATTGGATGAAAGTTAATTTGACGAGTTAATGTGATTAACCTAAATATTACATAAGCCGGTTATGTAATCAACCAATTAAATTTATTTAATTGAGTCTATGCATGTTTGGAGTTATGGACATATTTGGACCATCTTTTAGTCTTTTGGTATTTTTGAAATGGGGCCTGCGCGTCCTGCCTTTCTACTATCTATTGTAATTTCTCCTCTCATCTGATTCCCTTCAATTCAATTGAAGTTTTCTTATAGTAGTATAGAAATTAATATGTAATTTCAAGGCGCCAAGGAGAAGATGGAGGACCTAAAGAGAAATATGTAATAGTTAGTATTTCCTTAGGTTTGACCTTTTATTCCGTCTCTGGCTCAACAGAATAATTTAGATGATATGTCCATAACGCCAATGTATGTGAATGCATGTATGTCTGATGTATGCTAAAGCAAATCAAGACTAAGTTAGATTATGAGACTTAAATAAAATCCCTCATTAAAAGTTAAGTAAATAAGTAAGTTATTAAAATCGGTTGCCCCTCCCTAATATTATAATTCAGCCGGCAGTACTAGGGGCCTTTGGGTTGTTGGCTAAAGTCAAGCTCGGGGTCTTATGGTAACACCTGAATTATCGAAAGTTATTCTTTCATGAATATGGGGTAATACTTAAATTAGATTATGATAATTGGATGAGCAAACTCATGTTGTCATAAACTAATGGGCAATATGGTTGGGATTAATATGAGTAACATATTAGTTACTAATGTGGTTAGTAACCCAATAACCTAGGAGTCACATTCAAGATGTGATTGATTACATGAATCTACCTAACAAATGGGACTAGCTTGTTGAGCAAACTCAAGGCGAAATCTCAGGAGTTAGGATCCTAGCTCACTAAAGGATTTGTGAAATTCTTCGAATTAATTTGGAGGGTTATTAATTTGGCAAAATAGTGGGAGCAATCTGAAATAAATTAAAAGGCCTATAATTTTAGATTGTTATACTTTAAAGCAAATGAATAACATACGTCTACTCTTTCTCACTCTCAAGTTTAATTAAACACTCTTAAAATCATGACTAACACCAATCTGCAAAATACATTTACCGATAACAAGTTGAATAGTTCAAACTTCACCGACTGGTATCGCAACCTCAAAATTGTTTTGAAGTTCGATAAAATAGGGTATGTATTTGATACATCGATACCCCCTATCCCTGAGGATGATGCTCCCATCGAGGAAATTGATGCTTACCAGAAGCACAAGGCTGATGATGATCATGCCGCTTGCATCATACTTGCATCGATGACATCGGAATTACAAAGGCAACATGAGGAGATGAATGCCTATTCCATCATCATGCACCTAAAGGAATTGTTTGGGAAACAAACCAGGTGCGAACGCTACGAGATATCAAAATTGTTATATCGTTGCAGGATGCAAGAGGGCACATCTGTCATGACACATTGTGTCAAGATGATAGGCTATATTACCAAACTTTCTAGTATTGGATTTGTGATGGACAACGAATTAAGTACCGACTTGGTTCTTCAGTCCCTCCCAGAGAGTTATTCACAGTTCATCATGAACTACCAAATGAATGACTTGCAAACCTCTCTTGAAGAGCTTGCAAACATGCTCAAATCAGTTGAGCCCAATATGAAGAAAGACAAGGCCATACCGGCACTTGTAATCGAGGGACCGAAGAAAAGAAAAGGGAACTTTCCCAATTCTAAAAATCCCAAGAAAGGTAAGAAAGATGTGTCCAAGGGAAAGGAAGTTAAGAAGCCCAAAGGAGAGTGCCACTTCTGTGGTAAAGACGGGCATTGGAAGAGAAACTGCAAGGAGTATCTAGCCACCCTCAAGAAGGGAAAAGGCGGTGCTTCTTCATCTGGTATGTTCTATATTGAAATAAATACGGTTTCTTTGTCTGAATCTTGTGTACTTGATACCGGATGTGGATCTCATATTTGTACAAATATGCAGGAGCTAAAACAGACTAAGGAACTAAAGAAAGGAAGCATAAACTTGCGAGTGGGAAATGGAGCAAGAGTTGCCGCCCTCGCAATTGGAGATTATGTTTTACTTTTGCCCTCTGGGCTTGTAATAGAATTAAGGAATTGTTTATACGTTCCTGAGATGTCTCGTAACATTATTTCTATTAGCCGTCTCGTTGACGACGGTTTTCATATTTCAATGAAGAACAATAGTTGCAATTTTCATAAAGATTCGATCTTTTATTTCTCAGGAATATCACAAAATGGGATTTATGTGTTAGATGATAAAACTCCTGTTTTTGCAATTGATACCAAAAGACATAAGCTAGATAATTCAACTTACTTGTG
The DNA here is from genome assembly GCF_963576675.1 of Euphorbia lathyris. Classification (NCBI taxonomy): domain Eukaryota; kingdom Viridiplantae; phylum Streptophyta; class Magnoliopsida; order Malpighiales; family Euphorbiaceae; genus Euphorbia; species Euphorbia lathyris. The sequence continues at coordinate 82,404,646 of NC_088917.1, read as the reverse complement.
GCATTGTCGTTTAGGCCATATGAACAAGAGACGCATGCTAAAGCTACATTCAGATGGGCTTATAGATCCAATCGATTCTGAATCATTGGAAACATGCGAATCATGTTTAAAAGGTAAAATGACAAAGACACCCTTTAGCAATAAAGGTGAGCGTGTATCAGACACTCTAGGACTCATTCATTCAGATGTATGTGGTCCTATGTCAGTCCAAGCAAGAGGAGGATTCAGATACTTCATTAGCTTCATAGATGACCATACTCGCTACGGTTATATCTACTTGATGAGGCACAAATCAGAAGCCTTTGACAAGTTCAAATGCTTCAAGAATGAAGTGGAAAATCAATTAGGAAAGAAAATAAAGACACTTCGATCTGATCGAGGTGGCGAATATCTTTCTGATGATTTTCTGAATTATCTAACTGAATGTGGGATATGCTTATAATGGACACCTCCCTATACACCACAACACAATGGTGTATCCGAGAGGAGAAACCGTACCCTATTAGATATGGTACGATCCATGATGAGCATGGCCTTACTTCCAAAGACGTTCTAGGGCTATGCCTTAGAAACTGCCCTCTTCACCCTGAACCGAGTACCAACCAAATCCGCTGTTTCCACACCATATGAATTGTTCGTTTGTAAGAAACCCATGTTCTCGTTCATGAGAGTATGGGGTTGTTCAGCATATGTCAAACGCGTTGCGTCTGAAAAATTAGATTCTAAATCTGATAAATGTTTCTTCATTGGATATCCCAGGGAAACCATAGGGTATTACTTCTATCATCCAGATGATCAGAAAGTAATAGTATCCAAACACGCAACCTTCTTAGAGAAAGAGTTTCTCGAAGAAATACAAAAGGGAAGCGTGATTGAACTCGACGAAGTTCAAGAGGAAGAAACAACGACTGAAACAACAGAAGCAGTTGAGGTACCCGAAGAAGTCCCATTAGATGAGACTCCAGTGGCACCTATTCGTAGATCACGAAGAGTTCGTGAACTCCCAGTTAGATATGGTTTTCTAGTGGGAGATGATGACGAGGTTCCCGTGTTAGACGACGAACCCGAAAACTACGAAGAGGCTCTTACTAGTCTAGATTCTAAAGCATGGCTTGAGGCCATGGATTCTGAAATGGATCCATGTATACTAACCAAGTTTGGACTTTGGTTGATCCACCCGAAGGGATAAAACCCATAGGGTGCAGATGGATCTTCAAAAAGAAGACTGACATGGATGGAAAGGTTAGCACCTACAAGGCTAGGTTGGTAGTGAAAGGATATCGTAAAAAACAAGGTGTTGATTATGACGAAACCTTCTCTCCCGTTGCTATGTCCAAATCAATCAGAATCATGCTTGCAATTGCCGCTCATTTTGATTATGAGATTTGGCAAATGGATGTGAAAATAGCTTTCCTAAACGGAAACCTGCTTGAGGATGTATACATGATGCAACTTGAAGGTTTCATATCAAAGGATGCAAATAAAGTTTGCAAACTTCAGAGATCCATTTATGGACTCAAGCAAGCATCTAGAAGCTGGAACAAGCGTTTTGACGAAACCATAAAACAATTTGGTTTCGAACAAAATTGCGAAGAAGCTTGCATTTACAAGAAAGCAAGTGGGAGCTCTATAGCATTTCTCATACTATGGACGATATACTGTTAATGGGAAATGACATTGCTCTTTTACAGTCAGTGAAAATATGGTTATCCGGTAACTTCTCAATGAAAGACCTCGGTGAAGCAGCCTATATACTTGGTATAAAGATCTACAGGGATAGATCACGTAGACTGCTTGGTCTTTCACAGGCTACATACATTGAAAAGGTGCTAAATCGGTTTAGCATGCTTGAATCGAAACGAGGTAACTTACCTATGGTACATGGAGTAAAGTTAAACAATCATCAATGTCCTAAAACTGATGATGACAAACGACGCATGGCTGTAGTCCCGTACGCCAGCGCAATCGGTTCGATTATGTATGCTATGCTATGCACTAGACCCGACGTAGCATTCGCGTTATCTGTAACGAGTCGTTACCAAGGGAATCCGGGAGACGAGCACTGGATTTCCGTCAAGAACATTCTTAAGTACTTGAGAAGAACTAAAGATATGTTTCTAGTGTACGGAGAAGGAGATCTGAAAATACAAGGATTTTTAGATGCTAGTCATCTCACAGATGAGAATGATTTTAAATCCCAATCAGGATACCTGTTTATCCTAAATGGGGGCGCGGTCAGTTGGAAAAGTTCCAAGCAGGGAAGCGTAGCTTTCTCTACGACCGAGTCAGAGTACATCGCTCCTGCGGAAGCAGCAAAGGAAGCAGTTTGGATTAGAAAGTTCATTACAGAACTAGGTGTGGTGCCTGACATTGTCAATCCCATTACTCTGTACTGTGATAACAATGGAGCCATTGCGCAAGCAAAGGATCCACGGTCTCATAATGCATCCAAGCACTACCTAAAGCGATACCACATCATTAGAGAGATTGTGGCTAGAGGAGATGTGAGAATAGAAAGAGTACCTACAGAGGACAACGTTGCAGATCCGTTGACAAAGCCTTTAACCCAGAAAGTACATGATCGTCATTTAACTTCTACTGGGATAAGTTTTAGAAACAATTGGCTTTAGTCCAAGTGGGAGTATGTTGGGGTTTTGTGTCCTATAGTCAATTGTTGCAGGATACAAACTTATTGTAAATGAATTGTTCTTTATATCATTTGTTTTAATGAGATATATGTTTTATAACTATATAAAGGCAATCCCTTTTAAGCACTAAATAAAGTCTAATAAAAGGAAATCCGTAAGTTTGTTTAAAGTGATTATAAAGTGTTCATACAAGCATGAAGTGAGACAAAACTTTATAATAAACTAATAAACTTAAAACCACCCCAAGTCAAGTGATATATTTAGGATTGATATATCACAGTTGAGACTTGTATGTAACAATGTCTTCTGTCCGACAGAAAGCTGATCTCACAAGCTTCACATATATAGATATCTGGACAGTTACATAGATCCGGTGAAACGTTGTTCATTAGGATTGGGGATCCGACTTGAGATAACAGGATGGGTAGATTCATCCTTGTCAACTGTTCATCTCATTGGTATTAATAGGTATAACTAATCCTCAGACTCAAAGGAATGTTAATTGGTCATCCTGAATTACTGAATGTGAGACTTTGATCCTGTGGTCCCACGATCCTTAACAGAGATGACTCTGGGGTGTGAAGTGCAAAGGTTGGGTGTCACAGGAAGTAATTTCAGGGTAGTTATACATTGGATTGAGCATTTATCACTCCCGATTAATAGGAGATACATCCAAGGATCGCTTGTGGAAGACTCGACTCTAAACCCTTGCAAGGTGATAGCTTAAGAGTAGAAATTCAGATTTCACTTAACCTATCTTTTTGAGTTGACTCGGCCAATAACAAGTAAAACGAACGTCTCGCTATATGTGACTTGACATTACCCATAGTCATAAGATTCAGTTCAAGGATGTAGTTGATAAAGGATCATATTATACCGTAACTAATACGGAAGGGTTAACGACAGAATCAACCTGTCTTCTTAACGGACTCTGGGGGAATGATTACGGACTTGCCAATAACATACTCTGTACATCATTCCGTTATGCAAGGGATTAAATATAATTCTTGTCAAGGGTCTGGAGGCCAATATCAGGTATCAGGTGCATATGCACAATCCGACCACTCGCTTAGAGGCCATGAGATTGGCAAGAACGGCTGAACCACCGCAAAACCGATTCAGAAGCGGCTGTGCAAATTATAGGGGAGGGAGTTTGGGGTCGAAAGAGAAAGGCTTGAGTCATCACGTGCCTGGGAGCACCTGGAGGGGATTTAACCTAACTGGATCCAATTTGGGCCAAGAGCAATCTAAATGGGCCGGGTCAGCAGAGAGAAACTTATCACAACACTCAGTCCAATCTAACTTACAACATTCAGCCCAATCTAATTCCAGAGGAGAAAGCTCAAATTCTTCATCAGTGATACAAAACCCTAATTTGCGCAATAGAGGCACCAAGCACCTTACACAACGTGAATGGGAGGATAGGAAAAAACGAGGCCTATGTTTCCGATGCGGCCAGCCCTACTCGCCGAACCATCGATGCACGGAAGGAAAATTGCGAATCTTACTCTTGGCCGATGATGAGGAGGTGAACGCGGAAGGGGAAATTGTGGTGGCGGAGGTCATCGGCATACAGGAAGAGGAAGGACCTGGGGTTATAGGAGGCGAATGTCAAGTCTTGGAGTGGAATGCCCTTACGGGAAATCGTGAGGTGGCACCGAAGACGTGGAAATACAGTGGGGAAATTGGCAGAATTCCTATTTCTATTCTAGTTGACAGTGGCGCTACCCATAACTTCATCTCTGGGCGTTTGATTGAGTCCTTGGGGTTGCCAATTGTGACCGGGAAGGAGTGGCGAATACGGCCAGACGACGGGTATCAAATGACAGTCACTCAGTATTGTTCGGATATGGAAATTACAATTGGGAATTTTGGCTGCCATATTAAAGCCTTAGTGCTAGAAATTGGCAATTTGGATCTGATATTGGGAATTGAGTGGTTACAAACACTAGGGGAAGTTTGCCATGATTGGAAGGCGGGGAAAATGAGGTTTTGGAGCGGAAAACAGCAAATAGAGTTGCAAGGGGAACACTCGGTGACTAGAAACACACCCTCTCTACAGGTGTGGTTAGAAGGTGGAATGAAGCATACAGTTGCTATCCCGTCGGAGCAGGCTCCCTCGATCAAAGGACTGCCAACAAGTCAGCAAAGACAATTAAAAGCGTTATTGAACAACTTCCTTTCAGTATTTTGGGAACCCAGGGGACTACCGCCGTGGCGAAAAATATCTCACGCTATTAACTTAATTCTGGGCAGCAAACCAGTGTGTGTTCGTCCTTACCGATACCCGCATCTCCATAAGGATGAGATTCAAAGGCAAGTCACCGACATGTTAGAGCAGGGGATAATTCGAGAAAGTGGAAGTGCTTACTCTAGTCCGGTGCTCTTGGTGAAAAAGAAAGACGCTTCGTGGAGATTATGTGTGGATTACCGGGCATTGAACAAAGTAACCGTACCGGACAAATACCCAATCCCGGTAGTGGACGAGTTATTGGACGAGCTCTACGGGTCATGCTACTTCTCTAAAATTGACTTGAAGTCTGGATACCATCAGATTCTGATGAAGATGGGGATGAAGAAAAGACAGCTTTTCGGGCACATGACCGCCAATATGAGTACTTAGTGATGCCGTTTGGGTTGATGAATGCGCCGGCAACGTTTCAAGCGACAATGAACGACATCTTCCGTCCTATGTTGCGAAGGTTTGTCTTGGTGTTTTTCGACGATATTTTGGTCTTTAGCAAGGATTGGGAGTCCCATTTGAACCATGTGGATGAGGTTTTACAGATCCTTTCTAAGCATCAGTTTGTTGCAAATTACAAGAAGTGTCAATTTGGGGGGCAGTCCGTAGAGTACTTGGGACATGTTGTTTATGTTGATGGAGTGAAAATGGACCCAACAAAAGTTAAGGCGGTACTAGATTGGCCAGTCCCAAAATCGGTAAAAGGGGTGCGGGGGTTTCTCGGCCTCACCGGTTATTATCGCAAGTTCATTGCAAGCTATGGAAAGATAGCTCAGCCGTTAACCTCTCTTACCAAGAAAGATGGGTTTGTTTGGTCAGTAGAATCCCAATCAGCATTTGAAGCTTTGAAGGTTGCACTAACCACTGCCCCAGTCCTCGCTCTCCCCAACTTTGCGGAGACCTTTGATATCGAGTGCGATGCATCTGGGAACGGGGTTGGGGCTGTACTAATGCAAAGGGGCAGGCCTACCGCCTTCTTTAGCAAAGCCTTAGCGAATCGAAACTTAGCCAAATCAGCATACGACAAAGAAATCATGGGGTTGGCACTCGCCATCCAACATTGGCGCACGTATTTAATTGGGAGAAGCTTTCGCGTGTTTACGGATCATAAAAGTCTAAGACACCTTCTAAATCAACGGATAACCACGTGTGACCAACAAAATTGGGTCGCTAAGCTCCTTGGGTATCAGTTTGAGATTTTTTATAACCCGGGGAAGCTCAACGCGGCAGCTGATTCGCTGTCAAGGCGTGAGGAGGGTGAGCTAACATTTCTGAAATCGTTTCCTCAGTGGGACAACGGGGGACAATTGCGTCAGGGAGTGGATACGGATCCTTACCTAGTGAAGGTCAAGGCTGATGTATTAAAGGAGCCGGGATCGCGGCCAGGATTTCATGTGAAGGAAGGGATTCTCCTATACCGTAACCGATTGGTAATTTCGGCACAATCACCTTTGATCCCATCCCTTCTTCATGAGTTTCATACTTCAGCTATCGGGGGACACTCAGGGTTCTACAGAACGTACAGACAGTTGGCTTCGAGCTTGTATTGGGTGGGGATGAGTAAAACGGTGCAAACAATTGTGCGAAACTGTGATGTCTGCCAACGTTTCAAAGCTTCCACCTTGCTCTAGCAGGGTTACTGCAGCCCTTACACATCCCGGAGGTAGCATGGTCAGAAATTTCCATGGATTTTATTACGGGTTTGCCACGATGGAAGGGATTTGATGCCATTTTCATGGTTGTAGACAGATTGAGCAAATACACTCACTTTATTGCTCTAAAACACCCTTACTCGGCGCGCTCCATTACTGAATTATTTGTCAAAGAGGTGGTCCGCCTCCATGGCATCCCAATAGAAATTGTAAGTGATCGGGACCCTATTTTTATGAGCAATTTTTGGTTGGAACTCTTTAAACTGCAAGGCACCAAGCTCAGTTTCTCGTCAGCTTACCACCCGAAAAACGACGACCAAATAGAGGTTACTAATCGTTGCGTGGAGGCTTATCTACGGTATTTTTCAGTGGAACAGCCACGGTCGTGGGCTCACTGGCTTCCGTGGGCCGAATTCTGGTTTAACACCTCTTTTCATGGGTCGACGGGTATGACGCCCTTCGAGGTGGTCTACGGCAGGAAGCCACCAACACCGGTCCAATTCATCCCGGGTGAAATTCATGTGGAATGTGTTGCGAGAGAATTGACGGATCGCCAGGAGACACTTACCCAATTACAGTATAATTTACACAAAGCTCAGCAACAGATGAAATTACAAGCAGATAAGGGATGACGGGATGTCAACTTTGAGGTCGGAGATTGGGTCTATTTGAAATTGGGCCTCACATTCTCTTGTTGTCGGACAACATAACAGACCCACACATCTTCCTGTTACAAACTGCCCATTTGCATCCCGTACTGCTGCTCCCATCCCTGCACGACCATCAGCGTTAAAACATGCGGCATCAACACAACACGAGAGAACTCCTTCCGATGGCGGATGCCAAGCCATGCAATCAGCAGATGAAATATTTCCTACTGCTGTATTTTCGATCTGTTGTTCTCCCGTACCAGTTCGATTCCTCAAGGCATTAGCTTCTGACCAATCATTAAGTACAGTACAAGCTTGAGCCACAATCTGATCTGTTGTGCGAATCTCATACTTCCAAAGACGGGTATTTCTAGCTTGCCACAAGCTCCAGAGGTGCATCAAGAATGATTTAACAATTTGTTCCGGGGCTACTCTAATTATATTATGAAACCATGCTGTCAAGTTCTCAACCACCGCTGCCTCAGCATTAATTCGATCTAGAAGTCCCGCCTTCTGCCACACTCTTATAGCTCCTGCACATTCAATAAAAAGATGCCATCCATCCTCCCACGGTTCATTACATATCACACAATTACTACATACCTGTAATCCGCGAAATTGAAGATTTACACGCGTGGGGAGACAATTGCGTGCTAGTTGCCAGCCAAAGTACCGGACCTTGTGTGGAATTTCAGCATACCATAATTTTTTCCATGCTCCCTGACATGAAATCTCTCTCCTGCTTCCATCTTTGTAGCCAGTCGATAAGCGCTTTTCACCGTGTATCGTCCTGAAGAATGGAATTGCCATATTAAACGATCCTCAATACTCAAAGTACCAACAGACAGTTTATGAATTTCCGTAATATCTCTATGCTCGAAAATTTCCTCCAACAGCTCTTCATCCCAATCCCTGGAATTATGGATAAACAAATCATTAACTTTCAAATACTCCAACCCTTCCACCATAGGGGTTCGTATATATCCATCCTCCTCATCACGCAACCATCTCTCACTCCACACATTTATAGATTGACCGTTTCCAATTTTCCACTGGACTCCTCCTTTAATAATTAGTTGAGAACTCCAGATACTTCGCCATATAAAACTTGGTGAATGCCCCAATGAGGCCCCCATAAAATCCCCTCTTGGATAATATTTAGCTTTGAAAACTTTACTAACAAGCGAAGATGGATTGGTAAATAACCGCCATCCCTGTTTTCCCAACATAGCAAGAATAAAGGCTGTGAAATTTCGGAAACTCAATCCTCCCATCAATTTTGGCGCACATAATCTGTCCCATTCCATCCAATTCAATCCTCTCTCTCCTGACTTTTTATTACCCCACCAAAACGAATTCAACATTCGTTGTAATTCCTCAACCGTCGATATAGGAAGCAGGAATACACTCATGAAATAAATTGGGATGGCTTGACCAGCTGCTCAAATAAGTGTAGCTTTACCAGCTTTTGATATTCCTTTCCCTCTCCAGCGTTGTAGTCGTTGCCATAACCTTTCTCTGAAGTGTGCAAAGATTGCTCGTTTTGTTCTGCCCACCAATGATGGCAGACCTAGATATCTTCCCGTATTCAACGAACTAGTAATACCCAAAATGCTAGAAATTCCCATTTCCAAGTCTTCTGCCACATTTCTACTGAACATGATTCCAGATTTTTGAAAATTTATAGCTTGCCCCGAAGCTAATTCATATGATCTGAGTAATTGTTTTAACATTCTAATTTCAGAAATTGTAGCCTGGCAAAATAAAAATGCATCATCAGTAAAGAGCAAATGTGAAATCGCAGGCGCCCCTCGCTTAACTCTGCAACCATGCAATAACCCCCTATTCTCAGCTGTAATCAATAATGTTGTTAACCCTTCAACACAAAGCAGAAATAAGTACGGTGATAGTGGATCACCTTGGCGAAGTCCTCTTTTTGGGCAAACAGGACCAACCAACTGATCATTTATTCTAACCATATATTGCACAGAAGATACACAATGCATTATCAAATTTACCCATTTATCTGCAAAACCTAACTTCAGCATCAATTCTCTTAGATAATTCCAATCCACCCTGTCATATGCTTTACTCATATCAACTTTTAATGCCACATTACCTACTTTCTTAGCAACGTTACTGTTAATGCTATGAATAAGTTCAAATGCGATCAAAACATTGTCATGAATAGACCTCCCTCTAATAAAAGCTGATTGATTTTCAGAGATAATCCTAGGTAAAAGTATTTTCAATCTATTTGCTAAGACTTTTGAGAAAATTCTGAGTATGACATTACACAGTGCTATTGGACGAAGTTCAGTCATAATAACAGGATTCTCACACTTTGGAATGAGAGTGATGATAGTACTGTTAAGCTCAGAGGGGAACATACCTTGATCAAACCATGTTGACCCAGCATTGAAGATATCCTCCCCAATTATGTCCCAGAATTTTTGATAAAATCCTGGATTAAATCCATCAGGTCTTGGAGCCTTATCAGGATGCATATCAAATAATGCTCTCTTGAATTCCTGTTTTGTAAGTGGTCACAGTAATTGCTCATTGTCCTAGAGAGTGATGCGTGGCTGCATTAAATCTACCACTTCATTCCACTCGCTATTACTGTCAGAGAAAACTGATTCAAAATACTGTATTCCAATCTGCCCCATCCGATCTTTATCATCTATCCATTCTCCTGCATTATTCCTGATCCCTGTTAAACTATTCTGCTTCCTCCTTCCATTGGCAAAAGAGTGGTAAAAACGAGTATTCAAATCTCCTTCCTGAAGCCATAAAACTTTTGCTCTCTGTTTCCAGTGATCTTCCTCTTGAACCATAATTCTCACATACTCAACTCGAGTCGACTCATACTCATCACTATTATTCGGATCCCCCACATCACGTAGTTGTATTAGCTTCGTCTGTAAATGTTTAATTCTCTGACGAAAATTGACATCGCTACTTCTGCCCCATCTCATAAGCGCTTCTGCCACATGTGTTAAACGCGAACTCAGTACCATTCGCCTGTCTGATCCCCATGCCTCCTTAATCACATCCCGAATCTCCTCATCCCTTAGCCACCGTTGCTCGAATCTGAACTGTTTTTGCCTCGGAACTGCTGAGTCGGTTGACGTATGCAAAATTATTAGGGAGTGATCTGAAATGGGAGCAATAGAATTAACACAAATATTACCAGGAAAACGTCTCCCCCACGCATCTGTACATAGGCTTCGATCAAGCTGCTCCTGAACTTCATTTGGTTTACCTTTGTGTCGGGCCCATGTATACGGATAACCTTGCAACAGAATATTAGTAAGGCCACAATCAGTCAAAGTATCTCTAAAACCCTTATAACACCACTCTGGATGCTCATGTATCCCTTTTTTTTTATCACTATGAACAAGTAAATCATTAAAATCCCCCAAAATAGCCCATGGGAGGGAAGAGGCGGTAGCAAGGCTTCTTAGTAAATCCCAAGAAGTCCTTCGTCTAGCTCTCTCCGGATACCCATAAAAACCAGTAAGGCGCTAGTCTCCATCCCTATGGTCATTTACAGTCAAATCAATGTAATTTGATGAAAATGACCTTAAGGAACACATACTAGCCTTCCTCCAAAAAGCACATATTCCTCCACTTCTCCCTATCCGATCAACAACAAAACAACCTTCGAAACCAATGCGTACCCTGATAGCTTCAATACGAGATTGACAAACCAGAGTTTCATACAAAAAAATAATATCAGGCCTATGAGCTTTGATGAGCTCACACAGAATGGGAACTGCCCTAGTGTTGCCCAGACCTTGGCAGTTCCAACTAAATATTTTCATTGCTCTGGGCAGACCATTTGGCCTGCCTTTCCTGTTTGTTGTTTTGCCTTGTTTTGAACATTATGTTCTTGCTCACCACCCCTATTATCATTGTCCTTTTCCTGGTTTGGAGATAGATCATCAACTTCCATGGTTTGAATAGTTACCTCCTGAATATTCTCAATTGGTTTTGGTTGAAATGAGGCAAGTTCTCCCCTTCGTCTTTTCCTTTCCTCTCCTACTTCTAATCCGGTTTCTGCTTGCAGGATATTAACTGGAGATGTTTCCACAACCTCCTGATCATAAATGCTGACACCAAAGTTCTTTGATAGATGCCGAAGATTATCTCTATGAGTTGATTCCTTCTGTTGTCCTACTGCACTACTACCAGCTTCTCTATTTAAACCATACACCATATTTCCTTCAGGCCTGGCATCTTCCTTCAACCATCTTTCTCCTCCCATAACACTAGCACGACGTAAGGGAGCCTTTATAGAAGCATCCCAAGGCCTCACTAAGTCTTCTTCCTTACTACGAAAAAAGATCTCACAATGTCTATCTAGATGTCCAATTAGACCACAGATAAAACATATAGTTGGTAATTTTTCATATTTAAAAACACAGTTCAACCAATCACCTCCTGCCCTTCTTACCTTCTTTCCCTTTTGTAATGGTTGTCTGATATCCATGCTAACTCGCACATGAAGATAGCTCTGTTCATTTATCCATTTTGCTTTTGAGTCCATAGATACATAAGACCCAATGAAATTTCCCAGTGCTTGTGCCACTGTCTCAGTAAACAAATTTTGTGTAAGACCATGAATCTGTACCCAGAAGTTTGTATGAGTCAATTGAGCTGCAGATGGGTCTTCCCCCTCCTTCAAAGTGTACAAGATCAACAATTGATTATCAAAAGTCCAGGGACCGTTTTCACTAACCCATTTCAGATCATACGGATGATAAAATCTAAATAAAATCAATTTTCCTCCAATTTCAGAAATCGTTAAACCCTTCCCCGGTCTCCATATACTCGCCATTCGATGTTTAAAAATTTCAAAATTAAAGTGTTTGTTCGTCACAAGGGATCCAACCAAGCATCATTTATAATCGGTCGCTTCTCCTTCGGTGGTTGTTGCCTCAAACTCAAACCCATCGTCAACAATTTTTAATTGGTGGATCTAGTCTTCCATTATCTTATCTTAAATTGGGAAATTTTCTGATCAACAAAAGAAAAAACCGCTAATCGATTCCAAGAGAAGAAACCACTTCCACAAAGCAAGAGGAAAAGAACTTCAGAGCTTGAGTGATGAAAGAACAGCGATGACTATACGTCTCTTTACCAATCCATGTCTTTTTACCAATTCTTATAGGGAAATTCACCAAAACATATCACCACAAAAAGTGGCCTGATAATGAACTCAAATCAAAACAAAATATAGGAATGCAGAGTTTGAATTCTATTTCTTTTTTTCTTTATCTTCTTCGATTACTTAAGAATTTCTTCAATTACTCTCCGTAGCATATCACCATAAAAAGTGGCTTGATATTGAACTCAAATCAAAACAAAATACAGGAATACAAAGTTTGAACTCTTATTTTTTTTTCCTCTTATCTTTTTCTTATTCCCCTTCCTTCTTCCTAACAAAGCAACACTACAATTTCCTCATCAGACACGGAAGCGGGCGAAATACATCGAAGCCGAATCCCATTATTCCTTTGGACTTCAATGAAAAATTTAGGTAAACTGAATTAGAATTCACAGATCTCAGCAACACAAGAAAGAACATCCCAATATTACAGCATATAATCAGCCGACCACGAGTCAAAATCAGCAAATAAGAAAAAACTACACAAACGTGAATCTTCAACAATCAATCCGATGAACCGATACAGCCAGCTAGAGATAAATCACAGATCCCTAAGAACGGAATATTCACAGATCCGGCGGTCGGTCACAAACAGGCGGCGGCGCCGATCTCAACCAGACCAGACGATCTCGAAACAGATCCAACGTCAATCTAAAATAAAACAACCACGAAACAGACCCAACATCAATCGGAAATAAAACAACCACAAAGCAGACGATGGTAGCGGCGACGAGATCCGACACAGGCGGCGGCGGCGAGAGGAAAAACCAAATCAGAGACCGAAAAACACTCTCAAAAGGAGTAGGCTCTCAACAGGAGCATGAAATCGACAAGAGATCCGACACAGACGGCGGCGGCAAGAGGAAAATCTTCATCTTATAGGCGGCGGCGGCGGTGTGAGAAGAAGAAACCCTAGGGAAACTATCGCATAGAGAGAGAGCTTTTCATTCTGTTACTCTAAAATAAATTTTATTTATTATTAAGAAAAAATATTGGGTTATATTTTACAAATAATTAATTATCGTTTTTTTTGAAAGTATGGAAGTTGTCTTCCATCAATCTTAATACATAATTTAAAACAAATACTATTATATCTTTTCGATAACAACAACTTTAGACCTGAAATGATTCGTGGTCGACTAACACGAACCATCATACGAATTAAAAGAACAATATGATATGTATGCTTTCTTGTGTTTCTTTTGTATTGCATAAAATAAACACATCAAACAAATTGTAAAAAGCATAAATTAATTATAATATCCCATTTTTATGAAAAATGTTAACATACATAAATCTTTTTATCAAAGTCATAAATAGATAATCAATTTTTTTTTTTTAAAAATAATCAAATTTTCACCCTTGATATATAAGATTTTTGGAAAGCAATAATGACTATAAATTATCTATTATATATAATACTAACAGTCCCGTTCAATTGGACCTTAACCGTTAGATATTATGATTTTTAATCGTACGGTGATACGAATTCGTCAATTAAATATTGTTAACCAGCTATGGTTTATCTTACCACCTCTTTTCACGGGGTTACTGTTCTTGCAGAATTTCTAAACCAATTAATTATTAATATATTCCTAAAAGGAAGCAGGAGAGAGAAAACTTCACCGCCATTCTTCTTCGTTTCACGCCTGGGAAAAACAGATTGCGATTCTTCGTTTCTTCACCGGAGAACCAACGCGCGATTGTTCTACGTAACCTATCTGTCCATTTCCCTAATTTATCGATTGAGCTGTTCTTTAGTACGATTAAACCGGAGCAAGTAAAATGAAAGATAAATTAGCATCTTCAAGTTCTGTTGCTGGTGGGAGGCCGTTCTGTCGCCGGCTTGTGGTGGGAGGCTGTTCAGTTGCAGGACCTTCAAGTTCTGCTAGACAAACTAGCATCTGGGGAAATTATAGAGTTCCTTCGTAGGTGGTGGGAGGCTGTTCTGTCGCCGGCTCGTGGTGGGAGGTTGTTCTGTCACCGACCCTTCAGGTACGAAATTGGAACTTCATCTCCTATTTGAATCCATTTAATGAACAAATAGGGTCAAGAATAAACTGGAACACGTTGCTAAACAAAAAGAGTTTCTAGGATTGGAAGCTGATATTGGTGAGATTAGTTATGTGCTTTTACCTGAAATTCTAACTGTTGATTGATTCTCATTTTTATGGTAAGGATACAAACATAGAAAATGTCATAGAACTATTGCTGGATTCTAAGGAAGCAAGCAAGCAAAATTGAGGAATCTTGTTCAAATTTGAATGGTTTTCCTAGATTCAATTTATTGGTTAATTAATTGTTAATTGCTAGAACTTCTTTGGTTCTTGTGAGTCCAATGGTTCTTGTTCTGGGAAAAGTAAGATGAAAGTTTCATCATTGTTGTTATTTAGATAGATACTGATATTTGTGTTGGTTTGCTACATTTTTTTCTTTTCCTCTTGTTAGATGGAACAATCTTACAGTTCCTAAGGGATGTTTTTATTCTTAGTTTTCCTAAATTTTTAGTAATGAATGTATTTAGTCAAATTAGCTTAGTTATAGGAATTTATCAATTCTCCCTTAAGCCACGTTGCTTGGTTTCAGCATTTTCATGGAATGGCTTTCTACATAGCTCGAAGCCATGATAAATTACTTATATGAATTGGTTTCCCATGGTGAACAAGTAACTTGGACTTCTATGATTGCCCAAGTGCACGGCTAAATTTTATAGGCTTGGCTTTAGGGAAAGCAACTAGCCTCATACTTACATGCAACTAATTCAGTATGACATGGATGTTTCCAAGCCAAGGTCTGGAAAATGAATGGTGAAGGCTGAAGGGAAACAATGAAGTATGGTTGTATCTGTCGGGTTTTTTAGTGGTTTCCGACTCTCCCTTCTTCGCCAATGACTTTCATTTTTTCCATCCGCGTTGTTATTGCCACCACTCCCAACAGTAGCCCCTTGGTCGGCAACGGCCTTGCCTTAGGGAAATTTAAATGAGTCAAGTCTAAGACTTATTCCTTTTGGCTATCTTGCAATCACATTCTGTTAAATTCTAGCCATTTTAATTTTATTCTTTTTGGTTGCTTTAAATATATCCTTTGAACTGTTAAATTGTAGCCATTGCAAAAAGTGCAAGAAGTGTTTCTTAGTAGTGTCTACAATAAAACCTTGCATGATAAGAAAGCCTCCATTTGATGGCCCTTACGTGGTTCTTTCTTTGCTAAGTATGCTTATTTTGTCTCAAGTTTTTTTAATACAAAGGATTATAATCAGGACTAGAAAGTGATTTTGGAAGCTTAAGATCCCTTATGATTCTTTATGTTTCTCTTCATGTAAAGCGTATAGGTAATTTTGAAAGGAAAAGGCACGACTTCACTCGGCAAGACACTTGCGCCATTTGCAACATACGGAACGAGTGGTGATTTTTTTATGTTCAATGGTAATACTTGCATCTGTGCCATATTGAGATTATTATTTAACCAGCATTAGTAGCAGATTTTCAGGAAGAAGGTTGCAGCTGAAGCATATAAAAAAGTGGTGATTTTTTTTATTTGGTTAAGAGGATAATAGGTTTGAGATTTTTTTAATATTGTAAGCTCCATTAGGCCATTTTGAGATTTGAAATTACAGATGTAAATACAATTTTATTTTAGTTTAAGCAGTAGTTAAATATTACCTTCTATTAAATATATGTCTTCATAGTCTTTCAACTCCTATTGAGAGATTATTATTTGTCCTCTATTTTGCATGATTTATACTTTTTAATCCAAGCATCTAAAATTGTGGTGTGCACAAAAAAAAATGAAAGTCTTAAAGCCTCTCCATGTCTTTATTAAATTAATCATTATGTCTCATTAAAATTTGTAAATAAATATAAATAATGCTCCAATAAAACTAATACCAACAGAAAGTTAATATGAGAAATAGCCTATCCTACTTAATTTATCACAGCAAGAGTAACTATAGAACTATTGATACTCAAAATCATTTGTGCATCTAGGTAGAAAATAAAGTTCAAAGAAAGCCTCCACAACAAGCCATAAATGAGTCACTTTCCACAGCAACTAAATGATTCTATGCATCAAATACATTGTCGCCTTCAGTTTCAACAACCTTTGACCTGAAAAACATAGTATAAATGAGCAAGCAACCAAATATAATAAAAAGGTTCAAATAACACACACACATTTATATATATATATATATATACGAAACGCACCTAACAGACGTGCATGAATTTTTAGTATGTTTTGTACTTCGATATATAGAGCAATGTCTAACTTTTCCCTTTCTATCTCTCCATGATGTTAGGCGTTTTCCACTACCTTTAGTCTTCACTTGAAAAGGATCTAGATAACGATTTTCTTGTGAAGTTTCATCTATAGAACTTTTTGTAGAAGATTGCCCAATGGAAAGATTTAATTCCTTAACTTGCTCCAACAACTCTTCAAATGATTTTTTTAACAAATTCAGTCCCTTTAGTTGAAATAGAAGCCTCATCAATTAAGCTAGAAGCAAGTTTGAACATAGTGTTATATCTCATTATCAATGAACTATCTGCACCATCTTGGTTTTGACATGTTTTTTTATAAACTCTTGAAAACCTTGTCCATCTTCTCAAAATATACTCTTTCGGCAACTCCATAATTTGTTTCACCCGTAGAAGAGCCAAAATGTATCTACAAGGAATACCTTCAAACTCAAACATTCTACAACTGCATGTCACTATGTTTGACACTTTATCATGTACAAGTGTTCGTAGGTTGTTAGAAAACATGTTTGTTGTCTTGTAAACACCATTAAAGTCATCAACAAAATAGCTATTACTGTCATGAAGTTGAACTTGAAAATACTGAAAATACTTTTTAGTATACAAATGAGCCATTTGGATCTCCATTAGCATCCCTAACTACAAAACAGGTGTCTCATTTGGCATCATGGATTTGTTTCAAGATTGTAGGATTCTCTCATGCTTTCTCGAGAAGCAAAGCAAGTATTGTGATAGCTTTTTCAACCAAAAAGTATTATGGTTTTGCAGGAAATATTACAAGCAAATAGAAACCAATAATTGGGTAACTGGGTACAACGAATTATTATTATTTTTTTATGTTCATCACATATTTAAATTTACCCAATTGAATAATTTTTTTGACAATTATTATGCAATTCAATTCCTTTTAAACAGAGACATTAAAAAGAGAAAGACAAATTACCTTGAGAGAGAATAGAGATTTTTCCTTCAACAGTCTACTAACGATCTTTCCTGGACAGTGCTGAATTTCAGGACCTAAAATTTTTGTTCAACTTTAATCTGCCTCTTATTTCTATGCTTTTCTTCAATAACTGTATCATTAAAAAATGATTCACTTGAGTTTTTCTTTCAATTAACAGAGACAATTTGGATTTATAATAATAAACAGTATATGATATCAGGAACCTCAGTTTTCAGTTCTCCTTTTAATCAGAATCCAACCATGGTATTTTTTTCCTCTCCAGAAACTGGTTGATTATTCTCCGGCAACTGATTGATTACTCTACAAAAAAAAATCAAACATTAATTAACTTGTGTAATTGATTTTGGCTTTTCATTCAACAGAGGAAGGAACGGGGTGATGAAAATAATTCTCTGTCTTTGAAGAAGGAGGACGTTCGACAGATTACCAGAATAGGAGTCTTGGTTTTTTTCTTTTTCTTAAAATAAGAATCGAATTTGGTTACTGGAATTTGGTTACTGCCTTGCGAGAATTTTTCTCTCTATCCAAAAGTTATTGCTTGTTTGCATGAGTTAATAGATAAAAAAAATAAAACAAAGATGTTAATTATATATAGTTTAGTAATTCTTATCACAGTAGGATTAGAAAGCCACAATATTTAGTTGACTATATTTGTTCATTAAACGGATTCAAATTGGAGATGAAGTTCCAAGTTCGTACCTGATTAGGAGCTAACATCTAACTTCCATCTTATAGCTTCAAAAGTATCACCAGCTTCAAAAAGTAGCATCTTTGAGCATATTTAACCAAGCTTCAACTGCTGGATTGCTGTGTTGCTTCTCTTCTGCATCATCACGAACCAGAATATTGCTAAAATATGCAATATTTAGCTTTTCAATTAGCTGATGTCCCACCTACGAAGGAACTCTATAATTTCTCCAGATGCTAGTTTGTCTAGCAGAACTTGAAGGGCCTGCAACTGAACATCCTCCCACCACAAGCCGGCGACAGAACGGCCTCCCACCGGCAACAGAACTTGAAGATGCTAATTTATCTTTCATTTTACTTGCTCCGGTTTAATCGTACTAAAGAACAGCTCAATCGATAAATTAGGGAAATGGACAGATAGGTTACGTAGAACAATCGCGCGTTGGTTCTCCGGTGAAGAAACGAAGAATCGCAATCTGTTTTTCCCAGGCGTGAAACGAAGAAGAATGGCGGTGAAGTTTTCTCTCTCCTGCTTCCTTTTAGGAATATATTAATAATTAATTGATTTAGAAATTCTGTAAGGACAGTAAGCCCGTGAAAAGAGGTGGTAAGATAAACCATAGCTGGTTAACAATATTTAATTGACGAATTCGTATCACCGTACGATTAAAAATCATAACATCTAACGGTTAAGGTCCAAGTTCCACTTGGTCATTCAAGGTCCAATTGAACGGGACTGATAATACTAATACAGCATGTAACATAAAGATAGATGAAAAGGGTTAATACACATATTTGCCCCTGTATTATTACGGAAAAACAAATATATCCTTATATCAAATAAACCTACAAAACTATCCCTAAATTTTTCACAAACCTACAAGTATGTCCTAATCTAACAGACCTGTGATGTGGCATAAACGGTAGAGTTCTAAATGAATAATTTAATTTTTATTTATTTTCTATTTATTTTCTTATCCAATCAATGCATGACACCTCACTTTTCACCATCCTCCATCTCTACCCCTCTCTCTCTCTCTCCTCACGTTCTTCTTCACAAAAACTCTTAAAAAACTAACAGAATCACAAAAAGGAAATGGATTAAACAACCCATCAGCTCAAATTTAGCACTGCCCGTATGAATCTTGGCATTTATCTCTGATGCAGGTTCGTTCCATCTGTGATGCTAAATTTAGTGGCTCAGTACTTTCTCACTCTGCAAGAAATGTGGAACTTCAATATTCTAATCATCCTAGTGAACAGAGACATGGAAATAAAATTTTCTTTTTTATTTCATTTCTTATGAATATCTTGAATAATTGACAAATACTTTTTCTTTGCCTCTTGTCATTCTTAGCAATCTGCCACCAGCAGCCTTTGGTTCGTTGCCTGATGCAAGTGAAGCTCAAGATAAAGATAGGGTAAGTTACATAGATGTCAAAAAAGACTTAATTAATTACACATGTCTCATATATGTCACAAAAATTTCAAGTTTGTCAAATCATATCAAACTATTTATTTATTTACTACAATTCAGTTTTTCTTTTCTTAAAAGAACTGCCATTTAGTTAATTTTTTCGTGAGTTTTCAAAGGATTTGTTTTTTTAAGAAATGGAATTCAGAAACCCTTCCTTGTTCTTCTTCCATTTCTGATTACTTTCTTAAACTCTATTAAATTATATTATTAATTTAAATTCATGTTTGGAATGGTTGCCACCAAAAAAGGGAAGAAGATTAGTCTCTTCTTCCAACATTTCTGATTATATTTTAATTAATAATTAAATAAACAGTTTAATGTATATTAACTGCCATTTGAAAAAAAAGTAAAATTAATTTAATGAATATCTGATATGTCTAGTTTAAAATAGATTGTAATGATAAAAGACAAAAATTATGAGTAGTTAACTGTAAAAAAAGATTAAAAGCTGACTTTGAACGTAATTTCCTCATAAAGATAATGCCATGATTACCAGTCCACTTCACTGTCGGTAATAATTCTGAAAAGGTTGTCCCAAAGTGTGAAGTCAAAATAGCTTCCTGATTTTTAAATCTAGTTTCTTGCCAATATTATCTTTACAGCTTCACTCAGATTAGGCTTTAAGGAAATTGATCATCATCTCAAATTGATTGTTGGAGCAGAAATCTTGAAAGATCATAGCAGGAAAAGAGGAGTAATTTGTGCTTGTAAATTGATTGTTGTATTGATGGGTTCTTTAATCCATTTCCTTTTTGTGACTCTGGTAGTCTTTTAACGGTTTTTGTGAAGAAGAACGTATGAGAGAGAGAGAGAGGTAGAGAAGGAGGATGGTGAAAGAGTGAGGTGTCAGATATTGATTGGATAAGAAAATAAATAGAAAATAAATAAAAATTAAATTACTCATTTAGAACTCTATCGTTTATGCCACATCACATGTCTGTTAGATTAGGGCATAATTGTAGGTTTGTGAAAGATTTAGGGATAGTTTTGTGGGTTTATTTGATATAAGAGCATATCTGCTTTTCCGTAATAATACAAGGGCAAATATGTGTATTAACCCTAGATGAAAATTCCAATTAAGTACATGGACAATAACATATATCCATCAATTTTTTTTTTTAAATAAACAAAGCACTATACAATTACAATGAAATAATTTTTCATATTAAAAAGAAAAAAATTAGATATTTAACCAGAAATAAAAATTAATAACACATAAATTTCTCTTAGAAGTATACACATTAGATTTGCATTCCCTCACCTAATGCATCATATTTTAAGAATTAGTATGGTCAAATAAAAAATAGAAGGATGAAACCTAAGTACAAAAGCAGTGTCAGAGAAAATTGTAAATGAACAAAAACTAATGAGGCAGAATTTATGAAAGCTGTTGATATAGATGATTTTTCAAAGAATAACAGGTATTATTTGCCTTTAAAAGTAACTCTTATTCATCAATGTACAGGAAAAACAAAACACAATGCAAGCATCTCACTTGTTAAAATTATTCTAATCTATTTCAAAGAAATGCAATCAATTCTCAAACCATGCAAATCATTAACAATTGAGTGTAAAATTGAAGTTTTCTAGGGAGGTGGCTAGCTCCAGGAACCGTTGGTCGGTTTGCCTCTGTCGCTCATGGCTGGCTTGGATCTGCTCCGCGAGGTGCTCCCTCAGCTCCTCATATCTCCGGTCACTGGTTTCCATGGAATCTTGCGGTTGTCGGGGTTGAACCATTGCCAAAAGAAGTTCCGGGTCAGGAAACGATAGGCTCTCATACCAACTGATACAGATTGAAAGCGATAAATGAAGGTTTTAATCGTAAACCAACAAAGATGTTCTTCTCTAGCTAAACTAGAAGGAGTGAATCCCAATAAACAAGGTGTAAACCTTAAGTTCTCAAAGAGAATGATTTTGATTCATAAAAAAGTTGCCTAATCCTTACAAAATGGGGGTTTAAATACATCCCCCTAATGATAATAAAAGACAAGGATTACCCCTACTAGGGTTTCAATAAGGCTATCCATAAAGGGCAAAATAGGTGATACGCCCCGACAATCAGTACAATGGTACATATACGGATGGTCAGGGTTGTTGGTGAATTACTTCGGGAGGAAGTAAACCGAGGTCCGCCCACGGGTAAATGTAGATTCACCACTTTGTGTACTCCTAGATCCGCCCCGCTTGTATGTCCTGGGGATCCGCCCTCCTAGGTACAACCTCTGTGGGTCTGATGTCCGATGATCCGCCAGAGCGCGTGTGATCAGCAATCCCAGTTAGGATGTCCGCGTCATTTCTCCTCTGCGTCTTCTCTTTCACTGTTTTTTGCAAGGTTAAATTTCTAGGAGGCAGTTCAATTACCATTCACACTTAGACCCTTCTATTCAAGTGATTTTGTCACCCTTTCTGAAACTTCTAATGCTATAGCATTATTCAGCTCTATTTTTTAAAACACTTAACATCTTTCAAACCAAATCAAGTCTATTCAAACCCTCATAACACATTACCCTCTCTTTATGAGTGCTTTACTATAGTTTTGTGTGACCTCCAGAGCTAAATTACACTCACGAACGGCCTTAGGATATTCACTTATACCCATCTGCATTAAGCCATGTTACTCCTAAGATAGGATACATCTATATGATCCTTTGGAAGCAATTTAATGGCTTTCTCAAACCAACAATTGAAGCTTCCTAAATAAAAAAAACCAGAGAAACAACTACAATTTCCATCATAGCCAAAACTGAGAAACAATTCATTATAAAAAACCAATTAGTAAATTATTTCGATTTATTTTTGGATATCATTATAAGAAAACATTTAATTAGTCTATGATTGTTTAGACATCCTAAACATAACAAATTCAGAATAATGTATTCTAACAAATTCAGAAATTTAGAAATCAAGTATACCTACATATCTATAAGTAAAGCCGTAAAAAAACCAAATTAGTAATTACCTTCAATATTCTTGGTGACTTGTGATGACAAACCAGAATTCAAAGGATAAAGGGTATCATCTAAATCTGAAAGTAGAGAAAGAAAGGTCACACAAAAATATAAAGAAGCATACCAAAAATGAGACATTCATATCCCCACGTTTGTCTGACTATCACCATCATACTCCATTTCTGTCACTAAAAAAATAATGCAGAAACCATAAAAATTATATAGAAGAAAACTAAGAAATGGAGATCAATCCAGCAGTAAAAATAATGAAAAATTTCACATTAAAAAACCGCACAATATCCACAAAGATCAATGCAACCAAATATTTCTTCCATTTAAGAAACAAAATGCATAAAGCTTTCTTTTACCAAAATTGTGTCTTTCTCTCTGCATTTCGTTGCCACATATATGATAGAAGACAAATCCAATATATGAGTTCTCTTCCCATGATTCATACAGTCTCGTAGGCCTAGCTACCTATCAAGACAAAAGGATTCAACTTATGAACTCAAATTTTATCATCCCAAATTTTCTACAAAAGGAATCAATTATGAACAAAACAACGCTTGTATACAAAGAGAAAGTAGAGTTAAAGGCAAAACAAACCATAGGACCAGTGAGAGTATTGAGAGAAGATGGTCTATTAAGAATCAAAGCTCTTGAGTCTTCCTTCAACCAAAACCTGAAATTTGCAATCTTAATGAGCCCCATTTTATGTGTGTTCTTCAATTCACATACAAAATTTTTCAGAATAATTCAGTGCATATAAAAGATAAAGAAATGAAAAGATTGATTTACCTGGTTGTGTACGTCATCAAGTTGGGCATAGATTGGAAGAGCAGAAAGGGGTTTTTTATTAGAAAGAAACCCAACCCTAGAGTTTATTGAGTGCCGAACTTCAATCAATCTCTTCAATATCTGCATTTCGATTCTACCAGAGTATCAATTTTTGATTTTTGTGTGTATTTGTTTGAATGCTTTCTAAGAAGAAACAACTGAAAAAGTGGCGACTTTTCGGCTTCTGTAAGAGCTGAAGGAAAGCGTCTCCTCTCTTTAGTGTGATGAGAAATCGTGCAGAATTTAGGGTAAATAGAGTGGAGGCGATCAGTTGAAGTTTGTGCGTGCAAACAGTTGAGAAATCGTGTAGATGTAATACGTACAGAATTTATTTTATATTAAAATAATATTGTTTTCTTGAATTTTTGACACATCAACATATACTTATTCACAGTCTGCCACCTGAAAAATTTATCTACAGATTTAGATAATAGTAATAGTAATAGATTAAAAGCAAGATACTAGCTGCTTATTTGGCTGAATTTTAGAGGGTTTGCTGCTGATGTGTCTTATTTATAGAGTATTACTTAAATTTAATTATTTATCAAGAGTGGGGATTTGGCTTTTTTGGAGGCCAGATCGGATTCATTTTGATATTCTTAGCATGGATAAGCAGTTCATTCATTGTAAAGTGAGTATTTCCGGCAATACTCCCTTTTTTATTACCCTTGTGTATGCTGACCCTATCTTGTCTAATCGAAAACGGCTCTGGGAGGTTCTCTATTCTATGAGTGTCAGCATTTCAGAGCCCTGGTTTGTGGCGGGTGACTTCAATGATATCGCCTTTATGAGTGATCAGAGAGGGGGATCCAATCATTATGTTAATCGCTGTCTGCATCACAAGAATAGTATGGATTTATGTGGGCTTTCCGATCTGGGGGCTTCTGGTCATAAATTCACTTGGAAGCGTAATAATACTTTTGTTCGATTGGACAAAGTCTACGCTAATGTTTTAGCTCTAACTTCCTTCCCCGAGTGCTCTGTGTTGAACCTCCCGTTCCGTCATTCGGATCATTGTCCTATTTTGTTTAGACTTTTGAGAGGTAAGCATCCTAGGGGTAAGAGACCGTTTCGGTATCAGTTGGCTTGGGAGTCCCATCCTAAGTTTAAAGAGTTCGTTCATGAGAGTTAGAGACCTCATTCGTATGTACTGCAAGCTGCTGAAGGGTTCAGGAATAAGGTGCAGGGGTGGAATAGGAATGTGTTTGGGCATATTATCAGAAGGAAGAACAAGTTATTAAAGAGGATGGAGGGCATTCAACGCAGGTTGGAGGGGAGGTTTGATCATAGCCTTGAGGGCCTCCTCAGAACCCTTCAGAAGGAGCTCGAGGCTGTGCTTAGGCAGGAGGAGTTCCTTTGGTTCCAGAAGTCTCGGAAGTCCTGGATTAGAGATGGGGATCGTAATACCAAATACTTCCATCTCTCTACCCTGATCAGAAGGCAGAGAAATAGAATTGAGGCCATTAAGGATTCTAATGGTGATTGGGTTTATGAAGATGAGGTTATTCGAAACTTAGCCCTGGATTTCTACAGAGAGCTGTTCAAAGAGGAACCTGTTCTTTTGGAGAGGGCTCACTCTATTGCTACATTTCCTTTAATCAGTGAGGATTGTAGTCAGGAGGCCTTTCAACCTATTTCCCGAAAAGAGATTGACCAAGCTATCTTCAGCATTGGGGCTTCTAAAGCTCCTGGGATTGATGGTCTTCCGGCGGGCTTTTACCATAAGCATTGGGATGTAGTGAAGGAAGGCATCTATAATTTTGTCTTGGGGGTGTTCAGTGGTTCGAAGGATATTGAGCTGGTTAATAGAACCCTCCTGGTTCTGATTCCTAAGATTGATAAGCCTTCTTCCTTTTTGCATATGAGACCTATCAGTCTTTGTAATGTTCTTTACAAAACTGTTACAAAGATTGTGGCTAATAGAATCCGTGGCATTCTTCCTGCGATCATTTGTCAGAATCAGGGTAGCTTTGTGCCTGGTAGACAAATGATGGATAATGTGGTGATCGCCCAAGAGATGGTCCACACGATGAAGATTAGGAAGGGGAGGAAAGGCATTGTGGCTCTGAAGCTGGATTTAGAGAAGGCCTATGATCGAATTAATTGGGATTTCTTGATGGAGAGCCTTGAGAGAGCTAGAATCCCGGACAGCTGGAGAAGTTTAATTAAGGTATGTATTTCTTCTCCTGTGTTTCAAGTTATGGTCAATGGGGATATGTCGGAGGAATTTTCCCCGGGCAGAGGAATCCGTCAGGGGGATCCTATGAGCCCTTTCCTTTTTGTTATTGCTATGGAGAGGCTCTCTCACCTGATTCAGGATGCGATTGATAATGGGAGTTTCCACCCTGTGGCGATCAACAGCTTCTGTCCCCAGGTGACTCACTTATTCTTTGCAGATGATGTCCTTATCTTTCTTGAGGGTAATGAGGAGCAGTTGAGAGTCATTATGGATATTCTGGATTGTTTTTGTTCGGCCTCTGGGCAGAAGCTTAATATCCAGAAATCTAGGATGATGTGCTCTAAGAATATGAATCAGAGAGTCTGTAAGAGATTAAGTGATCTCTCAGGTATTCCTCTTACTGATTCTCTTGGGAAGTATCTGGGCGTTCCCCTCCATAGTGAGCGTGTGTCTAAAGGCTCCTTCAAAGAGACTTTGGATAAAGCTAATTCGAAGTGTGCAACTTGGAAAGCCAAGACTCTGTCTCTCGCTGGCCGCCTCACGTTTATTCAATCTATTAATTGTGCTGCTCCCAATCACATCATGCAGGCTTGTAAGCTTCAGGATCCTGTGCTTAATGATCTTGACAAGATTAACCGTAGGTTCCTGTGGGGGGAAGCTGCGGAGGGCAGGAAGATCCATCTTGTGCCTTGGAGTGAGGTTTGCCAGCCTAAAGATTCTGGGGGTCTGGGTATTAGGAAAGCAAAGGACAATAATAAAGTTTTATTAATGAAACTCCTTTGGCGTATGTGGCAAAACCCCTCCTCTCTTTGGGTTCGCCTCCTTTGTGGTAAGTATCGGAAAGACAAAATCTTCGGGGGCCCGAAAGAGAGAGTTGCTAATTGTTCCTTCCTCTGGAAAGGACTTAGTGCTGTGTTTGATGAGTTCTGCTTGGGAGTTGGCCTGGAGGTGGGGAATGGTAAGTCCATTAGTTTCTGGTTTGATAACTGGATTGGGGATAAACCGTTAATTGAGGTGTGTTCTTCCCCCCCGCCTAGTGATATACGCAACTGGAGGATTGCCGATGTGGTTGACTCGGAAGGGGACTGGATCTGGTCAAAGTTTGATACTTTCTTTAGCCTTGAGACTCTCCTTAGAATGCGGGGAGTGAAGGTGAGTAATCAAGAGGAAGACTTGAATAGGCACTGTTGGGCGCTGACTAACAATGGAGTTTATTCTTGCAAATCGGCCTTTGAAGCTTTCTCTCTCTTTAGATCTGATCCTCCCTCGGATGTGTGGAAGTCGATTTGGACCCTTAAAGTTCCTTTCCGTATTAGGAGTTTCCTGTGGCTGGGCGTTAAGGACAGGCTTCTTACTAATTCGGATAGGCACAGAAGGCACTTGGCTGATTCTGGAGCTTGCAGTAGATGCAGAGGCCATACTGAGACTTTGTGCCATGCTCTTAGAGATTGCTCTAATAGTAAAGAGGTTTGGAGGAAAATTCTCCCACACCATATTTTCTCTTCCTTCATGGCACATTCTGAGGTCGACTGGTTCTCTGATGGTGTTAGAGGAAAGTTGCTTCCATACATGGAGCATGGTGACATTTTCTTTGCTATTATCTGTCACCAAGTTTGGAAATGGAGAAACGAGGAGATTTTTGGAGATAAAACTGTTTTTATGGCAAACTTAGCTAATTTCTTCTCGAAAAAACTTTTCTCTATTATCGATAGTTTCAAAGGAGAGTCCCTTGCCAGAGCCTCTTAGTGTTGTGATGTCCATCTCGTGGGATGGAGCAGGTCAAGAGAGGGGGTTGTGAAGCTGAATACTGATGGTTCCTGCCTCAGTAACGGTAAGATTGCGGCTGGAGGTGTGCTTAGAGATGTAGGGGGCGTCTGGCTTTCTGGGTTCTCCCAGAATTTAGGGTTGGGTTCTTCCTTTTCTGCGGAGCTCTGGGCTATTCTTACTGGAATCAATCTTGCTAAAAGGCTGGGTGTTAAGAGGCTCTCTGTGGAGTCTGATAATTTGGAAGCAATCAAAATGATTTCTGAGAATCATTCTATGGGTCTTAACAATCGCAACCTCATCAAAGCTATTATAAGGCTTTGCTCCTCCTTTGAGTTCGTAGAGTTCAGACACATTTTTAGAGAGAAGAATCGTGTTGCTGATCGCTTGGCGGCGGCGGGCCATGAAGGGACGTTAGGCGTTACTACCCTTCCTGTTTCCCCTAGTTTCATCTCTCATCTTCTCTTAGAAGATAGGATTGGGGTTAGCTTCCCTAGGCTAATTCCTGGGTAGTTTGTTGTTATTCGTTTTTCTTTTCCTTTTCTACCAAAAAAATAAAAAATAAAAAACTGCAGTGCCATTCCACTAGCCAAGTTCTACTCCACTCTGCGTATCTTTTCTTTCTATCACTTTTGTATGTACAGATTCTTTATTCTCGCTATCCTCAAACTCACTTTGTTTGTTTCCGCTTAAGTTCTTCGAGAAAATTGATCAATCAGTTCATATCTTAGTGAAATCGCAAAAGGTTCAGATCCTGATGGATTAGCAAAATTCAATTGATTTTAAAAAGAATTTAAGAAAGAGAGAAGAGACAAGAGAGAGAAAAAGAGGATAGAGAAATGAGAAGAAAAATAAAAAATAAAAATGAAATGGAGAAGATGGTATAATTGATTTTTATTTTTTATTTTGGGATTTGTTTGTGATAATTAGATAATAAGGGAGGTTAATTTATAAAATAAATAAATATAAGGACTAAATTAATTCTTTTTTCTTTGACTTTTAATACCGTTAGTTAATTTGGTATGTGTTTGTTAACGGAATGAACCTCAACATATCATTTTGCAAACTTTTAAACCACATTAGTGTTATTCGAAAACAGGTGTAAGCACAAGTTTTATTTTTGTACTTTTCCCTTTAATTTATATTAATAAATTGAATTTGAACAAAAAAAAATGAACAAGTCAAAAGCATTGATATAATGTATGACAATGTCAGAATTTGTAGCTCAATTATTTTTGGCTATACAATTCACATGTGTCAAGTCAATTGGTTGAAATTATAATAGTGTAGATTTGAATAAAATATTCATTCACATTAGAGTGTTTTACACAGCTTTTAGGATTCTATAAATATGTTTTTGTTTCATTTTGTAATCCAATTCAATGTTATGGAATTCAATTAAGTTCATTTTCATTTTGAGTTCGGTACTATATTTACATTTCTTCCTAACTCTCTAGCAATATTATTTATGCTCTACATTTTTAATTAATTGCTTCCACTAAATTAGTCGCAATACCTCCAACAAGTGGTATCAGAGCTTAATCGGTCAAACTGCTAAATAAAAAAATTCCCTTTTCTCCAAATGACCAAATCCAGCAAAAATATTATTTCTCTCGACAGTCACCAACTCAACGCTCGTTGTCCCAATTTTCAACGGTGAAAATTATGATTTTTAGAGCATCAAATTCAAAACGATACTGCGTGCTTTGAATTTGTGGGATATTGTAGAACAAGGAATTCCACAAAATTCTCCATCAGCAGAAGCAGAAACAACTCCAAAATCAGCCAGCACCGCCAAGTCGGTTCCAAATCAGCAAAAGGAATTGACCCGGAAGGATGCAGATGCACTAGCAAAAATTGACAATGCTGTTGCAGACTCAATTTTTCCAAGAATCATGAATGCCACCACGGCTAAACAAGCTTGAGATGAATTTCAAGGGATTACCAAAGTTCGTAACATCAAGCTCCAAACTCTTCGGAGAGACTTTGAGAAAATGACAGATGGCGAAGGTATCAAAATCTACTTGTCAAGAGTTAATGAAGTTGTGAACCAGCTATGAGCTTATGGAGAAGATATTAGTGATCAAAAAGTTATTCAAAAACTCTTGATTACACTGAATGAAAAATTTGATTCAGTCGTCAGCATTATCGAATCCAATGATCTTTCCCAAACATCAATCACCGAAGGACTAGACACTCTACAAGCTCATGAAGAAAGAATATCCAGACGAGCAGAAATTCATTCCGAGGGAGCTTTGCAGTCCAGACACAAAAATAAATCCTTTTCTTTCAGATAAAAAAACAAATCTGATGGAAAAGGAAGCCAAAGTTCGGGAAATACTTGGAGATCCAAAGATGGAGATAAGAAAGGGAAATTTCCTCCTTGTGGCATATGTCAACTGACAAACCACTTGGAGAAAAATTGCTGGAAGAAAGGAAAACCCTAATGCCCTCAATCACTATTAGGGATTTTGCCTAACCAAACATTAGCCTAAAAATATTGAGGTAGATTTAGTATTGTTGATGAGAATTACTATTTTTTGATGGAGAATTACCGTCTTGAGTTAACCTTTAGATTCACACAATATTCACTTATTGATTCATAAGAGTTAGCACAGGGATCCTGAATCTTAGTAATCCATTCATTCATTAAATATATTCATTGTTTAAATTGCCTTGCTAATGTTATTGTTTTATTAGTAGTTAAAGTTACAATCTCAGAACACTTAATTCAATCCTTAGATAATATAGAATTCGAGTACGAGTAAGGCATTATATACTAGTCTCTGTGGGATCGATACTGTTCTTCGGAACATTTACTACTTGATACGATAGAGTTCACTTGCTCGTTCTTTTTTCAGCAAAGCCGCCCATTGCAGTACCAGTGGTTTGGCCAGAATGTGTCGCACAGGCTACGTAGATTTGATTCTGGTGATTACAAGCAGTAAATCCTATTTAGTAAATGATGAAGTAGAGGGAGTTCACTTTTCAACTCATCGTTCTCATTTAAAGGATTTTGATTGCTCCACGAAAGGTGAAAGGTATTTTTCTCTAACCTTAATCATATACATTATATGCTTGAAAACAGGCGATTGCCCATTGTCATATCCGATCGGCCATTTTGGGCAGACTCATGCAAATTTTCTCCTTATTCTGACTGTAATGGAATCTCTTCGAGTCGATTAGAGCTGCATGGCACCATTCAAAATTCATCATTTACAAGCTTACCTGGCCCTTAGAGTTAATCTAGTCTTCCTACAAGCTGTCATCCCATTATAAAATAAAAATATGAACGTGTTCTGCTTCGACGGTCATGAGATGTTCCCCCTAATTGAGAACTTCTTGTTTTATTCATTTTAGTCCCTAATTGAGAACTTTTTATTTTATTCATTCTAGTCCTTATTTTGGAATTTTATATTTTATTCACTTTGGTCCTTAATTTCAAGTTTTCCTCTTTCTTTCAATTAGGTCCACGAATAAACTTTTTAAGCTTATTCAGTTTAATCATTTGTCCATTTTTACACCATAACTAATTGTATAGCTATGTTATTTACTTCTAACCTTTTATTTTGGTTGATATGAGTATGGAGAAACATTGTTTTGGTGCAGATTGAAGACCCGGGAATGCCCAGATGTAATTGTATTTAATTTATACCTATTTCATTGCTTTTGGGGTTTTAATATTTTGTTGTTTATTTTCTTTTGTATATAGATGTGCAATATGACATAAAAAATGATTTTTTTTCAAACAAATCACATTCATAACGAATTTAAAAAGCTTAAGAGTTATTAATATCTTGATTGTATTTAGAAATGCTAAGTAGCAGGTCGGTGGGTTCACCAGACGATTTTGGGGGTGCTTAATCTTTCCTTTCGAGGAGATATTAACCTTCCCCAAGCGTATCTAACATCCCGAACCCACTTGCTTCCCGCAAGGAATCTCAGTAACATTCTCGGACCTAAAATCCGGGTGGCGACTCTTTCTCCGACAACGGCCCTACCGAGCTAGTCATTTTCTGTAGTGGACCTCGAGTCCAAACAGTACCGTAATAGTCATAACGGACCTTCCGCGGGTGAAAGCCTATCGAGGTACGCTTCGTCTACAGTTGTCTATCTTGTAAATCGTTTACCTAGCTCAGTGCTTAATTTTGGTGTTCCTTTCCATAAGTTGTTTCACAAAATGCCTGATTATACTCAACTATGTATCTTTGGCTGCTTGTGTTATCCTTGGTTACACCCTTACTCTAAACAAAAATTAGCACCATGCTCTGCCAAATGTGTATTTTTAGGGTACAGTAAAGTACACAAAGGTTATAAATGTTATGATCCAATTTTTAAGAAATTCTTTCTTTCACGCCATGTTCTCTTTGATGAGCAGGTATTCCCATTTGAATCATTATTGAAGAGTAAGGCTCCGAACATCCATGACTCACAACCGGCCTTGTTTCCAACACCAACTATGGCATATCCCTTCTTATCCGGCCCTAATCATCCCAAATAGGGGTGCAAACGAGCCTTGGTAGTTCGCAAACTATTCGAGCTCGGCTCGGTGAAAGCTCGATCAAAGCTCGGCTCGATAGGGCTCGACTCGAGTTCGGGATCGACTCGAACATTAACGAGCTGAGTTCGAGCTTCCTCGGATTCGGCTCGAAAGCTCTCGAGCAGGCTCGATTATTTTTAACTACTATATATATATATATATATATATATATATATATATATATATATATATATATATATATTTCATTGGTTATTATTAGTTTTCATCACAATTCACAACTCAAATAAGATTTAACCCATAAAAAAATGACACAAACATGATTGTTTTTCTTTATAAATATTTTAAACTCATATGGAGTATGTTATAAGGCTTTTCTATTTTTTTACACTACTTATTCTATACATATATAATGAATTTGGTTAAAGCTCGTTAGAAGCTCGATAAAACCTCAGCTCGGTCAAAGCTCGGTCAGATTCGGTCAAAGCTCGGCTCGGTCAAAGCTCGTCAAAGCTCGATTCGAGAGGGCTCGACTCAAGATATTAACGAGCCAATACCGAGCCTACCTAGGGTTCGACTCAGTTCGGCTCGGTTACACTCCTAATCCCAAACCTCAACCACCAACTCGTACCCGAAAAATAACACCACAGAAGCTTGATTTTACACCCACAACCACAAACCCAAAACAGAAATTCATACCTGTTAGTTGCACCACCACCAACACCACATCATCATCTTCTCCAACCGACACTTCTCCTGACCAACCCGAAGCTAAATCAACCACTCCCCGTCGTTAATCCGATGTTTCACTCGATTTGTCAAATACTGCCACCACTTCTCCCATTGCCACAACACTTCAAGACAATCCTCAACAACATCGCATTGTCACTCAGTTTCAACATGGAATTTTCAAGCCAAAGTAGTTTCTCACTACCACGGAGCCAAGTACATACTTACAGGCATCAAAACATGAGGAATGGCGGAAGGCAATGACTGATGAATACAATGCCTTAATTTCTAATGGCACATGGACATTGGTTCAGTTACCCACTGATGCGAACCTAATTGAGTGTCGTTGGCTATTAAAGGTCAAGACTAAGGCAGATGGAAGTATTGATAGGCATTGTTAGGCATGAAATTGACTGTTTAACATATTATTTATAAGGGAATTTGGGTATTTTTTTATATCATTTGGTGAAGAATAAGGGCTAATTATTGTCCTTGTGCAGATAAGCAAAGATAAATGCTAAACTCGCTGGAAACAGCTTGTTTCGCTAATGCCAAAGAGGACTGGAGCCTTTCTTATATCCAGCGGTCAAACGCCGGATTATCCAATGACGGACAGCGACAGATCAGTGGTAGAGGCAGAGGCAGAGCGGCAGGTGAAAGTGTGTTGCGATGGGATTTCTAAAAGTAGCAAGATGACATGAAGTATCAACCCCTTGAGTGTTCAAGGGTCAATGGATTTTTAATCATTTCATTTTATTTCAGTTGTAGTGTTAAGTTGACTTATTTTTGCTGGAAGGGTACGAAAGTTGTACCGATTTTTGCCCCTGTCTTTCTCTTTAAGTAGGTGAAGCAAAGGAAAGATAAGGAGTTCAGATTTTTAGTAGTTTTTTTAGACAAGTAGAATAGTGGTAGAAAGAAAGAAAAGGAGAGCTCCCATGGAGTCTCAAGCTGTATCAAGGACTACCGACTGCTCACTACTCGATATGAGTGAGTAGTCCATTTTGAATGGGCACCGCCAGGCCGACCCGGTTATGTAAGTTTTACAATCGTTTTTAATGAATAGTTAGTATTTCGCCAATGTTGTGATTAATGAGGATTTAACTTTCATGCCTAGGCATTTATTTATGTGTTAGATGGATGATAGGACACTGCTTTCATCTTCACTGATATCTCTATTAATCTCACAACCTCGAAGCTGACAAGTTAGATGGTTGTGTCAAGGGTTTTCTTAACCAGAAATGCAGTTTTGTTCTTAATGCTAGAAAGAACGTATCTTTAGGACACTAAAAGTGCTACTAAGTCTTAGGAGTTTGAGAACACACGAAAGTTGACTCAAAGTCACTTCAAAACTGATACTTTGGCTTCATCGGCATTATCTTCTATTTCATGTGAATGTTGTAAGACGAAGCACAACCTGTTCGGCCGTGTCGAGCCTGTTCTATTATCTAAATCATTACAAAGCTATCTAATTTCTTACTGCATCAGCCCTCTTACATCTTACTAAACCAACATCACACAATCAACTTTAAGGAAGAAAGCTTGTTTGACACACACACGCTGTTTAGCAACAATTTCTGATATGCATTTGAATCTCAATCCCTGTGGAGATGATACTTAACTTATCACTTTATTACTTGTATCTAGTGCACTTGCTAGAGTCTAATCTAAGGACAACAAGTTTTTGGCGCCGTTGCCGGGGATTGAAAGCAACAAATCTATCTGAAATTTCTGTGAAACAGGGTGTTTTTAATCCGTTTGCTTAGGCGTGCAGGAAACAAAGAAGCTATTAACCTGTTTATGCGCAGAGTTGGACCTCCTATTTTTCCTATCGATCTCGAATTACAGAGGACGTGTAGACGAAACAGAGCGGGAGCTCGACGTGCTAGACAGAGAGAAAGGCAAAGAGAGAGAAGAATGGCTAGAAGGGAAGGCCCAGAACAGCCAGTTCCACCAAACCAAGAAGAAGAAGGAGAAAATAATAACCCTCCTGTTATGAGAATCAGAGACTACTCGAGGCCAACCACCGAGGGACACTCATCTTGTATCGTGTTACCCAACAAGGGGAACAACATGTTCGAAGTGAAGGGGTCCATGATACAGATGATCCAGGCCTCAGTGCAATTTAATGGGTTTCAATCTGAAGATCCAAATGGGCATATTCAAGAATTCATCACGTTGTGCAACACATTCAGGTCAAACAGGGGTGTCTCTGACGACGTAATCAGACTAAAGATGTTTCCTTTTTCCCTGAGAGATAAAGCAAAAACCTGGCTGCGAAATTTACAGCCAGGAACAATCACGAGTTAGGAAGAGATGGCACGAGCTTTCCTTATGAAATATTTCCCACCTCGACAAGCCATCAAACTGAGAAATGAAGTGTCACGCTTCATACAAGACGAAGATGAGTCGCTGGCAGAAACATGGGAAAGCTACAAAGAGCTGCTCAGAAGGGTGCCAAATCATGGTATCCCTATGTGGATGCAGATGCAGAACTTTTACAATGGCGCGACCAACATTTACAAAATCCAGATTGAATCTATCGCGAATGGTAACCCAGAAGATCTAGAGCCACAGGCTTTATATGACCTCATAGAGAAAGTGGTAAGCACAAGCTACAACTGGCACTCCGCCAGAAGTGAAGGGAAAAGGACAGGAAACGTAGATGTTGTGGCAAAATTGACTAGCCAAGTAGAACAGCATACTCGACAGCTGGGAAAGATAAATGTCTCGTCCATTCACAATGAACCACTATTCAATGACATTTGTGATTTTTACGGAGGAGCCCATTTCAACATAAATTGTCCCGGAGATAAGTCAGGAAAGGGCAAACAGGCTGAATGTGACTACGCATGGTATAATCAAAGGAACCAGCCTAACCGTTATTCTAACACGTACAACTCTGAAATCAGGAACCATCCAAATTTTGGATGGACAGGCCAACCGGACCAGCTGGGACAACCACGGTATCAAGATCAGCCGAGGTATCAACAACAGCAAGGAGGACATTACCAAAGACAACCCCAGCAGCAATACAAGCAACCTGTGCCACAAAAGGAAGATGTCGAACCAGATATGAAAACAATGATGATGCAGTTCATGAAACAGACGCAGGCGTCGATCAAGAATCTGGAGACACAAGTTCACCAGATAGCCGCATCCACATCAAAAGGAAAGGGGATAATGCCAAGCAACACAGAGCCAAATCCTAAAGGCGACGTCATGGCAATCATCCTAAGGTCTGGTAAGGAAACTCAACCATATGTTTTGTCTGATAAGAATGCTGAGTGTGCAGGAATGTCCAAAGAAGCTGAAAGAGAACAGGAACAGGCTGTTCCTAGTAATGAAGGAACAAGGAAAGCTAACCAAGCAAGTAAGCCAGATCAAGAGGAGGAGGAAAGAACGTATAAACCACCGCCGCCATATGTACCACATGTGCCATATCCAACGCGTCTAATCAACAAGAAGTTGGAAGAGCAGAATTCGAAGGTGTTGGATACCTTAAGGAAGTTACACATAAACATTCCTTTTATGGAAGCACTGGCACAGATGCCGACATACGCCAAATTCCTCAAAGACATCCTATCGAACAAAAAGAAACTGGAGAACATTTCCATGATACAACTCAACAGAGATTGTTCGTCAATACTCCAAAACAAGCAGCAGCTGCCCAAGAAGCTAAAAGATCCAGGGAGTTTTTCGATTCCTTGTTCTATTGGAAAACTAAATATTGAAAATGCACTGTGTGATTTAGGGGCTAGCATAAATCTCATGCCATATTCTGTATATGCAAAACTTGGACTAGGAGAACCCCAACCTACTCGAATGTCTATTCAATTAGCTGATCGTTTAGTATGCTATCCTAGGGGGGTTATGGAAGATGTGCTAGTCAAAGTAGGGAAATTTATTTTGCCCGTTGATTTCATTATAATGGACATAGATGAAGACTTGCATGTTCCTATCATCCTAGGTAGACCATTCTTAGCCACAGGAAAGGCATTGATAGACGTAGGTGAGGGACAATTATTTTTAAGAATTAATGGGGAAGAAGTCATCTTTAAGATGAACGAGGCAATGAGACGTGCAAATAATAATGATGACACATGCTGTTTCTTGGATGATTTTCAAAGTCTTTCTACTTTGCAGGAATAGAACACTTTAGAAACTTTATTGGGAGAAGAGGTGAACATATGCGAAGAAACAGGCTGTTCCATTGAATCCAGCTTACCGGCACCTCCTTTCGATCCTACTGTTCCTACTCATCAAGAACCACCAGAGATAGCAACTGTGCCGGTGACTAAACCGGAATTGAAACCGTTGCCTGCACACCTCGAGTATGCATTCCTTGAACCACCCAATGGAAGTCCGGTCATCATATCATCAAAATTAACTCCTGATCAAAAGGCGCAACTCATGGCGGTCTTGCGAAGAAACAAGAATGCAATCGCATGGAAAATAGATGACATCAAAGGAATTAGCCCAGCAGTCTGTGTTCACAGAATCTTGATGGAAAAGGACCACAGACCGACTGTTCAACCGCAACGAAGGCTAAATCCCCACATGAAGGAGGTTGTGAGAAAA
The DNA here is from genome assembly GCF_963576675.1 of Euphorbia lathyris. NCBI lineage: Eukaryota > Viridiplantae > Streptophyta > Magnoliopsida > Malpighiales > Euphorbiaceae > Euphorbia > Euphorbia lathyris. The sequence continues at coordinate 82,367,364 of NC_088917.1, read as the reverse complement.
GAAGTGCTCAAGCTTCTCGATGCTGGCATTATTTACCCAATATCTGATAGTGTGTGGACAAGCCATGTTCACATTGTGCCAAAGAAGGGAGGAACGACAGTAGTCCTCAACGAGAAAGACGAGTTGGTGCCCACAAGAACGATTACAGGGTGGAGAGTTTGTGTTGATTACAGAAAGCTAAATGAAGCCACGAGGAAGGATCATTTCCCTTTGCCCTTCATTGATCAGATGCTAGAGTGTTTATCAGGATATGCTTTCTACTGCTTTCTCGATGGTTACTCAGGATACAATCAGATCGCAATTCATTGCGAGGACCAGGAGAAAACAACATTCACATGTCCATATGGGACTTATGCTTACAGAAGAATTCCGTTCGGCCTATGCAATGCTCCTGCCACTTTTCAGTGATGCATGATGTCCATTTTTCATGACATGGTGGAGCGAACCGTTGAAATATTCATGGATGACTTCTCGGTTTATGGAAACTCTTTTGATAGTTGTCTACACAACCTCGAAGATGTGCTTGTGCGATGCAAGGAAACTAACTTGGTCTTAAATTGGGATAAATGCCACTTCATGGTCACGGGAGGAATTGTCCTTGGGCATAAAATTTCAGAAAGAGGGATGGAAGTGGACAAGGCTAAAGTAGAGGTGATAGAAAAGCTTGCTGTACCCACCAATGTAAAGGATGTGCGAAGTTTTTTGGGGCACGCAAGGTTTTATCGCAGGTTCATCAAGGATTTTTCAAAGATTGCACTTCCTTTGTCAGCTTTACTTCATAAGGAAGCTGAATTCTCATTTGACGCAAACTGTGTATATGCATTTGAACTCTTGAAGAGTAAGCTGATCAACTCGCCGATACTAGCGGGACCAGACTGGGAGCACCCTTTTAAAATGATGTGCGACGCAAGCGATACTTGTGTGGGAGCTGTCCTTAGACAAAGGATTGAGAAGAAGTTCCGACCCATTTACTATGCAAGCAAGACATTAAATGAGGCCCAGCAGAACTACACAACTACCGAGAAGGAACTTCTTGCAGTTGTGTATACCTTCGACAAATTCAGACCTTACTTAGTGTTATCCAAGGTTGTTGTTCACACAGACCACGCCGTGTTACGGTACTTGTTCACGAAAAAAGATGCTAAGCCCAGGTTGATCCGATGGTTGTTATTACTTCAGGAGTTTGATCTGGAAATTAAGGATAAAAAGGGAACGGAGAATGTTGCAGCTGATCATCTGTCAAGGATTGATCACCAGGGCAGTTTGGAACAAGCAGAAATTGTTGAGACGTTTCCTGACGAGCATCTATATGCTGCACAGTCTGCGCCATGGTTCGCCGATATAGCTAATTACCTTGCAACTTCGCCCAAGCCACACAACCTATCCACGAATCAGAGAAGGAAGTTTTTCTCCGAAGTCAAATATTACTTTTGGGATGACCCCTATCTTTTCAGGTTGTGCGCGGACCAAATCATTCGAAGATGTATATCGCAAGAAGAGGGACAGGATGTTCTAAGCCACTGTCATAACCGTGAAGCCGGAGGACACCATAACACTAGCAGAACTGCGGCTAAGGTTCTTCAATCAGGTTTTTTCTGGCCAACACTTTTTAAAGATGCCCATCGGTTCGTTAGCACTTGTAATGCGTGCCAGCGAACAGGCAACATCTCGGCTCAGAATGCTATGCCCCTCAACAACATAGTTGTATGCGAAATTTTTGACATCTGGGGCATAGATTTTATGGGACCATTCCCTACATCCTTAGGAAATAAATACATCTTAGTGGCTGTAGATTATGTGAGCAAGTGGGTCGAAGCAATGGCTAGTCCCACCAATGATGCCCGTGTGGTAGTAAAATTTCTGAAAAGGCTGTTTGCCAGATTCGGTGTCCCACGAGCGATCATCAGTGATCAAAGGACCCACTTCTGTAATGCGAAATTTGAAAAATTAACGGGGAAACTTGGAGCCTCCCACAGGGTTGCCACACCATACCATCCACAAACCAGTGGACAGGTGGAGATCTCCAATAGAGAAATAAAACGAATTTTGGAGAAAACTATAGGCAACTCTCGGAGGGATTGGGCAAACAAGCTCGATGATGCTCTATGGGCATATCGCACCGCTTATAAAACACCAATTGGAATGTCTCCGTTTCGATTGTTGTACGGGAAATCTTGTCACCTACCGGTGGAAATGGAACACCAGGCATTTTGGGCGTTAACATTTTTAAATTTTGAGACGCAGGCTATTGGTGAACAGAGAAGTTTGCAACTGAGCGAAATGGAGGAATTTAGATTCTTCTCATATGAGAATGCTGTGAATTACAAAAACAAGACTAAGCTGTGGCATGATAGAAAACTCCAGAAAAAAACGTGCCACGAAGGTCAGAGAGTCCTCCTGTACAACTCAAGACTCATGTTGTTTCCTGGGAAGCTAAAGTCAAGATGGACGGGACCTTATACGGTGCACAAGGTGTTTAGTCATGGAGCAGTTGAGATTGGCAGGGAAGGTCAGGAACCTTTCAAAGTGAACGGGCAGAGATTAAAGCCATATTTAGAGAACGATCACACAAGGGAGATCGATACTGTTCATTTCCAGGACCCCCCGAGTCAGTAAAAGCACGAGAACAGGGTGTCCGCTACAAACACCAATTGTAGCACAAGTAACTTTGCATTTTATTTATTTTAATTTTGTGTCAAATGTGTTGAATTTTGATTATTGATGAGTATCTTCTGGCCAGGCACAATTGTAAAACCCAAAACTCATTTCAAAGGGTGTGGTAGTACAATTGTACCTGTTTAGTAGGGAAGGATTTATCGTGGAAATTAGGGCGGTAGAAAAATTAAAAGTAGGTAAAAGTGGAAACGTCCACTCCTATACCCATAGGCACTCATACCGCCTGTTTTTTCCTCGATAAGATTGAACGGCTAGGGGGCAATAAATTCTAAATTCAAATCATGACCGTTCATTGCCCCTCATTCCAATTCGAATATACGCGCCTTTATGCCAATCTGTCCAGGTGGCATATGCTGATTCGACCTAATAATGACAGATTGGCGAGAAGACGTATCTTCTCCCCTACTTAAAGAAGCTCTATCTCATGACGGTCTGTCATTCACCATACTTCTTTCTTTTCTTTGATATTTCTTTTCACCGAGGCAGTTCATGCTCTATGCCCTGTACCACTGGGAAACCTTACTTAAAAAAGAGAACGACATGACAACCCGTGGTTCAGGCAAACACGTTAAAATTGAGGGATCCTCCAAGAAAGAAAAAGCGAAAGCAAAGATGGCCGAGCCAAGCACTGTAGCTTTTGTCCCAGACGAAAAGCTGGTCAAGAAACTCGCACAGTTTAAAGACTCAACTGTACAGGCTTACTATGAAGAGTTAGCAAAACTTCAGTTCGGACCCATCCGAACAGTTTGTTGGGAAACCCTAAGGCGGGTGAAGCTCGAAGATCGGGTGCGCACTCTAATGAAGGTAGGACACTTTGAATGTTTCTTTGAAATGACGGAACCTGCCTATCGGGAACTAACACTTGAGTTCTTGGCCACTTTTAAGCACAACGTGGAGATCACCGATCCTGAGGAAGAGGGAAAGTTCAGTTTTCGACTCATGGGTCACTCCCAACGGCCGTCGCTCAACCTATTCAATCAAATGTTAGGTGCTACAGATGATGACGATCTAGAATCTGAGAGCTATAAAGAGGCATTCACCACAACGCCTGATGTTTTCGACCCTGTGGCTTTCTGGGACTCACTTTTGGGACAGAAACATTACGACGGTAGTTCGTCCAAGGGTTCCAATATTGATGATTATGCCGTTCGGTATTTGCACAAGTTGATCTCCGGCACAATCTTCGCCCGGGAAAACCAAGCCACCATGCCACATGCAGATCTCAGCGCGTTATGGAGTATGGCAGTTGGACCGAGAATGAATTTGGGGTTCTGGTTCGGAGAATACATCAGCGCTTTTTGCAAGAAAAACTCGTCGATCATCTGTTGTGGAAGCATAGTCACCAGAATCGCGGAATCAATCGGGGTCTTTAAGCCAGAAGACCACTCTCGTCTCACGATTGTGAATCACCCAGACCCGATTGACCTCAAGAGCCTCCAGAAGATGCTGTTCGGCAAAATGGTGAACGAAAAGTGGGTATGGATGTCTGACTTTGTTACATCTAGGCAGAATGAGTGCCGAAAAAGGAAAAGCGAGCCAACAGTGTCAGTATCCTTTGACTCTGAACAAGTCGAGAAGCCAAAGGACTTGGACTTTTATAAGAAGTGTGCAAAGCTTTCCAGCGAGGATATAATGGATCGATTCAACGCCCTGTTTGCCCAGAGTCTGGCAAACCGCGAGATGATATTTGCCATGGAGCAAAAATACGCGTCTCAACAAAGCGAGATCGATATGCTCAAGACTATTTGTATTGAGGAGCATGGAAAGGAAAGTCCTTCTGGTTTTTCTGAAAAAAGTCCGGTAAGAAAAGTGCCTGAAACGCCTGCTAGTGCTCATGTTAATGCTAATGCTGGTACGCCCTCGAAAGAGGATGGCATTCCTGCCACTGTGGATAGGGAGGTTAACTCCTCTCTCTCCCATCACGCCTGATCTGTCAAAAACAAAAAAAATTGTCGTTGTCCTAGCATCTGGTAACCTCTAACACCCTTATTCTATCATGTTTTGCTCCGCATGAATATCTTTGCTTTCACTGCCGTGTTCATAACATTGAGGACAATGTTTGGTTTTCATTTGGGGGTGGGGATTGTATATCACAATTTATGCGGGCTTGACATGATAAATGTTTTAAATTTTGCCTATGTATTTAGTAATTTGATGTAGAACAAATATCCCTTGAGAATCTCTGTTGCATATATCCTCAGTACTTATTGTGATAATTGTGTTCATTTTCTCTTCTGCCTATTTATTCACCTTCTAGTAAATTGTTTTGTGTTCGGCAGGAATCAAAGAACAGACTGTGCATGTTTTGATGTAGTAGTTTAGTATTACTTGCTTGTTTGCATTGTGTGTCCCTAAATCAGGAAGTTCCAAATTTTTTTTAATTTTTAATTCCTCTTTCAAAATTAGTAACCATTGCCTCACTGCATTTCCCCAAAAATAGTGAGATCTTGAGCCTAAGAAAGCATCTATGGTATGCATTCGTTTTTTTGAGTGGGCCAGCGCTCACTATCTTTAGGGAGAATTTGCCTTGGTGCCCTGTTGATTTGGTGATTAGTTCTGACTTTCATAGGAGGAAAAAGGCATTTAGTTATCCCCTCCACTACACAAAAGGCACCTATGCTATGCACTCCAATGATTAGGATAGCCAAGTCGAGCCATGACCTGCTCTTTCTGAAAGAACCACGAATGATAAGCCCTCTCCCTTCACTCAAAACTCTAAAACACCCCGAATTCTGTCTTATGCTTCGAAAAGCCAATTGCTTAAAATAAAATCACGTGCTTAAGAACAGAAATAAGCGATTGAGCAGACATTGCTTAGGAAAAGATTGAAAGGACTGGGGAATATAATGTGGGAGGGAGGAACCTGATAAAAAGAATACTGGGCCATGAGGAAACAGGTTGTGTAAATAAGCTAAATGAGGGAATAAAAGTAATCAATGTAGGCTGTGTAGGCTAAATAAATCGCAGAAGTCAGAATTCATACACTGAAATAGCCTTTCACTATCAAACCTGAACCTAAGCCTTACATTACAACCGTTATAAAGTCCTTTGGACTGTGTTTGGAGGAACTTTGAGCCTTAGATTCCGGACCGTTAGGCAAACTCGCACCCTAAGGGTGTGGTGTCTGAGCTGAGGAGTGAAATCGCATTCTTTTTCCTGTGGTAAGTAAATGCCATGCGAGAGTGAGTGAATTATTCCATTCCTTAGTGAGGCATGTCTGGCAAGTAGGTAGCTCTTTGTGAAGGAGGAAATCTAAATTTTAAGATTTAAGGAAAGTCTGGAGCAAAAAGGACACAATGTTTATAACAAGCGTTAATTCATCAATGAAATCTGAGCGTGCATCTGTTCATTTCCTTATTACACAAAACAATCTTTGTTTTCCCTTCTTCACTCTCTGAACAAATTTCATTCCTAACTCTTCTTCTGATTCCTTCTTACCATTTGTTGCTTGAGGACAAGCAAAGGTTCAATTTGGGGGTATTTGTTAGGCATGAAATTGACTAAGTTTAACATATTATTTATAAGGGAATTTGGGTATTTTTTTATATCATTTGGTGAAGAATAAGGGCTAATTATTGTCCTTGTGCAGATAAGCAAAGATAAATGCTAAACTCGCTGGAAACAGCTTGTTTCGCTAATGCCAAAGAGGAGTGGAGCCTTTCTTGTATCCAGCGGTCAAACGCCGGATTATCCAATGACGGACAGCGACAGATCAGTGGCAGAGGCAGAGGCAGAGGCAGAGCGGTAGGTGAAAGTGTGTTGCGATGGGATTTCTAAAAGTAGTAAGATGACATGAAGTATCAACCCCTTTAGTGTTCAAGGGTCAATGGATTTTTAATCATTTCATTTTATTTCGGTTGTAGTGTTAAGTTGACTTATTTTTGCTGGAAGGGTACGAAAGTTGTACCGATTTTTGCCCCTGTCTTTCTCTTTAAGTAGGTGAAGCAAAGGAAAGATAAGGAGTTCAGATTTTTAGTAGTTTTTTTAGACAAGTAGAATAGTGGTAGAAAGAAAGAAAAGGAGAGCTCCCATGGAGTCTCAAGCTGTATCAAGGACTACCGACTGCTCACTACTCGATATGAGTGAGTAGTCCATTTTGAATGGGCACGGCCAGGCCGACCCGGTTATGTAAGTTTTACAATCGTTTTTAATGAATAGTTAGTATTTCGCCAATGTTGTGATTAATGAGGATTTAACTTTCATGCCTAGGCATTTATTTATGTGTTAGATGGATGATAGGACACTGCTTTCATCTTCACTGATATCTCTATTAATCTCACAACCTCGAAGATGACAAGTTAGATGGTTGTGTCAAGGGTTTTCTTAACCAGAAATGCAGTTTTGTTCTTAATGCTAGAAAGAACGTATCTTTAGGACGCTAAAGGTGCTAGTAAGTATTAGGAGTTTGAGAACACACGAAAGTTGACTCAAACTCACTTCAAAACTGATACTTTGGCTTCATCGGCATTATCTTCTATTTCATGTGAATGTTGTAAGACGAAGCACAACCTGTTCGGCCGTGTCGAGCCTGTTCTATTCTCTAAATCATTACAAAGCTATCTAATTTCTTACTGCATCAGCCCTCTTACATCTTACTAAACCAACATTACACAATCAACTTTAAGGAAGAAAGCTTGTTTGACACACACACGCTGTTTAGCAACAATTTCTGATATGCATTTGAATCTCAATCCCTGTGGAGACGATACTTAACTTATCACTTTATTACTTGTATCTAGTGCACTTGCTAGAGTCTAATCTAAGGACAACAGGCATAAAGCATGGTTAGTAGCAAAGGGATTTCATCAGCGACCTGGGATTGACTATGTTGAGACTTTCAGCCTAGTTGTTAAACCGACCACAATTCGATTGATTATGGCATTGGTTGCTTCCGCTGGCTGGTTCATTTTCCAACTAGATGTCTCCAACGCCTTCTTGCATGGAGAGTTACATGAAGATGTTTTTATGGTTCAACCCCCCGATTTGTCGACCCAAACAAACCCGAGCATGTGTGCAAACTTCGAAAATCATTGTATGGCTTAAAACAATCACCCCGCATGTGGCATGAGAAGCTAACGTCTAAATTAATACTCTTTGGTTTTTGTGTCTCCAAGATAGAAAGTTCTCTCTACTATCTTGTTAAAGGTATTGTTCAAATTTATTGCTTGATTTATGTGGATGATTTGTTAATCACAGGCACTTCCACTTCCCTCCTGCGCAAATTAGTTCACTTTCTTGAGAGAAAATTTTCCATCCGGAATTTGGATTGTGCACACTACTTTCTCGGCATCGGACTCGACTGGTCTCCTAAAGGTGTCTTTCTGCACCAGTCGAAATACTGCAAATCTGTAATTGCTAAAGTAAAAATGTAGGAGTCACAGCCAGTATTTAGTCCGACTACTCCATTTGAGAAATTTCGTCTAGGCGATAGCAATTTGTTTGGTGATCCGTCTCTATATCGCAATATAGTTGGGAGCTTGCAATATTTGACTTTTACCCGACTTGATATTTCCTTTGCTGTCAACAAAGTGTCTCAATTCATGCATGCTCCAACTGACATACATTGGGGGGCGATCAAGCGAATCTTGAGGTACTTGAATGGGAGTGCTTCCCATGGGATCCAGTTTACAAAACATCCTCTCACACGTCTTCATTGTTTTTCTGATGCCGATTGAGGTGGTGATAAGAATGATAGAAAGTCAACGGGCAGCTATGCATTGTTCTGGGGCAACTCTATTGTATCCTGGTCTTCAAGAAAACAACGCACAATACCTCGCTCGTCTACAGAGGCCGAATATAGATCCATAGCTATGGCCACTTCAGACCTCAGTTGGGTTGGCATGCTTCTTCGTGAAACTGGGTTCCCGTTATCTACTTCACCGATTCTATGGTGCGACAACTTAAGTGATGTATACTTGACGGCCAATCCAGTTTTTCACAACTTCAGTAAGCATTTGGAGATCGACTTCTACTTTTTACGCGACAAAGTCCAGCCCAAAGCATTGGTGGTTCGGTATATCAATATTGTTGATCAAACAGTAGATGTATTCACCAAACCATTAGCCCGAGGCCATTTTCAGTTCCTACGAGACAAGCTGACCATGTGTGCACGCCCTGCTCAGGTTGAGGGCGGGTAATAGGCTGAAAATAATCCTAGTTCAGTTAGGAATGTAATTACTAGTTATACACATATTCGTATTATTGTAGAATTAGGATTCTACACTATCTAGGAATCCTATGGTAGTTAGGCTTGTGTATTTGTATATATAGGAGTACTCATAATCAATAATATTCAAGTCACTTTTACCAAACTTAATACCCTTGTATAGTCGAGTTAATCGAATTCGAGGAAGAAGAAAAGGTGGAAGAACTTTGATGTCATCTTAGTTTTGATGTTTAAAACTTAAAAGGCTTTAATATCATGTGAGAATTCGTCTTCACTTGTACTAATCATGAAATTTTACATAACACTAGCCGTAATACTTAGAGAAACCAAAAACCATAATATAGACAATATAGGAAAATACAATTCTATTAACATTAGACTTCCTTACACTCAGGAAATGTCTACCAAGGTTTGTATTGTAAATTAATTATGATTAATATACCACCATTTCTTACACTTATTAACAAATAAAATAAACTTCCGAACACTTTTACTTTCAGAAATTACAAATGAAATAAAATATATGAAACTATCAACGTATTGTTGATTTATCCGATTAGAATATAAACTAATTGATTAATTATTCTAATCTATATATAATATAAAACAGTAACGATGGAGCTGAGGTGTCACTTCCACTTTTTTACTGATAAAATATATAATAAAATATAATATATAATATATTAATTTTAATTATGTTATTATATTTATCTATAAAAAGATTATTTTATCCGTACTATATCTAAGAGTTCTACAGAATTTAAATTAATCCGTAAAATCTCTCTAATTCTCTGCATATCTATATCTAAAAGTTCTACAGAATCTAAATTAATCCCTAAAATCTCTCCAATTCTCTGCATATCTATATATAATATAAAACAGTAACGATGGAGCTGAGGTGTCACTTCCTCCTTTTTTACTGATAAAAAACATAATATAATATATAATATTTTAATTTTAATTATATTATTATATTTATCTATAAAAAGATTATTTTATCCGTACTATATCTAAGAGTTCTACAGAATTTAAATTAATCCCTAAAATCTCTCTAATTCTCTGCATATCTATATCTAAAAGTTCTACAGAATCTAAATTAATCCCTAAAATCTCTCTAATTCTCTGCATATCTATCTATATATAATATAAAACAGTAACGATGGAGCTGAGGTGTCACTTCCTCCTTTTTTACTGATAAAATATATAATATAATATAGGTGTTTTCTATTATTACTTTGTTTTTGACAAAGTACCATTACTTGGTGTGTTTTCACCATTTGATGATGGATTAGAAAATTAATCTAATGGTGAAAACATACAAAGTAAGGCTTACTTTGTTAAAAACAAAGTAAGCATAGTCTTTACCTATAATATAATATATAATATATTAATTTTAATTATATTATTATATTTATCTATAAAAAGATTATTTTATCCGTACTATATCTAAGAGTTCTACAGAATTTAAATTAATCCCTAAAATCTTTCTAATTCTCTGCATATCTATATATATAATATAAAACAGTAACGGTGGAGCTGGGGTGTCACTTCTTCCTTTTTTACTGATAAAAAATATAATATAATATATAATATATTAATTTTAATTATATTATTATATTTATCTGTAAAAAGATTAAAATTAAATGTGAAAATAAAATAATAATATTTGATTGATATAGCACCTTTATATCATTATATTATATTTTTGTTAATATTTATATATTAAGATGAATCCGTGCATCGCATGGGTCAAAAACTAGTTATTTAATATTATAATTTACTGATTCCATATTTGACAAGACGAGGAATGTGAGAAGCAACAAAGAAATTATCCCAATCAACCTTAGTTGGATCAAAGTTAAATATTTCTGCCTCATTATTCGGACATGTCTCCCTCAACGCTTTTCTCAAATATTCTGAATTTGTGTCATCAAAACTGCATCACAAAAATAAAAAAAAAAATATTATAAAAAATCATATATAGAATTTTGATAAAGCATAATTGAATTAGTGATATTGTAATTAAGATTAATTAAGAATTCTTACATGACCATTAAATAGATATAGGGTTTGTAAAATTCAACGAATTGTGTGAGCAATCTTATCTTCTGTCCGAGAGTCATATACATATTTTCGTATCTCTTTGAGAAGCTGCTTGCTAATTGCAATGCCTTGAAAGGCAGGAGATAATGAATAGCCAAGTATAGATGGTAGGCGGAGATAGAGTTTATAAGAGTGAGATTGTGATACTGAATTGGTTTTCCATCCTTTTCAAAGAATGGATTTGCAGAGAAATAATGGTACATAAAGGCTCTATCTATTTATATAAAGGTTTGTGCTCTACCCATGAAATAGTGATTTAGTGGATTAAAGCTCAGAAGAAGGAATTCTGAGGACTGGATGTAGGCTATAGGCTGAATCAGGATAAATCTACTGAGATTGCTTTCGTTGCGTTATTGTTTATTAAAGCAATATAAACCTTAATCAAAAGCTTGATAGGGACGTTTTATCCCTATATTTATGTACGATTTTTAGAGTCATTTGGGTTAATTTAAGTCAATTTTCATTACATTTCTAGTTTAAGTACTTGTTTGAAATTGTTTAGTGAGTTTGAGTCAATGTTAATTGGTTTTAGTTATTTTTTCAGTTAATTTCGTTCATTTTCACCCACTTTCACTTTTTCTTAGTTCGTAGTTCACTCACTTTTGTCCAATTTCACTTCTTCTTAGTTAAAAGGATTAATTTGAGTTATTTTAATTTTATATTTCTAGATTTTTAATCTCTTTTATCTTTTTAATAATGTTAAAGTCTTTATTAGAATTTAATTAAGTTGTAACTTTTGGAATAAAAATTTGTATGTATGGAAATGAAACTCACCCTTTGGAAATGTCTAATTTGAGCTTTTTAATGTTTGATATTGTAGTCAAAGGAAAAGACAAGCAATGGGGCAAAAGGGGCACAAAAGCCTAACACTAAGGCCAACACATTGTGCTAGACCAAAATTTAAGAAAAATACATATTTTCCTACAAGCATCATGTGTTTCCTTATTTCGTGTGGGGCCCATCTTCCACATCAAATTCAAAGTCTTCTTCCAACCTTTATACACATTCAAAGTCATCATTCAACATGCAAATTCAAAGTCTTCATTCAACATGCAAATTCAAAGTCTTCTTACTTTATGTAATTTCAATTTTGCCACTATGACTTGTAATTTTCGCTATATAAACTAGTTTAGAATCCAACTTTGGGAGATATAAATAGATATATAGAGAAAAGAGTTTTTAGAGTAGTTTATATGGAGTTTTAATTAGTTTTTATTCAGATTTTGTGTAATAAAACTCTATCAGCTTGAGTGCTTGTGTAATCATTCCGTTACTCCATCGAAGTTCCGTTCCATCCTCATTCCCCAAGCTCGAGAGTTCCACCTTTAAGTCCTAAACGACGACTTTGAGTCCCGTTAGCTAGTTCTAAGGGCTGATTCTTCTTCCCTTCCTACTTGTTAATTAGCTTGCACTCTTCCTATGTACTAGGCTTGGTTGTATTCTGCATTTACGCGTTCCACAGTTATAATATATGATTTGCAATTTCAGCTTCTTTATACCTGTTATTATTTATTACTTGCTTTGATATTGATAATTGATTATTGTGTAGGTTGATTACGAACTCCGAAATCCATTAGGATTCATATAGGTGTTGCCTTACCGGAATCGACAACCCAAAAACCGTAGGAATTGACAAGCCACAGAACTTACGGACCCTAGTTTCTGATCCTAAGAATTAGAATCACCTTAAAGGGGAGCTACGATCTAAGCACTTCACGGGGTTGGTCAGTTTATATGTAGTCGTCTTTGCAAGAGTAAACAATCAATTGTATATGTTCTAAAATAGTATTTATTATATGTTGTAACTTATCATTACCCATATCACTTCATTAGAGTTTGAACTATACAAATCTGTTTCGCCCATAGTTTAGGAGTAGTTATAGTTGTCACCCAAACCCAAAGCTAAAATAACGTATAGAACCGAATAGTTTAATACTTGTAGATATAAATCCCGTGGATTCGATACCTGGATTTAACCAGATTTATTACTTGATACGATGGGGTACACTTATCCCTCAGTTGCGAGAAAAGACCGCTAGCTCGGGCTTTTTCCCACCAAAGCCCTGTCAAACTAGAAAGCCATTCTTAAGAATAATAGTTAATATGAGAACTGCTCATTTAGATAGTCTCATCTGCTTTTGGAACTGTTATGGAACCGTTTTAGCTAAAAGCTCAAGCTTATATTTAAGGGTCCACTTCATATTAATAGCTGACACACCTCCACACGCGAATGCCCACTGGGCTTGAAGCGTGCACAAACACAAGCCCAAATTACAATGTCCTCCAAATAACTCAACAAATGGGGCTGCCATGAATGAAACCGTGGACCATTTGGTCACACTAGTTCTGATACCATGTCATGGAACTATTTTAGCTAAAAGCTCAAACTTATAGTTAAAGGTCCACTTCATATTAATAGCTGACATGAACTAATATTACCTTACTAGGGACCAACAAATTGGCCTTCACTTATACTACTTACAAAATTTTACATAACACTAGCCGTAATACTTGGACAAAAATTAGCTATGATTAATTTACCACAATTTCTTAGACTTGCTTATTAGAAAATAGAATAAACTTCCGAACACTTTTATTTCCAGAAATTACAAATGAAATAAAATATATGAAACTATCAACACATTGTTGATTTATCCAATTAGAATATAAACTAATTGATTAATTATTCTAATTATTTAATATTATAATTTACTCATTCCATATTTGACAAGACCAGGAATATGAGAACCAAGAAAGAAATTATCCCAATCAACCGTAGTTGGATCAAAGTTAAATATTTCTGCCTCATTCTTAGGACATGTCTCCCTCAACGCTTTTCTCAAATATTCTGAATTTGTGTCATCAAAACTGCATCACAAAACTAAAAAAATTAAATATTATATATAAAATAATATATAGAATTTTGATAAAACATAATTGTATTAGTGATATTGTAATTAAGGTTAATAAAGTGTGCGTTTGGTTGCTCATTTTCATGCTCATGTTTGCCTTTTTATTTTGAAAAGGAGAGTTTTAGGTGTTTGTTAGTGACCTCATGTTTGCCTTTTAAATTTGAAAAGCAGCATTAAGTGTTTGGTTAGTGATCTCCTGTTTACCTTTCACACCTGAAAAGCAACCTTTTACAAAAGCAGAAAATCTCTGCTTTTTGGAAAAGCAGCTTTTTCCAACAATAAACAACAAACTATAACAGCAAATAGCAATAGCAAACGGCAACAATAAACATCAAACCGTAACAGCAAACAGCAACAGCAAACAGTAGGTAAAACAAACGGGCCAAGAATTCTTACATGCCCATTAAATAGATGTAGGGTTTGTAAAATTCAACGAATAGTGTGAGCAACCTTATCTTCTGACCGAGAGTTATATACATATTTTCGTATCTCTTTGAGAAGCTGGTTGCTAATTGCAATGCCTTGAAAGGCAGGAGATAATGAATAGCCAAGTATAGACGGTAGGCGGAGATAGAGTTTATAAGAGTGAGATTGTGATAATGAATTGGTTTTCCATCCTTTTCAAACATTGGATTTGCAGAGAAATAACGGTACATAAAATCGTCAAGGTTTGATAACATAACTTGATTTCTTGACGATGATCCGATTTGGTACACTATTTCTGTTGAACATTTCTTTTCTCTTGCTTCCATGGCTACTATCATATTATTCACCACCATATCAGCAGGAATCTGCATCATACAGTTTTTTCATTTGTTTATTTATTTCAATTCATCATTAATTGGATTATACAAATATAATTAATATTAACTCACCACATCATAGACTGTCTTTGGATTGTAAACAAGACATTGCAATCGACCTTTTCCATAGGCAACAATCACACTATCAATAGTTCTGTCATATTCAAATCAACAGAAAATTATTAGAATAAAAATAGCCGTAGAACCATTATTATTAGAACCATATAATTCGATTCAATTTAGCTATATTTTGAGCTGGATCTATATGGAAAATCTAAATTATAACAGAATTTCACGATTCGCGATTTGAATCATTTGATCTGAATCGATTCAGCTATATTTCGAGCATGATCTTCATCAGGGTTCATCAAAAACCTCAACAACACTATCTACTAAACTCATTCTCCTCTAGTCTGATTGTTATTTATCAAGTTATCAACTCAAACTAGTTCCAATCCATCATTATCAAGTTGACAAAATAGGTTCATCTTTTAGACTGTTAGGCGTCGTTATCCTATCTTTCGTTCATATCTCATGCCGTTTTGGGTCGGGTGTGACAGCAAAAAGCCCCAGTAAAAAACTCAAACTCTCAATCTCCACTATGTTATTAAACAGAGTCTGATATGTGAATTGGTTTTATTAGGATTACATTTGCATTAGATTTGAATTTTAAGTAATTAGTGTATATGATTTTTTTTTACATTAAAATTGCATTTCTAGACTAATATTTGATAATTTTGAGTTCAATATGTAAATATTTTATTTTTTATAATATTATGAATTTTAACGGAATTTTATGATTCGATTTGATTCACAAGTCAACATTTACAAAATGAGAATTTCGATTCACGAGTGGAATCTTGATTTAACAATTATGGGTAAAACTTTTCAAGTTAAGTATTAAATCTTCTCATATTAATATATGTCCATGCAAATGAAGTTGTACTTACTTTGCACCTTCGATCCAGCCAGGAAAAGGTTCTTTGTAGGTACTAATGACCATAGATGGACGAATGATGAGAAGAGGTAAATTGTCTTTCGAAGCTACTAAATGCATCTCTGACATCGCCTTTGAGAATACATACGTATTTGGCCATCCATGTAGTTTTGCCCTACAATTAAATTGTTGAACTACGCTTCGAACGATCAATCAACCACACAGAGAAACAAAGTACACAAAGATCACAGATTGGATCTTGAAACAACAATCAAAAGAATACACACAGAATTTACCCTGGTTCGGCTTAACTGCCTACATCCAGCAACTTCACTAATCAATGGAGATTACAACAAGATTGAAACAGATTCTCCTTTTCCAGAAACTCTCGTGTTTTCCCAATCCCCAATTCAGATTATCACAGTTTACACTTATGACTTAGTCTAAGGATCTCTCATATAAAACTACTTCCCAACCCAGACCTTTTATAGCCTTTACAAAGTTGTGAAAATACCCAAAATATCCTTACTCAAAATGTACTAACTCAGCAAGACCTACTGACCAGTGGTAACACAGCAAGACCATGTTGACCTGTATTATCACCTCAGTACCATGCTGACCACAGCCATGCTGACTTGATAAGTCAGCATTCCGACTTCTTGATTTTACTCTTGCTGACGGGTTGACTTACAATTATGCTGACTTGATTACCCAGCATCATTCTTGTAATAGAAAACAACAACGTCTTACAATGCTGACTTGTTGACTCAGCATCATCATCAGCAAGTGATAGAAAACAACGACTTACAATCTCCACCTTGTCTTTCTATTCACTCCATCAACTAGTGAAGAAAATACACTCAAGGACCACTGACCATCCTAACCAGTTTCAAGCAATGTTCAAATTTATTACTTGAAACAGATTTGGTCAGCATGTCGGCTGGGTTATCCTCAGTTCCCACTTTCACCACCTGAACAGTACCAGTGCTAATCACATCCCTGACGAAATGCATTCTCACATCTATGTGTTTGGATTGCTCGTGAAAAACTTGATGTTTTGACAGATGTATAGCTCCTTGGCTATCACAGTAAATCTTCAAACCATCAATCTGTGTCACTCCAAGTTCCGTTAAGACTCCTCTCAGCCACATAGCTTCTTTTACTGCCTCTGTAACAGCAATAAACTCAGCTTCGGTTGTTGACAAAGTCACAACTGACTGTAGACTTGCCCTCCAACTTATTGCAGTTCCAAACACAGTGAATACGTACCCGGTTTGGGATTTTCTGGTGTCAATGCTACCAGCATAATCAGAATCAACAAAACCTGCTACATCATCCACTAGGGCTTCAGCTCCACCATAACTCAAACCTTTACTCAGTGAGCCTTTGACATACCTCAGCACCCACTTCACCGCTGACCAATGAGCTCTTCCTGGATTTGCCATGAACCTGCTGATGAGACTCACAGCATGAGCCAAATCTGGACGTGTACAGACCATCGCATACATTAGACAGCCTACAACACTCGAATATGGCACCCTCTCCATGTCTTCCTTTTCCTCATCAGTTTGAGGACTCTGCTTACTGCTCAGCTTGAAGTGACTTGCAAGTGGAGTGAGAACGGCCTTTGAATTCGTCATACCAAAACGTTCTAACACCTTGCTCAGATAAGCTGACTGACTTAGGAACAGCTTCTTTCTTCCTCTGTCTCGTGAAATTTGCATTCCTAAAATTTTCCGTGCTGACCCGAGATCCTTCATCTCAAACCGTGTGTTTAGTTGTGCCTTTAACTGATTTATGGCTGCTTTGTTTTGACAAGCTATAAGCATGTCATCAACATATAACAAGAGATAAATCTTAGAGCCATCACTAAGGTCTCTACTATACACACACCAGTCATAACTAGACCTATGAAAGTCCTGACTTATCATAAACTCATCGAACTTCATGTACCACTGTCTAGGGGACTGTTTCAGACCATATAGAGACTTCTTAAGCAAACATACCCGCTGGTCTTTATCTCCTATTTCAAAACCCTCTGGTTGTTGCATATATATGACCTCATCCAGGTTTCCATGAAGAAAAGCTGTTTTGACATCTAACTGTTCTAATTCTAGATCAAAACGAGCTACAAGAGAGAGAATAATCCTGATAGACCTATGTTTAACAACCGGTGAATAGATTTCATTAAAGTCTATACCTTCCTGCTGAGTAAACCCTTTGGCCACCAACCTAGCTTTAAACCTAGGTTCCTCTACACCAGGTATCCCTTCCTTTCTTTTAAACACCCACCTTGAACCGACCAACTTCTTATCAAAAGGTTTATCTACCAAAATCCAAGTTTTATTTTTATCAAGGGATTTTATCTCATCCTTCATAGCGTTAAGCCATTGTTCCTTGTCAACCGAATTCACAGCTTCCCTATAGGTTACAGGTTCAGACTCTTGTACTTCCTTAGCAACACTAAATGCATAAGCTACAAGGTCCTCAAAACCATATCTAACCGGGGCCCTAGGGACTCTTCTTTCACGGTCTCTAACAAGTCTATAGCTTTGACTGGACTCAGTATCATTACCATCACTGACTTCTTGCTCGGTTTTACGGGTGTTTTCACTATTTTCTTCAAGCTCCACCTCATTCTTAACACTCTCAAGGTTTTGAATGGACTTAGGACTACTCGGTTCTAACTGAGTTTTTTCTTGGTTTTTCCGATAAGGAAAATCCATCTCATTGAACACAACATTTCTGCTGACTATGGATTTCTTATAACCAGATTCTAGGCACCACAACTTATAGCCCTTGACTCCTATAGGGTAGCCTATAAAAACACATCTTAGAGCCCGAGGTTCTAATTTTCCCTGTCTAACGTGTGCAAAAGCTGAACAACCAAACACTCTAAGTTTTTCATAATCCTCTGGGTGATCAGACCACATTTGCATAGGTGTTTTGAAACCTATAGCAGATGATGGGCACCTATTGATTAGGTAACACGCAGTTTGCACTGCTTCAGCCCAGAAAGACTTAGGGAGACTGGATTGGATTAACATGCACCTAACTCTTTCTAGGATAGTCCTATTATACCTCTCTGCTAGGCCATTCTGCTGTGGAGTTCCAGGAACGGTATGATGTTTAGTTATACCTGACTTCTTGCACAAAGTGATGAAATCTTTGTCAAGAAACTCCAAACCATTGTCGGTTCTCAACCTTTTGATTTTCTTTCCTGTTTGGTTTTCCACTAACACTTTCCAATCCTTGAACGTTTGCAAAGCCTCATTCTTATGAGCTAGAATATAAACCCATACTCTTCTAGAGTAATCATCAATAAGAGTCATAAAATAGGTCCTCCCACCATGAGACTTAGTTCTTGTTGGCCCCCATAGGTCAGAGTGAATGTACTCAAGAATGTCCTGGGTTCTATGTATTGCGGACTTAGGAAACTTGACTTTACTAGACTTCCCTAAGACACAGTTCTCACATAAATCTATCTTTCCTATGTGATCTTTACCAAGACAACCCTGCTTCCTAAGTTCATGTAAACCAACTTCACTCACGTGACCTAGTCTAAGGTGCCAAAGATTGGTTCTATCAGTTTTAGACTCGGTGAGATTTGCGGTAGAGACTAACACAGTACTACCTAGGAGTGTGTATAGGCCATTACTCATGGTACCTTTCATAACAACTAAAGGTCCTCTAGATATCCTTATGATACCCCCTTCGGCTCTATAATTGTATCCTTGTTTATCAAGCGTACCCAAAGAAATTAAATTTCTTTTCAGTTCTGGCACATACCTCACACCGGTCATAATCCTTTCTTGACCATCGAACATCTTCAGCCTAATGGAGCCTTGACCCAGTACCTTGCACAACTTGTTGTTGCCTAGAAGAACCCTCCCACCTTCCTCTTGAAAGTCTTCGAACCACGTCCTGTTGGGAGTCATATGGAACGTACATCCGCTGTCCAAGATCCAGTCAGTGTTTGGATCTTTATCAGTGACAGCAAGGACCTCAGCGCTCTCATAACCTTCTTCTACCACAGCGGCTTCGCCTTGATCTTTAGGCTGACCTTGACTCTTCTTCCTCTCAGGACAGTTTTTCCTGAAGTGTCCTTCCTTATGGCATTGGAAACACTTGTAGACCTTGCCTTCTTTGTTACTTGAGGATGGAGTCTTGGACTTTTTCCCGTTCTTATTCTTTGGCTTGTGAGAGTCCTTTTTCTCAGACCTTCCACGAACAAATAATCCTTCTGCAGCTTCAGTGTTGGTGTTGGCCTCAATCTGTTTTGACTTTAGCGCCATCAGAACTTCTTCCAGACTTAGTGTTTCTCTAGCGTACTTCATGGTTTCAACAAAATGACTGAAAGACTGGGGTAAAGAATTCAAGATCATTATGGCCTGATCTTCATCTTCAATCTTTACCTCTATGTTCTCTAGGTCAATTATGATCTTTGAGAAATCATCAAGATAGTCTTCAACTGGCTTGTCCTCGTTCATCTTGAAGCCGAAAAGCTTTCCCTTAAGATAAACCCGATTGGTGAGTGTCTTCGTCATGTACAACTGTTCAAGCTTGAGCCAAACCCCAGCAGCTGAGGTTTCCTTCGAAACTTCTCTTAGCACTTTATCGCCAAGATACAGGACGATCGTACTGTAAGCCAATTCAAGAAGATCTTCTTTCTCCTCCTTCGTCATTGTCGCCGGAAATTCCTTCTCGCCCTTCAGAGCCTTCGCAACCTTCATTTGAACCAAGATTGCCTTCATCCTCTGTCTCCATAGAGCAAAATCTCCCTTACCATTGAAACGCTCGATCTCGATCTTTGTAAAACCCATTGCTCTGTTCTTGATTAGCTCTGATACCAATTGTTGAACTACGCTTCGAACGATCAATCAACCACACAGAGAAACAAAGTACACAAAGATCACAGATTGGATCTTGAAACAACAATCAAAAGAATACACACAGAATTTACCCTGGTTCGGCTTAACTGCCTACATCCAGCAACTTCACTAATCAATGGAGATTACAACAAGATTGAAACAATTTCTCCTTTTCCAGAAACTCTCGTGTTTTCCCAATCCCCAATTCAGATTATCACAGTGTACACTTATGACTTAGTCTAAGGATCTCTCATATAAAACTACTTCCCAACCCAGACCTTTTATAGCCTTTACAAAGTTGTGAAAATACCCAAAATATCCTTACTCAAAATGCACTAACTCAGCAAGACCTACTGACCAGTGGTAACACAGCAAGACCATGTTGACCTGTATTATCACCTCAGTACCATGCTGACCACAGCCATGCTGACTTGATAACTCAGCATTCCGACTTCTTGATTTTACTCTTGCTGACGGGTTGACTTACAATTATGCTGACTTGATTACCCAGCATCATTCTTGTAATAGAAAACAACAACGTCTTACAATGCTGACTTGTTGACTCAGCATCATCATCAGCAAGTGATAGAAAACAACGACTTACATAAATAAACAAATATTAATTATTTTAAATTATTGATTATATATAATTTCACAATATAACTACTTTTTCCTTAATAAATAATTACCTTTCGAGACCCAATTTTTTCATAGCTATTTCAGTACCTTTCTGTGAAGCTTTTTCGGATAGGAGTTGATCCAATTTTTCCTGTACCAATTTCTTTTCAACTTCAATATCTACTTTGTTACTTCCATTCTTTGATTTTCCTAAAGATAATGGCTTCTCTAGTATTAATCCCCTATCTTCTCCACATACATAAACTGCAAAGAAAATATTTGAACATATTGATTATCGGAACATTAATTAATTTGAAGATCAATTAACTTTAATCAAGGGAATTAATTACCAGTAGAGACATGAACAAGCATCTTGACTTTGTGACATTTCTTTGCAAAGTTCATTACATTCAAAGCTCCAAATGTGTTAATGCCTAATGCAACATCATATCTTCAAAATCCCCAAAACCAAAATAGTTAGTTTTGATTAATTAGCAATTAATTAATTAATTAGATATTTATAATTAAAATAATTATATAGGGTAAATTACATCCATGTCCACTAAACTTTACCCATTTAACATTGTGGCCAATGAACTTCAATTCTTAACGGTATGGCCACTGAAATTTACAATCGAAGAGTCAATGATATTCAAAGGAACTTTAATTCTTGAAAATTTTCGTTTTGAGGTCATGGTGTTGTTTGGTTAGGGGAGATAGTGGATTTTTAGAGAGAGAAAGCTAAAAAAAAAAAGGTGATTTTGGAAAATAAAAAATGTGGTTTCATGGTAAATGTCCTTCTGAACAACTTTAATTCTTCAATATTTTCATTTTGAGATCGTTAACGGTCATTTTGAGGACTTAGTTAAAGTTGAGTGGCTATCGGTGTTAAAAAGTGTAAAATTTAGTGGTCATACGAGTGGCCACAATGTTAAAATGGGTAAAGTTGAGTGACAATGATGTAATTTACCCTAATTATATACCTTTCAATGAAGTTGGTTGAGGCAGCAGAGTTGACTACATAATCAACTTCTTTCAAAAGTTCACCATTCAAAGATGAATCTTTGATTCCTAAATCTTCACAATTAATATCTCCGGCAACAGCTCTAACTTTTTCTGATATGAATGAATTCAAATTTTCACCATATTTCTCTCTGAGAACTTTGAACAATTCCTTCTCTACCACCTGATTATATAATTAGTTAATACTAATGTCAAGAAATTAATGAATATTTAAAGCTATAGTGAGGGTAAATACATCTTGTTGTAAACGTTGCATAGCAGATTTAGCATCAGAAGCTCGTAAAAGAAGGTACAATTTCTTCACATTGGGTTGAACCCTTAATATTTTCTCCACGAAAACTGCATCAATGAAAAAAGATCATTATTAAAAAGGATTAAAAAGGAAAATGAAGAAGTAAATAGGGAGTTAATGTAAATACATACTCTTAGCTAGAAAACCAGTAGCACCAGTGACCAGAAAGGTTTTATTTTCAAGGAACTCAGTAATGCTTCCTAATTCAGCTGCCATTATAATGATTTAATTGGACAGAAATATGAATTCTGAAATGATGAATTTAGTATTTTGTTTCTGCTTTAAAATTCTGTGGTGTAAGTTGTGGAAATGAGAAGCATGAGAAGGGTATATATATAGAGTAGAGATTATGTATTAAATGATTATTTTTTTAGTCATCTGAAAAATCATTTGTCGAGACTTAAATACTTAATACATCATTTGTCCTTTTAATTTGTTAAAAAAAACTTGATTGATCCATTTAACTTTCAAAGTGTTCCAATAGCTCTCTCAGTTTACATAAAATGTCCAGTTAACCTCTAAACTTGCTTAAAATTGTAACAAATTAATCATTTGTTTGCAAAAAAAAAAAAAAAAAAAAAAAAACAGAAGAAGAAAAGTAAGCTTTATTGCATACGCCTTAAAATGTTATTACATAATTTATATAATAAGTTAAAAATGAAGTTCTTACTTGCTCGAGACATTTTATGCAAGTTGAGAAGTTATCACGATACTTTAAAAATTCAGAGACTAATCAAACTTTTTGAATAAATACATGAAAAAATGATGTATTAAGTCATATATATATATATATATATATATATATATATATATATATATATATATGAACTCAAATAAGTTTAAATTATATTTTCTCTTTATAGGACATCCAGTTGTCAATTTTCGTTGACACTCGAACCTGTAACCTAACAAAGCAGATATTCAATATTTAAAATTCAATACTTATTTTTTTTGTACTTAAATTTCAATTTTATCAAACAACGTCTGATATTTTTAAATTTAATACTTATTTTTTTAGTGTTTACCAAACAATTGCCCAATTCAACGCTTTTAATATTTATAAAGCAAAAAGCATCATGAGGTCCTTGATCATTCATTTAGACACACTGAGCCCCTGATCTTTCATTGTTTAGTGCATTAAGCTTTCGATCTTTCATTTAGATACATTGAGTCATTGATCTTTCATATATGGGTGTATTAGGCCATTCCGTAAATCAATTCATATATGAGTGTATTAATGGCCTGTTTGGTTAGGTTTATATAACCGCATTGTTTAACATTTTCTCTGGACATTGCATCATTTTGGAGCTTTTCACGAAAAGCTTTTTTTAGAGCTTTTCATCAACAGTTGTTTGTACTTGTTATTGAAAAAATTATCATTCTTAGTTCCACAAAATGTGTTTGTTTTTTAACATTATTTTTTATTTTTAGAACATAATTATCTAAAAACAAGGTTTTGTTGTGTTCAATACAACAACAACAACAAAGCCTTAGTCCCGAAATGATTCGGGGTCGGCTAACATGAACCATCATATAAAACCGTGAAAATCAAGTCGTGTCAGCGACACAGATTCGCTCCCTCCACTCCGTCCTATCCACTACCATATTTTCCTCAATTCCCAATAAACTCATATCACTCTCGATCACCCTCCTCCAAGTTTGCTTAGGTCTTCCCCTACCCCTCACCACTACATCCCTTTGCCACTCTTCGGTTCTCCTAACCGGCGCATCAAGCGCTCTACGTCTCACATGGCCAAACCACCTTAGTCGGTTTTCTCTCATTTTATTCTCAATAGATGTAACCCCTACTTTTGTCCTAATTATTTCATTACGCACCCGGTCCTTTCTCGTGTGACCACACATCCATCTCAACATACGCATCTCCGCCACCGACATCTTATGGATGTGGCAGTGTTTCACTGCCCAACACTCCGTACCATATAACAATGCTGGTCTAATTGCCGTCCGGTAGAATTTTCCCTTCAATCTATTAGGCATGCCGGGATCACAACTCTGCTTTAATCCTATGGGCAACATCTCCATCTACTTCTCCATCCGTTTGGATAATAGATCCTAAATACCGGAAGCAATCCGAGGCCTGAACAACTCTCCCATCTAGGGTGATTGTCCCTGCCTCCCTACTCCTACGGCCGCTAAACTTACACTCCAAATATTCTGTCTTACTTCGACTCAACTTAAAGCCTCTAGATTCTAGAGTTTGCCTCCATAGTTCCAACTTCATCTCCACTCCTTCTTTCGTCTCATCAACCAACACAATATCATCTGCAAACAGCATGCACCATGGTATACCATCTTGAAGTGAACTTGTTAGTTCATCCATAACGATGGCAAAAAGAAATGGGCTTAGTGCGGAACCTTGATGCACTCCAATCGTAATAGGAAACTCTTCAGTTTTCCCAACACTAGTACGTACACTCGTGCATACTCCCTCATACATGTCCTTTATGATGTCAATATATTTCCGCGAAATGCCTTTCCTTATCAAGGCCCACCAAAGTACTTCCCTTGGTACCTTATCATATGCTTTCTCCAAGTCAATGAAAACCATATGCAAGTCTTTCTTCTTATTTCGATAGTGCTCCATTAATTGTCTCATTAGATGGATGGCTTCCATAGTTGATCTTCCCGGCATAAAGCCAAACTGGTTTTCCGAGATCTTCACCGTCCTCCTTAGCCTTTGTTCAATCACTCGCTCCCAAAGTTTCATAGTGTGACTCATTAATTTGATTCCCCGATAGTTGGCACAATCTTGGACATCGCCTTTGTTCTTATACAAAGGGATTAAGGTACTTTTCCTCCATTCTGATGGCATCTTATTGTTTCTCCAAATTTTGTTGAAGAACGTCGTCAACCATTCGATTCCTCTTTCTCCCAAACATCTCCAAATCTCAATAGGGATGCCATCAGGTCCTACTGCTTTCTTCAACTTCATCTTACTTAATGCCATTTTGACTTCACCCTTTTGAATTCTCCGCAGGCATTCATGATTTATCATATCGTGATGGATACTTATATCTCCAACATCTTGTTGGCGATCTCCATTAAATAAGTCATCAAAATAGGACCTCCATCGTTCCTTGATATCCTTATCTCCAACTAGGACTTTCTGGTCCACATCCTTCACACATTTAACTTTTCCGAGATCTCGCGTCTTCCTATCTCTCATCCGAGCAATTCTATATATGTCTCTTTCCCCTTCTTTCGTATCTAATCTTGTATACAGATCCCGATTCACCTTTGCTCTAGCATCTCGTATGACCTTCTTTACTTAATACATCATTTGTCCTTTTAATTTGTTAAAAAAAACTTGATTGATCCATTTAACTTTCAAAGTGTTCCAATAGCTCTCTCAGTTTACATAAAATGTCCAGTTAACCTCTAAACTTGCTTAAAATTGTAACAAATTAATCATTTGTCTGCAAAAAAAAAAAAAAAAAAAAAAAAAAACAGAAGAAGAAAAGTAAGCTTTATTGCATACGCCTTAAAATGTTATTACATAATTTATATAATAAGTTAAAAATGAAGTTCTTACTTGCTCGAGACATTTTATGCAAGTTGAGAAGTTATCACGATACTTTAAAAATTCAGAGACTAATCAAACTTTTTGAATAAATACATGAAAAAATGATGTATTAAGTCATATATATATATATATATATATATATATATATATATATATATATATATATGAACTCAAATAAGTTTAAATTATATTTTCTCTTTATAGGACATCCAGTTGTCAATTTTCGTTGACACTCGAACCTGTAACCTAACAAAGCAGATATTCAATATTTAAAATTCAATACTTATTTTTTTTGTACTTAAATTTCAATTTTATCAAACAACGTCTGATATTTTTAAATTTAATACTTATTTTTTTAGTGTTTACCAAACAATTGCCCAATTCAACGCTTTTAATATTTATAAAGCAAAAAGCATCATGAGGTCCTTGATCATTCATTTAGACACACTGAGCCCCTGATCTTTCATTGTTTAGTGCATTAAGCTTTCGATCTTTCATTTAGATACATTGAGTCATTGATCTTTCATATATGGGTGTATTAGGCCATTCCGTAAATCAATTCATATATGAGTGTATTAATGGCCTGTTTGGTTAGGTTTATATAACCGCATTGTTTAACATTTTCTCTGGACATTGCATCATTTTGGAGCTTTTCACGAAAAGCTTTTTTTAGAGCTTTTCATCAACAGTTGTTTGTACTTGTTATTGAAAAAATTATCATTCTTAGTTCCACAAAATGTGTTTGTTTTTTAACATTATTTTTTATTTTTAGAACATAATTATCTAAAAACAAGGTTTTGTTGTGTTCAATACAACAACAACAACAAAGCCTTAGTCCCGAAATGATTCGGGGTCGGCTAACATGAACCATCATATAAAACCGTGAAAATCAAGTCGTGTCAGCGACACAGATTCGCTCCCTCCACTCCGTCCTATCCACTACCATATTTTCCTCAATTCCCAATAAACTCATATCACTCTCGATCACCCTCCTCCAAGTTTGCTTAGGTCTTCCCCTACCCCTCACCACTACATCCCTTTGCCACTCTTCGGTTCTCCTAACCGGCGCATCAAGCGCTCTACGTCTCACATGGCCAAACCACCTTAGTCGGTTTTCTCTCATTTTATTCTCAATAGATGTAACCCCTACTTTTGTCCTAATTATTTCATTACGCACCCGGTCCTTTCTCGTGTGACCACACATCCATCTCAACATACGCATCTCCGCCACCGACATCTTATGGATGTGGCAGTGTTTCACTGCCCAACACTCCGTACCATATAACAATGCTGGTCTAATTGCCGTCCGGTAGAATTTTCCCTTCAATCTATTAGGCATGCCGGGATCACAACTCTGCTTTAATCCTATGGGCAACATCTCCATCTACTTCTCCATCCGTTTGGATAATAGATCCTAAATACCGGAAGCAATCCGAGGCCTGAACAACTCTCCCATCTAGGGTGATTGTCCCTGCCTCCCTACTCCTACGGCCGCTAAACTTACACTCCAAATATTCTGTCTTACTTCGACTCAACTTAAAGCCTCTAGATTCTAGAGTTTGCCTCCATAGTTCCAACTTCATCTCCACTCCTTCTTTCGTCTCATCAACCAACACAATATCATCTGCAAACAGCATGCACCATGGTATACCATCTTGAAGTGAACTTGTTAGTTCATCCATAACGATGGCAAAAAGAAATGGGCTTAGTGCGGAACCTTGATGCACTCCAATCGTAATAGGAAACTCTTCAGTTTTCCCAACACTAGTACGTACACTCGTGCATACTCCCTCATACATGTCCTTTATGATGTCAATATATTTCCGCGAAATGCCTTTCCTTATCAAGGCCCACCAAAGTACTTCCCTTGGTACCTTATCATATGCTTTCTCCAAGTCAATGAAAACCATATGCAAGTCTTTCTTCTTATTTCGATAGTGCTCCATTAATTGTCTCATTAGATGGATGGCTTCCATAGTTGATCTTCCCGGCATAAAGCCAAACTGGTTTTCCGAGATCTTCACCGTCCTCCTTAGCCTTTGTTCAATCACTCGCTCCCAAAGTTTCATAGTGTGACTCATTAATTTGATTCCCCGATAGTTGGCACAATCTTGGACATCGCCTTTGTTCTTATACAAAGGGATTAAGGTACTTTTCCTCCATTCTGATGGCATCTTATTGTTTCTCCAAATTTTGTTGAAGAACGTCGTCAACCATTCGATTCCTCTTTCTCCCAAACATCTCCAAATCTCAATAGGGATGCCATCAGGTCCTACTGCTTTCTTCAACTTCATCTTACTTAATGCCATTTTGACTTCACCCTTTTGAATTCTCCGCAGGCATTCATGATTTATCATATCGTGATGGATACTTATATCTCCAACATCTTGTTGGCGATCTCCATTAAATAAGTCATCAAAATAGGACCTCCATCGTTCCTTGATATCCTTATCTCCAACTAGGACTTTCTGGTCCACATCCTTCACACATTTAACTTTTCCGAGATCTCGCGTCTTCCTATCTCTCATCCGAGCAATTCTATATATGTCTCTTTCCCCTTCTTTCGTATCCAATCTTGTATACAGATCCCGATTCACCTTTGCTCTAGCATCTCGTATGACCTTCTTTACTTAATACATCATTTGTCCTTTTAATTTGTTAAAAAAAACTTGATTGATCCATTTAACTTTCAAAGTGTTCCAATAGCTCTCTCAGTTTACATAAAATGTCCAGTTAACCTCTAAACTTGCTTAAAATTGTAACAAATTAATCATTTGTCTGCAAAAAAAAAAAAAAAAAAAAAAAAAAAACAGAAGAAGAAAAGTAAGCTTTATTGCATACGCCTTAAAATGTTATTACATAATTTATATAATAAGTTAAAAATGAAGTTCTTACTTGCTCGAGACATTTTATGCAAGTTGAGAAGTTATCACGATACTTTAAAAATTCAGAGACTAATCAAACTTTTTGAATAAATACATGAAAAAATGATGTATTAAGTCATATATATATATATATATATATATATGAACTCAAATAAGTTTAAATTATATTTTCTCTTTATAGGACATCCAGTTGTCAATTTTCGTTGACACTCGAACCTGTAACCTAACAAAGCAGATATTCAATATTTAAAATTCAATACTTATTTTTTTTGTACTTAAATTTCAATTTTATCAA
This sequence comes from Euphorbia lathyris, assembly GCF_963576675.1. Lineage (NCBI taxonomy): Eukaryota > Viridiplantae > Streptophyta > Magnoliopsida > Malpighiales > Euphorbiaceae > Euphorbia > Euphorbia lathyris. The sequence goes on along the minus strand of NC_088917.1, from coordinate 82,338,239 downwards.
ACAACGTCTGATATTTTTAAATTTAATACTTATTTTTTTAGTGTTTACCAAACAATTGCCCAATTCAACGCTTTTAATATTTATAAAGCAAAAAGCATCATGAGGTCCTTGATCATTCATTTAGACACACTGAGCCCCTGATCTTTCATTGTTTAGTGCATTAAGCTTTCGATCTTTCATTTAGATACATTGAGTCATTGATCTTTCATATATGGGTGTATTAGGCCATTCCGTAAATCAATTCATATATGAGTGTATTAATGGCCTGTTTGGTTAGGTTTATATAACCGCATTGTTTAACATTTTCTCTGGACATTGCATCATTTTGGAGCTTTTCACGAAAAGCTTTTTTTAGAGCTTTTCATCAACAGTTGTTTGTACTTGTTATTGAAAAAATTATCATTCTTAGTTCCACAAAATGTGTTTGTTTTTTAACATTATTTTTTATTTTTAGAACATAATTATCTAAAAACAAGGTTTTGTTGTGTTCAATACAACAACAACAACAAAGCCTTAGTCCCGAAATGATTCGGGGTCGGCTAACATGAACCATCATATAAAACCGTGAAAATCAAGTCGTGTCAGCGACACAGATTCGCTCCCTCCACTCCGTCCTATCCACTACCATATTTTCCTCAATTCCCAATAAACTCATATCACTCTCGATCACCCTCCTCCAAGTTTGCTTAGGTCTTCCCCTACCCCTCACCACTACATCCTTTTGCCACTCTTCGGTTCTCCTAACCGGCGCATCAAGCGCTCTACGTCTCACATGGCCAAACCACCTTAGTCGGTTTTCTCTCATTTTATTCTCAATAGATGTAACCCCTACTTTTGTCCTAATTATTTCATTACGCACCCGGTCCTTTCTCGTGTGACCACACATCCATCTCAACATACGCATCTCCGCCACCGACATCTTATGGATGTGGCAGTGTTTCACTGCCCAACACTCCGTACCATATAACAATGCTGGTCTAATTGCCGTCCGGTAGAATTTTCCCTTCAATCTATTAGGCATGCCGGGATCACAACTCTGCTTTAATCCTATGGGCAACATCTCCATCTACTTCTCCATCCGTTTGGATAATAGATCCTAAATACCGGAAGCAATCCGAGGCCTGAACAACTCTCCCATCTAGGGTGATTGTCCCTGCCTCCCTACTCCTACGGCCGCTAAACTTACACTCCAAATATTCTGTCTTACTTCGACTCAACTTAAAGCCTCTAGATTCTAGAGTTTGCCTCCATAGTTCCAACTTCATCTCCACTCCTTCTTTCGTCTCATCAACCAACACAATATCATCTGCAAACAGCATGCACCATGGTATACCATCTTGAAGTGAACTTGTTAGTTCATCCATAACGATGGCAAAAAGAAATGGGCTTAGTGCGGAACCTTGATGCACTCCAATCGTAATAGGAAACTCTTCAGTTTTCCCAACACTAGTACGTACACTCGTGCATACTCCCTCATACATGTCCTTTATGATGTCAATATATTTCCGCGAAATGCCTTTCCTTATCAAGGCCCACCAAAGTACTTCCCTTGGTACCTTATCATATGCTTTCTCCAAGTCAATGAAAACCATATGCAAGTCTTTCTTCTTATTTCGATAGTGCTCCATTAATTGTCTCATTAGATGGATGGCTTCCATAGTTGATCTTCCCGGCATAAAGCCAAACTGGTTTTCCGAGATCTTCACCGTCCTCCTTAGCCTTTGTTCAATCACTCGCTCCCAAAGTTTCATAGTGTGACTCATTAATTTGATTCCCCGATAGTTGGCACAATCTTGGACATCGCCTTTGTTCTTATACAAAGGGATTAAGGTACTTTTCCTCCATTCTGATGGCATCTTATTGTTTCTCCAAATTTTGTTGAAGAACGTCGTCAACCATTCGATTCCTCTTTCTCCCAAACATCTCCAAATCTCAATAGGGATGCCATCAGGTCCTACTGCTTTCTTCAACTTCATCTTACTTAATGCCATTTTGACTTCACCCTTTTGAATTCTCCGCAGGCATTCATGATTTATCATATCGTGATGGATACTTATATCTCCAACATCTTGTTGGCGATCTCCATTAAATAAGTCATCAAAATAGGACCTCCATCGTTCCTTGATATCCTTATCTCCAACTAGGACTTTCTGGTCCACATCCTTCACACATTTAACTTTTCCGAGATCTCGCGTCTTCCTATCTCTCATCCGAGCAATTCTATATATGTCTCTTTCCCCTTCTTTCGTATCCAATCTTGTATACAGATCCCGATTCACCTTTGCTCTAGCATCTCGTATGACCTTCTTTACTTCCCTTTTAGCCTCTTTGTATTTTTCGTAGTTCTCGTCACTCCTACATTTCCCCAATAGTTTATAGGATTCTCTCTTACTCTTTACTGCTTGTCGTACTTCTTCTGTCCACCAAGATGTGTCCTTACCCGGTGGCATGCTACCTTTAGATTCCCCTAGAACTTCCTTCGCTACTTCCCTTATACTATGCTCCATCTTATTCCATATTGAATCTATATCTGAATCCATATTGCAAGTCCAAATATCTTTTTTGGTCATCTCATCCACAAATTTTTGTTGATTCTCCCCTTGTTGTGTTCAATAATTTTTATTTTTTATTTAAATTATTTTTATTGATTTGTATAATACATTTTTTTATTTTATAATTTCTTTGTTGATTAATTTAAAACATGTCCATATTAGACATTTTAAATACTAACAGCAACAATTTAGTATAATTTTACCAAACACTAATAATTAAACACCTAATAACAAACAACCAACAACAACAACAAACAGCTTACTATAACCGTAAACAGCTAACATCAACAGCAGCATTTATTAGCTAACAGTTGAATCAAACAGACCCTTAATACACTCATATATGAATTCATTTATGGAATGACCTAATACACTCATATATGAAAAATCAATAACTCAACGTGTCTAAATGAAAGACCGAGGGCTTAATGCACTAAACAATGAAAGATTAGGAATTCAATAAGTCTAAATAAAAGATCGAGGGCTTAATGTACCAAACAAATGCCTCTGAATGTTTTTTTTTTTTTTTCCTATTTATAATATTGAGTACTTAGTAATCCACACTATTGTTCTGTGTCTTTTTGTGCTCAGATACGAGTGGAGTTCCACATGTTATTGTATCACATGCTATTACCAATAATAATTAATATTCTTGGGTTTCTATTCTAATTTGTTAGTTGATTGTCTTTATAGTATTTCTTTTAAAAAAAAAGTTATACTACTATATATAGTTGCATTTATATATACACGTAAGATGCAAGTGACATAGTGATTGTGAAAAGAAACCGCCATAAATGTTACTTGTAAGTTGCAACTAGGTAATGTAAGATAATAAAAAGTTCTAATGCAACCCTTGTACCTCTAAGTTGTTCCAGAACTGATGCTCTGAACTTTAAAACGTTACAATGAATTCTTTTAATTTGTTTATTTGGAATAAATAACTATTCAAGTTGCTTATTTAGAACAAATAACCTCTAAACCTCAAAAATATTCAACATAATATTATATTAGAAATAAAATATTTCTAAAATATCAGTTGTTACATCTAACTTATCTAAGGACAAAAAAAAAGCTCACAAAATCATAAATATTAACTTATTTGAGGGGTTATTTGTTTCAAATAATTGATGACATTAGTTGTAATATTTTGAAGTTCAGGGACCAGATACAGTTTTTGAACAACTTGAGAGGGCTGATGATATATTAGGCCTAATAAAAAATAAAGAAGATTTATAGAACGGGGGCTTTTGGAGAGGTTAATTTATATTTCTGAATCTATTTCAATATATGCTATCAAACTAGGTACTTTTAACTCGTATAGCTAAAATATCTTTAGACTCTTCAACAAGTTCCATTGATGTTTACCTTATCAACACTACCGAACTGGAGCATTTTTTTCATTGATGATGATTCTAACACCTTACAAGAGCACATGATTGGTTTGCATCCTAATATTTTATACTAAGCTTGAAATAACAGATATCTATGGAGAAAAGTCGAACTGTACTTGCATCCACCATGATTATTGGTTCTCATTTTATGATTTTGTTTCGCATTTTATGAAATGAGGAGCAATCTCATTTCGTAAAATGCTAACCAAAATCATAAAATAAGAATCAAATATATCTTCACAAATCATAAAATACCAACCAAAATCATGAAATCCAAACAATTTTGGTTGTAATTAGTGTATTACAATTCTTCTCATTGTATTCTTCCTTGAGATTATATGGAAATCAAGTTTCAATTATATTATCTGTTTTCTTCGTTGTGCTTAATTATTTTTTGAGGAAAATATGGTAGTGGATAGGACGAAGTGGAGGGAGCGAATTTATGTCGCTGACACGACTTGATTTCACGGTTTTATATGATGGTTCATGTTAGCCGACCCCGAATCATTTTGGGACTAAGGCTTTGATGTTGTTGTTGTTGTCAATTTAGAGACTTGTTTGCTCTTCTTACTTTAAAATATTCTGGGTTTGAAGAATATGGATTGAGGAAGAAGATGAGGGGTTTGTGAGAGTATTTTTGGAAAAATGTATTGAGAGGGTCTAATTTGGTAATATATATCTAAATGAGTCCAAAAATTTAAATGGACCTCTCCATAAGGCCAATTTTATAAAATTTCCTTAAAAATAATGTAACTATGTAAGTTTTATTATTATTATTATTATTTTCTATTTGGACCAAAATAACTAATTTATTTAGAGCCTGTTTGGTTCAGCTAATTGTTGTTGTTGTTGTTACTGTTAGCTGTTTGTGGTTGCCATAAATTATTTGCTGTTGTTGTTAGCTATTTGTTATTAGTTGTTTAACTACGTGTTTAATAAAATTATATTGAATGGTTGTTGTTAGTATTTAAAATGTCAAATATGGACATGTTTTAAATTAATAGTAAACAAATAAATTATAAAATAAAAAATTTATTACATAAATTAATAAAAATAATCTAACAAAGTTTATTAAACCCAACAAAACTTTGTTCATTCAGGCAGCCTTTCTTTTTCCTTATCCCGTCTCCGAGATTCGCCCCTTCCTTTCTTGGGTGGAGATGCCGACTCTCTACGAATATCATCGACTTCCATGAAGTCTTTGCACCTGTCTATCAGCTCCGCCATATCCTGCGGTTTGTTTCTGATCAGGTCCTCCTGCAAGCTCTTACATATTGTGTTTTTTACGAGCGCTTCCACTGCCATGGAGAGATCCACATCAACAATGAGGATACACAACTTATTGAACTTGTCGACATATTCCCTTAGAGGTTCATTTTCTTTTTGCTTTAACTCAAAGAGTTTTCGTGATTTAACCACTGGAGGGATACTTCCTGCGAATTTTGAACAGAATTCTCTACTCACTTGATCCCAGCTGTTTATCGACCCTAGGCGGAGAGATTGGAACCAGTCGTAGGCTGGACCTTTTAGTGTGGTGATGAACATTCGGCATTGCACTGCTTCGCTTGCACGGTTAAGCCCGAGCAACATGCGGTACTTCCTCGCATGGGCTTCAGGATTATCCTCGCCAGAATAGGCTGGTATATTTGGAATCTTAAAATGCCTATCCGTCTCCTCAGCCTCAATCCATGCGGCGAAGGGCGATTCTCGATTGGTGAATGGATTACGTCTGGCATTCTCTTCGTTATGTCTACGTACCTCATCCCTGATCTGATCCGCCATAGAACCTCGACCTCTTCTAGGATGTCCTCTACTATGGGACCTACTTCGCTGTGAAGATGAGGAGCTAGATTCTGACGAAGGGTCAGATGGTGACCTATCGCCGCCACTCCCTCCGGGTGGAGATCGTCCCCTTGGTGGAAATCATCCCCGATTGCCTCCATCTGGTGGGGGATGTTGTACAACCTGGCGAGGTGATCCAGCCCGGTGCTCGTTTCCTCTTTGTTCGGGGGGTGGAGGTGACTTTCTGTGCAGAGGGGATTTAGTTTTGCGTCTGCGATGAGAACGAGATCTAGATCGTCCCTTCCTGTGTGATCGAGTCCGTTTCTTACGCCTGTGATCATCACGTCTGCCTTCCGACTGATCCATTGCCGTATCATTCCGTCCCTGATTCACCGCTGGCGGAGCTCGAGGTTCGCCAATGGTGATCTCTGGATTTGTTGTGTTTCTCCGGGAAAATTGGTCATTTCTTTGACTTCCCTCTGGCGGATCATGAAATAACGCTCGATTTAATGGCGGGTTGCCATCGAGCCCCAGGTTGACAATCGTCCAATCTATGGGTTGAGATGGAGAAAATGACAAGTCACGACGAGCATTAGGTCCCACATAGGCACTTGGCCACTATGATAAGGTCGGCCTTGGCAGCGGACGGCGATTAAGCGGGAAAGCGGTTCATGTCGTTGCTCCACCTACATCTCGATTCGTCAGGAATGCTCTTAATTGACCTTCCATAATAGGTCCATGTTCTCTGCCTACGGTGCTTGCGCAAATATCCAAAAGGGTTTCCGGTGACATGTTCCCTTCATCATGAATGATTGGCTCATCGGGATCGACGCGACCAGCGCATGTGATGGATTAATTGATGGTGGTATGGGTGGTACCGAAGCACTTATTGTGGGGTTGGTGTAGGTGCCACGGCCTCACTCGGGCGGACCAGGGGGTGGACACCGTTGACGACAGATGCTGTGATTGGCGCCGAAAGCAACCAATCGCGGAATCAAGCTGCTCGGCAGGGCCGGAGCTCGGAGTATGGAAGAGTCGCCACCCACGAATGGGAAAATGAACACCGATCCCTTGCGGGAGTCCGGTGTGGGTTCGGGAAACTTAGGTACGAGCCGAGAAGGCTAGCTCCTTTCCGGAGAAAGGCTACTGGGCACCCCGACATTGCCCGGTTATTAACTACCGGCCTTCTACTTAGCGTGTTAGGCGATAACGGACTAATTGCATATTTCTTTAAGTTTAAAATTCATTTGAAACCTTTTCTTTCTCGCTTTGAAAACCGTTTTGAGCATGTTATCTGAAAGCCATTTTAGTAAAGAATCACCCATTTTGCATAAATTTAAAGTATATAGGAGAGCGAGGGAGAAGAAAGAATTGATTTATTCACAGTGTTACTTATGCTTTATATCATATATTACATCTACGCTAATCTCAGTCCCAAAAACGAGTTTATTTACATGGTTCGTACCTTAATCGTCGTTGGAGCGACTTAGGTACGTTTCAAAACCCCATGATGTTCACTTGAATCGCCGTTGGAACGACTCGAGTGTTTGAAAACGTTGAAATGAGAAGTTTTAACAAGAAAACATGATTAAGCATACAAGTCCATTAATTTTGTACAAAACTGTTTAGTTAGGAAAACGATTTAAAACTCTGTTATTTACAATGAAAACGGTTTTAATTACAAGGTTCGCTTAATCCGTCGTTGGAACGAATTAAGGTTTTAAAACGTGATATTTTAGGAAATGGTTTAAAGTGATGAAAAAGGCTTTTTATTTACATTAGGAACTTCTAGAAAACTTAAGTGTAAATAATCAAATTGAAATCTCTTTTTGTGGTTTATTTTTCCATTTTTCACTCAATTTACCCCTCACTTAAACATAACAATGAACCAATTAAACCAAAATTCACCAAGTAAAGCCCATTTGAAATATATACCCATAAATGTCAAAAGAATAAGAAAAAGAATATATACCTATACATATACATTTTTAGCTAAAAATAATGATATATCTATAGATAAAAAAAAATGAATCGAAATGAGATATATATATATACTATAGTTATTAATAAGTGAAAATAGTAATAAAAACATTATTCCAATTGAAGACATGTAAAGACAATGAATCAAGTCCATAAAGAATAAGAAAATAATCCTTAACCCAAAATAATCATTTTAACGAATATATTGAAAATAGCTCCTACCCCAAATCACATCTAAAATAGATTCAATAAGCCAAAATATATATATATATATACAACATATATCACTTTACAAAACTAAACCAATATGAATTAAGTTTCTAATATAAGATAAGTAAATATATAATAGGTAATTAATAGTCATGTAACCCAAAAATGCATTTAACAAGTATTTTACATAATTATGTAAATATATGTATAAGAGTAAATGTAAAAGAAGGTAAGAAAAGGGGTGAAAATAGGCTTTTGAAATTCCAGCAGCTTTACCGACGGAAAATCCGTCGGTAAACTACTTTTAGTGACAGAAAATGAAAAATTATAGAACTACTCCAACAGTTTCCAGATTTATTAAAAAGCTTTAGATTAGATCTATTCTATCATTTTGGGACTCCGAACTACCAAAATTGGATCATAGTCTATAACGGAGACTCCTAAAGCGATGTTTTATTTTTAAAACGTTAATAAAAAAGGGGTTTTTCTAAAATCCATACATATACAACATTTTTAATCCCGAACTACCCTCAACGGGATCACGGTTCGTATTGGGATGTTAAAACAAGGTTTTTTATTTCAAAACCAAAACAAACGTTTATTTAATACGAGGCGAGAATTAAATAAATACGGGAAAATAAATAAACGTGATAAATAAATAAATAACTAAAGAAATAAAAATTATAAACTAAATAAAAAATAAATAAATAAATGACACGAGTCTAGTCCTCGGATAATACCTCGAGATCGGCATTGACAGCTGAAGTCGGTTGATTCCAAGAATTATGATTTTTCGGTGTTTTTCGTGTTTCGGTAAAATATTTAACTTTTAGAAAATTTGGATTTTTTAGGAAAAAAAATATTTTTTCCCAAAAATTGATTTTCTCTCTCTAAAAATGTCTAGAGTGAGAAAGCTCCAAAAAATCTCCCCTCCCCCTCTAATGCATGGGGATCCGTGCCTTTTATATGCACGGATCCCAAAAAAGTTTTGGGCGTCGCCCGACGGGAGTTGGGCGACGCCCAAAACAGGTTGGGCGGACGCCCAACATCAGTTGGACGAACGCCCAACTTATGTTGGGTGGGCAACTTGAGTTGGGCGTTCGCCCAACGAAAGTTGGGCGTCCGCCCAACGTCGTTGGGCGTCCGCCCAACGGGTGTTGGGTGTTAGCCCGACGGGTGTTGGGTGTTCGCCCGACGATTGCCAAGCGATGCCCGACACGGCCAGGCGGTCACCGAACGGCCATCGAGCGACGTTGACCGTGCGTCGGACCGCGCCCGACGCTCGACGGGTGACGCCCCCTCTCCGACGAGCGACGTCCGACGCTTGGCACACCGGATGGGCGCCCGACGTGCCGCGCACCTTGGTTTACGGGGCGAAGATCGCTGCTGGGAGCGTCATTCGTCACTCACCGGTCGACGCTCGGCCTCCGGGGCCTTATCGCTCACTGTCGTAATAGTGAACGTGCCCGACCTCACTCAGGAGACGCCGAATTTGTTAGCGGGGCTTTCAAGTGCCGGCTCTCCGGGCTTTTCTATTTATTTTTAAATTTTCTAATTAATGGAATCAACGGACTTGGCCGTTTATCGCGGGTTTTCGTCACAGGTCCTCCGACTCGGTGTCTACAGTTGCCCCTACTTTTCTATTTTGACAGTGATGTGTGTGTTTTTGAAAACATTTTCCGTGGACGCAACACATGCAATGGAAATATATTAAAGTAAAAGACACACATAGAGTTGGAGGATGAATACCTGATCTCCGCGCCGCACCTCCAGCCTTATCTTCAGTCTTCACCTTGGCTATCCCGTCCTTGCCTTTGAATCGGCTGCCGGTGGATGCTTTTCTTGGGGACCCTAGTCTAAATCGACCGCGGGTAGATGGCTCTTTCTAGCGACCCTAGTCATCGACCGCGGGTAAAAATGGCTCTCTCTAGCAACCTTGGTCATCGACCGTAGGTAAGATGGCTTAATAGCAACCTCGGTCATCGACCGTAGGTAAGATGGCTTAATAGCAACCTCAGTCATCGACCGTAGGTAAGATGGCTCAAAAGCAACCTCGGTCATCGACCGTAGGTAAGATGGCTCAAAAGCAACCTCGGTCATCGACCGTAGGTAAGATGGCTCAATAGCAACCTCGGTCATCGACCGTAGGTAAAATGGCTCAATAGCAACCCCGGTCATCGACTGTAGGTAAGATGGCTCAATAGCAACCTTGGTCATCGACCGTAGGTAAAATGGCTCAATAACAACCTCGGCCATCGACCGTAGGTAAGATGGCTCAATAGCAACCTCGGTCATCGACCGTATGTAAAATGGCTCAATAGCAAAAAAGGCTCTCTCTAGCAATTCTGAACTTCAAAACACTGTCGTCTGTATTTTTATTGGAGCTATCGTCTCGGGTATTTGGGTTGTTGATAGGAACGTCCTTATCCTTTTTTCCATTGACTGTTGTCTGTATTTTGACTGGCGCCACTGTTTTGTAAAATTTTGGCTGTCGTCTGGGGTCATATCCTTGGGGTATTGGTCACCGCCGGGCAGAAACGCCGGCTGAAACGGACTGCAAATCGGAGGTCTGTGCACCTGGTAATTAATTATTTACTTTTTACCTTTATGTCACGTCGTACCTTTTTCGCTTATTACGAAAATGCCATTTCCTTTCCTTATAAAAGGGTGGTGGGGTTCATTTCCAACCCCACACCTTCTCTCTCTTCTTTCTCTCTCTGTCACTAACATCAAAGTATTCTCGTGATGGGGTCGGATAGATACGATGGCACGAAGGGTATGGAGGCGAGTTTCGAGGACTTGACTAGAGTGGCTCCCTTTCAGAATCCTGATTCTCACCTGAGCCGGACCAACGTCCATCCGGTAAGTACCCCCTTGTTTTTTATCATTTGTCAAGACTCCTAGGTTTTAGCAACTCCATCTTGAACGTCATTTACATGCTAACCTTTAATCTGCTTAGAAGCCTTTTAGTTAGAAAACGTGAATTTTTGTGCACGTGAGCAATGCTTTATGTTTTTTTATTTGTTGAAAGAATGTGAACTTTGCATATGCGAATAGTAAGAATGCGAACAATGCATGCGATTAGAAAATGTGAATAGTGCATATGAATAGTAAAAACGTGAATAGTGCACGTGAATAGTAAAACGTAAAAAAGTACGTGAATAGTAAAACGTGAATAGTAAAAACGTGAATAGTGCACGTGAATAGTAAACGTAAAAAATGTACGTGAATAGTAAAAACATGAATAGTGCACGTGAATAGTAAAAACACTAAATGCTTTTAACCCAAGCTTGAATTGGATTAAGCTCCTCGCAAGCACGCGGGAGAGTGGAACACCAAAGAATAATGAACTAAATAAAATCTTATACAAATGATCCTACGAATGAAATCTCAAAGAGTAACGATCCTAATCGAAAGGAATTTCCATGTTAGATTTAAACATAACCGAAAGAATAACTTGCTTGACAGTATTCTTATTAGATGTACGTATAGAAGTGAGGCTCTCGAGGGATAATGACTTTAGTTTAGCCCCTTGCCTTATCCGTACTGTTCCCTCCAGGTCATTGGCATTACTGGGACCACCGCGGATATTCATGCTTGGTATGCTATGCTTAGCCCAGCGGCTAAAGCCCGCGTTCGAGAGTTGGGCTTCGAGCCCTTTATTCTGGCGCTGCCTCGTGCCAATGGTGTGTGTGACCGACACGGCTTGCATGCTTTATGTGAGAGGTGGGTAGACTCGACTCACACCTTTCACCTTTCGTTTGGGGAGATGACGATCTCACCCCGTGACTTCTCGCTATTGACTGGATTGCGGGGTAGCGGCATTCCGGTCCCCCTTTGCTTTGACATGGTGCGTCCTCGGGTTGACCCTGCCGAGATATCTTATTTGATTGGACCCGGAGTCTACATGGGTGCCGGGGCCACTCCGGTAAAGTTCGTTACTACCTTTGGGCTACTGAGTCGTAGGGACTTCTGCGATCGAGATGACACGGATCAGGCCACCCGCAGCGTTCTCCTATACGCTTTAGGCGAGACGATCTTCCGCACCAAGAGCGGAACTATACACGCAGGTCTCATCCAGGCGTTCCGCGATTTGGACGCAGTGTCATCCTATGATTGGGCTGGAGCTGGCTTGGCCTTTCTATACAAGTTTTTGGACTTGACTTGCCGGAAGCGCAAGGATTTCGGCGGCTACACCTTTGCCCTCCTGGTGCGTTTTCTGTCATCGTCTTGTCTCTTTATTCTTTTCACGATTTCTGCTTCTGACGTCGGTTTTTACGAGCAGGTTTGGGCCTATGAGAGGAGGATTCTCCCGAGCGCCCGCAGGAGTAGACCGCACGTGACTACGCCTCCACTTATGGCGAGGTGGAATGACTTTGACTTGTGCGTTGAGAGGAGGCGGACGGTGGCACGACTCCTATTATGGATTGACACACGGAGCCTGGGATAGGTGAACATCTCTCGATTATGCTGGATTTTCGTTCGTTCTTGTCTGATTTTTCTTATTTTTCAGATTTCTTTCAGATGGGATGACCTCGACTTCGGTCCCGATTATGCCTATGTCACCCGCATCCAGGGGTAGCAGTGTGTGCTCACAGGTCCATGCGAACGAGCGTGGTATTTGGGCGACATGAGTTTTACCGGGGTTGACTCCACACATTGGACTCCAGGCGAGATCCATGTGTCCATGTTCGCGGTGAGGACCATGCCCCTGCAGGAGATACGTCGTGATTTGACTCGCCGATTTGCACCTCGGGACGTGTGGGACCACGCGGGGGGTCGTGCCCACTATTTATCGACACTGTTGACTCCGATGGACCCTCCTGAGGTTGTGATGGATGTGGATCCTGCGGATGACGTGTTCTTAGCAGCGGCCGTCGCTGGGGTCTTCGGCCTAGAGGAGGTTCTGGTAAGTGCTTGACTTATTTATTCTTTATTTATGAGTTAGTTAGGTGTATTTATTTTGCCTCTACTTGAAGGAGGGTTCCTTGAGGAGCGCTCGGACGTCGGATTTTTTTGATGTTACCCGAGCCCGGACATCTACGAGCGAGCCTTCGTATTATGCAGGCGAGTCCTCAGGCGCCGCCCGACCAGAGCAGCTCTACCTTGGCGCACCCTTCCCGACCCTAGGGAGAGGATATTCGGTGGTTCGCTATGGCGAGGCGGGCGTGGCCTACTCCGGTGTTGAGATAGCCCCCTCAGTTTTTACCTCGATGGTGCCGTTCGACCCCCCTGATGCCCTCCATACTTCGAGGGAGATGTGTACCGATTACGTGGGATCGTCTGATTATTTGAGAGAGCAGCTCAACATGCGATGTGCCAGCCACCTGGTGAGTATCCTTATTCTGTTTTAGTGTAGTGATATGTATGCATGTGATGCACATATGTATGTATGACTTCTGTTGTTATCTATTTTGGTGTTTTTTTTCCTTCTCTTTTTTTTTGCAGAGTGATCTTCACGCAAATGATCAGAGGTTTAGCGAGTCGCAGTGAGACGCCGATGCTCGGGTTGGACACGTATATCGAGAGAGGGACGCTATCTGGATGGAGCGGATGCGTGCAGAGACTGAGGGCCGCCATGTAGCTGAGGAGGGGCGCCGGATTGCCGAGGAGACCTTGGCCAGCGGGCCTCACGTACGAGGGACTTCGAGGACTTCTAGGACTTTGGATCGTTCCCTCCTTGATGAGCTCACCATTATCATGCCTTGCAGCTTTCTTTTATTAGTATTACCCCGATGTATAGCTTATATATAGGGAGAGGGGTGGATAGGATGTAGGCTTTTTATGTGAAAGTGGTAGGAAATGTATAACTCATGATTCATAATACAATGCATTCAGTAGATTATAATGATTCCAATCGTCCTCTTCAAATATATTCATGCCTTTATTTATTTACAAATAACAGAAATACTTAGCCGCTTATACATTATTTTCATAATTGCTCAAGATATAACTACTGTTACCAGGACCCGCCTTTTTTCGGTTTTCAGATCCCAGCGATTTTTCAACTCTCCTTTTATTATCCCGGAATTTTCAAATGAGCGCCCTCTCGGATTTTCACTCATTGGGATGTCCCTTATTGTTGCATAGATCGCCCTTTGTGGGTTTTAAACCTATCGGGAATTTTTATTTCTCTTTTTTTTTTACGAAAAGTATTTCTTAAGCCTATCCAGATTGGTAGGTTCGGAGAACTCCATGCCGTCCATAGTAGTTAGCTTCACCGCTCCTTTGCTTAGTATCTTCTTTACAAGAAATGGTCCTTCCTGGTTTGGCCTAAACTTGCCCCTAGGGTCGGTGTGCGTCATCCGGATCTGTTTCAGCACCATATCCCCTTCTTTGATAGGGCTGGCCTTGACCTTTTTTGTTGAAGGCTCGGGCCATCCTTCTCTGATATAACTGCACATGGTAAAGCCTCCATCCTTTTCTCGTCCACCCATGCCAACTGTTCATATCGCTTCTTCACCCATTCCGTCTCGGGAATCTCTGCTTCTACTGCGATTCTCAACGATCGCTTTTCAATCTCAATCGGGAGAACGGCTTCTGCCCCATATACCAAGGAGAACGGCGTTGCCCCAGTTGACATTCTAACCGTCGTGCGATAAGCCCATAAAGCGAACGGAAGTTGCTCGTGCCAATTCCGATGCGATTCCACCGTCTTTACGAGAATCCTCTTAAGGTTCTTGTTTGCGGCCTCCACTGCACCGTTAGCTTGCGGGCGATATGGAGAAGACCTATGATGCTCGATACCGTATTCCTGGAGGAGACTTCTCACTTCCCCCTGAAACTGGACCCCATTATCCGTGATCATGTGATGAGGCACTCCGAACCTGGTGATTAGGTGCTTTTCAATGAACTTCCTCATCTGCTTAGATCCCAACTTGCTAAACGATTCTGCCTCTACCCACTTCGTGAAGTAATCAATGGCGACTGCAATGAATTTGTGTCTGTTTGACGCATTAGGCCTCACCTCACCGATGATATCAATGCCCTAAGCTGTAAACGGCCAAATGGGTGCTAACACGTGCAGTTCCATAACTGGCAAGTGATTATAATCTCCGTGGATTTGACAATCATGGCATTTCTTCGCATATTCGTTACAATCTCTTTCCATGGTGAGCCAATAGAAGCCTTGCCTTACGATTTTCTTTGCTAATACTGCTCCTCCCATATGGGCTCCACAAATTCCCGAGTGTACTGACTTCATTGCCTCACGGGCTTCTCCTTCATCCAAGCACCTCAATTGTAAAGCATCGGCGTGTCTTTTGTAAAGCAAGTCATTGTGGATGACAAATTGCTGAGCTAACCTTCTGATCACAGCCTGATCCCTAAGTTTTGATTCTGCCGGGTACGTTCCACTTTTCATGAAGTTCACGATATCGAAATACCAAGGCTTTTCATCCGCTCCCAACAACATTATGTCTTTATAGCACGGTTTGTGGGACCTCCTTAACACCAAAGGCTTCGAGGCAAGGTTCCGAGGATTATCCCATACTGACACTAATGTGGCCAAAGCATCCGCCGCTTGGTTCTACGCTCGAGGAACATGATAGAAACGACACTCCCCAAACCTTTGTGCTAACCCCCCTAGCTGATCTAGGTACGGGCGCAATCTCTCTTCTCTTACTTCCCAATTTCCTTGGGCTTGCTCGATAATTAACTTTGAGTCGCCCCAGACTTCGACATATGACGCTCCTAGTGCCGCTAGTGACTCTAACCCATAGATGCATGCTTCATACTCGGCCATATTATTAGTGAGAGGGAACGACAACTTCTTCGCCATTGGAATCCTTTCCCCTTCTGGTGAGATAAGTAGCACTCCTACCCCGGCTCCATTCGAGTTAACTGCTCCGTCAAAGAACATTTTCCACGGTATAACTTCTATTGCGTTCAAGTGCTCATCGGGGAAATCATAGTTTATCTCCTCCTCTTCTGCATTTAGAGGCTGATTGGCCAGGAATTCCGCTACGGCTCTCCCCTTAATAACCTTTTTCGTTACGTATTCGATGTCGAATTCGGACAAGAGCAACAACCATCGGGCTAGCTTCCCTGTTAGAGACGAAGTTCGGTACAGATACTTCACGGGATCCATCCGGGAGATAATGATTACTTTGTAAGATTGAAAATAGTGCCGCAGTTTCCTTGTTAGCCATACTACTGCCACGCACGTCTTTTCGATCATGTTATACTTAAGCTCATATTCCAGGAACTTCTTACTCAGATAATACACCACATGCTCCACACCGGTTTCCCCTTCCTGGGCCAGCATTGCCCCAATTGATCGTTCCTCGATCGCTACATAGAGGAGAAGCGGTTTTCCGAGTTTAGGCGGTCTCAAAACCGGTGGATTAGACAAATAGTTCCGGACACTCTCCAATGCTTGCTGGCACTTATCATTCCAAACCGTGGGTTGATCTTTCCATAGCAGCTTAAAGATCGGCTCGCAGATCACAGTGAGTCGTGCTATAAACCGACTGATATACTGAACCTGCCCCAGGAATCCTCTTACTTCTTTCTCATTCTTTGGTGCTCGCATTTCCTGTATGGCCTTTACCTTATCGGGATCCACCTCAATCCCCTTGTTACTGATTATGTAGCCTAAGATTTTCCCCGATGAAACACCGAAGAAGCACTTCTTCGGGTTCAACCTTAACTTGAATTCTGTAATTCGGGCCAAAAACTTCTTAAGTGTGGCAAAATGCCCCTCTCTCGTCTCCGATTTGACCATCATGTCGTCCACATAGACTTCCACTTCCTTGTGTATCATATCGTGGAACAGTTCCGTAGCCATTCGTTAATAAGTTGCCCCATCATTTTTTAAACCAAATGGCATTACTCTATAGCAGTGATAACTCCCATTTGTATAGGGTTTTTAGGCCCCTTTTAGCTTACTTTTGCTTTATTTCCTTTCAGTTTTATTATCGTTTTGTTGTCTTTTAGTTAGAATTAGTAATTTCTGTTATTTATGGCATTTTCTGTGTTTTCAGGTGTTTTTAGGCCTATTTGAGCATTCCCGAACCAGACCGAGCCTTTTGGAGCAATTCTGGACAATTCAGGGACCGTCGGAGCACTTTTGGGACTCGCCAGGGACCATTAGAGCATATTTCGGAAGCCCATTGACCAAAACGGATAAAAACCAGAGTTCTGCCCCATTTTGGCACTTGTCTCGACGAGACACAAAAGCGTCTCGGCGAGACAAGGCCTGTCTCGACGAGACACATAAGTGTCTCGACGAGACAGGTCCTCGTCTCGACGAGACACTTCCTGTCTCGACGAGACACTTCCTGTCTCGACGAGACGAGGCGGGAGAGGCGCAAAAACGCCTCTCCCTTGCTGGAATGTCGAACTATTATGCCCAAAAATCCCCTGTTAATATAGAAAGCGATCTTTGTACCCCCGGAGACACTAGGGTTTCGCCCTATCTCTATAAATAGGGAGCTCCTCTCAGTTATTCGGGGACGGATTCAATAGGGAGCCGTCGTAATGTAGATTTTTAGTTTTATTTCCTTGCTTTCTAGATTAGGTTTATTTTCTGTTTTGTCTTTTCTTTCAAGAACAATTGATGGGGGAAGTTCTTCATCTTCTATTTTTGTAATCAGAATTGGCAAAACGGGTTTTGGATTTCTATCTCTTTCCCTTTTATCCTTTGCGATTATATTTAATTGAAGCTTTTTCCGTTATTCACGATTTCCTCCTATTATGATTAGTTTGTCTATGAACTGATCTCCATCCAATTTGGGATGGGGATGAAATTGATTGTATGAATATGTATGATTAGGGATCTAGGACCTTTGATTGATCAGTTTATGCATGCTTAATGCCTAGGTATTGTTAGGAACAGGATTTATGCTAGAATGAACATTGATAATGATCAACTAGCCTGTTTATGTATATAATATGCTTAATGCCTGTGACCCTGACATTAAATAGGATTATAGATAGATGAGAACCTGACCACGGAATCGTCTATACCGAACTTGTGTAAACCTGACTTCGCTAGAGACCACTAGGAATGAGGCTTTGTGGCTGGGCTACGGCTTTAGCCTTAGTTGTCAATAAACCTAATGCTTTGCATGACCTAGGGTATATGCCTAATCAAGCCGTCACCCGAATGCATGTGAATAGGAAGGACAATTCTGATCAAATTAGTCTTTCACTTAGGACAATTACCTTCAATCATTGGTAAAACACAAATCTGAACTCCCTAAATTCATACCTAGGATTTAATCAAAGGAATCCTCAACCTATATTGTGCCATCCGTCAATTCACCTTCTACCCTATCAATTGTTCACTTTATTTTGTTATCTTTATTGCTTTAATTAGTTATTCAAAAACCCAACTTTTATCCAACCCTCTAAACAATTAGATCATTCTAGGTAGATTTGCTAGTTGTAACGAATAGTCCTTGTGGTTCGATCTCGTGCTTAGCACTTTATTACTTGTTGCGATAGGATACACTTGTCCTATTAACTGATATATACTTTACGAGCATCAAGCAGTACGTCCCCCACTCAGTTGTGAACGAGATTGATTGATCGATTCCTGGCATATCTTCGTACGTCCAAGCAAACACTATTTCGTATTTTTTAATTATTCTCTCAAATTCTTTCCTCTCTTCAGTAGTTAATTCTTGAGCAATTTGTATAAGTTTAGGATTTTCATCCGTGCCAAGATTGAAAGTTGACATTTCTATTGTATTGATTTCAAATGTAGGCATGTTATATGAATGAGAATGCATGGAATGATCAGAATCAACATCAAGCAAGTAAGCAAAATCTGAGTTCATTTCATTGATAGTATTGGCGAGTACATCATCAGATTCAAACAAAGCAGTAATACAATTCTCATCAACAGGGTTTTCGGGTTTCTCATAGGCCTTGGAGGTGCCGGGCTCGCCCACCGCTCCCACAGTGGCTTCCATTGTGATGACCTACTCCTCGGCATTAAGATCTAACATCATGATCTCCTCGACGAAGCAACTTGCCTCCCCTTTGCCCCAGCTGGTGACATCGTTGAAGATCTCAAAGCCTGGCAGAATCTTTCCTTCGGTGCTAGTCCACGACTCGGGGGTTCCAAACTAAACCTTCCCATGGCCCTCATTCATAAAATACTTCTTTAGACCCACTTTTCCCTCACTGCCTGTGTTGGATGGACCTCCCAGTTCATATCCTAAACCCCTCTGGGTTTTCTGACTCTTGAAGTCCGGAGATTCTGGCAACCCTTGATGGTGTGCTCCTAAGCCCATACCGGGGATGAAACCCCCTTTCATCATCTTTACCACATCGGTGGTCATGCTGGACTCGTAGATCCCAGAAACCTGGAATCCGGAGAAAAGTTTAGGCTCAATTCCCAATGCAGCCACTGAACTCAATTTCTCGGCCCGGATAGTTACTATCTCCTCCCCAATGGGGAATTTGATCATTTGGTGGAGCGTGGAGGGCACACCACCTAGCTTATGGAACCATGGGCGTCCCAACAACACAGCAAATGTCACTGGTATATCCAGCACAGTGAACTCAGTCTCCTGCTCATGCGGTCCCACCTTCAGCTTAGCCTTGAAAACTCCCTCGATATGACGGCGGCTATCATCATAGGTGTTGGGGTTTTGTGTCCTATAGTCAATTGTTGTAGGATACAAACTTATTGTAAATGAATTGTTCTTTATATCATTTGTTTTAATGAGATATATGTTTTATAACTATATAAAGGCAATCCCTTTTAAGCACTAAATAAAGTCTAATAAAAGGAAATCCGCAAGTTTGTTTAAAGTGATTATAAAGTGTTCATACAAGCATGAAGTGAGACAAAACTTTATAATAAACTAATAAACTTAAAACCACCCCAAGTCAAGTGATATATTTAGGATTTATATATCACAGTTGAGACTTGTATGTAACAATGTCTTCTGTCCGACAGAAAGCTGATCTCACAAGCTTCACATATATAGATATCTGGACAGTTACATAGATCCGGTGAAACGTTGTTCATTAGGATTGGGGATCCGACTTGAGATAACAGGATGGGTAGATTCATCCTTGTCAACTGTTCATCTCATTGGTATTAATAGGTATAACTAATTCTCAGACTCAAAGGAATGTTAATTGGTCATCCTGAATTACTGAATGTGAGACTTTGATCCTGTGGTCCCACGATCCTTAACAGAGATAACTCTGGGTTGTGAACTGCAAAGGTTGGGTGTCACAGGAAGTAATTTCAGGGTAGTTATACATTGGATTGAGCATTTATCACTCCCGATAAATGGGAGATATATCCAAGGATCGCTTGTGGAAGACTCGACTCTAAACCCTTGCAAGGTGATAGCTTAAAAGTAGAAATTCGGATTTCACTTAACCTATCTTTTTGAGTTGACTCGGCCAATAACAAGTAAAACGAACGTCTCGCTATATATGACTTGACATTACCCATAGTCATAAGATTCAGTTCAGGATGTAGTTGATAAAGGATCGTATTATACCGTAACTAATACGGAAGGGTTAACGATAGAATCAACCTGTCTTCTTAACGGACTCTGGGGGAATGATTACGGATTTGCCAATAACATACTCTGTACATCATTCCGTTATGCAAGGGATTAAATATAATTCTTGAAGAAATTAATTTAATAGGTTGCATACGGCCAGAAGTAGTCAGGACCTAATGGATCACACATAAGACTTGGAACCAAAAGAGAGATGGATATGATTAATAGATAGAAGCCCAATTGAGCCCAGTAAGGCCCATTTATATAGAGGGGGCCGAAATTTATATATAGTAAATAAGGAATTATTTTAATTCCATTAATCCTAATTTGATTAGGTTTGTGAATTAAATTAATTAAGAGATAATTAAGTTAGGAGTTTTAATTAGATTAATATACTCCTATTATTATCCAATTAGGTTATTTATTATTATCCTAAATGTATTTGATATATTATAAGATAATAATTAGAAATCCTATTCCGAATGGAATTCCTATTAAGTAACCTATTCCTATCTAACTAGGGTTTAGATACAAGCTAATATATATACCTCTTCCCTTAATGAATTTCGACTAAGCCTATATCCCTCCCCACTTGTGATTTTCGAAATTCCTTAAGAGAGAGAGAAAAGAATTATATTCCCAAGTTCGTGAACAAGAATTCATACGGCATTCCATCGATTGATTAATCTTATTCATCCCTCTTTCTCTTTGATCTTGTGTTGGTTTATTAGAGGCAATCTATTTTGGTTGCATCTTATAAGGGTTGATTCTAACTTAATCTCACCGTGTTCACGAAAGAAGGAAAAACAATCAAAAGGGAGAAATTCGTTTTTCTTCGCCTACATCAGGTCAGTTCACTATTTCGAGGATTCTCGGAGATTGAACCGTCGGATCGTTGCGATGTTTGGATAGTAGCTTCTAGACATATTCTTCCACGTTTCCACCGAAGGGATTGTCGTTCGGAGGTCTGGAAGGTCTGTTTCGGATAGGGGCAGATTGGTAAACAGTTTACATCTCCTTTGAAGTTGTGGGCACTTCGTTTGCAACGGTAGATTGATCATCGAAAGGTATTTCTTCTTATCCCTCTTTATATGAAATAACGATTGACGGATCCTATGGTTAAAAGGAAGTAGGCTAAAATTTTTATATTTCCGCTGCTATACCTTAGCCTTAATTTCCTTCACATAGAATAGCTGAAGTAATTAGTATCAGAGCTACTATTGAGGGAGATCGAACTTAAATGCTGTTAACAGATTCATACTAGATTTGTAACTGATACACATCTATCAGTTAAATGCTCCATAACTGCCAGTTTTCTGATTTTATTTTTTCTATATAAATGAACATGAAGTTCATTCTTTCTTGTATTGGTTTAAAGTGATAAATTCAATTCTTCAATTATGTTTCTCTTCTCTCTGAAATTCTCATTCAGTTCTCACAATATTAAAATCCTTCAGATCTAACCTTACTGGTATAGTAAGCCAAGATGAACAATTATTCGCATCGTATTAGGGTTTGAAACTGGCGTCGTATTGGAGGAACCCACGTGTTCCAGCGCAGGCATCACAGTTTGGACAAGCATTTTCATTCGCAGCCTGGGCAGGCTATATTTCGACATACACTATAGCACGAGACTAGTTTCCTTTATTATTCACATCAATAGAATTAGAAGATCCACAAAAATTAATGGCAAAGTCATAGTTGGATTAGGGAAAAGTGAAGGTCGATACTCATGGGTACCAGTTGACTATTTATCGAGGACCTCAAATGGAAAATCGTGTTCATAAAAAAGGACATGACTTGAGATAGAATTTAGTGGACACGAGATCAAAGCAATGATAACCTTTATGAACTTATTGTATCCCAAGAAAATACATGGGAGAGTTGTTCAGGCCTCGGATTGCTTCCGGTATTTAGGATCTATTATCCAAATGGATGGGGAAGTAGATGGAGATGTTGCTCATAGGATTAAAGCTAGTTGGTCGAAGTGGAAGAGTGCTACGGGTTTCCTTTGTGACCCCGGCATGCCTAATAGATTGAAGGGAAAATTCTACCGGACGACAATTAGACCAGCATTGTTATATGGTACGGAGTGTTGGCCAGTGAAACACTGCCACATCCATAAGATGTCGGTGGCGGAGATGCGTATGTTGAGATGGATGTGTGGTCATACGAGAAAGGATCGGGTGCGTAATGAAATAATTAGGACAAAAGTAGGGGTCACATCTATTGAGAATAAAATGAGAGAAAATCGACTAAGGTGGTTTGGCCATGTGAGACGTAGAGCGCTTGATGCGCCGGTTAGGAGAACCGAAGAGTGGCAAAGGGATGTAGTGGTGAGGGGTAGGGGAAGACCTAAGCAAACTTGGAGGAGGGTGATCGAGAGTGATATGAGTTTACTGGGAATTGAGGAAAATATGGTAGTGGATAGGACGGAGTGGAGGGAGCGAATTTGTGTCGCTGACACGACTTGATTTCACGGTTTTTATATGATGGTTCATGTTAGCCGACCCCGAATCATTTCGGGACTAAGGCTCTGTTGTTGTTGTTGTTGTTGTATAAGTGGACAATTTATTAGGTGTATACAGTCTCACTAAGGATAGGATCAACATAAAAAATACTTAACTAAACGTATTTAGAAAGATAACCAAAAAGCCCTGGGTTTTCACCAGTGTGAGGTGCCCCCTGTAGGCATCCTGGATATCTTATTTTCTGATATTCGTGGTACTTGTCTTCCTAGGATGATTAGTATCACTTACCTTTAACCTAGAAAGTACATGATCGTCATTTAACTTCTACTGGGATAAGTTTTAGAAACAATTGGCTTTAGTCCAAGTGGGAGTATGTTGGGGTTTTGTGTCCTATAGTCAATTGTTGCAGGATACAAACTTATTGTAAATGAATTGTTCTTTATATCATTTGTTTTAATGAGATATATGTTTTATAACTATATAAAGGCAATCCCTTTTAAGCACTAAATAAAGTCTAATAAAAGGAAATCCGTAAGTTTGTTTAAAGTGATTATAAAGTGTTCATACAAGCATGAAGTGAGACAAAACTTTATAATAAACTAATAAACTTAAAACCACCCCAAGTCAAGTGATATATTTAGGATTGATATATCACAGTTGAGACTTGTATGTAACAATGTCTTCTGTCCGACAGAAAGCTGATCTCACAAGCTTCACATATATAGATATCTGGACAGTTACATAGATCCGGTGAAACGTTGTTCATTAGGATTGGGGATCCGACTTGAGATAACAGGATGGGTAGATTCATCCTTGTCAACTGTTCATCTCATTGGTATTAATAGGTATAACTAATCCTCAGACTCAAAGGAATGTTAATTGGTCATCCTGAATTACTGAATGTGAGACTTTGATCCTGTGGTCCCACGATCCTTAACAGAGATGACTCTGGGGTGTGAACTGCAAAGGTTGGGTGTCACATGAAGTAATTTCAGGGTAGTTATACATTGGATTGAGCATTTATCACTCCCGATTAATGGGAGATACATCCAAGGATCGCTTGTGGAAGACTCGACTCTAAACCCTTGCAAGGTGATAGCTTAAGAGTAGAAATTCGGATTTCATTTAACCTATCTTTTTGAGTTGACTCGGCCAATAACAAGTAAAACGAACGTCTCGCTATATGTGACTTGACATTACCCATAGTCATAAGATTCAGTTCAAGGATGTAGTTGATAAAGGATCGTATTATACCGTAACTAATACGGAAGGGTTAACGACAGAATCAACCTGTCTTCTTAACGGACTCTGGGGGAATGATTACGGACTTGCCAATAACATACTCTGTACATCATTCCGTTATGCAAGGGATTAAATATAATTCTTGAAGAAATTAATTTAATAGGTTGCATACGGCCAGAAGTAGTAAGGACCTAATGGATCACACATAAGACTTGGAACCAAAAGAGAGATGGATATGATTAATAGATGGAAGCCCAATTAAGCCCAGTAAGGCCCAAATACTAGGAGGGGGCCGAAATTTATATATGTTAGTAAGGAATTAATTTTATTCCATTAATCCTAATTAGATTAGGATTATGAATTAAATTAATTAAGAGATAATTAAGTTATGAGTTTTAATTAGATTAATATACTCCTATTATTATCCAATTAGGTTATTTATTATTATCCTAAATGTATTTGATATATTATAAGATAATAATTAGGAATCCTATTCCGAATGGAATTCCTATTAAGTAACCTATTCCTATCTAACTAGGGTTTAGATACAAGCGACTATATATACCCCCTCCCTATGAGAATTTTGACCAAGCCAGGCCTATATCCCTCCCCACTTGTGATTTTCGAAATTCCTTAAGAGAGAGAGAAAAGAATTCTATTCCCAAGTTCGTGAACAAGAATTCATACGGCATTCCATCGATTGATTAATCTTATTCATCCCTCTTTCTCTTTGATCTTGTGTTGGTTTATTAGAGGCAATCTATTTTGGTTGCATCTCATAAGGGTTGATTCTAACTTAATCTCACCGTGTTCACGAAAGAAGGAAAAACAATCAAAAGGGAGAAATTCGTTTTTTTTTCTTCGCCTACATCAGGTCAGTTCACTATTTCAAGGATTCCCGGAGATTGAACCGTCGGATCGTCGCGATTTTTGGACAGTAGCTTCTAGACATATTCTTCCACGTTTCCATCGAAGGGATTGTCATTCGGAGGTCTGGAAGGTCTGTTTCGGATAGGGGCAGATTGGTAAACAGTTTACATCTCCTTTGAAGTTGTGGGCACTTCGTTTGCAACGGTAGATTGATCATCGAAAGGTATTTCTTCTTATCCCTCTTTATATGAAATAATGATTAACGGATCCTATGGTTAAAAGGAAGTAGGCTAAAATTTTTATATTTCCGCTGCTATACCTTAGCCTTAATTTCCAACAATAGGCTCTGATCACAGTTTCCGAGGCAGTCGGATCTCCTCTTTCTACTCCCAACTTGGACAAGAGTTTCAGCGGGCAAACATTAATGGCCGATCCATCATCAACCATTACACAGGTCATCCTCTTCCCATTTATCTCAGCTCGGATGTACAATGGCTTGTTGTGAGCCTTCCCCTCTTCCGGGAGATCTTCATCGGTGAAGGTGATTTCAGTTCTCTTACGGGCCATGATTGCCCCTACTAATGCCGCCGGCTCAGTATCGGTAGTAATGACCAAATTCTGCAACTCTTTCATCAAATTCTCACGGTGGTACTTAGAATGGCACAAGACTTCCCATACTGTAGACTTAGCTTGTGTTTTCTTCAACTGTTCGAGGACTTGATCATCGGGCTTGGGAGCCGATCCTTCCCCTATCTCTGTCTCAACCATGGGTGCCTTCCCTTCGGCCACCCGACCTGATCTTATCATGATAGCAATTTTCGGCTCGTCATCAGATTCATCCCAAATATTGATAGGGATTCTCTGATCGGCATCCTCCTCCTCCGAGGAACTTTCCCAAATGTCCACAACCATCAGATCCATTATGTGAGGGACGTTTGAATTCAAATACAAGGGATTTGCTGATCCATACATGGCACAGCCTATCAACTCATCATAGTCCTTGAGGGACACTCTGTTCATCCTTCTTGCCGCTATCGGAATAGCGCCTCTTTGTATGCACATGAGCTGCACCTTATCACTTATTATTTCTTGACACCGCTCGTAGCGGTACCTCCACCTCCGAGCGTAATCCGCAAACGGTTCCTCGGGGAATTGCCTGATCCTATCCAGATCTTCCAAGAATCCCGTCCATGGAACATACATCTCATATCTCGACACAAACGCATCCCGAAGAGGTATCCAATGACCCATTTCTTCTTCTGATAGCCCTTGGTGCCACAACAAGGCTTCCCCTATGAGAGTTTCCGGGAAGTGCTCGTGTAACTCACTTTGAGGGAACCCGGCATCATACATATGGTTGCTTTTATAACTTTGCGTGTTCAGCGGGATCCCGATATCCACCATACTTGGGCATTGCTAATACTGCTTCAGGTGTCTCGTAAGAGGGCGAGTCCGGTGTTTGCTCCGCAAGCATCCATACTGTATATTCCTTAATGAACCTTTTGGTCATTGATGCGCCTTCCGTAAAGAAGACTCACTAAGGGATAAGTGTACCCCGTCGTTATCAAGTTATAAATCTGGAAAGTCCAGGTATCGAATCCACATGACTTATTTACCACAAGTATCGAATTACTTGGTCTCAGGTGTTATCTAGGCTTTGTGGGTTTTGAGTTTGTTTTGTTTAAGTTAATCTACTCCTAGGTTGAATTATACTATTCCTAGCTAAGTTATCTAATTCTAACTAAATTATTCTACGCCTAATTAAGTTGCTCTACCCCTAATTAAGTTAAACTACTCCTAGGTGATCTTTTACCAATGTAATTCCCCGAAGGAATCATGAAGGGATACGATGATTATGAAAATAGATTGTTTAGACCACGGAATTAAAATCTAAGTCACTTGTTTCCGAGGCGATTAACCCTACCTATCCTCCTAGGGTCCCTAGTTCGTGATTCCCTTGTAAGGCCGAAACTAGCTCTAAGGCTCGGCAATTTGGGCTTAATTTTCTATAGGGTCGTCAATCCTATAGACACTGACTAGGTCAGATTCAGCCCGCAATATGTGCCAACTTAATTTTGGGATTATCGAATGAGTTAAACCAATCATACAAAGCGTAAGACAAAGATTAAAGCATTAAAACAATGGAATAAACAAAACTATAATATATATCAAAGATGAAAATATTGTCACGAAGATACAATGAGCCTAGGATTCATAGCATGGATCAAAGGCTAGACAGAATATAAAAGAAGAAAAATCCCTTTCAGGGAACCTGTCTACCAATGCAGGCGTCTTCCTAGGACTTAAGGATGGAGCTTGAGCAATCCTCGGTGAGCGGAGCTTCGGAGGCGTCTTCAATGGAGGTTTGAAGGATATGAAGGAGGTGGAGAGGATTTCTCAAGTTTGAAAGCTAAGAAAATTACAAAGATAAAAGATGTCTAATTTACAATGGAAAAGTTCTATTTATAGTTCTAGCTCGGGCCCTCTTTTTGACCTAATTCGTGTCCTTGTGCAGGTGGAAAGTCGTGGGACCGGTCGTGGAGTCGTGGGGTCAAAACTGACTTTTTTGACCAATTCCCGCAGGTCAGCTCGCCGAGCAGAGCTGCTCGGCGAGCTGACCCTGGGCGGCCAGCTCGCGGTGAGCTGGCCCCCAGCTCGCCCGAGCAGGCCTTTGGAGGCCTGCTCGGTGAGCTGGCCTGGCCAGCTCGTCGCGAGCTGGCCTGGCCAGCTCGACGAGCTGGCCTAAAAAAGCCAGTTCGACGAGCCGTTTTGCCCTGCACGCTCCTGCACGGTTGCTCGATGTTCCACGATGTATTTTTTGCCCGAATTTATCCCTGCACATGCATGAAAACTCCAAATAACATTAGTCTCGAGGCTAAATTGACCCGCCAATCGCTTATTTTAAGCAAACGCTTCGTTTGGTGAGACTTATAATATGCATGCCATTTTGGCCAAATTAGCTTCAAAAGATAACGGAATTATAATATGCATGCCATTTTGGCCGTATTTGCCTAAATTGATCATAAAACGAGCCTAAACAACGAAAAGTAAATAAAACATTTCCAATTTCTAACTAACTCACATAAAAGCATTTAAATGCGAGAATTGCTCGCTTATTAACTAAATAACGCTAAAAACCATCCTAAAACCGTACCCAAAGATAGGGGTTTTTGACCTCTATCAGTCATCGCGGCCCAATCGCACTTGATACGCATCGGAAGAGACATATACCACATCAGCGGCTCCCCCATTAGTGAATTGCAAAACAGACTGGTGATCTCTTCTTCATTAAAACCCAAAGGCCCCATGGCCGACAAGTAGAAGTGAAGGTGTTCCATTGGATCCTTATTGCCGTTATACTTACTGACAGCCGGCAACGGACGTTTAATAGGCCCAATTTGCAGCGTAAAACACTCCGTTGTCCTACCCTTAGCTTCCTTGTACTTCTCTAGGAATAGATCGGACAACCGTTCCCAATCATGCTTGCAGGAGTCGGGCAATGAGTGGAACCACCTCAAAGGCTCGCCTATTAACGAATGGTGGAACCACTGAGCGACCTCGTCCACCCCAAAGGACTCAACAAACATATCATGCATATACTCGCGCAAGTGAACATCGGGATTCTCCACCCCACTGAATAAACTCAACTCGGGCACAATAGTTCGAGACGATCCTTCCCCGGTCTCTTCGGCACTATCTTCATCATACGGTGCTCCGTCGTCTAGCCCTTCATCCATTGGTTCATCCTCCTGCTCCTTGCCCAGAAAGGACACATATAAACCATTTCCCACATTACTTTGCTCATCGGAGCCCAACAACTCCTCTTCGTTTTCCGCGAAGGATCCCATAACCAAACTCTCTTCGAGTCCAAATCCGATCATGCTCACCCTATGGTTAGGCAATGGATTACGCCTAGTGGAAGGGTTTGTTGATGAAGGATCAGCTATCTTCCTCTCCTCAATCAAATCTTGGATCTCATGTTTCAACCTCTCACAGTTCTCGATATTGTGCCCATAATTACTGTGGAACTCGCAGTATCCCCTAGCTTGTATCTGCGGGGTAGGCTGTGCCTTGTTATAAGGAGTAAGAGCTTTCAACAATCCCTTTTTCTGCAATCGTTCGAAAACTTTTGCGTAGGTCTGATCAAATTTGGCAAACTACCTCTTCTCGATAGCATTAAGTTCAAGCACTTTCACTGCGGCAGATTCTGTACTCGCGCTTGGCCCTCCGGCACTATATCCAGACTTTGTCCACTTAGTATAAGCTTTCTTTGGCTCACCGTCACCCTCAACTGTCAAGGCGCATCTATACATCTGATTAAAATCGGTAAAGGGCATATACCGCAGCTCATTCTTAATATACGGCAAAGTGTTGCCAATTACCATTCGGATCTGATCTTGCTCGAGCGGTTTCTGTTTCATAACTGCGGCCTTGGCCCTCCATCTCCTCACAAAATCGGACAAGGATTCACCAGTCTGTTTCTTAGTGCTCTCTAGCTCCTTCAGAGTAACCTCAAGCATAGTGTTGAAGCTATACTGAGCGATGAATGACTTTGCTAACTCCTTCCAATCTCTCTTCGTCACGAGCGGCAACGCATGAAACCACACGAGGGCAGCCCCCTCCAGGTAAGTATTGAACAGTCCAAGAACTTGATCCTCAGTCAAGATCGTGTGTTTCATCACCGCGACATACTGGTTAATGTGAGCTGTGGGATCTCCAGTTCCATCAAACTTCTTCATGTTAGGGAGCCGGAACTTCAAAGGCAAAGCAGTTGCCGACAAACAAATCTTCAAGTTATAAAAGTCCTGACTTCCGGAGCTTCCCCCACGCAGATCCTGCACCTCTTGAGTAATGTGCTGCTTCCATTCCTCCTCCTTAGCCTTCTCCTTCTCAAGCTGCTTTTGGATATAATCCTGATAATCATCCTCATTCCCGAAGCGGGGACCAGTGTTCACTTCATTCTCAGCATGCTTACTACCACTCTTGTTATCCTTTAGGGCCAACTCAGCTAGCTGGGCCAGGATTGCGGCCAACTGATTGTTAATGTTGTTCACGGAATGCTCCAATTCGGCCACCTTTTCGTTGGTCGCAGACATACTGACCGAAGACTGAGTATACTCGGACGAAGATGATTCAGAAGCCACAACTACCTACTGCGATGGTTCGAAACTGATGCTCTGTAACTGGTCGAACGGTATCCATTAGTATGTATGCATGATTTTATATGCATGATTCGTGGTGTGTGCGTTTATTTATTTACGGATATATAAGATAAGAAGAACAAACGTCAGTCTAATTACACGTATCACAACATCTCTCTTCCACCCTTATTCCTCCACACACTCGATGGTCCAAGTCTCTTTCCTAGGATTTTGGTTTGGGGGCTCACATTGCAGTCCAGGGGACGCGTGATGCCGTCGATTATTGCGGAAAAATAAATCATCCATCAGACAATACAATTCGTTTTGACGTATCAACGTTCAGTGACTAAGATATGGACCAAATGGATTGTCCTTTCAAATAACTCGTCTTTCGTTATTTCGCGAGACGCATTAGTTCGGGTTTTGATTCCCTTTTGAGCGTATTTCGGATTTAGACATGGTACGAGTTATTCTTTCAGTTCAATCGTTCGTTATTGACAATGATTCGCTCCCCCTTTATTCGCGTGGGTTCGTGTCTCGATTTTTGGATTACGACGGGATCTTTTGGATCTATCGAGAGACGTAACCACGTGTTTGTTTAGTGATGATATCACTTTTGGATTTTATTTTAGGGAACAGACCCATTGCGTAACGTGTTCATTTTTAGCATCAAGAATCCGCTTGCTCGTTTTGGCTACGTGGAAAGACGGTGAGTCTTATTTTGAGCGCACGGTAATCTTTCGGCTATCAACAAATTTTTATTTCTTCCAATTCACGGGATATATCATCCTAGCGTGGTTATAGAAAATCAATGTTTCGTTTAATCACATGCTTATTCGAAGTGGGGATATTACAGTTCTTTTCATTCAGGCACGAGTTAAGCAAACATGCAGATCGGGCCATATTTCTTGTAGTTTGGGTAACGGTCGAAATGATCGAGCCATTAGTCAAACCCACAGTCTCGTCCATATGGTGCAATCGTGCGGTTTAGCTTAATTCGGCTTCGTGATTTTTAAGCGGCGTATATACCAGTTCGAGGCACGTATTTAACGACATTGTTTCATTTTCTTTAACTACTCTCGGGATTGACATATATCGTAGATACGGAACGATTTTGGTCGTTTTTATTTTTATTTTCCTTTCATTTTCTTAGTCACTTTTGCGGATACGTCCATTTCTCCTTAGAACAACGCAAGGTATAACGTAAGAGCTCATTTTTTTTCGGAAGGGACGGGTCACGTTTATGAAACTCTTTACGTTACAACGGGGTCGTTCAAAACAGAAATGTTCTTCGTTTTTGTTTTGTCATAATCTCGTTTTATCCCAACCTATTTAAAGAATGTGAATAACGGCTACTGTTAATATAGTCTTTTGAATCGAGCTATAACTATCCTTAATATCAAACCAACTTGAACTAATACGTGCTTACGTCACAACGTATTTCCTGAATATGTGCCTTCTTCGGGACATGGAAAGGGACCAGGCGGGCCGCACAAGTTCATTCATACGAGATGACTAAGTCGTCTTTAGTTTGAATCGTTTCGATGCTTTGGGGTAGTTTATATATCGGTTTAAGAGTATATATTAACACATCGTTTCATTTCCTTTACATACTTTAGGATTAGACACGTATCATGGCAATTTGAAAACACGAATTGATTCATTTATCACATCAAAAATAGTAACGGGTAATCCTATGGCAACTTCTAAGGCTACTATATGCTGACACGGCTGATCGCGGGACCTCACAGGACTGCACAAATTTGCCCCTAACGAATGGATGGGGACCCTTTGGCGACTTACTGTAAGGGGGAACTTACACTAGCCTCTTTCGAGCGACGAATGGACTCTCGCTAGAGGTTTCGCGGAAATTACCCAAAAGGTTTGCAATAATGCTTATGAATGCATACGAAAAGAAATAATACGATCCGTCCCCGTTAAGGGCTTAATACACGCCTTTCGGAATCAAATTTCTCGCTTCCCCAGCAGAGTCGCCACTTGTAGGTGCCGCGGCCTCGCCCGGGCGGACCGGGGGGTGGACACCGTTGACGACAGATGCTGTGATTGGCGCCGAAAGCAACCAATCGCGGAATCAAGCTGCTCGGCAGGGTCGGAGCTCGGAGTATGGAAGAGTCGCTACCCACGAATGGGAAAATGAACACTGATCCCTTGCGGGAGACCGGTGTGGGTTTGGGAAACTTAGGTACGAGTCGAGAAGGCTAGCTCCTTTCCGGAGAAAGGCTACTAGGCACCCCAACATCTCCCGGTTATGAACCATCGGCCTCCTACTTAGCGTGTTAGGCGATAACAGACTAACCTCATATTTCTTTAAGTTTAAAATTCATTTGAAACCTTTTCTTTCTCGCTTTGAAAACCGTTTTGAGCATGTTATCTGAAAGCCATTTTAGTAAAGAATCACCCATTTTGCATAAATTTAAAGTATATAGGAGAGAAAGTGAGAAGAAAGAATTGATTTATTCACAGTGTGACTTATGCTTTATATCATATATTACATCTACGCTAATCTCACTCCTAAAAACGAGTTTATTTACATGGTTCATACCTTAATCGCCGTTGGAGCGACTTAGGTACGTTTCAAAACCCCATGATGTTCACTTGAATCGCCGTTGGAACGACTCGAGTGTTTGAAAACGTTGAAATGAGAAGTTTTAACAAGAAAACGTGATTAAGCATACAAGTCCATTAATTTTGTACAAAACTATTTAGTTAGGAAAACGATTTAAAACTCTGTTATTTACAATGAAAACAGTTTTAATTACAAGGTTCGCTTAATCCGTCGTTGGAACGAATTAAGGTTTTAAAACGTGATATTTTAGGAAATGGTTTAAAGTGATGAAAAAGGCTTTTTAGTTACATTAGGAACTTCTAGAAAACTTAAGTGTAAATAATCAAATTGAAATCTCTTTTTGTGTTTTATTTTCCCCTTTTTCACTCAATTTACCCCTCACTTAAACATAATCACAACAATGAACCAATTAAACCAAAATTCACCAAGTAAAGCCCATTTGAAATATATACCCATAAATGTCAAAAGAATAAGAAAAAGAATATATACCTATACATATACATTTTTAGCTAAAAATAATGATATATCTATAGATAAAAAAAAATGAATCGAAATGAGATATATATATATACTATAGTTATTAATAAGTGAAAATAGTAATAAAAACATTATTCCAATTGAAGACATGTAAAGACAATGAATCAAGTCCATAAAGAATAAGAAAATAATCCTTAACCCAAAATAATCATTTTAACGAATATATTGAAAATAGCTCCTACCCCAAATCACATCTAAAATAGATTCAATAAGCCAAAATATATATATATATATATATACAACATATATCACTTTACAAAACTAAACCAATATGAATTAAGTTTCTAATATAAGATAAGTAAATATATAATAGGTAATTAATAGTCATGTAACCCAAAAATGCATTTAACAAGTATTTTACATAATTATGTAAATATATGTATAAGAGTAAATGTAAAAGAAGGTAAGAAAAGGGGTGAAAATAGGTTTTTGAAATTCCAGCAGCTTTACTGACGGAAAATCCGTCGGTAAACTACTTTTAGTGACAGAAAATGGAAAATTACAGAACTACTCCAATAGTTTCCAGATTTATTAAAAAGCTTTAGATTAGATCTATTCTATCATTTTGGGTCCCCGAACTACCAAAATTTGATCATAGTCTATAACGGAGACTCCTAAAGCGATGATTTATTTTTAAAACGTTAATAAAAAAGGGTTTTTTTCTAAAATCTATACATATACAACGTTTTTAATCCCGAACTACCCTCAACGGGATCACGGTTCGTATTGGGATGTTAAAACAAGGTTTTTTATTTCAAAACCAAAACAAACGTTTATTTAATACGAGGCGAGAATTAAATAAATACGGGAAAGTAAATAAATGTGATAAATAAATAAATAACTAAAGAAATAAAAATTATAAACTAAATAAAAAAAGAAATAAAAGAAATAAATAAATGACTCGAGTCTAGTCCTCGGATAATACCTCGAGATCGGTATTGACAGCTGAAGTCGGTTGATTCCAAGAATTATGATTTTTCAGTGTTTTTCGGTGTTTCGGTAAAATATTTAACTTTTAGAAAATTTGGATTTTTTAGGAAAAAAAAATATTTTCTCCCAAAAATTGACTTTCTCTCTCTAAAAATATCTAGAGTGAGAAAGCTCCAAAAAATCTCCCCTCCCCCTCTAATGCATGGGGATCCGTGCCTTTTATAGGCACGGATCCCAAAAAAGTTTTGGGCGTCGCCCGACGGGAGTTGGGCGACGCCCAAAACAGGTTGGGCGGACGCCCAACTTATGTTGGGGAACGCCCAACTTGAGTTGGCCGACGCCCAACTCGCGTTGGGCAATCGCCCAACTTACGTTGGGCGTTCTCCCAACGAGAGTTGGGCGTTCGCCCCACGTAGTTGGGTCTTCACCCAACGTTGTTGGGCGTTCGCCCAACGGGCGTTGGGTGTTCGCCCGACGTCGTCGGGCATCGCCCGACGACTGCCAGGCCATGCCCGACACGACCGGGCGGTCACCGAACGACCATCGAGCGACGTTGACCGTGCGACGGGTGACGCCCCCTCTCCGACGAGTGACGTCCGACGCTTGGCACGCCGGATGGGCGCCCGACGTGCCGCGCACCGTGGTTTACGGGGCGAAGATCGCTGCTGGGAGCGTCATTCGTCACTCACCGGCCGACGCTCGGCCTCCGGGGCCTTATCGCTCACTCTCGTAATAGTGAACTTGCCCGACCTCACTCAGGAGACGCCGAATTTGTTAGCGGGGCTTTCAAGTGTCGGCTCTCCGGGCTTTTTTGTTTATTTTTAAATTTTCTAATTAATGGAATCAACCGACTTGGCCGTTTATCGTGGGTTTTCGTCACAGGTCCTCCGACTCGGTGTCTACAGTTGCCCCTACTTTTCTATTTTGACAGTGATGTGTGTGTTTTTGAAAACATTTTCCGTGGACGCAACATATGCAATGGAAATATATTAAAGTAAAAGACACATATAGAGTTGGAGGAGGAATACCTGATCTCCGCGCCGCACCTCCAGCCTTGTCTTCAGTCTTCACCTTGGCTATCCCGTCCTTGCCTTTGAATCGGCTGCCGGTGGATGCTTTTCTTGGGGACCCTAGTCTAAATCGACCGCGGGTAGATGGCTCTTTCTAGCGACCCTAGTCATCGACCGCGGGTAAAAATGGCTCTCTCTAGCAACCTTGGTCATCGACCGTGGGTAAAACAGCTCAATAGCAACCTCGGTCATCGACTGTAGGTACGATGGCTCAATAGCAATCTCGGTCAACGACCGTAGGTAAGATGGCTCAAAAGCAACCTCGGTCATCGACCGTAGGTAAGATGCCTCAAAAGGAACCTCGGTCATCGACCGTAGGTAAGATGGCTCAATAGCAACCTCAGTCATCGACCGTAGGTAAGATGGCTCAATAGCAACCCCGGTTATCGACCGTAGGTAAGATGGCTCAATAGCAACCTTGGTCATCGACCATAGGTAAAATGGCTCAATAGCAACCTCGGTCATCGACTGTAGGTAAGATGGCTCAATAGCAACCTCGGTCATCGACCGTAGGTAAAATGGCTCAATAGCAAAAAAGGCTCTCTCTAGCAATTCTGAACTTCAAAACACTGTCGTCTGTATTTTTACTGGAGCTATCGTCTCGGGTATTTGGGTTGTTGATAGGAACGTCCTTATCCTTTTGTCGGGAACACTTTTAGACTAAAATTTATTTTTCCGTTGACTGTTTTCTGTATTTTGACTAGCGCCACTGTTCTGTAAAATTTTGGCTGTCGTCTGGGGTCATATCCTTGGGGTATTGGTCACCGCCGGGCAGAAACGCCGGCTGAAACGGACTGCAAATCGGAGGTCTGTGCACCTGGTAATTAATTATTTACTTTTTACTTTTATGTCACGTCGTACCTTTTTCGCTTATTACGAAAATGTCATTTCCTTTCCTTATAAAAGGGTGGTGGGGTTCATTTCCAACCCCACACCTTCTCTCTCTTCTTTCTCTCTCTCTCACTAACATCAAAGTATTCTCGTGATGGGGTCGGATAGATACGATGGCACGAAGGGTATGGAGGCGGGTTTCGAGGACTTGACTTGAGTGGCTCCCTTTCAGAATCCTGATTCTCACCTGAGCCGGACCAACGTCCATCCGGTAAGTACCCCCTTGTTTTTTTATCATTTGTCAAGACTCCTAGGTTTTAGCAGCTCCATCTTGAACGTCATTTACATGCTAACCTTTAATCTGCTTAGAAGCCTTTCAGTTAGAAAACGCGAATTTTTGTGCACGTGAGCAATGCTTTATGTTTTTTTATTTGTTGAAAGAATGTGAACTTTGCATATGCGAATAGTAAGAATGCGAACAATGCATGCGATTAGAAAATGTGAATAGTGCACATGAATAGTAAAAACGTGAATAGTGCATGCGAATAGTAAAACGTAAAAAAGTACGTCAATAGTAAAAACGTAAAAACGTGAATAGTAAAACATAAAAAAATGTATGTGAATAGTAAAAACGTGAATAGTGCATGTGAATAGTAAAAACGTGAATAGTAAAATGTAAAAAATGTACGTGAATAGTGCACATGAATAGTAAAAACACTAAATGCTTTTAACCCAAGCTTGAATTGGATTAAGCTCCTCGCAAGCACGCGGGAGAGTGGAACACCAAAGAATAATGAACTAAATAAAATCCTATACAAATGATCCTACGAATGAAATCTCAATGAGTAACGATCCTAATCGAAAAGAATTTCCATGTTAGATTTAAACATAACCGAAAGAATAACTTGCTTGACAGAATTCTTATTAGATGTACGTATAGAAGTGAGGCTCTCGAGGGATAATAACTTTAGTTTAGCCTCTTGCCTTATCCGTACTGTTCCCTCCAGGTCATTGGCATTACTGGGACCACCGCGGATATTCATGCTTGGTATGCTATGCTTAGCCCAGCGGCTAAAGCCTGCGTTAGAGAGTTGGGCTTCGAGCCCTTTATTCTGGCGCTGCCTCGTGCCAATGGTGTGTGTGACCGACACGGCTTGCATGCTTTATGTGAGAGGTGGGTAGACTCGACTCACACCTATCACCTTTCGTTTGGGGAGATGACGATCTCGCCCCGTGACTTCTCGCTATTGACTGGATTGCGGGGTAGCGGCATTCCGGTCCCCCTTTGCTTTGATATGGTGTGTCCTCGGGTCGACCCTACCGAGATATCTGATTTGATTGGACCCTGAGTCTACACGGGTGCCGGGGCCACTCCGGCAAAGTTCGTTACTACCTTCGGGCTACTGAGTCGTAGGGACTTCTGCGACCGAGATGACACGGATCGGGCCACCCGCAGCTTTCTCCTGTACGCTTTAGGCGAGACGATCTTCCGCACCAAGAGCGGAACCATACACGTAGGTCTCATCCAGGCGTTCCGCGATTTGGATGCAGTGTCATCCTATGATTGGCCTGGAGCTGGCTTGGCCTTTCTATACAAGTTTTTGGACTTGACTTGCCGGAAGCGCAAGGATTTCGGCGGCTACACCTTTGCCCTCCTGGTGCGTTTTCTGTCATCTTCTTGTCTCTTTATTCTTTTCACGATTTCTACTTCTGACGTCGGTTTTTATGAGCAGGTTTGGGCCTATGAGAGGCGGATTCTCCCGAGCGCCCGCAGGAGTAGACCGCGCGTGACTACGCCTCCACTTATGGCGAGGTGGAGTAACTTTGACTTGCGCGTTGAGAGGAGGCGGACGGTGGCATGACTCCTATTATGGATTGAAACACGGAGCCTGGGACAGGTGAACATCTCTCGATTATGCTGGATTTTCGTTCGTTCTTGTCTGATTTTTCTTATTTTTCAGATTTCTTTCAGATGGGATGACCTCGACTTCAGTCCCGATTACGCCTATGTCACCCGCATCCAGGGGCAGCAGTGTGTGCTCACAGGTCCATGTGTACGAGCGTGGTATTTGGGCGACAGGAGTTTTTGTTGGGGTTTAGTGCCCTATAGACAATTGTTCTAGGATACAAACTTAATGTAAATGAATTGTTCTTTATATCATTTGTTTAAAGAGATATATGTTTTATAACTATATAAAGGCAATCCCTTTTAAGCACTAAATAAAGTCTAATAAAAGGAAATCCGTAAGTTTATTTAAAGTGATTATAAAGTGTTCATACAAGCATGAAGTGAGACAAAACTTTATAGTAAACTGATAAACTTAAAATCACCCCAAGTCAAGTGATATGTTTGGGATTGACATATCACTGTTGAGACTTGTATGTAACAATGTCGTCTGTCCGACAGAAAGCTGATCTCACAAGCTTCATATATACAGATATCTGGACAGTTACATAGATCCGATGAAACGTTGTTCATTAGGATTGGGGATCCGATTTGAGATAACAGGATGGGTAGATTCATCCTTGTCACATGTTCATCTCATTGGTATTAATAGGTATAACTAATCCTCAGACTCAAAGGAATACTAATTGGTATTCTGGATTACGGAATGTGATGCTTTGACTCTGGTGTAACACGATCCTTAACAGAGATGACTCTGGGGTGTGAACAGTAGACGTTGGGTATCACAGGAAGTAATTGCAGAGTCGTTATATATTGGATTGAGCATTTATCACTCCCGATAAATGGGAGATACATCCATGGATCGCTTGTGGAAGACTCGACTCTAAATCCTTGCAAGGTGATAGCTTAAGAGTAAGAAATACAGATTTCACTTAACCTATCTTTTTGCGTTGACTCGGCCTGTACAAGTAAAACGAACGTCTCGCTATATGTGACTTGACATCACCCATAGTCATAAGATTCGGTTCAAGGATGTAGTTGATAAAGGATCGAATTATACTGTAACTAATACGGAAAGGTTAACGACAGAATCAACTTGTCTTCTTATAGCTCTGGGGGAATGATTACGGACTTGCTAATCACATACTCTGTACATCATTCTGTTATGCAAAGATTAAATATAATTCTTTGAAAATTAATTTAATAACGTTGCATACGGCTAGAAGCAATAAGAACCTAATGGATCACACATAAGACTTGGAACCTAAAAGAGAGATAGATGTTAATAATTGATAGAAGCCCAATTGAGCCCAATAAGGCCCATGGACATAAGGGGGTCGAAATTCATGTAGTGATATACATGAATAATTAGGAATTCTATTCCGAATGGAATTCCTATTCAGTAACCTAATTCTATCTAACTAGGGATTAGATACAAGAGATTATAAATACCACTTCCCTTGAGATTTTCGAAATCCAAGCAAACCATATCCTACTTGTGATTTTTGAAATTCACCTAGTCCAAGAGAGAGAAAATTCGACACCCCTAGTTCGAGGATGAGATTTCTCTACGGCTTCGTTTGATCAATTGATTTTCATCTATTTCTTTTATCCTTGATCTTGTGTTGATTAGTTAGAGGCAATCTACTTTGGTTGCTATTCAACGGTTGATACTAAATTAATCTTCTCGTGTTTTATTTCGTGTTTGGGAACTCGAAGAAGAAAAACAAACAAAAGGGAGAAATTAGTTTTACTAATCCTACATCAGGTCAGTTCACGATTTCGCGGATTCCCGGAGATTGAACCGTCGGATCGTCGCGATTTTTGGACAGGAGCTTCTAGACATATTCTTCCACGTTTCCACTGAAGGAATTGTCGTTCGGAGGTCTGAAGGTCTGTTTCGGATAGGGGCAGATTGGTAGACAGTTTCTATCTCTTTTGAAGTTGTGGGCACTTCGTTTGCAACGGTAGATAGAACTTCTAAAAGGTATTTCTTCTTATCCTTCTTTATATGAAATAACGGTTAACGGCTCTTGTGGTTAAATGGAAATAGGTTAAAAATTTTATATTTCCGCTACTATACCTTAGCCTAATTTCCACATTGGTATCAGAGCCATCGTTAAATCCGTTATTTCATATATGAAAATTTAGAAGTTTTTCAATAGGATTGAATAAATATTTATAGTTAGGATTAATTAACAACTTGTTTTGATTAATTGATTCTAAAGATAAATAAGTTTTAATTAATTGTTGATTAAAAGAGATTATGTGTATATTCCTAATTATTTTGGTTGATAATCATTATAACGAAATCTATTAGTTTTATAGTTAGATTGATAAAATTAGTTTTATTAATTCTAAAGATAAAACGGAAATCTATAGTAGTTTTTCCTATTTTCCGAAAATCGTTTTAAAACCGTTTTAGAACTGATATATATATATTTAAAATCGTTTTTATATTTAAATATATATGTTTCAGAAATTGATAGTTTTCTGTTTTGATTATCGAATGAAAAAATTCGTTTAAAAGTTTGTTTTACCAATTTGTAAATCAAAATGTTAAATGAATTAAAATCAAAATAATTGGAATGTGCATAATTAAAGTTTTGTATAGTTATATTAATCTAAAGATTAATATAAAAGATACGAAAGTATTAGAAATAAAATTGGATGAAAGTTAATTTGATATGTTAATGTGATTAACATAAATATTACATAAGATAGTTATGTAATCAACCAATTAAATTTATTTAATTGAGTCTATGCATGTTTGGAGTTATGGACATATTTGGACTCTCTTTAGTCTTTTGGTATTTTTGAAATAGGGCCTGCGAGTCCTGCCTTTCTACTATCTATTGTAATTTCTCCTCTCATCTGATTCCCTTCAATTCAATTGAAGTTTTCTTTAGTAGTATAGAAATTAATATGTAATTTCAAGGCGCCATGGAGAAGACAGAGGACCTAAAGAGAAATATGTAATAGTTAGTATTTCCTTAGGTTTGCCCTTTTATTCCGTCTCTGGCTCGACGGAATAATTTAGATGATATGTCCATAACGCCAATGTATGTGAATGTATGTGTCTGATGTGTGCTAAAGCAAATCAAGACTAAGTTAGATTATGAGACCTAAAATAAAATCCCTCATTAAAAAGTTAAGTAAATAAACAAGTTATTAAAATCGGTTGTCCCTCCCTAATATTATAATTCAGCCGGCAGTGCTGAGGGCCTTTGGGTTGTTGAGTAAACTCAAGCTCGGGGTCCTTTCGGTAACACCTGAATTATCGAAAATCATTTTTCATGAATATGAGGTAATACTTAAATTAGATTATGATAATTGGATGAGTAAACTCATGTTGTCATAAACTAATGGGCAAGACGGTTGGGATTAATATGAATAGCATATTAGTTACTAATGTGGTTAGTAACCCAATAACCTAGGAATCACATTAAAGATGTGATTGATTACATGAATCTACCTAATGAATGAGACTAGCTTGTTGAGTAAACTCAAGGCGAAATCTCAGGAGTTAGGATCCTAGCTCACTAAAGGATTTGTGAAATTCTTCGAATTAATATGGAGGGCTATTAATTTGGTAAAATAGTGGGAGCAATCTAAAATAAACTAAAAGGCCTATAATTTTAGATTGATATACTTTAAGCAAATGAATGACATACGTTTACTCTTTCTCACTCTCAGGTTTAAATTAAACCCACTCTTATAATCATGACTAACACCGATCTGCGAAACATTATTACCGATAACAAATTGAATGGTTCAAACTTCACCGACTGGTATCGCAACCTCAAAATTGTTTTGAAGTTCGAGAGGAAAGGGTATGTACTTGATACACCGATACTCCCTTACCCAACGGATGATGCTCCCTACCAAGAATTTTATGCTTACTTGAAACATAAATCTGATGACGATCAAACGGGAGACATCATATTTGCATCTTTGACACTGGAAGTAAAAAGGCAACTACATTCAGATATGGATGCCTACTCCATGGTCAAGCACCTAAAAGAGTTATTTGTGAATGAAACTTGGTGCGAGCGCTTCGAAATAACCAAAGAGTTATATAAAAGCAAGATGCAGGTGGGCACATTTGTAATGGCACATTGTGCAAAGATGATCAGCCTTATCACCAAGTTTTCTAGTATTGGAGATGCGATGGACCATGAACTAAGTGAAAACTTACTTCTTCAGTCCCTCCCCGAGAGTTACTCACAGTTCATCATGAACTACCAAATGAGTGGCTTGCAAACCTCTCTTGTAGAGCTTACGCATATGCTCGAGTCAGTCGAGCCCATTATAAAAGAAAACGAGGAGATACTGGCCCTTGCTATTGAAGGATCGAGAAAAAGGAAAGGGATCTCTCCCAATCCAAACCATCTTGATAAAGGCAAGGGGGCCGAGCTCACCGAAACGAAAGGAAAGGAATTAAAGAGGCCCAAAGGAAAGTGCTACTATTGTGGTGACTTGGGTCATTGGAAGAGAAACTGCGTGGAGTACCTGACCTTCCACAAGAAGGAAA
This sequence comes from Euphorbia lathyris, assembly GCF_963576675.1. Classification (NCBI taxonomy): domain Eukaryota; kingdom Viridiplantae; phylum Streptophyta; class Magnoliopsida; order Malpighiales; family Euphorbiaceae; genus Euphorbia; species Euphorbia lathyris. The sequence goes on along the minus strand of NC_088917.1, from coordinate 82,295,726 downwards.
ATGACGGTACTTCAACATCTGGTATGTTTTATATTGAAATAAATACAGTTTCACTATCTGAATCTTGGGTATTAGATATCGGATGTGGATCTCATATTTGTACAAATATGCAGGAGCTAAATCAGACTAGGGAACTAAAGAAAGAATTCATAAACTTGCGAGTAGGAACTGGAGCAAGAGTTGCCGCCCTCGCAATTGGAGATTATGTTTTAAATTTACCTTCTAGGCTTGTAATAGAATTAAGGAATTGTTTATACGTTCCTCAAATGTCTCGCAACATTATTTCTATTAGCCGTCTTGTTGACGACGGTTTTCATATTTCAATAAAAGACAAGAGTTGCAATTTTTATAAAGATTCGATCTTTTATTTTTCAAGAATTTCACAAAATGGGATTTATGTGTTAGATAACAAAATTCCTGCTTATGCAATTGATACCAAAAGACATAAGCTAGATAATTCAACTTACTTGTGGCATTGTCGTTTAGGCCATATAAACAAGAGACGCATGCTAAAGCTACATTCAGATGGGCTTATAGATCCAATCGATCCCGAATCATTGGAAACATGCGAATCATGTTTAAAAGGTAAAATGACAAAGACACCCTTTAGCAATAAAGGTGAGCGTGTATCAGAGACTCTAGGACTCATTCATTCAGATGTATGTGGTCCTATGTCAGTCCAAGCAAGAGGAGGATTCAGATTCTACATAAGCTTCATAGATGACCATACCCGATATGGTTACATCTACTTGATGAAGCACAAGTCAAAAGCTTTTGAGAAATTCAAATGCTTCAAGAATGAAGTAGAAAATCAATTAGGAAAGAAAATAAAGACGCTTCGATCTGATCGAGGTGGCGAATATCTTTCAGATGATTTTCTGAATTATCTAACTGAATGTGGGATATGCTCACAATGGACACCTCCCTATACACCAAAACACAATGGTGTGTCCGAGAGGAGAAACCGTACCCTATTAGATATGGTACGATCCATGATGAGCATGGCCTTACTTCTAAAGACGTTCTGGGGCTATGCCTTAGAAACTGCCCTCTTCACTCTAAATCGAGTACCAACTAAATCCGCTAGTTCCACACCATATGAATTGTTCGTTGGTAGGAAACCCGTGTTTTCATTTATGAGAGTATGGGGTTGTTCAGCCTTTGTCAAACGCATTGCGTCCGACAAACTAGATTCGAAATCTGATAAATGCTTCTTCATTGGATACCCTAAGGAAACTATGGGATATTACTTCTATCATCCAGATGATCAGAAAGTAATCGTATCCAAGCACGCAACCTTCTTAGAGAAAGAGTTTCTCGAAGAAACATAAAAGGGAAGCATGATTGAACTTGACGAAGTTCAAGAAGAAGAAACACCGACTGAAACAACAGAGGCGGTTGAGGTACCCGAAGGAGTCCCATTAGATGAGACTCCAGTACCACCTATTCGTAGATCACAAAGAGTTCGTGAACTCCCAGTTAGATATGGTTTTCTAGTGGGAGATGATAATGAGGTTCCCGTGTTAGACGGTGAACCCGAAAATTACAAAGAGGCTCTTACTAGTCCAGATTCTAAAGCATGGCTTGAGGCCATGGATTCTGAAATGGATTCCATGTACACTAACCAAGTGTGGACTTTGGTTGATCCACCCGAAGAGATAATACCCATTGGGTGCAGGTGGATCTTCAAAAAGAAGACAGACATGGATGGAAAGGTTAGCACCTACAAAGCTAGGTTAGTAGCGAAAGGATATCGTCAGAAGCAAGGAATTGATTATGACGAAACTTTCTCTCCTGTGGCTATGTCCAAATCAATCAGAATCATGCTTGCAATTGCCGATCACTACGATTATGAGATTTGGCAAATGGATGTGAAAACAGCTTTCCTAAACGGAAACCTGCTTGAGGATGTATATATGATGCAGCCTGAAGGTTTCATATCGAAGGATGCAAATAAAGTTTGCAAACTTCAGAGATCCATTTATGGACTCAAGCAAGCATCTAGAAGCTGGAATAAGCGTTTTGACGAAACCATAAAACAATTTGGTTTTGAACAAAATTGTGAAGAAGCTTGCATTTACAAGAAAGCAAGTGGGAGCTCTATAGCATTTCTCATACTATATATGGACGATATATTATTAATGGGAAATGACGTTGCTCTCTTACAGTCAGTGAAAGTATGGTTATTTGGTAACCTCTCAATGAAAGACCTTGGTGAAGCAGCTTATATACTTGGTATAAAGATCTATAGAGATAGATCGAGAAGACTGCTTGGTCTTTCACAGGCTACATACATTGAAAAGGTGCTAAATCGTTTTAGCATGCTTGAATCGAAACGAGGTAACTTACCCATGTTATATGGAGTAAAGTTAAACAATCATCAATGTCCTAAAACCGATGATGATAAATGACGCATGGCTCTAGTCCCGTATGCCAGCGCAATCGGTTCGATTATGTATGCTATGCTATGCACTAGACCTGACGTAGCGTTCGCGTTATCTGTAACGAGTCGTTACCAAGGGAATCCGGGAGACGAGCATTGGATTGCCGTCAAGAACATTCTTAAGTACTTGAGAAGAACTAAAGATATGTTCCTAGTGTACGGAGAAGGTGATCTGAAAATAGAAGGATTTTCAGACGCAAGTCATCTCACAGATGAGAATGATTATAAATCCCAATCAGGATACCTGTTTATCTTGAATGGGGGCACGGTCAGTTGGAAGAGTTCCAAGTAGGGAAGCATAGCTTTCTCTACGACCGAGTCAGAGTATATCGCAGCTGTGGAAGCAGCAAAGGAAGCAGTTTGGATTAGAAAGTTCATTACAGAACTAGGTGTGGTGCCTGACATTGTCAATCCCATTACACTGTACTATGATAACAATGGAGCCATTGCGCAAGCAAAGGAACCACGGTCTCATAATGCATCCAAGCATTACCTTAAGCGATACCACATCATTAGAGAGATTGTGGCTAGAGGAGATGTGAGAATAGAAAGAGTACCTACAGAGGACAACGTTGCAGATCCGTTGACAAAGCCTTTAACCCAGAGAATACATGATCATCATTTAACTTCTACTAGGATAAGTTTTAGAAACAATTGGCTTTAGTCCAAGTGGGAGTATGTTGGGGTTTAGTGTCCTATAGACAATTGTTCTAGGATACAAACTTAATGTAAATGAATTGTTCTTTATATCATTTGTTTAAAGAGATATATGTTTTATAACTATATAAAGGCAATCCCTTTTAAGCACTAAATAAAGTCTAATAAAAGGACATCCGTAAGTTTATTTAAAGTGATTATAAAGTGTTCATATAAGCATGAAGTGAGACAAAACTTTATAGTAAACTGATAAACTTAAAACCACCCCAAGTCAAGTGATATGTTTGGGATTGACATATCACTGTTGAGACTTGTATGTAACAATGTCTTCTGTCCGACAGAAAGCTGATCTCACAAGCTTCATATGTACAGATATCTGGACAGTTACATAGATCCGATGAAACGTTGTTCATTAGGATTGGGGATCCGATTTGAGATAACAGGATGGGTAGATTCATCCTTGTCACATGTTCATCTCATTGGTATTAATAGGTATAACTAATCCTCAGACTCAAAGGAATATTAATTGGTATTCTGGATTACGGAATGTGATGCTTTGACTCTGGTGTAACACGATCCTTAACAGAGATGACTCTGGGGTGTGAACAGTAGACTTTGGGTATCACAGGAAGTAATTGCAGAGTCGTTATATATTGGATTGAGCATTTATCATTCCCGATAAATGGGAGATACATCCATGGATCGCTTGTGGAAGACTCGACTCTAAATCCTTACAAGGTGATAGCTTAAGAGTAAGAAATACAGATTTCACTTAACCTATCTTTTTGAGTTGACTCGGCCTGTACAAGTAAAATGAACGTCTCGCTATATGTGACTTGACATCACCCATAGTCATAAGATTCGGTTCAAGGATGTAGTTGATAAAGGATCGAATTATACTGTAACTAATACGGAAAGGTTAACGACAGAATCAACCTGTCTTCTTATAGCTCTGGGGGAGTGATTACAAACTTGCTAATCACATACTCTGTACATCATTCCGTTATGCAAAGATTAAATATAATTCTTTGAAAATTAATTTAATAACGTTGAATACGGCTAGAAGCAATAAGAACCTAATGGATCACACATAAGACTTGGAACCTAAAAGAGAGATAGATGTTAATAATTGATAGAAGCCCAATTGAGCCCAATAAGGCCCATGGACATAAGGGGGTCGAAATTCATGTAGTGATATACATGAATAATTAATTTGATTTTGTTAATCCTAATTAGATTAGGAATATGAATTAAATTAATTAAGAGATAATTAAGTTAGGAGTTTTAATTAGATTAATATACTCCTATTATTATCCAATAAGGTTATTATTATTATCCTTAATATATTAGATATATAGTGAGATAATAATTAGGAATTCTATTCCGAATGGAATTCCTATTCAGTAACCTAATTCTATCTAACTAGGGATTAGATACAAGAGATTATAAATACCCCTTCCCTTGAGATTTTCGAAATCCAAGCAAGCCATACCCTACTTGTGATTTTCGAAATTCACCTAGTCCAAGAGAGAGAAAATTCGACACCCCTAGTTCGAGGACGAGATTTCTCTACGGCTTCGTTTGATCAATTGATTTTCATCTATTTCTTTTATCCTTGATCTTGTGTTGATTAGTTAGAGGCAATCTACTTTGGTTGCTATTCAACGGTTGATACTAAATTAATCTTCCCGTGTTTTATTTCGTGTTTGGAAACTCGAAGAAGAAAAACAAACAAAAGGGAGAAATTCGTTTTACTAATCCTACATCAGGTCAGTTCACGATTTCATGGATTCTCGGAGATTGAACCGTCGGATCGTCGCGATTTTTGGACAGGAGCTTCTAGACATATTCTTCCACGTTTCCACCGAAAGGATTGTCGTTCGGAGGTCTGGAAGGTCTCTTTCGGATAGGGGCAGATTGGTAGACAGTTTCTATCTCTTTTGAAGTTGTGGGCACTTCGTTTGCAACGGTAGATAGAAATTCTAAAAGGTATTTCTTCTTATCCTTCTTTATATGAAATAACGGTTAACGGATCTTGTGGTTAAATGGAAATAGGTTAAAAAATTTATATTTCCGCTGCTATACCTTAGCCTAATTTCCAACAGTTTTACCGGGGTTGACTCCACACATTGGACTCCAGGCGAGATCCCTGTGTCCATGTTCGCGGTGAGGACCATGCCCCTGCAGGAGATACGTCGTGATTTGACTTGCCGATTTGCGCCTCGGGACGTGTGGGACCACGCGGGGGGTCGTGCCCACTATTTATCGATACTGTTGACTCCGATGGACCCTCCTGAGGTTGTGATGGATGTGGATCCTGCGGATGACGTGTTCTCAGCGGCGGCCGTCGCTGGGGTCTTCGGCCTAGAGGAGGTTCCGGTAAGTGCTTGACTTATTTATTCTTTATTTATGAGTTAGTTAGGTGTATTTATTTTGCCTCTGCTTGCAGAAGGGTTCCTTGAGGAGCGCTCGGATGTCGGATTTTTTTGATGTTACCCGAGCCCGGACATCTACGAGCGAGCCTTCGTATTATGCAGGCGAGTCCTCAGGCGCCGCCCGACCAGAGCAGCTCTACCTTGGCGCACCCTTCCCGACCCTAGGGAGAGGATATTCGGTGGTTCGCTATGGCGAGGTGGGCGTGGCCTACTCCGGCGTTGAGATAGCCCCCTCAGTTTTTACCTCGATGGTGCCGTTCGACCCCCCTGACGCCCTCCATACTTCGAGGGAGACGTGTACCGATTACGTGGGATTGTCTGATTATTTGAGAGAGCAGCTCAACCTGCGCTGTGCCAGCCACCTGGTGAGTATCCTTATTCTGTTTTAGTGTAGTGAAATGTATGCATGTGATGCACATATGTATCTATGACTTCTGTTGTTATCTATTTTGGTGTTTTTTTTCCTTCTCTTTTTTTTTACAGAGTGATCTTCACGCTAATGATCAGAGGTTTAGCGAGTCGCAGCGAGACGCTGATGCTCGGGTTAGACACGTATATCGAGAGAGGGACGCTATCTGGACGGAGCGGATGCGTGCAGAGACTGGGGGTCGCCGTGTAGCTGAGGAGGGGCACCGGATTGCCGAGGAGACCTTGGCCGCGGAGCGGGCCTCACGTACGAGGGACTTCGAGGACTTCTGGGACTTTGGATCGTTCCCTCCTTGATGAGCTCACCATTATCATGCCTTGCAGCTTTCTTTTGTTAGTATTACCCCGATGTATAGCTTATATATAGGGAGAGGGGTGGATAGGATGTAGGCTTTTTATGTGAAAGAGGTAGGAAATGTATAACTCATGATTCATAATACAATTCAGTAGATTATAATGATTCCAATCGTCCTCTTCAAATATATTCATGCCTTTATTTATTTACAAACAACAGAAATACTTAGCCGCTTATACATTATTTTCATAATTGCTCAAGATATAACTACTGTTACCAGGACCCGCCTTTTTTCGGTTTTCAGATCCCAGCGATTTTTCAACTCTCCTTTTATTATCCCGGAATTTTCAAATGAGCGCTCTCTCGGATTTTCACTCATTGGGATGTCCCTTATTGTTGCATAGATCGCCCTTTGCGGGTTTTCAACCTATCGGGAATTTTTATTTCTCTTTTTTTTTTTACGAAAAGCATTTCTTAAGCCTATCCAGATTGGTAGGTTCGGAGAACTCTATGCCGTCCATAGTAGTTAGCTTCACTGCTCCTTTGCTTAGTATCTTCTTTACAAGAAATGGTCCTTCCCAGTTTGGCCTAAACTTGCCCCTAGGGTCGGTGTGCGTCATCCGGATCTGTTTCAGCACCATATCCCCTTCTTTGATAGGGCTGGCCTTGACCTTTTTTGTTGAAGGCTCGGGCCATCCTTCTCTGATATAACTGCACATGGTAAAGAGCCTCCATCCTTTTCTCGTCCACCCATGCCAACTGTTCATATCGCTTCTTCACCCATTCCGTCTCGGGAATCTCTGCTTCTACTGTGATTCTCCACGATCACTTTTCAATCTCAATCGGGAGAACGGCTTATGTCCCATATACCAAGGAGAACGGCGTTGCCCCAGTTGACATTCTAACCGTCGTGCGATAAGCCCATAAAGCGAGCGGAAGCTGCTCGTGCCAATTCCGATGCGATTCCACCGTCTTTACGAGAATCCCCTTAAGGTTCTTGTTTGCGGCCTCCACTGCACCGTTAGCTTGCGGGCGCTATGGAGAAGACCTATGATGCTCGATACCGTATTCTTAGAGGAGACTTCTCACTTCCCCCTGAAACTGGACCCCATTATCCGTGATCATGTGATGAGGCACTCCGAACCTGGTGATTAGGTGCTTTTCAATGAACTTCCTCATCTGCTTAGATCCCAACTTGCTAAACGATTCTGCCTCTACCCACTTCGTGAAGTAATCAATGGCGACTGCAATGAATTTGTGTCCGTTTGACGCATTAGGCCTCACCTCACCGATGATATCAATGCCCCAAGCTGCAAACGGCCAAATGGGTGCTAACACGTGTAGTTCCATAGCTGGCAAGTGATTATAATCTCCGTGGATTTGACAATCATGGCATTTCTTCGCATATTCATTACAATCTCTTTCCATGGTGAGCCAATAGAAGCCTTGCCTTATGATTTTCTTTGCTAATACTGCTCCTCCCATATGGGCTCCACAAATTCCTGAGTGTACTGACTTCATTGCCTCACGGGCTTCTCCCTCATCCAAGCACCTCAACTGTAAACCATCGACGTGTCTTTTGTAAAGCAAGTCATTGTGGATGACAAATTGTTGAGCTAACCTTCTGATCACAGCCTGATCCCTAAGTTCTGATTCTGCCGGATATGTTCCACTTTTCATGAAGTTCACGATATCGAAATACCAAGGCTTTTCATTCGCTCCCAACAACATTACGTCTTCATAGCACGGTTTGTGGGACCTCCTCAACACCAAAGGCTTCGAGGCAAGGTTCCGAGGATTATCCCATACTGACACTAATATGGCCAAAGCATCCGCCGCTTGGTTCTGCGCTCGAGGAACATGATAGAAACGACACTCCCCGAACCTCTATGTTAACCCCCCTAGCTGATCTAGGTACGGGCGCAATCTCTCTTCTCTTACTTCCCAATTTCCTTGGGCTTGCTCGATAATTAACTTTGAGTCGCCCCAGACTTCGACATATGACGCTCCCAGTGTCGCTAGTGACTCTAACCCATAGATGCATGCTTCGTACTCGGCCATATTATTAGTGAGAGGGAACGACAACTTCTTCGCCATTGGAATCCTTTCCCCTTCTGGTGAGATAAGTAGCACTCCTACCCCGACTCCATTCGAGTTAACTGCTCCGTCAAAGAACATTTTCCACGGTATAACTTCTATTGCGTTCAAGTGCTCATCGGGGAAATCGTAGTTTATACTCCTCCTCTTCTGCATTTAGAGGCTGATTGGCCAGGAATTCCGCTACGGCTCTCCCCTTAATAACCTTTTTCGTTACATATTCGATATCGAATTCGGACAAGAGCAATAACCATCGGGCTAGCTTCCCTGTTAGAGACGGAGTTCGGTACAGATACTTCACGGGATCCATCCGGGAGATAATGATTACTTTGTAAGATTGAAAATAGTGTCGCAGTTTCCTTGTTAGCCATACTACTGCCACGCTCGTCTTTTTGATCAATGTATACTTAAGCTCATATTCCAGGAACTTCTTACTCAGATAATACACCGCATGCTCCACACCGGTTTCCCCTTCCTGGGCCAGCATTGCCCCAATTGATCGCTCCTCGATCGCTACATAGAGGAGAAGCGGTTTTCCGAGTTTAGGCGGTCTCAAAACCGGTGGATTAGACAAATAGTTCTGAACACTCTCCAATGATTGCTGGCACTTATCATTCCAAACCATGGGTTGATCTTTCCGTAGCAGCTTAAAGACCGGCTCGCAGATCGCAGTGAGTCGTGCTATGAACTGACTGATATACTGAACCTGCCCCAGGAATCCTCTTACTTCTTTGTCATTCTTTGGTGCTGGCATTTCCTGTATGGCCTTTACCTTATCGGGATCCACCTCAATCCCCTTGTTACTGATTATGTAGCCTAAGATTTTCCCCGATGAAACACCGAAGAAGCACTTCTTCGGGTTCAACCTTAACTTGAATTCTGCAATTCGGGCCAAAAACTTCTCAAGTGCGGCAAAATGCCCCTCTCTCGTCTCCGATTTGACCATCATGTCGTCCACATAGACTTCCACTTCCTTGTGTATCATATCGTGGAACAGTGTCGTAGCCATTTGTTGATAAGTTGCCCCAGCATTTTTTAAACCAAATGGCATTACTCTATAGCAGTACGTCCCCCACTCAGTTGTGAACGAGGTCTTTGCTTTGTGCTTCTCGGCCATCTGAACTTGCATGTAGCCCATGAAACCATCCATGTTTGTGTGTAAGACGCTGGATGCTGCACTTTCAATCAATACATCGATGTGAGGCAACGCAAACTCATCTTTGGGGCAAGCCTTGTTGAGATCTCTATAATCGACGCACATTCTCACTTTACCGTCTTTCTTCGCGATTGATACTACATTGGCGACCCACGGAGGGTAGTCGATTACTTCGATAAAACCTGCCTCTGACTGTTTCTTTACTTCTTCTCTGATCTTATCTGCCCATTCCGGCCTCATGCGTCGGAGTTTCTGTTTCACGGGTTTAGCATCGGGGTATGTTGGGATACGGTGAGTTACGATTGATTGATCGATTCCTGGCATATCTTCGTACGTCCAAGCAAACACTATTTCGTATTTTTTAATTATTCTCTCAAATTCTTTCCTCTCTTCAGCAGTTAATTCTTGAGCAATTTGTATAAGTTTAGGATTTTCATCCGTGCCAAGATTGAAAGTTGACATTTCTATTGTATTGATTTCAAATGTAGGCATGTTATATGAATGAGAATGCATGGAATGATCAGAATCAACATCAAGCAAGTAAGCAAAATCTGAATTCATTTCATTGATAGTATTGGCGAGTACATCATCAGATTCAAACAAAGCAGTAATACAATTCTTATCAACAGGGTTTTCGGGTTTCTCATAGGCCTTGGAGGTGCCGGGCTCGCCCACCGCTCCCACAGTGGCTTCCATTGTGATGACCTACTCCTCGGCATTCAGATCTAATATCATGATCTCCTCGATGAAGCAGCTTGCCTCCCCTTTGCCCCAGCTGGTGACATCGTTGAAGATCTCAAAGCCTGGCAGAATCTTTCCTTCGGTGCTAGTCCACGACTCGGGGGTTCCAAAATAAACCTTCCCGTGGCCCTCATTCATAAAATACTTCTATAGACCCACTTTTCCCTCACTGCCTGTGTTGGATGGACCTCCCAGTTCATATCCCAAACCCCTCTGGGTTTTCTGACTCTTGAAGTCCGGAGATTCTGGCAACCCTTGATGGTGTGCTCCTAAGCCCATACCGGGGATGAAACCCCATTTCATCATCTTTACCACATCGGTGGTCATGCTGGACTCGTAGATCCCAGAAACCTGGAATCCGGAGAAAAGTTGAGGCTCAATTCCCAATGCAGTCGCTGAACTCAATTTCTCGGCCCGGATAGTTACTATCTCCTCCCCGAAGGGGAATTTGATCATTTGGTGGAGCGTGGAGGGCACACCTCCTAGCTTATGGAACCATGGGCGTCCCAACAACACAGCAAAGGTCGCTGGTATATCCAGCACAGTGAACTCAGTCTCCTCCTCATGCGGTCCCACCTTCAGCTTAGGCTTGAAAACTCCCTCGATGTGACGGCGGCTATCATCATAGGCTCTGATCATAGTTTCCGAGGCAGTCAGATCTCCTCTTTCTACTCCCAACTTGGACAAGAGTTTCAGCGGGCAAACATTAATGGCCGATCCATCATCAACCATTACATAGCTCGTCCTCTTCCCGTTTATCTCAGCTCGGATGTACAATGGCTTGTTGTGAGCCTTCCCCTCTTCTAGGAGATCTTCATCGGTGAAGGTGATTTCAGTTCTCTTCCGGGCCATGATTGCCCCTACTAATGCCGCCGGCTCAGTATCGGTAGAAATGACCAAATTCTGCAACTCTTTCATCAAATTCTCACGGTGGTACTTAGAATGGCACAAGACTTCCCATACTGTAGACTTAGCTTGTGTTTTCTTCAACTGTTCGAGGACTTGATCATCGGGCTTGGGAGCCGATCCTTCCCCTATCTCTGTCTCAACCATGGGTGCCTTCCCTTCGGCCACCCGACCTGATCTTGTCATGACAGCAATTTCCGGCTCGTCATCAGATTCATCCCAAATATTGATAGGGATTCTCTGATCGGCATCCTCCTCATCTGAGGAACTTTCCCAAATGTCCACAACCATCAGATCCATTATGTGAGGGACGTTTGAATTCAAATACAAGGGATCTGCTGATCCATACATGGCCCAGCCTATCAACTCATCATAGTCCCTGAGGGACACTCTGTTCATCCTTCTTGCCGCCATCGGAATAGCGCCTCTTTGTATGCACATGAGCTGCACCTTATCACTCATTGTTTCTTGACACCGCTCGTAGCGGTACCTCCACCTCCGAGCGTAATCCGTAAACAGTTCCTCAGGGAATTGCCTGATCCTATCCAGATCTTCCAAGGATCCCGTCCATAGAACATACATCTCATATCTCGACACAAACGCATCCCGAAGAGGTATCCAATGACCCATTTCTTCTTCTGATAGCCCTTGGTGCCACAATAAGGCTTCCCCTGTGAGAGTTTCCGGGAAGTGCTCGTGTAACTCACTTTGAGGGAACCCGACATCATACATATGGTTGCGGAATAACTTTGCGTGTTCAGCGGGATCCCGATATCCACCATACTTGGGCATTGCTAATACTGCTTCAGGTGTCTCGTATGAGGGTGAGTCCGGTGTTTGCTCCACAAGCATCCATACTGTATATTCCTTAATGAACCTCGTGGTCATCGCGGCCTAATCGCACTTGATACGCATCGGAAGAGACATATACCACATCAGTGGCTCCCCCATTAGTGAATTGCAAAACAGACTGGTGATCTCTTCTTCGTTAAAACCCAAAGGCCCCATGGTCGACAAGTAGAAGTGAAGGTGTTCCATTGGATCCTTGTTGCCGTTATACTTACTGACAGCCGGCAACAGACGTTTAATAGGCCCAATTTGCAGCGCAAAACACTCCGCGGTCCTACCCTTAGCTTCCTTGTACTTCTCTAGGAATAGATCGGACAACCGTTCCCAATCATGCTTGCAGGAGTCGGGCAATGAGTGGAACCACCTCAAAGGCTCGCCTATTAACGAATGGTGGAACCACTGAGCGACCTCGTCCACCCCAAACGACTCAACAAGCATATCATGCATATACTCGCGCAAGTGAACATCGGGATTCTCCACCCCACTGATAAAACTCAACTCGGGCACAATAATTCGAGACGATCCTTCCCCGGTCTCTTCGGAACTATCTTCATCATACGGTGCTCCATCGTCTAGCCCTTCATCCATTGGTTCATCCTCCTGCTCCTTGCCCAGAAAGGACACATATAAACCATTTCCCACATTACTCTGCTCATCGGAGTCCAACAACTCCTCTTCGTTTTCCATGAAGGATCCCATAACCAAACTCTCTTCGAGTCCAGATCCGATCATGCTCACCCTATGGTTAGGCAATGGATTACGCCTAGTGGAAGGGTTTGTTGACGAAGGATCAGCTATCTTCTTCTCCTCAATCAAATCTTGGATCTCATGTTTCAACCTCTCATAGTTCTCGATATTGTGCCCATAATTACTGTGGAACTCGCAGTATCCCCTAGCTTGTATCTGCGGGGTAGGCTGTGCCTTGTTATAAAGAGTAAGAGCTTTCAACAATCCCTTTTTCTGCAATCGTTCGAAAACTTTTGCGTAGGTCTGATCAAACTTGGCAAACTGCCTCTTCTCGATAGCATTAAGTTCAAGCACTTTCACTGCGGCAGATTTTGTACTCGCGCTTGGCCCTCTGGCACTATATCAAGACTTTGTCCACTTAGTATAAGCTTTCTTCGGCTCACCATCCCCCTCAACTGTCAAGGCGCAGCTATACATCTGATTAAAATCGGTAAAGGGCATATACCGCAGCTCATTCTTAATGTACGGCAAAGTGTTGCCAATTACCATTCGGATCTGATCTTGCTCGAGCGGTTTCTGTTTCATAACTGCGACCTTCGCCCTCCATCTCCTCACAAAATCGGACAAGGATTCACCAGTCTGTTGCATAGTGCTCTCTAGCTCCTTCAGAGTAACCTCAAGCATAGTGTTGAAGCTATACTGAGCGATGAATGACTTTGCTAACTCCTTCCAATCTCTCTTCGTCACGAGCGGCAACGCATGAAACCACACGAGGGCAGCCCCTTCAGGTAAGTATTGAACAGTCCAAGAACTTGATCCTCAGTCAGGATCGTGTGTTTCATAACCGCGACATACTGGTTCATGTGAGCTGTGCGATCTCTAGTTCCATCAAACTTCTTCATGTCAGGGAGCCGAAACTTCAAAGGCAAAGCAGTTGCCGACAAACAATTCTTCAAGTTATAAAAGTCCTGACTTCTGGAGCTTCCCACACGTAGATCCTACACCTCTTGAGTAATGTGCTGCTTCCATTCCTCCTCCTTAGCCTTCTCCTTCTCAAGCTGCTTTCGGATATAATCCTGATAATCGTCCTCATTCCCGAAGCGGGGACCAGTGTTCACTTCATTCTCAGCATGCTTACTACCGCTCTTGTTATCCTTTAGAGCCAACTCAGCTAGCTGGGCCAGGATTGCGGCCAACTGATCGTTAATGTTGTTCACGGAATGCTCCAATTCGGCCACCTTTTCGTTGGTCACAGACATACTGACTGAAGACTGAGTATACTTGGACGAAGATGATTCAGAAGCCACAACTGCCGACTGCGATGGTTCGGAACTGATGCTCTGTAACTGGTCGATCTGTCTGACTAGCCGACTACTCTCACGGAACCACAACCGCTTAATGATGAAGTCTGCGCGAACGGTATCCATTAGTATGTATGCATGATTTTATATGCATGATTCGTGGTGTGTGCGTTTATTTATTTACGGATATATAAGATAAGAAGAAAAAACGTCAGTCTAATTACACATATCACAACATCTCTCTTCCACCCTTATTCCTCCACACACTCGATGGTCCAAGTCTCTTTCCTAGGATTTTGGTTTGGGGGCTCACATTGCAGTCCAAGGGATGCGTGATGCTGTCGATTATTGCGGAAAAATAAATCATCCATCAGACAATACAATTCGTTTTGACGTATCAACGTTCAGTGACTAAGATATCGACCAAATGGATTGTCTTTTCAAATAACTCGTCTTTCGTTATTTCGCGAGACGCATTAGTTCGGGTTTTGATTCCCTTTTGAGCGTATCTCGGATTTACACATGGTACGAGTTATTCTTTCAGTTCAATCGTTCGTTATTGACAATGATTCGTTCCTCCTTTATTCGCGTGGGTTCGTGTCTCGATTTTTGGATTACGACGGGATCTTTTGGATTTATCGAGAGACGTAACCACGTGTTTGTTTAGTGATGATATCACTTTTGGATTTTATTTTAGGGAACGAACCCATTGCGTAACGTGTTCGTTTTTAGCGTCAAGAATCCGCTTGCTCGTTTTAGCTACGTGGAAAGACGGTGAGTCTTATTTTGAGCGCACGGTAATCTTTCGGCTCTCAACAAATTTTTATTTCTTCCAATTCACGGGATATATCATCGTAGCGTGGTTATAGAAAATCAATGTTTCGTTTAATCGCATGCTTATTCGAAGCAGGGATATTACCGTTCTTTTCATTCAGGCACGAGTTAAGCAAACATGCAGATCGGGCCATATTTCTTGTAGTTTGGGTAACGGTCGAAATGATCGAGCCATTAGTCAAACCCACAGTCTCGTCCATATGGTGCAATCGTGCGGTTTAGCTTAATTCGGCTTCGTGATTTTTAAGCGGCGTATATACCAGTTCGAGGCACGTATTTAACGACATTGGTTCATTTTCTTTAACTACTCTCGGGATTGACATATATCGTAGATACGGAACGATTTTGGTCGTTTTTATTTTTATTTTCCTTTCATTTTCTTAGTCACTTTTGCGGATGCGTCCATTTCTCCTTAGAACAACGCAAGGTATAACGTAAGAGCTCATTTTTTTTCGGAAGGGACGAGTCACGTTTATGAAACTCTTTACGTTACAACGGGGTCGTTCAAAACAGAAATGTTCTTCGTTTTCGTTTTGTCATAATCTCGTTTTATCCCAACCTATTTAAAGAATGTGAATAACGGCTACTGTTAATATAGTCTTTTGAATCGAGCTATAACTATCCTTAATATCAAACCGACTTGAACTAATACGTGCTTACGTCACAACGTATTTCCTGAACATGTGCCTTCTTCGGGACACGGAAAGGGACCAGGCGGGCCGCACAAGTTCATTCATACGAGATGACTAAGTCGTCTTTAGTTCGAATCGTGTCGATGCTTTGGGGTAGTTTATATATCGGTTTAAGAGTATATATTAACGCATCGTTTCATTTCCTTTACATACTTTAGGATTAGACACGTATCATGGCAATTTAAAAACACGAATTGATTCATTTATCACATCAAAAATAGTAACGGGTAATCCTATGGCAACTTCTAAGGCTACTATATGCTGACACGACTGATCGCGGGACCTCACAGGACCGCACAAATTCGCCCCTAACGAATGGATGGGGACCCTTTGGCGACTTACTGTAAGGGGGAGCTTACACTAGCCTCTTTCGAGCGACGAATGGACTCTCGCTAGAGGTTTCGCGGAAATTACCCAAAAGGTTTGCAATAATGCTTATGAATACATACGAAAAGAAATAATACGATCCGTCCCCGTTAAGGGCTTAATACACGCCTTCCGGAATCAAATTTCTCGCTTCCCCAGCAAAGTCGCCACTTGTAGGTGCCGCGGCCTCGCCCGGGCGGATCGAGGGGTGGACACTATTGACGACAGATGCTGTGATTGGCACCGAAAGCAACCAATCGTGGAATGAAGCTGCTCGGCAGGGCCGGAGCTCGGAGTATGGAAGAGTCGCCACCCACGAATGGGAAAATGAACACCGATCCCTTGCGGGAGACCGGTGTGGGTTCGGGAAACTTAGGTACGAGCCGAGAAGGCTAGCTCCTTTCCGAAGAAAGGCTACTAGGCACCCCGACATGGCCCGGTTATGAACCACCGGCCTCCTACTTAGCGTGTTAGGCGATAACGGACTAATCGCATATTTCTTTAAGTTTAAAATTCATTTGAAATCTTTTCTTTCTCGCTTTGAAAACCGTTTTGAGCATGTTATCTGAAAGCCATTTTAGTAAAGAATCACCCATTTTGCATAAATTTAAAGTATATAGGAGAGAGAGGGAGAAGAAAGAATTGATTTATTCACAGTGTGACTTATGCTTTATATCATATATTACATCTACGCTAATCTCACTCCCAAAAACAAGTTTATTTACATGGTTCGTACCTTAATCGCCGTTGGAGCGACTTAGGTACGTTTCAAAACCCCATGATGTTCACTTGAATCGCCGTTGGAACGACTCGAGTGTTTGAAAACGTTGAAATGAGAAGTTTTAACAAGAAAACGTGATTAAGCATACAAGTCCATTAATTTTTCACAAAACTGTTTAGTTAGGAAAACGATTTAAAACTCTGTTATTTATAATGAAAACGGTTTTAATTACAAGGTTCGCTTAATCCGTCGTTGGAACGAATTAAAGTTTTAAAACGTGATATTTTAGGAAATGGTTTAAAGTGATGAAAAAGGCTTTTTAGTTACATTAGGAACTTCTAGAAAACTTAAGTGTAAATAATCAAATTGAAATCTCTTTTTGTGGTTTATTTTCCCTTTTTTCACTCAATTTACCCCTCACTTAAACATAATCACAACAATGAACCAATTAAACCAAAATTCACCAAGTAAAGCCCATTTGAAATATATACCCATAAATGTCAAAAGAATAAGAAAAAGAATATATACCTATACATATACATTTTTAGCTAAAAATAATGATATATCTATAGATAAAAAATGAATCTAAATGAGATATATATATATATACTATAGTTATTAATAAGTGAAAATAGTAATAAAAATATTATTCCAATTGAAGACATGTAAAGACAATAAATCAAGTCCATAAAGAATAAGAAAATAATCCTTAACCCAAAATAATCATTTTAACGAATATATAGAAAATAGCTCCTACCCCAAATCACATCTAAAATAGCTTCAATAAGCCAAAATATATATATATATATACAACATATATCACTTTACAAAACTAAACCAATATGAATTAAGTTTCTAATATAAGATAAGTAAATATATAATAGGTAATTAATAGCCATGTAACCCAAAAATGCATTTAACAAGTATTTTACATAATTATGTAAATATATGTATAAGAGTAAATGTAAAAGAAGGTAAGAAAATGGGTGAAAATAGGCTTTTGAAATTCCAACAGCTTTATCGACGGAAAATCCGTCGGTAAACTACTTTTAGCGACAGAAAATGGAAAATTACAGAACTACTCCAACAGTTTTCAGATTTATTAAAAAGCTTTAGATTAGATCTATTCTATCATTTTGGGTCCCCGAACTACCAAAATTGGATCATAGTCTATAACGGAGACTCCTAAAGCGATGTTTTATTTTTAAAACGTTAATAAAAAAGGGATTTTTCTAAAATCTATACATATACAACGTTTTTAATCCCGAACTACCCTCAACGGGATCACGGTTCGTATTGGGATGTTAAAACAAGGTTTTTTATTTCAAAACCAAAACAAACGTTTATTTAATACGAGGCGAGAATTAAATAAATACGGGAAAGTAAATAAACGTGATAAATAAATAAATAACTAAAGAAATAAAAATTATATACTAAATAAAAAAAGAAATAAAAGAAATAAATAAATGACACGAGTCTAGTCCTCGGATAATACATCGAGATCGGTATTGACAGCTGAAGTCGGTTGGTTCCAAGAATTATGATTTTTCGGTGTTTTTCGGTGTTTCGGTAAAATATTTAACTTTTAGAAAATTTGGATTTTTTAGGAAAAAAAATATTTTCTCCCAAAAATTAACTTTCTCTCTCTAAAAATGTCTAGAGTGAGAAAGCTCCAAAAAATCTCCCCTCCCCCTCTAATGCATGGGGATCTGTGCCTTTTGTTAAGCCCAAAATATACCTAAAATATCATATATAAATACGTTAAATTTACATTGAAATCGAGTTAATTATATTCATTTGGAATACTTTTACGTCTTTATTTTCTTTTTTGATGCAATGTACTTAATTATTTGGTTAAATCCAAATAGGAGCGAAAACGAAGCTAAAACGGAGCTAAAATTGAGGAAAAACCTTAAAAACGTACCAAGAATGCATATCAGTCAGAAGAACGCTCGAGAAGGACGAAAAGCAGTCGAGAGACAGGGAAAACATCTCTCTGTCGCGACTGAGATTTTGAGAATCTCAGTCGCGACTTATGGAGGTCAGCTCGGGGGAAAAACGAAGTTCATACTCGTCCCTATACCCCCTGTCGCGACTGAGATTTTCAGAATCTCAGTCGCGACAGCGAACCCTTCTGCACACAAAACACATGTTTAAATCGAAAAAACGCGTCTGTTCGTTCGGATAAAAACAACCCTTCACCAGCGGATACGGCCCGTCATTTACAACCCTTCAACAACTATAAATAAGTGATCCATTTCAGAAATCAAGGTTGGAAAAAGTTAGAGAAATTAGAGAAGAAAGTTGTTATGTCGAGTTTCTGACTCAGAAAAGAATCAGAAAGTTTAGATTTCATTTCTGTACAAACAATCGTGATGTACACGAATTGTTATTAGATTAGTTATAAACAGTATTAGTTTAGTGTTTTCATTCTAGTAGTAGACGAACCTACGGAGTTTGAGAGAAAGATTGACGACCCGAATCTCAAAGTTTTCGTTACAATGCTATCCAAGTTTCTACTTCTCTGTTAACTTGTGAAAATTCACATTTCATTAATGATATACTTATTTATTCAATAAATTCTTACTGTTTGTTATTTTGATATTGTTCTGACAAAATGATTTTCAAAATGATAAATTGGTGTTTTTATTAAAACGTTCTATTCCATCTTATTCATATAAGAACTTTGTTGAACACTTGACAGATTTAGTTTTTATGGATGACATGATCGCTGATCGCGGCTTATCAGACATAAAATACTAGTTTGATTAAGGTAGAAATCACCTCAACATCAGGGGGATTTCTATGGTTCGAAGCCATTTAATTGAATAAATCGCTATATTGTTACATGTCTATAATCTTACAAAGTTAAAGTTGTTTTCTTTGCTTTATGAAAATAAGTTCTATTTTATTCCAATTGCGGAAGTATCTATCTTGTAATCAAAACCACAAAGACGGAATGGTTCTCTAAACTCGATATAATCCTTCTATCTAATCCTAATTTACCCAAACCAATACAATTAATTAAACGATTTTCTTTTATTAAACCTAAACCCGTGACTAAACCGGATTAAATAAAGTTTTAGTTAAAAAGCGTTCCCTGTGGGTTCGATATCTTTTATTACTACAAGCATATACCGTGCACTTGCGGAAATCGCTCAACAAGTTTTTGGCGCCGTTGCCGGGGAATGCCAAAATTTTTGACAAAATTTTAAATTTTTCGTGTTTTATTTCGAATCTAGGTTTAAACATACTTATTTTAACTTTTATAATTTAATAGTTTTCATTTACTAATTTATTTATTTTTCAAATTCTGTTTTGTAGGTAGTTTCGGTTCGTGCAAGATTTCAGGTTCATGCGCAGTTCTCGAAGTTCAGGCATTGTACCAGACCCTATAGACCCAGAAATTGAGAAAACCATTAGAAAGAACAAGAAAAATAAGAAAAACAAAAATAAGATCCCAGTAAAAACATATACCGAGCCAGAAAAAATGGCAGACCCACCAACACTTATGGATTACGCTAGGCCAGGTGTGGCCGGTGTGACCAATAGTATTGTTAGACCCAGAATCACCGCAAACCAATTTGAAATTAAGCCAGCTTTGCTTAATATGTTGCAAAATAATGTAACATTTTACGGGTTACCTAACGAAAATCCTAACACCCACTTAACAAATTTCCTTGAAATTTGTGATACTTTTAAAATTCCAGATGTGACTGCAGAAGCAATCAAACTTCGCCTCTTTCCTTTCACCTTGAAGGATAGAGCCAAAGAATGGTTAACTTCTATGCCTGCCGCAACTTTTGCCACTTGGGAACAATTAGCCCAAGCGTTTTTATCTAAATATTTTCCTTTAGCAAAAACCGCAAGAGTCATAAAGGAGTTAACATCTTTTTCTCAAAATGATAATGAGACTCTTTATGAAACTTGGGAACGTTTTAAAGACCTTCAACGTTTATGCCCACACCACCAATTACCCGCTGAACTTTTAATGCAAACATTTTACAATGGACTAAATCCTACAACTAGGGGTTCATTAGATGCTATGTCGGGAGGGCTATTTATGAAGAAAACATCAGCCCAAGCGAGAGAACTTTTGGAGGAAATGGCAATCAACAGCAGCATGTGGCCCGCGGAACGTGGACATATGCCGGTGGCAAAACCATCATCCTCAACCACATCATCAGTTAAAGGTATAGTTGAACTTGATCCAGTCGCAATGCTACAAGCCCAATTTTCTGCTTTATCGCACAAAATTGACAAGTTTATGGCACCACGCGATATCAATAGTAATCCAGTCCAAACGGATATGGACTACGAAAATATGAGTGAGATCGAACAGGTAAATTTTGTCTAAGGACAAAACCAAACTAATAATCCTTATTCTAATACCTATAATGCTGGATGGAGGAATCATCCTAACTTTAACTAGAAAGATAACAGTAACAATAATGCCAGTGGTAATCAAAATCGTACCACTAATTATCAAAATCAGTCAAGAGATACGATTAGCACTTTATCTTCTAAAATCGACAAGTTTATAGATGCTATCAGTGGAAAAATAAGTAATCACGACGATGGTTTTAAACGGATCGAAAATAAATTCGATCAGCTTATTAAAAACCACTCATCTAGCATCCATAATTTGGAGATCCAAATTGGTCAACTTGCTAAATCAATTCCATCCCGAAAAGAGGGAAGTCTTCCCAGCCATACGGAAGAAAATCAGAAAGAGCAGGTGAAGGCTATTACTCTTCGTTCAGGGGAAAACTATCAAGGGCCTGAAATGCCCAAAGATGTAACATTACCGGGAACTGATTTACCAAAGTCCAAAGAAGATATCTGAAACACAAATAATTCACCATTTGACACAAGTACCAAAACTTTTGTACCCAAGCCACCTTTTCCGCACAAAGTCCGAAATAAGGACTATGATAAACAACTTCTAACGTTTTTGGATAAACTCAAAAATTTGCACATCAATTTGACATTTATAGATGCAATCACACAAATTCCTAACTATGGTAAGTTTTTAAAGGATTTGATTTCAAAGAAAATCAGTTGGGAAGGAATTTCATCCATTTCATTAACTGAAGACTGTAGTTCAATAGTATCAAGTAATTTGCCCACTAAACTCAAAGATCCCGGATGTTTTACTATTCCGTGTAAGTTGGGAGATATTGAATTCCCAAGTTGTCTTTGTGATTTAGGAGCAAGTATAAACTTAATGCCATTGTCTATTTTTAACAAGTTAGGTTTATAAGAAGATATCAAACGTACCAATATGGTCTTGCAATTAGCGGATCAAACCACTAAGAGGCCATATGGTATAATTGAAGATGTTTTAGTCAAAGTCGATAAATTTATTTTTCCTACCGATTTTGTTATATTAGACTTTGCATATGATGTAAATTGCCCTTTAATTTTCGGTAGACCGTTTATGAACACGGGACGCGCTCTAGTAGATGTGTCGAAAGGGAAAGTAGTTTTAAGGATAGGAGAAGATAAGGTCGAGTTTAACATGAACAAAGCGATGAAATAACCTATGGAGGAATTCGCTTGTATGAAACTTGATTTAGTCGAGGAATGTGTCAATGACGTTATTCATAGTGATGAAATAATTGAACCTATAATAGACGAGGAATTAGATGATAAGGACCCAGAGCCTTTGGTTATAGAAGATGGACCAGTTCCGCCTTCAATTGTAACACCCCCTAAATTAGAACTTAAAGAGTTACCCAGTCATTTGAGATACGCTTTCTTAGGCGAGGGCGATTCTCTACCTATAATTATTTCTAACAAATTAACAAACGATCAAGAAGAAAAATTGAAAGAAGTTGTTAGAAATAGGATAGGAAGTATGGGATGGCAAATTTCAGACTTAAAATGAATTAATCCTAGTATAGTAATGCACAGAATTCACTTAGAAGAGGACAAGCCACCTAAAGCGGATGGGCAAAGACGCTTAAATCCGAACATGAAAGAAGTAGTCAAAAATGAGATTACTAAACTTTTAGACAATGGAATCATTTATCCGATCTCGGATAGTGAATGGGTTAGTCCAATCCATTGTGTACCTAAAAAGGGAGGCATAACTGTTCTAAGAAATGATGAAGGTGAACTTATACCTACACGAACCACCACTGGTTGGAGGGTTTGTATAGACTATAGGAACCTAAATAAAGCTACTAGGAAAGATCATTTTCCTCTACCTTTCATTGATCAAATGATCGAAAGGATAGCCGGTCATGCATTTTACTGTTTCCTAGACGGTTACTCCTGATTCTTTCAAATTTACATTTACCCGGATGACCAAGATAAAACAACCTTCACATGTCCTTACGGAACATTTGCATATAGGAGAATGCCTTTTGGTCTATGTAATGCACCAGCAACTTTTCAACGTTGTATGACAGCAATATTTAACGACTTCATTGAAGACATAATGGAAGTTTTCATGGATGATTTTTCAGTTTATGGAGATTCTTTCGATGCATGTTTACAAAACTTAGATAAAGTATTGTCTAGATGTGAGGAAACGAATTTAGTATTAAATTGGGAAAAATGTCATTTCATGGTAGACGAATGAATTGTTTTAGGTCATAAGATATCTGAAAAAGGTTTAGAGGTGGACAGAGCAAAGACTTCAGTTATAGAAAAATTACCCCCACCAACCACTGTTAAGGGAGTAAGATCATTTTTAGGTCATGCAGGTTTTTACAGAATGTTTATAAAGAATTTTTCTGTAATCTCCAAACCACTTACTAATTTGCTTATGAAAGATTCAACTTTTGATTTTAATAAAGATTGTTTACAAGCTTTCAATACTTTGAAAATGGCTTTAGTCAGTACACCTATAATATCGAAACCCAATTGGAATCTACCTTTCGAAATTATGTGTGATGCGAGTGACTTAGCTGTAGGATGTGTATTAGGTCAAAGGAAGGATAAGAAACTTCATGTTATATATTATGCGAGTCACACTTTGTCCGGTGCACAACTAAATTACACCACAACTGAAAAAGAAATGTTAGCAGTAGTTTTTGCATGTGATAAATTCCGATCTTATTTGTTAGGATCTAAAGTCATCATTCATACTGATCATGCAGCTTTACGATATTTATTTGCTAAGAAAGATGCAAAACCACGTCTTATTAGATGGGTTTTACTATTGCAAGAATTTGACATTGAGATTAAAGACAAAAAGGGAGTTGAAAACCTAGTCGCTGATCATCTATCAAGACTTAAGGATGAAAACGGTCTCATCGGTGAAACATCAGGCATTCGAGATGATTTCCCCGATGAACATCTCATGCAAGTACAAAGTGTCATAGCTCCATGGTATGCGGATATAGCCAATTACTTAGCTGCACATGTTGTGCCAGATGGATTGACTTCTCAGCAAAAGAAGAAATTCTTTTCAGAAGTTAAGAAATATTTTTGGGAAGATCCGTTCTTGTTCAAAACATGCGGCGATGGAATATTTAGGAGATGTGTTAGTGAGTTCGAATATGACTCTATTATGTTAGAATGTCATGCTAGCGCTTACGGAGGTCATAATAGCGTAAGCAAAACAGCAGCTAGAATACTTGAATGCGGATTCTTTTGGCCTACTCTGTTTAAAGATGTCCGTTCATTTATTATCCGCTGTGATAAGTGTCAAAGAACATGGAATATAGGAAGGAAAGATGAGATGCCTCTTACGAACATATTGGAAGTTGAAATCTTCGACGTATGGGGAATTGATTTCATGGGTCCTTTTCCTCCTTCTTTTGGCAAAAATTATATATTAGTAGCCGTAGATTATGTTTCAAAGTGGGTTGAAGCAATTGCAACCCCGACAAATCATCCTTTCCTATTTTATTCTTTTCATTCACCAAATTTCACAAACAAATCACTATGCCTAGACAAAAGAACGTTGCAAACAAAGCTAAGGCAACCGAGATCACTAGTTACGAGTTCAATATGGAGCACCATTTGATATTATGTCGGAAGCCGAAGGACGCAAATATCGCCGATTTTCTAATGTCCAAATAGATTTCGTCGACATGCTTTTTCTTGACACCGACACGGTAAACACACTTTCTTTTACCGAGCGTATTGATGAATTTCTTACCGTTCTTGGTTGGAAACGATTTGCTAGTATGCGTTTTCCTAGTCTTAAATCGTATATTATTGAGTTTTTGGTTACTCTAACCTATGACATGAAGAAAGGAGTTATCTCTTTTCATAGTGATGGAGTTCGTTATGATGTTGGGTATGCGGCCATGAACCGTTGGTTTGGTTTTCCTACTCGGAATTTTTATTCCAAGCCAAAGCCTTTTGATTCACACTCGGTTTGGAATACTTTAACCGGTTTAGATGTTTTTAGTCCAAAGAATACATCTAGTAAATTGTTGAAGGATGATTGTATATTCTTCTTTCACAAGTTTTTATCATTCTCCTTATTTGGTCGGGTTGAAAGTTCAAAAGTGCAAGTTCGTGATTTGGTTGTGTTTGATGCTATTTTTAAGGGTTTGACAATTGATAGTATTGAGATGATATTTACTAATTTAGTTCGAGCTTCCAAGTCCCGCAATAAGCAAGTGCCTATGGGTAATTTAATTACCAGCATTGTTTTGGGCGCTCGAGGTGAATTGGCGGATTATCAAAATATGCCTCATGTTGGTTTACCTTCATTGGATCTCACGGCACTACAAAGGGCCAATTTATTGAAGAAATTGGGACCACCCGCCTTTATCTCTTATGCGGATCGCACAAGACGTGTTTTTGCTACCATGGGTAGTGAAGCCTCGGGTTCTCAAGGTTTAGGTGCCCAAGATGATGATGAAGACGATGCAGAGGAGTTTGATGAAGAGGAAGAGGAGGAGGAGAATGTTGATGTTAATGCCACCGAGCAAGCAAATGTGGAACCAAATGAAGATGAACAAGTTGGTTGGCAGCGTGTTTTGACACAAACGAACGAGCATAACCGTCACATGAATTTGCGGTTAGATGAAGTCATTGCCAACAATGCCGAAATGAGTTCAAGGATCACTACGTTGAGTCGTGAGCACAAGTCTACTCGTCGCCGGTTGCTCTCTTTCTTCCGACGCTAAGGAGTTGAGACTACGCCTTCTCCACCACCTTCACCTTGATAGGTTTTATCGTTTCCTTCTTTAACTCATTTTCGTTATTATTACTATGTCTTGTTCAATTTGGTACAATTTTCTTTCTTATTTTGTTTGAATGTTATCATACTCTATTATCTTCAATTCTAATTCATATGGTTTATTTCGTATTATTTTTCGTGTTTTATCGCTTTTTGCACCAATGAGAACATGGTCCAAATTAAGTGTGGGAGGAGATATTTCATATATCATTTTATTTTTTCGTAAACATATAATTTTTGTTAAAGTATATATTTCATATGTTTCAAATAAATTCTACTTTTCAAATGATGCTTAACATATTTTAAGGTTATCGTTAATATTTTCATACGGGCAATATTTTTAACAAATATTTTTACAAATCTCCGATACGATTTTATCAAAAACGTCTCGAGTAAATGTATATAAGTAAAATTTCTTTAGTTTCAAATCTCTATTTTATATCATGAATTCATGATAAATATAAATCTTATTTTCAATTTTCAATTAGGTTTATAGGCATAAATCGAACTAACAAACTTTAGCTTTTTAGCTCGATATTATTTTTCGTCTTACATTAAAACCCAATTGAAGTTTTTAAGGAAACTTTAGCCATAATACATGTTGAATTTCAAGTCAATATAGGATGAATGTGCTATTTTTCTTTCCCAATTTTATTTTTGTAGTAATTTAATCAAGTAGTCGTATTCTTAACTTTTGACCACGATTGAGACCAACCTTATCACAATCGAGGTATGAAAGGGAAGAACATTAAGTACCGTTTACTTTTGGCCACGATTGCGACCACCCTTATCACGGTCGAGGTATGAAAGGAACGTTAGAAATTAAAGCTAAATTAAACGTGTTTAAAGTTTTAAGTAACGATTGCGTCTGTCACGACCCAACCCAGGCCATGACCGGCGCATAAATTAAATTAACTTTAATCTATGCTAGCCTTAATTCTGAACTAATAGAAATTCCAAAATTTACTAACAGAATATCAAACTCGTCTCAATTACATGAATAAACCTTAAAAGAATCAAATGTGCAAGTCTAAACCTCAATAATCAAAATTCTCCAAAGATAATATAAAGCTAATTTATTAGGCAATCTCCTTCAACATCAATCCAAGGGTTGCCTCACGAACATGGACCTTAATCTGAAAAGAAAGATTCAACGTGGTATGAGATTTTCGTCTATACGAGTGAAAACCTCAGTGAGTAGTAGCTATAACACACAACAGAAAGGCAACAGGCAGGCAAGCTGATACTTTTAAATTATGACAAATATAGTTCAAAATATAGTATTTCAAAATCAGTTAAACCAAATGGTCAATATAAGATAATCAATTCCAAAATGCTGACAATCAATTGTCAAACATAATACTGAAGCCTTTCAAAATATCAAATATTAGAATAATCAGAAAATAAGACAAAAGCTTTAAAACACATGGTACAGTGTAACAGAGTGGTGATACTGCACACCACCAGGGCCAGATAAATGGTAAGCGCGCTACCAATAACAGATACAGATAACAGATAATTGCCTTCACCGATCTTATGCATGGTTCTAATGCTGACACAACTGACGACAAACTGACAACTGACAACCTGACTCAAAGACAAATGCAAGGACCTAATGTTATGAAGATCGGTGAGAGGCCAGATAACAGATACAGATATACTGAGCACTTGTACCAGTTTGAAAACATATAGTATACATATATAAATCAGAAAATCATAACTGATTGAACGAATTATCATATTTCTAAAACAAATGTAATAACTATGATAAATCGCGTATCAGAAACTACAAATTATATCAAACCAGATTTTAATAAATTCATTGCACCTGATAATAAAACAAATCAATATAAAGGCATGTTCCCAGAATATACGCTCTAATACTAAGGATATTTAGTAAACACAAGGTTTAAGCTATACGTTTTTAGGAACGAAAATATACAGTCAAACGCTAATTTTTGATAAAACAGTTTCAAGTCCGATATTTCAATCAAATAGGATCATGTACTATAATTGCCACTCACCTGAGACTTGAAATAATGCTTCACCTAAGATCACGAATTCTTGTCGATTAACAATCCAAGGGAACTTCTGAACCTCCTATTGAACAAGAACGATGGAAAACCGAACGAATTAATCTAAACTCGAATAGGAACTAAACTATCACGGACACTAAATGTTAAGGAAAGAGGATTAATATGTACTTTCTAAAAGAAAGTTGAGTACCTATAAGCAAAATTTCTAATTGGGAAGCAAGGAACATCAGAGTTAAAAACGTAAAAATCAAAACAATTGGCATATATTAGAATATTATGCAATTGATATTGTACTGATTATATCCAAAAAAAATTAGGCGAAAGAAAATAAAGAGTGTGAAATGTGGTTTAGTTTTCACAATATATGTTTATCCAAAAAGTTCAATGGTCTCAAAAAAATATATAATATAATCAATGTTAAGGGTTCATGATGATAACAAGGACAAAAAAATAAGAATCATGAATAATTTGTCTCTGTTTCTACTGAGCAGAGGTGATTTGGGTAAAAAGAATTGCTAGCCCCACTTGGAATATCCCTTATAGCACAATGAATTTGAAGAATAAAATATTGGGTTAAGGAGATGAACTTACTGGGACCAATGATGAACAGCAGGTTGAATAAATTAAGAAAAACGATTTCGTCTTCGGCAGTAAAGGTGGGTTGACGGCGGCTCTTCAAGGAATTTAGGAGAAAACTGTTTTCTCTTAGAAGAAAGATAGGTTTTCAAAAACATATAATGACTTAAATTTAGGGATTTAAAATATAACTCTAATATAATTAAAATAACTATAACCACCTAATTAACTAATAGGTACTATAAAATTAATATATATATATATATATTTGACAAAACCAAGAGTACTATAAATCAAATACATATATATTATTTAGGTTAGGGTCATTACATTCTTCCCCCCTAAAGAAAAATTCGGTCCCCGAATTAAAATTATAAGGACACTAACCTGAAATATCGAAAAAATGAGGGTATCTAATTCGCATCTCGGATTCAGTCTCCCAAGTCGCTTCACTACTAGAGTGGTTTTGCCAAAGAACTTTAACTAAAGAAATTTCTTTTGAACGCAGCTTGCGAACTTGACTGTCTAAAATCTTTATAGGTTGCTCCTCATAAGACAGATCATCTCTAATTTGTATAGCTTGAGGTTGTAAGACATGGGACGCATCAGGAATGTATTTCCTAAGCATCGATATGTGGAATACCGGATGAACCTTAGAGAAATCAGGTGGAAGAGCTAAACGATATGCGACTGCACCAATCCTTTCAAGAATCTCAAACGGGCCTACATAACGCGGACTCAATTTTCCTTTCTTTCCAAAACGCATGATTCCTTTCATCGGAGAGACCTTTAGAAACACATGATCACCGATCTGAAATTCTACATTCTTGCGCCTCGGATCAACATAACTCTTTTGCCTACTCTGAGCTGTTAAGAGTCTATCACGAATAACACGAACTTTATCTGAAGTCAACTGTATCAACTCAGGTCTAGTGAGTCTCCTTTCTCCAACCTCATCCCAACAAATCGGCGACCGACACTTACGACCATACAAGGCTTCATAAGGCGCCATCTCAATGCTAGCTTGATAGCTATTGTTATAAGCAAACTCTACCAAAGGCAAATGATGATCCCAATTTTGACCAAAATCAAAGATACAAGCTCGAAGCATATCCTCTAAAGTCTGAATAGTCCTCTCTGACTGACCGTCGGTCTGAGGATGAAACGATGTGCTAAATTGGAGTCTTGTACCTAACGCTTCTTGAAATTTCTTCCAGAATCGAGAAGTAAATTGAGCACCACGATCTGACACGATAGAGACTGGAACTCCATGAAGTCTGACAATCTCATCAATGTATAACTGAGCAAGCTTAGAGAAATCATAGGTTGTCTTCACATGAAGAAAATGAGCTGACTTAGTTAAACGGTCGACTATCACCCAAATGGAATCGTACCCTCCCCTAGTACGAGGCAATCCTACCACAAAGTCCATAGCAATATTCTCCCACTTCCACTCAGGAATAGGTAATGGTTGGAGCAACCCAGACGGTCTCTGATGTTCTGCCTTGATTTGTTGACAAGTAAGGCATTTAGCAACAAAGTCTGCAACATCTCTCTTTATTCCACTCCACCAGTATAATTCTCTTAAATCTCTATACATCTTAGTGGAACCAGGATGAACTGTATAAGCCGAACAGTGTGCTTCCTCCAAACTTTCCCTTTTTAAATCATCAACACTAGGAACACACAGTCTAGTCCCATAACGAAGAACTCCATCATCACCAATCATGAAGTCTTGAACCTTACCCTGACAAACATCATCCTTAACTTTACACAATTGAGGATCTTCTTGTTGCGCTGCCTTGATTCTATCTAATAGAATAGGTCTAACACGAAAATGAGCTACTAACGCTTCAGATGTTGCCTCAAATTCTACTCCTTGGTCAATCAATTCATGAATGTCACCAATCAAAGGTCTCCTCACTACAGAAAGATGAGCTAGGCTACCCAGAGATTTCCTACTTAAAGCATCTGCTACAACATTTGCTTTTCCTGGATGGTACTGAATTGTGCAATCATAATCCTTGAGAAACTCTACCCATCTTCTCTGTCTCAAATTCAAATCACGCTGATCAAAGATGTATTTTAGACTTTTATGGTCAGTGAAAATCTCACATGCCTCCCCATACAAGTAATGTCTCCATATCTTTAGGGCAAAGATCACTGCTGCCATTTCTAAATCATGAGTTGGATAATTCTGTTCATGTTGCTTTAATTGGCGAGAAGCATATGCAATCACATGCCCATGTTGCATCAATACACATCCCAGACCAACCCTTGAAGCATCACAAAACACTGTGTAGCCCCCGGATCCAGATGGAAGGGCTAACACTGGTGCTGAAGTCAAACGAACTTTCAATTCTTCAAAACTCTTCTCACATGCTTCTGACCACTGAAACTTCACATTCTTTTGGGTTAACTTGGTTAAAGGAGAAGCTATTCGAGAAAAGTCTTGCACAAAACGTCGATAATAACCCACTAACCCAAGAAAACTTCGAATCTCCAACACTGAACTAGGCCTTGGCCAATGAAGAACAGCATTAACCTTCTTCTGATCAACACTCACCCCATCTTTGGATACTACGTGCCCTAAGAATGCGACACTATCCAACCAGAATTCACATTTTGAGAACTTAGCATACAACTGGTTCTCTCTTAAAGTCTGAAGAACAAGCCTCAGATGCTGCTCATGTTCTTCTTTACTTTTAGAATACACCAAAATGTCATCTATGAACACTATCACAAAACGACCAAGGAAGGGCTTCAACGCCCTATTCATTAGATCCATAAAAGCTGCAGGAGCATTAGTGAGACCAAAAGGCATCACCAGAAATTCATAGTGACCATACCTAGTCCTGAAAGATGTCTTAGGTATGTCAACATTTTTAACCCTCAACTGATGATAACCGGACCTCAGATCGATCTTAGAAAAGTACTTTGCACCCTGGAGCTGATCAAATAGATCATCGATTCGAGGAAGAGGGTATTTGTTACGTATTGTGACCTTGTTCAACTGTCGATAATCAATGCACAACCTCATTGACCCATCCTTCTTCTTCACAAACAACACAGGAGCACCCTAAGGAGAGACACTAGGGCGGATGAACCCTTTGTCAAGCAAGTCTTGTAATTGTTCCTTCAACTCCTTTAGTTCAGCAGGAGCCATTCGGTAAGGAGGCATAGATATGGGTCTTGTTTCGGGTGCTAAGTCAACACAGAAATCGATTACTCTCTCAGGTGGCAAACCTGTCAAATCTTTAGGAAAGACGTCAATAAACTCATTCACCACATCAACATTCTCCAACTCGATACCCTTGGCTTGAGTATCCTTAACATAAGCTAGAAACCCTTCACAGTTCTTATACAACAATCTTCTTGCAGTAATAGCAGAAATAAGACTATGAGGAGCCATGCTACGATCTCCTTGAAATTGAAATTCTATCTCCCCAGGAATTTTGAAAGTTACTAACTTGCTATAACAGTTTAAAGAGGCATGATATGAGGCGAACCAATCCATTCCCAAAAGCACATCAAAATCTAACATTTCAAGTAATACAAGATTAGCTAAGAGTTCCCTTTCCCCTACTTTTACTAAGCAATTCTTAAAAGTTAGATTTATGTCAAGGACATCTCCTATAGGCGTTGCCACAGATAACGGACAATCTAACATAGTGGGTGGTACACCAAATTTCATAGAAAAACAAGGAGAAACAAAGGAATGTGTAGCACCAGGATCAATCAAAACTCTAGCATCAAATGAACATACAGAAATGGTACCTGTCACCACTGCATTAGATGCCTGAGCATCATGCTGTGTCAGAGCAAAGGCTCTAGACTGACCTCGACCTGCTGTTGCATGATTAGGAGCTGAATTGGGACCTCGACCACCCTGACCTCGACCTCCTGAACTCTGGCCTCTACCACCATACTGAGAAGATGGCTGAGTACCGACAAAAGGAGCAGAAACTATATCCTGACCCACAGCTAGTGTTGTGTTACTGCTTGGGCAATCTTTTCTTCTATGTCCCACTTGACCACAACCAAAACAAGCCCCAGTTGCTCGATGGCATGGAGAGTTACCATGAAATTTACCGCAAAGCTGACAAGTAGGGAATGACGATCTAGAGGAACTTTGACTATTCTGACTACCAGTGGATTGAGCTCTCTGACCATATCTCTGATTATTCTTGGAGTATTGCCCTCCTTGGCCAGGTAAGGAATGGGACCCATGAGATACTGAATAGTTACTTCCCCTACTATGCTGACCACTCTGGTTGTCATATCGAGCATGTTTGTTCTGATCACGAGCCCTACGCTGATCATCAAACATCTCCATCTGCCTGGATCGATCCACCACTTCCTCAAAGCTAGACAATCATAAAGGAGCAATTCGGTCTAACAGTCTGTCCCGAAGTCCCCTCTCAAACCTCCTTGCCTTCCTCTCCTCAGTTGGAATAAGATGCTCACCGAAACGAGCAAGTCGAGTGAATTTCATTTCATATTCACTCACAGTCATACCACCCTGTTTCAGCACTTCAAACTCTAAAGCTTTAGCTTCCTTAACACTGGGAGGAAGGAACCTCTCTAAGAAAGAATCACGGAACTGTGGCCAAAGGAAAGCGTTATCAAGTCCATTCCCTCTCCTGGAAAGATACCAACTACGTGCCACTCCTTGTAACTGATTCCCTGCTAACAATACCATCCTAGCACTAGTGCATCCCAAGACCTCATAACATCTGTCCATAGCATCCAGAAAATCCATAGGATCTGTTACAGAATCCTCACCCGAAAACTTTGGAGGTTGTAACCTCAAGAAGTCACTGAGATCCTGGAATTGAGCTCTATCATTAGGTATAGCAGATCCTGTAGTTCTTGGTTGTCTGTTTTCCCCTACCACATTTGTTAGCCTTTCAACTGCTTGAAAGACCCCTTGCAATCCAGCAGCCAAATCAGTGTTAGATATTTGAGCAGGCTGAGAGGCTGAAGCTGTACGAGTGGGCTGAGATGACCCTCCAGCTGGTTGCAATATTGGTTCAGATGCTGGAGTTGCTCCTCCAATAGGGTGTGAAGCTCCCCCATCAAGCTGAGATGAATTCTCAACGGTCACCCTACTCCTAGTACTAACATTAACCGTATTCCTGCCTCTTCCTCTCCCTTTAGGAGGCATGATTACCTATCCATGCAGCAGAATTAGACACTTTAGCAAATAAGGTATTGAAAATGAGTAAATAGGAAGACCTAGATAGATATGCAAGATAAGGGATACGAACAGAACACGTGAATCCTATACAGTAAGTCTATAAGAACCTAAACCTGGCTCTGATACCACCTTTGTCACGACCCAACCCAGGCCATGACCGGTGCATAAATTAAATTAACTTTAATCTATGCTAGCCTTAATTCTGAACTAATAGAAATTCCAAAATTTACTAACAGAATATCAAACTCGTCTCAATTACATGAATAAACCTTAAAAGAATCAAATGTGCAAGTCTAAACCTCAATAATCAAAATTCTCCAAAGATAATATAAAGCTAATTTATTAGGCAATCTCCTTCAACATCAATCCAATGGTTACCTCACGAACATGGACCTTAATCTGAAAAGAAAGATTCAACGTGGTATGAGATTTTCGTCTATAAGAGCGAAAACCTCAGTGAGTAGTAGCTATAACACACAATAGAAAGGGAACAGGCAGGCAAACTGATACTTTTAAATTATGACAAATATAGTTCAAAATATAGTATTTCAAAATCAGTTAAACCAAATGGTCAATATAAGATAATCAATTCCAAAATGCTGACAATCAATTGTCAAACATAATACTGAAGCCTTTCAAAATATCAAATATTAGAATAATCAGAAAATAAGACAAAAGCTTTAAAACACATGGTACAGTGTAACAGAGTGGTGATACTACACACCACCAGAGCCAGATAAATGGTAAGCGCGCTACCAATAACAGATACAGATAACAGATAATTGCCTTCACCGATCTTATGCATGGTTCTAATGCTGACACAACTGACGACAAACTAACAACTGACAACCTGACTCAAAGACAAATGCAAGGACCTAATGTTATGAAGATCGGTGAGAGGCCAGATAACAGATACAGATATACTGAGCACTTGTACCAGTTTGAAAACATATAGTATACATATATAAATCAGAAAATCATAACTGATTGAACGAATTATCATATTTCTAAAACAAATGTAATAACTACGATAAATCGCGTATCAGAAACTACAAATCATATCAAACCAGATTTTAATAAATTCATTGCACCTGATAATAAAACAAATCAATATAAAGACATGTTCCCAGAATATACGCTCTAATACTAAGGATATTTAGTAAACACAAGGTTTAAGCTATACGTTTTTAGGAACGAAAATATACAGTCAAACGCTAATTTTTGATAAAACAGTTTCAAGTTCGATATTTCAATCAAATAGGATCATGTACTATAATTACCACTCACCTGAGACTTGAAATAATGCTTTACCTAAGATCACGAATTCTTGTCGATTAACAATCCAAGGGAACTTCTGAACCTCCTATTGAACAAGAACGATGGAAAACCGAACGAATTAATCTAAACTCGAATAGGAACTAAACTATCACGGACACTAAATGTTAAGGAAAGAGGATTAATATGTACTTTCTAAAAGAAAGTTGAGTACCTATAAGCAAAATTTCTAATTGGGAAGCAAGGAACATCAGAGTTAAAAACGTAAAAATCAAAACAATTGGCATATATTAGAATATTATGCAATTGATATTGTACTGATTATATCCAAAAAAAATTAGGCGAAAGAAAATAAAGAGTGTGAAATGTGGTTTAGTTTTCACAATATATGTTTATCCAAAAAGTTCAATGGTCTCAAAAAAATATATAATATAATCAATGTTAAGGGTTCATGATGATAACAAGGACAAAAAAATAAGAATCATGAATAATTTGTCTCTGTTTCTACTGAGCAGAGGTGATTTGGGTAAAAAGAATTGCTAGCCCCACTTGGAATATCCCTTATAGCACAATGAATTTGAAGAATAAAATATTGGGTTAAGGAGATGAACTTACTGGGACCAATGATGAACAGCAGGTTGAATAAATTAAGAAAAACGATTTCGTCTTCGGCAGTAAAGGTGGGTTGACGGCGGCTCTTCAAGGAATTTAGGAGAAAACTGTTTTCTCTTAGAAGAAAGATAGGTTTTCAAAAACATATAATGACTTAAATTTAGGGATTTAAAATATAACTCTAATATAATTAAAATAACTATAACCACCTAATTAACTAATAGGTACTATAAAATTAATATATATATATATATTTGACAAAACCAAAAGTACTATAAATCAAATACATATATATTATTTAGGTTAGGGTCATTACAGCGTCCACCCATGGCATGGTCGGTACCTCTTAAACGAACACGAAAGCAAATAAAATGCGTATAAAGTTACGATCGAGACCACCCTTATCTTGGGCGTAACTAAAGCAAATATATTAAACATAAGTCCTTAATAAATCTATATTTGTAATAGTTTAGGTTTGGGAAAGGAAATTTTGTGCTTAGAAATGCCTTGAGACGAAAGATTCGGAAACATGCGTGCTTACACCGTCCCGAATACTTCAATATAAAAATTGAAATACAAGACGAATGATATATCTCTTTTAAACAAGCTAGTTTGATACTTTGCGTATAAATTTACCATGAAAAGTTTATCTTTCGGTTTAACTAATTCAAAGAGGAATATATGGATATATGTTCTATTTATAAAGAGATTGATTAAAGAATAAATTCAGTGAAATTTTGCTCGGGACTAGCAAAAGCTTAAGTGTGGGAGTTTGTTAAGCCCAAAATATACCTAAAATATCATATATAAATACGTTAAATTTACATTGAAATCGAGTTAATTATATTCATTTGGAATACTTTTACGTCTTTATTTTCTTCTTTGATGCAAGGTACTTAATTATTTGGTTAAATCCAAATAGGAGCGAAAACGAAGCTAAAATGGAGCTAAAATGGAGGAAAAACCTTAAAAACGTACCAAGAATGCATATCAGTCAGAAGAACGCTCGAGAAGGACGAAAAGCAGTCGAGAGACAGGGAAAACATCTCTCTATCGCGACTGAGATTTTGAGAATCTCAGTCGCGACTTATGGAGGTCAGCTCGGGGGAAAAACGAAGTTCATACTCGTCCCTATACCCCCTGTCGCGACTGAGATTTTCAGAATCTCAGCCGCGACAGTGAACCCTTCTGCACACAAAACACATGTTTAAATCGGAAAAATGCGTCTGTTCGTTCGAATAAAAACAACCCTTCACCAGCGGACACGACCCGTCATTTACAACCCTTCAACAACTATAAATAAGTGATCCATTTCAGAAATCAAGGTTGGAAAAAGTTAGAGAAATTAGAGAAGAAAGTTGTTATGTCGAGTTTCTGACTCAGAAAAGAATCAGAAAGTTTAGATTTCATTTCTGTACAAACAATCGTGCTGTACACGAATTGTTATTAGATTAGTTATAAACAGTATTAGTTTAGTGTTTTCATTCTGGTAGTAGACGAGATCAGTCTCTATTCCAAAGATCCAGCGAGAAGAATTGACGGCTGAAGCGCATGAGGTTTGACGAACCTACGGAGTTTGAGAGAAAGATTGACGACCCGGATCTCAAAGTTTTCGTTACAATGCTATCCAAGTTTCTACTTCTCTGTTAACTTGTGAAAATTCACATTTCATTAATGATATACTTATTTATTCAATAAATTCTTACTGTTTGTTATTTTGATATTGTTCTGACAAAATGATTTTCAAAATGATAAATTGGTGTTTTTATTAAAACGTTCTATTCCATCTTATTCATATAAGAACTTTGTTGAACACTTGACAGATTTAGTTTTTATGGATGACATGATCGCTGATCGCGGCTTATCAGACATAAAATACTAGTTTGATTAAGGTAGAAATCACCTCAACATCAGGGGGATTTCTATGGTTCGAAGCCATTTAATTGAATAAATCGCTATATTGTTACATGTCCATAATCTTACAAAGTTAAAGTTGTTTTCTTTGCTTTATGAAAATAAGTTCTATTTTATTCCAATTGCGGAAGTATCTGTCTTGTAATCAAAACCACAAAGACGGAATGGTTCTCTAAACTCGATATAATCCTCCTATCTAATCCTAATTTACCCAAACCAATACAATTAATTAAACGATTTTCTTTTATTAAACCTAAACCCGTGACTAAACCGGATTAAATAAAGTTTTAGTTAAAAAGCGTTCCCTGTGGGTTCGATATCTTTTATTACTACAAGCGTATACCGTGCACTTGCGGAAATCGCTCAACAAGTTTTATAGGCACGGATCCCAAAAAAATTTTGGGCGTTGCCCGACGGGAGTTGGGAGACGCCCAACTTAAGTTGGGCGTCCACCCAACGGGCATTGGGTGTCCGCCCCACCCGACGACTGCCAGGCGATGCCCGACACGGCCGGGCGGTCACCGAACGGCCGTCGAGCGACGTTGACCGTGCATCGGACCGCGCCCGACGCTCGACGGGTGACGCCCCCTCTCCGACGAGCGACGTCCGACGCTTGGCACGCCGGACGGGCGCCCGATGTGCCGCGCACCGTGGTTTACGGGGCAAAGATCGCTGCTGGGAGCGTCATTTGTTACTCACCGGCCGACGCTCGGCCTCCGGGGCCTTATCGCTCACTGTCGTAATAGTGAACGTGCCCGACCTCACTCAAGAGACGCCGAATTTGTTAGCGGGGCTTTCAAGTGCTGGCTCTCCGGGCTTTTCTGTTTATTTTTAAATTTTCTAATTAATGGAATCAACCGACTTGGCCGTTTATCGTGGGTTTTCATCACAGGTCCTCCGACTCGGTGTCTACAGTTGCCCCTACTTTTCTATTTTGACAGTGATGTGTGTGTTTTTGAAAACATTTTCCGTGGACGCAACACATGCAATGGAAATATATTAAAGTAAAAGACACATATAGAGTTGGAGGAGGAATACCTGATCTCCGCGTCGCACCTCCATCCTTGTCTTCAGTCTTCACCTTGGCTATCCCGTCCTTGCCTTTGAATCGGCTGCCGGTGGATGCTTTTCTTGGGGACCCTAGTCTAAATCGACCACGGGTAGATGGCTCTTTCTAGCGACCCTAGTCATCGACCGCGGGTAAAAATGGCTCTCTCTAGCAACCTTGGTCATCGACCGTGGGTAAAACGGCTCAATAGCAACCTCGGTCATCGACCGTAGGTAAGATGGCTCAATAGGATTCCTTCCCTGCGGGGGGCGTCGTTGGGTTCGACGGGGGGAAGCTCCGATGCCAAAGTCAGTATAGGAATAAAGAATAAACTGTATTGACAAAGTAGGGTTTGAAAGTGAAAGTGTGTACCTCAATAGCTTGGGATGTAAGTTATTTATAGTCATGAAGTCGTAACTCTTAGTAACTAGAAAGTCTCCATTAATGCCTCATTAATGGTGGTTACGGATCTCCTTTTAGCTTGGCCGTTAGCTCATTAAAGAACCATTAACTGCCTTTATTGGGAATCGGCCCAACCGTTCGGCGGGCGGATCGAGGCATGATGGCGGGTCTCCCATAGTTTTGACTACGGACCTCGCGTGGCGGAGTCCAAGTGATACGCCATTCGGATGACTTCTTTGATACGCCATCGCCTCTCAGACCGCCCCAATACGCGGCCGTTTTTGGCAAATATACTCTTTGATTATTTCATTGTTCCCTTGTCAGGGGTTTGTCTGAGGCAAGTCGCGCCCTTGTAGAGATGCGTAGAAAACAGAAAGAGCTAGAGGCCCAAAAAGATACGCCAGTGGCGGATCCCCATAAGAGCTCTGGGAAGCATCCTGCTAATGACGTTGCGGATCCCCCTCTGCAGAAGAAGAAAAGATCCGTTGCTTCCGGTGGAGGAAAGTTACTGGCGGATGCCATTAGAGCTGAGAAGCCGCTAACGGAACTAGAGCAGGTATGTTCGCTTTACCGTCTTTCCTTTTCTTATCACGGATCCTAATTTTGGTCTTTTAATTCTTGCACAGGTGGTTAAGCCTGATTTGGGCGGGTACTGGCTCGCCAAGTACGGTCATAAAGGGTCCCTAAGGAATGAGTCGGTCATCAATGATCTGGACGAGGCCCTTGGTCAACTTGGCGAAGTGCATGAGAGCCAGAATAAGTTCTCCGGGTCAGCCCATGCCAAGATGAAAGAGTGATCTCTACGAGGAGATTTGTGTCTCACATCGCCTTTTGTTTTAACAGGCGTATACGCACATGCGTGCCATGGAGGCGGATCTTCTGCAAGGGGTGGCGGATAAGGCGACTATAAAGAGGCTGAGAAAGAGGTCGTCGTTGCCAATACAAATGCCGCTTCCGCCATTGCTCTTAACAAGAGCGAAGACGCAGAGATCCGCAATCTAAAGGAGAAGTTGGAAGAGATGGAGAAGGATGCTAAGAACCACGAGGATGCCTTGCTGAACGCGGAGATCTTGGCGGGAGAACGTGCCTATTATTACGGCGAATGGATCATGGCGTACATTAAGCTTTCCTACCCTGAGATTGATTTTGTGGACCCAGAGTACCTGGTCCCCGAGGTTGAAGATTGCCTAAAATATCGCAAGATCCCCAACGCTAAGGATTTCATCCGCGATCAAATTCGGAAGAAGCTGAGCGGATCAGCTGAGGAAACCAAACCTGTGGTGGATCTTGAAGCGGAGGACCTCGGTGAATCATCTCAAGGGGCGGGCGATAAGAGCGGTGATGTGATAGATTGTACGGTTGCTCAAGAAGGAACCATTACTGTAGAGAAGGAGATTCCTCTAGAAGGCGCATCTATTAAGAAAGATGCTAACGAGGATACTCCTGTTTGAATGTAATTTACGTACAATTTATTTTAATCCTTTTTTGCAACCATTTATCTTTACTTTACACTTTATATCTTTCAGCAAGTAATTTTAGGTTTTAGGATTTATCTTGTTGGTTCGAGGTAGGTGGCCAGCCATACCCCGGAGTGTGAGCCTTTTTGAAGGCTTGAAGCTTTTATTCATTTAGAGGAAGTTAAACTGCCTTAAGCGATCGATTTGCTTCCTATCTTTGAGGTGAATAGATCCGCCACTAGGACTTAGAACTCTTCTTTGGAAAGAGTGTGTGAGAGTGTAAAGATCTCACGTTTGAGAAATGTTCTAACTCTATCTCTGACGGTGATCAATTGTTTCCTATCTTTGAGGTGAATTGACCCGCCGCTGAGATTGTTCTCCTATCTTTGAGGAGAAAGTAGTCATGTCATGATAGCATTTATTCTATTTGTGGGAATGCGTTTTGTTGCCTTCCCCATTTTTGAATCTGAAATATTTATATTACTGCAAGAAAAGTACTTAAAGAAAGAATTTGCAAAATGAAAACTTCCTTTTATTAAACGGCGATTCACCTTATTACAACGAATTGGTCTCATGTGTGAGCCTCGTTAAAACCTTTAATAAGAAAAACCACGTGGGATAAAAACTTACTAAAGGAAAAAGAGTACTCAAGACCTTGGTTACATTTTATTCTCTGGCGAAATACTTGCGGAGGTTCTAAATATTCCACGTCCGTGGCAGAGTGTTCCCCTCCATATCTTGGATTTTGAAAGTGGCAGGTCCAATTTTGGTGACTATTTTGTATGGCCCCGTCCAGGTGATTCCCAATTTTCCTTTGCCTTCCAAGGATTGAATTTTGTCCGCCTTTCGGAGCACTAGGTCCCCTGGATTCAGATCCACGAGCTTGGCGTGTTTGTCGTGATAGGCTGCAATCCTCTGTTTGTAGGCGGCCATTCGTACATAAGCCTTCTCCCTTCTTGTTTCCAATTGGTCCAGACTTTCCCTTAATCTTTGGTCATTCCTTTCTTCACAGTAAAACAAGACTCTGTCGCTAGGGACCTGGATCTTGATAGGGATCACAACTTCTACACTATAGGTGAGGGCGAATGGTGATTCGCCAGTTGCAGTTCGAGGAGTGGTTCTTGTTGGAAATTAGGCTAAGGTATAGCAGCGGAAATATAAAAATTTTAACCTATTTCAATTTAACCACAAGATCCGTTAACCGTTATTTCATATAAAGAAGGATAAGAAGAAATACCTTTTAGAAGTTCTATCTACCGTTGCAAACGAAGTGCCCACAACTTCAAAAGAGATAGAAACTGTCTACCAAAATTCCCCTATCCGAAACAGACCTTCCAGACCTCCGAACGACAATCCTTTCGGTGGAAACGTGGAATAATATGTCTAGAAGCTCTTGTCCAAAAATCACGACGATCTGACGGTTCAATCTCCGGGAATCCGCGAAATCGTGAACTGACCTGATGTAGGATTAGTAAAACGAATTTCTCCCTTTTGTTTGTTTTTCTTCTTCGAGTTCCCAAACACGAAATAAAACACGGAAAGATTAATTTAGTA
Source organism: Euphorbia lathyris (assembly GCF_963576675.1). NCBI lineage: Eukaryota > Viridiplantae > Streptophyta > Magnoliopsida > Malpighiales > Euphorbiaceae > Euphorbia > Euphorbia lathyris. The sequence continues at coordinate 82,253,895 of NC_088917.1, read as the reverse complement.
TCAACCGTTGAATAGCGACCAAAGTAGATTGCCTCTAACTAATCAACACAAGATCAAGGATAAAAGAAATAGATGAAAATCAATTGATCAAACGAAGCCGTAGAGAAATCTCGTCCTCGAACTAGGGGTGTCGAATTTTCTCTCTCATGGACTAGGTGAATTTCGAAAATCACAAGTAGGGTATGGCTTGCTTGGATTTCGAAAATGTCAAGGGAAGGGGTATTTATAATCTCTTGTATCTAATCCCTAGTTAGATAGAATTAGGTTACTGAATAGGAATTCCATTCGGAATAGAATTCCTAATTATTATCTCACTATATATCTAATATATTAAGGATAATAATAATAACCTTATTGGATAATAATAGGAGTATATTAATCTAATTAAAACTCCTAACTTAATTATCTCTTAATTAATTTAATTCATATTCCTAATCTAATTATGATTAACAAAATCAAATTAATTATTCATGTATATCACTACATGAATTTCGACCCCCTTATGTCCATGGGCCTTATTGGGCTCAATTGGGCTTCTATCAATTATTAACATCTATCTCTCTTTTAGGTTCCAAGTCTTATGTGTGATCCATTAGGTTCTTATTGCTTCTACCCGTATGCAACGTTATTAAATTAATTTTCAAAGAATTATTTAATCTTTGCATAACGGAATGATGTACAGAGTATGTGATTAGCAAGTCCGTAATCATTCCCCCAGAGCTATAAGAAGACAGGTTGATTCTGTCGTTAACCTTCCCGTATTAGTTACAGTATAATTCGATCATTTATCAACTACATCCTTGAACTGAATCTTATGACTATGGGTGATGTCAAGTCACATATAGCGAGACGTTCATTTTACTTGTACAGGCCGAGTCAACTCAAAAAGATAGGTTAAGTGAAATCTGTATTTCTTACTCTTAAGCTATCACCTTGCAAGGATTTAGAGTCGAGTATTCCACAAGCGATCCATGGATGTAGCTCCCATTTATCGGGAGTGATAAATGCTCAATCCAATATATAATGACTCCGCAATTACTTCATGTGATACCCAACGTCTACTGTTCACACCCCAGAGTCATCTCTGTTAAGGATCGTGTTACACCAGAGTCAAAGCATCACATTCCGTAATCCAGAATACCAATTAATATTCCTTTAAGTCTGAGGATTAGTTATACCTATTAATACCAGTGAGATGAACAGGTGACAAGGATGAATCTACCCATCCTGTTATCTCAAATCGGATCCCCAATCCTAATGAACAACGTTTCATCGGATCTATGTAACTGTCCAGATATCTGTATATATGAAGCTTGTGAGATCAGCTTTCTGTCGGACAGAAGACATTGTTACATACAAGTCTCAACAGTGATATGTCAATCCCAAACATATCACTTGACTTGGGGTGGTTTTAAGTTTATCAGTTTACTATAAAGTTTTGTCTCACTTCATGCTTGTATGAACACTTTATAATCACTTTAAATAAACTTACGGATTTCCTTTTATTATACTTTATTTAGTGCTTAAAAAGGATTGCGTTTATATAGTTATAAAACATATATCTCATTAAACAAATGATATAAAGAACAATTCATTTACATTAAGTTTGTATCCTAGAACAATTGTCTATAGGACACTAAACCCAACATACTCCCACTTGGACTAAAGCCAATTGTTTCTAAAACTTATCCCAGTAGAAGTTAAATGACGATCATGTATTCTCTGGGTTAAAGGCTTTGTCAATGGATCTGCAACGTTGTCCTCTGTAGGTACTCTTTCTATTCTCACATCTCCTCTAGCCACAATCTCTCTAATGATGTGGTATCGCTTAAGGCAATGCTTGGATGCATTATGAGACCGTGGTTCCTTTGCTTGCGCAATGGCTCCATTGTTATCACAGTACAGTGTAATGGGATTGACAATGTCAGGCACCACACCTAGTTCTGTAATGAACTTTCTAATCCAAACCGCTTCCTTTACTGCTTCCGCAGCTGCGATATACTCTGACTCGGTCGTAGAGAAAGCTATGCTTCCCTGCTTGGAACTCTTCCAATTGACCGCGCCCCCATTCAAGATAAACAGGTATCCTGATTGGGATTTATAATCATTCTCATCTGTGAGATGACTTGCGTCTGAAAATCCTTCTATTTTCAGATCACCTTCTCCGTACACTAGGAACATATCTTTAGTTCTTCTCAAGTACTTAAGAATGTTCTTGACGGCAATCCAATGCTCGTCTCCCGGATTCCCTTGGTAATGACTCGTTACAGATAACGCGAACGCTGAAGGAAATTAAGGCTAAGGTATAGCAGCGGAAATATAAAAAATTTAGCCTACTTCCTTTTAACCATAGGATCCGTTAATCGTTATTTCATATAAAGAGGGATAAGAAAAAATACCTTTCGATGATCAATCTACCGTTGCAAACGAAGTGCCCACAACTTCAAAGGAGATGTAAACTGTTTACCAATCTGCCCCTATCCGAAACAGACCTTCCAGACCCCGAACGACAATCCCTTCGGTGGAAACGTGGAAGCATATGTCTAGAAGCTACTGTCCAAAAATCGCGACGATCAGACAGTTCAATCTCCGGGAATCCTCGAAATAGTGAACTGACCCGATGTAGGCGAAGAAAAACGAATTTATCCCTTTTAATTGTTTTTCCTTCTTTCGTGAACACGGTGAGATTAAGTTAGAATCAACCCTTATGAGATGCAACCAAAATAGATTGCCTCTAATAAACCAACATAAGATCAAAGAGAAAGAGGGATGAATAAGATTAATCAATCGATGGAATGCCGTATGAATTCTTGTTCACGAACTTGGGAATAGAATTCTTTTCTCTCTCTAAAATAGCAATTTCGAAAATCACCTATACGGGAGGGATTGGCTTAGTCGAAATTCCTTAGGGGAGGGGTATATATATTAGCTTGTATCTAAACCCTAGTTAGATAGGAATAGGTTACTTAATAGGAATCCAATTCGGAAAAGGATTCGTAATTATTATCTCACTATATATCTAATATATTTAGGATAATAATAAATAACCTAATTGGATAATAATAGGAGAATATTAATCTAATTAAAACTCCTAATTATATTATCTCTTAATTAATTTAATTCATAATCCTAATCTAATTAGGATTAATGAAATAAAATTAATTCCTTACTAACATATATAAATTTCGACCCCCTCCTAGTATTTGGGCCTTACTGGGCTTAATTGGGCTTCCATCTATTAATCATATCCATCTCTCTTTTGGTTCCAAGTCTTATGTGTGATCCATTAGGTCCTTACTACTTCTGGCCGTATGCAACCTATTAAATTAATTTCTTCAAGAATTATATTTAATCCCTTGCATAACGGAATGATGTACAGAGTATGTTATTGGCAAGTCCGTAATCATTCCCCCAGAGTCCGTTAAGAAGACAAGTTGATTCTGTCGTTAACCCTTCCGTATTAGTTACGGTATAATACGATCCTTTATCAACTACATCCTTGAACTGAATCTTATGACTATGGGTAATGTCAAGTCACATATAGTGAGACGTTCGTTTTACTTGTTATTGGCCGAGTCAACTCAAAAAAGATAGGTTAAGTGAAATCCGAATTTCTACTCTTAAGCTATCACCTTGCAAGGGTTTAGAATCGAGTCTTCCACAAGCGATCCTTGGATGTATCTCCCATTAATCGGGAGTGATAAATGCTCAATCCAATGTATAACTACCCTGGAATTACTTCCTGTGACACCCAACCTTTGCAGTTCACACCCCAGAGTCATCTCTGTTAAGGATCGTGGGACCACAGGATCAAAGTCTCACATTCAGTAATTCAGGATGACCAATTAACATTCCTTTGAGTCTGAGGATTAGTTATACCTATTAATACCAATGAGATGAACAGTTGACAAGGATGAATCTACCCATCCTGTTATCTCAAGTCGGATCCCCAATCCTAATGAACAACGTTTCACCGGATCTATGTAACTGTCCAGATATCTATATATGTGAAGCTTGTGAGATCAGCTTTTTGTCGGACAGAAGACATTGTTACATACAAGTCTCAACTGTGATATATCAATCCTAAATATATCACTTGACTTGGGGTGGTTTTAAGTTTATTAGTTTATTATAGAGTTTTGTCTCACTTCATGCTTGTATGAACACTTTATAATCACTTTAAACAAACTTACGGATTTCCTTTTATTAGACTTTATTTAGTGCTTAAAAGGGATTGCCTTTATATAGTTATAAAACATATATCTCATTAAAACAAATGATATAAAGAACAATTCATTTACAATAAGTTTGTATCATGCAACAATTGACTATAGGACACAAAACCCCAACATACTCCCACTTGGACTAAAGCCAATTGTTTCTAAAACTTATCCCAGTAGAAGTTAAATGACGATCATGTACTTTCTGGGTTAAAGGCTTTGTTAACGGATCTGCAACGTTGTCCTCTGTAGGTACTCTTTCTATTCTCACATCTCCTCTAGCCACAATCTCTCTAATGATGTGGTATCGCTTTAAGTAGTGCTTGAATGCATTATGAGACCGTGGTTCCTTTGCTTGCGCAATGGCTCCATTGTTATCACAGTACAGAGTAATGGGATTAACAATGTCAGGCACCACACCTAGTTCTGTAATGAACTTTCTAATCCAAACAGCTTCCTTTGCTGCTTCCGCAGCAGCGATGTACTCTGACTCGGTCGTAGAGAAAGCTACGCTTCCCTGCTTGGAACTTTTCCAACTGACCGCGCCCCCATTTAGGATAAACAGGTATCCTGATTGGGATTTAAAATCATTCTCATCTATGAGATGACTAGCGTCTGAAAATCCTTGTATTTTCAGATCTCCTTCTCCGTACACTAGAAACATATCTTTAGTTCTTCTCAAGTACTTAAGAATGTTCTTGACGGAAATCCAGTGCTCGTCTCCCGGATTCCCTTGGTAACGACTCGTTACAGATAACGCGAACGCTACGTCGGGTCTAGTGCATAGCATAGCATACATAATCGAACCGATCGCGCTGGCGTATGGGACTACAGCCATGCGTCGTTTGTCATCATCAGTTTTAGGACATTGATGATTGTTTAACTTTACTCCATGTACCATGGGTAAGTTACCTCGTTTCGATTCAAGCATGCTAAATCGATTGGATCTATAAGCCCATCTGAATGTAGCTTTAGCATGCGTCTCTTGTTTATATGGCCTAAACGACAATGCCACAAGTAAGTTGAATTATCTAGCTTATGTCTTTTGGTATCAATTGCAAAAATAGGAGTTTTATCATCTAACACATAAATCCCATTTTGTGATATTCCTGAAAAATAAAAGATCGAATCTTTATAAAAATTGCAACTATTGTTCTTTATTGAAATATGAAAACCGTCGTCAATGAGACGGCTAATAGAAATAATGTTACGAGACATCTCAGGAACGTATAAACAATTCCTTAATTCTATTACAAGCCCAGAGGGCAAAAGTAAAACATAATCTCCAATTGCGAGGGCGGCAACTCTTGCTCCATTTCCCACTCGCAAGTTTATGCTTCCTTTCTTTAGTTCCTTAGTCTATTTTAGCTCCTGCATATTTGTACAAATATGGGATCCACATCCGGTATCAAGTACCCAAGATTCAGATAATGAAACCGTATTTATTTCAATATAGAACATACCAGATGAAGAAGCACCGCCTTTTCCCTTCTTGAGGGTGGCTAGATACTCCTTGCAGTTTCTCTTCCAATGCCCGTCTTTACCACAGAAGTGGCACTCTCCTTTGGGCTTCTTAACTTCCTTTCCCTTGGACACATCTTTCTTACCTTTCTTGGGATGTTTAGAATTGGGAAATTTCCCTTTTCTTTTCCTCGATCCCTCGATTACAAGAGCCGGTATGGCCTTGTCTTTCTTCATATTGGGCTCAACTGATTTGAGCATGTTTGCAAGCTCTTCAAGAGAGGTTTGCAAGTCATTCATTTGGTAGTTCATGATGAACTGTGAATAACTCTCTGGGAAGGACTGAAGAACCAAATCGGTACTTAATTCGTTGTCCATCACAAATCCAATACTAGAAAGTTTGGTAATATAGCCTATCATCTTGACACAATGTGTCATGACAGATGTGCCCTCTTGCATCCTGCAACGATATAACAGTTTTGATATCTTGTAGCGTTCGCACCTGGTTTGTTTCCCAAACAATTCCTTTAGGTGCATGATGATGGAATAGGCATTCATCTCCTCATGTTGCCTTTGTAATTCCGATGTCATCGATGCAAGTATGATGCAAGCGGCATGATCATCATCAGCCTTGTGCTTCTGATAAGCATCAATTTCCTCGATGGGAGCATCATCTTCAGGGACAGGGGGTATCGATGTATCAAGTACATACCCAATTTTATCGAACTTCAAAACAATTTTGAGGTTGCGATACCAGTCGGTGAAGTTTGAACTATTCAACTTGTTATCGGTAAATGTTTTGCAGATTGGTGTTAGTCATGATTTTAAGAGTGTGTGTTTAAACAAAACCCGAGAGTGAGAAAGAGTAAACGTATGTCATTCATTTGCTTTAAAGTTTAACAATCTAAAATTATAGGCCTTTTAATTTATTTCAGATTGCTCCCACTATTTTGCCAAATTAATAACCCTCCATATTAATTCGAAGAATTTCACAAATCCTTTAGTGAGCTAGGATCCTAACTCCTGAGATTTCGCCTTGAGTTTACTCAACAAGCTAGTCTCATTCATTAGGTAGATTCATATAATCAATCACATCTCTAATGTGATTCCTAGGTTATTGGGTTACTAACCACATTAGTAACTAATATGCTATTCATATTAATCCCAACCGTTTTGCCCATTAGTTTATGACAACATGAGTTTACTCATCCAATTATCATAATCTAATTTAAGTATTACCCCATATTCATGAAAAATAATTTTCGATAATTCAGGTGTTACCATAAGACTCCGAGCTTGAGTTTACTCAACAACCCAAAGGCCCCCAGTACTGCCGGCTGAATTATAATATTAGGGAGGGGCAACCGATTTTAATAACTTACTTATTTACTTAACTTTTTAATGAGGGATTTTATTTAAGTCTCATAATCTAACTTAGTCTTGATTTGCTTTAGCATACATCAGACATACATACATTCACATACATTGGCGTTATGGACATATCATCTAAATTATTCCGTCGAGCCAGAGACGGAATAAAAGGCCAAACCTAAGGAAATACTAACTATTACATATTTCTCTTTAGGTCCCCCGTCTTCTCCTTGGCGCCTTGAAATTACATATTAATTTCTATACTACTATAAGAAAACTTCAATTGAATTGAAGGGAATCAGATGAGAGGAGAAATTACAATAGATAGTAGAAAGGCAGGACGCGCAGGCCCTATTTCAAAAATACCAAAAGACTAAAAGATGGTCCAAATATGTCCATAACTCCAAACATGCATAGACTCAATTAAATAAATTTAATTGGTTGATTACATAACCGGCTTATGTAATATTTAGGTTAATCACATTAACTCGTCAAATTAACTTTCATCCAATTTTACTTCTAATCGTTTTGTATCTTTATATTAATCATTAGATTAATATAACCATATAAAACGTTGATTATACTCGTCCCATTTATTTTGATTTTAATTCATTTAACACTTTGATTTACATATTGGTAAAAACAAACATTTAAACGAATTATTCATTCGATAATCAAAACAGAAAACTATTAATTTCTGAAAACATTCTAAAACAATTTTAAAACGGTTTTCAGAAATAGGATAATCTACAATAGATTTTCATTTTATCATTTAGAATTAATAAAACTAATTTTATCAACCTAACTATAAAACTAATAGATTTTGTTATAATGATTATCAACCGAAATAATTAAGCACATAAGCATAATCAGTTTTAATTAACAATTAATCAAAACTTTATTTATCTTTAGAATTAATCAATCAATACTATTTGTCAATTAATCCTAACCATAAATATTTATTCAATCCTATTGAAAACTTCTATATTTTCATATATGAAATAACGGATTTAACGATGGCTCTGATACCACTGAAGGAAATTAAGGCTAAGGTATAGCAGCGGAAATATAAAATTTTTAGCCTACTTCCTTTTAACCATAGGATCCATTAATCGTTATTTCATATAAAGAGGGATAAGAAGAAATACCTTTCGATGATCAATCTACCGTTGCAAACGAAGTGCCCACAACTTCAAAGGAGATGTAAACTGTTTACCAATCTGCCCCTATCCGAAACAGACCTTCCAGACCTCCAAACGACAATCCCTTCGGTGGAAACGTGGCAGAATATGTCTAGAAGCTACTGTCCAAACATCGCGACGATCCGACGGTTCAATCTCCGGAAATCCTCGAAATCGTGAACTGACCTGATGTAGGCGAAGAAAAACGAATTTCTCCCTTTTAATTGTTTTTCATTCTTTCGTGAACACGGTGAGATTAAGTTAGAATCAACCCTTATGAGATGCAACCAAAATAGATTGCCTCTCATAAACCAACACAAGATCAAAGAGAAAGAGGGATGAATAAGATTAATCAATCGATGGAATGCCGTATGAATTCTTGTTCACGAACTTGGGAATAGAATTCTTTTCTCTCTCTAAAATAGCAATTTCGAAAATCACCTATAGGGGAGGGATTGGCTTAGTCGAAATTCCTTAGGGGATGGGTATATATATTAGCTTGTATCTAAACCCTAGTTAGATAGGAATAGGTTACTTAATAGGAATCCAATTCGGAAAAGGATTCGTAATTATTATCTCACTATATATCTAATATATTTAGGATAATAATAAATAACCTAATTGGATAATAATAGGAGAATATTAATCTAATTAAAACTCCTAATTATATTATCTCTTAATTAATTTAATTCATAATCCTAATCTAATTAGGATTAATGAAATAAAATTAATTCCTTACTAACATATATAAATTTCGACCCCCTCCTAGTATTTGGGCCTTACTGGGCTTAATTGGGCTTCCATCTATTAATCATATCCATCTCTCTTTTGGTTCCAAGTCTTATGTGTGATCCATTAGGTCCTTACTACTTTTGGTCGTATGCAACCTATTAAATTAATTTCTTCAAGAATTATATTTAATCCCTTGCATAACGGAATGATGTACAGAGTATGTTATTGGCAAGTCCGTAATCATTCCCCCAGAGTCCGTTAAGAAGACAGGTTGATTCTGTCGTTAACCCTTCCGTATTAGTTACGGTATAATACGATCCTTTATCAACTACATCCTTGAACTGAATCTTATGACTATGGGTAATGTCAAGTCACATATAGCGAGACGTTCGTTTTACTTGTTATTGGCCGAGTCAACTCAAAAAAGATAGGTTAAGTGAAATCTGAATTTCTACTCTTAAGCTATCACCTTGCAAGGGTTTAGAGTCGAGTCTTCCACAAGCGATCCTTGGATGTATCTCCCATTAATCGGGAGTGATAAATGCTCAATCCAATGTATAACTACCCTGGAATTACTTCCTGTGACACCCAACCTTTGCAGTTCACACCCCAGAGTCATCTCTGTTAAGGATCGTGGGACCACAGGATCAAAGTCTCACATTCAGTAATTCAGGATGACCAATTAACATTCCTTTGAGTCTGAGGATTAGTTATACCTATTAATACCAATGAGATGAACAGTTGATAAGGATGAATCTACCCATCCTGTTATCTCAAGTCGGATCCCCAATCCTAATGAACAACGTTTTACCGGATCTATGTAACTGTCCAGATATCTATATATGTGAAGCTTGTGAGATCAGCTTTCTGTCGGACAGAAGACATTGTTACATACAAGTCTCAACTGTGATATATCAATCCTAAATATATCACTTGACTTGGGGTGGTTTTAAGTTTATTAGTTTATTATAAAGTTTTGTCTCACTTCATGCTTGTATGAACACTTTATAATCACTTTAAACAAACTTACGGATTTCCTTTTATTAGACTTTATTTAGTGCTTAAAAGGGATTGCCTTTATATAGTTATAAAACATATATCTCATTAAAACAAATGATATAAAGAACAATTCATTTACAATAAGTTTGTATCCTGCAACAATTGACTATAGGACACAAAACCCCAACAAACGCTACGTCAGGTCTAGTGCATAGCATAGCATACATAATCGAACCGATTGCGCTGGCGTACGGGACTACAGCCATGCGTCGTTTATCATTATCGGTTTTAGGACATTGATGATTGTTTAACTTTACTCCATGTAACATGGGTAAGTTACCTCGTTTCGATTCAAGCATGCTAAACCGATTTAGCACCTTTTCAATGTATGTAGCCTGTGAAAGACCAAGCAGTCTTCTCGATCTATCTCTATAGATCTTTATACCAAGTATATAAGCTGCTTCACCAAGGTCTTTCATTGAGAAGTTACCAAATAACCATACTTTCACTGACTGTAAGAGAGCAACGTCGTTTCCCATTAATAATATATCGTCCACATATAGTATGAGAAATGCTATAGAGCTCCCACTTGCTTTCTTGTAAATGCAAGCTTCTTCGCAATTTTGTTCAAAACCAAATTGTCTTATGGTTTCGTCAAAACGCTTATTCCAGCTTCTAGATGCTTGCTTGAGTCCATAAATGGATCTCTGAAGTTTGCAAACTTTATTTGCATCCTTCGATATGAAACCTTCAGGCTGCATCATATATACATCCTCAAGCAGGTTTCCGTTTAGGAAAGCTGTTTTTGTTGAAACACCTTTCCACATAATTTTGATTTGACAAAATTGTTTAAGTATAAATTAAAATACATATTCTAAACACACTAAGTTTAAATGCTTTGATTTATTCTACTAATGTGTTTGTTCAATGTTGAGTTATAAATGTTATAAGTATTGGAAGGCCCAAGCCCAATACGGAAGCCAAGGCCCAAGTCAAACAACTCAGTACACTCGGCCCACATATGTCAAAACGTTGCCGTTTTGATGCAAAATGCAACTCAGCAAACGGAAGGATCTAGAAGACCTTCGGGAACAACTTCAAAGTGAAGCTGCTGAGTAGTCTCGACAAAGCGTACAAGACAGCAGCTGGCAAAAGAAAACTTCCAGACAAAGTGTTTCCTCTTTTGGCAAAGTTCAGACGACACAGTATGCTGTCTAGTTGACTTTACCATAAAAGGAGAGACCATCTGCTGAGCTGACCGAGGACAGAAGATACACGATTCTGATTGGCCGAGAGCTCTATGCAAGTCAGGATGACAACGACATATAGCCGTTTCCCTCCAACGGTTATTTCGAAATTCGAAATGACCGAATGCCCAGACGTCTCTATAAATAGTGCCATCAGAAGCTTCACAACATACAGAACTTGATCAAGCCATTACGCTGACCAAATCTCTACAAGTTCTGCAGGCCAAGAAGCAAAGCAAATTTCTTACACTACAATTTTCTCATCTGTGTAAAAGTCTAGAGTGATTGTAAAATCGTCTAAAGTGTCTTAGCACATCTTTGTATTAGGACAAAACACTTATCATTTCTAGAGATAGAAAGGAGAGGCTGAGTACTCGGTTTTAAGTACTCAGTGGAGAGATTAGGATTGAGTAGAAGTATAGAGGAAGGTACTCTTGTCATACTCAATTGCTGATATTGTAAAAGGTTTGAGGCTCTACCTTTAAAGAGCTCAGTAGAGGATTTGAAATCTCGGAAGTATTCCGGGGACAGGACGTAGGCTTAGAAGAAGCCGAACCTGGATAAATCTGCTGAGTGAAGTATTTCTTACCTTAACTCCTTATTTATATTGCTTGCTTTAAATAATCAAAACTGACCAAGTGAATAGGTCAAGTTGAGTTGTGCGCTTTGAACGTCTGAGCTCAGGAATAGACTCTAAGTGCTATCTCCTGACTCAAGCTAAGAAACTGACCTAGTCACCTGTTGACTAAGCTATCATCTTACTGTTTACCCAGCGCTGCTGTTCAAACCTTTTTCTTTAGAAAAAGAAGTCTGCCTAAATTGTAAAAAGTTTAAATAGTTCCTAACCCCCCCTTGGAACTATACTTGCAATTAAACAAAGGACCAACAGTTTTCACATCCATTTGCCAAATCTCATAATCGTAGTGAGCGGCAATTGCAAGCATGATTCTGATTGATTTGGACATAGCCACATGAGAGAAAGTTTCGTCATAATCAATTCCTTGCTTCTGACGATATCCTTTCGCTACTAACCTAGCTTTGTAGGTTCTAACCTTTCCATCCATGTCTGTCTTCTTTTTGAAGATCCACCTGCACCCAATGGGTATTATCCCTTCGGGTGGATCAACCAAAGTCCACACTTGGTTAGTATACATGGAATCCATTTCAGAATCCATGGCCTCAAGCCATGCTTTAGAATCTGGACTAGTAAGAGCCTCTTCGTAGTTTTCGGGTTCGTCGTCTAACACGGGAACCTTATTATCATCTCCCACTAGAAAACCATATCTAACTGGGAGTTCACGAACTCTTTGTGATCTACGAATAGGTGGCACTGGAGTCTCATCTAATGGGACTCCTTCGGGTACCTCAACCGCCTCTGTTGTTTCAGTCGGTGTTTCTTCTTCTTGAACTTCGTCAAGTTCAATCATGCTTCCCTTTTGTGTTTCTTCGAGAAACTCTTTCTCTAAAAAGGTTGCGTGCTTGGATACGATTACTTTCTGATCATCTGGATGATAGAAGTAATATCCCATAGTTTCCTTAGGGTATCCAATGAAGAAACATTTATCAGATTTCGAATCTAGTTTGTCGGACGCAATGCGTTTGACAAAGGCTGAACAACCCCATACTCTCATAAATGAAAACACGGGTTTCCTACCAACGAACAATTCATATGGTGTGGAACTAGCGGATTTAGTTGGTACTCGATTTAGGGTGAAGAGGGCAGTTTCTAAGGCATAGCCCCAGAACGTCTTTGGAAGTAAGGTCATGCTCATCATGGATCGTACCATATCTAATAGGGTACGGTTTCTCCTCTCGGACACACCATTGTGTTGTGGTGTATAGGGAGGTGTCCATTGTGAGCATATCCCACATTCAGTTAGATAATTCAGAAAATCATCTGAAAGATATTCGCCACCTCGATCAGATCGAAGCGTCTTTATTTTCTTTCCTAATTGATTTTCTACTTCATTCTTGAAGCATTTGAATTTCTCAAAAGCTTCTGACTTGTGCTTCATCAAGTAGATGTAACCATATCGGGTATGGTCATCTATGAAGCTTATGAAGAATCTGAATCCTCCTCTTGCCTGGACTGACATAGGACCACATACATCTGAATGAATGAGTCCTAGAGTGTCTGATACACGCTCACCTTTATTGCTAAAGGGTGTCTTTGTCATTTTACCTTTTAAACATGATTCGCATGTTTCCAATGATTCGGGATCGATTGGATCTATAAGCCCATCTGAATGTAGCTTTAGCATGCGTCTCTTGTTTATATGGCCTAAACGACAATGCCACAAGTAAGTTGAATTATCTATCTTATGTCTTTTGGTATCAATTGCAAAAACAGGAATTTTGTCATCTAACACATAAATCCCATTTTGTGATATTCCTGAAAAATAAAAGATCGAATCTTTACAAAAATTGCAACTCTTGTCTTTTATTGAAATATGAAAAACCGTCGTCAACAAGACGGCTAATAGAAATAATATTTCTAGATATTCCTGGAATATCCTCAGGCTGCATCCGGTATCAAGTACCAAAAGATTCAGACTGTGAAATTTCAATATAAAACATACCAGATGTTGAAGTCCCAGCTTCTTCCCCTTTTGAGGAAGGCTAGGTACGCCAACAGTTTCTTTTCCAATGCCCGTCTTTACCACAGAAGTGGCACTCTCCTTTGGGCTTCTTCACTTCCTTTCCCTTAGCTTTGTAGGGCACGGCTTTCTTACCTTTCTTGGGATAATTAGGATTGGGATAGCTCCCTTTCCTTTTCTTTGATCCCTCAATGACAAGAGCCGGTATGGCTTTGTCTTTCTTCATATTGGGCTCAACTGACTTGAGCATATTTGCAAGCTCTTCAAGAGAGGTTTGCAAGTCATTCATCTGATAGTTCATAATGAACTGTGAATAACTTTCTGGGAGGGATTGAAGAATTATGTCTATACTTAATTCGTTATCCATCGCAAATCCAATACTAGAAAGTTTGGTAATGTAGCCAATCATCTTGACACAATGTGTCATAACAGATGTGCCCTCTTGCATCCTACAACGATATAACAACTTGGATATCTCGTAGCGTTCGCACCTGGTCTGTTTCCCAAACAATTCCTTTAGGTGCATGATGATGGAATAGGCATCCATTTCCTCATGTTGCCTTTGTAATTCCAGTGTCATCGATGCAAGTATGATGCATTCGGCATGATCATCATCAGCCTTGTGCTTCTGGTAAGCATCAATTTCCTCGATGGGAGCATCATCAGCAGGGATAGGGGGTATCGTTGTATCAAGTACATACCCTATCTTATTGAACTTCAAAACGATTTTGAGGTTGCGATACCAGTCGGTGAAGTTTGAACTGTTCAACTTGTTATCGGTAAGTATATTTTGCAGATTGGTGTTAGTCATGATTTTAAGAGTGTTTTAATTTAAAACTTGAGAGTGAGAAAGAGTAAACGTATGTTATTCATTTGCTTTAAAGTATATCAATCTAAAATTATAGGCCTTTTAGTTTATTTTAGATTGCTCCCACTATTTTGCCAAATTAATAGCCCTCCATATTAATTCGAAGAATTTCACAAATCCTTTAGTGAGCTAGGATCCTAACTCCTGAGATTTCGCCTTGAGTTTACTCAACAAGCTAGTCTCATTCATTAGGTAGATTCATATAATCAATCACATCTTTAATGTGATTCCTAGGTTATTGGGTTACTAACCACATTAGTAACTAATATGCTATTCATATTAATCCCAACCGTCTTGCCCATTAGTTTATGACAACATGAGTTTACTCATCCAATTATCATAATCTAATTTAAGTATTACCCCATATTCATGAAAAATGATTTTCGATAATTCAGGTGTTACCGAAA
The DNA here is from genome assembly GCF_963576675.1 of Euphorbia lathyris. Taxonomy (NCBI): domain Eukaryota; kingdom Viridiplantae; phylum Streptophyta; class Magnoliopsida; order Malpighiales; family Euphorbiaceae; genus Euphorbia; species Euphorbia lathyris. The sequence goes on along the minus strand of NC_088917.1, from coordinate 82,238,812 downwards.
GGACCCCGAGCTTGAGTTTACTCAACAACCCAAAGGCCCTCAGCACTGCCGGCTGAATTATAATATTAGGGAGGGGCAACCGATTTTAATAACTTGTTTATTTACTTAACTTTTTAATGAGGGATTTTTATTTTAGGTCTCATAATCTAACTTAGTCTTGATTTGCTTTAGCATACATCAGACACATACATTCACATACATTGGCGTTATGGACATATCATCTAAATTATTCCGTCGAGCCAGAGACGGAATAAAAGGGAAAACCTAAGGAAATACTAACGATTACATATTTCTCTTTAGGTCCTCCGTCTTCTCCATGGCGCCTTGAAATTACATATTAATTTCTATACTACTAAAGAAAACTTCAATTGAATTGAAGGGAATCAGATGAGAGGAGAAATTACAATAGATAGTAGAAAGGCAGGACTCGCAAGCCCTATTTCAAAAATACCAAAAGACTAAAGAGGGTCCAAATATGTCCATAACTCCAAACATGCATAGACTCAATTAAATAAATTTAATTGGTTGATTACATAACTATCTTATGTAATATTTATGTTAATCATATTAACTTATCAATTAAGCTTGATGTTATGGCGACGAAGGAATCCTAAGACTTCCCTTATGTCCTCAGTATGTTTCTCTATGGTGGTGCTTTTAATGATCATGTCATCCACATAAACCGAGAAGTTGTCACCTTTTCTTCCTTCGAATATTTTATTCATCATCCGATGATAAGTAGCTCCGGCATTCTTGAGCCCGAAGGGCATGACCTTAAAACAATAAGTCGCTTGGTGTGTTATGAAGGAGGTATTGACCCTGTCAGACGGTTCCATCGGGATCTGGTGAGAGCTAGATTTCACATCTGTGAACGAATACATTGCGTGCCCAGCGGTTCCATCGACTAGGATATCAATACAAGGTAGAGGGTAGTTGTCTTTGGGACAAGACTTGTTAAGATCCATGAAGTCGATACACATGCGGTATGATCCGCCTGCCTTCTTGACTAGGACCACATTCGCCAGCCATTGTGTATAAATAACTTCTTCAATGGCGTCCGCCTTCCTCAGTTTAGAGACCTCTTCCTCAATTACTTTCTGTCTCTCTGGACCATGGTTCCTTCGCTTTTGTGCTACAGGGACCGCATCTTCGGCGATATTGAGTTTATGGGTGATCACATCCGGACTGATTCCCGTGAGGATCTCATCTTTCCATGCGAACACACCCTCGGATTCGAGAAGAACCTTTGTGATGTCCTCCTTGACCTCTTCTTTTAACCCTCTGGTGATTCGTACCTGCTTGCCCTTTGCCATAAGGAACATTTCCGTATCTCCAAGGGCCGCCGTAATGAGTTCTTCATCATCATCATCATTAGACTGCGGGCGAATTGACAGGGATGCCGAATATGTCTCATGGGCAACTTTCTGGTTCCCTTTGATCATTACACCTCCCTTGGCAGTAGGGATGTACATCGTCAAATGGCGAATTGATATGAGAGTCGCCGCTTCTGAGATGAAAGGCCGCCCTAAGATGATATTGTATGCCAATTGATGGGTAAATTTCATCAATGGTGTACAACCTTTGTCCCATTTCACACTTTAGTGTACAACCTTCAATTTGTCTCACTAATATGTACGAACTTATAGGTGACCTCCCACTAAGATGTACAGCAGGTAAAAGTGACCGGTCAACCCGAAGTCAACGCGGCACATCAGCATTTTTCATTCAATTCATTAGTAAAAGTGGGACCCACAAATTATAAAAAAAATAATTTTATCATTTTCTCTATTTTACCCTTATTCCTCACTCTCTTCATCTTCTTTCTTATATTTCTTTCTCTCTCTTCAAATTTCTTTCTCTCTCACACTCATCTCTCTCTCCTTTATTTCTAGCATTTACAAAAAAAAAAAACTGGTTGAAACAAACTGTAAACAAAGATGTTCAAGATATAAATTAAGCTCATAACAGTTACTTCATCTTCAAGATGATTAAATCGTATTCCATAGGAGCCAATCAACCTCATCAATCTTATCAAACTGGCTCAAAATAAGGTTACCATATATGGATGTATAAGAGTTGGACCATTAATAAAAGATAGAAGATCATCAAACTCCATTTCTGGAACTAAGCACAAATTGAGTAAAAAAAGAAGCACCATATATCCCTAAGCTTCGAGCCACATCGAAAACCACGAATTCATTGGCGTTTGCTACTTTTTCACCGTCTTTAAAGCCATCGAATATGGTTTCGATGTTGATAGAATTGTGCTAAGGAGATTGATTTGGATATGGAAGTTGTGGAAATTACAACGATTTTTAGACCTTTTGAAACTAAAAGTTTTGAGAATTGGAGCATTGGGTTTATGTGGCCTTGAATTGGAAATGGGCATATTACATGAGCTAATGATGCTGCTCTTAGTTTTTCTTGTAAATGAAAATCTCTGTTTACAATTTGTTTGAACTATTAGAAGAGCTATTTCTTTTTGTAATGTTAGAAATAGAGAATGTTAGAGAGAAAAAGAAATTTGAAGAGAGATGTTAGAGAGAGAAAGAAATTTGAAGATGAAGAAAGAAATGTGAAGAGAGAGAAAGAAATATAAGGAAGAAGATGAAGAGAGTGAGGAATAGGGGTAAAATAGAGAAAATGATAAAATGATTTTTTTTATAATTTGTGGGTCCCACTTTTTAATGAATTGAATGAAAAATGCTGATGTGGCGCGTTGACTTCGGGTTGACCGGTCACTTTTACCTGTTGTACACCGTAGTGGGAGGTCACCTATAAGTTCGTACATATTAGTGAGACAAATTGAAGGTTGTACACCAAAGTGTGAAATGGGGCAAATGTTGTACATCATTGATGAAATTTACCCACCAATTGACCATCCATGATGGAGAACTCCAGATCTCCCATCCATACTTGGTCGTCATCTGCTAATTCGCATTCCAGTGTTACTTGGCCCTTTGTCTAGATTGTGTGACCCGTCACTCCCAGAATATCTACAATGGTAGTCTCAATTTGAATAGGGTCAACCTTGAGCTTGGCGAACGCACCCCTTGTGATGACATTACAAGAACTGCCAGTGTCTACCATCACTCTCTTCATTTCCCATCCTTCCACCATCATAGTAATGACAAGGGTGTTTGCATGTGGAGAGATAGCCGGACCAACGTCTGCAAAGGGACGGTTGAGTGACGCTCTATCTAAAGCAGTGGTCTTTGCTCTCTTCACCGTAGGCTGATATCCTAGTCCGCCAGCAATAACATTAATGACCCCCTTAGCCTTCTTCTTTGGCTCATCTCTGGGCTTATCGCCATCTCCCTTTCTATCATTCTGGATGAACCTGTCCAGCTTTCCTCTCTCAATAAGCCTCTCGATTTCTCTAGCCAACTCCCAACATACATCTGTATCATGGTTGTTCCTCCTGTGGTATTTGTAATAATTTTTGGGGTTTTTCCCCGTGTTGGTGTACTCCCCCCCTTTTGGTTCAGGGTATGAAATGCTCCGCTTATGCTGGCTGTTCTCTATTCACATCAGCACTTCGCTTTTGGAAGCGTTCAACGGTGTGAACGATGGCGTATATGCCGATTTGTTCCTGGAGCCTCTTCGCCTGTTCCGGGAGGATGAGTTAGGGAGGCTTTCTTTTTCCTTATCCCATCTCCGAGATTCACCCCTTCCTTTCTTGGGTGGAGATGCCGACTCTCTACGAATATCATCGACTTCCATGAAGTCTTTGCACCTGTCTATCAGCTCCGCCACATCCTGCGGTTTGTTTCTGATCAGGTCCTCCTTCAAGCTCTTACATGTTGTGTTTTTTACGAGCGCTTCCACTGCCATAGAGAGATCCACATCAACAATGCGGATACAAACTTATTGAACTTGTCAACATATTCCCTTAGAGGTTCATTTTCTTTTTGCTTTAACTCAAAGAGTTTTCGTGATTTAACCACTGGAGGGATACTTCTTGCGAATTTTGAACAGAATTCTCTACTCAATTGATCCCAGCTGTTTATCGACCCTGGGCGGAGAGATTGGAACCAGTAGGCTGGACCTGGTGATGAACATTCGGCATTGCACTGCTTCGCTTGCACGGTTAAGCCCGAGCAACATGCGGTACTTCCTCGCATGGGCTTCAGGATTATCCTCGCCAGAATAGGCTGGTATATTTGGATCTTAAATGCATATCCGTCTCCTCGGCCTCAATCCATGCGGCGAAGGGCGATTCTCGATTGGCGAATGTATTACGCCTGACATTCTCTTCATTCTGTCTACGTACCTCATCCCTGATCTGATCCGCCATAGAACCTCGACCCCTTCTAGGACGTCCTCTACTATGGGACCTGCTTCGCTGTGAAGATGAGGAGCTAGATTCTGACGAAGGGTCAGATGGTGACCTATCGCCGCCACGCCCTCTGGGTGGAGATCGTCCCCTTGGTGGAGATCGTCCCCGATTGCCTCCATTTGGCGGGGGATGTTGTACAACCTGGCGAGGTGAACCGGCCCGGTGCTCGTTTCCTCTTTGTTCGGGGGGTGGAGGTGACTTTCTGCGCCGAGGGGATTTAGTTTTGCGTCTACAATGAGAACGAGATCTAGATCATCCCTTCCTATGTGATCAAGTCCGTTTCTTACGCCTGTGATCATCACGTCTGCCTTCCGACTGATCCATTGCCGTATCATTCCGTCCTTGATTCGCCGCTGGCGGAGCTCGAGGTTCGCCAATGGTGATCTCTGGATTTGTTGTGTTTCTCCGGGAAAATTGGTCATTCCTTTGACTTCCCTCTGGCGGATCATGAAATAACGCTCGATTTAATGGCGGGTTACCATCGAGCCCCAGGTTGACAATTGTTGAATCTATGGGTTGAGAGAGAAAAAATGACGAGTCACGACGAGCATTAGGTCCCACATAGGCACTTGGCCACTGTGATAAGGTCGGCCTTGGCGGCGGACGACGATTAAGCGAGAAAGCGGTTCCTGTCGTTGCTCCACCTACATCTCGATTAGTCAGGAATGCTCTTAATCGACCTTCCATAATAGGTCCATGTTCTCTGCCTATGGTGCTTGCGCAAATATCCAAAAGGGTTTTTGGTGACATATTCCCTTCATCAAGTGTGTACCTCAATAGCTTGGGATGTAAGCTATTTATAGTCATGAAGTCGTAACTCCTAGTAACTAGAAAGTCTCCATTAATGCCTCATTAATGGTGGTTACGGATCTCCTTTAAGCTTGGCCGTTAGCTCATTAAAGAACCATTAACTGCCTTTATTGGGAATCGGCCCAACCGTTTGGCGGGCGGATCGAGGCATGATGGCGGGTCTCCCATAGTTTTGACTACGGACCTCGCGTGGCGGAGTCCAGGTGATACGCCATTCGGATGACTTCCTTGATATGTCATCGCCTCTCAGACCGCCCCAATACGCGGCCGTTGTTGGCAAATATCCTCTTTGATCCTTGGATAATATCTCGATGTTATCAATGTTAAAGAAAAAATATATTGTGGAAATAAGAAGGATAATTTTGTCAATAACAAAAAAAAACTATAAACCACTGTTTATTAAAACATCCAAAATGTTACAGTTTTCCGAAAAACTACTAAATATTGCGGATATATACGCCTAACCAAACGTTATATTTCTTACTGTGTGCAGTGAAATACTAAACTTACTCAATAAGCTGAAACAAACTCCCATTACTAACAATACCCTAAAAAGCATGATGATTATAATAATATTTTATATTTTCATGATACATTAATGAGTTTTCGAAATATTGATTTTTTGTTGCTATCTGTGATGTAATTGTACCAGGAATTCATACTGCCACACCATTTATATGCCACGTAGTGTACAGAGTTAAGTGGCTTTAATTCATTGTACAACACTATATGGCTCTTTTCAAAAATCAAGACCATGTTACTGAAAGTTTTTGAGTCCGAATTGATTTTCTATTAGATGTGAGTAGTTTAAAAGGCAAATTACAAAAAAAAACAAAAAAAAAAACACTTGTAGTTTGTCTTATTTGAAAATAGAAGTTCGTGGTTTAAAAGTTTACAAATAGAGATATGTGGTATATTTTTTTTATAAAATAAAGTATTTAAAATTGAACTTTTAAATAATTGATGACAATTAAGAGCATTTCTAAACTTTTTTCAATTACATTTATATATTGACAAAACATAGATCCCAAAATCAAATTACAACGGTGTAAAATGAACTTAAATATCAATTTAGTTCATAAACTGTAAGATTAGTAAAAAACGTTAAATTCCACCATATTATTTATTGTTTCGATTTAGGAAGTTGTTTTTTTCGGGGGTTATGTTTTGCTGATATGTAAAAATAATTTTTTTAAGATAAAAATGTCTTTCGTTGTAATCATAACTTAACTATGTAATTGTAAAACTTTGTTTTGTAAACTTTTAAACCATATACCTCTATTTACAAATTAGACAAACCACAAATATTTTTTTCATACGTTTGCCTAAGTTTAAATAGGCATAGTGGATACCCGAGAAGAGTTTATCACAACAGACTAATTCGAATAATAGTAATTAAATATTTATGGATATATAATATCTTATGGGCAAGAAACATCCTGAGGCCCCTGATCTTTCATTATTTGATACATTAAGCTCTCGATCTTTCATTTAGATACATTGAACCCCTGATCTTTCATTATTTGGTGTATTACGCCCTCGATCTTTCATTTAGACATATTGAGTCATTGATATTTCATATATGAGTATATTAGGCCCATCCGTAAATCAATTCATATATGAGTATGTTAAGCTCTTCTGTAACTCAGATCATAACAATTGTGTAACACACGCGTTAGTCATGTACATGACTAACGCGTGTGTTACACAATTGTTATGATCTGAGTTACAGAAGAGCTTAACATACTCATATATTTTTTACTTTCTCAACCACTCTTTAAGTGACACGTGTATAAAAGAAACCTATCGATTTTAGAGGTCACGTGGGAAAAAAGAAGAATGAATAAAATACAAGATCTAAACTAAAACATAAGTTCTTTCTGCCCATTCTACTCAACCTTCGAGATCAATGGCAGGCCAACAATCAAACTTCAATATTCAAGCTTGCAATGCTTGAGTGGACAGGGCCCTCAGGGATTAATCGGAGATTAGTCGGAATTAACCGGAGATTAATCGGATTTGTATTTTTGTATTTTTTATTTGTTAATCAACAAATTATTATATAAATTCAATTAAAATATGTATTATACTATAAAAAAAATAATAATATAGAAAAACATGTATATTTGTAACATATATCTTTAAAAATGTGCAAACATCAACATTTCAACAACAATATTATTGAAAAAACTTAAAATTGAATTATAATAAACCAAAAAACTAAATTCACAATGAAAAATGATATTGTTCATTGTCGCTTAGGCAGTACCTATGTGATCTAGGCGGCGTCAAGACAGCCTAGGCGGAGGCAAGATGGCTAAAAATCACCTAGGAGTCAATAAGACGTTTAGAGGGACTAATTGGAGAAAATCATGACGGATTCTCAATTTCGAGCGTCTAGGCGAGGCCTAGACGATCTAGACGGCCTTCATTTCGAACAGTGATACATAGTGTCACACAAACCTACCCGTAATGCTTGGGCAAATAAAAAACCGTAAAATAGACAATATACTTTCTTACACTCACGATATATATGTCTTCCAATATTTTTATTGTAAATTAGTTATGATATATACCACAATTTCCTACGCTTGTTTTTTTTTTTTTTTTTTGACAACTCTACGCTTGTTTATTAACAAATAAAATAAACTCCCGAACATTATTATTTCCAGAAATTACAAATGAAATAAAAATATGTGGAACTATCAACAAATTGCTGATTGATCCAATTAGAATATACACTAATTGATTAATAACATTAATGAATTAATATTGTAATTTAATTCCATATTTGACGAGACCAGGAATGTGAGAACCAACAACGAAATCATCCCAATTAACGGTAGTCGGATCAAAGTTAAATATTTCTGCCTCATTATTGGAACATGTTTCCCTCAATGCTTTTCTCAGGTATTCTGAATTCGTGTCATCAAAACTGTATCACAAACATAAAAAAAGTTAAATATTATTATATATAGAATTTTGATAAAGCATAATTGTATTAGTGATGATGTAATAAGGTTAATTAAGAATTCTTACATGCCCATTAAGTAGGTATAAGGTTTATAAAATTCAATGAATCTTGTGAGCAACCTTATCTTGAGACCAAGAGTCATATACATATCTTCGTATTTCTTTGAGAATCTGGATGCTAATTGCAATGCCTTGAAAGGCAAGAGATATTGAATAGCCAAGTACAAACGGTAGGCGGACATAGAGTTGATAAGAGTGAGATTGTGATACTGAATTGGTTTTCCATCTTTTTCGAATAATGGATTTGCAGAGAAGTACCGGTACATAAAGTCATCAATATTTGATAATGTAACTTGATTTCTCGATGATGATCCGCTTTGGTACACTATTTCTGTTGAATATTTCTTCTCTCTTGCTACCATTGCTACTATCATATTATTCACCACCATATCAGCAGGAATCTGCATGGATCATTAGATATTTATTTCAATTAATCATTAATTAGATTATACAAATATAATTAAGATTAACTAACCAGATCATAGACTGTCTCTGGATTGTAAACAAAGCATTCTAATCTCCCTTTTCCATAGGCAGCAATCACACTATCAATGGTTCTGTCATATTCAAATCAACAAAATATTATTCACATTCATTTGCGATTCATCAGTCATGATTCACAAAATAAGAATTTTGATTCACTAGTCGAATCTTGATTTAACAACTATAGTAGAACAATTCGAGTTACTTATTAAATCTTATCGTATATACAGGTCTCTATGAAGGAAGTTGTACTTACTTTGCACCTTCAATCCAACCAGGAAAAGGTTCTTTGTAAGTGCTAATGATCATAGATGGACGAATGATGAGAAGAGATAAATTGTCTTTTGAAGCTACTAAATGCATCTCTGACATTGCTTTTGAGAATACATATGTATTTGGCCATCCATGTAATTTTGCTCTATAATTAGTCAATAAGAACATACATAAATTATTATCTTAATCTCATAAATATCTCATAATATATAGGATAAATAATTATAAAGTCCTTATATTTTTACTTAACACGTTAGGAAGTCCATCATATTATTATAAGATCGTTAAGTCTTATCTTTATTAATTTTTGAATCCTTCCATTTGTTTTTGTAAATGAAAATCCAAAATTGCCACTAGTTATATACATAAAAAAAATTGTTTTAGTTCCATATTTAATCTAATTAGTTGTAATAAAGTTTTTGAACTACATATACACTGAAATTAATATACTTGAAAATATGTATTATTAATTTTCTTAAATTGTAATTATTTTTTTCTTTATTTTTAATATAATATCTTTAAACTAAACATTAAATATTCTTATAAATATTTTATAATTTTTTAAAAATCATATATTTTTTTCTTCGTTCGTAAAATTTATTAGAATTGTAAAAACTTTTTACAAAGATAGTCTTACTCCTATTTTAATAATTTTTGAAATATTTTTCATTCATTTTTTTAGTCAATCAATTTTACGTTATTAAATTCAAGTTTTATAATTGTATAAAAATTAATAAATCAATTACTTTATATTGGAGAGATTGTGATTATGTAAGAAAAAAGAGAAAAAAAAATATAAAACAGAAAAACAGATGTTTTATTATTAAAACATAAAGTAAATGGTAATTTTGGTATTTTAAAATTTATTTAGTATAGTTTGACAATTTACCTAAGCATAAGGACTGAGGAGTTAACAAAAACAAAAATTGATGGACTATATAATTATTTCTAAAAACAGAGAGACTAAGTAGTGTATTAGGTAAAAACACCGAGACCTTATAATTATTTACCCTAATATATATACTTAATTCATTAATAAATGATTACCTTTCAAGACCCAATTTTTTCATGGCTATTGCAGTTTCTTTCTGTGAAGCATTTTCAGATAGAAGTTGATCCAATTTTTCTTGTACCAATTTCTTTTCAACTTCAATATCTACTTTGTTACTTCCATTTTTTGATTTTCCTAATGATAATGGCTTCTCCAGTATTAATCCTCCATCCTCTCCACATACATAAGCTGCACAGAAAATATTTAATTAATTTTAATGGAACTTTAATTAATTCGAAGGTCAATTAACTAATCAAGGCATTTAATTAATCAATTAATTACCAGTAGAGACATGGACAAGCATCTTGACTTTGTGACATTTCTTTGCAAAGTTGATTACATTCAAAGCTCCAAATGTGTTGATGCCTAATGCAACATCATATCTTCAAAATCCCCCAAAACAAAATAGTTAGTTTTCATTAGTTATGAATTAATTAATGAGATAATTATAATTAAAATAATTATATACCTTTCATTGAAGTTGGTTGAGGCAGCACAGTTGACTACATAATCAACTTCTTTCAAGAGTTCATCATTCAAAGAAGAATCTTTGATTCCTAAATCTTCACAACTAATATCTCCAGCAACAGCTCTAACTTTTTCTGATATGAACGAATTCAGATTTTCACCATGTTTCTCTTTGAGAACCTTAAACAATTCCTTCTCTACCACCTGATTATATAATTAATTACATCAAAATTAATACTAATTTCAAGAAATTAAGAAATATTTAAAGCTATAGGGAGAGTAAATACATCTTGTTGTAAACGTTGCATAGCAGATTTAGCATCGGAAGCTCGTAAAAGAAGATACATTTTCTTCACATTTGGTTGAACTCTTAATATTTTCTCCACGAAAACTGCACCAAATTAATTAAAGAAAATCAATTAATTTCACTGCATATAAAAAAGGATTAAATTGAATGAAGAGAGAAAGTGAAAGGATTATATAGAATATAAATACATACTCTTAGCTAGATAACCAGTAGCACCAGTGACCAAAAAAGTTTTATTTTCAAGGAACTGAGTAATGCTTCCTAACTCAGCTGCCATTATAATCAATTTAATGGATTGAATAAAAAATAAAGTAATATTGTATAAATTGCTACAGATTTATGAATTCTGAAATTATTCGTTTGGAATTTGAGGTGTAAGTTGTGGAAATGAGAAGCAAGAGAAAGGTATATATATATAGGAGAGATTATGGATTAAACTAATAAAACTATTGGCCATCTTATATGAACGGTCAATTATTCCAATTAATTTCTCAAAGACATGACTTACTTACAGATATTATTATATTTTTTTTATTTTTGTGGAAAAGTATACTGTTTGATCAAAACCAAAACTGTACGTACAGATATTATTATATTTTTTTCTATCTTAATTATATTATCAACTTGTTTCATAAATTCAAATAAGTTCAAAATTATGTATTCTGCAGCAGTCAGTTTTAAAGTACTTTTATTATGTTCCAAAAATGTGTTCTATACAATATTGGATGAAGTTTCATAGAAGGAGTTCATCAACTCAATAACAATTAGTATATTAAGGAATTCATCATCAAATAAGTTCAAAATTTCTAGTCAAAGATGTTAGACATTATAATTATAATAAAAGATTATTTAATCAATAAAAATTAAATTGATTAGAGATTTAAATATGTATTTTTCTTTATATATATTATAGTAAGTTGGATATATAACATCTGATAATAGTGTAGAGAGAGAGGAGATAGGAGAGAGATAAATATAAGAAGAGAGAAAAAGATCATAGAGCAGAGTTTTGAATAAAAAAACAAAAGGTTAAAAACTTACAAATTTATCCAAAAAAAACTTGATTGGTCTCATAAAGTTACAAATTATTTCTATAGTCCCTTCAACTTGCTTAAAATGTTTAAATAAAACTAAAAATTGATGATCAGAAATATTGAATTGAAAAAGAAAAATACACAGAGTTCACAAAAAGTAAGGAAGAAGAAGAAAGAGTAAAGGTACATATAAATAACTACCTGCGTTACGGTTCTATAGTAGGTAATAGTACAAAAATAGTACATAAATTTATACAAAAATACTAACTACCCTTTATAACTAAATAATTGTAAACTAATTAATTCAATATCCCCCACAAGTATAAAGTTTTCAGTCCAGCCTAACAAACAAATTCTTAAAACTGAGGTCTGTATAAAGCTTTGATCATTAAGTCTGCTAGTTGCTGAGAAGTAGAAATAGATAACAAATGTACCACCTTGTTTGAACTTTCTCTCGAATGAAATGATAATTAAGCTCTATGTTCTTGGTCCTTTGATGAAAGATTGGATTGTTTACAATATGTACTGCAGATTGGTTGACACATAGATGCAGCTTGTTTGTGTTGAACATGTAGGTAATCGAGCATATAGAGAAATCATTGCACTTCATGAGTTGTTAGTCCTAGGATCTTATATTCTGCCTCACTCGAACTTCTGGCAACGATTGGTTGTTTTTTGCTTTTCCAGAAGATAAGAGACTCTCCTAAAAAAATTGCAAATTCTGTAACAGACCTCATTATAGTGGGATTTAAAACGATTTTCATTGGTCAGAGTATTACTCCAGAAGTACTGTAAAATTTCTCCCTCATTGTGTCTACACAGCTAGCTCGATTTTAGTCACTAAAGGCTTTCAGATGCTTGTATAGAAAAGACCTTGAGTTGGAGTCTTCTTCACGTACCTCAGAACTCTATGTGCTGCCTGCATATAAATATCTATTGGATATTCAATGAATTGACTTACAGCTAACACAAAAGGATATGTTTGGTCTTGTGTTGGCCAAATAAATTAATTAGCATCAAGTGCAACACCTGTTTTTCTGGATAGTTTGATAGTGGAATCCATTGGTGTATATACAGGCTTGCATGCTAGAAAACATGTTTTAGGCAATAAATCCAATACATATTTACTTTGACAGATAGATATTTTATCTCTGTTTCTAGGAATTTCGAGTCCTAAGAAAAAAATTAAATTTCCTAGGTCTTTAATTTTAAATTTATCATCTAAGATCATTTTAACAGATTCTATCTCCACAACGTCATTTTTGGTCATGATCACATCATCAACATATACTAACAATAAAGTAATTTTATCACTCTTAATATAAAGAATGATCAAAAGGGAACTTTTGGTATTGAGTAGTCATTAAGGTCTCGGACAATTTGGATGCCTACTGTCTACTTGCATGTTTCAAGCCATAAAATAATTTAGTCAATTTACATACTAAATTCTTCATCATTGAGAAATGCATTATTGACATCCAATTGAAACAATCCCCAATTGTGTAGACTAGCTAAGGCAATAACTAATCTAACAGTGGTCATTTTAACCACATGTGAAAAAGTGTCTAAATAATATACCCCTCCTACTGTGTATATCCTTTTGCCACTAATTGATCCTTATACCTTTCTATAATTCCATCTGACCTATACTTAACCTTAAATTACCATTTATTCCTACTATTTTCTTTCCTGGAGGTAAAGTGGTGATTTCCCAAGTTTTGATGCTTTCTAAAGCTTTGATCTATGTATCCATAACATCTCCAAACTTGATGTTTAACAGCTCGAGCATAGGTCTTTCGTTCAGAAATAATTGAAATACTCATAACAGAACTTTATGAGACTCAAACAAGTTTTCATAACTAATAACTAATAACCGAAGAAATAGAATATTTAACTTTAGGAATTTCCATAGATAAACTATCTTTTGTCTTTGGAGAAATGTGATTGCAGTGAAATTCTCTAAGATATTCAGGTGCTCTCTTAATTCTTTCATATTTTTAAACAATCTGAGCAGAATTGATAACCTATTGATTAGGTAATAAAGAAGCTTCTGGAAATACTAGACGATTCTCACTCTATACATTAGTCATAGTAATACCCTGAACAACATCAGATTCCCCAAAAACATCATCAAAAAAATCTATATTTTCATGACTAATATTAGTATTTAAGTGATCAACGGAGTTATTAATAACATTACCAGTCATATGAAAAATTGCTATGTTATGTTTAGCTAAAGGACAGATAGAGCAAGCAATATTATCACTATGTTGAATACCATTAAATTAAACAAGTAATTATTTTAGTCTAGTATGAGCTAAATGCCCCAATCTAAAATGCTATAAAGGAAAAACATAAGTGTTTACATCATTTTCCTTGTGAAGATTATTTATATATGTATTAGCAGAACTGGATTGATGTTTGCTAATGTCTTGCTTAAGAACATACAGTCCATCCAGTCCTCTTTAGAGTCAGATTGTCCTGTAAAAGATCATTATCATAGGTAAACAATACCTCACAATTCATGTCTTTCATTAGTTTACTAGTAGAAACTAAATTAAAGCTAAATTCAGGAATAAACATCACATTCTTAATGCAAAAATTATTGATGCGCCCTGAGCTTGCTCTCAAAGGCTCCACCGTTATCAAGTAATAAATCTGGACAATTTCAAGTATCGAATCCACAAGATTTATACCGCGAGTACCAAACTACTAGGCTTCTAATGCTATCTAGGCGATGGGGGTTTAGATTGATGTGGTTTATCTAAATTAATCCTACTCCTAAATGATCTTTACCAAGACAATTGAACCAGGAAGTGAATGGAATGATACGAGCCTGTCATAAGTCTCGGCTGTATGCCCGTAAATGTTATGAAAATCACAGTATCCATTTGCTTGCATCTGGGGAGTTAGGGGAATCTTCTCTTTAGGTACCAAAGCGTGCAGTAACCCCTTCTCTAAAACCTTAGCGTAGTGTTGATCGAATTTTGAGAACTGACTTTTAGACATCATATTGACATCCAACATGTTTACAACCACCCCTTCACTACTCATACATGCATTATTGCTTTCATAACTTCCCTTAGCCCATTTGGTATAACCTTTATTTGGTTATCCATCATTTTCAACGGCTAGAGCACATCTGTATATTGAGTAAATCCTGAGAATGGCATATACTTGAGTTCATTCTTCATTTAAGGGAGGGCATTGTTAATCGCCATTCGAATCTGGTCTTGCTCCGGAGGCTTTTGCTTCATCACTACCACTTTTTCTCTCCACCTTCGCACAAAGTCTAAAAGGGATTCCACAAATTGTTGTTTAGTTCTCTCTAGGTCCTTCAAGGTAACCTCAAGTACATTATGGAAGTTGTACTGAGCAATAAAAGCTCACACCAATTCTTTCTAATCTTTCCTCAGTACTGCAGCTAGAGAGTGGAACCAGATGAGAGCAGCTCCTTCTAGGTAAGTATTGAACAATCCCAAAACTTGTTCCTCATTCAAGATGATGTGTTTCATCACCGCCACGTACTGATTAATGTGGGCGTTAGCATCACTAGTTCCATCGAACTTCTTCATCTTAGGGACTTGAATTTCAAGGGCAAAGCTAACCCTGACACGTAAGTTTTCAAATTGTATAACTCTTCTCCACTGGAACTGAGTCCATGCATGTCCACAACATGTTCAATGATATCCTTCTTCAGCAACTCATTTTTCTCTTCCTTTCGCTTAGACTTCTTATTTACATAGTCCTGAAAGTCTTCATGGAATGCGTGATGTCGACTTTATTGCATGAATTAAAACAATCATCAAACAATCGTGACTCATTAGGCTTTTGGATGCTTTTTGAGGCTTACGCCAATTGGGTGAAGTCGTTGCTTAAACGCATCATCTTAAATCGACCAATGAGATGAATTGTTTTCAAATTACAGCTGTGTAAAATGAACTTAGATATCATTTTAGTTTATAACCTATCAAATTAGTAAAAAAAACATTAAATATCCACCATATGATTATGGTTTCGATTTAGGAAGTTATGTTTAGAGAGTTTGTGTTTTGTCCTAAATTTTTTATTTTTATAATTTATTTGTTGATTAGTTTTAAATACGCTCATATTAGACATTTTACATACTAACAACAACAATTCATTATAATTTTATCAAACAAAAAAAATAGTTAATAACAACAACTAACAGTAACAGACAAAAGTTAACAACATCAACTGCTATCAACTCAAATAAATAAAAAAACACAAGCCCTTAAAAAGAGCAACAATATTAGTTGGCTAAAATTGAGATGAACGTGTTACATAATATTTTATAGTTATTATTTTTAGACTTATAGGTTTAATACCTAATTTGCACTCTGAACTTATCCAAAAAGTTTGATTGGCCCGCTCAACTTTGAAAGTATCTTGATAGCTCCATTAACTTGCGTAAAATGTAATCAATTAATCGTTTGCTTGCCAAAAAAAAAAAAATATTCAGTATGCGAAAGATATATTGCACGCACCTTTAAATAATCCAAAGAATTCATTAAAACATATTAAAAATGAAGTTCTTACTTGGCAGGTCCGTAGATAGACCAGTTCAAGCAGTTCTATGGAACAGGGCCCCAAATTTTAGGGGCCCATTTTAAATTTTTTTTTTATGTTATTTTATTAATTAGAATTATATATATATGAGTTATTAAAAATAAAATAGAACAAAACTTACAGTTCTTCAACCTACCCTTGGCAGCCGCGCGATCCATTTTTTGAGACGGCCATCTATTCTATTCCTTTTGAGTTCTTCCACTCCACCTCTTCATTAGGTTGTTTTGTCTTATGCCTGCAACAAATTTGAGAATCCCAAATTCAAAGTAATTATTAAATTAATTGATTCATTATCATTATTATAAATCAAAAACCTTTTGTACAGTTTATAAAGATCTCAGTACAAGACAAAAGTTTTAGTTTCTTATTATCAACAACAAAACATACAAATTGTTTTTATTATCAACAACACATACTTAAATTCTATTAATTTGCTTCTCTCTCTTTGTAAACTAATAACTTTTTTTAGGTTGAATTTTGTTTGGCTGAAAATGGAGAGTGGCGTGGTATTTTACTGATTTTAACTTTGAAGCTTCTGTCTTCCAGATTGTTTCGATCCACTTGTCATTTTCATTTACGATTTTGTATGTTCTTTTTATTTACTTTGTATTTAATATTAAATACTTGAAACATTGGTTTGAGTTTTTTTAATTATGCCACCTAAAATTAGAAAATACGAATCTAGATATGAAAAATGTATGAAAAGGAAAAAAATCGACGTGTTAATTCAGTCTCAAAGAGGAGTTCTTGACAAGTTCATTACGAAAGAGTCATATTTTCCTCTTGAAAATCAAAGTGTTATCGTTGAAGATGTGGTATCGACTGAGAATGATCAAATTAATGTCGAATTGAGAATGATAATGTTGAGAAAGATAATGTTGATGATATGCCTATTGAGAATGATAATGTTGATGATATGCCTATTGAGAATGATAATCTTGATGTTTTGATGTTTTTGAAAGGTTTAGATTGTTTTCCTAATACAATTATTGCATAGAGAATTTTGTTGACTATTCCTATGACTGTTGCATACGCAGAAAGAAGCTTTTCAAAATTGAAGTTATTGAAGTCCTATTTGCGATCTACGATGTTACAAGAAAGATTTAATGGATTGGCATTGATATCGATTGAAAATGATCTTTTGGAGAAAATAGAATATGAAGACTTAATTGATGATTTTGTTTCAAAAAGTGTTAGAAGGATAGCACTTTTTAAGTAAAAAATTTATATTAGCTTAAAATTATATTAAGACTTGATTGTATTCGCACAGGGCCCCACAAATGTTTAAGACGGACCTGTTACTTGGTAAACTATAAAACTTATTTTCTCTAATATTAGAACCGAATACTTCGACCTTTGTTGTTTTACTTTTCTAAGGTGCGTGCAACACATTCCGCATGTAACTTACTTTTTTTGCAACCGAGTGATTAATTAATTACGTTTTACGCAGGTTGAGAAGCTATGTGAACATTTTATGCAAGTTGAAGGGATTATCGAGACACTTTGAAAGTTCAGGAGACCAATCAAGTTTGTTGGACAAATTCACGAGGCAAATGATATATTAATATATTAAACCTTATTTTTATTTGATTCACTTATTTTTTTTGTTTAATAAATGTTGAAATAATCAAGTTTTAATTTTATAAACATAAAAACTTTCCAAACATTCTAGACCTAAGCTTCTATAGAATCTTTTTGCACTAAAGTTACTGCTCGTAAATAACTGCAAGTTTGAAACCTAACATATTGCAAAACAATTTGTAAAGTTAAATGTGTGCATCATTGGTAAACAATGTTTTTAGGTTCCGTGGCCTTCAACTTGTACAAAAAGCTTAATTGATTCTTAAATTTTTAAAGTATTCCGATAGTTCTCTGAAGTTGTATAAAATGTTCAGTTAGCTCCTTGAACTTGCATAAAATGTAATCAATTGATTACTCGATCACAAAAAAATAAGTTAAACGCGGAAAATGTATTCCATGTTGGAGATTAATATAAGATCTACGATTGGACCTTAACTATCAGTTCGAGCTTTTGGTTCAAACGGTTTCAATCGGTTCTATGACATTCCACGCATCTTAGAATGTGATTACATAATTCAAAAATAAATTAAAAATAGAGTTATTACTTGCTCAACCGCATATCCTGATTTTAGTCATTTTACATTTTTTTAAGACTCGTGCAATACATCTTCCACATTTAACTTACTTTTTGGCAACCGAGTGATCAATTTATTACATTTTGTGCAAGTTCAGAGGACTAACTGAACATTTTATGAAAGTTGAGGGGGTCAATCAAGCTTTTTAAACAAGTTCACAACAAATGATGTATTAAGCCATTTTTTTATTAATAATTCAAAAGTTACATTGTACACAAATCTGCATACTCTTATATCAAAGAGTCCAGTTCCGAAGCCTTAACCGGCACTAATAACTGGATACCAATCTCGGGATAGATTTTTTAGTGTTTCGGTTCCAAATTCTCATTCTTTCACCTCTTAAAATTTTTTGGTGCAAAACGGCTCCAATTCTCAGGATTTGTGCCTCTTTTATAGGGGCACGGGGCACGTTGCCCTTGACTTGTGCCTGCAAGGATCCAAGCCTAAGAACTGCCCCTTGGCTTGGGCCCACCTTGCACCTGTGGCCAAGAGCGATGCCCAAGCCTCCCACATGTTAACAATTTTGGCACCAAATGTGATAGACGCGGCAAACCCTCCTCCCTTTGCAACACACGACCCACACCCACTCAACCACACATGCGTTTTGCAGAGTCTTTATCTGTCCGTCGAATTCAGACCATTCAATTAAAGATGGAACAAAGAGTCAAATTCGCCTTAAACGTCGCATTGGGTGATCACCAACCATCAACTCTATTTTTTCTACTTTAACTCTATTTTTTTCTATTCCATCTTCAATTATAGAGTTATTGTAGTGACATTTTTCCAACTATCTACTCTATTTACAACTTAAATAATAATATTTGTATTAACAAATGATATTTTATTATTACTCCATATGTTACACAATAAATGTCTTTTAAGGTTAATGCACATTAATTAAGAAATACAACTAATTTTAAGTAAAAGACTTTGTTATCTTTGTATTAATTGCATTCACTAGTAACTTTATCTATTCCCATAAAAAATTAATTTAAATATGGATATATTTGATAAATGTAAATTAATTTGTATAGATTAAAACAAAATATCATGTATTGTGGAAAAAAAATTCTTTAAAAAGACAAGTATTGTGAAACGAATGGATATATTATATTAATTTTATATATCATTTACTATTAAATGATAGTTTTTTTCTTAAATATTCGTTAAAACATTTTAATACTTCATATATATATATAGTATTAAAAACCTTAATCTAAAGATAAGGTAAGATACTGTAAGGTTTTAAAGTACTGTTAGAGAGAGTACTTTTTATTCTAAAAATAAAGTATAGAGTATGGTTGGAGATGACCTTAAAATCAATTTAAATCAAATCCATTTTTAAGTGTTAATTCAATTCTTAAAATTTGTGTAAAGAGAGCAAGCCAAGGGCGGTGCCCAGACCCGATCCGACTGGCTCGAGGTGTGAGAGACCGTAGGTTTTGCATTGTCTCCAACCGTGCGTCGAATTAGGACCCAATCAATTAAAGACGGAATAAAAGTTCAAATTAGCCTCAAAATTGGCATGAACAGCCAATTTAGCGCAAATCAAAATCCAAAATTTGTGTAAAGAGTAAAATAAACTCATGATCCGTATAATATGTTTGATTAAAGAGTAAAATAAACTCATGATCAGTATAATATGGTTTTGATATCCGAAATCTATTTAATCTATTTTGATATCCGAATTTTATTATGTTCACGTTTTGATATCCGAAATCTATTTAATCTACTGTCAAACCACCCACCTATCATTTACTGTCAATTTCATTTATACAGCTCAAAGGCTCAAACGAATTAAGCCAAAAACCAAACACTTAATCCAAAATAATAAGGAAAACACATACAATACAAGTTGTTAGTATTTATATATAGAACAGAGAGAAAAACGAATACAAATTCTCCAGCAAGAAGAAATATTAATTAATAACAAGTAACCCCGGAGGAAGATGAAATCACACCCAATTTGAAAGAATAACCCCGGAGGAAGAGGAATTCACACCCAATTTGAAAGAAAAGCCCCGGAGGAAGATGAATTCACAGTCAATTTGAAAGAAAAGCCCCGGAGCATCTCCTTTTTCCCCCAATTTTTTGATAAATTTACAGAAAAATGATTTACAAGTAATTGGATGAATCGTTGTTATGGTTATGAACCTGAGAGAGCTGACCCATAAGAGAGAGGATGCGAGCTTCATAAGATCGAGCCTGATTGAGAAATTCAGCCTCAAGCTCTCCTAGATCAGAGCAGAGCCGCTCCTCCGCCTCTTCCGCCACTCTCAGTCTCTCCAAAGCTCTCTGTAGCTCTATTCTCATCTTCTCCTCCCTCTCTTTACTTTCTCGCACATCTTTTTCCAGCTCTTCGTTTTTCTTTTTCAGCAATTTTGGATCATTTTTCTCTTCATAATCTGTTCTAGATATCCCCATTTTTGTTTAATTTTGTAAAGAAAGGGGAGAGAAGCTTTTGTGTTTTATAGAATGGGATCGCCTATGTCCAGGTTCAATGAATCTCAACACATTCATATATTTGTCCATTTAACTCGATCAAAATAATATCTTCCCAAAAGATTTGGACGCACTCTTTTATTTTTTTATTCAGCCAGCCACTCATTAAAAAAGTATTTAGTCTTTGTTTTAAGCTTATACTTCTATTTTTTAAATAAACAAGAGTATTTTCAATGATTTGAGGGAATATCCATAAAAAAAATGATTTGAGGCAACAAAGGTTCAAATTGGTCCTAAAGTTGTTATAAATGGTGAAATTAACTAAAATCAATTACATATTAACTCTGTTCTTAAAGTTGATAGGAATAATCACATAACTCATATGCATTGTGACTTAACTCATATATCGTGTGGAATAGAAACTCTGTAATGGTGTTATTGTCCTAAAATGTGAACACTAGCAAGTGCACTAAATACAAGTAATAAACTGTAAGTAAATTATCATTTCCACAAGAATAGAACAGTTGAATATAATTACTTAAAAACATGAGTACAGTCAGATTTAAAAGTAACTTATCACTCAAATTGAATTGGTGTTGTTTGACAAAATAAAAAAATAAAGCAAGTTCAAAAGAAGTTTGATTTCAGATTTGGGGAAAACAGGCATACATCATGCATAGAAATTATAGTGAACAGACACTTCACTCCTTGTTCATTAAGTAGAAACAGTTTTGGCTTAAGGTATCTTTCACGAAAATCGGTTGAGTTAGGTGTCCCTTGTTCCCAACGTTCTTTAAAAACAATTAAAATAAGTCTCCTTGAGATTAATATATCTCCAATCATTAAGAACAGGAAAACATTTAATTAAACAATTAAAACCCTTAACACATAATCAATTATGTCTCCGTTTCATAATTATATGTGTTTAGTGAAAGTTCAGTTTCACAAATAGAGTCTCCTCGTAATTGCTCCACTAAGAAATAGGTTAGCTACTCCTATTTAATGCTAATTACTCACTGAATAGTCAAGCTAAGTATACTTAGGGGGCGTTTGGTTCACAAATGGGTAAGGGAAAAGGAATCAAGAAAGTGAAATTAAAGGAAAGGAAATGAATAAACATTAATTTCCCTATGTGTTTGGATATGTTTAGGAAATGGAATGGGGTAAAGGGAATCCACTTCCCTACAGGGCCTGGGGTAGTGGACTTAACCTAAAGTGGGGTAAACCCATAATCTAAAATGGGGAAAGTGAATGAGTTTTTTTTAAACAAACAATAACAAAGGGAATGAAACCCTCCCATTCTCATTCTCATTCCTAAAGACCCCGAACCAAATGAATTTAGAGGGAATTAAACCTGCTCTTTTACCTATTCATGCACATCTGCATATCTGTTAATTAAATTACTCACTCATAATTGAATGAGGTAACACAAAAATAATAAGGAAGAAGAGAACAATTCATTCAAAAAAACTAAAAACAAAGTTACGCACTAAAGATTCAGATGTAAAATCTGAATGATCAAAACATAAAAGAAAGCTCTTTAAATAGCCAAAAAATCAAACAGAAATCACTGTTCTAGATAAATTAAAATATTCAAGATAAGGTCTGCCAGACTATTCTGACAGACAGAAAACAGTCTGCTGAACAGTCAAACAGTCCATGTTGTATCATTTTCTGCCAAAATCATGGCTGTTTTGCAGCAAATTTAATTCTTCTTCAAGAAAGGTATCCTTGGAATTCAGAAAAGATTAATAATTCATATTTTGGGTTCATGCTCCACCCAACCAGTTGTTCTCACTCATTTCTGGTTGTTCTTCTCCTTTAAGCACTCCTTTCCTCTTGCACCCAACATGAGCTCTTCCATTGAACGGGTAGTGACCCTTGAACGAGCAGAATATGTTTTTCTCCAAATTCCTCTTTGATCCTTGGTTCTCCATTTTGGTATTTTGGCTCCTCCAAATACCAATTTCACTCCGATCAAGCACAAATGATCTACCAAGGTCCTCTTTCTATAATCTATAGGAAAATCACTTAAAATTCTCATTAATAGCTTAATTATCCAATTAAATCATGAGAATTAATGGGTAAAAATAAGTATAATATACGCATATCATGTGCATACACATGGCTCAATAATACAGGAGGTCCCACACGCACCAACATACACCGAACCAAACCAATAGCTCACGCTTGAAGTGTCCGATTCCTTACTCACACAAGTGCACAACCACAAACAATCCCTAACACAAGAAAGTAGGAAGTAGTGGTCTGATGAGGCAAGATAATGAGAGTAAAAATAGGAAGAAATTGATGAATGGAAATAGTGGGCTGATGTGGCAAGTTAGTGGGTAAAAGATGGGAGAAAAATATGAATAGTTGGTAACCAACTCAACAAACAAACTACCCTAAAAAAGTATATATATAATCCCAAACATTCATTCCAAATCACCAACCAACAATCTGTAAAACACATACATAATGTCACAATCTTCTTATATTCTTAGCTTTGTTTTTCATAATTCCTATTTCCAATTTTACTGTTCAATCTTGTTTTAATTTCAATTCAATCCTTCAGAAATATAATTTCAACTTGTTTACATTCAATTAATAATTGCTAGTCCAAAAGTTACTAATTTATTGGCTAGAAGTTCACTAAAATCATTTTCTATCAAGTTTTATAGTTTCTCTCTAGTAATTTTCCGTTCCCGTTTCAGACAATTTAAAGTCCGTTTTTGCTCTCGGTCTCTCATAAATATCTGTTCCTGACTTCCTGAAATTCAAATTTAGCATTTCATTTTTCCTGATTCCGTGTCCGGAAATACATTTTACGAGCTAATCTTTGCACCTCAAATTCTTTTACACAATCTACCGAACTTTTACAAATTCTACCCATTGTTTTTGTTTTATCGTTTCCGAGCCTTTAAAGTCCATTTTTGTTCTCGACTTCTTATAAACATTTGTTCCTCACATTTTAAATTTCATGTTAGCCTTTCAATTTGCTCGATTCCGAATCCGGATTCTCATTTTACAAGTCACTCTTCTGACCCTAAATCATTTTACATTTTCGGTTTTAGCTTTATAAAATGTACCCCATTTTCCATTTACACGTTCTCGAGCATCTAAAGTTCGTTTTTCCCCCAATCTTTACATACACTCGTTCTTGAATTCTTGAACTTCATTCTACTCTTTTGATTCACTCAATTTAGTATCCAAAAGCTCACACACGAGTCATCCAAAGTTTTGTCCAAATCTGCCTCTTACTTTAATTAATTGTTCCGATCCACTCAATTACCACGCAAACCAGAAATCCTCTATCAAAGTCATCCTCGTTCCTTACCGACCAATCGTGGTGTTCATGAATCCCAAGCTAACGTCAATTCAACGCCTCACCGAGATAGCCAATTGTAGCTCCGAGTTTATCGTTTGAATTTTCAATTATGTTTCTTTTATTGTGAATATTGCAATTCAATTGCTACACACATTATTGATTTGTATTAACTTATTTCTTACAATTGTTTAGCCATATATTATATTAATATATATTTATTTCAATTGTAATTATTTATCTTTAAACATTATTCAGACCTTTATTTACATATCCATTCATCAAAGCTTGTGTCAATTTTGCACTTTTATTTTCTTACCCTTAATCGTCTTTATATATCCACAATAGCTTAAAAAAATATTAACTATCTAGCAAAATTTATAAGAGTCCTAAAGATCCAAGATGGACTTTTTCAATCCTTGCATCCCTCGCCAATCGTTTCGTTTAGATTTCAAGTTTTATCGCACAAAATCCATAAACTTAACCGTACACATTAATTAAGAAGTAACTTCTCTAGCACGCCCGCACACTAACCACACGTGGCAAGATTGAACTTAGCAATATTTGCAAAATATCGCTAACAGAATCATATTTGCAAGTAATAATTATAATTTTATTATCTTTATTAATAAAGTGACATATAAAAACATTAGAAAATATAACAATAATTTTAACCATTCGTGTCATTTCGTATCGTTTTCGGGTTAGTATATTAACCCTATCCAAAAGTTTGCGTGTCAGTTTCGTATAACATTACCTACTAAACTAAATTTGAACACTAAAATTTCATGTCGATTTTGTGTCATGTATACTTTTACCAACTCTGTAAATACTAATCTCATGATCGATTTTTTAATGTTTTACTACCAAATTCTCCTTTTTTTCACCTCTAAATTTTTCCATTCAAAAGTGTTGATAAGCCCAAAATATACCTAAAATAGCATGCATAAATATGTCAATTTCATAGGAAAAATATGTTAATTACATTATTTTGGAAAGATTTTACGTTGGTATTTGTTACTTGTATCCAAAGTGTTAATTATTTGGAAAAATCCAAATAGAAGCTTAAATGGAGCAAAAATGAGTAAGAAATCAAGTTTTCAGTGAAAGACGCATACGAGATTCAGAGGCCGCACCAGAGATTCAGCAAACAAAACAAATGAGGCAATATCAACTCTCTGTTGCGACCGAGATTCTGTAAATCTCGATCGCGACACGCATCTAGTAACACTAGAAACGCGCAATTCGTCCACTCCTCCTTGCTCCCTAAGCCGCGATAGAGATTTCAATAATCTCTACAGAAACAGCAACTCAATTTAGCATATTTTACATGTTTTAAATTCCAAGTGACGCATTCTTTCATCCAGATAGAGGCGACTCTTCACCAACGGATACGTCCCTTCAACTCATCTCTTGAACAATTATAAATAGAAGAGATTTTCAGAATTCAAAATTAGATTTTCTAGTTTTATAATTTTGTTAGAAACATACTTATTATACAAGTTGTACAAATAGTTAGATACAATATACATATTTTATAGTTTACATTAGAGTTTTCTTCGAAGACGAGTTTATGCTCTGCAGTGACCTACCAAGTGCTATTTCGAGGATTCAGTGAGAGGAACCAGTGTAGGAGGCACCCCAGGGTCTCACAAACCTACGAAGTTGAGGAAAGGATTGACAACCCGGAACTCAATTAGTTAAAATGCTATCCAAGCTTCTTCTTCTCTCTTAACTTATGACGTTTCAATTCAAACTAATAAAATATCTTTTCAATGCAATTCCATTTTTACTGTTGTTTATTTAAAGTTTGATCTAACCGATATTCTTTAAGTAATCTAATTTGTGTTTTTATGCAAAACATTTATAAACAAATTTGGTATTTCCCGTGAAAACTTTGTTGAAAACTTAAGCAAATTCGGATTTATATTTGGTCATTGTGTTACCCTGAATAATCGAATTTAGATTCCGAATTTGATTAAGGTTTTCAGTCTTAGACCGAAAGGAAAGATTGATTACAGTTCAATTCCTGTCAATTGAATTAATTGATAATTTGTTACATATCTTTCTAAACAAATCAAAGTTATAAGTTGTGTTTTCACTTAGTATAAATAAGTTTTGAAATTAACTTTAATCTAAACATAATTTTTAGAAATTGTAATTTTAACTATAACCAAAATTTGAATCAGAATCCATACTATCTAAACCATTTAACGATTTTTCTATTAACCTCGAGAAAACGAATTTAATCAGAATTATAAGTTTTTATTATCAAAACGTTTCCTATGGGATCGATATCTTTTTATTACTACAAGCGAAACCGTGTACTTGTGGAAATCGCTCAACAAACATCCAGCCACCGATTCTCGAGATTCGTGCCCCTTTTATAGGAATACGGGACACACTGCCCTTAACTTGCGCCCGCACGGACGCAAGCTGAGGGGCTGCCCCGTTGGACTTGCGCCCACAAGGGGGTTGTCCCTTGGCTTGCGTGCGAGAGCAAAAGGGCGGTGCCACACCCACTCAACGTCGCGTTTTGCAGAGTCTCCATCCATCTGTCCAATTCGGACCCAATCAAAAAGTAAACCACTCACCTATTATTTAGTGTCAATTTAATTTATACACTCATGATTGCACCTCAAAAGCTCAAACGAATTAAGCTATCATCAACCCAAAAACCAAACACTTAATCGAAAATAATAAGGAAAACACATACAAGTTGTTATTAGTATTTATATATGGAATAGAATAGACAAAAACGAATACAAATTCTGGAGCAAGAAGAAATTCACCCGGAGGAAGATGGATTCATAGCCAATTTGAAAGAGAAGCCCCGGAGGAAGAAATTTCCTTCCCCAATTGTTTGTTAAATTTACAGAAAAAATATTTATCAGTAATTGGATGAATTGTTATTATGGTTATGAATCACGGCAATGGCGAATACATAATTGTTCGGTTAGAGATGGTGTGTAAAATATTTGTTTTTTTTTTCTTCTAAATTGAACTTGTTCAATTATATATGGAACAATTACAAAACTAGCACATTTTTGGGGGTTAGTTTTCATTTCTAACACACTTTCAAAATCTCACCAAAACTAACACATTTCATTAACTAATTTCCAACCTTACCCTCATCTCTAACCTTTTAATAACGTTGTCTTCCCCCCATTTTTCTCTTTTCGTCCCGCGCGCTCTCTCTCTCTCTGTCTCTCTCTCTCTCTAAAGAACGGGATCAATTTACAGCTAACGATCAATAATCAATCCAACCCACAGTGTGTGCTTCAAGATTTTTATACACAATCATGTAAGTTTTTCATGAATTTACAATATTTAAAGCTTCGTCCTATTCATTGTTGATGTATCGATTTGTTTCTTTGAAACCCAATGTATATCGTTGTTGTCGTCTATTCATGCTATTCCTGTTCGTGCGAAACCCTAAAATGAGTGACATCAATTGTAAGAAGATGCATTTGATTTGGAACTTCAATCTGCGATTTTCTCGACAGTGTCGATTATTGTCGATACTGTCGATACTGTCGATATGAATGTCGATACAAGATTCATATCGACATTCAGAGATGTGTGATTTTCCATTCTAAATCATAAAATTCAAACACAAAGCACATAAAACATAAGCATAATTTTTATATTATATATTAAAAAGGAAAGAAATACATAAAACATTAAAAAACGAAAAAAACAGAGTAACAAACACAAAACACATAAACAAAAAAAAGAAACAAACACAGAACAACTAATATAAGTACGTAAACATTAAAAACAAAACAAAAAAAACACAATTATTGATACTCAAGACCCATTAACACCTCAGCGTAGTCCTTCTTGGACTTCTCCAAGTCCCGCTTGAGGCGCCTTACTGTCCTCCTGAGCCGCCTGTTTTGGGCCATGACTGACTCCAGAAGGTCAGAGGTCTCTTCTGCAGCCCACGACATGGTTTGTGCCATGCCCCTCATGAACCTGACGATTTCGTCCGTGTCTCCATCACGGAACGAGAGGATGAAAGAAGCCACGAGTTCTTCAAACTCAGGCATAGGATGAGGTGGTGGTGGTGGCGACTGTGGTGATCCCGGTGGTGACGCTGCCATTATTTTTGGATAAACTTGAGAACTGAAGAGTTTACTAGAATGAATAATAAAGTATGAACAGGTAATGAGTCTATTTATAGATGAAGGAATTGTAATATGCATGGGGAATCTCAACAGACTATAGGGTGATATTCAAATAAGAGTGACATTCGAAGAAGATTGAAAGTCAAATTAATCATTACCTGCATTTAATGCTCACTAATAGAGTATTCCAGAAAAACGTCTATTCATATTCCGTCGATATACGTCGATATATAATCCGTGTCGACATTCAAACCGACAATACTTTGCAGATACGTGCCGATAGGTGTCGAAATCTATGTTGTATCGGCATATATCGACGTATTTAATGCTTAGCCTGATAGTCAAAGTCATCATTACATGCATTTAAGGCACCGCTTAACAGATCATTCTAGAAAAACGGCTATTCAGATTCCGTCGATATACGTCGATATATGAGCCGTATCGACGTATATGCGCCGATATGTGTCTATATGCAAGTTGCATCGACATATATCGGCATATCTCATAGTTTGAAGTGTGAATACCAATAATATATAATTTTCGTTAACTTTCTTCGTTTAGTTACAATAATATAACATTTAATTTACTTATGTGTTTATGGTAATGCAGAAATATGTCCACCCCGAATATTTGTCTGTGTATGGTTTCGTGGGATGGAGAATGGAAAAAAGAGGGGCCAATGGACACTATGATATACGTTGGTGGTCAATCTAAGGTGTTCTAAAAACTCTGCTGGCAAATAGTGTACTCTATCTTATGTATTGTTACTTTGTATTCATAATTTGTGTATTGATAATGAGTATTGATAATGAGTATTGATAAATAGTGTACTCTATCTTATGTATTGTTACTTTGTATTCATAATTTGTGTATTGATAATGAGTATTGATAATCGTCGATATGTTTCCATATCGACATTGTACACGCCGATATGTTTCCATATCGGATATGTCCACGCCTTCCATGACCCCATATGTCCCTACGTAATCGCCGATATGTTTCCATATCGACATTGTACACGCCGATATGTTTCCATATCGGATATGTCCACGCCTTCCATGACCCCATATGTCCCTACGTAATCGCCGATATGTTTTCATATTGACATTGTACACGCCGATATGTTTCCATATCGGCTATGTCCACGCCTTCCATGACCCCATATGTCCATACGTAATCGCCGATATGTTTCCATATCGGCCTTGTACAACAAGAAGATGTCACCAATAATATACATTTATAAGTTACCAACAAACATTTACATGTTAAAATAGATTATAAGCCAAGCAAATTAGGCATTGGAATAAGATCATTCTGGTTCAACAATCTTTGGTTGAAGAGTTCCAAGCACACCCGCAGCCTATAGAAACGTCCATCAAACCCAGAGAATCCATAATCCGTACATAATGGCCCTTTTTCAACATAATGCTGAGCAAACAAGCATAGGAAGACACCACAATCATTGGATTTGCGCAGCTGTTGTGGGCACCCGCGAGCCCTCTCCCACTTTATCAATCTATTGCCGTTATCAGGCCGCCCACTTTTCTTCCAAAACTCGGCCTCTTCCATTGCTCTTGTCATGATACGAAAACGGGGTTCAAGCCATTTGTCCATTGATTCTTTGGATGCATTTGACTCCAGACTATCATAGAACTCTATCCTCATTTCTTCCACGTAGAACACACCGAGTAACCAGTGTTCTCCTTTATAATTGATGGGTATTAGCACATGTTTAACCTCATACCAGGGCCGACTGTGAAACTCTTTCATCCCATTGATTCATTGCACAAACACATTGGAATGTCCCCATTTGCCGGGTTTGTCATAATTCTTGGTCATATTTGCAAACTCCATAAAGCCAAAGAAATTTGAGTCGATGGCAGTCCAATCCTGACTTTGATGGACGTATTTACCGTTTAATAACCACAAAAATGGATTTACAAGCTGCAACACACATGCACAAATAAGTTCAAACACAACACATACATAGTGAAGAATATAAACCAACAACTTGGAAAGTGACCAATATCTTACTTGACTGTCTATATACTTTCCAGTTATCTCTGCCTCTTCAAACCACGATACAGTCTGACCCCAATCGGTTCCACCTAACGTCCTCAGCTGATCGCGGGGGGTACTCTTCTTCCAGTCGTCATATGATTCTAGAAGGTGTCCTTTTATCCGATCGCGACCATCGTGTTGTTCCACGGGGTACTTTGCATCATCATCATCATCATCAAAGTGATATTCCATCCGAGGATCAGTGAATGGTGACTTAACGTCTTTCCCACGTTTCTTTTCTCGCTGGGGTCTACCTTTCACATCTTCCTCCTTGATGTTTACATCCCTTCCTCTACCTCTCCCTCTTCTTCCTCCTCTTGTCCCTCTTCCTCCCACTCCATCCCTTCCTCCTGCATCCCTTACCCCCCCTCCTCTCCCTCTCCCTCCTCCTCTTCTACCTCCTCTTCCTCCTACTCCTCTTCCTCCTCTATTACCCTGCCCTTCCTCCTCATGTTTAACCTCGATAGTCAAATCTTCTATTTCTCCTTTGTCTTCACGTATAGGTAAAGACGATTGGACAACTTGGTTAACCAGAAGAGTAAGCTGTCCATGATCGATCTCAGCATCATGGCCGTCATGGCTCTCATCCTGTTAAAACACCAAATAGAGACACAGATTATGTCATTGTGAATTCAGTTAAAAGCACCACCTTAAACGTTAAAAACAAACTTACATCAATCAGCATAACAATTTCCCTCTCCTGCTGCTTCTTCTCTCTTTCCTCCTGTTCTTTCTTAGCCATCTCCTCCTGTTGCTTCTTCTCCCTTTCCGCATGTTCTTTCTTAGCCCTCTCCTCTTGATCTTTCTTCTCTCTTTCCTCCTGTTCTTTCTTAGCCCTCTCCTCATGATCTTTCTTCTCCTTCTCCTCATGCTCTTTCTTCTCCCTCTCCTCCTGCTCTTTCTTCTCCATCTCCTTCTGCTGCTTCTCCCTTTCATCCTGTTCTTTTTTAGCCCTCTCCTCATGATCTTTCTTCTCCTTCTCCTTATGCTCTTTCTTCTCCATCTCCTCCTGCTGCTTCTTCTCCCTTTCCATATGTTCTTTCTTAGCCCTCTCCTCATGCTCTTTCTTCTCCTTCTCCTCCTGATCTTTATTCTCCTTCTCCTCCTGGTCTATCTTCTCCTCAGTTTCTCTATTCTCCCTCTCCTCCTGAACAGTTTGGTCATCCAGACCTTGTCCTCCAATCCCCATATCATACATATCAACGTCGCGTTGTGACTTCAGTTCCTGCACATCACGTTCTACAACGGACAATCTATTTACAAGGGTATTCAGTTTCCTATCTTGCTAACCAAAGTGTTCAGTTATCATCTTCTCCTGCTCATCAAACTTGGCATTCATCTTCTTCTCGTGCTCATCAAACATCCTCCTCAGTACTCGTTCAATACCAGAGTGTTTCTTCTTCTGGACAGGTACTCTAGGTGAGACAATGAAGGCATTTTCATCATTATCAGTATCAGATTCACTGCCATCCTCTACATCAACATATCCGCCTTCATATGTACCCAATCCCTCCTGTTCCTCCTTTTCCATACCTTCATCCTCTTGCTCCTCTTTCCCCTCTTCTTCCACCTCCTTCCCCTTTGCAGCCTCTTGCCCTTTTTCCTCCTCTTGCACCTTTTCCAAATCGGTAAAGACATGGTCATAATTACAATGCAGACCATCCACATGGTTTACTAGATGATCATACCATGAGCTTTCTTTCTCGGTGTCTTCAGCTGTAAGTTTTATGGCATTTGGTTTTACACCCGACTAAAAATACAATACAAATGTACAAATAAACAAATCAGTCAGATGTATAGCACAATAGTGACACATATAGGCACAATGCTTGGTCAACTTACTTCAAAAATGGTTAGGACTTTGGGCAATTTAGCGATAGCGGTCTTTTTCCATCGTAGCCATCGTGGGATGCGAGTGCCTTTCTTCTCATACCATGTCCGGGTGGCATCCCATACTTCCAACAACCAAGCCTGCAACAAAGGTACAATTCATTATTTATGCCTATGACCAACATTTCTAGTATACAGAATATACACACATCATACCTGAAATACGTATGCAAAACCATATAGGTTGTATGAGACACGGTTAATCCTTAAATTCTCCCTATAAGCGATCAATTGATCAATTCGGTCTTTTCCACCATCTATTCCATTAACAAGAGACCTGTAGGTCACATCCCAGCCACAAACACCCCACGGGAACTCGTTAAACAATCTTGGAAATTCAACAAGTTCCAACACCCAACGAAGAACTTTTTTTTCCCGAGTGTTATCCAACACACAGCCAATGGCAAAATACAACATGGCAAATGAAACTGCATCATGGTCAGACTGATCCTTCCAAACAGTTTGCAGCATAATTGTTTCCACGTCTTTATAGGATGGTGTAGGGATGCCTGGAAAAAACTTATTCCTAATTCTATATGGCTTCTTTATCCCACTGAACCTTTCCAGAAATGCTTCCATGTCCCCAAACCGTAACCCACTTAGGAGTCCAAACTCCCAATCCCCAAATCTTAACTCAACACCTCTAACTCTGAAGCAAAGCTCCCTGGGTTTGAGGTCTTCACGTATGATCTCCCTTGTTAAAACGGTGTGGCATAGGACTCCTGCAAATACTGTATTGGTCATTTCCAAGTACTGACCGAAGCAACTCTTCCTAAATAGATTTAGTTGGTCTGATGTTAACAACCCCTTTATCTATTCTGCTGCTTGTAGGTTACACCTAACCGTGATGACGCTTTCCGTTCCAAATGCTTTTTTGTATTTATATGCAGGTTTCTTCTTGGCTTTCTTCTTCGACGGAGAGGCATGCTCATCTCTCTTCCTCTTGTCTACACGATCATGCTGAAAAATGTTGTAGACATATAATCAGGGAACATAAAATCAAGCTAATTATAACGTTGACCTAGAATGAGCTAGCGTATGCTAGAATAAGAGAGTTATCGGCAATATAACGTCGATATGAATGTTCTATCGGCAATATAACGTCGATATTAATGTTCTATCGGCAATATAACGTCGATATGAATGTTCTATCGGCATTATAACGACGATATGAACGTTCTATCGGCAAACTGATCGACGATATGAATATTATAGCGGCAGTATATCGTCGTTATGGATGTTCTATCGGCCATTAGGCTGTCTATGAATATGTGCTATCTACAATTAGGTTGCCGATGAACATACACATCGACGAATTTCAACCAAACCGAATGACTTCCTAACACCAGACGAACCCAGAAAAAACCCTAACACCAGAAGCAGTAAACGAAACGAAACGAAATGTTCCTTCTCAAACACAACAAATGTACATGCAATAGAAGAGAGTAACACGCAAATGTAAAGTCAAGTTATTTACCCTCTTTTTCGTTCTTCCTTCTGAGTTCGATTCGTTGTCTGAGCTTTGTGTTCTCGCCATGTCAACTCCAAGTAACAGAGATTCGCCGGATGAAATGTACAGAATCGGCCAATGAATCGCCGGAAAGTTAGAGAGATGAATAGAGGGGTGTTAGGTTAGAGTGATGGAAGTTCGAATATTGAAGAGCGGGAGCGGAGTGTTAGAGATGAGGGTAAGGTTGGAAATTAGTTAATGAAATGTGTTAGTTTTGGTGAGATTTTGAAAGTGTGTTAGAAATGAAAACTAACCCCCAAAAAGGTGCTAGTTTTGTAATTGTCCCATTATATATATATATAGTGTTTGAGAACCAATTTTTAAGTATCAATGTAAAAAATTTCAAAATTAAACTATATTGTGTTTAAGATTCTTAACATGTAAAAAAATTTGTATATAATAATCTAATAGAAAAAATCGGATTTAGGGACGGCCTAATAGGCAAAAAAAAAAAAAAAATAGAAATTTGGGTAAATTAGACCCATGGCCATTGAACTTTACACATTTTAACATTGTGGCCATTGAATTTTAATTCTTAATGGTATGATCACTAAACTTTACACTTTTTAATACCGGTGGCTACTAATTTTTAGCCAAGTCCTCAAAATGACCGTTAACGACCTCAAAATGAAAATATTCAAGAATTAAAGTTGTTCAGAACGACATTTACCATCAAACCATCTTTTTTATTTTCCAAAATCACATTTTTTGGAGCTTTCTCTCTCTAAAAATTCAATTTCTCTCTTCTAACCAAACAACATATAAATGACATCAAAACAAAAATTTTCAACAATTAAAGTTCCTTAGAATATCATTAACTCTTCGAATTTTTTATTTTTAGACCGTCAGTGGTCGTTTTGAGGCGTTGAGTGGTTACCGGTGTTAAAAAGTGTAAAGTTCAGTGGCAATACTGTTAAGAATTAAACTTCAATAGTTACAATGTTAAATGAGTAAAGTTCACAGGCCATGAGTGTAATTTACCCTTAGAAATTTAGAATTAAAAAATTAGAAATTTAGATTTAGAAATGAGCTAAAATGAAAAAAAAAAAAAAAAAAAATTGGAATTGTGGATTTAGAGGGTGTCTAAATATTGGAGTGTTAATTCAGTACCCGATCATTATTTATTGAAAACAGAGAACCAGAACCACCATGGCCTCAAATTTCGTGAAGACATGAAAACGAAACTATTGTGGTCATGGTAGTTCTGGCGGCAGGAGGGGCTCGGGCCCCTGAACCTGAGAGAGCTGATCCATAAGAGAGAGGATCCGAGCTTCATAAGATTGAGCCTGATTGAAAAATTCAGCCTCAAGCTCTCCTAGATCGGAGCAGAGCCGCTCCTCCGCCTCCTCCGCCACTCTCAGTCTCTCCCAAGCTCTCTGTAGCTCTATTCTCATCTTTTCCTCCTCCTCTTTACTTTCTCGCACATCTTTTTCCAGCTCTTCGTTTCTCTTTTTCAGCAATTTTGGATCATTTTTCTCTTCATAATCTCTTTTAGATATCCCCATTTTTATTTTATTTTGTAGAGAAAGGGGAGAGAACCTTCATTTTATAGACTGAATCTCAACACATTCAATTTTTTCCAAAAGATTTGGACCTACTCTTTTATTTTTTTATTCAGCCAGCCACTCATTAAAAAAAATATTTAGTCTTTCTTGTAAGCTTATACTTTTATTTTCTAAATAGACAAGATTATTTCCAATGGATTTGTGGGAATACAGATTGAAACTGGTCCTTAGAATTGATATGAATAGTCAATTTAGTACCAATCATTTTTGGATATCAACTCAATCCTCAAAGTTGACGAGAAGAGTTAAAATAACCAATGATCAAATCAGCCCTGAAAATATAATATACAGTAAAACTTTTATAAATTAATATTGGATAAATTAATAAACTCTTTAAAATCAATTTTAATAAATTAATAAGATAATAATTTTCTAGAATAACCCTTTATAAATACATTGTATTATTACCTCTATAAATTAATAATTTCTAAAATATATATACGAACTATATATAGATATACATACTTAGGATAATTTAGCAAAATATTAATCTATAGTAATTTATTTTTTCTTGAAATTTAAATCTAATTGAATTTCATCTCTAACTATTTTCAGTGCATTCAAAAGTTTTGATGTATCTTTGTCAAATTGTAACAAAAAATTGTAAAGAGTTGATGATGCTATATATAGTTGCTTCTTTTCTTGTGATTGGTTTCAAAAGTACTGAATCATCCTTAGCTTCATCCTCATTTTTTTTTGTATGATTTGAAACAACACTCCATATAAATTTATATAGTAATTCATTAACCATGATACATTGAATATTTTTAACATAAATACAATGAACTTCCAATTCAGTTAACTTATATAATGCATATTTAATTTTATTTGTTCATTGATTTTAGATAAAAACTTTATTTAAATTAGTAATTTCAAATTTATTTTTAAGAAATTTTAAAATCACTTTATAAATTAATAATGATTAATTTATCGATTAATTAATAACTCTATAAATTAATAAAATTACATGGTCCCAACATTATTAATTTATAAAGGTTTTACTGTAGTTTTAGGGTCTCTTTGTTTTACTTACGGTTTGGTGTTTGCTGTTACAGTTTGCTATTTATTGTTGGAAAAAATTGTTTTTCCAAAAAGTAGGGATTTCTGCTTTTGTAAAATGCTGCTTTTCAGGTGTAAAAGGCAAACAATATATAACTAACCAAACACCTAAAACTCTTCCTTTTAAAGGGAAAAACAAACATGAGCATGAAAAATAGCTACCAAAGACTCTCTTAATACCCAAATTTTATCATGTTTACATTTTGATACCTAAAATATATTTTTATACTTAAAAAACTATTATATTCTTAGTAGCCGCATGATACTTTCGCGTCGGCACTAGTGCAGAATATCAATGCACTAAAACGTTTTGTAATCATGAATGTTGTATGGAGTTTATTCTTTTTATTTCTTTTAAATATTTTTTTTCGAATTAATTAAGTAATAATATTAAGTAATAACATATGATAAAAATAAATTTTGGGATATAATTTATTTATAAAGACAACATACCCAATTTTGGATAAGAATTAATTTAATTTAAGATTTTAGTTATGCTATTTTTTTTAAATGAAATAATTATATTAAGTGATAAAATGTGAGAAAAATAAATAAATGCCGAAATTACACTAACAAAAAAAAAAAACTATAAACATCTCTCTAAATAGAAGTATGGGTCTGAAGGCTTCAATGGGAAACCCTAATGGATTTCTCTAACCTCTTAGGGACGGGTAATGAATCCGGATCTAATCAATAAGTAAATCAACAGATTTAGACTTATCTCTTGTAGCACAGATCCGTTGAATAGCAGCGAAAGTAATTGACATTGACTTCATATCACTGATCTAGGAGGTTACCACACTAAAGGAGTAATCACCCAGAGTGAGGGGCATGGCTAATTTGTAAGACTCTTTTAAAAGTCTACACGGCGTGTGGGAATAGCCACACGACGTGTGGGCTTTTTAAGTTGAATTTTAGCTGGTGATTTAAGTAGTCCAAATGACGTGTGGGATTGGTTCTGAACTCTCTGATGTTCTTTCAACAATCTATACCGCGTGTGAGATCTATTTTCACATAAATAGCCTTTCATTTGCTTCGGTGTGTTGCCCCTTTATCCCGACTTCTTCCGGCACTCGTCTCCTCTAATCTGGTCGATTGGATGCCCGCATCATCATCATTGACAGTCTCGGCATCACACCATTCCGCGATTGGATTTTGAACTCTCGCGAGAAAAAGGCTTATTTATCCATAACAGAAAATTGCTCCATCCTTCATTGCTAAACAAACTAACGGTTTATGCTCTTGAAGTTCTTGAAATTTTCTCAATCCTTTACTGCTAACTAAAACTTTATCAACGATTTTATGGTTCCATCATCATTATTTATCATGTCTTAGAGAAATTATACAGGAATTAGATCGTTTCTTTAAATGCTTGTATAATAGACTTCTCTCCTTTGAGGCAGGGGCAGAGCCAAAGAGGACAAGGAGAGTCGGCCGAATTTCCAGCCCCGTCCGCACAATTAATTTTTTAAAATAGCATTTAAATTATTTTACACGTTTCAATCTCCGACATTTAGATTCTGGCTTTGCCATTGCTTTGGGGGCAATATGGATATCAGTTATAAATGGATTTAAGTATTCGAATGCAATGGGAATTTCGGGTTTGATATCATTTGCATCATTTTGATAGAGTAAAAATAATAAAGTATAAAAATACCTCTAACATTTAGAAACACAATTTTTATCTTTAATGTTTAAAATTGTGCAATTTTATCTCTGATGTTAGCGGTCAAGAGCAATTTTGCACTTAACATTTACAAGTTTAATCAATTTTATACATTATTATAACATACCAGTTGGTTCCAAAAAAAATCGCATTTTATGTGATTTAATAATAAAATTAAAGATTAATATTTATAAATCTAGTAAAATATTTAAATTTTTAGATGAGTGATAAAATATCGAACGTGTGAAGTTTAGATGATAAGCTTCCAAATCGAAAAAACAGTTTGATGAATTATTCTCAAATTGACCTAATTTATAACGTTAAGGGTAAAATTACTCTTGGATATTAATATTAGGGATAAGATTGTACAATTTTAAACGATAAGTAAAATTACTCCCTGAACATTCAAAACTTAGAATATTCTCCACCTAAGCTTCTATATAATCTTTTTGCAGCTGCTTGTAATTAACTGCAAGTTTGAAACATAACATATTGCATCATAAATCGTGAAAGAATTTGTAAAGTTAACGATTTTGTTTGGTTTTAGTGTTGCTATTGAAAAATGTTTTTAAAAAACGGAAATATTAAAGGCATTATATCCATTTAGATCCCTAAACTAAAACTTCAAACTCAATTAGAATCTGAAAATATCAAAATCATCAACCAGATCCCTGAACTAAGTAAAAATCATCAATTGAGTCTCTATATTATTCTAAAATCATAAACCGTGACTATTTGATATAGACTATAATCATCTCTGTGTTGGTTCAAAATGAGTTTGAGGAAAATGATCTGAAACTGTTCAACCGAATGATTTTCGATGATGCCTCAATTGATGATTTTTATTTAGAATAAAGATTCAATTAGTGATTTTTGAATAGTTCAGAGACCTCATTGATGATTTTAATAGACTTTGAAGCCTTAGTTTAAGGAGCTAAATATACATTATGCTTTTACAAACGGAGATATGATTCCAAATCAAATACGTAGGACCCAAGACTTGCCCCTAGGACGTAGGACCCAAGACTTGCCCCTAGGACTTGGGCCCACAAGGGGCTGCCCCTTCACTTGAGCCATGAGAGAGCAAGCCAAGGGCCGTGCCCAAGCCCGATCCCACATGTTAACTTCTTTGGCCCCAGGTGTGATAGACGTGACAAACCGTCCACCCTTTGCAACACACTGAACGGCGTCTTTTGCAGTCTCTCCATCCGTCCAATCACAATCAAATTAAAGATGCTCTAAACGAATTAACCTATCATTTACTATCAATTTAATCTATACACTCATCATTGCAGCTCAAAGGCTCAAACGAATTAAGCTATATCATCAACCCAAAAACCAAACACTTCAGCTCAAAGGCTCAAACGAATTAAGCTATATCATCAACCCAAAAACCAAACACTTAATCAGTAAATAATAAGGAAAACACATACAATACAAGTTGTTAGTATTTATATATAGAACAGAGAGAAAAACGAATACAAATTCTCCAGCAAGAAGAAATGTTAATTAACAACATGTAAACCCGGAGGAAGATGAAATCACAGCCAATCTGAAAGAAAATCCCCGGAGGAAGAGGAATTTACACCCAATTTGAAAGAAAATCCTCGGAGGAAGATGAAATCACAGCCAATTTG
Organism: Euphorbia lathyris; assembly: GCF_963576675.1. NCBI lineage: Eukaryota > Viridiplantae > Streptophyta > Magnoliopsida > Malpighiales > Euphorbiaceae > Euphorbia > Euphorbia lathyris. The sequence goes on along the minus strand of NC_088917.1, from coordinate 82,198,983 downwards.
AAAGAAAAGCGCCGGAGTACATCCTTCCGTCCCCAATTTTTTGATAAATTTACAGAAAATTGATTTTACAAGTAATTAGATGATTTATGAACCTGAGAGAGCTGATCCATAAGAGAGAGGATACGAGCTTCATAAGATGGAGCCTGATTGAGAAATTCAGCCTCAAGCTCTCCTAGATCGGAACAGAGCCGCTCCTCCGCCACTCTCAGTCTCTCCCAAGCTCTCTGTAGCTCTATTCTCATCTTTTCCTCCTTCCTTTGCAACACACTGAACGGCGTGTTTTGCAGAGTCTCCATCCGTCCAATCACAATCAATTAAAGATGTTCTAAACGAATTAACCTATCATTTACTGTCAATTTAATTTATACACTCATCATTGCACGCTCATACGTGATTAAGCTATCATCAACCCAAAAACCAAACACTTAATCCAAAATGATAAGGAAAACACATACAATACAAGTTGTTAGTATTTATATATAGAATACATTACAATACATATTCTCGAGCAAGAAGAAATATTAATTAACAACATGTAAACCCCGGAGGAAGATGAATTCACAGCCAATTTGAAAGAAATCCCCGGAGTACATCCTTCCTTCCCCAATTTTTTGATAAATTTACAGAAAATTGATTTTACAAGTAATTAGATGATTTATGAACCTGAGAGAGCTGATTCATAAGAGAGAGTATGCGAGCTTCATAAGATCGAGCTTGATTGAGAAATTCAGCCTCAAGCTCACCTAGATCGGAGCATAGCCGCTCCTCCGCCTCTTCCGCCACTCTCAGTCTCTCCCAAGCTCTCTGTAGCTCTATTCTCATCTTTTCCTCCCTCTCTTTACTTTCTCGCACATCTTTTTCCAGCTCTTCGTTTCTCTTTTTCAGCAGTTTTGCCTCATTTTTCTCTTCCAAATCTCTTCTTGATATCCCCATTTTTGTTTTCTTTTACAGAGAGGGAACCTCGTGTTTTATAGACTGGTATGACTATGTCCAGGTTCAATGAATCTCAACACATTTCGCATATTCGTTTATTTTTCTAAAAGATTTGGACCCACTCTTTTATTTTTTTATCCAGCCAGCCACTCATTACGAAAAGTATCTAGTCTTTCTTTTTAATCCGTGTGTCCGATTACTTGAATTATTAGAAGAATTCGTTCCAAATGGAGAATCTTCCATACATATTTTGACACATTTAATATAGATTTATATTATAAAATATTTTACTATTTTAATTATTACATAAAATCATAATACATATATCTAAATATGAATTAGAAACCCTTCGAATGATATGGAAATCGATGCTTAATATAAAAACTCGTCCGATTACAAGTAAATTTAATAACAAGTAAATGACATGTTACAAAATTAATAAATCTCCTTTATTACATTTTTATTCTACTAAAAAAATCCATAAATATAATTTATTTATATATAATATAATATAATATAGGTTTAATACATGTCCAGTCTTTCCATATTATCATAATACTGCAACTGACATTTCAAACTTAGACTTGTGATAAGTAACACTCTCAATTTGCTTATTTGGAATAAATAACCCCTTAAATTGTTTATTTAGAACAAATAACTGCTCAAATTGTTTATTTTGGAACAAATACTGCTAAATCCAAAAAAAAAACATTCAATATAATATTACACCCGAAATAAAAGATTTCCAAAATATTGATTGGTAAATCTAACTAACCTACTAATACATTAACTAAAGGTAAAAAAAAAAAACTCATCAAATCACAAATATTAACTTATTTGAGGGGTTATTTGTTCCAAAAAAGCAAGTTGAGGGGATTAGTTGTCACAAGTCTAAGTTCGAAGGATTAGTTGCAGTATGGGAACAACTTGGAGGGCTGGAAAGGTATTAAGCCTATAATATAGTATGACATAATATGGTATCGGGGTGTTTTAGACCAAACATTTCACGGTTTAAGTCCTCACAACTTTATTAATTTGTGAAATTAAATATATATAGTAGGATGGACTTGTTGTAGACATTACAAGCCTAGTGGCTTTTGCATGTAGGAATGTGTTAGAAATTAATATAATATATATGATTGAATCTTAACTATTAGCTTAACTTGAGTTTTTGGTTCAAACATTAGTTCTAGGCAGGGCCGATCCTGAGGTTTGAGAGGCCCAGGAGCGAGTTACTAATTGGGGCCCTAATAAATAAGTACAAGTAAGAAATAAAAATAGAAAAGTCAATTGTATAAAAGAATATTACTTAAAAATGACATTTTTTATTATATTTAACAAACAATCTAATAAAAACATTTCATATGAGAAAAACATTTTATATTCCTTTGAGTACCTAATTTCTTATACAAAATGATGTCTATGAGCATTTCTAAATGCAAAATTTTCAAATTTAATAGATTATGAAATAGTTGTAATAAATTTTATGCTCTACAAGACACAAAGTATGATAACAGAAAAATAAAAAATTAAATATGAAAATCATCTCACTTAACAGGTTTTAGAGGCTAAGTTCTTGAAATTGGAAGATTTTGATGCGTTTCTCCCAAATTGTTTCTGAAGACAGTAAATCAGAATCTGATAAAGTTTTGCAAATACAGAAGAGATAAATTAGAAATTTTGTTAGGAATAATGGGTGGGAGAGATAATTATGGAAAGACTCTGAGATAAATTAGGGAATTGATGTCTAACATTTTTATTAAGAAATTTGGAAAGAATGTGAGATAAATTAGAGAATTTAGAAACACTACTTAGTAACGGATGCCCATGTTTTAAATTAAGTATAATCTTTTTTTTTGAATTTAATCTAATGCCAAGATTTTTAATTTGGAAAGAATCTTATGATAATGTTTTGAATCAAAGTATATTTTCTTTTTTAATTTAATCAAGTATAGTTTAAAAGCCTATAATAATACCATACATTACTATAATTGGGTCCTGGGCAGGCGCCCCTCCTGCCCATGCTTAGGGACAAGCCTGGTTCTAGGACACTTTGCACATTAAAATATATATATAAAAAAGTCACTTTTTACACATACAAATATAATAAAATATACTTATACAAGAAAACTCTTTTGTAGGTAAACAACTTAATCTAAAAAATACTATATTTACATATAAACATAAAATAAACTCTATGAAATATTTTGTACAAAGCTGTTTCTACAAATAATTTACAATATCCATCTTTCACACAAAAATCAGAAAGAATATATTTTATAAACAAATGTACCAACAACTTATATTTACAAGAAAAATATGTAAATATTTCCTCATAAAGCCGATCGGCTCTCGGAAACAACCCTACGAGGCCAATCAGTCTTCGTAAGTAGAAAGGAAAAAGAAAAAATACAAACGAGCATAATAAAATAAATAGTCTAAAATATGAAAAATAACACGATCTTTAAGCCTCTTAGTATGTTACCTTTATATCGTGCCTCGACAGCGTTCGTAGAGTCTGACTTGGCGTCTCCCACGTCGAAACCCGTAGCTAAAGTACGTTGAAGCCGAATACGATACAAACTAAGAAAATTTGATGATTTTTAACCCAAAGCTACAAACGAAGATGCTATCTGAACAAACCCGAGTTTGTAAGTATGTTGGAATGATTAGTAACCTATTTCCCGAGATATAAAAAAAAAGTCTCTCACTTGTCTCATTTTTTCCTATTTTCCTGCTTATTTTTCTCTCTATCTTTCATTTCCCTCAAAACATGGGCAAAGAAACATATCCCTTGAAATAAATGGATTTAACAAAATTATATATATATATATATATATAGGAGAGGGCTCTTGTGAGAACCCTTTTTTAGGTGATGACACTTTGTTATGTGAGAACACTCAAAATTACGCCGTTTTAAGTATAAAAATTAAATAAAACATAGAATGCTTCTAGTGGGATTTGAACCCATGCACTCCCAACTATATTTCATGCTGCTTCCCACTAAACCAATTGCTTTTCTTATACATTATGTCGAACGCTTCTTTTTTTTTGGTAGGATAGGAAAAGAAAAACAAACAATAAAAGCCGCTCAACCTGGGATCAGCCTAGGAAAACTGACCCCCACCACATCCTCCAAGATCATAGAAGAAATGAAGACCGGAGGAGAAGAAAAGATAGAGAGACCCAACATTCTTGAATGCCCTTCCACTGCAAGACGGTCTGCTACGCGATTTTGCTCCATATAAATATGAGCAAAGCTAAGAGAATCAAAGGAGTAGTCAATCTTTCTAATGCCTTTGATTAAGTTTTGGCTATTTAGGCACAAAGCATTATTCTCAAAAAGCATTCTAACCGCTTCCAGGTTATCAGACTCTACAAGAAGCTTCTTCCAGGTTATGAAAATTTAGTCGAGCGCTTCTTAATGTACTACTGTCCTTGTATCTTCTATTGTTTAATATTTGACGCATACACTTATTAATATCGATTAAATTTGCATAATAATAAATTATTAATAGAAAAAAAAAGAAATATGCATAATAATAAATTATTAATAGAATCCTACCAAAAAAAATAAAAATAAATTATTAATAGAAAAAAAGAAATGTGCATAATAATGAATTATTAATATATATATGGTTTCTATTATTATTTCTGAATGGCGAAAGAGCGAGAGAGAACGGCGAAAGCGAGGGCGACAATGGCGATGGGCGGTGCAGGCGGCCGATCGGAGCAGGGGTTGGGGGATCGGGCGGCTGGGAGGGTGCTGGTTGCGGATCCAGGACCGGAGGGGGAGATGGCGGAGGGCGAAGGGAGATCGGCTTCCTCTCCACGTGATAGACGTGGGAGTGGCGAGAGGGTGAGGGATCAGAGCAGGGAGCGGGAGCGGCTGGCTCGTAAGGGGGATGAGGGATCGGATCCGGCTGTTATTTTGGTTAGTGCAGGGGTTGCAGGGATGGTGTGGGCCAGGGAGCGGATCGAGAGGGCTGCGGAGTATGGTTTTGTTGGGGGCGGGGTGCCGGTGTCTGCTGCGGGAGTGCCGGTTAGGGGATCCGGAACTGGTGATCTTGTCGAGCGGCCCCTTGGACCTGGTGAGGAGATGTCATGCGCAGCGGTGGACATTGATCCGGCAGGGGCGCCTGGCAGGAGTCGCTCTGTTGCTGGTGCGGTTATGGGTAATTATGTTGTGAAAGTGCCGACAGCGGTGGAGGCTGCCCAGACAAGGGGGACGGCTGTGTCCACGAATTCTAAGGCAGTAAGGGATGTTGAGGCAGCCCCGATGGGCGGGTCGTTGGCCCAGGGGGCTGCGGGTAAAAATGTTACTTTTACTATTGATAATCCGGGACCGCAACAAGTTGGGGATACGGTAGATAATATTACTTTTGAGAAAGGTTTGGGGAATTCCTCCTGGAGAGATAAGGTGATGGGGGTAGTCGAGGAGGAACCCATGATGGAGGATGACATTATCGAGGATGAGTCGGAGGAAGTCTTTTCCGATTCTGATGTTGAGGATGGTGAACAAGAGGACCCGCTGTGTCTTGTGATCCGACTGTCCTCTGAGGATAAGCGCATTCTCAGATCAAAATGGAAATTAGCCTTAATTGTCACTGTGCTTGGGAAAAGGATTAGCTTTAATTACTTTGCTCAGAGGATCCAGGCACAATGGGCAAAGAAAGGGAAGGTTACCATTACGGACCTGGAGAATGACTATTATGTCATTAAATTTACAAGGGCAGAGAATTTTAATGCAGTAGTTAATGGTGGCCCTTATATCATATCCAATCATGTTTTGGCGTTGAGGACATGGGTCCCAAATTTTAATCCTCATGACTACTCTGTGAATAGGATCCTTACTTGGGTTAGATTCCCAGGCTTACCTATTGAATACTATAACGAAAGATTCCTTAATAAAATTGGAGGCCTTGTTGGGAAAGTTCACCATGTGGACAAAACTACCGTTGGGCCAGTAAGAGGCAAGTTTGCCAGGGTTTGTATCGACATTGATCTTGCTAAGCCTCTTCTGTCTAAATTCTGTGTTCAGAATTCAGTTTATCATATTGAATACGAAGATATTCACAATATTTGCTATGAGTGTGGCATGTTTGGCCATACTTATGATGGCTGTCCTAAGAGAAGGAAGGTGGCAGAGGAGGTGATGGTGACTAATAAAGTTAGAGCTGAAGAGAGTCAAGGGGAAGAGAGGAATTTTGGACCCTGGATGCTGGCTAAAAGGTCGGTTAGAAGAAAGCCACGGTCAAATGTTGTTCGTACTCAGCCCCCTGATATCAGCAAGGAAAAGAACTCTCTCCAAATTGCTCCTAAGATCAAGGTCAGGCCCCCCGATATCAAGATTGATGCTGGTGTAGAGTCTGCCTCCGGCTCAGGGTCAAGGTTCGGGGTCCTGGCTATTGAGGATGGCTAGGATTCGGATTTATCTAATGAGCATTTGGAGTTGAGTATGCCAGTCCTAGAGTCTGTTGAGCCAACTACTATCCTAGGTGACTCTATCAATCCTCTGTTCGACTCCAAAGTTGTTGCCATGGGGAGCTCCCAGAATATTGGCTCAACTGGAATTTTGAAGACCAGTGAGGTTAGTAAATTGAAAACTTTTGTTGACATTTCAAATGGGAAACCTATGGGAGTCAATAAGTTAAATATGAAGAAACCTAAGGCTAATCCTGCGGGTACCTCTTCAAGGCTCTCAGGAGCCCCGAATAAATACCTGGTCTAGGGTTTGGGCCTGTGGTCAGTAGTCTTCCTTTCTGATGGACCTTTTTGTTTGGAATGTTAGAGGTGCGGCTAGTAAGGCTACCCGCATCCATGTTAAAGATTTAATTAAACAATTTAATCCTTCTTGTTTTGCTTTGCTTGAGACCAAGATTAGTGGTTGCAAAGCAGATGAGGTGGTTAGAAAGTTTAAGAATTAGAGTTGTGTCAGATCTGAGGCTACTGGTCGGGCCGGGGGGATCTGGCTTTTCTGGAAGCCAGATCGTGTTAAAATTGATATTATCAGTATGGATAAACAATTTATTCATAGTAAGGTTTGTTACCCTGGTAATAAACCCTTCCTTTTCACCTTTGTTTATGCCGATCCTGTTATGGCTAACCGTAAAAGGTTGTGGGAGATCCTGTATTCTATTAGTACAAGCATGGTAGATGTTTGGATGGTGACTGGGGACTTTAATGATATTGCCCTTATGAGTGATCAGAAAGGGGGGGTAATCATTATGTGAACCGGTGTCTCAATCACAAGAAGAATATGGATTTATGCGGGCTGTCTGACCTGGGAGCCGCTGGTCACAAGTTCACTTGGAAACGGAACAACGTGTTTGTTCGGTTGGACAAAGTTTATGCGAATGTTGCTGCGATTTATAGATTTCCCGAAGTAAATGTGCTGAATCTTCCTTTCCGCCACTCTGATCATTGTCCTATCCTTGTTAAGCTGGTTAAATGTCATCGGCTTAAAGGGGACAGACCTTTTAGGTACCAGATAGCTTGGGAGTCCCATCCTGAGTTTAAAATTTTTGTCAAGGACAATTGGCAGCCTCATTCTAATGTTCTCCTTGCCGCTGAGGGGTTTCGAAGGAATGTGGTGGGATTGAATAAAAACATCTTTGGCCACATTATCAGAAGGAAGAATAAACTTTTAAGAAGAATTGAAGGCATTCAACGCTGTTTGGAGATCCGTTTTGATCACAGTCTGAATTGTCATCTTAGATCTATCCAGAACAAGTTGGAAGTTGTACTTAGACAGGAAGAGCTTCTTTGGTTTCAAAAATCTAGGAAGACTTGGATCAAGGACGGTGACAGGAATACTAGGTTTTTCCACCTTTCTACCATTATTAGAAGGCAGAGGAATCAGATCGATGCTATTAAAGATTCTAATGGTGATTGGGTCTATGAGGATGAAGATATTCGTCGCTTGGCCCTTGACTTTTATAAAGACTTATTTAAAGAGGATGATGTGGATCTGGATAAATCCCTTTCTGGGATTTCCTTCCCTAGGTTGAAGGAGGAAACTTATAAGGAAGCTTTCCATCCTATTGACCAGAAAGAGATTGATCTGGCTTTCTCTAGTATTGGAGCTACTAAGGCCCCGGGAATCGATGGTATTCCTGCTAGCTTTTATCACAAGCACTGGGAAACTGTGAAGGAAGGCATTTACAGTTTTGTTAAAGGTGTTTTTGGCGGATCCAATGATATTAGGCTGGTGAATAAAACCCTTCTGGTTCTGATCCCCAAAGTGGAAAAACCTTCCTCCTTTTTACAAATGAGGCTTATTAGTCTTTGCAATGTGTTGTACAAAGCTATTACAAAAATTGTGGCTAATAGACTCCGGTGTATTCTTCCTGAGATTATCAGCCAGAATCAAGGCAGTTTTGTTCCTGGCAGACAGATGATGGACAATGTGGTTATTGCCCAGGAGGTGGTTCACTCCATGAAGATAAAGAAGGGTAAGAAAGGAATTGTGGCTCTCAAACTGGATCTGGAGAAAGCTTATGACCGTTTAAACTGGAGTTTTCTTCTGGATAGTTTAAAAAGAGCTGGTATCCCGGAGAGCTGGAGGAGTTTGATTAAGGATTGCATTTCTTCTTCTGTTTTCCAGGTCTTGATCAATGGAGATATGTCTGATGAGTTCTCCCCTTCCAGGGGAATCCGTCAAGGGGACCCTATGAGCCCTTTTCTTTTTGTTATTGCAATGAAGAGGTTATCGCACCTGATCCAGGAGGCTGTGAGCAATGGGAATCTCCATCCTGTGTCCATCAACAAGTTTTGCCCTCCTATTACCCATTTGTTCTTCGCTGACGATGTGATGATCTTTGTGGAAGGGAATGAGGAGCAAGTTGGTGTGGTTATGGATATCCTTAATTGTTTCTGCGCTGCTTCTGGCCAGAAGATCAATATCCAAAAATCTCGGATGCTTTGCTCTAAAAACATGGATAAAGGCGTTTGTAAAAGGCTAAGTGATTTATCTGGTATTCCTCTTACTCACTCTTTGGGTAAGTATCTTGGGGTCCCCCTCCATAGCGACAGAGTTTCCAAAACCTCTTTTAAAGAGACTCTGGATAAAACTAATGGGTTGTGTGCTAGTTGGAAAGCTAATTCTCTTTCCCTGGAAGGCCGTCTAACTTTAATTCAGTCTGTCAATTACGCGGCTCTTAATCATATCATGCAAGCCTGCAGACTGCCTGAGCCTGTTCTTAATGAGCTTGACAAAATTAACCGGCGTTTCCTTTGGGGAGAGTCTGAAGAGGGGAAAAAGATTCACCTTGTCCCTTGGAAGGAGGTCTGCCAGCCGAAAAGTATGGGGGGTCTTGGAATAAGACAAGCTAAGGATAATAACAAAGTCTTATTAATGCAGCTTCTCTGGAGAATGTGGCAATGCCCCTCCTCTCTTTGGGTTCGTCTTCTCTGTGGTAAGTATCGAAAAGACAAAATCTTTGGGGGTCCTAAGGAGAGAGTTGTCAATTGTTCTTTCCTCTGGAAAGGGCTTAGCGCTGTGTTTGCAGAGTTCTGCTCGGGGGTTGGCTTGGAGGTGAGTAATGGCAAATCCATCAGTTTCTGGAATGATACCTGGATTGGAGACAAACCGTTATTAGAAGTGTGTAGGTCCCCTCCGCCTAGTAATATCCGTAATTGGAGGATAGCCGATGTGGTGGATTCTGAGGGGGACTGGATTTGGTCAAAGTTTGATACCTTCTTTAGCCTGGATACTCTCCTTAGAATTAGGGGAGTGAAGATAAGTAATCAAGATGAAAACAAGGATAGGCATTGCTGGGCCCTGACTAACAATGGAGCTTATTCCTGCAAATCGGCCTTTGAAGCTTTTACCCTCAACAGGTCCGATCCTCTCTCTGATACTTGGAAATCCATTTGGGCCCTTAAAATCCCTTACCGTATTAGGAGTTTCCTATGGCTGGGGGTTAAGGACAGATTGCTTACTAATTCGGATAGGCACAGACGGCATTTGGTGGATTCAGGAGCTTGCAGTAGATGCAGAGGCCATGATGAAACTTTGTGCCATGCTCTTAGGGACTGCTCTAAGAGTAAAGAGGTGTGGAAGAAAATTCTCCCACACCACATTCTTTCTTCTTTCCTTACCCACTCTGAGCGTGACTGGTTCTCTGATGGTGTCAGTGGGAAGTTACTGGCTAACCTGGAGCATGGTGATATTTTCTTTTCTATCATCTGTCACCAAATTTGGAAGTGGAGGAACGAGGAGATTTTTGGTGATAAAGCTGTTTACATTCCTAACTTAGCTGAGTTCTTCTCGGTCAAACTCTCTAACATTATTGAGAGTTTCAAAGGGGATTCCCTTGTTAGGTCTACCCAGAAGAGAGATGTCCACCTCCTTGGTTGGAGCAGGCAGAGAGAAGGGGTGGTGAAATTGAACACGGATGGCTCATGCCTCAATGATGGGAAGATTGCTGCCGGAGGTGTTCTTAGAGATGTTGAGGGAGCCTGGCTGTCTGGGTTCACCCAGAATCTGGGGATGTGCTCTTCCTTTTCAGCAGAGGTTTGGGGTATTCTCTCTGGTATAAAGCTTGCCAAGAGTCTGGGTTTGAAGATGTTATCTGTTGAATCTGATAACCTGGAGGCCATTAAAATGATTTCTGATAATCATGCTATTTGTCTAAATAGCCGTAACTTTATCAAAGCTATTAAAAGGCTATGTTCCTCCTTTGAGTTCATAAAGTTCAGCCACATTTTCAGAGAGCAGAACCGAGTTGCTGATCGCTTGGCGGCGGCTGGTCATGAGGGGATGTTGGGCGTCACTACCCTTTCTGATCCTCTTATTTTTCTTTCTTCTCTTCTTTTAGAAGATAGGATTGGGGTTAGCTTTCCTAGGCTGATCCCAGGTTAGGTTTCGTTTTTGTTGTTGTTTTTTCTTTTCCTGTTTCTACCAAAAAAAAAAAAAAGAATTATTAATAGAAAAAAAATAAATGTACATAATAATGAATTATTAATAGAAAAATAAATCCAAGAACATGCTCCAATTTCTTATTTATTTAATTCCTCTATATTTTTGTAATTTATGTTTTAAAATGTTAAGGACGATGTTCTAAATATTGTTACATACGTTGTAAACTTTATAATTTGTGTTCTAAAAATTAAGTATAATGTTTTAAAAAAATCAGTAAATATATGGACCATTTTTGCATTTGTTCTATAATATAATTTATAACTCATATTCTAAAAAACATAACGTATGTTCTAAAGTTTATAGTTTGTGTTCTAAAAATTAAGTATAATGTTCTAAAAAAAATCAGTAGATATCTGGATCATTTTTGCATTTGTTCTATAATATAATTTATAATTCATGTTCGAAAAAACATAACGCATATTCTAAAAAACATAACGTATGTTCTAAAAAATATATCGTATGTTCTAAACTTCATAGTTCATGTTTTAAAAGTTAAAATATATGTTCTAATGTATGTTTTAAAAAATATATTTCCTTATATAAATAAAATATTAATATGAAATTTTATTAAAATATATAATATATTTTTACTTAAAAAATATTATGTGGATATTTTTGCATTTGTTCTATAATATAATTTATAACTCATATTCTAAATAACATAACGTATGTTCTAAAGTTTATAGTTTGTTTTCTAAAAATTAAGTATAATGTTCTAAAAAAATCAGTAGATATCTCGATCATTTTTGCATTTGTTCTATAATATAATTTATAACTCATGTTCGAAAAAACGTAACGCATGTTCTAAAAAACATAACATATGTTCTAAAAAATATGGTGTATGTTCTAAACTTTATAGTTCGTGTTTTAAAAGTTAAAATATATGTTCTAACGTATGTTTTAAAAAATATATTTTCTTATATAAATAAAATATTAATATGAAATTTTATTAAAATATATAGTATATTTTTATTTAGAAAATATAGTATTGGATTTTTTTTAGCATCAGATGCATTTTTTTTTATAAACATACTTACTTCATTAGATAAGAATTGTATAATGAACAAACTAAAGCAAGCGTGTTTTATTTAAAAGTTATAGTATTAGATTTTTTTTAGCATGAGAAGCACTTAATAATATATAAATAAAAGAATTATATAATGAACAAACTAAAACAAGTGTATTTTTATTTAAAAAATATAGTATTGGATTTTTTTTTTAGTATCAGAGCCACTTACTAATATATAAATAAATGAATTATATAATAAACAAACTAAATAAGTGGCCAATGGTAGATGGCATGCGTGTGTCACTCTTTTTATGCTCCAGTCCCAGGTTCGAATCCCTCTTATTTAATCTTTAATTAAATGTACCAAAACTATGTCGTTTCATCTTGTTCTCACATAACAAAGTGTCCTCATCTAAAGGAGGGTTCTCACTTGATCCCTCCTCTATGTATATAGGGTTCTCACTTGATCCCTCCCCTCTATATATATATATATATATGGATTGTTTCTCAATGGGTATTATCTATGGATGGATACTTTTGAAAAATGTCTAAATTTATTAGAGTGACCTATGATATCAAATTCCAAAATATAATGTTATAAAAACAATATGGGAAAATGTGCATTATATATTCCTTCCATATAAAAATTAATTATAAAGGATAATGCTAGTATTTGATTAGATAATATTTATTTAATAAAATGACTAATGTGACCTTGAGATATATAAACGTTTTTTCTCTTTTTATATCTTAACTAATGCTATTTTTTCTACTAGCTAGCATTAATGCCTTCCTAGTTTCTAGATTGTGTTTTCTTTTTATGAAATTCTAGGTTATCATTTTATTTTTATTTTTTGAAAAAATCTAGGTTGTAATTAATTATATAAAGTTGATTTCCGCTATTGTTTATCAATCTTTATATGTATTAAAATAAAATTGCACATGTTTCTTCCTTATTTTTTTTATAAAATGTAAAAATATTTAAAATACGATAATTTTAAATTTAATATTAGTAAGTAAGAGTAATTTTATCTCTAATATTGATAAGTTAGATCAGTTTCAAACAATATTAAGAAAAACTAAGATATTTTATTTTTATATTCTGCATCAGTTGCATGACGTTACGTGATATTGCATTACGTTACGTCATGTCACGTTACGTTATATCATTTATGTTACGTCATGTTACATTACATTATGCTAAGTTACATTCTGTTATGTCATGTTAAATTAAATTATATTAAGTTTCATTAAGTTAAGTTAATTTACGTTACGTCACATCACGTTACGCTACCTTACATTACGTCATATTACCGTTACGTCATGTCACGTTATGCTATCTTACATTATGTCATGTTACGTAACGTTATGTTACATCATGTCACGTCACTTTACGTTATGTTACATTACATCATGTTCCGCTACATGGCGTTATGTTATGTTATATTACGTTACGCTATGTTACATTATGTTATGTTATGTTACGTTACATTACATTAGGCTAACTTACATTCTGTTAGATCACGTTACGTTACATTACGTTAGGTGAAGTTACGTCACGTTATGCTACGTTACTCACATTACACCATGTTACATTATGTTACGGTACATTAAGTCACGTTACGTGACGACACGTTACGTCACGTTACTTTATGTTACGTTACGTTATGTTACGTCATGTTACGTTATGTTACGTCATGTTACATTACGTTACATCATTTTACATTACGTCACGTTACGTTACGTCACTTTACATCATGTTCCGCTACATAACGTTATGTTATGTTATGTTACGTTACACTATGTTACATTACGTTATGTCACGTTACATAAACTATAAGCACTAGATGAGTGGTTTGGCGTTGAGCTCGGTAAAAACTCGATCGTGTTCGACTCAATTTATAAACAAGTTCAACTTAAGTATGATTTTAAGGCTCGATTTGTAAATGAGCGAAGCTTGAACATGGTGAAACTCGAATCAAAAGCTCGTGAACATGCTCAGTTATAGGTTTGTGAATAATAGTATTTATATAAGGAGAGAAATGTAATTTGTATGAAACTCTAGTTTTATAAGTTTTAAAACTATATAGCCGGTAAACATAATTAATGAAGTATTCACGAGCAAAATCCATGAACATAATTAACGAGGTGCTTGCGAGGAAAACTCATGAACAAATAAACAATGTGCTCGTGAAAACTTTCTTAATGACCAAGCTCAAATAAGATGTTGAGCTCAAACTGAGCTCGAGCTTGTCCATTTTATGTCAAGCCAAACATGAGTAGGTTAAAGCTCGGCTCGATTGCACTCCTAATTAACGCTACATAAAATAAATATTATAAGAAATATTACTCCTAGTGTATGGAAAGATACAATTTTACTCTCTAACGTTTTCAAACTGAGCTCGAGCTTGTCCATTTTATGTCAAGCCAAACATGAGTAGGTCAAAGCTCGGTTCGATTGCACTCCTAATAAACGTTACATAAAATAAATAGTATACGAAATATTACTCCTAGTGTACGGAAAGATACAATTTTACTCTCTAACGTTTTCAAACAAAATCAATCTTTATCTGTATTAACATATTTTTATTTTATTTTTAGAAAAGGTAAGGGAGCGGATTAAAAATCCGTTTTTCTCCTAATTACCCCAAGTTTCGAATAATTTTTTTTTGAAGATGAGAGGGTGAATTAGTATTCAAATCAGTTCGTTCAATTTTTTATTATTATGTATGAGTAAAATTAGCAATTTTAGAGGTAAATTACTACATTTCATACGTAACGAGATAAATCTGTACTTCTCCAAAAATGATAAAGTATAAGAACATTGAATTGAAACACAATCGGATAACATACTTTTCTTTAAGAAGAGATCAAAGTTGTAGAAAACGTTAGGTGCTAGTCGGACGGATAGGACCCTTGATGATTAATTAAGGATTAGTCGGAAATTAATTGGAGATTATTCGGATTTGCATTTTTGTGTTTTGTTATATAAATGCAATTAAAATTACTTTAAAAAATTAATGCAAAATAAAATATGTATTATACTATCTAAAATTAGTAGTAATATAGAACGATTTACTATAGAAAAACATGTAATTTGTAACATATATTTTAAAATGTGACAAAAAAAAATCAACAATAATATTATTGAAACAAGTAAAAAATAATATGCATAAATAATATAATTAACTGAAAACTATGAAACGTTGTCCTTAAAATGTTCAAACATATTACTATTTATGATTAAAAGTGAATTATAATAAAGAAAAAATCAAAATAATAATGAAAAAATATTTTTTTTTCATTTTGATCGTTGCCCAAACGGCTCCGGGTATCTCCTAGGAAATATAGTTACACAGGGCCTAGGAGAAACTGAAAAAAAAAAATCGATTTTAAACGCCTACACAGGACCTATACTGTCCAATCGACCTAGTTTTTTTAATACTAAATATAACATATTTCTTAATTTTCTTTATCTTAACTATGTTTTATAACTATATAATTATACAATATATAATGTTTTGTAGAGAAGTATAATATTTTTGAAAAAAATGCAATTTAAAATGGAATTATTACCAAAAGCTTTAAGTGGTGCATGGGAGAAAACATGGCATTTATTTGCTTTTTGGAAACATAAGTATTAAAAAAACGTTAGGGACTAAACAGTTCATCGAAAAAAATATTAGGGACTTTATCATGTGTTTTTGAAAATACAGGGACTAAACAGTGTGTTTTATCAAAATATAAGGACTAATAAATTAATTACCCTTTTTTTTATAATATACTAACATAAAAAAAAGTCAAACTTACATTAAATAGCTTAATTAAATTCTAAACCATTGGATTTTAATCTAATGGTTTATATTGTAGTAACCATATATGGTGATAAAATGTAATCACCATTAAAAGTGAACCCATATATATATATATAAGGGTGAGATCCAATATGACATAACAAAACTATATATATATATATATATATATATATATATATAATTGTTTTATTTATTTTCTTTAAAATACATTTTCCCAACATCTCTAACATCGTTTTTTGAAAATTTTTATACTATTAGAATCGTCTAAATTAGACGGTCATTTTAAGATCCCTGAAGCTCAAGTAAAAAAAATTTCAGTGAACGGAATCCGGGTGGACGTTTTCTGGCGAGCAAAAAAGTGCCCAGAAAATTCTCAAAAAAATCCAGAAAATGTAAAACATTATTCTAAGAAACTTTAATTCTTGGGTCGAAGCGGGATTTCTTACGGTTTAGTCCCAATAAAACTTTTTCCTTAATTTTATCCATTTTACATGTTTCAACAATTTGTTGGGTCATAACTGTAAGGAATCTCACTTTGAGCCAAGAACTAAAGTTTCTTAAAATGATGTTTTAAATGTTTTGATATTTTTTGATAATTTTCTGGGCACGTTTTTTTTTGTCCTACTTACATTGTTCCAAATCAGTGTACCATTTGTTCCAACATAATACTTATATTGTTCCAACAGAAAATTGTTTTATTTATGTTCTTTAAAATACATTTTTCCGACATTTCTAACCTCATTTTTCGAAAAATTTTATACTATTAGACTCGTTTAAATTAGACGGTCATTTTAAGATCCCTGAATTCAAGTAAAAAAAATTCCGGTGAACGGAATCCGGGTGAGCATTTTCTGGCGAGAAACAAAGTGTCCAGAAAATTCTCAAAACATTCCAGAAAATGTAAAACATTATTCTAAAAAATTTTAATTCTTGGGTCGAAGCGGGATTTCTTACGGTTTAGTCCCAATAAAACTTGTTCCTTAATTTTATCCATTTTACATGCTTCAACAATTTATTGGGTCAAAACTATAAGGAATCTCTCTTTGAGCCAAGATTTAAAGTTTTTTAAAATGATGTTTTACATGTTTTGGAATTTTTTGATAATTTTCTGGGCACGTTTTTTTGTCCTACTTACATTGTTCCTAATCAGTGTACCATTTGTTCCGACATAATACTTATATTGTTCCAACAGAAAAATGTTTTATTTCTTTTCTTTAAAATACATTTTCCTGATATTTCTAACCTCGTTTTTCGAAAAATTTTATACTATTATACTCGTCTAAATTAGACGGTCATTTTAAGATCCCTGAAGCTCAAGTAAAAAAAATTCCGGTGAACGGAATCCGGATGTGCGTTTTCTGGCGAGAAAAAAAGTGCCTAAAAAATTCTCAAACAATTTTAGAAAATGTAAAACATTATTCTAAGAAACTTTAATTCTTGGGCCGAAGCAAGATTTCTTACGGTTTTGACCCAATAAATTGTTGAAGGATGTAAAATGGATAAAATTAAGGAAAACGTTTTATTGGGACTAAACCGTAAGAAATCCTACTTCGACTTAAGAATTAAAGTTTCTCCAAATAATGTTTTACATTTTCTGGAATTATTTGAGAATGTTCTGGGCATTTTCGGTTTTTTTTATCGGAAAACGCCCATCTAATCGCCGGATTCCGTTGATTTGGGACTAAACCGTAAGGAATCTCATTTTGAGTCAAGAATTAAAGTTTCTCAGAATAATGTTTTACATTTGCTGAAATTTTTTGAGAATTTTCTGGATATTTTTTTCTCACAGAAAAATAGATCGCCGGATTCCATTCACCGGAAATTTTTTTACCCGAGCTTATTGGATCTTAAAATGACCGTCTAATTAAGACGAGTCCAACGGTATAAAATTTTTTGAAAAACAAGGTTGGAAAAGTTGGAAAAATGCATTTTAAAGAAAAAAAAAATAAAACAATTTTCTCTTTCGTTTTGTTTATAAATTTGCCACTATTGGTACTTGTCACAAAATAAGACTTGTTCTACCATAAGAAATGTGTCACACTTGATCTCATCTATATATATATATATATATATATAGATAGATAGATAAATAAAAATGGGTTAATTTACAAAATGAGGAGGGCCTAATTGAGGCGAATTAAATTGTCCGGAAGCCAAATTAAAACCCACATAAATCAATGGGGGAAACCGTAAAGAGGATGGACCTGATTGAAGTCATTTAACGATCATGGGGTCGAATTGGAAGGAACCATAATAACATGTTAAAGTTGAAAATACAGATTCATATTTATACTTATAATACTATAAATTAACCTTAATAATCTCATGTAAAAAATTGATATACTAATATTATACAAATAATATTAATGGTAATATGGGTTACTTAGTACCCGTGCTCACAAAAGTTTGGACAATGTTCCCGAAAAGTTACAAAAGTTTAATTTGTCTCAATAAAATCACTTAAGTTTGTTTTTATCTCAATAAAATCACTTTGGACGTTTTTCAATCAATTTTTTTTTGTTAGAATTGATTATGTGATATTTAATCACACGTCTCAACACCATGTGACATAATTAAAAAAATTAACCATAAATTAACTCAAGTAAATAAGGATTGTCAATTAAAATTTTAACCATAAATTAAATTACATGACATATCATTTATCAATTAAAATATGTAGTTACATTTTTTTTAATATGTCATGTGAGCAGTTTCGGCACAAAAATGATCGAAAAACGTCAAGAGTGACTTTATTGGGATAAAAACAAACTTAAGTGATTTTATTGAAACAAATTAAACTTTTGTGACTTTTTGAGGATATTGTCCAAACTTTTATAACTACCGATACTAATTACCCTGATAATATGTATAGAAAAACTGGTAAAAAAAACTGTGGCTATGACGGACTCAAACTGACTTTTATTTTTTTTAGGCTTTGGATTTGAGACTTGGACACGATTTCACCGCATCAGACCTACAACTAAAGGGTAACAATTCATACATTATTGAGTTCGGACAAATCGGTGCTCACGTCTCTACTATAAACTCTTAAATTTTTGAACGGACAAATCTGTAAAACTCTCTCACACTCACAAACTCAAATCACAAGTTACACGTTTCTAGTTAACTAGTCTTCAGATTGCTACAAATTCAACTAAAGGCCAAGCCTATTCACAAGGTAACACCCCCTTAAGAATCTCACTTTTTTTTTTACATGGGAGTTGAGGAGATAATGCAACATTGTTTATATATATATATATTTTTTACACATAGCGAGAACTTTGACACATGGCAGAAAGGGTTATTAAATACAATTGGATAAAAATATGAAATCATTTGAAAATTTCAACTTCAGAGAGGGCAATTAAAATTTTAGACAAGCATAGAGACAATAGATGTATTATTAGGCCTATAATCAATTATCCATCGTGTTAATATTTTAATTAATTTTTATATACAAATTAACTGAAATGACTTTATTAAATTAAATAAAAAATTCAATAATTTTATTTAAAGAAAATGAAATTTGGATAAAAATTATAATTTTCACTTAAATTATAGAAAATAAAATTGGCGTTTTGATTATTCATTTTTTATTTATATATTGATAACATGCAAATGTTATTTGATGGATTAGCTATTGAAGTTTAAACCGGATAACCTGAACCGAATGTCGATGTATCCAAATTAGAGATTGACAATTTTATATATGTTATATGTCTTGAAAGTTTTGTTTAGATAAGAATTCCTAGAGATGCGCTATTCCTATTTTATATCTTCTTATTCTATTAAGGACATTAATTTCTAAAAAGAGAATATGATAAGTGAAGTCATATGTTACTTAGGACTATAAATGTGCCTAAATACGTAAGAGTCAAGATAATCCTCTCTTCCCATTTCCTTATCTCCATCTCTATCCCTCACAATAAACAAAAATCTCATTTTTTCTATATAGGTCCTCCTTACAAAAGTTGTAAAAAAGTGGCTAGTCGGGTGGATAAGGCTCTCGAGGATTAATTGAGGATTAGTCGGGGATTAATCAGATCTATATTTTATATTTTATTATTTATTAATAAATAAATTATTATTTAAATGTAATTAAAATATATATTATACTATGTAAAAATAATAATATAAAATGATTTTAATATAGAAAAACATATATATTTATGACATATATCCTAAAAAATATACCAATAATATTTAAGCCATAATATCATTGAAACGACTCAAGCAAGTAAAATATAATGTGCATAGGTAATATAATTCATTGAAAACTATGAAGTAATTTCCTTAAAGTGTTAAACAATATCATGGAAACAAATAGAAAACAAATAACACCAAATTATCTGAAAATAATAAACACAATTTATCCAAAACCATGCGACAATATTCAAAAGTGAACTATAATAAAGCAAAACACATACTATTACTTATGAGTATAGATGTGCCTACATAATCCTTTGTGTTTCCATTTCCTTATGCCCATCCATATCCCTCACACAAACAAAAATATCAATTTTTCTACACGGGTCCTCCTGACCAAACTTCTAAAAGATGAGACTAATTGGACGGATAAGGCTCTCGAGAATTAATTGGAGATTTCAGAAATTAGTCGGGAATTAATAGAATTTATATTTTTGTATCTTATTATTTGTTAATAAACAAACTATTATGTACATGTAATTAAAATATGTATTATACTATCTACAAATAATAATATAAAATGATTTTAATATAGAAAAATATGTATATTTTTGACATATATTTTTAAAAATATTCCAACAATAGATAATAATATCATTGAAACGACCCAAATAAGTGAAATATAATGTACATAAGTAATATAATTCACTGAAAATATGAAATAATATCCTTAAAATTTTAAACAATATCATGAAAATAAATAGAGAGCGCAAACAAAATTATATGAAAATTAATAAATACAATTTACCTATTAACATGTGTGAATGTTCAAATGTCATGAATTATAATAAATCAAAAAAATGTTTTTATTTTATTGCCGGTCAAGCGAGGTGGACCCTAGGTGCCATTAAGAGATACTTAAGCGCCCAAAAAATAGCTTGTAGACAAAAAAAATGCCCAAGGCCTAGACGAGAAAATTTACTATGAATTCTCGATTTTAAGCACCTAGATGAAACCTATACGGTTCATGTTTCTTGTTGTTGAACACTGCTACTGACACAAAATATATTATTTTCAATAAATGAGGACTTTTTGTGTGTGTGTGTCAGGTATAGTGACGAGGAAAGAAAATTTGGGACATAGTATTATCTTCCGGTTTAGAGAATCTTAAGTATGTTACACATATAACATTTAAAAGTTTATGGGACAATTGAAATTTTGGATCAATACAGCGGAACAAATGTATTAGGCCTGTAGCGGTTGTCT
The DNA here is from genome assembly GCF_963576675.1 of Euphorbia lathyris. Lineage (NCBI taxonomy): Eukaryota > Viridiplantae > Streptophyta > Magnoliopsida > Malpighiales > Euphorbiaceae > Euphorbia > Euphorbia lathyris. Next base: position 82,177,889 of record NC_088917.1, on the reverse strand, counting down.
GATAATAAGCAAGGAATATTCGTCTTTCACTTCCTCCCATCTTCCTGCGCCGGGGATTAGATCTAATATCATAAGATATCATCTTTTCTAAAATCAGAGATTTTCATCGAAAAAACCCGGGTTTTAGCAACTTTTTTTTTATCTAAAATAAAAGATTTTAGAACATGATTTGGCAGTGATTCACCTAGATTGCTCAGCAATCCAGGTTCAGTAAGCAACTAAGCTAAGCCCTCATCTATCTCTTATTATTATATAGACAATTTCTTTCACATCGCAAAAGGTGAGCCAAAAGGAGGAAGTCAAAAGGCTAGCAGATAGGCTTTCAAGCCCCTGACGGTCCATAATCTGTACTAGAGCAGTAGGAAGCGACGAAGGGCTTAGGCTTAAGAAAAGAGTCTTACAGAGGATAAAGAATAGGAATAGTAAAAGAAAGTAGAGAAAGGGCAATAAGAAAAGAAAGGAAAGGAAGACGAATAGTTTAGTACTTCTTGAATCGACTCGCCTCCGCTTTGGTCTAAGGGACAGAAAGAAAAGAGGCTGCAACTGTAGGTATCCCAATGGCTGGAATTACGGGTATACCCCCAAAATATTAAATAACTGTTCTTCAGCGCAAGGAAATCTTCAATAATAGAACTCCCATGGAGGGAGTCATCCTCGAACTTCAGCCTCTGGCACTCAATCTGTCACATCCGTGCCTTGATAGTAATATATATTATAATTATTAGGTGTGTGATTTTTATTTGGTGCTATAGGAAAAGTTTGGAGTTAATTTGATGGTTTTATGTGTAAATTAAAAGTTTAGAGTAATTTGTAAAAGATTATACAAAGATGGAGGATCAAAACGGATATTTTTTAAATTAGAGATATATATCTCAATGTTCCAAGAGATATCCGATAGATCATCATCGTCTTTTTATTTCTTTTCTTTTCTTTTCTATTCCTTTAAAATTCATCAATTTTCTCCGAACCGTTTCACCACCGTTTCTTTGATTTACGGAGTTTCGACCGTCCGAATCACTCGAAATTTAAAACATAGCATCCTTATACATAGATCTAAGTCCTAACCGAAGAGTTTTTGAGTTTCGACAGTGTTTGGAGGAAAACGTCTTAGATAGAATTTAGAGGCGAATCCATCGCTAGCCTTTCACATTCTTCTGTCATAGTTTGAATAAGATTGCGTTGAGTCTGGTTTAGGTCGTAAAAGGTAAGCTGAAGAACCTATCACTAAAATACCCCTAGAGGGGGATAGGGCTAAGCGGAGCGAAAAGGGTTTTCCATGAGATGGGAAATGAAAACTATTCACCCCACACGAGGTTTGTGAATAAGTGGTTGTCTGATAATAAGCAAGGAATATCCGTCTTTCTGCTAAACATGGTGTATTGAACTCATAATTCATTAGATACTTTTTATGAATGTCAACTAAGTATCGTAAATAAATTGCTCCCGGCTCTTCAATCATTTGATAACCAGAGTCATTCTTTGATAAATGATCACTATGAGTCAGACTCAATAGAATTTGATCAATCCCTTTTTCTATCGTTAAGGTGGAGAACTGAACCAAGAATTCTCTTTCTTTATCATCAATCGAATCAAGAGCAGATATTCCCCTAAGAAAGGAAATGGGGCCAACAACTCTTACAACATGCTTCTTGTACTTTAAAACTGTCTTGCCCAGAGGAGATAAAAAAAATATTCGTAGCCCCAAGGAAAGAGGCCTGCACCCCTATCCAAGGTAACTGAAATGCCTGTAATTATATAGAAAGATAGCACCGCTTACTAAAGGTTTTGGGACTAGGTGAATGCAAGACTCGTGGAAAAAGTCTAATACTAGGTAGGGTAGTGATGAGGAGTTATGCCAAGAAGTTTAGATAGAATGTTTACGCACTCCTTTCTTATATGATTTTTCTGCTTGCGAATGTATTGTCGCTATATCTTAATTAATCAGAAGAGTCAGTGGCTATCCTGCGCTCAAGAGGAAGAACTCAACTTTTTGCAAAGCAAGAAAGAAAGACTTATGGAAGTAATGAAAAAGAAAAAGTTATGTAGTTGGACCATCTGCTCTATCCGTTCGAGTTTTGCTCCTCTAAAGAAGGTGAGACGCTAAAAATGAAAGTGTTCGCAATGCATACCGAAAAGGTACCAATGAAGCCAACCATTAATGACTACAATTTTCCGCTCAACTTGATTTGCTATCGACTGAAAGGAAAGGGGCGGAGAGGGGCGAAGCGTGGTAGGCATTCCGGCACAATATGAGGCGGGGTGGACATCGGATTAGCAGGTATATAATTGTCGGGATGCCCCAAAACATTAGGAGCATAAAAAATCCAAATGGAAAAAAAGATAGCAAAAGCTACCCAACCTACTAGATCCTTTACATAAAAATAAGGGTAAAAAGCTATTTTATCCATCTCTGAATGTACACCCAATGGATTATTTGATCCATATTGATGCAATGCAGCTAAAGTTTTCTTTCTCCCGTGGATGTAGTTAATATAAAATCACTGCAGCTCTGGGATCTACTCCCTCTGTTTCTTAAAGTTTGACGTTTAGGGAGTGAATTTTAGTTCCAAATTGTTTGACGTTTCACTCTAATTCATGGCACTTAATTATTAATTTTCCATCTATGCCCTTATTAATCTCTACGTTTCTCAAAGTAATCCTACTCCAACTTTTCAACTTCACAATTAAAGAGACCAATGGATGACCAACAGACCAATAAATTCTACCTATATCTCGAAGCCTACCATAAAGTTCAGCCCTTTTTCTATAATTTAATAAAAAATCAAATAAAAAAACTAATGGAAATGAACAGCCGTCAGATTTTTTTCCTTAATTAAGGAGGACAAATAAGTCTTTTTCTCTTTAAAAAACATGCATTAATTACAATTCTTAATCTGTGTGTAAATTCCTTAAACGTCAAACATTATGAAACGGATGGAGTATTGAGCAAATAACTTTTTCTGCCATCTAATCTGCGCACTCCAATCAATCTAAAGAAAGGTAGACCGATAGCATCTCTGCGTGCCAACTCCTATTCTCTAGGCCGATGCCTGACTATTATCTGATCTTTAGGCTTCATGTTAATATTCAATAATTTTATTTAAAAACTGAAGTTCGGTAGTTATCATTTTCACTTAAACTATAGGAAATTATCCATTTTATATTTTATATACTGATGATAACATGCAAATGTTATCCGATAGATCTATTAGACCGGATAGTATAAACCGAATGTTGGTGGATCCGAACCAAAGGTTAGGCATGATGATTTTGTATATGCTATACGCTTTGAAAGTCCTGTTTAGGTAAGGATTACTAGAGATTCAGTATTATTATTTTATTAAAGTCTCCTACCAACTACCGACATTTCCATTATTTTACAGAAAGCAATTGAATTCGGAGGAAGAAAGAAACATTCGGTCATCGAAAAATTGATACAAAAAGTAAGGGTAAATTACACCCATAGCCACTGAACTTTACTCATTTTAACATTGTGGCCACTGAAATTTAATTTTTAATGGTATAGTCACTAAACTTTATACTTTTTAACATCGGTGGCCACTCAACGCTTCAAAACGACCGTTGACGGCCTCAAAATAAAAAATTCGAAGAGTTAATGATATTCTAAGGAACTTTAATTTTTGAAAATTTTTGTTTTGATGTCATTTAGGTGTTGTTTGGTTAGGAGAGAGAGAGAGTGAATATTTAGAGAGAGAAAGCTCCGATAAAGGTGATTTTGGAAAATAAAAAATGTGGTTTCATGGTAGATATCGTTCTGAATTTTTTTAATTTTTGAATATTTTTATTTTGAGATCGTTAACGGTCATTTTGAAGAGTTAGTTAAAGTTGAATGCGCGGTGTTAAAAAGTGTAAGTTCAGTGTCATCCGTTAAGAATTGAAGTTCAGTGGCCACAATATTAAAATGAGTAAAGTTCAGTGACCATGTGTGTAATTATCCAAAAAAGTAAGTTGGATTTATGTAAAGTAATATACTACCATACATGTTATCCAAAATTTAATAATATTAATTAATTGGAAAAAGTACAAAAATAAACTTGTTGTTACATTTGTTCTCGATCGGCACTCTTGTGGTTTAAAAATTTATAAACTGGTACTTTGAGGTTCATTCCGTTAGGGTGTCAGATTTTTCTCCATCTTCTCCATAAAAAATAAAAGATAATGAAACTCTCTCTTCTTTTTGTTAATTTCTGTCTCTAACGAAATGAACCTCAAGATACCAGTTTGTAAATTTTTAAACCGCAAGAATACCGATCGAAAACAGATGTAACTACAAGATTTTTTGGGTACTTTTCCCTGATTAATTTGAATTGATAAACTCATCATCTGAAATTTTATCCAATCACAAAATATTGACAATATCGCAACTTCAAACTGACCGTAGAATAATTTGAATTTATTTGAGTTGAGGAATATTGTTGAAACTTCAAGTCCTCATTTGAGAAATCAATTCTTGACTTTTCGTATAAGATGGCTAAAATTCAACAATAGTTGTTTCTATAGAAAAGTACACAAATAAATCTTATGATTTATTTGTTTTACAAAAACAATATTTGGTGATTTAAAAATTGCAAATATGGATTATGTGTTTTGTAAAATTTACAGTTAAACTATGTATGACTCACTTTTTCAATCAAAAATTATTGTAGTTTAGTTAATTGGCAAAGTTAGATTTGGTATTTTGAGTAATTTACAAAGTTAGTCTTTTTAATTGTTCCAAATCGCTCACTTTTGGGGTTAAATAGTGTAGCGATATTTTCGAAATATGCTAATTTCAACCTTGTCACGTGTGGTTAGGGTGCGGGCGTGCCAGAGAAATTATTTCTCAATTATGAAAGACGGTTAAGTTTATGAAATTGTGCGCCAAAAACATGAATTCTAATCGAAACGATTGGCGAGGGACGCAAGGATTGAAAAAGTCCCTCTTGGGTCTCTAGCGCCGTTATGAAAACTTTGCTAGATTAATTATTTTTATTTAAGCTAAGCGTATAAATTGAAGACGGGTAAAATAAAGAAATTAAAAGTGCGAAATTGACACGGGATTTGGTGAGAAAATTGGTATTTTATTGATTTTGATCAAGGTTTGAATACATTTGTTCAAAAAAGCATGAAATCGGAAATGAATTACAATTGAAAAATTTCTATACTAAACATATAGACAATCAATTGAATTGGAAAAAACAAATCAATACAATGAATTGAAATGCAATTAAAAGAAATTGAAATTCAACGACAAACTCGGAGCCACAATAGCTATCTCAGCTGGACGTTGAACTTTGATGGCGGCTTGAAGTTCTCGGAGGGATGCGGTCGGTCGGGCCCGTATGGTATACGATCTTGGCAATGTCAAAACGTGTGGTAGGCAAATGGGGCAGATTCAACCTTTGACTTCGGTGCGCTCATTTGAGTGCTTAAGAACACGGAATTGGACGAGTAAATAGGCTAAATTTAACTTCGGGAGGTCAGGAACAAACTTCTATAAGGGATCGAAGGCTAAAACGGACTCTAAATGGGCGAAATTGAGTTTTGAAAACAACTGGACGAATCTGGAAAATTCTGAGAACATACTAGCTAAAAGAATTTGGGCTATAAAGATTGGCTTGTAACTATAGTTTCTGGGCACGGAATTGGGAAAATAAATATACTAGATTGAAATTCAAGACGTCAGGAACAACTTTGTTGAAGGGATCGAAAGCAAAAAATGAATTTAAATGGACGAAATCGGGATTTGAAAATACTTGGACGAATCTGAAAAAATTAACTTGCAAAATAATTATAGCTAAGGAATTGATTAAACTAAAGGCTTAGGAATGCTAAATTGAATTGAAAAACTTGAAAAGAGGCTTGAATTAAAGCTAAAACACACTAAAAGAGCTAGAAAAAGGAAAGGAGAACTAAGAACTTGAAGAACAAAGAACAAAAACTAGGAATTAAACATTGGAGCTTTGAGAGGGGGTTTGTGTATTGAATGAGTGTGTTTGAGTTGAGTGTGGGAGGGTCTATTTATAGTTTTTTGGAAGGGCATTTTGGTAAGTAATTATCAACTAACCCTTATTTTTCTCTCTAACTTTGCCCACTAACTTGCCACCTCACTAACTTCCTCAACCCCCACCAACCACTACCAACTTCCATGCCACATCACCCCACTACCTTGTGGTTAGAGAGAATTTTAAGGCTTGGGCCTAGATGTGGGGATGGGCTAGGCTTCGTAGTTTAGCTCGTGGTTGTGTTCGGGTGCGTTTGGAGAAGTCGGGTGGACCGAAACGGGCTCCGGGCGAGGACTGATCTCTCGTTTGTCGTGCTGACTTCCAGCTCGCCTAGCTGAAGGTTAGTTTACATATATATATATATATATATATATATATATATATATATATATATATATTTATTTATTTATTTATTTATTTATTTTTATTTTCCATTCATCATTATTATTTTTCTAGAAAAAATAGAAACTATACCCTAAAATTAAACCCAAGCTTTCTATATACATAAAATAAAATTTATTTTATTTTGGGCCAACAATTGCCTCTTTTGTGCATAAATGAAATAACAAAAATAAAATTTATGCATAAAAGAAGTTTTTATTAAATGTATTTTTTTTTCTTTCTTTTTTTGTTTTTTGTTTTGTTTTTCATCAAGATAATAGAGAAAGAATCCTGCAGGATTTTAGAATTTGAATCCCTTAAAACTCTCTATCTTGATCAATCTGCAATTCTTCTTCCTCTTTTATTCTTTTTTTTTTTCTGTTTCTGCCATTTTCTTTTCTCAAAGCTCAACAAGTATTCAAATGTTTCAGAATCTCTCAATCTTTCAATTATGGGTATGCAAACTATCTTTTCTTCTCTATTTTCTTGCTT